>NC_141757.1:48815474-51315474 GCF_982258835.1 Parasteatoda tepidariorum | reverse complement strand
AGTGCAAAAAATAGTGGAAAATTATGGCAAAAAAAAAAAAAAAAAAAAAAAAAAAAAAAAAAAAATAAGTAAAATAAATAAATAAAATTCCTAGCTTCCACAAAATTTCTGCCAATTCTTTTTTATTTGAACTCAGCACCAGCATCCTCTGTCTCTATCGAAAAACACTTTTCAAGTTTCGGTTTGGTGCAGAGTAAACTTTGAAATAGATTAGGAATAGATAAAGCTACAAAACTCGTAAAAGTGTATCACCATCTAAGAGAGAAATGTAGACCCTTTGAATCTGTTGTATGATAATAATAATAAAGGAAAAAATTGGACCTTTTTTTTAAAGTTAATTCTTAACATCTGCTGACAATTTTTAACTATTTGGAGAAAATTTATCACAATCAAAAAACAGTTAAAAATTAAAATATTACTTTTAAGATTTTTTAAATATTATTTTTAAGATTTCATTTGAATACAATTTATTTTGTTTCTTTTAATCATGTTTAAAATAATGAAAGCAAACAAAAAAAACTTTCTATTAAAGTGATACATTAAACAACAATAAACAAATTTAAAGTTTTATTTTCTGATTTTAAAAAAATAAGCTATAACTTTTCATATATGCTTTTTTTATAATTTTAAGATTAATTTGTCTTTTGAAACTATAAATTTAAAATGTATCTAAAAATGCATATATTTATCTAAATATTTGAAAAAAGGGGTAAATAACTGATACTCTTTATAATTATACGTAATTTTAATTTCACTTTCTGTTAATCGTATTATAAAAACATGGAAGACCATTAAATATTTATTCCAGTTTAATTTTATTACAGGTAGAAGTCAGATGAAATTTTAGTGTTTACTTATACAACTCTATTTAATAAATAAAAATATTTTCACAGTAAAATTTATGAGCACTAAATGAAAAAACCCAATTTTCCCCGGGTTTTTTCAAATAAAACCCAATTTCCCCCGGGTTTTTTCAATAAAACCCAGGTGGGTTGGGTTTTTTCAAAATTCCCCGGGTTTTTTCAAACCCTGTTTTATTGTGAAGTCTAACCCTACCAAAATCTACAATCTATATGACAAGTAACAAGCTAAAAAATTAAAACAAAAAAATAATCCTGCTACTTGTCAAATCTGTTATAAATAACAGGTTTATAAGTTGCAACAGAGTCAATAATATTTGTCAACTTAAATTTTTTGCCACTAAACAAACACATACATAAACAGTACACAGGCTTTAAAGAGAGTTTTTTTTTTATAAAAAAAAGGGACATTTTTTGGAACAGTTTACTTACTACTTTTAAAAAATTCAAACTTAAATTTCTGCTTAAGCGTCATAGCACTTTAAACACATCATTATTAAGCACATTAATAATGGTACAGTAGGGAACCAATTATCCGGAACGATCCGGACCATCGCTATTCCGGATAAATGATTTTTCCGGTTTTCTGAATCACTACAAAAAGCCGTTATTTTTAGTGTTAAACCCAACTAAAAAAAATTTTTTTTTTTGGAAATAATCTTAAAAAGAAAAAACGATGGAGTAATACACTAATGATTATTTCCAAAATGATGGTAAGGTAAACATCTTTCAAAAAAGGAAGAAAAATCCTAAAATCTTATGAGGGAAATTTTTTTTTTTTAAAAAAAAAAATAGCGGGAAAATTTATTGAATTTCGTTCAGGTTTTTTGGTTTTCCGATTTCCGGGTTCTGTACTGTAATAAAGAAACCTTTTTTAATTCTGGATTACTTCAATCAGAAGAGAAAGTTTTAACGGTTTCCATCATAATTTTATCAACACTGAATAACTTATAATAATTTCCAATCAATACATAAAATTCTTTTGCATTAAAAAAATAACCAGTATCAATTAGATAGATAATATTCCCTCTTTCAGACCAATATTTAATTAAATTTTTTAATAGATTTTAAAACTTTTATCAAATTATTTTAAAGTAAGGTTCTAATAATCTTGAAACATACCACTTAACTGTTTAATACAAAAAAGTATTTCAATGGATGAGCCCTCAATTAGCTATTTATAACTATGTGATATGATTACTGCATTGTTTATTAAAATCAATCTTTTTTGATATGAGGTACTAAAAACCAACAATTATGAGGATAAAAAAATCTACCCTTCAATATTTTTTACTGCCTTTGCTGAAAACAATAAATAAGTGTATGATCTCTGTATTAATCGGATAAAAATTTGATAACATAAATTTGTTACCTGAAACTTGTTTACATTAAATGAAAGAATTTCCAAAAAGTTTAAAATAATGAATTTTGCAAGGCTATATGCCAGAACTAAACAATATTTGTAATTATTAAACACTCCCTAAGTTTAAAAAATCGAACCTTTGCAATTTTTACTAGCATTATTAATTAAAATTAAAGAAATGTTAGATTGATAATCCAAATCTTTAGGTTCTTTGAATTGATTGATTAAAATCCATATTTGCATTTGAAGAAAATGAAGTGTTTTAAACACACACAAAATCTGAATTTTTGAAATAAAATATTCGTATAATTAAAGGTATAGGGCAAGTATGAACCCTGCAGTGAAGTTAGGAGTAGCAAAGAAGTTAAATAGAGGCATTAGAAGAAAATGACATGAGTTGAAATATAATATAAATACATAACTTATTTTGCTTATTAAGAATACATAAATATGAGAGATTATTTAGTAAATAATTCATATACTCACTTAGTATTCTTAGTTTCAGTCTTTTTACTGCGAGGACTAGAAAAGAATACCAAATTTAAATGTACAATAAAAACTGCACAAACATTTTTGTACATATCATATATTTTAAAGATAACTTTTGTTTTATATAAATATTAAATACTATAATATGAATAAATGATATTAAGTGAGAAACTTTTGACCAAATGTAATACGTCATCAATTTTGACTCAAAGATTCTATTGCTAAATTCAAAAACATTTTATGCAAAACTAAATACATACTTTGAACTAGCACTGCTACTGCTAGAAGATGATGACACACTACTTCTTTTATTCTTTTTCTTTTCTTTCTCTGCTTTGCTCTTAGATTCGCCTTTACTTAAAGCCCTTAAAAATAAAGGATTTGTTGGTTTAGTTAATTTATCATTTAGTTAATAAACACTACAAACAATATATTGTTTAAACATGTTGTTTATAATAGAAAATAAGTTAAAAAGCTATTAATAGAAACAAGAGTTTCAAAAATTTTAAACACACAAGGGAACTTAACTTACATTTTGTGATAACTAAAGTTTCAAAAACTATTTTGGTTTTAGAATATTATTGTTTCCTGATTCCGATTATATATGGACATTGAAACAACCATTTCAATTTAATAACATAAGCCGGTTGCAGGATTTTTCTGTTGAAAATAACGCTTTAACCTCACTTGAAAGTCAAACTTTGTACTATCTCGTAAAGCATTCACACTGATTCCTTAAGGAGCATTCTCACCAAATTCGACTACCGCACCACCGATCACCTGTTGAAAAATATTCACCTGATTGGTGAAATATATTTTCCCGTGAAAAATCAGATACCTTTTTTTTTCTCGACGGCAACAGTAAGTTTTGCAACCGTATTTGCTGCAAATTTTTTTAAAAAAGCGTCTGATCTGTATGTGCAATTTAAAAATTTTGTCTGAAATATTTTTTAAACATTTTGTCCAGCAGTACACTGATTCAATAGACACAGTAAAGACACAGTTTCCAATAGAATACCGATATCAAGCTTCTCTGAATGCGTTCCGTAATGCGTGACGATGGTGTTCACTGAATACGTTCAATAAGCGTGTGGGTGACCACTTTGATCAGTCTCCGTAGGGACAGAGGGTTCGTGGTGTCGGTTCTCGTTAAATCGTTCCACCGTAAAATGCTCGACTTTCCGTGCAGGTCATCACGCTACTACAGTGGGAGGGATGATGACCACCTGTAGTGGCTTAAAACTGTAATGGCGCGTCTTCAGATCATCCTCAATAGATATCGCCAATAGTTCATTGTGCAGCTTTAGTGAGACGTAAATAAAGTATTATCAATACTACTGCTACTACTATTCATAAAATATTCCCCAGAAAACTACTATTTTGCTGCTTAAGTGGAGATACATCATGATGTAGACAATTCGCGATCGCAACGAACTATAGGGGGCGTTGTTGTATGAGACGCTTACCTGCGATTTCTATATGAACCGTCATTCAGTTACTCTGGAGACGTCGTTAATGTAGCGTGTAGCATTGCAACGTTCCTTCTTTAATGTGGCTTATTAAATTTAAAAAAGAAAAATGCTTGATCTTCTTTCTTATACAACCGAAAACAAAATGGTATCTCTTTTTATTAGAGAAGGAACATCCAAAACACATCGGAAAAATATTTGTACATTAACAGAAAAAAATATGTATATTCTTATAAGAGTTAAAACCTAATGCCCGAGAAATAGTATTACTAAATTTAATGATATAACATGAAAGGCCCATTTAAACTTTACATTCTATAGTTTTAAGAATCATATTAGTTCAAAAATTAAAATGAACAAAAAGTATACATAAGCCTCATAATTTTATGAAATTTAATTTTGTAAACAACGTTTTTTGACAACAATTTTTATCAAAAAATTTCAAGTTTCAATAAAAATCATTATTTAGAAACTAAGAAACGTAAAATAAAGAATGCTGACGAAACAAAAACAAAAACAAAAAAGACAATTCTTTTTTGTCGCCATTTTTAGTGCTACGAATATTCGTCTTTGGGATTTGCCAAAAACAAAACAAGATGCAATTTTATTTTTTCAGGAGGGAAATATTTTACCGAAAAAACGAAAATGTACCAATTCCCACAACATAAAACTTTATCTTGGTAAACGTACGTTTTGGAAATGTTATTTCATTTGGAATCTTATTCATCAGAGTTCATATGGCGATATGATTGTTTTGAATCTATGCTAAACTCTATATCGGCTCATTTTCCACCGAAATCCGATTAACTATTTTGATTTTAAATAAAGTGTTTTATTTTATGAATTGTCGCAAAAATTTTAAGTGTAGATTAGCGGCTCTTAAAAACCGCCAAATCTGTAGCGGCGGTGGCGTTAATACGTTAGTACCGAATTTTTATTCCATACTTTTCTGAATCATATTACTTCAAACATTGGAATATACAAGAAGTATACATAAACACATAATGTTATACCATTTAATTTTTCAAAAAAAGTATTTTGAGAACAATTTTTATCAAAAAATTATAAACTAAAAAACGGAAAATAAAGAATTCTTAGGATAAAAAAACGATTTTAAGAATTCTTTACATTGAAATAAAAACTTTCATATTGTTTCTTTTTTTATTATTCTTATAGTTCTTAATCAGACGTAAAAAACCATTCTGTAGAGAACCATCATCAAATGAAAAAAAAAATATTTACAAGCAAATTTTTTATTGTAAAAATCATTGCACTTACCTGATTTATGATTCCCGGAGAATTCCAAAATGATAAGTTCCTTGTTTGAAAACTTTATTCTCAAATAATAGATACATAGTTTATACCTTCATTACTTTTAGATAACATACTACACAGCAAAATTTTATAATTGATATGAATTTGAATATGTAGCTAAAAACAGAATAGCTGAATTCTAGTTGAACTTATTCTTTCAAAATTAAAAAAAACTTACCAAGAAAACGATTTAAATTAATTAAGAATCAGCAGAAATGGCACTATTTCAAGTAACTTGGATAATTTTTTATTGTTGTTTTCCGAATTATATGGATACAGAAATATATACTATTCTATAACTATTACAATTCTGTATGTTCTGAATTCATATTTATTCACTGGAATGACGAAAGCAATGTTGACTTCACTTTAATTCGTAATGAATTGAAGACAGAAGAAATGCATTTTACCTTAATACACACATCTGTAACAGTATCCGAAATCGGAAGTCATCAGTTGCAAGTTTGTTGATAATAGAAATTAAAAATTATTGAAGAATTTTTCTTCAAATGTTTGGCGTGTTCTGTTCCTGAAAGATTTACTAATATTCTGGAGATTTTTTTCAAGTTCTTCGGCCTTTTCCTTAGGGAAATTTTGTTTCCTATTTGCTGCTAAAAAATGGCGTCTGATTCAGTCAATGACTTTGATGGAACTAAATGAAAACGTGATAAATTAATGTCCGATATTTACAGGCTCCCGCTAGACGGCGTACTCGAGCGTTGCGATCGCGAATGCAAACCACATGAAACACAATTCGTCCATGAGATGACCAGATTGCTTGCAGAGTCCCAGTGGGCGTAATGGACTTCGTATGGATGATTTTGAAACTTTTTTTTTTCTATAGATAGATAGTCGTATAAAATTAAGCACAAGTGGCCCTTAAGGTTAAAATTAGTCTTAAAACTCCTGGTTTACTACTTTCGACTTATATTTACTCCTTAGCTTCAAAAAGTGCACCATTAAATACATTATTATTATGCTTGAGATGGTTGCAATAAAACGTGTTCATTTAATTTAACTTTCAATGAAACAAACAAAAAATGATTTGAAGACTCTGCAAGCATGTTATCATGTGACTCAAAAAATTACCAACAGTGATATAACAGTGATTTTTACACAAATATAGCCAAATGAAGATAACACTCAAAAGATGGCAAATCGTACGCTTCATTTATGTTGTGATGCTAATTTTCCCAAATTTATTTACGGCTCACGATCTTTCAAAATTTACAAGTTAGGAAACACTCTTATGAATGGTAAATTTACGTGAAAATTTGAATACAACCTGTACAATTGAGATTTGGTTCATTTATTTGTTTTGTTCCCAAAGCAAATGATTGCTTTTGGTGTTCTAAAAATTTATTGTTGAGAGTTGGTCATAATACTACTGAGTTCAAGTATTTTACGAGTTTAATGTGATATATGAGTAATTTACTGTTATAATTTATTTGAGAAGCATCATTTGAGCTAATATACTATTTCATTGAGTTATTTTCACTAAATTATACATGTTAAGTGTTTATCGTTAATTAAACAAACTCATTGAACAAAAAACGAATTTATTGATAGACACTTAAATGAAAATATGAGACAATCTTATTGCTAGTAAACTTGATAAGTAACATGAGATGCTAAATGTGATGAATCGGAATTATATATTGATCGTTGTCGTCTTTTAGAACAGATAACATTTGCAAGTTCTGAGAAAGAAGATTCTGGAGAGAATGCTTTGTTAAGAAATACGTTTTTACTTTATCCTGAAATTCAACTTCCAGTTTTTAATGGAGATATCAGAAACTGCACGTGAAAGCAAGCAATGTGAAAGCAAGCATTGCTGAGAAGTTGATTAAAAGTTTTCCTCCAGGTGGAGATAAGTATAAAAAAGCTATAAATCAACTTCAAAGTAGATTTGGAAAAGATGAGCTATTGATTCAAGTTTATGTGATATATAAATTTACACTTGTTCTTCAGAAAGATTGCAATCATAGAAAATCTCTGAGAGGGCTTTATGATTTCGTAAAGACTAAATTACGTGCATTGGAGACCTTAGGCATATCTAGAGATAACCATGCATCCATATTGTTCCTCATGATAATGAGAAAAGAAGAATCTGTGAAAGTTTATGTCAATAATGTGTATTTTTTGTAATAAAATATTTACGTTGTAACCAGTTTTATTGTGATTAGTATTTAGAGTTAAAATCAGGAATTTTTGTAGGCTTTTGATTTGTAATTTAATTTTAAAATATATTAATTTCAAAAGTATGATCACACTAAGTTGATTATATTTACCAATTTTATTAAATTTAGTCTAGATAATTGACCAAATGTTGAAAATTTTTATCAGTCTATTTATTCGTGAAATCAAATAGGCAATCAATAAAAATCATCCTATGAGTGATTTTTACTGATTAAACTTAAACTGTAAATTATTCTTGTTATGTTCATATTATTAACTAAAAGTGAATTTATGATTAAAAAAATACAAAAGCAAATTGTACCACATTTATGTTTGAAAAGCAAATTTTGATTTCAAAAATCTAGTAATTTGGACGATTTTCTTTTTCATTGATTGAGTAGATAGGAGTCTGAAGAATTTTATAAATCATCTTAAATAATCGATTTCCTTAAAGTTTTATATGAAGAAAACGGGCATATAAGTATAACTGACAATATATATAAGTATACGGGCATATTCTCCAGTATAACCAAAAAGTTTTTAAATCGGTTTTTACACTTTTACATCTATTGAGGACATAAAAATGTAAAATACTAAATTGCAGAGTTCGTATATGAACGATATACAAAAGGCATGTCCGTTACGCGTCATCCAGAAGATCAGGAATAATTCCTGTAGTTGTCTATGAGACGTCCATGGCTGGATAAGCAATGGATCAAATTATCGTTTGAAATGGATCAAAACGTTTCTGTTAGGCGATATTTTCAAATAGATAATTTTGTTTTTAATAAAAGAATTAAATTATGTAATTTTTGAGCTAAAATCTGTTGTATTTCATAGGATATTTATGATATTAAGTAATCTTGGTGAGTTTCGTGAAAATTTGTTTTAGTTATTTATCGATGCACTGTTAAAAATGTGACATGGTTGCTATTTAGAAAGAACTCGCTTTTTTTTTGTAGTCCCGATTTGGCTTCTATTTACTTGTTTATTATTGTTGGATCCTGTTGCAAGCCGTGGACCATCATACGTTAGTGTTAGTATATTGTTCGAGGAGCGAAATCAAATTCATTAAAAAAAATATCATTTAGGATTAAATTTTGAAGTTGGTATATTGTTGACAAGGTAAGAAGTGTTCCAGAACGATTTCTTTTTCAAATGACGATTCCTACGTCTTGAAAAGACAAGTCTTGAAATGGCGTTGACGATATTCATAACGATCCTTTTTTTAAACACAAATAATATATCATGTAACAAATACACGCATACAAGAAATACTACTCAAGAGAATCTCATAACACTTTGTCGCCAAACTTTTTTGATCATCGACCCCTATATAATTTTTCGAAATCTCCATCGACCCACATGAAAGTAATTTTCTGTTAATTAAGATAAAACTCTATTAGATGCTGTGTTTGTACATTTATTTTATGATTTAAACATTTATTAAAGTAATAGTACATTGTGTAACAATAGTTTTATGAAAAATATATTAATGTTGAAATTTAAATACCTTAATATTTATTAAATAATAAGTAATTATAAATAAGTAGAAATAATAAGTAAAGTAACTACAGATTTATTGCTTCTTAACCAATGAGATCAGTGTGCCTGGTGTTTTCTTGCAAGGTTCGCTATATTGGGTTCAAAATTGGTCAATTTTAATTTTAAATCCCCTCGTAACTCCACATTTAATTTATTTCTGTACTTAGTTAAGATTGAATTTACGTGACTGAAACCGGCTTCAACCATATAGGAACTTGGAAAAGCTAGCATAAAAAGGCTGAGCTATTTCATAAAGTTCTACATATTTTTGCATTATATTTAAATTTGTTCAAAATTTACTTATTGTTAAATTTTTAAAAAGCGTCTTTGCTTCAAGATCCGATAATAATTCAGCAAACTCATCTTGCAGATTGATGTCCACGTTTTTGATGATGCGTTTATTAATTTATGTTCTATAAAGAAACTGATCTTAATGAAACTGACCCCCAATCGACCCTACCGATTCGGATCGACCCCTATTCGATCCCCTGGCTGAGATCGACCCCCACTTTTGTTAAATAGACCCCTGGGGGTCTATATAGACCACTTTGGCGACCTCTGATCTCACGGAATGTCTCCTTGTGGGTAAAAATTGCATGCATAAAAATTTTAATAATGAAATTAAAACTTCTGTTTTCATTTTTTTGCTTCTAAAAATATTTCAAGTCAAAGAAAAAAAAATTATAACATGACTGACGCTTATTTTTTAATAAGCAAATTCATAAGCAAAAAAATAATTTAAAAATGATCAATAAAATTTAATGAAAAATGAAATAACTACATAAAATTTTAACTTATTGAACGTTTTTTTTCTCCATTAAAGTATTTAAAAGCTTAAGAAAACATTTATTATAATTTACAAACATAATTTAAAAATCATGATTTTTATGTAATTTAAAATATGGTGAAAAATAACAATTATCCACATGATGACTCCAGTGGTTTTTAACGAGACTTGTAGGCGTCGCTTCAATAACAAAACAAGCATATCCATGATAAGCACACTGTTGTTGTCAGTTGAGATACGAAATTTTCAAAACTTTTCCTAAAAATTTATGATGATGTTTTGAAAATAACTTATTTATCTATTTGCAACTAGTATTCTTGAGATAATTATTTCCCGTCTTTTCGTAGCAACTATGAGATGCAAACAAAATAGCTAAATGTTGATGTAAACAAAAGAGGTGAAGCATAAAAGTGGAAAGGGAAGGTAAATTGGCGAAAGTTTGCAATAATGTTTCAAATTATTTCTATTCTCTACTTATTTCAGAATACATTGTTTCAATCCTTAGTTTTCCATTGGCATAAATGTTATTGATAGATAACTTTTTTCAGTTATGGAGATTCAGATTCATTTAACAGCTACTTTTTTTCCACGTTTATAGATCTCAAATACACAAGTGGGCGACCTTTGTGCTAAAATACAAACTAAGGTAAACAACGTTTAAGAGCACAAAAAATAATTTTTTGTGCTCTTAAACGTTGTTTACCTTAGTTTCTTATTGATCTTGTTTATTATATCAGTGCAATTGTAAATTTTGCACTTGATTAATATTATTTTCTATAGTATTGTTAAAATAATATTGAAAAGTTTTAAGTATCTGTTGATTCTAATATAGTTTGTTGCTTTAAAGTCTAGAAATAAATGTTTTTTATTCATTTATTTTTTCCCTTAAATTTTTTTATTTATTCTTTTATAGTCTAAATTTTGATCATGGTACTACTTGATACTAATTGTTCAACCGTTAGGCATTTGATTTAGAAATGCTCCTAAATCATTTCCTTTTATAAGCCTCGATACTTTCATTCGCAATAGCTGAATGAAACACTTATTTTAAAATTTAAATATTACATTTGCGTTAGTTAAACCTAAAATGGTCGATCATGGACGGTCCCGCACAGGACTGATTGTAAAGACACGGTTCTTAGTAGAACACCGAAGTCCAGCATAACTGGCTGCGGTTAGTAAGCGGGTGGGTGACCACTTTGATCGGCTTGAGTTGGGGCCGAGGGTATGCGGTATCGGTCCTCGTTAAACTGTTCTGCCTTAAAGTGCTCTGAGAAACTGTTACGACCAGTAGACAAATATTAGTTTTTTTTCCAAGTATTTTGAGCCTATATCTTTTTCTGGAATCAAGATTGTCCATTGTGCAATGAGTCAAACTTTTCAAGCTGACTATGTAGCTACTCGGGGTGATTAAACACTTAAATTGTTTGATGATAAGCACCCATAGTTTTTAAGAAACTAGCCGATCCTAGTATCTTCTAGTTGCTATTCTGGCTTCAATTTTACTGCTATTTGGGGAAGAGAGAGAAAAACTAAAATCTAACTTTTCAGGCAGGATACAGATAAACAGGATAAAACAGATTCAGAAACGAAGACGATATTATATTTTAAAGTACTTTGCTTCTAAACGATTTTTTAATATTTTCTTAAAAATTATTTTGTATTAAACTAGCAGCTTGAGGTGACCAGCTGGTTCGCCTCACCATTCAACTCTGTCTTCCGTCTTCATGGCGTCACCGCTTTGCGGCTCCATATTGATTCTGTTGCATTCGAGAGCATTTACATTTGCGTTTGTGTTGATACATTTATATAAAGTTAAAATAGTGCTGGTTTTGTTTCAAAAGTATTTTAATATTAGCATGAGTGTTCTTCGCTTTAATATTTACATCAAATAAACATGGTTATCAGTGGTGTTACCAATTCTCTGCTACTCTACCACCCGAAAGATCAATATATTTAGCTATTCTACCTAAATAGAAACAAACGATAGTATCGAAAAAATCGGCAAGCGATACTATCGAGAAATACCCACAAACTATAATATCGTTAGAAAAACCCATCCGTGAAGAAGATAGAATAAAATCTTGTCCTACAACAGTGTTTTAACATTGATGACTAAACTCGTGAGGTCTGCATTGCTTGGTGTTATTTCACTTGGGGGATGTGGTGGTGAGACAATTGGCGTAGCATTATTGGCTTAAACTATGTTACTATGTATTGCCGGATATATCTGTTCCAAAATATTTAAATACAAAAAAATGTCGTTTTAGTGCAAATGTTTGAAAATGAGCTACAGAGAAAAAAGCCAACTGTACCAGCAGGAGGCCGGGATAACCTGGTTGGTAGGGCATTGGGCCCATGTCCAAGAGGTCGTGGGTTTGATCCTCGCCTGCCGAAGATTCCCCGTGTAGTAAATGGTGACTGATGAACGTTAAATCTGTCGAGTCGCAAAGTCCTCCATGTTCCCATAACAAATTAATACCTCTGGGGGTGCTGCTCCAGGAGTTTCCTTGTCTTCTGGATTGGTTAAAAGTTACAAGACTACGGAGTTGAACATTAATAGTCGTAAACCCAAAATTGCGTCGGCTGTTCAACGACGGATATAAAATATGATATAAGAACTATACTAACAAGTTATAGTTGGCAAAATTTTCAAACAAAATTGTTAGTGATAAAAGTTTTGACTAAAAGTAAAATTTGGCAATATTCTGGATTACCAGCAAATGAAAAAAAATTAAAACGAAAACAATATGTAAAATTGATCGTTATAAAAATATGTAATTTAGTTATATGGGAAAATATCACGATAAATCATGGAATATCGACATTTTCGGTGATTTATCGTGACATTATCATCCAGGGAATACTGGTGACCCGAAGTGCGTGTTCGTATCTGCGTCAATAAGAAAGAAATCACTTGATAGAGATGGCTTGATCACGATTGATGGCAACACAACTCAAACGATAGCATGACCCGTGATTTGTGGTCTAGAGGAAACCCTATGATTGTGAATGAAAAGGTGAAGGTAAGGGGAAATAAACAAATAACCGCATCTGAAATACGCTAAAAAATTCATAATCGCAAATCGGGCTCCGTAATTTATTTACAATTTTACTCATTTGGCTTCATGTTGAATGTCATATTTTTAGTGCTTACTGTATACCCGAATTTCGGTATCCAGATATATGCACACACGAATTCTTTATTTTATTATGTGTCTAGATTATGCATTGTAGGTTTTGGTAAATTTAAATGTAAGTCCTAAATAGAAAGTTTAGCTTTAAAAATACCTTAATTATTTATTTTTTTAAAAATAATTTTTCTGCAAATATGTCGGAGTGGCTCCTATCTGGTTTGAAGAATGTTCATAAGTATGTTAAACATACCAATATGTCTTCTGGATAAGAAATGGTAGAGATTGTGATGCAAATACTATCACTCATCACCGATCCATTTTGAAAGTAAATTATAACGTGATTTGATGAAAGAAAATGTCTCGTTGCTGCATTATTATCAGAAAAACTATGATCTTTTTTAAAACTAAAACATTATGTTCAAATAGTTCCAAATTTTGAAACCTTGGTTGCTTTTAATTATGTTCTTTCCTATTTTAGTCGTATTAAACTTCCATAGGTATCTTCGTTTTGCTTTTCACAACGCAGAGATTCTTGTCGGTTGTTGAAACTCTAGCACATTGGTTCTCAACGGGGGGGCTCAACTATGCTGAGGGGCGGTGAACTTATTTTGGGCAGTAGGGGGGTGTTGAGCATGTTTTGTCTTTTAATTTTAAAACTTACAAATAAAATTATTGAATTAAGATTAATTTAATAAAAAAAATTCATAATAAAGAAAAAAAGATTAAATTAATATAATAAATAAAGATTATCCTATACACTATTTGAAACAGCAATAAAACGAACTTATACGACACCTATTCTTCGATCCGAACCAACACAGCTCAGCGCATGAATCAGTAGTTTTTGCCTCTGACTCATTCAAGCCATTTGGTGGAAATTGCAGTACATGCGCTTTCAGTATGAATGTTTGATTGGACCCGTGTTTCTTATAATGGTTTTCGTTAGCTTTCTTGCAGTTTTTTCCCCCAGTTTCGATTAGATCTCATAGTTTATTTGGCCAGATACGTACGCGAATTAGTTCTTTATAGTATCATAAATTATTTATTAATTTTGAGAAATAGTTGATTTTCTTTCAACGTTTGTAATTTGCTGACACCAACAATGTCGGTTGACAAAAAGAAGTGTCATCAATACAGTGTCACGCACTTGAAATTGGGATTTGTTCAATTAATGTTGAACTTCCAATTACCTATGCGTTTACTTTGTAATAAAGTTTTATCGAATGAGGTAAGGAAATATTACCGTTAGCAAGAGCAGCTGCAAAAAACTAGATATAGATTTGTCATTTTTGACGAACGTCTTTTTTCACGTTTCTGAAGGCACCTTCGGTCTCAGGGTTACTAGTAACGTCATCACAAAAATGCGACGATGGTTTGATCGCTTCTTGTAATATATCAAAATTTATTGCTAAATCTGGGAAAGTTGAAACAATCGGAGTAGAGTTGATACTGCCGGTAGTCAAGGAAGTTTTAGAAACAGTTTTACATCATCCAATGTAATAAAAAACTATCCCATAAGCAACGATTCAGTGCGGCGACGAAATGATGAGATGGGTGAAGACGTTGAAATTTCTTTATGCAAACTTTTGATGTCCAACGAATTTTCCCTTCAAGTTGATGAATCTACCTTGCCAGGTAATGCAGGCTTTACTGTAGGCATAGGTCCGGTTTGTAAAAGAAGGGAAAATTATTCAAGATATGCTTTTTGCAGGAAGCTTGATTGTAGATATCAAAGGTAAATCTATTTTTAGTACTGTCAAAGATTATTTTAAAGAGAAAAACATTCCTCTTGCGAATATTATGTCCATTGCCACTGATAGGCTCCTGCAATGGTGGGTCGACATCATGATTTTATCGCCCTTTTGGAAAGGGAGGTACCAGATATTTTAGCTGTTCACTGCGTGATTCACAGACAGTATTTAGTAAGAAAAAATCTCAGAGACCGTTTGCATCAATCATTGCAATATGCCGTATCTGCTGTGAACAAAATTCACAGTAATGCTCTCTAAGATCGATTATTTAGACAACTGAGTAAGAAAAACGATGAAGAATTCAATCGCTTGCAATATACACCGAGATTCACTGACTTTCCAAAAGCTTCTGTTTCAATAGGTATTGGAATCTTTTCGACTCTGTGCTTGAGTTCCCCGAAAACAGAAATGTAGCTCTAAGAGACAGATTGCTAGAATTTAAGAAAGACTTTGGCTGATTTATCTGTAAAATTTAATGGCATTAATTTACAACTTCAAGGCGACGAGCTCAATTCGATCCCTACAAAATAAATTATTTTTGCCCTTCTAAAAAAACTGATTTTGTTTTAGCAGAATTTTGGTTGGAATGAGTTCAGCCATGCAGGCAAAATTCTCTCTGATGATGCACATGCACAAGAATAATGTCAACACCTTGACTCTTTACACATGAACTTTTCTGACCATTTTAAAGATGTTTTGTTCCCTAGAAGTCCCTCAATGGGTTTATGAATCTTTTTGTAAATATTGAAACAGCAGAGGTTCAGATTTACGAGGAATTGGTCGAACTTTCAACTAATGAAATTTTGAAATGGTGATCGTCTCACAGAATTTTTATTTAACACTAAAAAGACTGAAATACCTATATTGCTATATAAAAGCAGTCAATACCTATACCTATATAAAAGCAGTCAAAATGACTGCATAGAATAACTAATGAATAAAGAAAGAATAACTAATGTATAAAGAAATTTGCTTGAAATAAAATTTAATATTTTTGTTAATATTTTCAGTTATATAACAAGTTATTTGTAAATATTAACAATAAAAAAATTATATGTTGTACAAAAAGTCACAAATTTCTAAGAAATTGTGTTATCATTGTTGTTCTAATTGAAATTAAAAAGCAGTCAAAATGACTTCCATGGGCAATCTAGTGTTAAAGTTAACAGTCGTCTCTATCTTGGACTGTAGACTATCGTTAAAAATTTTTTAATTGCCTTCCCTGCCTCCTAACTTGTCGAATGTGGATTCAGTGCTGCTACGGATCCTGTCACAAAAAGAAGAAATCGACTCGAAATTGTGCAAACGTGGGTATTTTCATCTTCATCTCACTATAAGTATTGAACCGAGCGTTAAGGAATTGGTTCTGAACCATTAAGTACAATCATCCCACTAACATAGTTACTTGAATGTTTCGTTGATACTACTTTTTAGTGTAACAAAATTATTTTGGGTGTTATTTTAATTATCTAATTTAGAATAAATTATTCTTTTTTAGCATAGGTTTCTTAGTTGTATTGTTTTTTTCATTAAACGTATTTATTTTGATTATAACAAATAGACGGCGATTACCTGCCGTGAGAAAATTATCGAGTTAGTTTATTCTTTTTTAAAAAACCAAACAAATTCAAAGCGTAAAAAAATTGCTTAAAAAATTTGCCTCTTATAATTCAGCACACATCCCTCCATCCCCATGCTCAAAATAACAGGATTTTTATAAAGGGGGGGGGGGGTTGAAATATTTTTTGCTCCTTAAGGGGGCGGCAACGTTAAAAAGGTTAAAAACCTACGCTCTAGCACAAGAATGTTATTCATTGTTACATAGTACAGCGCAGAATCATTTTTGCTCAGCAAATTTTGGCAAACCTTCAACAACAATCAAAAGATAATCAGATGTTCTACCAACTTAAAATGTTTGACCAAATTCTTTTTCTTTCGAAATTTAATGCTTTTTCTAATAGTGATGCAGCAAACCGCCAAAATTTTTTACTCAAATTTATTATTTACGTTCAAAATGGGTTACTTAAATAGACATTCTGTTAATACAGAATACACTTTTCAAAAACTTTATAATACACTTTTTATATCTCTACGAATTTTGGTCAGGTGAAAGAACAAATCTGCATGATTCAGTTATGCGTCTTTCTAAATTTGAAATGTTTCAGCAGTCTTAACATGCAGAATATTTTAGGACATCTGCAAAAAGAAGAAAGAACGTAGAAAGGGGTAATAGAAAAGACATCCTATTAGAGATCCATAACTGTATACCTTTTGACGGTAATGTAAGTTTACATTATCAACAATACACATAATTTTTAATTGACTATGTATTAAGTTAAATAGTATTGTAATTATATATATCTTCCCTAAGTTTAGTCAACATGGGTATATTAAATTCTGTTACAATATCAATTGACTTTTTATCAGTTGCACAGCCAGGTGGTACATTGCTGCATATGCAGAGTCCTGTGGAGAACTCCCCTTTGCATTCTACTCTAATGGTTCTTTTTATGGTCTTTTTTACACAAGCCGGATACAAAGCGGCGACCGTAGCCATTAGATCGCAATCTGGGTACGTTGGAGATTCTTCTTTGCGACAGAAATCTATAGTTGCTGAAGAAGTACGCTTAATGAAATAAGCAGTCTTAGTTTGTTTGTTTAATAACTTTTCAAAGTCAGTCTGAAATAAAGGAATATATAATTATTAACTTATATTTTCAAGTAACTCTTATAACTTCGCTACCTTTGTTATTTAAAAAAAATAATGCATATTAATTTAACTACTTTTTAAATTATTTTTTTATCGAAAAATTTCTTCGAACAAAATAAAAGTCTTAAAGTTTTCTTGAAATACTTTTTGATTCGTGTCATTAGTTTTATCTAAAAATGCATAAACTAAAATAATAATAATAAAAATAATAATAATAAAAATAATAATAATAAAAATAATAATAATAAAAATAATAAAATAATAATAAAATAATAATAATAATAAAATAATCTTCGAATAAAATTTTTGGCTGCTTTTTTAACTAAATTATTGGAATAAAATTTTTTACGTTGCAGCCATGCTGCTCCTTCATTTATAAGATCAAGAATTTGAACCCACTAAAAATTAGACATATTTATTTAGAAATAATTCATTTTTGAGTCAAATAGTTATTGGTATAAATTTATTAGCATATCTATCTTAAGTACGCCCTTACCATATCCCTGAAACTATTTTCTGTTTATTGTAGATTTTCGTATATAACCGGTTAATTTAATCAGTAGAAAACTGTAATAATATAAACTATTATTGTTAGCGACTGACAAAATTGTCTAACAAGTATTTAGGAGTTATCTAAATTTTTTTAAGGAGTCGGGGGGGGGGGGAAGCTATCAAGAACGGATTTATGTGAGGGCATTTGGAGTACAAATTTGAACTCCAATCTTTAAGATGTTATTATTTATTACATGCTATTATAATAACTATTATTAAGACGTTAACATCTAAGTTACAAATATCATCCCCTGGATCGTTTGAATGGAAATTTTTTCTTTATTAAAGTTATTACTATGTAAATGAGATAAATTTGTTTATGGAATTCTTCGACTATATTTTTATTCTTATAATAGTTTTGACTTTTTAATTACTGAAAGAATCTTGGTTGCTAATAACGGAGCTTATAATAATGTTGAATATGTTTTAAAAACTTTGATATTGTGAAAATTCTTGACAATTGTATAAAAAACAAAAAAAAAATATTCTTAGTTCTATTGTTGCGTAATCGAATTGATGAATGTAACTTTTTGTATTAATATAATTCATAGTTATATGAACTTATATTTTTTAAATTGAAGTATTCTTTTTAATTTATTATTTCCTTTTTATTAAGAGCTGAATAAAATGAAATGCTCTTTGTCACGTGACATAGTTAGTAGGAAACAAATTTATTCGAATTTGCAAAGAACTCACCTGATTTGTTTCTTCAAGCGAAAATATTGAAAATAAGGGATAGAGAAATTTTTTATTTCAAGTAATAATGTGAAACAAAATTTTAAGGGAAATAACAAATGAGTAAAATAAGAACATTTTTATAAAACCAAATCCTATAACAAGCCTAATCCTATAACTATGCCTGCAACAAGCCTGAAGTTGAAAAAAAATTTGCAAGGACAATAATATAAATTTGATACAGCAGAAAATAAAAACGTTATTTTAAATTCATTGCTTCCATTATTACCAAAAGTGCATAGATTAATGAAATAATCAGTTGTAAATAAAAAGAAAGCGATTTCCATTTAAATTGACATTTTCGTTTTCGAACATCTTAAAAGTAATTAAAAAAAGCACGTTATAAATTTTTTTTTTGTTTAATACTTTATGGTACGAAAAGTGCCACAAATATATATTTTCTGAAACAAAAGTTTAAAATTTGGAAATTATAAAACGATTTCGGAAACGCGCTATTCCATATAATCGCTTTCTCATAACTTTGTCCTTTCTCTCAATTACAATTTAAAGGAAATACGACAAATTAAATCCTTTTTATACTACAAAAATTCTTTTATAGTGTAATAGTTAAAATGTTTTGCGATGAAACCATATTCTCGATTTTTAGGCTTAACACTACACCTCTAAATGTAAAATTATTAATTGAACGATTTATTTAGTATTTGAGTGGCAACGATATAAGCAATTTGTGGCTCACATTCAATAACATCGTCATCGTCGTAAAGTTCTGAAAAGAAAAAAATTTAGAAGCGTAATAACCTATATTAAGTAAAATCACTGCTCTGGATGCGTTTTAATGTAGGTATCTTTTATATTTATATTAAGTGTTTTTTTATTGCTCAAATACCAAATATTTTTTTGCGTTTTAGAACCACTGTGTAAACAGGTCATGGGCGCAAGAAGAACTTAACAGATCAACAAATCCCATAAAAGTGAAAAGTAATTAATTAGAGTCAGCAATATAACACAAGTAAGTGATGATCTATTAGTTATAGATTCAATAAAGACGCAGATATCGCCACTAATATAACTAAATAAAATGCTTAATATTTTCATTGCATTTAGCAAACGATGAAGAAATGGTTTAAATTTTTATTGGTATTGTAGGATTTTCGTTACCGACAATGTCAACCTTTATCTATCAAAAGGTAATTGAGTTAACATGTTCTATATACTAGTAAAAAGGAATTTAATAATTGTAGTTGTAGTTACGCTACATTAATATTTACAGTATTACCAGAGCATAGAATAATATATGAGAGTGCATAGTATTTTGTATTTTGTTGTAAAGAAAACTATGAAGAGTTCATCTGCGAGTTTATAAAATGAAGGGGAAAAATGGTTAATAAAGAATCGTTTGCTTTTGGAACTTAAATTATATAGAATCGAATGTACTGATCATTTGTTGAAACTTTGCAAATTTATAAGTCAAAGTTTTTTAAGGAAAGAAATACATAGTTTGACATATTAGGCAAAAGATTGCAAAGCTGTTTCATACGAACGCAGTAAATAAGAAAACACTCACTTTCATGAAAAATTGTCATTTTCGTTAAATGTACATAAAAACGAGATCAAATTATACCGCTTTTCAATTTATATGCCTGTTCTGATTTTTCGGAAGCTCAGATAGTCGATTGTACAATCTTTGATTCAGGTTCTTTTCATATGACTGTGCAGTACTGACGCAGTAACAGTGTTTTAAAAATTATTTCAACAGAAATTAGTTGGCGAATAAATTAGATTTTTTTCATGCTTCAATTATTTTTATTTCGAGTTATTGAGTTCGAATGATAGCGAACATCTGAATTTTCTTATACATTTTTTATGTTTTTTTTAAAATTCTTATCCGAGATAAAGTCGATTTTTTTATCACCTGGACTGAGAGTATTCTTTTATTTTATTTTTAAATATGTGTATTAAAAAATTATGTGTATTAAATTACTCAAACACTAAAAATACATATTTTTTCACATAATATTTTACATACGTGTATTAAACTACTTAAACACTAAAAATACATACTCTTTCAGATAATATTTTGCATAACAACAGAATAAAAAAAAACCACAAACCCAATCTATTCCATGATCTTCAGTTGTTTCCCAAGGTACTAGAGTTATTGGACACTTGGATTCTGTCAAAATTATGTCAGCGGCTACTGGATCACAGTAGAAATTAAATTCGGCTGTTTCAGTTACATTTCCAACTCCTACGGGCATTAAAGTATAGAATAATATAAATTTCACTTCGCTAATTCTGAGGTTCTTTTGAGTGTGGCTTTTAAGGATCAAAATAAAAGTTTCACTATTTACCTCTGTAATTACCACCCATGCAAACTATAGACTTCAGACGCTTTGTAAATTCTGGATCAATGCGGTGAGTAATAGCCAAGTTTGTAAGTGGAGCTAAAGCGATTAAAGTAATCCGTCCGGGATATTTCTTGGTCAGGTTAATCAAACCGAAACATGCTGAATCTGTCTCTTCTTTTAAATTACCAGAAGAGAATTCTTGCCCACAATCACCGAATCCATCTGATCCGTGAACTACAAACGGTATGTTTGTGTTTAGGAGAGACCCAGCACAACCTTTGTAGACAGGAATCTGAAGGGAACAAAAGGCATATTTTATTACGTTATAACCCCTTTTCTGGTGAATCCATTAAAATTTTGAGATTTTTGAACTAGAGTGCTCAAATTTTGAACTGAAGCTCTGTATCGGATGACAATACAAGTTTTAATTGTTTCCTGATCGTTACGATCGCTTGGTACCATTTTATCAAAATACAATTTATCATAAATCAGGATTTCGAGCCCTTTCTGATTAACTAGAGTGCTCAAATTTCAGTATTGGTTCCAAATGACAAACCAAGCATCAAATGTTTTTTAACTGCAGCAAACAGTACGTATTGCTAATCCAAATAGCTGCCATTTTTTGACATGAACAAATAGACACAAAACTAAAATGAAGAAAATAATATAATAAAAAGTTTACAAAAAATCATATAAGTTTACTAAAATTGAGAAAATAATTATAATTTTATCACACAGAAAATGCCGAACATGAGGTGCATTAGATTTGCATATTAGCAAAGCGCTTTTTATCACTCAAAATTCTCCACTGTATTGTTTGATTAAATAGAAGTGATATTATTATTTTCAAAAACATTGTTTTTAAAAATTCTTTTTCCATTCAACTTTTAATCTTTCAGGAAATATTTTTGAAGAGTATTTGCGCTGAGTATTTTGAGAGTTATTTGCTGGTCATGTGAAAGCTGACATATTCGATATCTGACACATTCGTCATTTTTAAATTAATTTAAAAATGACGAAAGATATATCAAGTTTTAAATTCTTTTAAAATCAATTAAAAAATTTCCGTCTTTTTTAAAATAATTAGTTAGTAATAATATTTAATTATTAAGGCTATTGTAAGAGTTGAATTAAATTATAATATTTGGTGCGTAAAAAAATAAAGTTATTTATGAATTATAATTAATAGATTGAACTATTTGGTATATGTACTAGTAATTGGGTTTGTATATGTATTTGGATATAGTCATGATTAAAAAAAATTAAATGATTGAAATGCCGTGATAAAACAAATTAAGGCCGAAATATATAACAGGGTAATTATAAAATTAAGGGGGATGAGCGATCGTTAAGGAAAGTGGTAGTACAATGCTAATGTGGGATAACAATAACCCAATAGGTTCAAAGGGTCACAAAGTGTGAGGTTTGAACAAATTGGATGATTTGGTATCACCGAATTTGGAAAAAGGGCGAAACTAAAATAAATTAAATATTAAAGATAAATAAGGTAAAGTCATGCTATATCCAAAATATATATATGATTTAATACAGTAAGCTGATGTCTCCAATAAGAAAAGCTAATAAAATCACACTTATGCATGCCCATAACAATAAAAAAAAGTACTCACCACATACAGAAGGAAAAAGGTGATAACTAATAGTTATAAAGGTAAAGCTGAAAAAACAATCACAAAACTTTCTGTTCAACTAAACATTTATTTTTGTAAAACTACTTATTTTGATTATTGCGTAACAAGCAAGCAATATGATTCCAACACATTTTGTGTCACAAAAAAATATCTTTTAAAAGGAAATGGGTGACAAGAGAATTTAAAGAAACCAAGGGCGTCATGCAAAAAGTTAAATAGAAAGGAACGAGTAATTTAACCATTAAAATAAATATGAGAAGAAAACTTAAATTTGAGAGGGCTTTTAATGTTAAAGAAAATTAAAGGTATAAAATGTTGATTTTAAATTTTACGGAAATTTATTACAGCTATGGATTTAATTTAAAATAAAGGTTAAGAAAAAAATGTAAAAAGAAATCCCTCGATACGGACCGAAGTCCGCATCTCGGAGAATTAAGCTAACCTGCCCGAAGGCTCGAGAAAAAAAGAATGTATTTTTAAAAAAGTGACTTAAAAATTCCTTAACTGGTATAGGACCAGAAAAATTACGACCAATTAAATTTAAATAGGCGGAGAGTTTGAAATTTTAAGGAAAGAGATTGGTTAGTTAGCCCCCCTAAAATTAAAAGAAGAAAAAGAAAGGCGTGAATAGAGGGGTTGGTTGACTTTCCCCACAGGAAGTGCGATGACCGCAATGACCATGAGAAAGGTCAACAAGAAAGTTAAAAGTAAAGTTGCTAAATTGAAAAAAAAAGGAATAACGTTTAAAGAAAAATTAAAGGCTTAAGTAAAATTAGAAATTAAAATTGTCACATTACATTAAGTGTATATGTGACAGCTATTTATTTACATGGGTTTATTTTTAAATAAAGGAGTCTATAAAATTGTTTTCAAATTTTTTTGTTACGCCTAAATATTTTCGAAACAAATTATTGTCTATACTAATTAATTAGTATATTTGAAGTCTATCCTTGAATTCTTAGGATTACATATAAATACGAAAAAAAAAAAAAAAAACACTTGATTAAAAGTTAAGCTTATATTCTTCTTTTTCATGCTACATAATAATTTAAAAGGATTATTTCAAGATTTAACAGTAATATTTAATAAATGTAAAGTTTATTTTTATTACTTAAAAAATGTGCTTGAGTTCCTAATAAGGTAATAATGAAGTGTTATTAGTAAATATGGATTCTTACCTGTTTTTGGTTACAGGCAACCATAACTTTCATTACATTTTGACACACTTGATGGATGGGTGCATTCCCATAGCAACAAGTGAAGGCGATCACTTGAGATGGGCACTTAATAAGAGCGAGTAATATGGCTATAGCATCATCACTTCCACAATCAGTATCGATGATGAACAAATCATCAGTGTTGACAGAAAATAAATCCATCTGTGTAGCACAAAATTTCATCAAATTAATTTAATTTGCCCATATATGTCTACTAGCAAGTATCTTAAAAATATAAGTTTTAAAGAATTGGTTGCATTGAATTTTTGGAAAAATAAATTTTTCCTAAAATTGTTAAATAAATTGAATTGGTTCTGTAAATTCTGAAGTTTTCAAAATTTTGAAAAAAATCCTGAAGATCTATAAGTGGATTTGATAAAATTACCTTCTTATTCACAGTAAATTAATTATATTATAATATTATAACCGTCGTTGAACAGCCGACCCAATTTTATGGATTTACGACTGCTAATGTTCAACTTCGTAGCCTGGTAATTTTGAACCCAATCCAGAAGACAAAGTGAACTTCTGGATCGAGTATTGGGAGAAATGTTACCATATGACGTATTAGATTAAATGATATTGTAAAATTGAAAAAAGAATAATAACACTTGGAGCTAATTTAATTAACTAAGTTATTACTTTATTATTATTTTTAAACTTAATTTTTCAGACAATTTTAGTAAATATCTGTATTGTTGTATAAATTAAGTTTATAAAACTGGCGCATATATCACTTATGGGCAATGGAAGCTCATAACTTAAAATTAAATAAATAAAGTAATCATAAAAAGTCTTAAATAAAGTATCCCTAGTCAACAAGCTAATTATAATGAAAGTCATGAAGTGTCAATTTCATAAAACTTCTTGAATCTGTTTAATATATAGCTATAAAAAATGAAATTACTTATTGATTTCAAATTAAAAATTTTCAACACGTTTTATGGAAATTGGATGGAATTTTACGGTTTTATGTATCACACATGCTCTCCTTTTAAAAAGCCACTATAAAAAAAATATTCAGCAGTTATGTAATTAACATCGAGCTAAAAATAAAGTTACGTTACTCCAGTGTGTACAGGGACCTAAAAGTATGGCTATATTTTAAAGAAGATTCTTTTTTGAATAATTTGCCTATTGAAACTTCTGATCAGAAAGGCATGTAAATATATATATTCGCGACGTCATATATGAGTAAACAATCATGACAGGGAAATATTTATTTATTTGAAATTCCAAAGCAAATATAATACCAAAGAAAAAGGTTATACAGCTTTTTTCCTAAATAAAAAATTCTTTTTAATGGCTTGTCTTGACAATGAATTTTATTTGCTTCGGATTTTTAAAGAGAAAAATAAAATAAACAAAAATATAACACAATAACATATATATAACATATATAACACATAATACATATATAACATATAATATAACACAAAATGCGGAAAAATAAATGAAATTTAAGTAGTTTTATGTGTAGTATTTTTCTCATATTGTTCCAGTTTAATTTATCTGGATTTAAGTCGTAATTGTCATGTTTAAAACGGAAAATATTAAATTGATAAAGAGAAATATTCACATTTTTAAGAAATGATGAATTACAATAGTATTGATCGCATTAATTTTTTAATCTCCATCAACAGCATTTATAATTTCAGCATTAAAATTTTTGAAAATTAATACTTTAAATTCAGAAGAAATATTCATGAAAAAAACTTTCACAAAGTTAATTAACACAATTTTAGCATCCTATGAAATTATGATTAAAAAAAAAAAAGACTACAAAAATTACGCGGATAATTTTTTCCCCTCCAATGTTACGGAATGTGTTTTCCCCTCCAATATTGCCCCATTCTTAAAAATAAGTTTTTTGTTTAATTAAAGTTTTTATTACTGAGAATAATAAAATATTATGAAAATTTTTAATGAACCTTTTTTAAAGAATAATTTTTTAACATTTTTATTGTTAAAATTAAAAATGGTAGTTAATTTGTTTGTATTAAAATAAAAATTATCATTCTTTAAACGAATTATCCTTATTTATACAAATTATTGTTGGTGTATAATGTTTTTTTTTTTTAATTGGTTTATTTCACATGAGAGAGAGAGAGAGTAAATGTATAACAGATTTGGTGTTAGAGTTCTGCTCTACGTAATCATATGATATGCATAATATAATAATAGTTATCATATAAGATAAAAATAAAATAGTAAATTTAAAAAATTAGAAAAAGGAAAATGAAAAACACCTTTCAGAGCTGATATGATGCATTCTCAATCGTGTTATTTTCCTGTTTTTAGAATCAATAGTTTTTCGGTCATTTTTATTTATTTATTTTTAGTATATTTATCTGCAATGAATATCACTTTTGTGCCAAAAGAGCAGAAGAAAATTAATTTCAATAAAATAAAGATATTGATGATCTTAAGGAACCGATATTAAAATGTACCTCCTAAAAGTTGAAAGAATAATCGAAAATACGAAAAAAATTTTTTTATTTCAAGGTACTTTATTTATTATTTTTTTATTGACTAGGATTTTCTTAAAAAATTAAAGGTTGAATTTCATTTTCGAATAAAAACAAAGTTTTTAAAAGTAAAAAGAATTCAAAATATTATTTCACAATTAAAAAAAATTAAATTCGTAACATAAACTAATCCATACACCAACAACAAACGGTAAAATCATGAACTAATGTACTATTTAAATGTATTTGATATACGAACAACTATCTGAAACAATTCAAATAGTACATAAATGCATAATTATTAAAGCATTAAATAATTTAATGAAATTAAAACATTTGCTTACCTCCTTCGATATCTATTTTACGTTTCCTTGTTATTTAATTTATCAAACTGATGTAAAAAAAAATAACGACAACAACAACAACAAAAAAAACAACCAAATAATTTAAAACAATTAAGCAAAATAAAAAAATATGCTTTCTTTTGAAATTGGTAACTTAAATTATGTAATTAAAAGAGCTAAAGAAAAATTTTAACAGAGAGCGTTTATTTACGTTAGTCTAAGAAATGTCTCATCACAAAAAGACCAAACCAGAGAAACCAAGGACCAACCCACAGTGTGTAACATGAGATGGCTGTTTTTGAGGAGTCAAATAACTGTCTTTGTGGGGGGTTTGGCCACCAGAATTATATGCCAAAGTGGGTGGAAAGGAAATTGTTGAAAGTCAGGGGTGGCTTTGAAACCAATTTTTATCAGTGAAGGTTGCATTTTATTACTCTTTCCGCCAGGGAAGGGCAAAAGAGATGAAGTTGGGATGAGATTTTCTTTTAATTATATTGAAAGTTATACGTGAAAAAAAAGTCTTTGTCTTAAGAAAGTTTTTTAGACAGTTTTTTTTTCTTTCTAAAATTACCAATTTAACTTAATTTTATTTTCACGAATGTTTAAATTTCAATAAGGGCAAAGCAAATTATTCGCCTTTTAATTAAATTTCAGAGGAAAATAAAAGTTTTAATTTCAAAAATAGCTTTAAAGTAGACAAAAAAAACAGTACTTTTTTTCAAAAGTTACCAATTTAACTTGACTTCATTCTCACGAATTTCAGAAGTGGCTAAGAACACTATTCGCCCCCTCAATTAAATTTCAGAGGAAAAAAATGTTTAAAAAAAAAAAGTTGAATTTTTTTTAAACTTTATTTTCACGAAAGGCTAAATTTCAGAAGGGGCGAAGCACATTTTTCGCTCCCTTAATTTAAATTCCCAGTAAAATAAAGTTTTTGATTTCGAAAATAACTTTAAAGTAGAAAAAAAAAATAGGACTTTTTTTCTAAAGTTATCAATTTAACTTGACATTATTTTCACGAACGGCTAAATTTCAGAAGGGGCGAAGCACATTTTGCACCCTTCAATTAAATTTCAGAGGTAAATAAAGTTTTTTACTTAAAAAATAGCTTTAAAGGGGGAAAAATAGTGCTTTTTTCCTAAAGTTTTAACTTGACTTCATTCTCATGAATGTCTAAATATCAAAAGGGGTCTAATGTCTAAATATCACTCAATTAAACTTCAGAAGAAAATAGTGCTTTAAAAAAAAAAAAAATAAATAAAGTTGAAAAAGGGTTATTTTTTTTCTTTCTAAAATTGCCAATTTAACTTAACTTTATTTTCACGAATGGCAAAATTTCAGAAGGGGTGAAGCACATTATTCGCCCCCTCAATTTCAATTCACAGTAAAATAAAGTTTTTAATTTCGAAAATAGCTTTAAAGTAGAAAAAGAAATGGATCTTTTTTTCTAAAGTTACCAATTGAACTTGACTTCATTCTCACGAATATCTAAATTTTATAAAGGGCTAAGTACACTATTCGCCTCTTCAATTAAATTTAAGATAAAAAAAATTTTTTTTTTTCCCTTCCAAATTACCAACTTAATTTTATTTTCCCGAATGGCTAAATTTTAGAAGGGGCGAAGCACACCATTCGCCCCCTCAATTGAATTTCAAAAGAAAATTTTTTCTTTTTTTTTCTTCTTACATTTCTTTTATAAAAACTTCAAAGTTGAGAAAAAGTTCTTTTTCGTCTTCTAAAATTACCAATTGAACTTAACTATGTTTTCAAGAATGGCTAAATTTCAGAAGGGGCGAAGCACGTTATTCGCCCCCTCAATTTAAGTTCACTGTAAAATAAGTAATTTTTGATTTCGAAAATAACCTTAAAGTTGAAAAAGAAATGGTTATTTTTTTCAGGGGCGGATCTACTTAAGGGCTTTTTGGGCTGCAGCCCAGGGCCCCGTGGATACAAAGGGCCCCAGTCCCCACTGAAAACAATCGGTGATATTTTGAATTTAAAAAAATATCTAATATTTAAAAAAAAAACTATTATAAGGTTGACAATCCTGAGATCAATCAACCCATCCATGTGCGCGTCTATCGAACGGAACGGGGAATTACCAGTCGCTTGTTTTTGGTCAGTGTATTTTTTCGCGTCTATTACGGGGGACTTCCCGCAGCGCCGCTTAACTCCCGACGTAATTTTTTCTTCCGCACTTCTGTTCTCGTCGTCAAAGTGTCAAACTTGTTTAGTTTACTAATAACTGTCTTGACTACCAGCAACCCTCTCATCCCACTGAAATTTGTTGATATTTTCTACACTATCATTCTATGATGTTTCTATGCTACACTATCTTAAGGATTTTTTAACTTTGCCATTTACTAGCTATGAAGCTGAGCTCTCTTTCTCCAGGATGTCATACATAGAAAACAATTATAGGACAACAATGTCGAACCATCGACTAAATCATTTATCAGTTCTTTCCATAAATTGTGATTTAACGAAGGACTTAAAATGTGCTGAACAAATAAAGGAATTTGCACCACAAAATTGCAGAAAGGTTGCCTTATAATTTATATAACATAACTACACCTAACCTGTCAATTTATTTTGCAATAATGTTGTACAGTTGCTGTTTGTATAGACAAATAAAAATAAATAAGTAAAAAAAAAGTAATAAAAAAGTAATAAAATTATTTTATTGTCCTATTTTTTTCTATATACTTATCTACATCACTATAGAAAACAGTTTTTTTGACAAAATGGCTATTAGGGCCCCAAAGTATTTTCAGCCCAGGGCCCCACAAAATCACGATCCGCCCATGATTTTTTTCAAAAGTTATCAAATTACCTTGACATTATTATCACGAATGGCAAAATTTCAAGAGGGGCGAAGTACATTACTCACCCTTCATTTAAATTTCAGAATTAAATAAAGTTTTTTTCTTAGAAAATCGCTTCAAAGTTGAAAAAAGTTTTTTTCTTCCTTTAAGTTTACTAATTTAAATTGACTTTATTTTTGTGAATGTCTAAATTTCAGAAGGGGCGAAACGCAATATATTAAATTTCAGAAGACAATAAGATTTTCTTTTTGAAAAATAGCTTCAAAATTGAAAAAAAAAATAAATTGTTTTTTCCTAAAATTACCAATTTTACCTAAATTTATTTCTTGCCTTCATATTTATTATAACCTCTTACTTTAATTTCAGAGGAAAATTAGGTTTTTTACTTGGAAAATAGCTACAAAGCTCAACTAAAAAGTTACTTTTTTCTAAAATTTTACTTTTTCACTATTTTTTACTCGGAATTTTACTTGATTTTATTTTCTCGAATGTTTAAATTTTAGGAGGGGCGAAATATGTTGTTTGCCCCCTCACTAAAATTTCAGAGGGGGTGACTGCCCCCTCTGCCCCCCCGGCTGACACGCCACTGGCCCTAGGTCTGGGCCTCTCAGCCTTTATGACAAATCAGACTCTGGTCAAAATTCTTTATTTTACATTTAATTTATTAAGGGCATGTCAGCATTAGACTAGTCATTTTTAGCCGTCCAATCAAATTCAATACTCTTGTAACGTCATATAGTTGTATCTCTTTCAAGAGCGAATGTTCTTCTGATTTGTAGAAATGTTTCACCAAGTCTAGGATTCTAATAAGACTAAGAAAGTATAACCGTTTTTAAATATTTCTATGATATATATCGTAAGAGATAGCACTAATTAAATTACTGTCAGACATCTTTAACTTCCATCTATCATTTCATATTGTTTTGAAACCATATTTGTATATTTTCATAACGAAATGGAAAGAAACTATATCCAGTCGCGGATGATTACTTAAATCCTATACCGCAATTATTTGCTTATAATAATTTGCTTATACCTCGTAATTCGTTGGTTCCATTTTCTCAGCTTTTATTCACTATTTGAATTATTCTAATAATCTAATCCAGTGTTTCCCAAAGTGTGGTACGCGTACCCCCAGGGGTACGGGAACAGTTTAGCGGGGGTACGCGCTCTTATGCGAAATATCTTGCAACAAACGAAAATTTCAAATTTTTTTATTTAAAAACAAAGTTAACCATGAAAATCTACGATTACGTATTTTTCTATTGACTATTTTTTGCAGAGTTAACAGTTAACAAGGGTCTATCTAGGTTTTTTTTAGAGGTACCTATTTTGTGAAAATTTAGACATAATTTGTGAAATTTAAAAATTATAATAAAAAATCAACACAATAATCTGGAAAAATAAGAAAATATTTTCAAAAATATTTAAATATTTTTCGAAAATATGTTATAAGTATTTTGTGAAACTACCGTTTTTCCTAAAATTGAATTTGTCAAAGTACTGCTAAACGGCAGTAAATTAGTCCTGGCAGACTACCCCTGGTTAATAATTAGTGATGTCAACAGTCAATTGTGATTTTTAACTTTTGTGCAATTTTCTTTTTATCACTGCAAAAACAAAATCATCCTTCTCATTGATGCAAATAAACTTATTAACAAAACTTAGTCCCAAAAAAGAAAAATAAACATATTTAAAAAAAAAAATACATTCATTTTTTTTATTAGTGGTACACAGCGTTACGAAAAATTTAAAAAGGGTACACAAAAATCATAAGTTTGAGAAACACTGATCTAATCTAATCAGTATAAATTTATAGGATAATCTTTGAGTTTTCAGACACAAATACATGGGTTTTGTATCACAATAACGGTATTTTAAATTGTGTTGATAATATAGAGTATGTAATTGACACAGTCCTGGGATTACTTAAAACTACTATATATGATATTAAAAAAACATGTATTGAATAGAACATTAGATATTTTATTAACTTGGGATGATAACTGATTTCAATTAATTATTTATTATTGCTAATTTCATAAAGTTAAATATTACATCAAGAAAAATTGTGATTAATATGGCTTTGGTTGCTGTTAAACGTAATTCAAAGCAAATTAATTAAAAAAGAACGTATATGAGTATTTTAACAGAATTGATCATTTACAAAATTAAGAATATTGCTTTTTTTTAAAAATTTTATTTAAAAAATATAAAAAATGTCTTACTTTTATTTTTTTAAATTGAAATATGATATTGTACAATTAGTTGAACTAAGACTGTTAAATATATTTAACTCAATTCGTATTTTGAAATACTTTCATATTTTACCCCTGGACATCAATAAAAGAATTAAAATTTAACCAAAGCAAACTTTTGTAAAATATATAAAATTATCATACTTACATTTCAGTAAAATGCTAGGTTTACTTCTTAAAAGTAAAAAAATAAAATGTAAAAAGAAAAAAAAAAGATTAGATAAAGTTAACTTATGAAATGACTATTGTATGCAATCGTAAATTCTTGCTGAAATATGATAAGCCAGACTGTGATATTTATTATTTATATCATTAGATAATCAAGATAGGAGTTACAATTCATTTTTAATCTTTTAATATTAGCGGTTAAGTTTTTAATCTTTTATGCCACTTCAGTAATTTTATAAATTACTTTCCTGTAAATTACTTAAAGTCACAGTTAAGTTTTTGATTACAATTAGTTTTTAAAAGTCTTAATATATTTCAAATTGCATAAAAATTCTTATTTATAGATCAAAAATATTATATTGAAATTTATATTAATAGTCATTATTGTCATTTTGATTTTGTTTATAAACAAATAAACATATTATTGCTGGTAATTTAAATATTATAGAAAACTTAGAACTTAGGAATTCAATAATAAAAGGCGCAAAATTCAGACCCATTCACCATGCATCAATTTTTAAAATTCTAAAATACTTTCTTAATGATCTCAATAATTTTTGTACAAAGATTTCAAACAGATTCTCTTTATCTTTAGTTATGTTAACAGAGTGGAAATTTTCTGTTTATTATTATTACTTTAAAAATTTTATTTTGAATAATAAAGAAAATTTAAATAACAGTAAAAATTCAACAATTTGCTAAAATTGTTCGATCAATTAAGCAATTACAAAAATTTTTTGTTATTACCCCCATAGACAAAGTTAACAATAATTATGCAATCTTCTTAAAAAATTTCTATGTTGAATTTTTAAATATGGAGTTAAAAAATAGTAAAATTTTAAGCTTAGTAATTTAAATAATAATATCATCATTAATATTTTTTTGTCTTTATATAAGAGGTTAAAAATTAAAATCAGCAATATGCAATTTCCTTACTTAATTATCAGTCCAAAATTTCATAAAATTTCTATAAAATTTTAAACAATCACCTGTGGGTCTAACATTTACCCAACTAAGCCTGGTACCATTTTCTCTAACTACTTAAATAAAATTATTAACAGCATTATTAAAGAAGGTTTTTCTTGGATCTAATAATCAACCGATTTTAGAATTTATTAAACAAAATGAAATTAATTCGATTACTACTTTTGATTTCCTGGATCTTTTCAGTAGTATTTCCCTTTCTAAAATAAAAGATGTTCTTTTGAGTTATTACAATGATTTTAAAAATATCCTTAATTGTGATTTTGATTATTGGGAAATTCTTATCATTTTTGTCTTTTTAATAATTATCTTTACAATAAAAAAGATATTTTTATTCAAATTGATGAAATGCCACAAGGATCTAATTTTTCATTTCTCTTAGCTAACTTATTTTTACACTATTATGAAAGAAATTATACTCTTAATATTAAAATTGTTTTCAGATTTATTGATGATTTAATTATCTTTAATTTTCAAGATTATACAATTTTACTAAATAATATTTACCTCGAGGAATTAATCTTGCTTCGTAATCATGATGATAATATTAATTTTAGGTTTTGGATTTGGGTATTAATAAACAAGAAAATAACTGCTTTGTTGATTTATACGATAAAAGAAATGATTTTAATTTTACTATAAATAAAGTAATTACTTGGAATTCTAATGTTTCTAAACACATCTATTTAAATATCAGTTTTAGAATTAAAAGAATATGTAGTAATATTTATTTATCCAAAAAACAAATAGAAAATAAAACTCTCTCTCTCTCTATCTAGTATCTATCTATCTATCAATCAATCTATCTCTTTCTTTTTAAATAAATGTTAATTTTCAGAAATAATTAAAATTGTATAATTAAATATCAACCTTATTAATTATAAACTTTTTTTAAATTATCCAGTATAATATTATTACCTTGCGCGCATCTATTTTCTGGCCAATCCTTGGTAACTAACAAATCAAACGAGCTTCTGTACTATAACAAGAATGAGCCATAAAACAAAACCTCTATTTACGCTCCATTTGCGCTTCTGTTTTCATATTTTGTAATCTGGCAATCTTATTACGAAAATATTTTAAACCGTTCTTTAAAAATTCCTTTATGGCATTTTTTCGGTTTTGTGCATTTTTCGAACAGAGGCTTTTATAGGAAGTGGTAATTATACTCTTGAAGTAGTATCGTTGTAAATACATTAATACGAAAAATTATGAACGTTTTTTTAAAGCTATGTGTTACTCATATAAAACGTATAGGCTCTTATGATATCTTTTATTATATGTGTTTAAAACTGATAAAAAAGAGACTTGATGAATAATATAATTTTATGACGTGATTTCATGAGTGATAAAAAAGAGATTTAATTTGAAACCATGATGAAACATTATAACAAGATTTAATTTTATTAATCGTCTGTTTGCTTTAAATACAATAAAGTAGATTTTTGTTGTCACCTGAAAAAGCCCAAACCGAAAAAAAAAAATCCCAAAGGGGGCAAAAGAAAAGGCATTTTTTCAGACATTTTTTTACACAAGAAACATTATTTTTACATATTTTGTTCTATCCCAACTATTTCAGGAAAAAGGCATATCTAAGATTTTTTAAGTGTTTTTTATCTTTGTTTTTATGCAAATGATATTGGAACTTAGCCTTCACGATTTTATTGAAAAATCTGTAAATAAATTCGGCGCCCATTTAAAAAACATTTTTAAAATATTTCAATACGTTTTGTCAAAAATTAACTTTTTCACATCTCAATGTTTTGCAATTATGATACACTTAATTGAAGCACGTTGTTTCTAACAACTCTGTAATAGTATGTTAAAATGTACTTAATGAGAAAAATAAAATAAATCTTTTCAGTTTCCTATATGGATATTTTCTAAAAGAATGCGACTACCGAAAGAAGTCTAGACAGATTCTTGATGATTAAGTAATTCTTAAAGTAAATTTCAATTATTCAAATAAGGTAGAAATAGTTTCCTTAGTCTGATAAATAAAGCTGAATACATCCAAGCTCAAAACCCAAATAAACAAGAATTTCAGACAGCTAAAATATTTCGCAAGTTTCTATCATCTGTAAACTACAATATAGCTTTCTTTTTATTTCTTACTAATTCCTGTTAGTAAAGCCTAATTTAAATTTCAGAAAAAAAGGAACTTTTTTTTAATTTATCTTAAAATTATATGTGACTTTAGGGATTGATATTTATTAAATTATTTATTTTTTTTATTTAATAATTTCCAAAAATTCTCATCAATGCATTTGTTTTTTGCTCTCACTTTAACACTGAAATCTATTTTTTTTCTTCCAATTTTTAAAAATGTATATTGTTATAATAGCACTTTGCCGTCAGGTCTGTGTTGAGGTCAGGTAACTGGCAAGGTTCTGGGTTTGAATCCTGGGCAAGGCATGGATGTTTTTTCCTATTTCTGTACTATCTGTCCTTACTGTGGGAGCAGCGCTGTCTCACCTAATATGGTGCCCCGGAAAGAGTAGACAACAAATCTGCCCTGTAAATGCCTGAATTGATGAAATGTTAACAAAGGTGGGCATTGGAAAAAAATATCACTTTTCATATGGTAATCATTAGCAAATAAAAAAATCGCATTTTATAAATCAATTTAAAATAAAATAGAGTAAGGAAATACAGGTATATTCTGATTTTTTTCAGAAATTTTTGACGATAAGTTTACGTTTGAAAAAACGTACGTAGTAAGAACGTGCGTACATACGTATGAAGCAAGTTGATTTTTTCGGAGATTTTTTACCCTAAAAAAATTTCCGGTGATAATTTTTTTTCGCTGTTAACACTTTCTGGTGTAGTGTGTTAAGTTTGAGTCTACTTGCTCCAAAAATATACAATCACTATAAATGTAAAATTATTTTCTTCTAAGCGTCACTTCTTATAAACAACCCCTATTCCATAAGCAATAAAGATTTGAGTTATCTCTTTACTTAGAATATATACTATTGACATTCTACCCAAGATATAAAATCTCATACTATTTTACTCATTATATAGTCTTGCTTTGTACTGATAATGAAATGATTATTTGCGACCCTTAAGATGTCTGCAGAAAGTCATAATACTAAGGGTTTTTCTTGCTTTTGAACTGCATAAATTTAAACAAGCATGGAGCTAAGCCCATAATATAAAGTAAAGTATAAAAGAAAATAAAGTATAAAAGAAATTAAAGAATAAAATATAGTATATAGAGTTAGACCGCCAAGAGTTAGACTAAGGGGAAATGAGAGAGTGTTTGTACCGAGATCTAAAAATTATAAAAGAAAGCAGTGTTGCTAGACTTCTTTAGTTTAATTTGAAATGCTAAGCTATATCTTAATTCCATCGTAGTGACTTAAATTTAGGGAATTTAAAATTTTTCTCTTTATTGTTGCACAAATTGCATTTGAAGAGAGAAGAGTTTTTTAATATACTAGGAGGCTCCGCCCCCTGCTCGCTAACGCTCGCCAACCCCTGAGAATTGCTACGCAATCCTATGTGGTTCACGCCGTGAATCATGGCTCGTTGCGCTCGCTCGCCAATGAACACAATGTTCTAGCACAAAGACATAATATATTATCATCAAAGACATAGTATTTTATCATCAAAGACATAGTATTGTACTTATGTAGAAGAATTCTACCAATGCTCTTATTGGCTTTTAAAAAAGTATATTAGCTATTTAGATTGTACATGGTGAAAAAATCAAAACATTAGCTAAATAAGAAACATATTAGCAAAATAAATTATCAAATATTGCTTCACTAATATTCTGCATTTTAAAGCGTGAAAATTCAATGCATAAATAAACGCGAAATATAAAAAAATTCAATGCATTCAATACAAACACTTAAACGTTTTTTAGACGTTTAGGTAGCTCCCAGTAGAAAAATATCAATTCAACAGCGGCCTTTTAAAGCATTCTCACTTCAATTAATTAATTAATTCCTAATTGAGTTTAAATTAAATATTGTCATGTTTTTAGTGCATGAATCTGAATTGAACAACCTGATAATGCTGACTCTGGTTATTGTTATCTGGTTGCTCACTACGTGCTCTTGCGCGCCGAATCCAATCAATTAAAAATGAAAACTGTTGCCAGCGCGAGAAAAGAAATATCATCGGTTTTATTGATACATACATACATACATACGTACGTATTAGCGTTTTATATAGTATAGATAACGCAAAATATTTGCATAAGCATAAATATTACATTTTTGAACCGTTATAAGAATAGTAACAATATTATAAACCTATAAAATGTTAATGGAGCGTAATATAATGTTTTAGAGTGACTTTTAAAAGTGTAGTTTGTTAACTCTTCACTTCAAAATTTTTAAAAGTAAAGAATAATAATTATTTTCATATGCTGGATTAGTCAAAGAAAACAGACAAATACAGAAAAAAAAATCAGTTAAAACGTTCTGAAGGGGAAATTTTTTTTGTCCATTTGCATAGCTGCAAAATAGCTTGTAAAATTTTATAAATTCATTAATACCCAACGTAAATGTATCCAATATTTGCAATAATAAACACCATAAACATTTCACTTTTCTCGTTTTTTTTTTGAAAAGCAACAGACTATTGACAAACCAGTTTTACGCACAAAAAGGGGTGTTCGCATCTTTAAAGTATATATTATTTTCTGACATCCCCGCCGTATCCAAGCCAAAGAATATATAAGTGGTACATAAGTGGTACTCACACATTATACATTCTTTGTCTAAGCATTGCGCTAATCAGTGTTGATCATTAAAAAGCAATTTAATTTAAATTCTAAGAAGACAAGACCAAATTCATGGAGTTTTCAAGCTCAACTGTAAACTATAGTGAACCTTTGCAGATAAACGGACATTCCTTTGAAAAGGTTAAAGAATTTAAGTATCTTGGTACAATTATCAATGACCAAAACAAACTGAAACCTGAAATTGACAATCGAATCAATATGGCCAACAGATGTTTTTTTGGACTAAAACGTCAACTAAGATCGAATTTTATTAGCCAAAAAACAAAACTAAAATTATATAAGACACTCATTCTGCCTGTCTTGCTATACGGAAACGAAACCTGGACTTTAAACCTTGACGTACAACGCCCGATAGAAACGTTTGAAAGAAAGATACTTAGAACTATCTTTGGTGCCATACCAGAGGGGGGATGTTGGCGAACACGGTACAACTTTGAACTTTATGGGCTCTATAAACATCCTCAAATTATGCAGATAATCCGAAGCAACCGACTAAGATGGCTCGGACATATATGGAGAGGCTCTGAAGATAGCCCTGTAAAAATTGCCACCTTCAAGAACCCTCAGGGGTCCCGCTCTAGAGGTAGACCACCTACTCGATGGCTCAAAGACACTGAAAACGACCTCAAAGTCCTGAAACTTAAGAACTGGAGGGGAGTTGCCATGGACAGAGGGAGCTGGAGAAGGCGTGCTGTTGAGGCAGCCAAGGCCTGCAAAGGGCTGTTGCGCTCCTGAAGAAGAAGAAAATATTTTTATTTGTGAAAACCAGTATATTATTTTGTATATAGCTTAACGATGTTTATACATCACTCGTAATTCATTTGTTTGTTTATTTAAGTTTTAAAACCAGAGATTATTCAGATTAAGCGGAATTATATACTTAAGTTTTGGTGTTCAGAACTTGGGTTGCCTAAAACCGAAGGAAGGATATTTGCTTATTCAATCATAGTTTCTAGTTTGAAGCGTCAGGTTCTATTATAACTGAAGTATAAATGCTTGTTTTAGAATTTTTTTTATTTTTAAATATATGATGTATACATTGAACAGAATGAATTCAAAACTAAAACCCTTTGAATTTTATTAGTTTACTATTATTGTTTTAAAATCGTTATAATTAAAAATGCTTTATATGACAGATCTTTTTTTTTTAAAAAAAAGCAATGCAACCATAAATTTGTTAAATTTTCTTATGAGAATTAAATATATATCCCTATCGAAATCTGCCAAATCATTTCTTAATATCCGCAAATGACTATGTACCCTGTTAGTGAATTGCAATCAATCAAATGCTCTTAATTTTGTTTTGTTTTAACAAGGAAGAAATATAAAATGACTCATAATTTATGTAAATATTTAAGCAATGCTACCTTTATGAATGCTTTTTTTTAAGAAAACAATAATATTTTGCGTTGCACGTGAAAGGGAAACCACGAAAATATCTTTCAAATTGCTTGACTTTTAAAGAATTCCAGCTAAATACTCGGTAATCACAATGAATTCTTTTTACATAATGAATCCTTTTTCTAGCGTCTTTGACAGACAACCAATCATATTTGTGAATATAACGAGATGTTCTTCATATTTTTTGTAGTTTTTAACTCAACCCAAAAATCAAAGTAACTCGCAATTTAATATGGGTGTAAAAGAATATTTACAAAAGTTATAAAAATAATTTATTTTAACCAAGATTATATTGAAATTAAAATTATTAAATTTTGAGTAAGGAAAACCACGAAAATGTTTTTCAGATTGCTTGGCGGTAATAGGATTCCAGTTAAATATTCATCATTATCTCAATGCAATTATTTTTTTTTAGCAGCCATTTTTTATTATTAATCAGGCCGAGGGCTCAGAAGATCAGTAGTCTCTTACTTGTCAGGCTAACTGTGGGTGGTTTCCGTGGTTTTTCTCTTTGGATTCCCTTCTGGATTGGATTTAAAATTACAAGGATACGATGTTGAACGTTAGTCATCGTAAACCTAAAAAATTGGGTCGGCTATTCAACGTCGGTAATAAAATAAAATAGATTAGGCCGTGAGGCTAACCGTGTGAGGTTTTCGTGGTTTTCCTCTCCATGTAAAGCAAATGTGAGTTAATTCCATCAAAAAGTCTTCCACAAAGGCAAATTTCTCTTAGTACTTGATCCAGGAGTTCTCTTGTCTTCTCGATTTGGTTCAAAATTACAAGGATACGGAGTTGAACATCAGTAGTCATAAACACAAAACTAGGTCTGCTGTTCGACGACGGTTATAAAATTATAAAATAGATAGAGTATCATCTTTCTGAATAGTTCTTCCTTTTAACTCAACCCATATAAAAAATAACCTGCAATTTATCTATCGAAATACAATTATATTTATGAAAGCTATAAAAATAACCTATTTCAATTAAGATTAAATTAAAATTATCAAATTTTGTGTTACATGCTAAGGAAAACTACGAAAATTTTTCAGTTTCGCAAAGGAACGCCGTGAAGGGCTAAGACTCCATCTTTGTGGGATTTATAACAAACTATCTTCTTAGGTTTTAGAAATTTGAAAATTGGTTCTATAAAAGCCTCCAACATAGAAGGTACTGAGACAGAACGGTCTATCAATTCACGTTACTAACCAATGATTTCTAGATTATTACTTGACTGAACAGAAGGCTCATAACTTTTAAATAAATAAATAAGATAAATTTCATTGTGCATCTTCACTGATTGAGGTTTCCTGCAGTCAAAGTCCTTAACGCACTAGAATAGTTACTTATTTTAAATAGAGTTTTCAACTGTTGCAGTCTTATGATAAGCATCATTCATGAGATGAGCAGTTTGGTTTTGGGTGAAAGTTAGTTCAGAAATAGTTCTCAGTCACTTTTCAACGGTTATAATTACTTGAAAATCGATCTGTTCAGATGTTGGAGTTGATATGTTGCTTCCAAATCGTGCTAGAATTGTTTAGGACTGCACACGAGGTGCGATTTAGACAACTACATAAGAAATTGCTATGACAAGATGCAAATGATAGTTAGCTAGCAAAGAAATGAGCCGAACATAACATAATAAGTTGCTTAATTGTATAATGTATTTAATAATCTGTATATTAAGTTCAGCTATATCTTTATGCAGGATGCCCATAAATTACATCGAAAACTTGAAAAACCGATTAATTTAAATAAATATTATAAACGACTTTTTACTTCGGTACGGATCTTATGAAATAAAGTATAGAATGCCTCTTTAGAAATCAACGGTGGAACGATATAGGCAACTTTCCTCCTTTAATAATTATATATTAAACTAAAACTTACATACGTAAATTTTATTTTATGAAAAACTGTCGGTGAGAAATCCTTCCATTCAGTAACTCTTATTCTATGATATTTATCTTTACCAGCATTCCAACTGCAATTATTTCGAAACACATATTTTTCATAACAAAAATTTTCTTGTCTAAACCACATTAAAAGAAATGAAAACTTTAACATTTAGTAATTTTCCTCCTTTAGAAGAATCTAGAAACATATATTGAACTTAAATTTACATGACTTCTTGATTTTATCCATGTATAAAAAAAAGTAAAAAAAACCAATCAACCAATCAAAAAATTCCGACATCAATAACTTCTTATTCACAAAGTGAAAAAACTAAAAACATTTATTAATCTTATGATTATTGAATTTATTTTATAAAAAACTATCTGTTGATACAGATCCCAACGTTCAGTAACTTCTTATGTTTACCAGTATTCCCACTGTGGCTCCCACATTGACGATCTAGAAAATATAGTATTTAAATTCAAATGTTTAAAAGAAAAAAATGTTCATAAATGCTTATAAAAAATAAAATTAAGTTTATCTTTCGTAACTTTTCAAAATAGACTTTATAAAAGGTTACTTTTTAAAAATTGTGTCATGTCCATATCCGTATATGTTACCACCTTAACCGTATAAGTATACATATAATCCTTACCCGTATTCTTAGAGTGTCTGTTCCACTGAATACTTTGAAATAATCATCGATAGTGTCCCTAAAACGACGGAAGATTAAAAAAAAATCAATTAAAGATGAACGAAAAAAAATCCTGTGCGTCCTACTTAGAAAAACTAATTATTCATTCTCACCAAGTTTCGAAGTTCGTTACAAATTTTTTTAACAGGAGGTTCTGCAAACTGAGAAAAACTGTAAAACAACGGTTTTAAAATAACCGTCATTTAGCAAGAGCGAAGTTGCGCAATCTGAGATTAATTTACACACTCAAACAGAAATATTTCGGTTGGAATGGTCTAAAATGCCGTCGAAAATAGCATCGTTTTATAACTTCTCCTAAACGTCAGAATTTTTTGTTGAGATTTATCGACAATTTTTTGCAACTTATTTCAAAATTTGGTGAAAATAAAGTAGCGAATTGGGTAAATCGCTGTAAACTATACACCGAAGAGCCATAACATTATGACCACCCTCCATCTATACCAAGGGGCTCACCCAAGTTTTCATGGTTTCTCGCCCATGAACAATGTTTTCATGGGGCACATTAGGACCCATAATCCTCATAGAACAATCCCTGACGTCTGTAAGCTACTTGAACATAGTTGCAGACCAGGTTCACCCATTCATGGCAACAGTTTTTCCATCGGGCAATGGTGTTTACCAACAGGATAATGCACCATGTCATAAGGGTCGAATCGTCGAGGAACATTCCAGTGACTTTCAAGTCATGTCTTGGCCACCAAATTCCCTATTCTATCAGCACCTTGTGGAATCAATGCCACGGCGGGTGCTAGCATATTGAGGGCTAAAGGTGGTCCTATATGTTATTAGCAGGTGGTCATAATGTAATGGCTCTTCGGCTGTATTTCTGTCTCCTTTCGTTTTTCTTAGATTAGTTTCGATTAGTTTTTTTTAAAACCATCGTTCACTTTCGTGCCAACTATGACTGATAAGATAGTATGGAGGAACTGTAAGAACAACACCAATAAAAACTAAAAAAGAGATTTTAGTTGTAACTGTTTATTCATCGCTATGTATCCACATGAGCATACATAACTATGTACAACACACAACTACAGTGTTTCTCATACAACAACAACGGCCGAGATGAAGCAGGTGTGTTTTTATTAAATTATCTTTTTCTTCCATGTTGGGGAGTGGTGGTGCCTGCGCTATCATTTCAAGTGTCCGCAGCGCCAGCACATCACACCCTGCACGTTACTAAGAAATTCACAAAGCTTTAGAAGACTAGCACACTCACCAAATGGGAATAAAATCGTTTATCCGGCAACGGGATATGGAACACATCATATACAACGTACAGTAATTTTTTGGATTTTAGATCTTTTTTATTATTTTCTTTATGATAAGGACATAGGAATTTATACAAGGTGTTCACTAGTAAGGAAATGAAATAAATATATTCGCATTTACGTTTTTCTTTTTGCGTTTTGATTGAAAAAATTTGATATCGGATAGTTTGCTGTCTTTGATTTTATTTTCATTCTGAAAAAAGCTGTTATATAAAAACCATTCATGTATTTCTTGTGCGCCTTATTTATCGTGAAAGTTAAGGAGAGAATTGGGGAGAAATGATTGTAAAAAGACAAATAGTGAAATGTGAATATGAGATGCGAAGAGATGCCAACTTATATATTTATTTTACTCTTAGTCGGAAGAGAAAATTGTTAGTAAACAGAAATATTTAACGTAGTTTTACAAGATATTAAAATTGAAAAAACAAATTTAAATTCATAATTCCTTAATAGTTATAGGGAAAATAATTTTAAACAATGTTATGAGATAAAGATTATTTGATAGTCTTAAAAACTTCGACGAAAATAGACCTCAAAATTTCATGATTCCAATATTTCGGTAAAATTACTGCTTATTTATACACTAGCAAACTTCGTATCGTCTTCGCTCCGCTCACTAATGCCCATGGTTGCTACTGATTCATTTTTTTAAAAAGTCGTTTAAAAGATTATTTGGTCGATAAAATATAATAATTATAATTTTATATAAGGAGATTTTATTAATACGTTAAACGTAACGAAATGAAAGAATATCTGGATTTGAAAAATAATTAACCGTACTTGAAAAATAAAATTATACTTAAGAATACAGAATGTGCTACAGAATAATACGGATTCTCTACTCAACGCCGATGGTATACGAAATAACTAGGAATATAGTTGGCATTTCTTTAAATATAAACATAAACGTACTTAAAACAAATAATGCATACATAGCGAAGGAACGTATGATTATGGCTAAAATAAATACCTTAAGGAACTCTAAATATCGTGATAACTTACCACGGTTTTTTATAAAAATCTACAAATCTAATAAAATTCATTTCTTTAATGAGTGAGACACCTTGCATTTAATACATAAGGGCAACAGTGGCTCACAGTTGTTCATTAAAAAGAGAATTGTAATAATTATAACATTTATAAATATAACAACTTGTGAAGCACAGATAGAAAGACCTGTTCTTAGTCAATAGCGTGGATTGGCAAAACAACTATAGTTAATTTAAATTCTATAACAATTCAGTGATTCACACTTCACTTAGTTTTCAAAATGAAACATAATAACACCGAAAAGAAAATGAAATACATTAAATAGACGACAACTATATTTTGAGATATAGGGTACGAACGAAATACCAATCTTTTTTTTTAACTCTAATCAATGAAATAATAATGTGAAATCTTTTATTTTATGAAACGGCACTGAGAAAACGGAATGCATCTAATAAGCCAGATTGATATTCCGTACATAGCCCTAGCTATGGAATGACACAAGCCTTTCCTTCCGCAGCCAGCGCAGAAAGAAAAATTCAATAAAAAATAATTTATTTTAATTACAATTATAAATACTATAATTAAATTTTCTTAAGATTTTGATATTTCTCATAAATTTATTTGATTTTTTTTTATAATACAATTTCATAAATTAGGAAACTACCACATACAATACATTCAAGTCATATAACTTAATATAACAAGCAGCCGTGCAATCCTTTTCAGGGTCAAGTATTAGTTTTCTATTGCTTTATTATAAAATACTTCATTTGTTTAGATATGCACAACATTATGTAGTCTTCCATGCACTAAAAATGAAGTTCTTTTAAATTTATAAAAACAGGGAAAATATTTATATTTCGAGTTGAAAAAGTATGAAGAGTTGCACCATCTATGTCATATTTAAAAATTTAATTTAAAAATAAAAGATACATACAAACAAAACATATAGAAGCAAACCACAGTTACTAGGCTGTTGTATTTCAGTAGTAAAAATCATGGTAAAATTAGTTGTTTTCAAATTTTACTCTACTTAATAGTGTGCTGCTGAGAAAAAAATTGTTTTGAAAAAATGTCTTAATATGAATTTTTTATATTTATCCTTTCAACATATCTTATAGATTTGAATCATGATTTTTATCCACAACTCAAAGTTTCATCTCAAGAGTATTATTTTTTTAAATAAATATTTCAAAATAATTTTATCAATAAGGCATATATGTATAGAACTTGTTTCAGAATATGTATTTTTATAATAATTGCAGTAAGCAACACTTTTTTGGATTTTAAATAAAATATCAATCTTTTTAAGTTAGTTTTTTTTTATGAAAAAAGTTAAAGTAAATTCCATTTAGTTGTAAAAAAATTAATTTATTACAATCTAATATTTTGAAACTGTCAAAAAGTTGCAAAAATCTTTTATTTGTGCTAAAACTTACATGGGTTAGAGTTTAAAATTTTAAGAAAGATAATAGTTGCAAATCATAAAGAACAAAAAATTTTGAGCAAATGCTTCTATGAATGAGAAATTTTGGAATAGTTTTCTGCTTTTCAACTTAGAATCAACAAAAACAATTAATTAGCTTATAAAAGAAGCTAATTTTAGAAGACAAAAAAAGAAAGACAAAAAGCTAATTTTATCATAATTTCCATCTTCTCTCATAGAAAATAATTTTTCTCCACTGAAATCTGGGGCAACTTTGATGAGGTTTTCAAACTATGATTTTTCATTTTCTGATAAAAAATATGCGCGTGAAAGAGCATTTGTTCTCTTCACAACTATTTCAAATAATTGTTTGAAGAATGAAACAATTATTTAATTATTTATACACTGAGAAAAATTCCGGTAAACAAAATTGGCTCCCCGAGTGCCAATACTTTTTACCCTAAAATTTTACAGAAAAAACTGATATATTGTAATTTTTACAGTAATATTTACTGTAAAATAAATGAATCACAGTAATTAGATAAATATTACTGTAAAAAAGTACGATATAAACTTTTAGGGTAAATGGCACTCTGGGTTCCAGAACTCTTTACCGTAATTTTATCCGAAATTTTTTCGCAACAATCAACTTTGCAAACCGCATAAAACCATATTTTAAAACTCGGTAAATTGAATCGGTGATAAAGTTGCCCTGTTTTACGAGAGAACAACAGTCCTTAGAAAACAGGCACAAAATGTGATTGAAAATATGAATCTTTTGCTTGAGCATATATTAAACAAAAATTTATTATTGCGAATAAAATAACTAAATAAATCATTTGCTGCTTATTCCATCTTTATTTTAATTGCTTAATCGTGCTTTTAAATTCTACGTGTATCATATTAGGAACCTAATTAAATAACAAATTATTCTCAAGTGTACAAGACGGTATAGTTTAATAAGCGCTGTTTATTATTTCTTTTTTTACTCTAGACATATAAAATTAAGAACTTTTATAAATAAATTTAAAGCAGGAAATCAGGCTTTACACTGAGACATGTATTACATTTAAAATTTACACTTGTACAAGTTAATTAAAAAGGAACTTCGTGATTTATTTCAACTTAAAATTTCTCAGTTCAAAATTATCATTCTGCCATAAAGGTTGCTAATATGATACTCAAAAACAATATCTATGCTATAAATAGAAAAATTAGCGATTTCGGGGAGATAAAAATACCACATCTTAAGTTACAAGAAAAAAAAAATTGTCTTGGAGGCTTTAAAAACAGCAATGGCATGGATTTTAATAATCATATTTATATTAGTGAATATATATTTATATGTATATATAAAACTGAAGAGATAAATCGTTCGAAAAAATGTCTCAGGAAGTGATGTCACATTTACATATTTCTCTATTAAAACCAGAACTTGGGAAAAGTTTGTTCTCAGCTTTGCATCACTTTAAATTTCATGACACCACACAAAAGTCAAATTAGGTGGCAGTTATTTTGGGTGAGATGTGGTCGATGGTTTCATCTTTTGGTTGAAACAGTAGCACCAAACCACAATACTCGAAGAAAGCTGGAAGCTCTTAATGTAGTAGTTGTGGATATTTTCCTAAGAATTTTCTGACTGTTCTTCACAATGGCTTGATAAAGTCTACAAAAGAAACGAATACCGATATAAGAAACAGCTATGTATACCGTTTTATGCATCAAGCGATTCAATACTTAAGATTTATAATTTGGGAACCCTCATGCAAATGCTTAATTTCAGTGTTACTAAACAATTTATTTTACTTGTAAATTTTTGAGCTCCTTAGAATTACGTTAGTAAAATAATTTCCTTTTTGCAAAATTTGAAGATATGAAAAAACTTTTAATGGAAAAAAAAACAGACAAACAAATAAACTAATATTTATTATAATTCAAATTTAAAAAATAGATTTGTATGAATTATTTATTATTAATTTATAATTTTTATAATGGTGCTACTTTTTATCAGTGCTTTGAGCCAGTGAAAAATATAATTCTGATATAATTGGGCATGTAACAGAACAGAAGCATGTAACAAAAAAAAAATAATTTTTTTGTTACATGCTTCTGTAAGTTTTTTAAATAAATTAAAAATTTCAATTAAAAGGTTAAGTTCATCTTTAAAGCTGTCATTGAAAGTTTGACAATGTAACAAAAATTGTATAGTATACAAATAATCAATTTATTTCAAGAGATATTATTAAAATAAAATCTATTATATAAATTTGTGGTTATAATTTTTTATTATATTAATTAGAAAATTGTTTCAAAAAACAATTAGAGAAAATAAAAACAAATGTTGAAAACGTCTGAACTTGGGATAAAATTAGAGGTATTAATTAAGCGTAATCAAAAGATAGTCAGTTTGAAACATGAAAGTCTTTCACGTAAAATATCACTTTGATATCAGCAAAAATTGAATGAAGGAGTTTCTCTTCAATGGGATTTTTTGTTTTGAACTTTTATGGCAACACATTAAGCTAATATATTTTTTTAAATATTATTTAAATAAATGTACATTAGTCATAAATTCTTTTATTCAAATTTTCCAGGGTCAGCAATCTTATATGTCAAGGTCGAATTTGCCCAAATTAAACATTATGTTAATTTCGTTCCTTGGTATTACTTTAGAAACAATATTAGATGTAAGTATATTAAAAAGTGGTGTTTCTAATATATGTTTAAACATATAATAATTATAAAGAATTTAACCATGAGTTTAATGAAACAAAACAAAATTAACAACAGATATGTATTAAAAATACTATTTAAACTATGTTAAGCATACCTCAAGTATTAGGAAATAAAATGTATATAATTAATAATGTTTTTAATATTAGTACATCAATTGTTTCTTTATGTTATCTTTTTTTTTTTTAGTTTGCATGAAGTTTAAAGTCAAAATATAATACAAATAATTCAAAAACATTTGTTGAGAATCAATAATAAATTTATTAACATAAATGTGTATTTTAAAACATAGTAATACACTCAATGAAATACAAAAAAATTCAATGGAATTTCTACATGTTTTTAAATATGTTTTCAATCTTTGCGAAAATATTTACCTTGTGCTGTGGACAATATATTGTATAAGAATCTTCGTCCATATAACACCCTAAAATAACAAAAGTTTTTTTTTATTTAAGCAGTCAACAAAAATAATTAATTTCACTGAACATAATATTTTTGTAAATACTATACTTTATTTTATTATTAGTATAACTAAATATTTAATTCTCATAATACTATGGCATCAACGAAGATAAACTAATGTAAATATTTGAAGAAAAAAAAGCGAATAACGAATGAGTTAAATGCTATCAATAAAATAAAAACCTTGATAGATATTAGGCATTATAATATTCCGAATACTTTATAAGTCTCACCCTCTAAACTAAATTCATGGTGCCAAGATTTTTTATTCTGTTTATTGCAATATTATGAGCATGATGCTTGTTATATAGTGTCAAAACAACTGTATGTATTTTGACTATTCTTTTTAACATTTTTATTGCAGTTTTACTTATTTAGTCTTACCCTGGATGTGTTCTAATATATAGTGTAGATCACTATATATTTTAATATACTTAATATATATATTTTAATATTTACCAAATATATATTTTTAAAATTTTTCTCAAAACTATTTTTGCCTATTTTTGTGCCATTATTTTTGCTTTATTCATGTTGTTTTGCTTATACATATGTAACACGAAATTTATCTGATCTTTGTGTGGGTATAATTAATTTTTTTTTGTTTAATGATTATATCACCGGTCATAGTTATAGCAACTATGAATGAAGCAGAAGTTTTCTGGCAAGATAATATGTAACGGTATTTATTTATTATTATTTTTTGATAATTCTTTAGTTTCTCCGTATATTTATCCGTATTCCATTTTTCGTACGAATTTACAGCAAAGATAAATTTACAGTAAAGTTAAAAAGTTGTATATTTGGGGCTACAAATAAATATTTAAGTAAGGAAAAACAAAATCCTTTTTAAATTTTACCGACCATTTTTGACTCAAAATGCTATCGAAATCTGTTGAATCACTAGTGAAGAAGCTGGGTTGAAATACATCAAAAACATTTTGATTGCATTAGATTTGTTCTAATGTATGCCTTTTAAATGCTCTCTGTTTTACACGAAAATCAAACAAGTTTGATTCATCAGTACACCTTTTCTCAAAAGTGATTCGTTAGAATTAAAGTACGTTTTTGTTTCTCCCTTGCTTTAACATTAATTCACAATTTTTTTTATAAAGATTTTAAAAATATATATTTAAGAAGTTACTTGAAGAACACCATATATATTTTTCGTAACTACAGAACTGATTTAAACAAAAGATATTGCATTACATGAAAGAAACGCAAAAAAATATGAAGTAATTAATGAATTTTTATGCTTGCTTTAAGGAAAATTGAGTATGTTATAAATAAACTGAAAACAAACCTGAGGAATAAATAATACTTATAAAAGATAGTTCAAATAAATGCAATTACAATTTGTATGCATTTTATAATAAAATACTCTAGAAAATGTTTCGATAAGTAAATGATGTATATAATTAACAAAAATAAGAATGTGATAATTGTATCGAAATAAAAATCAATTTTTCATAAAGTATAAGAATCATAATAAAAAAGAAGAATGCATAAGTATTTAAAAAGCGAATTTTTATATTAAGTGTAAGAATTTTAATGAGAATAAATTTTACAATACTGCATTCTTAGTTTACGACAGTTGATACAATTAAACCCAAAATGAACATTTCCAAATTGCTTGCTATTGCGATGGTAAACAAGATGGACAAAAATCAAGTTTTGCATTCTGATACTACCATTTCCACTATATTTCAATTTTCAAAGTTGTTAAATTAGTAAAAATTTTTAAAGAACAAATATAATGCAAAAGATTGTTAACCCCTTCCTTCTCGCTCCTGTGAAAATGACGGGGTGAGGTTTCGCCCTCTATTTCTCGCTCCCGTGATATTGACGGGCTGGAGTGGTCAGTAGTAACGCGCCAATAAGAATAAAACTAATTCATTTCTTTTACCCGGAAAACATTTTATTTCTCATTTCACACACCATATAGCAGTACCAGGATATTTTTAAGGTAATTGTAAATAGTTAGTTTATTTCAAACTAGATACTAGCACTAATCAAATCCGTGTATTTGCCAAAATAGACACTTTTATGACCGTTTTCTTGAAAATTAACCGATTGTTAAGAGGTTAAGAAAGTGTTGCAAAATGCAAGAAAACTTTTTCTTACAATTGAATTTACTAAAATATTTGCCCAATACAAGTAAATTCATCAATTAAAAAAAGATGTTTAGTTAAGTTTGTTTAAATTGGTATTAAATATTTAATTAATGCCCGTAAAATTTATTGATGAATATTTTATTAAGTTTCAGAATTTTTCCAAATGCAACAAAAACAAAACGCTTTTCTGAATGTATTTGTTTTTAATAATTATCCAATTATATTATGCACGTTTGAAAAAACAAATCTAAATTTAGTTTTACTTTGAATCTTTCTAAATTTATAATTCGGTAATTCTTTGACAATTTCCATTTTGTTTAGAATTTTTTGACTTTCTTCAAATACAATAAAACGCTTTTAGGCTGCCTGATTTAATTTCCCAAACATTGCAGTGAATGCAGTTGTAAGAATACTTTTTTCTTTGCATCGTTTTTACAGTTTGCATTTTTCATATTTTTTAAATAAAACAAAGCGTTTCCTGGTTAGATTAGTTTTAAGTAACTGCTATTTCTTAGCTTCCAATATTTTTGTACAAAATGCTATTAAAACATTAACTGATAAAAACCGTAATCAGAAAGGGCGTCAATGGAATCTTTAAATTTAATGGTAATTTGATGAGAAAAAAATAGATAAATTAAAAGGGTATTCATTGGTCACTGATATCATTTTATTTTAAGGACAGCTAATGGTTAAAAAATTCTCTGAACAATATTGTTTAATAATATGTTTGTATTTAAAATAGCAACAGAAAAAAGTGATAACGATACTTTGGGTAGTCTTATAAAAACATTTGAAAACAAATTCGTTACTGATAATAGGAATATCTTAAACCCCGACCCATCCTGTAAAATTAGGGTATCCGAAAATACGTTACGGTTAAAAGACAATCTAGGGCCTCAGTTATTAGATTAGCATTATTAAGTGCTTTGGAAGAAGAATCCATTTAAACAAATTGATAATTTGAATGGTAATAATAATATCGATAAAAAATATAGCGTTTAACTTACAATCGTCACGAGCGCATAAGTAGTGGTATAGCTCCGGACAATTGTCGACACCGCAACTTAAAGAAGCTCCTGGAAATTTACATCTCGAACATTGCTGAAAAATTAAGGTAAATTGAGTAAATTAAATGATAAGAAATTGACTAATAAAATAGATTGAAGGATAATAACGGATAAAAAATAGATTGAAGCAACCAGAAAAATGCAAGGTGTTATGTAACCACATCCTTCAATTTGTGTTTTTAGAACCCTTGTGAAAATTGAGGTAAAAAAATATGCGTTTATTGGGATTGCAAATAAATATCTTAGTGAGAAAAAGCAAACTTTCTATCAAAATCTAACGAAACGCTCGTGAGGATGATAAGACTAAAAACATCAAAAATCCATTTGATTTCAAAAATAGAAAGAAGTTGAAATGTGCTTATTAGAAACACCTTCAAGTTTCATCAGGAAATCTAACTGTTTTTGATGTTTTTCATCCTCATTCCTCACTAAAAAAACTTTCGATTTTTCCCCGTTTAAATATTAATTTGTATCCGAATATACTTTCTTATCTTCATTTTTGAAAATGATTCTAAAAATATTTATTAAAGTACGTGATTACAGAACACCTTATAGAGTTTGATATATAACTAGTTCTCAGAAATATTTGAAGTGAAGCTTTCTAAATAAAAGTAGATTTTAACAGGTATTAGATAAGTACAACATCTGAAAACTCTTTTATCAATTATTTCAAAATATTAAAACAAGCTATACATCATGCTTAATATATGCTAAGTCTGCAAAGTGGCAAAGGTAGGATAAAATCGGATAGTTCAATTTCTATGAAAGTAAGATACAGTGTTTCAACTATAAAGGATTTTAACGTAAAGCCTATAGCAATATGTAGATTTATGTGGATTCTGTTCTTAAATCTGGTCAACATCATTTACTTATAAAGTTGCAAATATATTAAATTCGAAATTTCTTGTGTTCCTTCATTTCAAAATCCCTCAGTGTAGATGACTCATTGTGTTAATTTCATTCTATTTTAGAAAAAGAAATTTATTTTCATGACGTCACTACCGATGCGGGTTTATGTCTAAAGGTGGGATATAGTATATTATATAGACATTATATGGTATATTATATAGTATAGTAAAAAGACCAGGTTTTAGTATACTTAATAAGAAATCATTGTAATCTTCAAAGTATAGATTTTTTTTACATTAAATAACATTTATTTTCAGAAATAAAATGCTAATGCATCAATCAAATCAATTCAAACAAATTTGAAATTTTATTCACGTAGCTGAATTTAAGAATCCGGTTTTGTCCGGACTGGGAAAGGATTAGATGATGGTACCTCTGATACTAAAATAAAAGTTTTTAGCGAAACTATTTGTTGTTTTTAAGTTATTATTTCATTAAATTAATTTCAACTAAAAACTACGTATTAGTAAAACAAGTTTTAATTTACTGAATCAGAAATTTTGAAATCGGTATTATTTTAATAGCTGATTATTTAAATGTATGAATATCAGCTTGATTATTCCTTATCGCAATTTGCACATGCAAAATGTTTTTTAATTAAGTTTTCAGAGTTAAATTTGGTAGGTGCAATGCCCAATTATATCAGAATTAGAAATGGTGAGGGGCACTTCACTGATCACTTGATTTCGTAAATATAGCTTTTAATGAATTTAGTTATAATTAAAAAAAAAACAATCGAATTTACCTTTTGGCCTAGACTCAATTTCTCTCACAGGGGGAAAGTTAAGTTTAAAATTATAAGATTTATGAGTGGGAATTTCGTTAATATTGTAAACAGACACTTAATTGCTCTCAGGAAAGAAACAATTAAAAAAAAAAATTAAAATAACGAAAGAAAATGACTGGGTACTTACCTTGTCGACCGCTTGTAAGACAGTTTCTTCAAGGCCTCGTAACCGATGGCCAAAAAGATAGATATTTTTGGACCACGCCGCACATTCTTCATGAACCCAGAACTCTTTACTGTCTGTCGTTGAGTCTACAGGGTAGGGGTTGTGTAGGGGTATGTCAGATAGGTGGTTTGACATCTCCTCCAGTGGCTTCTGACCCTGCGAAGAGTTGAAAAATATAATCAGGTTAACATCCGGAACTTTAAATAAGTTGTTAAATCACTCTGAGAAAGAAGAGAAGGAAAACATCAAAATCATTGATAGAGAGTATAATGAAAATTGTTTGTCAGAAATAAAAAAAGAAGAGTTATTTGGAAGGATAGAAACACCCTCCAATTCCATCAGACAATCAGACTGGTTTTGAATTTTTTCCCAACACCTTCCTCACTAGTGATTTACAAATTTTTTCACCGTTTTTTTCCCCTATATAAAATTCTACTTCCTCTTTTTAACGATTTTCAACAAGGATTCTAAAAATATATATTAAAGACAGTCATAATGAAACATTCAGTATTATAGTAAGGGTGATGATTACGGAGAGTCCAATAAACAAAAGACTATAAAGCATCAGAAAAAAGTGCAATACCGCAATAAAGTAACAGCGTCTTCTATACTAGAGGCACAACTAACTTTTAAGCATTCGTAGTACGATATGTACTGTTCTAGTTCGCCATGGTTTCGCCACTGTGGAACCATTCGCTTCAATAGTGCTTATAGTTAAAATAAGAGGACATAAGCAATTGCAAATTTTATGGGTAAGAATTGTGAGAGTTATAAAGAATTTAATCAGAAAGATCATGAAAATCTTTTAACATTTATGTTAAAATAATATTTAATTTAAAAGAAAGCTAAATCCGCTTGGCTTACTTACTGCATGTACTCCGAAATCTTTTGGCTCTAACCTATATAATTTCTTCTTTTATTTGCCAGGCCCCCGTTTTTCTCTTTTTATTCATTAAAGATTCAATAAAAAAAAGTATATAGTTTTACTGCATCTGATTTTATACAGTTCGTTTGTCGGTGTCATTCTTAAAAACTATTATTTTACAATACAAAATGAAATTTGTGGAAAATCCCTAATAATTCAGAGCTTTCTTTACAAAAAATTCAAAAACTATTTTGAAATTTGCTAAAATTTTTTCAAGATATTTTTGGAAATATTTTTCTCTCAAGCACAAATTCCCAAATTTTATGAGCCCAGATAATGCAGAGTTGAGGTAACTTTTTGAATATTAATAAATTAAATTACAAATGTTTTTTATTTTTACAAAAACTGAGGCGTTTCTTCATATTGACGTTTGATTACTATTCAGAAACAGCATATAAGGCACTGATTAATCTGGGCTAGGCTAAACATGACCTAACATTTATGAATGACTGTTGCAAACACACAGAAGTTATGAAAACAGCAAATTATTTGCAAAAAAAAGCATCATTTCATGTGACGACAGAGCCTTCAAAGAACATCTAAGTTATAGTGACAAAAAAAATTGTTACAAGGCAAATTTTATTGAATAAAAAAGAAAAACACATACACATAACTATAAAGGTTAACTAATACGTAAGAACTCACATTTGCTTGTTTGGCTTTCCTAAGGAGGGCTGCCCGGAACATTTGTTCCACCAGGTCCGATTTTCTTTTTGAAGGAGATCGCCGACTACCAGGAACATCCGAGAATGAAGATGATGGGTCCATCATTAGTTCCTCACGGCTGTCTTCTTGCTCCAGATCATCACCTGGCTCACTAGACTCGTTTTCAAATGTGGACATAGGAGCCGGGGAAGGCGGGGCTGAGAAATTGGACGGCTTTTGATCGCCATTTAGGTAATAGGGACCGAATAAATCACCAAGTCCACGATAATGACTGTTTTTACAACACAGGGAACACAACCAGCTTCTATCTTTTGTAATAGTGTCATAGATGTGTGGTAAACCTGGTCCTGTATTCATACTCAGGTTTTGACGAATGACACCACCAAACTGCAGTTGCTGTTTCTGCGGCCAGTATTTTGATTCAGTATTTTCGTCTCTTGGAGGATTATTCACGACAGAGACTACTAAAGGTTTGTTCCTTACACCCACAATGTGAACATAGGGACCGTTGATAATACGTCTCTTTATTATTGGGGGTGGAGGACCTTCAGGACCGAAAAATACTTCTTTCTTTCTTCTACGTCTGGGTTGACGCTCTTCACCGGGTGGTTTAGGTTTGTTTTTGCTACCAAAAGGTCTTCCGCGTTTTTTCTTCATTGGCGTTGGCACCATTTGACCAAGTACAGGGTCATAATATTGAGACTGTGAAGATTGCATATTACCATCATCTTGTAACTTTACTGTACTTCCATCTTTGTTCACTGTGAAAAGTAAAGGGCCACGAGCCCGATCTTCAGAAGGAACATCACTTTGATAATTTGGCGGGGGTTGAGACTGGGCGAGGCTATTATTCATAGATGAATTTTCCATAGCATGGGAATCCATCATAGGTGGTTTGATTACGGACATACTGTCTTTAGTACTATAATTCGTGCCCATACTAGGATTTGGAGGACCCATATGGTATCCGTGAGATGCCCATGGGTCTTTTTCAGGAGCAGGACCTCCAATATCTGCCATACCATTAGTAGGATGATTTCGCATGGATAACATTGCATCGGTAGAATACATATCCATAGGCATATCACCGTTATTTGCTGGGTAAGCATTAATGCCCCCACGTCTACGACTACCTCTACGACCTCGCCCGCCACCCCTTGAAATTCTTGGTCTATGAACTATTTCAGAATTGTACATATCCCATTCTGGCACTATCCCATCTTGATCATAAATTTTTCTTTTCCTTCCTCTTTTAGATGGTTTTGGCATAGGGACATAATCGTCAGGATATGGTTTATTTTGTGGCATACCCATGAAACCATCCTCGAGTGAACCCATTTTCCCCCATCTGTTTGTTGGGCTATAATATCGAGGAGGGCGAGGAGTATATCCACCATCTGAAGGATACATTTCATCACAATTTTCCGGTTTACCGTTTGTGATTTCGAATTCCGGTAAGGTGGAATTCCTTCGATCTTCAGGCATTGGGATCGGTTTGCGTGGTAAGTCCATCGAACTATCCATTAAAGGATCACATTGTAAATCATGACCGAAAACACGTCTTCGACCACGAGGAGATTTAGGAGACTTTCGTCTCAAATCAACTGTGCCATCTGGCTCAGGTATGGGAGGAACTCCCGCACCTAAATGTTGCAAGAAATCTTGCGTATCTTTATTTTCAGAATCACTGGAAACTGGGCCGCCTAGTTCATCTCTCATTCCCGTGCTTTCTGGTTGATGGTTTCCATTCGTTAATCGGACATCTGTTACTCCAAAAGGTTCGAAATCTGGTCGTCTTGGTGGTGGCACCGAAGGTTGGGTAGGTGGTTGACTTTCGGGAGCTGCTGGACCTACAATAGGGTTATTAACTACATGGGGATTGACTTCGCCGTTAACATGGCTCACATGATTAGAAGAGTCCGCACTTGCAGTGGTAGTACGTGAGTCACTTCTAGGAGAATTGCTAGACGTGGAATCAGGAGCAGAAGAAAACGTGGAACTTGTCGGGGTGGACATTGCCGTTCTTGGAGGGGTGCACAACCTATTCTGGTCAAGATTATAATACGTCGGATATGGAGAGCCAGGATCACTTCCTGCTAACTGCTCAACTGAGAAGTATGACGCAGGTCGTCCACCTACAGGTGCATTAGCGGCACCTGCAGAGGCCTGGTTAGCCGCCATCTCATAGTTCGCTCTTGTAATAGGCGATTCGACTGTTTCAGAGTCCAACATAACCATTTTTTGTAAGGATTGTAAAGGATCTGAGTTCGTTGGGCCCTGTCCACCTGAAGGGCTATTGCACATGGGTTGCCGGCTCCCAGCACTCGGAGGAGCCGGCGTCGTTGTCCCAGACGGTGGTGATGGTGTAGTCTTGTGTGATGGTGGAGGATGTGGTGTCATAGATGGCGGCGGATGATGAGGCTGTTGAGGAGAGGGAGCAGATGGAGGAGGACTAAATGGCTGTCCTCCTCCAACAGGTGACCGAGAATGAGCTGGCAATGGTGAAGGTGTTGTCCTTGGTGAATGGAGTACACCAGGGCTAGGAATCTGTGACTGAGACCAAGAGTGCGGAGAATGTCCAGCTGCAGCTGACACAATTGGAATTTGGCGATAATGTGGAGGTGGCCCAGGGGTTGCTCCACCCATTCCTGCATGCGGTGGTGAGTGCATGCTAGGAGGGGGCATCATTGGTCGTGGTGATGGTTGGCTGTACTGCATTAGGTCAGTACTGCTGTTACTGTTATTGTCACCACCCCATGCTGCTTTCATTTGTTGCATGGCCCTTGCACTACTGCTACTGTACATAGAGGGCCTGCCTCCATATAAGTCCGGACTTAGTGAAGCATAGTGAGAAGAGGGCGCTGAGCCGTATGGGCCCAGTTGATGACTAGAACCATAAGCAGCTGCTAGACTGCCATGCATTTGATGGCCTCCATGAGCTCCGTATTGGTGTGCATGAGCTGGAGGAGATACTGGATGAGGCCTATATGGTGATGGTGGTTGATAGGAAGGATAACTGTTTGTTTGGCAGTGTGAAGCCTGAAATAATGTAAATGTATTTTTTAAAAATGAGTTTTATTTTTACACAAAAAATTTTAGTAATGAAGTTTTGTTTCATCTCAAAGTTTATTCTAGATAACATTTATGTAAAACATTCCAATCGAACTTTTAGTTTGATGGTAAATTGAATAACTTCTAAAAGAAGTAAATTACTTTCAAATGAAGCATTTAAAAAAAAGATGCGCTATATTTCTTGATTAAAGGGTAAAAACAAATTCTAATGACACATTTAGTACGTTGACAGATAATTAAACAAATGCGTACTCGGAAATATTCTTGTAAAATTTTTAGAGCACTGCGATTATTCAGCTCGCATTCCATTAATTTTTGACACAAACGTGCTTTAAACAGGACTTCTAAAACTTAATTAAGTGTTATAATCTTTTTATACGTTGTTTATTTTACGCTATAGTACCTGCAATAAGATTTTTTATTAAGGAACGCTTCATATATTTTTTCGGAGATTAAAGCGACCGAAATTTTAGAAATTTACTCAATTAAGGAACTATTTTGAGCTTTGGAGAAAACAAAAAGTTCAATATTGATTGGAAAGAGCATAAACAAACTCTGATGAAACATCCTATAAGTTTCAGATACCTTACGCATTAATAAGCACAGTAATCGGTTAAAAGGACGATGAACGTTCAGAATGAAAAAAATACTTCAAAAATCTATTATTTGGTTTATGAGATATTAACGGTTTACTAAGTAATCTGCAACAAACCTTGATAAAATCGGAGTTTTCCTCATAGAGTTAAAAGAGTACACATTTGAAAAGATTTATACATCAATACCTAGATTCTCGTTGACAAAGTTGCTTTTTCCTCGTAATGGAATTTTTCAATGTTGTCACAACTTCAAAAAGTTCCTAGCGTATTAGTATTTGTTTTATTATTAAGAAAATTTTTCCAGATACTCTTTGATGTACAGCGCACAAAAAAAAAAAAAAAAAAAAAAAAAAACAATAGATCACTCTGAATAAATTTTTGTCTAGACGCTTTAAAACTCAATCTAACTGGTTCGAAGGGGTGACCTCAAGTATGCTAATTAATAAGTGCAGACGATACTTTTAGACGATAATATTAGATGATACTTTTAGACGATACTAAACATACTTTTTTTTCTACGGATTAGGATTTCTGACCTCCAAAGTATAGGGGATAGCCGCAATCTGGGAAATATGGTCCCAATGGTTCGGTCAGAAGGGCGCTCCAAAGTGTCGACCCCTTTATGTTAATTTTACTTTTTGTGCATTTCGCCATATCTCGAGAAATTTTAAAGTGTATTGAAAAATTTTTGCAAACAATTATAAAATTCATTTAACCAAAGATAATTCCAAACAAAAAATTTTTTTTACCAAGCATTTATTTTTTTCTTTAATAAATAATAAAAAAATAATATATCTTTACTAAAACTTATATTTTGTCAGGAATTATCTTTGGATTAACGAATTTTATAATTGTGTGCAATATAAAATAATTTCTATAATAATTCCTGAGAAATTAAATGTCAAAAAAGTCAGATATTTAAAATTCAATTTCTATTCAACCGATTTTGCTCAAATTTTGTATTTTCCTATGTGAAATTATGCTTTTAAAAATGATGCAAAATATTCTATACCTTACAATTTAAAATTATTTTTGCCCATTATTAAATAAAATAATAAAAAGTAATAAATATTTACCAAAACTTATATTTTGCCAGGAATTACCTTTGGATAAACGAATTTTATAATTGTGTGCAAAATGTTTTCAATTCGCTTAAAAAGTTCTGGAGATATAGCGAAATACACACAAAGTATACTCAAAAATTAACATTAAGGAGTCCAAACTTTAAAGTGGTCTACTGACCAAATTATCGGGACTATATTTCCCAGATTGCGGTTACTTTTCGTAACTTTTTGGAGGTCTGAAATCCTTGTCTGTCGAAAAAAAAAGAAAAGAAAAAAAAGTTATGTTTGTTCAGAGAAAGTGAGTTTTTGTGTCTGATTTCGTAACTTAAAATATCGTCAGCACTAATTAATTAGCATATTTGAGGTCAAACCTTCGAGCTATTAGGATTGAGTCCTAAAACTAGAAGTTCCGATCATTAGGTACAAATTTATCCAGGGTGGTCCGTTTTTTTGTTCATTGTTCCTTGTTTAGTTTCTTGATAGACCATTTAATTAATTTATTTTTATTAATTGAACAAAATATAATTTATTAATTATTTTTACTAGTTGAACGAAGAAATGTTTGGTGACAAAATAAAATTTTTACCTCTAAGTACGTTATAATGATTATCATAATTTCTTATATATTTTAAATATCTATAAACAAAGTATTTGGGTAAAAATTTAATTAAAAATTGAGATTCTTTCGCAACTACTATTTATTCTAACAAGGAATATTTTAATTATCAACAATTAAAAACAATACTTTCAGCTGTAACTATATAACTAATTAATATTTTATTCTAAAACTTTGATCTCAAATTTCTATTAATGTTACATAATATTCTGTTAAAAACTGAAAATGATCGGAAAAAAAGTTGCACTATTTTTCTTTTAACCTCCATTGTTCTCACCAAAAAAATATTGTGCGCGCCACTAACTTGTATCTTTTATAATTAAGAACTTCTAAATATTTCCAATAAATTATAAATTCAACATTAAATTTTAATCGAGTTATTAATTTCTCAGTTCTAACTAAAATGCTATCTTTTAAATAGATTTTCGAGTTGATGAATTCCATTTTTATATTTATAATAACTTAAAATTACAAAATAAAGAGTAGCGAGATTAAAACCGAAATTAAAGATAAATCACAGAAAAAAGCAGTTATCTATGCTTAAATTTTTAATAGCTTGCTGTTTAAAAATGCGGCGATTTATTTCCGTTTTACGGTATTTAAAACATATGTCTAACTTATTATTGATAAAATTTTTTAATTAAAAAAAAAAAAAAAATGCTAAGTCACAGTGAAGAAAAGCAATTGGAAAAATGGGACTTTTTCTTTTTTGTCACTAGTAATAAATACATAATTTATTCGAAATGTGTTACTTTTAAGACTCATTATTAGAGTTTTCTTAATAACATGATTTATCCTCATTCAAAAATATTTTGAGGGAAAATATTATTATTTTTTTTTCTTCAAAAATTGAGTTATAAATAAGAATTTAAATTACCATTTGATTTTCATAAGGACGTTCAGAGTAATTCATCGCAGAGCCCATGGTACCTGAAAATAAATATTATTTTAAGCAATTTGAATATTTTTATGCATTTTAAAAATCAATAATTTTTAAATTTGAAATAAAAATGTATTGATATATAAACAAGAAGAAACTTTCACAAATTTGCGACAGATGGCAGCACCATTTCCTTTTTGAAGTTCTGGAGAAATTAAATAAGCAAAAATTCCCTTTTATCCTACATTTGCTAAATTTAACGCGATATTCGAACTCGGAAACACTTAAAAAGAGAAAAAGTGATTTATGTTATGCAAATAGTTATTTTTGTTGCTAGTTTCACTCATTCTAGTTTCAGCAAGTAAGTACTAGAGAAAAAAAAAAATAAATAAAACGTAGACAGTTGTTTGGTGACCTTTGGAATATTTATCTGCAAATTTTAAATATGAAGACCAAAGATGCTAATATTTTGGAATTTTTTCATAAATGTTGTATTTAGTAAATGGAAAAATAATTTTACGGAAATATTACGTCATTATCAAAATAATAATTTTTTTTAAATATTTTAGTAATTAATAATAATAATTAATTAAATATAAATTTTTTTTCATGATTTTACTGAATTTTAAATTAGAGAAAAAACTGATTACAAGATATGGCAACGATTTAACATATAAATTAATCATCCATTCAAATAAAAGTATAGATGCATTAATTTTTAATGATAATAACGTCATGATAAAATAAAATAATGACATTTTTTCCGATTAGAGATAAAATTGCGGCTCTAACCGGAAATTTTTAATGAAAAAAAAAAAAAAAAAAAAAGGAAGGAAAAAAGTGGTTTTAAGTGCATTTATTTTTTTTAGACTACCATATGTTCGAAGAGAATGCCGAATGCAGCATGTGCGTCAGAATTCGATAGTGAGATTTCCCTACGCGCTTGGTATAAATACAGTGAAAACTGTTTTACAGATTACTAAATTCTCAATGTTTTGTCCGGGGCCTTAAAATCATTTTGGGGAAAATGGGCATATCGGAATTTATGCAGTTCATATTTTTGTTACATGTGATTGATTATAAATGTAAAGAATAGATGAAAAAATATAATAATAAGTGAATATATTATTTTTCATCGTTTTTAAATATCGAACATTTTATATAATAAATGATTTTTTTAAAAAAAAGAAGCATAAATTGATCTCGATCGTAAAGATGCTATAAGTAAAAAGTTAAGAAAACAATTTATTTTATAACCTGATTGTTTGAAATTAAGTTTAAAAACAATGGGAGTTAGATGAATAACGATTGAGATAAAAAAATATAATTATTAGAAAAATCCCCATATAAATACTTTCTTTCGTGTGACAAAATAGAAGTAACCAAGAAAAGATTTATTTTACATTGTATGGGGAAAATGAATTATAATTGTAATACGTAATTATAATTAATTTCCATTTGCCATTCGATGTAATACAGAATGAATTATCATTTTTTTTATTGTTATTACATACGTGAACTTATTATGAACAGAAACTAGTGAAGTTAAAAAAGAATCACGATAAGAAGGAAAAATTATTCAAAAAACAGCTTAATTTCTTGCAACATTTTTTAAATTTAACTTTACAATTCATTGGTTTGAGGTAATAATAAGCAATATTTGAAAATTCTACAAAAGAGTGATTGTGATAAAAATCACCACGACTCTCATATAGACAATAATGTGTTTATGTGTATTAAGCTGTTATCTAGTTTAAAATACGGAAACTTGCAAAATATCTAACAGGAAACAATGCTAAAGAATAGTTACTTCTAAAAATGTCCTTTTTTGGAAAAAGTGTGCTTGATTCTTATAGTTCCTTAAATATTTAAATTTAAAGAATAACTAACTGGTCATAAAACTGGTTTTAAAACTAAAATACGTAATTAATCAATACTCAGACACTTAAAACTATGCTGTTTTTTTTTGCAAATTATTCGCCACCATTATAAGATGTATTCAAAACAATATATTAAAAATGACTTAAAGAATTAAGAAAAGGGTTTAGCATTGAAGGTCATGAATACCAAATAATCGATACCAGGAGAATTTTCAGCGGATTTCCTCCACTTTATTTACAGACGACAAAAATGTTTTTGAATTTAATTTAACAAATCGGTATGCATTTCTCTTTCTGAAACATAAAACCGAGAAAGTACCATCGAACCCTTTCCCTCGAATATCCACAAAGTATCCTGCAATAACCATACTTCTCTCGTTCTATTCTCAATTCTCTTTTTTTTTTCTTCTTCTTTTTTCTCGAAGAAAGAGGAACTCTCTGCAGTTAAGGTACTGCAGATATTGCTTTCAGTAAAATTCCAGGAGGGAGGCTTCGACATCTTGGTTGGTCGTTTTCCTTCGGCCATCTTGGTTCGATGGAAAAGGCAGTCAGACGACAACTAGATTCTGCTCTCAAAGGACAAGAATAAGAAGGGGGAAAAAAGAAGAAAAAAAAGGAGAAGATGACGATAAAAAAAAGGAAAAAAAAAAGAAGGTATTAGCCTCAGAGGATGGCAAGCAGCAGAAGACGACACCCGTGAGTCCCCTAGTGTAATAGAAAGCCTTCTCATCCCCCCATCCCCCGTAGATATCCAAGTGGGTCAGAGCAGCAAAAGATTCTTGCCCAAAGGCGCACGTGCTTCGAGATCCTCGGGAGGTAGCAACAACTCGGACGGTCGTCATGGCAACGCTTGTGTTTGTGCCTCCCTTCACCATCCATCCGTTGGCTTCTTCTTGTTGTTGTTCTGCAGGTCGTCGTCGACGATATGAAGGAAGCAGGACGGCGGAACTCTTCAAGGATTGAGCTCAGCAGGGAAAGACTACATATTTCAGGATTCGGTGCACCTCTATTTTAAGGAATGCTGACGCAGGTGCTTCAAGGTAAAACGCAGAGGGAGAGCTAATGGAAAATGACAGCCAGGATACAACATATTATCATTATCACCTACACAATTGTGGAACTCATTTTCTTTTATATTTTTTCCCTTTGTGATAGTGACAGCTGATTAGTAAAATAAAATAATTCAATTTCCCTAGGCAGATTTATTTTATCAGTTTAAGATGAGTAAGGAAGTTAAACAATAAAACTCAGAATTCTTAGCATAGAGCATTTCTTATTTCATGATATCATTATTTTTTTCAATAATGGCAATTAATATTGACGCAAATGAAAAGAAAAATTAAAAACATTTTTCATTTTTAATCATAGTTTTTCATTAAACTCAAATAGTTTTAATGACTAAGTAGTTTAAAAACACTAGATAGATCATTTGAGGAATATTTGCTCTTAGATAACATACTTATAATCAGAAATTATGAGGGAAAAAAATCGGACCTTTGTAAGATGCAATCAAAAAGACCTTTCCCAACGGAAAACTAGGTAATTTTTAAAGCACTGGCAGCTAAACTGTAATCAATATAAATTGTATTTGTCAACAAAAAAATATGTGATACGAAATGCGATAATTTCATATTGTATTTCTAAAAGTAAAACAAAAAATTAATAAAAGTGAAAATTTATCTAACTTCAAAATTCTAGAATAAATGAACCAGAATCAATCAATTTTTATTTTAAATACAGGAAAATTTCAAAACCTAAATGTATTCAAGTAACAGGGAGGACTATTAATTAAATAAATGATAGCAGAACAAATAAATGCCATTAATTTATTTTAAATGAATACTGAGATTAAAATGTCCAACTTACTAATTTAATAAATTCAGCTACTTAACTTAAATATTCACGTTTTATCCATTTGTACATTTTAACATTTTATCCAATCCCTTCAGATCCATCATTAGCAAACGATTGAAGTGCCTCAAACATCAACGGCAAACGATTGATATTAAAAGATGTATAATTCAAAATGGGTGTTTAAACTATTATTTTATATGGATACCTTAAATCTTAATGACATATTAAAGAATAAAATACGCAATTTGTGGATGGTCCCTCGTTCTCCACCCACGAGAAGGAAGTGGAGAGCTGATGGAAAAGACGGGTATGGCGGGGGTAGAGAGAGGAAAGGAGACAGCAAAATCGCCCGCTAACTGAGGAGAGAGGAAGGGATGGAGAGAGGGACCAGAATCTTAGAGTGGGAAAAGCCTTTTCCGCTACAGTCCGTCGGTCCGTTCCTCGCTGAAGCAGGTATTGTAGCTGCATGCGGGAAATGTATGGATGGATGGAAGCTTCGAGTACATGGATGCATGCATTCATGTTAAGGCCCACACATAGCCTACAAAATACATCCATACATGACATGCCGGCGATCGATGGGTACTGAATGGTTAGAGCGAGAGAACGGATGTGTGTGCCTGCCTACCCCGAAATGATGATGATGATGTTATTAGGGGTAGTGTGAGATTAGGCCTCGGTATACTAGTTCGGCAGGGCCCATTAGGTTAGCTCTTCGACACACGCCATTCGTTTTAATCTTTTTGTTCTCTCCTGCAATCGTGCACCACCATCCCAAACAGCGTAATTTTAGTGCAGAACAAGATATCCAGACACGCTCATTCAGAAAAGGGTACACAGAAGGGGTGGAACACTGCATGGAAAAGTGTACAGGATGAGAAATGGATTTTTCCTAGAATATTTTTAACACGAGGGAAGAAATGGGACAGAAAACGACGGAAATTCTGATGCGAAGGACTTCAACCATCGTATCTGTAAACATTAAAAAATAAAGACAAACGAAATCGATAAAGCGTGAAGCGATTGATTTTTTAAAAAAGTTTTAACAGACTTAGGCTCAAATGAATCACACAATTCACGCACAAGCTTAATGTCTATTTAAAATTCGAAAAGATACTTTTTAATTTTATCTTCTGAAATTATACAATACCGATAAGAATTTTAAAAAAAATTAGACTAATGTCAAAAATAATTTTTACAATAAAAGTTGGAAAAAAGCCTCAGAAAATACAATAGGAGTAACTAGATTATATGTTATATTCCTAAATGTGTAAAACTAAATGCTTTATCTCTTGTGGTGTAAAACTATGTGTTTATTTAAGTTATATAAATAAAAGAGCCTCACCTATAGTTCGGTTAATGTTATGCTTGAACAAGCAAAGTTTAGTTAATTAGTAATGTATCAAATGCTTTGCACAAATTTACGAGACACATGCTAGTTACCTCGTGATTTTAATGGTTGAAACTAAAAATAATAAATGAGGCATGTTGAATCAAAGATTTAAAACTGCAACTAATTATACTGAAGGAAAGGGACCTGAGTACGGACCTAAAGTTGGTAAATCCATCAACTATATTAATGGAGATGGAGTTCATCTTCTATATTTCTAAATGAACAGTAAAGGCAATGAATAATACCAGCTTAAGAGTGTTAAAGAAGTGCTCATAATGCTGTGTCAAACACGCTTTAATACAGACAAAAGCAATCGAAAACATGTTCAGAATATTAATTCGTAAAGCGAGATTTGCAATCTGAGTTAATAATATAAACAAACAGAATAGTAATTTATTACGACAACACGAACATAAAACAACACATTTTGCATGCACACTAATAATATATAATCCAGCACTCTTTAAAGAAATTAAACATATAAATAAAAATAAAGAATCATATAAAAGATACATACTAAATAAATAGTAATAAAACATTAAGTTTTATTAAAATTAAATTAAAGTAATGTATCCGAAATGATTTCTGATATGAAGGGAAGAAAGAATTAAAATAATAATAATTTGTTTCCTTCTAGAACAAGTAATGCAAAACGAAAAGAAAGTGAATGGGATGAAAATATAAATAAAGAGCTAGAGAGCGGACAGAGATGGGGAGGAGGGACCGAGGGAGAATAAATGATGTAAGTAGCAGTTAAGAGAGGAGGGGGGAAGGAGTTAAATCGCGACGTAAAAATGGCCTTTAATCCTTCCGCAAAGCAAATGTCACTAAAAAATTCACAGACTGTTGAAAAGAAAGTGCATTTGAAAGTTAGTTCCGAATCCGATGCGAATAAATGTTTATCTATTCCAGTAAAGTTAGGGAAAATAAAGGTTTGAATAAAAAATGTGATTAAATGGGATAGATTGGATAGGATAACTGAATTAAATGCCTTTTAAAGAACGTCTACTTTTTTTAAATTTTTTTTTGTTTGCTAAAAGCTTCTAGAAGAGTTAAGTACATATTTTATATTGATTATTAAATGGCGAAAAATAATTCTTATGGGGAAATAGCGTAGGTTGAAAAAAAAATAGTATAAATTTTATGTACACGTTTGGGGTTTTTAAAAACGTGCTAACCAATGGCTATTAACACAATTTTTCTATTCATAAGATCAACGTTTTAAAGAGTTTTAAATTTTTTTCTGCAGTTTAATTTTAAAACGACAATTTTTTTAAATTCTAGATTAGTTTATATTTAAATGGATTTTAGATAAGCTTTTAATTCTTTTTCTAGATAATAAAATATGTATTGTATTAAAATTTTAAGTATTGTATGTTTTGTATATGTATTGTATTGTATTAAATGTTTAAATGAACATATTGAGTTTTTTCAAAATTTTATACAAACTCCGTACGACTGATTCACATTCATTTTAGAAGACTTATAAATTGTTATTTAATTTAGGTTTTTTAATTAAATTTGTGCTTATTAAAAAAAAGCTTGTATCAGTATAAGAGAATCAATAGTTTTTTTAAAAAGTTTTACTAGTTTGGGGGTTTTATAAAACAACACAATTAATATACAAATAAATACCACATGGTCTGACTCTTATATTTTTTACTTTTTAAGTACATTCTTCTTAGTACCTGAATATTAATATACTTAAGAGTTTGGCTTTACATTGCATAAATTTTTAGGTATTGTATATTTCCATTTGTGCCTTTGGTTCCTGCATACTATTTGATACCATTCAATGCTTAAGCATTTTAAGTTTAAAATTAACATTTCATTGATACACCATTTCATCTACTATCAATTATTCTAAATTAATAAAATGAGAATTAGTGAAAATAGCATTAACTAACATATTAGTATTTATGCCTTTATAACAGAGTTCTTTATGTGAGTCCGGACGCCTGATCCGGTTCTTTATCCGGACCCCTGATTTTTCTGTGACTTCAACTTATTTTTAATTAAATTTTCGATCTCATTCCAGAAAAGAGTTGTATTATGATCAAGAAATGTTACTTTTAAATTATATTCTTCTATTTTATACTTAATATTAAAGCAAAAGACATTTTCGTTAAAATTGCATTTTGTGTTATAACATAACAGTTGAAAAAATAGTACATTATACGTTACTATTAAAATTACGGTGTATCAAAAGAGCAAAACCTTACAGTAAATAGTGCTGACACCCTGAGTGCTAGTACTTTTTGCCCTTATTAGATACGAAATTGTTTGCAGTGTAATCTGATACATAATTATGCATTGCCATTTATCACTATGAAGTAACAATCCACACGTTTACGTACGCATGTTTTCTATCAATTCCATAGCGCAGAACATACTTAAGTGAACCTTGCGGGATGCTACATGAATGAGAAAAATCTCTCTATTAAACATTGAATTTTAAAATGTAGTAATAATATTTTAATTTTAAAACAAAATATAATATTTTTTAAAACCACGTTTTTGTAGTGGAGAATAATAATTAAAAAATAAAAATTTGAAAAACGAAAAACTTGGGGTGCATGAAATACATAACAGTAATGTCATATTAGTATGTGTATGCGTGCTGATGAGAATATGTGTATTATGTATATCTGTAATTGTATCTGAATGTGGACGTGTATGTGGAATATGTTTGTGTATATGCATGTGTATGTGTATGTGCATGAGTAAGAAAATGTGTATGTTTATATGTATTGTTATGTATTTCATGCTCCCCACGTTTTTCGTTTTTCAAATTTTAATTTTTTTAATTATTATTCTCCACTACAAAAACGTGGTTCTTAAAAATATTATTTTTTACTTTGATTTTTTTTTGTACTTATTTCCAAAATCTCAATTTTTTCACTCAGTGTACACAAAACTTTTCAACTGACATGTGATACTAATTTGAAATAATCGAATCGACATTAAAAGACAATCGCGAAAATACTAATTTTTCTTTAATTTAAATTTATTTTACTTTCCATGTCTTCTTTCTCTTCATTTTCACGCATTGGCATCCAATTCTAAACTATGTGCCAAATTTGAAGTCTGTAGCTGGTCGGGAAGTTAGTTTAAAATCGATTACAAAATTCCACCCGAATAGACATACACGAAGGTAATATAAATGTGGTAAAAATGCTTTAACTATATTGATCAATTATAAAATAATTGATATTTGTTTTTGGGAATAACCTAAAAATTGCGTTTTATTTTAATTCGAATGTTTTAAAAAAAATTGACGTATAAAATTCGAAAGATAAAAAAAGGAAATGGTTTAAAATAGCTTATTCCAGAGTTACGTATCAATACCGAGCATATACATACATACATACAAAACATCGACAAGGAGGAAATTGCTATTTATTAGAATAAAAATTAATTTGCGATCTGTAGAACGGAAAACTAAACTATAAACTAATTAAATATATAAACTTATTACACAAGAAATTAATCAAATGGCACCAATTTTGTAATTTATTCCTAATTTCAGCAAAGAATAGATGTTTCAACAAACTTCAAATATTTTCAGAAGGAAAGAGAAAATCTAAATCTAATTATGATGCTCATTTTTGCTTTGCAGTAAGCAAGAAAATATTACATAATCCTTTAATTAGTTAATATTCTTAATTGTTTGCTTCAAACAAAAACTAATGCAAGGGTAATATGATTTATTCAGAAAAATTAATTGCAAAGCTGTTTTTTTTCTCGACAGAATCAACACATTTCAGAATTTTGTCTGATGTTATTGATTAAAAATTTATTAGCTGCATAAAAGGAGATTGGATTAATGTAAATAATAAAAGAAAAGTGCTATTTTGCCTCCAATTAGAAAGTAGAAATTCTGTACAATTTTGTCATCGTAACGTGGTAAATAGTTTGAAGTGAAGCATCGAAATTTTATTAAAAAGGGGAGAGAGAAAAAAAAACTTAAATATTATTTTGACAAAATTATCATTTTCGGGTTCTTTGAGGTACCACTTTCACTTAAAACAAAAAGGGACAAAAACACACCGTGTTTAGTAAGCAACTTAAATAATTAAGTATAAATTGCTCTTTTTTTCACTTTCGGGAGTTAATTTCCGATCTCTATATTTATAAAATTGCTACAGTTATTCAACCAATAACAAAAGTAAGTAAAATATTAAATTTAATTTATCTACATTAATTCTAACTTTTGCTGATAAAAATGAAATAGTTCGAAGAAAAATGATTTTCGAAGAATGTAAAAGATTCTAGAACAAGCATATACTTATTAGCATCCTGCACTTTAGGATATTTCCTCCATATAATTTACTTTCCGTATAATTTGCTGTGTATTCTTTGTCATCAGTCTGAGGTTTATAGTTTAACAAAATATTAAGGTTTTAAAGAATTCAGGTAACATGAATTGAATAGCGTAAGTGCATCTTGAGATTACATTCAAAGCATTAAACATAGAAATACTTAAAATACAGATAAAAAATGGAAAGTGGTGAAAATATGTGAAAGTAAGCTATTAAATGCATTTTAAAATTTACTAGCCCACATTAAATTAATCGGCGATTACTAATTTTAAAAAGGTTTGATATGGTTCTATATTTTTCAATTCGCCGTTTTAATCTTTTAAAGATTGGTTGCTATAGTTAAAATACTATAGTTAAAAAAAAATTTTTTTTTCGTTTTTTTTCTTTCCAAATGGCAGTCACTGAACTTTATTCTTCGCCTTAGAAGATGCCGGAATTGTTACTCAAATCACGTTACCCAGTGGGCATCTGTGAATCAAAGTCACGGAGGCGAGCAACATTACCCACGCCACACTGCCACAAACCCGTTCATAGGGTGGGCCACATTTACACATCACACGCAACAGAGGACAACACAAAGAGAGAAACATCCATGCCCAGAGCGGGATTCGAACCCGCAGTCTGGCGCTCTAACGGCTAGGCCACCTGGTCGGCTCTATAGTTCAAATGGTAGCATTAATATTGCTATCGTTGAAAAAGTAAATACTGTGAATGCAGTTTTAATTACAGTCTTATAAATAATTAAAAAAAAACAAGAATTTAACTATCCATTAAGTTAAAAGGATATATAGATATATGTATGTTCAAATTTTCTCCAGTTGTAAGATGGTGCTAACTTGGACTGCATTATTTTACTTCTTAAAGTTGATTGGATTAAATTATAGCTCAACTAGAACACCTAATTAAGGTTGAGCACATTTGAAAAAAATTAATTAAGGAACAAATAATATGGTTGAATATTTAGAGGCTGTGATAATCTTTTTATCTGTTGAGAGTGTGCCTAAACATTTACAGTAATGTGTTTCTCAGGGTTAACTGACTTCCGTGCAAGCCATATAGCTAAGTAAGAAATGAAAATGTGTTCATAAGTTATGTACTTTAATAATATTTATGATAACTTTGAAAATTGCAGAAACAAATTTTCTAAAACAAAGCGAAAGCAAGACTCAACCAGAAATCCAGTTCAAAATGAAGAACTCAAATATTTCTACTGCAGTGACACTCCTTTAAAAACATTTATACATTTTATTGAGACAGTCACACTATTTTATTTATTATTATAATTTTTTTTTATAATCACAGGAGAGCTAAATGTGCAATATTGATGTTATGATATAGACTACTAATTTTAGAACCCATGTTATTATTTAAAAAGAAACGAGCTTTTCTGAGTATGGAAATAGCATGTAGTAAGTTCCTTAAGAGAAGGTTGGCTGGTTGGAAAGAACGAAGGCGATTGACCACACCCTCTAAGGGTGCGATAAAAGCAAGGGCGTACCTCCTAAGACACGGCAAAGGGGCATCGGATTTATAAGAAACGAGTGCCCACCCGCTAGTCCCTCAGTCATTAAGAATTCCGGTCAAAAGGGCGGAACGTGTACGTGCCTCAAAATGGACAGGTGGCGCTCACATTGCCCAAGCAAGATTCATCTTCGGTTCACTTTCAAGCATTTTTTTTTATACCCTTTCTCTATTATCTGCAACTGGTTCCTTTTTAGTACCACGCAGACCAGAATCTTATGCTGGCATACTGTAAAAAAAAAGCTTTTAATTTGATAACTATGACAGATTGCTCTTTGAAATGTTGAAGATGAATGTAGAAAAATCATTTGGGGCAAGGGTAGCCAACTATTTGTAAACCATGCACCAAGTTTTTGACAAACGAGTTCAGATGCGTTATTGTCTGTACGTTTGTACATTGTGTGTAGGTATATATATATATATATATATATATATATATATATATATATATATATATATATATATATATATATAAGTTCAAAATGCAGAGGAAACACGGAAGAAATTACAGAACAATGAAAAAAGGGGGAGAAAGAAAAATAATAAGAAACTGGAAAAAAAAAACAATACAAAAAAAAGGAAAAAAATCCGGAAAACAAAAGAAATAATCCCCTCATCACCCCACACGATTATATCCTCAAAAAGGAGTGCTTTCCAATATTGTATCAATATAGCCAAAGCAAAATATATCAATACAATAGTGTTAGGAGCACTTAAAAAATATATAATATAATATAATATAATATAATATAATATAATATAATATAATATAATATAATATAATATAATATAATATAATATAATATAATATAATATAATATAATATAATATAATATAATATAAAATAAAATAAAATAAAATAATATAATATAATATAATATAATGTCCAATGTGCCACATATATACAGGGCAGAGTTGTCCAATTCATGATCTGAAATGGCATTGATATAAATGTGGCTCCGTATCACTTTTACATAATTCCTACACAATTCCAGGACATAACAAAAAAATACTGCACTAGATATTTCCTTATATTGCCCGGTGTTTGCCCCGCAGCATCATTTATACATCAGTTAGATGCCTTATTTAGGGAGGAGGTTTCTTTCTCCATTATGTTGTAATTAAAAAAGGAGCAATAATATGTAGTTTAGATAGATTTTAATGTTTGGAAAAATTGTTTTTACACACCTTGAGCAAAGACTGTAATTAATTAAAGACGGTAAATTTGAACTTCATTGATTTTCAAGGTGAAATTTAACAACTGCACAGAATTTAGAGGAACAAAATCTGTCGTACGGGGACACGAGCTAAATGTAGAATAATATTTTTTAGTCTAGCAATAGTCTTATTTCTATTTTCTGAACAAATTTATTTTATCACTTCTCTTCTTAAGATAAAAATATTAACTTAAACACTGTTTAATTAAAAGCAAGATAATTCTTAAAAATGGATAAGGTAACGTGTTGTAAAATATCAAAATTTATGCAAGCTATAATTTTAAGATGGACTGCGAAGCACAACTTTAAAAAATTGTAGACTCTTGAAGTTAACAAAAGAGAAGACATGGCTTTAAAAATGTACTTTGAAACGTAGAGTCATGTTTTTATCACGAATTTAAACATTCCAGAAGAATAAATCTCTGACAAAATGAAAAAAAATTTCCCTGCCCTCCAGCAAATGTTGCTACTTGTAATTTTCTAAACAAATAAAGATTTCTAAAGCAAGTTGTGATAGTAGTAAAATCTCATAAAATAATTAGGAATAACTTAATAAAAATAGTTTCAGACTATATTTATTTATTTGCCTCTAGATTGAAAATAATAATAAAAATAAAAATATATTTTTGCACGATTTTTTTTGTATTTAGTTTTCTAAAAAAAAAAAAAAAATCATAATTGTAACTGAAAGATGTTCATTTATTTGAACAGTTAAAATTGTTACAATTTTGCTCAAGAAAATCCGGTTAAAAACAATGAAAAAACTGCTCCCAAATGTATAGCTCAACATATCTTCCACCCCTGCTACATATTCTGAGTTCAGGTGTACTTGGTCACGGCTCAGGCCCCTCGGGAAAGGCAACTTCGATTACGGACATATGAATGCCTTGTTCTTGTTGTACTTAATGACTAGAGCATATTTTGGAATTCGGCTGGATAATCTCTAGTGAAGTTACTTGAAAAGTTGGCGAGGCAATTAGTCCCTTTTCCGAATCTACCTCGAGAACTAAATGGCCAATTAATGTAATTGCTCCAGCTAAATACTTACAAAAGGTTACAAGCGGAAATTGGGAGGAATTGGACGCGAGAAAATTTCCTGATATTCGGGGTGGACCGAATTTGGAACTTTGTTTCTTTTAGAACCCTTAGAGAATCGGCTAGAAAGAAAATGAATTAAGGAGAATTGTTTGTGTGTCTTATGGGAAAGATATAGTTCAAAGCTATGATTTCATACGAAAGCGAAATAGAATTCTAATAAAAAATAAGTAAGAAAGAAAAATTGGAGTTAGAAAACGAAAACAAATCGTTTGTCTGTAAACTGTAATTAAATTATTTTTTTTCGAGAAATTCGAGATTATTTTTTACTACTGTTAGAAATTTGGTTTATGAAATGATCAACATTGATTATTTTTTTATTCAAAGAGAAGTAATGGATAATGGTTTAGTTGAAATAAAAAAGCAGGCTGCATAATTAAATAAAAATATTATAGGAAATGAAATAACAGAACGCTATAAAAAGTATAAGATGAAACAATAAAACAAAGAAAAAGTGAAACAAAAACTTAAAAGTAACCGCTAGTAAATAAAATGCTATTAATACAAACAGAAGAAAAGGAACAAACAAAACAAAAACATTAAATAAATAAATAAATAAAGTCCCAAAAAAAAGGGAAAATAAAATATTAAAATTATAATCATAACAAAACATAAGGTATGAATAAGTTGATACGAGTAAATACATACAATGTGTAAAGACAATTTCTTCAATAATTTAAGTGAATTGTCCATTCAAGGAATAAATATTTTTTTCTAAAAACTTGAATTGCGTATAAGTTTTAATTTTTCCAATATTAAAAACAATATAAAACGAAAAATTAGCAATAATAAGAGTTGGATTTATTAAACAACTTTCGAGAATACGAATTCATTCCCCAATTAACACACTTTATGATTAATTTACTTGACTTTAAAAATATCATATTTATTCAAATAATTATTAAAAAAAAACAAACTCCTTTAAAACTTCAAAAGTTTACCTAAATTATATAACACGTAATGAAATAATATTTAACATTTATTTGACGTAATTAAACATTTAATTACAAATATGAAAACTATAGGGAATAAATTTAATTAAAAATAATGTTTAGTAAAATTACTGAACATTAGCAATACAAAGAACCTGAAATAATTATGTATATATTATAGACTGTTCATTTCTTAAAATTCATTGGTAAAATTACCTAACTGTATGTTAATGAAATTTCTTGTTAAAAAAACATAATTGCGGTTTATGAAACCAAAATTTTAACTACTCATTCGTTAATTTTTACATTCATATGATAACGGTTTACCGGAAATTATAGTTCAAAATTATAGTTCTTATGTCACGCTCTAGTAAAAAATACAAAACTGAAAAGCAAATTTAACCGAATAAATGTTTTTTTTTTTATCTAAGGTATCATGATAACATTATTAAATTTTACCACATTTACCAGATTTAATCACATGTTTTAAAACCATGTTTTATTGTTAATTTTACGAGAATCATAACCAAAAGACTTCGGCAAAATATAATATCTACTATTTCCCTTTTCAGTATGATTTATGTTTGAGTAGAAAAAATTCTTTATATTTCAGTAAAATTATAACAAATAAATGCAGAGAATGTTTTAAAATCTTTCATAGATACGCATTTAAAAAGAAATTATTATTTTAATAGAAGAATTTTCACATCGTATTATCAGGGAAAGGAAATAAATTCAATAGCTAAGAAGTTTGTCTTTATACTTTGATAAATCTGACGATAATTGTTACAAAACTATCTTTTTGAAGTATAAAAGAGCTGAAATAAATTAGCTTAAATGACAAGAATTTACATATTTTTATGCAACATAATTTTTTTTAATTCTTCAAAATTCGGAAATAGAACAGGATTACAAAAATATGCTGAATTTTAATAGTTTAGGAAATTTTCAGACAAAAAGATGAAATTAAAAACTTAAATTTAAATGTATGCACGCAATTTATGACATAGAAAATGCTAAGTGGAGGGCTGAGAAAATTCGAAAAAATATTTATTAAAATGAGAATTTAAAAACATAAAAAAGAACTAAAATTAAAATGTAGAGTGAGGAATAAAAAATACTACGGATGCAACGTGACCGATTTATCAGAAGTAAGATGAAATAAAGTTCAAACAAGAGATTTTGATAACAAAGACATAAAATGTTTTTATTGATCACCCAACAAGTGGCTGGAAACCGAATCGTTTTCCTTTTTTTCTTTCTCTCCGCGAGGAATTATTCATGTCTCGTATGGCAACAGTCATTCACCGATAGTTTTGGCGCGGGGAGATTTTTCTCCCTACACATAAAATGTTCCATTCGAAACATTTATTTTAGTCGGCTATTACCTGGTAAATATTGACTCCTTTCTTACAAGTCGACAGTTGAATTCTTTTTATTTCTTTCTCTCGTTCATCGTTTTATTTACAATGAAGATTTATCGTTTTATTTCATTTTTGTTTTTACTTCGGAACTTTAAAAAAAATTAACATTATCCTACAGAAATTTACTTAAATAAAAGAATATTAAATATTAATTAAGTATTTCTTTTATTTGAATAGTGATAGATAAATAAATGTATTTGAATATTTGTTCTAAAAGTTAAATTAACTAAGCAAGAATTTAATAAGGAACCATGGTACCGTTTTTAAAAGACTTTTCAGATTCAAGTAACAATTAGTTTAACTAAAAAAAAAAAGATAATTAAAAATTCTTTGCCTACAAAAAATTAAAAATTTCTGGTTTCACTTAGAGTTGCTGCAATTCCGTCTTTTTTTAATCTTTAACATTGACGATGCATTACATTTTTCAAATATTTAAGTTATACTTATTTTAATATTTTGCGAAAGTTTAATTTTACAACTTATTTTCTATTACAGGGAAAAATATTAAAAATAATTCTGTTAGAATTAAGTCATTTCCTCGGATACAAAGTATTCAGTTTCAACCATTTATTATAAGAACTATTTATTACTAGGTAAATATTGACTATTTATGCACAAATTGAATTGAATTATTTTTAATTTTCCTTACAACATCTTAATATTTCTCTTCATAATTCCAAATGACTGTTTTCTTGTTAAACTTTTTTCTTTAATTTCAAACTTGAAAAACTGGAAGAAAGTTCTCATAATCAAATTGAAATTTAAAAATGAAGGTATTAAAAATGAAGATAATATTTGTTTAAAAACAAAGAAGAAAAAAAAGGAACTAATAGAGGAATTCAATAATGTACAGTTATTGCTGTTTTTTTAAATCTGCAATTTTGTATGAAAGAGTTATTAGTTTTTAAAGTTGCTTGAGAAAGGACTCAAAATTTGACAAAATAAATAAATCAGGATAGTTATATTTGTAGTATTATTAAATTTGTTTTTTTTAACTAACTCCAAATTATTAAAATTTTTATATATACTAAATATAATCATTTTAGTAGCAAACGATTTAATCTTATAAATAATGGTTACTACCATAGACAATCAAAGTCAAATTCCTATCGTCAATTTGTTGATTCATACTTAACGAAAGCTTTTATTACTCCTATTTCGTAGTTAAAATTTAAAAATAATATAATAATAACTATAAATCAGTAAAATACGTATTGATTGTGCACTAGATGTACTGTATAGTTTAATAGTGTAGGTAATAATTTTTCCTCTCCTAGTATCTAGAATTTGTTAATAGTTTTATATTCATTTTTTTTTATATTCCTGTTTTTAATCTCCAAATTCAACACATATTTGCGATAATAAAATTGTTTTATGATATAAAAGAATATTTACTGTTAATATATATATATGATTTCCTATATTTTATTTATCATAACAATATGAGCTTAATTGGGTATTTGCACTTTAAGAAGAAGTTCACGGATACCCACGCATGTGACCTATGACGCAATCGTCAGCTGATCGTTTTTAAGCAAAATGGCGTGCTGAAGTTGAACTAAGTATCTTATCATAAGTTAGAATGTAAATTAACATGAAATTAATTAAATGCAGTGCTGTATCTTTCATCGAATTCGTTGAAATATAATTCTTTCTCGTTTATGTTTCTTACTTAACTCAGATTTATTATTAGTTTACGTATTTCATTGTAATCGTAATATATTTTTGTTTTGCGTACCTGGCAACTTCGATGCATTGTTAGTTTGTTTATGTTCTTGTAGGCTTCGAGCCTATCTTTGGGTTAAGTAAGAAATGTATAATGAAGGAATTGAAATATTTGTGAAAGGATATAGAATCTGTCGCTGAAGATAAATGATACCTAACGGGCGTGCTTACTCGAAATAGAATGGAAGGAACAGCTGCTAATATGAACAAATGCCACGTTTCAACAACCAATCAGGGTCGAGATACCCACATTACGCCATTTGCAGTTATCCTATTCAATATTGATTTAGAATAAAATAATCAACACGAATAGAACTATTCATATACAGTTCTATTCACATTAGAAATAGTGTGAATAAAATTGCCTCACTAGAAATGTTGAGACTTATGAATACCTGAAACTTATCATTCTCTTCCCTTTGTAATTATTCTGTTAAATTTATATGAAAAATGTAATATAAAAGGAAAAGTCAGGGAAGAATATTGTTTGAAAAATATCATTTTCTTAAAATATCCGATCCATTATGATGTTTAAAACAGTTCTTTTAGAACAATTTTACACTTTATTCCTCCCCCCTTTAAATATTTATCAATTGTATGTGGTATTTTTCAAATGAGTATACCGTTTTTAAAAACTCAAATTAACTCTTCAATTAAAGTAGTAAAAAACAAAAAATTATTTTCTAAATAATAATGCAAGAAGCTTTAATTTTTTTAAAAACTTATTTTGAGATGAAGAGATTTGTCTTAAATTTAGATGCGGTTTTAAAATGTTGTGTAAGCAGCATATGTTAATACAAATTGGTTTTAAAAGTTATTCAATTCATTCGCTCCTTCAAATGAAAAGCAGTGTAATTTTACAACTACCCAGTCAGCTTTTAGGAAACGTAAATGACTTTCGTTCGAATTACGTTTTAAGAAAAATAATTAAGAAAACATGAAAATTTCTTTACATATTGAAAATGGGAAATATGTGCTAAAACACAAGAAAAACGTTTGATATATAACTTGAGTTTGTTTTCTCTTTACTTAAACTGGACAGTCAAAAATTTTTCAAATTAATACAAACTTCACTTGAACTTGCAAAAAATTGCATTTGATGGAGATTCAGTCAAATGTTCTATGTTTATTCGCTATAAACTTTATAGGGAAGAGGGGCTATATTGTGGACACTTTATGCAAATTTGTGAAAAAACCATATTAAATATAATTTTTAATTCATGAAATATTTTTTAGCAAGAATTTAGACGTTTTACTTCACTCTTGTTAATAATTGAACTTAAATTGTTTAGCTTTTCCGTATAATTTTTTTAAAATAAAGGTTGTTTATGTTCACAATAATCCCAAACACACGTAACTAGTATGGACAATTTTGATAACTTGTTAAGTTGTCAATTATTGCCACTCAGAAAAGTATATCTAAAGTCAAACTGAAAATAATTTCAATCTAAACCTTACTGGAGAATAAATATCTACATATAATTATTAAATTGTAATAGAGCATTTCATTATACTAAGAACGACAAAAATTTAAAGCCAGATTTTAAAGAAACTAAATGACAATTTTAACAGATGAATTCTACCGAAGAAAAAATCCAATCGCTCAAAAACGACTGTGCTACTCGGTAATGAAATACAATTACGATAAAGTGCGAAAACAATAACCGCAAATCGTCAGACGTTTAAGAGATGAAAAATTCTTTCGGGAGATTTCGAATGCGCGTACGAATAATTAATGGATGCATAAAAGAAAAATTTCTTAGCAGACGGAATTCGACTGAACTGGAAGATTAAATTTCGAGGAAAGTAAAGTAAAAGCTAAAAATTCGAAATATTTATTTTTATTCTTACTTCAAATCATTTTTCTCCCATACCTCATCTCATTCAAGTACAGATTCGAAACAGAGAGAAGGGAAGAAAGTGAAACCGATTTGTGAGCGAGTGGTCTCTCGTCACTATGCATCCAGAAATAAAACGAAAAAGAGAAAAATATAATTAAGATTAAACTTCAGACAAGGGCTCACATAATTCCAAAATTAATTACTGCCGCCCATTTTCTAGCTAGTTGCGCAACCCAAGTTACTCTCTCCATGTCTTTTTCTTTCAAATTTCAGAAAACGGAAAGCGAATAGATTAAAAATCGTCTGCTTTTCTGTTACAGTTAGAAGGCCTTTTCAATGACTATGATTTTAATCGATTTCTTAAAAAGGGAATTTCAAACGTTCTTCCGATTTGTCTTTACCTAAAATGACAACACTTGAATTAATTAAAAAGAACGTATTTTTCCGATTGTGATATTTTTAGCTGCTTTTCATTTTTTGATTAGGGAAATTGACTTTCTCAAATCCATACAAAATGATTGTGAAAAAAATAGTAATATAAGATCTTACTTCAAAACCAGTCGATTAAAATTTGATTTTTAAAGTTATAAGAACCAATCACGAGAAGTGCTTTAATGCAAAGCAGATAGCACGAAACTTGTGAGTTTCATATATTTTTTATTATTAATCATTGAGCAAAACGTTTTAAAATTTGCTTGATAAATACATTTTAATTATCAATTATTAATTAAAAAATAAAGTATTTACTCAATGTTTTAAATCCTTAATGGTATGATAATTTAAAAATATAGCGAAAAAAGCGATTTTTTTTCTTTAATTAGAAGTCTATTTATTATACTTTTTAAAAAACAAATTATGAACAACCCATAAAATATCAGAATTTATCTACTTATTTATATATCCTAAAAATTAAATTAATGTAGAAATTAATTTTTTTGTTAAAATTAAAATTAAAGCGTCATTTGATTTTAAATCTTCAAAATAATGAATTGTATCAAAATATTGTTTAATCAATGATTATTTAATTGTTAGGCATATTTTTAGACATAACAATATTACAACTATGGCATAAAGTAGGTATGATGTAATTTAACGATAGCCCGCAAGGACAATCATAAAAATAGTTCAGTTCCTTAATTTATCAACATCCAATTTTATTGTAATTAAATAATGAAGTAATAAATAAATTACATTTCAAACTTAAAACACCCATGTTAAAGATTGAAACCATTTATGAACGCAAACGACGTAAAGGATGAAGACACTATATTAATGAATAACGTATAAAAATAGTAATAGTTCACAAGTAAGAAATTTTGAGGAGATAAAATGTTATATTGCTTTCAGCAGGAAAATTAATTGAATATAGTATAGAAGCAGAAATTCATATTGTAATTATATTTGATAATGGTTATAGAATTTATACAATTATGTAGGAAGATTAAAAATGCTTTCTATGAAAGACGTCTCCTCTGGCGTTTAAAACAGGTCAAGGAGTTTTTTCCACTCTTATAACTTTCTTAACAAGTGAAGTTCTTACATAATCTAGTATATCTTTCCGTTTCAGTTTTTCGTGGATTATTCGTTTAACTCAATTGCAAATATAATACATTTTTACAGCTGTCTTTTTTGTTTAAATAAATGGGTTATTTTCAAAGTATAATCCAGCATATTTCAGATAATACAGGCGATGAATAATTTCTTAATTCAATTTTAAATGCTTGCCACAAAATAACTACTTTATTTATCTTACACTTTACTTAACTTATCTTACGCTTTACGTTACTTCCTTTATAATACTATACATAGTTTACCTAGTATACAGAGATTTTATAGATGGAGGTTAAACCATGGCATTTAAACCCATTTTTTGATAAACTCAGTGCTTTTATGGGAAATCAACAAGTATTTTTCTATTTCATAATTAACTACCATCATTTTATATTGGTAATTTATTTATTAATTTACTAGAAAAAAATCTGATATTGCATTTAAGTTTCACAAAATGTTAAAGAACTTTATACACTTTCTTTTTAGTTTAAATAGCACTTACATTTTATTTTTATCTTTTCAATTTTCAGTCTTGATGAATTTTTTCAGCATTATTGCAATTTTATTTCAAATTTCAATTACTTCGTGGAAAAAAACAGCAAATATTAGGTTTAAGAAAAAATCTTCGATTTTAGTTAATGAAAAAAATTTTTTCACTCGAAAAGTAACTAAATACATTTAAAAGAAAAGGAAGGGGGGTTGGAGGGGAAATACTGGGAAAACAAAAAGGAAATCCCAGACGTCTTTTATCCATAAACAAGACTTTAAACAGTAGATTAAAGGTATCATCGATTTTTGTTACAAATACTACTACATTTTATATTTTCTTTTTCTCTATTTTTCTGAGATTACTTGCATTTTATACACAGCCCCTTTGGCAGCAGCAAAAGCAGAGCTGCGTGGTGTCCCAGAGAAATTGCAGGTGGCTTCTCTTCAAAACAAGAGAGCTCGAAATTCGCTTCTCAAACACGAAACGCCAGAGATGGAGCTGCGGGTAAACAAACTGAGCGCCATTACCAGATCACTTTGGTGGAGGTCCGATAAAAGCACACGCCTGCTTGCCACTCAGGATAAACAAATAATAAAAAAAGGGAAATGAGGTACACAGAGAGTGTGTAACGCCAAGAGATGCAAGCTGATGACGCACATATATGAGGGCAGTTGGGGTCCTCTCTAAATTCCTAGCAACATCGTTTCCATTCAAACTTAGGTTGAAATTCTAAACTGAGTAAATATACCTTCCCATGCACGCGAAGGTCTAATTTCAACTTGAATTTCCCATTATATGAAAAGATCCATGTAATTTTTTTCTTTATTTATTCAATGGACCAATCTAAACAGCAATTTGAAAGGTGATCATCGCATTTTACGAAAAGTGTTCACAAAGGAATGTGCAATTTCAGTTTTAGTTAGCAGATCATATGAGTAAATACTGTGTTATTTAACTTTTATGGAGTTAAATAACACTGCTTGTTTTCATTTTGAGGGTTTTAAAGAGTATAATCTTTCTGGTAAACTACTTTGATATTTTAACAAACGGAAAGCCAATTTTAGTCCTGTGCGAAATTTGTGTCTAAAAATTTACCTTCTAGAAAAGCTCCTCCTCCTCAAACATTAAAAGTGAGGTACATGCATATATCATTAAATCTCTCGTGACAAAAGTGATTGCCTAAATATTTCAAAATTTATGACATCCTTCAAATTTATTATATTAACTAGCGTACATATACATATAATATATGGATAGAGCAAAACGTTTTTCAGCTTCATTATTGTTAATTAGTTATTAGTAAAATGATAATATACATTTTTAAATTTAAAAAGAACGTTCTTTTTTTGCTTCTCAAAATGAAATCTTTGAGGAGAAAACAAATTTTCGACGTAGCTCAGAAGTTATAGAACAGATAATTAAGGTATTATTTTTAAAAATGTTACTAATGTCATGTAATCCCTATTAGGTATCTCTATCAAACACTAAACAACAGTATTAAGATCTACCTATCCATAACTTTATGAAGTACATATATTTGTGCAGAAATTCATACTTTTCTTATAAACTTAATAATTTCGATTAATTTGTTTGTTTTTTTCTTCAAACATCTCTCCAAAACACAAAATAATTGAATTAAAATGCTTCTATTTACAACTTCCTAAATTGTTTGTGCAGAAATACGCAATTTCCTCATAAACTTATCAATTTCCATGTTCCTTCAGTTACTTAATCGCAAAAATAATTAATTCGTAACTAATGTTACTTATCGTTATTAAGAGCATATGCTGTGTTTTTTTAACAAATCTTAAATTATTCCCATGTTATTTCAAAGCCTACTTCTAATAAATTTCGGCTCGTTATTACATCGAACGCCAAGGAAGAATATTAAAGAGGCACCAAACAGCTCACAATCAAAACTAGAGGTTGGCAGACTCTTTATATTTTAAAATCGTTTTGAGTAGAGTCGGGCAAAATTTGTTTTGATATGTGAATGCTCCAAAACTCTTTCGCCAACAATACCCTTCTTTTTTTTCCAGCTTCAAGTTCTAAAATAGTGTTGCAGAAGATTAGACTAAACTCTCCAGGGTTGAACTTCCCTCTAAAAGCAAAGTCGATGGTTGTTGCCCAAAGCTATTTCTGTAGAACTTTTAAGAGAACTCGTTTCAGCTTCATACAGTAACAGCATGCCACACCATCTGAAGTTGGGGATATTTTTTTTACTTTTGGATATGCTCCATACAAACAGTGCTGCTTATTTTCTGTAGCCCCCATTAAATATGGCGAAAATCCCAACGCGCATGACGTCAGTAAAGCTGACGGGTCGTCATGGAAACGAACCTCCATCCGTCGTTGCCATTCTGTGTCCGATGAATAAAGTGCCTTTTCTGCCATGTAAATGAGCACAAGTCCACCTGCTGGGAACTCATTATATTTTTCGGGTTTGCAACATATCCAAGCTCTAAGGCCTCGTTTAGAACTTTTGACTTATCCTTTCATGGAACAATAATTTTCTGCGGCTTGGAAAACAGTTTGCAGCCTATGCAGACATTTGGTATATTTGACAATTGTTATTATCTTACACAAAGCCAAAAGCATGATCATTACATCAACATACTACATATTGATTATGTCTAGAGCTTTTATCTGTAATTTTATATGTAGAAGGGGGAAAAAAAAGCAGAAACTGAAAAATTAGATATTTTTTAAGTTAAAATCAGTGAATTTAAAGTTGTTCTACTTATTTTCTGTTAGATTATCTACTACAAATCATTTTATACTTATTATTATTAAAATATCTATCTAGCATATGCATCAAAGTAAGTTTTTACAAAGAAATTGACTGGTGGGTTAAGAAATAAATTGAACAATTAAATAAAGTTTATGAATTAGTTTAACATTCGGCGGACAAAAAAAAATTTATAAATAACTAGAAAAATAAATTGTAGTAGATTAAGTACATAAATGGAGGTGTCGGAAATTTTATTCGGAATATTTTTTTCAACATTACATTTTGGTAAGGGCTCGATATTTTGTAGACACATAGTTAATATCAAAACTGTGAATTAAAAATAATTTTCATGTTTTCAGACTGTTTTTAATTTTTTTTTACCGCTGAGTGATACATATAATTTTTTTCGATTATCGTATAATTATTATTATAAACAATTTGAAAAAGAAAATAGGGGTCTAATTCAAAACTTGAAAAAACATGTTCCATAAATTTATACCCGTGAGGGGAAAAAAGATTATTTTTAAAAAAATGAAGCATCACAATTATGAAATCTTTTACCACAGGAAATAACCAAAAGAAACTGTTTGGCATTAAAATATGAGCTTTAAATAGAATATATTTTATGATAAATTCTTAATTCTTTTGATTTTATTTTTATTTGTATGAACAAGAATGTAAAATATTTCAAAAGAGTATAAAGTATATTTATTTAAAAGAGTAAAAATAGGTAAAAGTGTGAAATACTGTATTCTATTAAAAAATAAGCTTAAAGATTTATTAAAATTTTAACTATTCATTTGTATGACAATTGAAACAGTTAGGTTCAATTTTATCTGCGATATATAAAGCTTAATTCCCACATTTCTTTTCTTACTAGGCTACCGAAAACTGTACGCAAAATTTATTTTTATGTTCCAAAAATTATTTCAGATCTGCTGTATACAGTTCAGGAAATTGAAAAAACTATTTTTATAGAAGATGTATAAAAAGAAATGATCTACAATAAGTTAAAAAAAGAAAGATTGAAAATCCAACAGAACTCTATTATTTTATTTTAGGTAAGAAATAATTTTATGGTACTTACTTATTGATTTATTTAATGAAATTGTTTAGATGTTTAAAATGGATAAAAATAGACCTTAGAAAAGTGACTAATATGGAAAATCAAATTAAAAACAATTTTAAACAAAATATAATAAATATTTGCTTATTACAACATTAGTTTTTGCTTGAAAAAAAAAAATTTTTTTTTTGCTTTGTAGAAAATGTAAATTAATTTATCAATGTTTTAATTTTTTTTTAGCAAAAATAACGAAAACATATTTTTTAACAAGCATAAAAACTCGTGAATACTTAAAACTGTGCTAGTTAATTTAAAATTTGCTCGTGATACTGAAGGAAAATATTTTATAAGCAGAATATAATATTTTTTTCAATAAACAAATTGGTAAATGAAACATTTTACTGCATTTGGTGTCATCCACACGGATGAAAAAAATTCTGAAAAAATAACCGTACTGTCTTGTAATGACATTTCTGATAAACAAAACCAAAATTTGATTTAAAAAACCAAAATATACAGTATTGAAATCCGAATCATCTTTAGTAAGAAATACAAAATTGAAATGTCAGTTTCATCGAGTGAATGATTTTTATGCTATGCTGCAGGGTATCATGATAAAATTACTCAATTTTACTACATTTGAAAAATTTTATCACACATTATAAGACTATATTTTATTATCAATTTTACCGAAATTATTACCAAATGACTTCGGTAAAAGCTTTATGGTGTTTCCATAGAGCCGGAAACCTGGTACATTTTATCATATTCTGGTAGTTTTGACCATATATTTTTTTCTCAATATTTCGTGTGTAAATATCGACATTTAAATAATTGAACAACTTCTGTTTTAGAAACATTTTCCCGTGCTCTAACCTTTCTTTACTATTTTATACTTTATATCTTTATAACTATATTTAAAAAACACTTATTAAGAGATACGAAGTGCAAAGTAATAAAATATGAGAAAAACATTAGAATTAGCATTTCCGTTGAATTATAGAGAAGTAATTAATAATTTTTTTTTCTAACTAAAAAATTATAGCGTGTTTTATTTACAGTAAAATGCAAAAAATGTTTATACAGAAAAATGTTTTGATGTTAAAAGTAATCAACATAATTAGAAAATATATATATATTGCATTAATTGATTTTTCTAAATAATTTATCTAAAACCTTTTTGTAATGTTAAATGTACACACTCTTTTCTTTATATGTTTTTAATAAACATAATATTTTGCCAATAGTTGATAGCATCAAAAGCTCATTAAAAAGTTAAGCTAGTAAGAAATAAAAATCAAAGTTAATACATTTTATCAAGTATAAACTATTAAAGAACTTGATCTACACATTAAAATACATTATATTTTAAACTTTTTACAAATAATAAATGATCAAATAATATTTTGAATATTAATTTAAATGATAAATTTAAGGTTTTAAAAGTGAAAAAGAAAAATTTACAAACTCTATTTTAATTATGAAAATCAATAAATTAATTTATATTGCCTAATATTAACATTACAACATTTAAAACAACATCCTCTATCTTTATATCGGATTTTAATATAATTAATTTAATTAAGGAACAACAACTGTCGAAAAATAACCTGAAATAATTTGCAAGTTAGCAAACTTCTTTCAATAATCGATTTAAAATTACTTATTAATGTTTCAGAAATTCCCCTTTAAGACATTATTATTAATAATTCAGAAATTCCCCATTTTATTTATGGCATGAATTAAAATTCAATACTTACTCGAAATCGTGAAAACAGTTTAATGTCAATTAATTAAAAATAATCATTAGCTCGTCTCTCTTCATGATAATAAAGCTGTAATCCTATGCAGATACGCATTAATTAATCAAAACATCACAATAAAAGCTACGATCTAAAACCCCAGTAATCATGTTTAACTTCAAATAAATAATTTGTCTGCAGCCCTCACATACAATTAGCGGTAGCGCCGTTTTAAAATCGTTTAATCATCGAGCAATTTCTTATCTTTCATCGTTTCCTCTTGAAATTGTCAAGCGAAAATGTGAATACGCGGAGCCAAAGCCAGATTCATTTTTATTAATGAGATACTTTTAGTAATTCATCAAGTTACCTCGTTTCGTGCCCCCCTCCATGCCCGTCACCCCATCTCTTTTGCCCACAAATTAAGTAAGCCGTTTCCTTGGCACGAGCCAATTCAAAATGTAGGGTTGCTGTTTGCAAAGCGATCACGTCCCAATCGCCAAGTTGAAAAATATAATTCACAATATTTGAGAATCATAACTAAATATCGCCAAAATAGATGTCATCCTATTTTTTAATCTCTCCTCACGAAACTCTAACGGTATTAAGATTTATGAGTAAGCTTTGACGTTGAAATTCCGAGAATGAAATTGCGATCTTTTAGATATTTTTTTACCGAAATGTTTCTAAGCCTAGTTTGAAACCAACGAGCAATAAAAATAGGATATTATTATAGTGAATAGCATCCCAGTTTCCGCAATTGCATATTGACTATCCTATAACTCATTCCCATAAATCTTCTTAAATTAAAGATTATTTTAATGTTGATATCGCTTAAAAGTTTCTCAAAATAAAAATTCCAGCTTCATTTTGAGCTAGAGTTAGGTGATTGTTTGTGCATTTTTCAAATGAGTTACAAATTTATATTTGTGGTTTATGCACATTGTAAAAAAATTTCGGATCAAATCTCGGTATAAAGCAGTGACACTTTGGCTGTATTATCCGTAAAATCAGTTTTACTGTAAAATCTATTTTAACCGTAAAATGTTATACCACAATTTTTTTTACAATAATATTTATATAAGTAGGGAGATTTGCTGACTTGGCGATAATTATTACTCTAAAATTACTGTACATAAGATTTTTTTGTTCCGTAACATATTCCGGTAAAAATGGATTTTACGGTAAAAAGTACCAGCACCCTGAATGCCGGTACTTTTTATAGTACGTATGTCCGGAAATATTTTAAAGTGTGATGAAACTTAGAAGTTTTTTCCAACAATCGTCTTTCAACTTCTTTCTGTTTGCTAGACAGAGAAAGATATTTTGGTGTTTTTAATTCCACTTTCCTCAGCAGAGATTCATTTGATTTTAATTGCACATTTTTCTTTTCCTCCTTTCTGTATAGAGTTTTAAAAAAAATTAAAATTTCATGCTCATTAATTATGCTGTATTAAGGAAGTAGTATTAGAATTTTGTTGAGTAACGTGAATTAAATAGAGTCGTAAAAATAGGGTGTAAAAGTCGTAAAAATAGACAGTATTAGTCTGAATATTGTGCGCAAAAGAAGTTGTCGAGTAGTTAGGAGTTAGGTAAGTTGCTCTGACTCCTGATATTGCATATAAATAGTAATGAAATTTATATAATATTCACTAACATTTGATTGCTGCTTAATTTGAAATAATTAAATCGTTAATAATTTTTGAAATTTTTTGCTTGCATTTCTCGTGATTTTTTTCAAGAATTTGTTTTAGCGAAATTCAAACATTGAAACAAGTATAAAAACACAAACAAGTTCATAAAAGAAAAAGAAGTGAGAAAGAGAAAAAAAGAAAATCGTTAAATAAATAATTAAAAACTTGCACTGAAATTTTTCTTGAAAAAAAATGTCGAATTAAGATATTATTTAAACAGTTTATTGAAAAAAGCAACGCAGACTTAAATTGCCCGGGGCTAACTTGCCTCAGAACAAAAATAATACTACGCTTTAATTAAATTATTTAATAATACTTCAGTTAAATATTTCAAACATTTCTTATTAGTATTATTTACTACAATTTAAATATACTACTATCTTTATCATTATTATTTATGTTTTTTTTATTTACTCACGGTAAGAAAAATTACTGGGTTGTATGGTGATGACATTATGGTAAAAAAAAAGCCCATCATAATAATTGTCAAAAAAACCAAAATATACGGTATTTAAATCATTCATTTGGTAGTTTTTGCTTTCATATGGTAACGGTTCACCGGAAATTCTAGTATTCAAAATTATAGCTCTTATTATCATACATTTAGTACATTAGTTCGAAACTAAAAAGTATATTTATGCCATATATTAAAACCCTATTTTATTGTCAATTTTACTGAAATCATTGTCGTAGAAATTCAGTAAAAATTTCTAAGTTTTTTGGAGTTAATATAGAGCCAGAAACATGGTAAAATTTCCCATATTCTGGTAGTTTAGATTATGCTTATTTTCTCAATGAAAAAAAGAACAAGCAGACGAGAAATACTTCGGTTACCTGACATCACAGTTACTTATATATAGTATGCATGAAAAATCTAAATAAGAAGTTAAAAAATGATAACAATGCACGCTCACGAAAAAAAAAAAAAAAACCCACCTTGAATAATTTTTGATCTAGTGATCGGATCTTCACGTTCTAGGACTCAATCTCTGGTAAGACGGGATGATTCCAAATATGCTAATTAATTAGTGCAGACGATATTTCCAGTTACGAAAGCAGACACAAAAACGTACTTTCTCTGAATAAAAATATCCTTTTTTTTTTTAACAGATTCTGATTTTTGATCGCCAAAACAATGTAGAGGTAGCCGCAATCTGGGAAATATGGTCCCAATAGTTTGGTCAGAAGAGGGGTCTACAGTTTGGGTCCTTTAATGTTAATTTGATTTTTTGTATATTTCGCTATATCTAGGGAACTTTTCAAGTGTATTGAAATATTTTTGCTCACAATTATAAAATTCGTCTGTGCAAAGGTAATTCCATGCAAAAAAAAATTTTTTTTGCAAATATTTATTATTTTTTATTATTTTATTTAAAAATGGAATTGCATGGTATAAATTTTTTCCGTCATATTAAAATTTGTACTTTTTCATGGCGGCAAAATACAAAATTTAAGGAAAATCGGACGAATAATTCCTGGGAAATCGAAATTTAATGAAGTCTAATATAAGTCTTACATTTAAAATTTGATTTCTCATGAACTATTGAACCGATTTCAGTCGAATTTTGTTTTGTGCCATTTGAAATGACGTAATTAAAAATAATACGAAAAATTTATAGATTACAATTCAAAATATTTTCGATTATTAGAAATAAAATAATAAAAATATAAAAAATATTTATAAATTTTTCTTTTTTTCTTCATGGAATTATCTTTGGACAAACGAATTTTATAATTGTGTGCAAAAAGTTTTCAATTTGCTTAAAAAGTTCTCGAGATATAGTGAAATACGCAAAAAATTAAATTAACATTAAGGGGGTCCAAACTTTGGACTCCTCTCCCGCCCAAAGTATTGGGACCATATTGAATCTTCCCCTATATTTTGGGAGTCAGAAATCCGAATCAGTCTAAAAAAGCATGTTTATTCAGAGAAAGTACGTTTTTCTGTCTGATTTCTTAACTTAAATTATCGTCTCCGCCTATTGATTTGCATATTTGAGGTCAGCCCCTCGAACCATTAAGATTGACTCCCAGAACGTGAAGATCCGATCATTAGATCAAAAATTATTCAGAATGGTCCTTTTATTTTTTGCGCACTGTGTACTATTGATTTCATTAAAAATTATCTTAGATATTTTGATGCCTTATTTTTAAAACTTATTTTGAGAAATTAAAACGTACGTGAAATGAATTTACATTTGTATAATATTTTTTTTTTTAAACCTAAAAATGTTAACCACATAATTGAGATAAGTGCCTTATTAAAACTCAATTTATTAATACAAAGTTAAAATGTGAGCTTACTAAAACAGATGGAATTCGTCTTTCAATGAAGATTTTATTACAAAGTAAAAATACGTAGGATAAGGTTAGGTTAGAGGGCCAATTTAAATATTTCTTTATTATTTAATATGACTCCCGGTGGTCGTTAAATGAGTACCAAGCATGCTTGGGAACTAAACACAGGGGATCCGCGTCCGGCTGACCACCTGACCGGAATATCTGCTCCTGTACCCCAGAGCCCAAGGTCAAGAAAACTGAGATGGGCACAGTAGGCCTTGGCCCTCCATGGGCTGTCGCGCTGCTGAGTTGAGCTTAGTTTAGTTTATTATTTAATATGTTGTAGTTTCGGAAGAAGAAGTTCACCTTGCTTATCAATTTAGACAAAGCATTGCTTTTCGTGACAACAAAATATATGTCAAATTTTGATATTTATTTTATTTAGGGGTCAAATATTTTTGGCAAAAAAAGTACTCTGTTCATTTTCAATGTGAACGTTATATTTTTTTAACTATCTGGATGTTTTAAAAAGTTCAAACGATATATATATTTCTTTCTAAAAATGTAATCATTTAGTCACATTTTTAAAAGAGATTCTGATATTAAGTGAAATCTCAGAAAAATATCCTCATATTTTTGTTTCCATGGTTATAATAACACAGTTTACAATTAAAGTACGCCTTTTGTCCGTTCTATGTCTTAACTTCTGCAAAATTTCAAATATCTTTGGATAACAATCAAATATTTGAAACTGTTTATCAGCTGCTTATATGTTATGTGTTTTGAATATTTAAATAGGCTTGAGTAACTTTTACAAAACGTTTCTATCATTTAACACTTTTTATAATGACTAATGTTTAGTAAACTCTTAGTTCGAAGAGTATAAATAAGATTTTTCCAGTATTATTATCAGACTATTGGTTGAGCCGATTTACAAAATTTCGTTGCCTTTATCTTTAATCGCCAATTGTCAAAAAATTCAACTCGTTCAGAACACTATCATATTTATTATGAAGAAATACGTTAATTACCTTTACAAGAGGCACTAAAGTTAACGGAGCTTAAGAGCATTGTTCTCCACTCAATCAAAGTGTGCAAAATTCTTATTTATAGTTTCTACAAAATATTATGAAATTAGCTCTCAAATTTTGCACATGCTATAAAATATTTTATTACCTTTAATTGAATACATTTTGTTACTGTAAAATATTTATTGATTTTATCAGACATGAAAGTATTTTATTTAATTTATTGCACATTTGTTTGAGAGTGATCAAAAACACATTTCGAACATATATATAAAGTTACGTGAGTGTTTTAAAAAAAATTATGAAGCTAACTTTATTTCAAAGTTGTTCGTTTTCTACAAAAATGTCAAAAAATAAAAATAAGCATTAAAAGCAGTTATTTATGTATAACTGTCATTTGTGTCTCATAACTTTGCCGAAAATCATCGTATTTGTATGAATAAATGTTAAATTTTTCAAACAATACATACATTTTCATCGTTCATTTAAGTGTTTTAACAGGTTTTTGTTTGTTCAATCAAGAATAAAACTAAGAAGTCGTACTTTTAGAAAATGGCCCATTGTTTATAAAATTGTTTTTCAAAATAAAATCGCTAGTATTTAAATAAATTATTTAAGAATGAAAATTTATATAACAAGGCTTTCTCTCTCTCTCTCTCTCTCAAAAAAAAAAAAGAAAAAAATTATTTTTCTTACATAACATTAAAAATTTCTCTTGTTTAGTTGGCTACAAGATAAAACATTTATCATAAAATATCATGTCAAGCTAAGACTCAGAGTAATTGGGAAATTTAAAGTATGCAGAATTTAAAAAACAAAAGAAGACATAAACATTTAAAAATAGGATTTTAAGAATTTTATATAAGAAGACGGTAAATGATAAATCGTTGTTCCTTATGATGCATAAATAAGTCAGAAAAGTTTTTTAAAAGATTTTTTTAAAGATAAAATAAAAGAAAGTATATTTCAAATTCCTGGTCCATGTTTTACACTTATATTCGCACATATAAGTGTGAATCCAATTGTTTTCAAAATTTTATATATTTCTACGCGGAAAACTTAATACTAAAATTTATTTTAAATATTAAAATTCTTTCAATTACTTTTATTAAAATAGTATATTTTGTGTGTGTATATACACGGAAATTGTTCTTAATTTAAATGATTTGACGACATTAAAGTTGTTTATTTAGGAACAGAAAGTAATCAATATACAATAAAACCATTCCGAGACGTTCAAAAAAGTTATAAAGAAATAATTGAAAGGTATAATTATAAATGTCACATTTTACAAGTCCCTCATGATTTCACAAGATATAGAATAACGGAAAATATTTTTTAAATAGTATTTGAGTTTATTTTACCAAGCATAATTGGATACAATGAAATATTTTTTAAGTAAAAAAAAAAAAAAAAAAACCCAAATTAATATGAATTATCGATTAATATCTGATAGAGATAATGAATTGTGTTTCTTTCATCACCCAATTTATCATGAGTTTAATAGCTTCATATAATTAATTTCCGATTTTAGTATATAATGGCTAAAATCAAAGTTATACTTATAATTAATATATGAAATTAATTTGAAAATTTGAAGCGTATTTTACTAAGAAGTTGTAATGTGTAAGTACATCATTGTGTACCAAATATTAATTTGTTTCATAAGAAAAAGAGTAAAAGCACAGAGTTTGTTTTTCAATTAATATTACCTATTTACAACTGCAACTCTGAAGTCCAGCAATCGATAATCGCAAATATTTTTAAACCTTAAATTTGTATATATTTCAATAAAATTGCTTTCGTCTTCCGTGTTTAAAAACAATTAAAATTAATACATTTTCGTTTGTTTTCCAAATGAGCATAAAAAGTCCTCACGTTCTAAAAAAAAAAAAATGTTTCAGAAGTATATTAATGCGAAAATTTTAAAATAAAGAAAACTCATTAAAATTATGAAAATTATTTAATTAGTGCAAGAATTTAGTTAGACATTTTTTAGTGAGAATTTTTTACATCTTTCCAAAGTTATTTCGAAATTTAAATAAAAGTATTTTAAAATTTAATTAAAAGATTATAATTCTGTTAAATGCTGTTAGAAATACTTCGTATGAGAATGATGTAAAATTAGCAAACTCTCCACCAGTGTTCAAGAATATATAGAAATTCAATATTCCCGCCATATTCCTCAGCGTATGTAAAAACGAAACTCAAACAAGTCCGACGCGCGTTGCAGGAAAATCAAAACTAAAATTTCAAAATGCGCATTAATTCATTTCATTCCAACAACTTCGCGCCAGTCAAAACATCGGAATATAGATGGCGCTATCAGCATATGCGGGCGATCGTCTGAATTAGTGATCTACAAATTCGAGTTTAAAACCCTAAAAATATCAAACCAATAAAATATTTAACACATTCCAATTTTAAAAAAATAATTAAATATTTTTTTTAAATCATCTTACTTTGATATGGAGGACCAGGGCTTTGCATCGTAGGCCTGAAATGCGGCGATGAAGCAGGCGGAGGATTGGCGGACAGGTCCGGGTTTCCGCCGTGATCCGGGCTCGAGGCTACATTGAAAACAAACGGAAAAGAATTAGGTTTGCCATAGAGTGCATCACAGAACACAAAATAACGCCAAGCACTATCGCCAAGATTAATCGATCAATATGGATGAGTGGAAATTCGAGGTGGTTAAGTTAAATATTTTCTCAAAGTAATGTAATAATTTGTTTCCACAAACAAGAAACAACGTTAACAAATCTAATGCGACATGCTTGGTTAAATTTCATTTAGAGGGAAGTCAAATGAATGAAAATAGCTATAGTGGGAAATGGAATTAATGTTGGGTTTTGGAAATTGAGTAGTGAAATAAAGCAGCATTAATTTCATTAGATTCGTATGATTATTAATTTATTTGTTGAATTGTTTATTGGGAGTTTGCGTTAATGAATAAGATTAATCGAAAAATTTTGTTCATTTGACGAATTTAAATTGAATTTGCTTTTAAAAGGTTATTTCGTTGATGCAGTCTTTATTAAAAATACAATTGATTAATGCAATTTGGTATTTAAAGTTATGTTTTATTTTTAATGTAAGTATATGTAATTAAAATTTTAACACAACACATTTCCCACAAAAATTATTTCTGCTTTTGGAGTAGGGAAACTTTTACTTCATATAATTTTTATGTAATTAGAACTATTTTTTTAATCTTAACAATAATTAATGTACTAGTAGTTTTTAAATTTAAATTTATTGGTCAAATCAACATCACTTCAACATGCGGAAAAGGACGGTTTCATTATTAAATTAAATTATTCCGGTATATTTAATTTTATAAACAATGTATTAATGTAATTTTGTGTTATGCAGTATAATAATGTAATGTAATTGTGATTTATAACCGAACTAAAATTATTAAATTTAAATATGTATAATAATTTGAACATAATATTTCTTATACGTTTTTTTACGTCATTTTAGTGAAGTAAAACTGATATTTATGTAATTGAAGTTTATAATTTTGATTTTGACATTGAAAGTAAAGTAGAGTATATTTTTTAATTAAAGCAAAGGTGTTTTTATTGAAAATAATTATTAGATTAGTAATTAACGAATTTAAACATATTGAGCAATTGATTCATTTTAAATTGATAATCGGTGGAATTTGAATAGAATAGATGCGCATCTTAACGTTTGTTTCTACTTAAAATACGCATGAAATCTCTGTAATATATTTTTAAAAAAATGGTCTGTCTGACTAATTTTCGACTTGTTTTTTTGTTGTAACACTATTCTAATGAAAAACTCTGCTTAGACTAATCTAAATTTCAAAAAAATTTATGTCTAATTTGCAAACAACCATAAGCATTACAATTAACAAAACTTATCACACTACCAATCATTTTTTTTAGATAATTATTCATGATTTGGTTTATGATTTTGGTAATTATTTAAAAATAAAGGCTTAAAACTAAACCAATGACCATATGGCATGAGAAACAACAATAAATGTTATATCATAAACATTGTGGTCATATCATCACGTCATTTTTATAATAAATATTTTTAGAAATAATTTTATAATTAATATGATGAAAAATGCAAGGCATACAAAACGTCATAAATAACAGTCATGGTGACAAAATTGCATTGGTTTGAAAATTTGTTTAATTCTTTTTAAAAAAAATGGTTAACCAGTAAAATAATTTAAGTCAACACTAATTACATAAAATTCTGAAACCCTTACGATGTTTAATAAAAGCTTTTGAAGCAACCATTAGAGTTGTTGAGTAAATCAAATATTGAACAGAACCTCTAGTTTTACACAGTTTAAGTTTGTTTAATAGTAATTTGATTTTAATACAAAAGTTTCACTTTAAAAAATTGGACTTTTGATTAAAGTAAAGGGGTTCTAATGATGGGTAATATTAATTTTTAATGGAATGGATGCAAATACATATATATTTATTGATTGATTAAATTAATAAATTAAAATTGATTAATCATATGAATAATTTGAATCGAATTTATGCATATTCAGTAATGTTTTGATTTAAAATGCAACATGATATAAAGCATGATATAAACATAATTAAAAAGCAACTTTTTGCTTTATAATTATATTTTACTTCTTAATTTCAATGTTAAGATAATATTTCTAAGGTTAGTACAAATGTTAAATTACAGAGTAAAAATAAATATCTTTAATTTGGAAAAAAGAAACGGTATAACAATCTTTGAATTTGTATAAAAAGGTTTTTGATTAGTTGGTTGCTCAACATAACTATAGTTTAAACGGCCAAAATGAGTTAAAATAAAATTAGTTTAATTGAAAAAAAATCTATTCTTAGATTGAAGAAAAATTATTATTAAAAAATGTTAAATTAAATAAACAATAATGTCCTTTAGGTTACTTAAATTGAATAAACTAAAAAAACGTGAATGATTCGTAAACAATATAGTGTAATAAATATTTAATTACAGCAATTATATTATTATAAATAAATAATCAATATTTTATAAAACCACAATTTATAATAAAAATCAAATAATAAATAAGTAGTATTAACATATTTCAGATTCAATTTATATTACTTAAGGTTAATTAGAGCAATCTTTTAGTTTAATAAAAGAGATTATAATTAAGATAAGATGTGAAATACTGTTCTAATTGAAAATTTCGAAATAGTTTAATAATTTTTAAGGATTTTTAACTGAATTTGGGGTAGAGAAGAAATGTTTAAACCAATAGCAATGAATATTCAATTATGTATCCAAAAATGTTTTACATGTTCAACATTATTCATCAAGGTAAAAGAAAAATGTTTCCAATATTTAAATATGCGAACAATCTTAAATAAATTATAAATAATAATATCACAATTTAGATTCAATTTGTAATAGCTGAAGTCAATTCAAATAAAGTTTTTTTTTTAATTTTTTATCTGTTCTAGATTATTGGGAATTATAGTTAAAATATATTGAATTTTTTATGAAATTAATTAAAAATTTACAAAAGTATGTTTTCAAGATATCAGTGTATATATTATCTTTTTTTTCATCATAATTGAGTGTTAAATGTGTGTTAAAAATTTTTTTTTTTAAATCCTTCAAATAAATGTACAAAGAACTTAGTGAAAATAGTCAAATACGGCTTGTAGTAAACTCATTTGTAATTAAAAGGCGTATAAAAGTTAAAAAAAAACGGAAGTTAAGTTAAGGGAGGATATTATATACACTGTTTTAAAAATTACTTACAGTAATTAATTATAGAATATAGTTTGAATTAATAAATGATATTTAATTTTATCTCATAAATTCATTATTCGTGGTTTTAATTTTAATCTTATTTTACCTGATATTTCATTTTACCCTTTTTCATTCAAATGATATCAAAATGTTTTACATGATGTTATTAATGCTGGATTATCCTATTCGATATTTAAATATTTGATTTTAACTTGTTATAACATGAATTTATTTAAAAATTATTGCTGTATGCTGGTTTTAAGTTTCAACGAATTGTGTAAATTAGTACTTTATTGAAAATTTAATGTTCATTTAACATTTATTACTATTTCTTGAAATTTCTAAAACCCATGAAAAAATAATTGATTCAGTTTCTTTAAACGCAAGAATTTTAAAATAGTCAAATGAAAACTTCAGCAGGTATATAGTTTTTAATATGAACAACGCATTAATAATTTTAATATATTAATGATAGTATATTAATGGTAATATATTAATGATAATATATCAATGATAATATATTAATGTTAATATATTAACTAAATGCAAGTGAAACTGCAGAGAATTGATAAATAACTGAATGAAAGTAGATATATTTAATCAATGAACAAAAATTGTTGAGTTCTCATAATTAAAGTTAAAAATTTGTTTCATATAACAAAATGTTATAGAACCTTAATTTTAAAGGTATAAAATGTTTCCTTTATGACAATGAAATATTAAATATCCAAACTAATTATTAAGCAGTTTTTTCTGATTATCACTAAAACATAATCATAAAGCATGTTTAACTTCAATAAAAGGGTTAGCTTTTAATTGTTCAATAAGGAAGAAATATTTAAAATATAACGTTACCAAATTACTAAAAATAACAACAACATTTTATGAAGTTTATAAATTGTATAACCAACGTTTAATTTTTAAATTTATCGTTTACTATTGCCCACAAATATGTTGAGCATTCTAATTTAATAAAAATATATAGAATTAATAATAAAAATACAGAGTCCTTACGTCCTAAACGATAAGGTCTTATAAGCGATTACGTCTTAAACAAGTAGTAACATACTCTTACAATAAATTAAAATTTTATTTTTAGTTTTTCTTTTTAGTTTCTTTTTAATTTACTTTGAGAAATAATATCAATTAAGAAATAAAAATTCCTAAAATTATTTTTTACTAGTTAACTTATTATAGGCATTTAAGTACAGAAATAATATCACATTTTAAAATAAGAAATACAATACAGAACCAGTTATCCGGAAATCAGAAAACCGGAAAACCAAAAAACCGGAACGAAATTCGTAAATTTTCCCGCCATTTTTTAAAAATTTTTTTTTTTTTCCCTCATAAGATTTTAGGATTTTTCTTTATATTTGGAAAGATGTTTACCTTACTATCATTTTGGAAATAATCATTAGTGTATTACTCCGGTTTTTCTTCATTTTAAGATTATTTCCAAATATTATTTTTTTTAGTTGGGTTTATAAAAAAGTTTATTTAGTTTAGTTTATAAAAAAACGGCTTTTTGTAGCGATTCAGAAAACCGGAAAAATCTGTTATCCGGAATAGCGATGGTCCCGATCGTTCCGGATAATCGGTTCCCTACTGTAATATGATATTTTAAGTTCAGAAATAATAGGAAATTTTAAGTTCAGAAATATCGTGACAAAAAATATTATAAACGAGTACGATTTTAAAATTTTCTTACTTTTTTTTAATAATTGGAAAAAAATCGTATTATACTTATAAATAAAAATAACATAACTTTTCAGCATACAATATTAGTAGCTAAAACATTTATCAAATTTTTAGTAAGATAAAAATCAGCAAAAATTACAGAAATTTTATTAATAAATTTGTATTATCACGGACGATTGCAATGTGGATGTTTATTCACTGTTATCTCTAATCACAGTAAAACAATTGCAAATTACAAAAAAAAATTCAATAATATTTATTAAATTACGCAAACTTTTGTTGTATAATAAAGTTACGAATTCGTTTGCTTTTTAATGAATGAGATTAATACTTATTCTATGACGAGTAAATCATGATTAATATAACGAGATTCCATAACGAATGAGAAAAATGAATTAAATATTCCTAAAATGCGTTATACTTTATTTGAAAAAATTATCAGATAACGACAATAATAACTGTAATAAGCAATACAAAATAGTGAAATTAAGTAACTATAATATTGATACATAACAGTTAATTACCTTATAAAATGATTGAATTTTAGTGATTATGCACCGCAAATTATCAGCACATATTTGCTGTATATATATTTATAAATAAATAAGTTGTTTATCATTAAAATAAAATGAATAAAAATTACAAATAAAAATTGTCGTCTATTCTATCAACTTCGATCATAAGACTTAGAAAATTAGAATACCTTATTTTAAAATTAAATAATTTAATATTAAAATAAAATGAGAACTTAGATTTTTAGCAAATTAATTTTATTATATTATCTTTTTTATGTCATTTTTATTACATTATTTCCTTTTATATTATTTTAATATATTATAGTACATTTTATAAGCTTAATGCATTATCTTCTATTCTATTTTGTTATTAACTTACATTATATTATATTGATATCATTAATTTATATTTATTATTACTAATAATAAAACATTTTAATATTTAATATTTAATAATAATATTTTAATATTTATAATTAAATATTTTATTATTTATTTCATCCGTCAATATTATAATTTTTATCGAAATATCCTTTAAAAACTGATTATTTGACTATAAAACTTATATTTTGAAATATATAAATGCATAATGAAATACATTTATAAACTGTCAGGTAAGTATTTAAATATATATGTTTTTAAATTTATAATAACCTTCTATGCCCAAGACATTCATTAAAATAGTTATATTGATTTCATTTATTTAAATAATGTTTCAATAATATCTGTGCCTAAAATATTCATAAGGATTTCAAACACTCAAATATTATTTTAAAGTCATTAAGTAAGCAATTACCATAAACTAATTATTAATTAAAACAGTCGACTTCTTGCGCATCGAAAGATGTGAAGGGGAAAAAGACTTCATTATGTAAAGCACTTCTATAAAAGAAAGTAAATAGGAAGAAAAAAAAATTATAATAGAATAGATTTTACGATCTTAAATCATGAATAAAATGATAGAGAAATAAAATGTTCTTACATAGACAATGACCTCTTTAAATTATTCCAAACTAATAAGAAAAAGAATAATTGAATTACTTGCAAATCATAATTAGAAACAGTTTATTCTTTTAATCCTTTTCTTTTCAGATTTGAATATTTTATAAACATTTAATCTACATAATTTTTTATGGCGCAAATTTAAAAAGTAAAGAATAATTTTTAATTTCACTAATGAAATGTTTGCTTTATCCTTATTTACTGATATAAATATCAAAAACTTAAAATTATTAGAGCGTTAATTAAATTGATGTTTTAATAGCTATACATTTATTTCATTACTTTGTTTAAAAAATTTCACAAATCGGTTGCATAATATATATATATATATATATATATATATATATATATATATATATATATATATATAAATAAACAAAATGTAATATGTAAAAGATATTTATAAAAATATACTGGTAACCAATGAAATTTTAGCAGGTTTGTTTCATGTCAGCTTAATGTGGGGTAGCTAAAAGTCACTATTTCAGTTTACTCTCGTTTTAAAATATGAGAGAAAGTTAAAAATAAAATAAAAAAACAAACTAACTAGAAGGGGTAGAGTCTCAAAATTTATATAGAGATAAAAATAAGGCAAATGTTGTTTTTTTTTCGAATTTATGAGTTATATATTAAACATATTTTGTCTCCATTTAACTTTCAAAATTTTTTGAGAAGCTATTTTAAACTGTAATCTTATGTTGTTATTCAATAAATATTATTTTGAAAAAATAAATTTTATTATTCCTATATTTTATAGCTTTATTCTACTCGATAAAAATACGAAAAAATGCCTAGATAGTACTTGTTTATGTTTCAAAATATAAATTCTCTTTTCATACAATACTTGTAGAATGTAACTAAAAGCTGTAGAATGTAACTGTAAATTCGCATGAAATAACTGATAGAATGTATGATTTATATTGTTTTTATTTATAAACAACAATGCCCCAATTTTACAAAATATGAATTTGCATTAAGTATAATTACGAACATAAATAGCTCTAAATTAATTTTAAATGATAAAAGTTATTAAAAATGAGAAGAATAAATTTAACTATAACTAAGTTAATATTCTTAAATGCCTATTAGCATTTTGATAAAAACTATTGAATTAACAGACATAAAGTTTTGATACCTTACTGGTTTTTTGAACTTAAAATTTGTAAAATAACGAAAATTTACTAAAAATTAAAAAACAAAATAGATGTTACAAGGAATTAAAGGTTTATGTTAAGAATACTTTCATCTGCATGTATAGAAACAATAGAAAGCGATGTTTAAGAGTTAATAATAAATCGCTAGCAAAAAAATTGAGTTCCTCCAAATCAGAGAATCGAAAACAGTAATTACGACTGTTTATAGACAAATAAGGCTTCAAACAACATCATTCATTGATATTAGAAAAAAGCCGTATAATTTACTTCAAAAACTTTTTGTATTTAGTTTGTTTTTAAATTGAATATGAAAATAAACAAAAGACAAATATAACGATAAATAGTATTTAAGGAATTTTTTTTTTCTCAGAAAAGCAAGTTATCTCTGAGACAAGTTTAAAAAAAATTTCAAGAAAAAATTGCGGTTTGTTTACTTTAAAAGTGCTTTTAATAATAAAATTTCCCTCGATATAATTTTTTCAAAAATACAAACGGATCAATCATAAAGCTTACAATAAAAGAAAAATTAAATTTTTTGTTACATGATACATTTAAAATGAAGGAACTGAATTTGTAAAATATAATATATTCTATCAAAAAATACCAATAATTAAAGATCTTTGATAAATTTTGATGTTTTGTAAAATCTGCTTTCTCATTTTTATGTTAAACAAATTTATACAAAATATGTTAAAACACGCAAGCTTTTAAAGTTTGGCCAAGTTTCAAACTCATGCTTTGGATTTTTAACCTTAAAAAAAAAAAAAAAAAACTCAGTTTGTTTTATTTTATTCTAGACGTGAAATTTTAAATTGGTCATGAAACAATCTTCAAAAACAAGTAATTTCTTTTTAAAAAAAAGTGTTTTTTTAATTGGCCAAACTATATAAAAAATAAAAATTTCACTTCTAATAAAAAAAAAATCTTTCCTTGAGTAAATATATTAAATGAATTTCATTATGGATAAGTCACCGTCTTCTTAAGACTCGTTATAACAAACCCGTGGTTGTCTTTAACGATCATTAAAATTAAGTTAATTACTCATAATAAAAAGAATTTAATTTAGAAAAAAAAAACGCATGGTTTAAGAAATAATAATTTTTCCGTACATTAAATAATAGAAAATAAATTACTTTTACTTCGACTTTAAACATGTTTTCTTTTGTGATCAAATTATTACAAAAATAAAACTTCACTCTTAATAAATAGAAGCTCTTCCTTATGTAAATATTTCATAGAAAATTCCAAGACCGATTAATTAAGTAATTCACTGTTTAAAAGATCACTTTAACTGAATAAATTTTAAAAGAGAATTAATTGGGAAGCTAATATTAATTGCTCACATTTCCGCAGCCTTTCATGTGCAATCAGCGTTAGAATACTAAGTAAAACCATTACTCATCGAGAATAAGGGGGTAATTAAAGTGAGATTTATGACAGAATGTGTATTCTCAAAACAGATAGTGAACTTGTTTTCTCTCTTTACGAAATTGAAAGATCACTAGGAATTGGAGGTTCTGATTCAATATTAAATTGTTTTGATACTGGTCGAAAGCATATAATGGACGTTTTTATCACAAGATTTTCATTATTAATTGCTTTGTTTATTTTTTTCTTAATTCTTCGACTGACAGATTGAAATCATTAATATTCTTGTTTGAGTATATGTTTATGCATCTATACGAGTGTTGTTAGATATACAAGATGATGATTAATGATTGCAAACGAACTGTTAATTATGTCTTTTTCCGAGGCTTTTGGTAATAAGGTTTTAAATGCATAACTGAAAGGAAATGCAGTACTTGAAATTTGAATAGTATAGATAGCTTTATAACATTAAAATTTCGTTTATAACAAGGTAAAATCATTACTCATGGAGAAAAGAGAATAATTAAAGTGAGATTTTTGACAGAATATGTCTTTTTAAAACAAAGAGAGAGTTTGTTTTTTTCTTTGAAGAAAGTTGAAAATCATTACGATTATCCGAAATCAATATTAAATTGTTTTGATGCAAGTCAAAAGCATATAAATGACGCTTTTATTGCAATGTTTTATTCTTAATAGCTTCGTTTAATATCTTAAATTCTTCGGCTGATAGCTGAAATCCTGTTTGGCTGTATGTTTGCTTATATGTCTCTTTATATTTACAAGATATCGTTATAGTTACAAGAAAACGTATAACGATTAATGATTTTAAAAGAACTCTTAAATATGTTAGTTTTCGAGATTTTGAAAATTAGATTAGAAACATTAAACTGAAAAAAAATGTAATAAGAGAAATTTGAAAATTTGAAACAGAGTAATAGCGTTGAAAAGTTAAATTAATAATATTAAATCTTTTATTAAATAACTGAAGAAAAACATTACTCACCGAGAATAAAGATGAAATTAAAGTGATGTCTTTGATAGAATGTGTATTCTTAAAACAAATAGAGAGCTTATTTCCGTTCTTTCAGAAACTGAAAGATCGCTTGGAACAAGTTATGATAATGATTTGAAGATCCTGATCATGATTTCGCAGTTTCAGATTCAAAGTTAAATTCGTTTTGATACGGATGAAGAGGATTAAATGGACGTTTATTTCACATGATAATCCTTAATTCCTTGTTTATATATATATATATATATATATATATATATATATATATATATATATATATATATATATATATATATATATATATATATATATATATATATATATATATATATATATATATATATATATATATATATATATATATATATATATATATATATATATATATATATTTCATTTTTCAGCCGACAGCTGCAAATTATTAATAATTTTGTTTGAGTATATACATAATGAACCAATTTTAGTCTTGTTATATTTCTAAGATTACGTATAATAATTATAAAAGGATTGTTAAATATCCTTTTTTTCTAAAGTTTGAGGTAACAAGTTTTAAAATATAAACTTAAAGAGAGTGTAGGGATTCAAATTTGAATTGGTAAACATTAAGGTTTCCAACAGTTCATCTGACCTAACTATTGGGATCATATATTATACATTGCAGATACTCCTCATATTTTGAAGTATAAAGATCAGAAGTCGTTGAAAAGGCATGTTTATGCAGAGAAAGTAGTACGTTTTTGTATATGGACGTATTTTGAAATATCTATTCGTATTTTGATTCTTAAATTTCGTATTTTGAAATAGCTACATCTATTTGTTAGCATATTTATGTTTATCCTAAAGATTCATTAAGATTGCTACATCTTACCGTGTATTAATTCGATCCTTGGCTGAACAGTTATAAATCTGTTATACTTTGCTTTCAACTTTATAATTTGCTCACTTTACACTAATTTGCCTTCATCAGTCCTTCAAGGGTACTCATTGGAAATCCTTTATTATTAAAATATGCCTAATTCAGTAAATAATTATTTAATAGATCTGAAACTTTTTCATAAGTATATCCTGATTCCAATCTGATTGCGTTCTCATAAGGTTTAAAAACAATTAATTATTATCATTATCTTAAATAATATTATTGGATTTCACAAATTGCTTAAACAATTATGGTTGTTATGTAAATACCTTTAATAATTCAATTTTTCAGCTTCAGTTTCGAAAATCATAACAAATTAAATTCCCTTTTTTGGCAGGGAAGCACGTTTTGATTGAATTATTACTTTAAGAGAGTGCAGTTAAGAACAGACGTAGTAATAATACTAAAATTTGGAAACACTAGTATGTTTTGAACAAAATTATCTTCATATTTAACATTCATGGCGAAAATTATAATACACACTCCAAAAGATGAACACAGTAAGGAAAGAAAGAAAAAGAGGAAAATTAGCTGCCTCTAGAAAGTCATTTTTATACACCTTTTTTATTATGCTCATTTTCTTATTATACACATTTTAAATTATTTCATCCATACCTTATATATTTATTAGAACTATTTTTCACAAAATTTTTAACGACAATGGTGTGATGATTAATGATTGCACATGTTTTTAAACCTTTTCTGTTGTTATTTTTTTTAAATATTTTTTAAATGGTTAAATAAAAAATAACATATAAGATATTAAAATAAGTATTGAAATTTATAATATAATTTATAATATAATAAAAAATTTTATTAATATTTTGAACGTTGAATTTTCAATTTTAGTCCAGCAATTATAAGTTAAAAATTAATTTTTCTGTAAATCAACTACAGAAATAATAAGTTATATTAATAAATTAATTATATATTAGGTCGTTCAGCTTGAAGAATAATTAATTAATATAGAGAAAGATTAACTAAGTAAAAAAAAATATTTAATAATAAGTTCGTTTAAACAAATGGAGCGATAAGCGATGCAGACAGTGTTAGAGTAAATCTTAGTAATGACAGGAGATAATTAAAATTAAATTCATAACAAAATTTTATTCTTCAATCCAAAAAGACTGAGAGTATTAATTTTATTTCTGTTTTAAGTTATTATTCTAATTCAATTCTTAATCGGTTATTTCATTCGAAATATTTAAGCATTTTCATTGCAATCCATACATAATTAAATATTTTTTTTTACTTTTTCATTTAAAGTCATTATTGCTTAAAGATTATTTTATTTCTTTTCATTTCTTTTTCAGTTTCTTATAAAAAATATTTCATAATATTTTTGAATAAAATTAGTTATAAAGACATATTTTTTTTATAATTTAAGTTTTAAAATTAATGGATGATGATTAACTTACGTAAAATATCATTTAATATTCGATAAAATTATACGTGGTATACAGTAGTTAGTTTTTATATCTGAAATAAATTTCTAAAAGGATTTTTATTTACAAAAGTATTAACGTTATTTTTGTAATAGTTTTTGGAGTTAAAATATTTATTGGCCTCTAGCATTTCAAGTGATATAATATTACTCAGACCGTATGGGATTAATTTTAATATTTTATATGAGAAAATTGAACTCTATTCATGTGAAAAAATTTTTTAAAATCTTTGTTTTAAAAATATTTTTAAGAAAATGGAACGAATTGAACTTCCCGTCAATTTTACTTCCTCCATGATTTCATATTATTTAAATTAATGGGATTTTGGGACGAATAAATCCGATGGGCTAGACATTAAATTTGCCTTAATTAGCACAAAATTAAAATAAGTCAAGAAACCAATGTTTTTTCAAATAATTAAATGAGCTCAACAATTCAGGGAAATTATAACATGCATAAAAATTTAGTATTAAATACATTATTGCTGCTGCGAAAAAAATAATACATAATTTTAATACTTTTTTTTAAAAAAAAGTTGAAAATTTTATGATTTATTTATTTTTATTTTTAATGCATAAGACAAAAAAAAATCGAACATATTAAATCACTTTTAATCTAATTATCGGATTTTCACGCACTAGGACTCAAACTTAGTGGTTCGATAGCCCAACCTTATTATAATTAATGAGTAAAAATGATATTTTAAGATAAGAATTCTGATGCAAAAACGTACTTTCATTAAAGAAACATAAATTTTGGGACGTGTTTAGGTTTCTAACCCTCAAAATATAGTCAGAATCTGGAAAATAGGGTATCAATAGTTTAAGCATGCAATCGGTCAAAATTTAGAGCCTCTAAATGTTAATCTCATTTTTGTAATTCACCATATTTCCGGAACTAATGGAATGAACCAAAATATTTTTTTTATTTAATTATAAAACTTTATTTACAGAAAAAAGATTTTATTAAAAAATTTACTTTTTAGTTAACGACTTGTCACTATTTTATAGTTTAAGCATGCAATCGGTCAAAATTTAGAGCCTCTAAATGTTAATCTCATTTTTGTAATTCACCATATTTCCGGAACTAATGGAATGAACCAAAATATTTTTTTTATTTAATTATAAAACTTTATTTACAGAAAAAAGATTTTATTAAAAAATTTACTTTTTAGTTAACGACTTGTCACTATTTTATTTAATAGTAGTTCTAAATTGTAAGATATGTAAATTTTAACACCGAATATTCTACGTAATTTTATACAGCAAAATCAAAATTTGAAGGATATCTGTCTGATTGTTCCCAAAAAAAAAGTATTTTAAAATACTTTTTAAGATGGTGAAATCCCTAAAAAGATAAATAAACAATAAGGGAACTAAACTTCGAACCTCTCTCCTGCCTGATCTATTGGGTTTTCAGATTTCGGCTATTCCCCATATTTTAAGGTCAAAAATCCAAATCCGTCGTAAAAAAACAAATATATATGTTTAGTTAGAGAAAGTACGTTTTTGCGTTTTATTTCGTAACTCTTAAAATATAGTCTACGTTAATTGGCTAATTAAAAATTAGGTTTTCGAACCATTTATATGCGTAAAACTAAGATCGATAGATCTAAAGTTATTAAAGATAATGGCTTTTTCCGATTACCGTATAATAAGGAAGCGGATAATGAATACAAAACTAAAAAAAATTTCATAATAGTTTAATCTATTAAATTAGAAAAAAAGGAGTTGAAAAAAAAACTGATTCGATACTGAAATGTCATATCAGTAACCAAATTTAAAACAGTCAAAATAAATTACAAGTTATAAGGAAAATAGAATTGATATTTTTCAAAATAACTTCATAAGTATGCATTTTTATCTGAAGAAATAAACATTTTTAACGAAATTGTTTATTTAAATAAACAAAGAATTTTTCTAACATTTTGTAACTAAACAACTAAGCATACGAATTTGAAAATCATGGAAGTCGCTAAATTAAAATAAGATCCTTTGATTTAAATTACATACTATCAAAATTAACTCTGGCAAATATCTTTTCAGCTGTGTTAAAGCTTACAATAGCAGAATTAAAAAAAAAAATAATAAAGAGCGATGCTTTGTAAATAGTATGGCAAGGGCAAGTATAGTTTGCTTATACAGTTGACGACTTAAAAGCTAGCTGAAACAGTTCAAGTTTGTTGTTGTTTCAGTTCATGAGTTCATAGGTTGTTACAATTTAAAACAAATTCTTTTTAAGCAAATCTTAATTTATAAGATATCTAATGAATTAAGCTCTAATGAATTAAGCTCTAATAATTAACATCAATTTAGAATTTAACTCTTGGTTAATTTACTTTTCACATTACAGTTGATATTTAATTCACTGGGAAGTAAATTTTTATACTAATTTCTTAAATGTTTTGGTCAATAACTTTTTTGGTGTTACAAACATTTCTAACAAATATAATAAAATTTGATGACAAGTATCGTTAAAATTTTTAAATGAGTGTTTTATGAATAAGTGTTTCAGTTGACCAGAAAACGCATCAATTAAATAATAAATAAACACAATAAAATATGACAGGTCATGTAGTTTAATTCTGAATTTCCAGTTAACAGATATTATTTAATATTTGAAACTTTTTCAAGGAACATGACATGATTAAACATTTTTATGATTAAATAACTCAAAGTATTATTGAATATAAAAATGAATTCAGTGTTAATGAATTTTTCGTTTTTAAAGATTTAAAAAGGATCAATAAGTTTTGAGTAGTTCTTTGAAAAATTTGTTTTGAAAATTGATTTTTTATTCATATTTTTTAATTTATTCTAAACCATACATATAAATATTCATTTTTGTTTGCATATAAATATCGTTTCAGATTTCGGAAGTCTTACAAAAAATTTTATTTTACTTTTAATTTGAATGACTAAATTCTTAAATTTCGCAGATTTAGTTTTCTTTTGAAATCGCATTTCTACTTTTTGAATTAATTTTCTATCCATTTTGGTGATTAATATATATATATACAGTTTTATGAAGATAAATATTGTGTTAGATTTTACATGTATTAGAAGTTTTTGTGTTTAAATGGTCAGATTCAATGCTAAATTGATGTGCTATGGATAACGTTTTTTTTTTTTTTTTTTTTTTTAAACCTTGTTTTTGTTTAATCATTTTGTGTCCTATTCATATTTTTTATTTATTTGACATTCAATGCTCGTTAAATATCTATACAGGTGTTCGCATAAAAATATGGTTTTAGTTTAAAGTGTCAAATTTTTTTTTCTTTAAATACAAAATTTGACCATTTAAGTAGTACTTTTTCACAAATAGAAAACATTCATTTTAATTTGGAAGTAATTAAGTATCTATCACAATTTTAGTTAGCTCTTTTGACGTTATAAATCATGAGAAAACAATAAAATGGATGTAAATAAATAAGAAAACATAAATTTACTCATAAAAATGCAAAAAAAAAAAAAAAAAAAAAAAAAATCTTCATTGAAAAATTTAAAACAAAATTTCTTTTTTTTAACTATAAATAAAGATACAATTTGAAAAACTCCCCCTCCTCAATGAATGAAATTTATACATTGTATCTTTCCTTTTTTAAGTTTAAATAAAACTCTTTAATTTATTAAGATTTTTAAAGATGAGACATCACAACAATGTATTTTATTAAAAAATGTAAAACGTGGATACATTTTATACGATCAATTATATTTTATACCTAATCTCCCTAATATAAAATACAAGAAAAAAAAAAGTAAAAATACAAAAAAAAAAAAAAAAAAAAAAAAAACCTTCATTGAAAAATTTAAAGTAAAATTTCTTTCTTTAGCTATAAATAAAGATACAATTTACAAAACTCCACCTCCCCAATGAATGAAATTTATACATTGTATCTTTCCATCTTTAAGTTTAAATAAAACTCTTTAACTTATTAAGATTTCCAAAGATGAGACATCACAACAATGTATTTTATTAATAAATGTAAAACGTGAATACATTTTATACGATCAATTATATTTTATACCTAATCTCCGTAATATAATAAAAGTAAATAGCAATAAATAAAAACATGTGGAAGCAAGAAACCGCGAAATGAAAAAGAAACTTTCCCGAAGAGCGAAGTCATTTAACGCATGTATAAATTTTAAATCTTTAGAACACGGAAGAGTAATAAATCAAACGGTGAAAACACCCTTATTAAATTAAAACTTTTTCTGGTTTCTTTTCCAATTCGATAAATCGCCAAACATAGCAACAAGCATCTGAGGTCGTCGCCAAGAGCCACCATAGAGAACGGTTTCGCAAGGATATCGACGGCCTAAGTTAGACAGCGCATGTGTAAGTGGTTCTCTTCACTATCTGCAAAGGTGGCGCTGCAATCGACATTCTCTCTCTCTCTCTGTCTTCCGAACTGAAATGCAGGGAGGGAAAAGCCCAGCAGAGAGCCGGGAGGAGTTCGTTATAAAGCCCAGCTGACCAAAAATAACCTGGCGCTATGCCCTATGCTTTTCTCCTCCCATCTCTTGTCAAGCTAACTATTGATCAGCATGTGTGAGTGTGTATGTGCGTGTGTGTGCTGAGTAAAGAGCACCGCCAGGAAATAAGCTCCACTGAAGCCTTTCGCTTTTGTCCCTTCAGGCTGTCACGCGGCATAGCAGTTGCCCCCCTGCCAGAACTTTCCATCGCCCCCCTCCCGTGAAAGCTTCGAGTGGGCGTACGAAAGAGTAGGGGAGTTGAGGGTGGGCAGACGAAATTGGGGGGGGGGGTGAGTGGCTCCGTCGCTTCCTTACATCCACCTTATTCACACATGCATCCATTCGCATACACACATACACATGGGGCCTAAAATTTGTGTGCGAATAGCCGGTGGCGCCGTCTAGCGGTTACCATAGGAACGAGTGTAATGTAATGTACTAAAGTGTTAATTTCAGTCGAAAGGAAATTTACTGAGTCTCCTTTTCTAACAGCATCCTTACCTTCTTAAGCTGATTAAAAAGGTAAATGCTACAGACTTTTTCTTCATGCTCAAAAAAACACCCTATTCATGAAAAGGTCAAAAAATAGTTCAATTGGTACAATTTAAAGGTTAGTTCTCAAGTCGGAACATTTTAAATGATTTAAAATCAAAAATACATTGTTGTGGTGTTCATGATTTCATTCATAAGCATTACATTAGGGAACTTAGTAACACATGCAAACACCAAAAATATAGGTACTGAAAGTATAACTCTTAAAAACCTACAACTCAAATGAAAAACCTACCAACGATATGTTTTAAAAGGTAAAAGTCATCAGTTTTAGTCATTAGATTGATCATACAGTTAAAGTCATTAGCCCTGGTTACAGGACTTTCTTAAGGTGGAAACCTGCTAACAGCTTTTTAAGGTGGAAACCTTCTAACAGCATATTTTAAGGTAAAAGTCATCAATCCTGCTAACAACATTTTTTTTAAAAATAAAAGTCATCAATTCTGCTAACAGCATATTTAAAAGATGAAAATCTGCTGACATCATTTTTTTAGGAAAAAGTAACTCCTCGTATCAGCATTTTTTTAAATGCCTTGATCAGGTTTTTAAACTATTTTACCATAACAAGTTTTAGCTCGCCTTTCAGTTTAATGCTTATTAATTCCCCTCTTAAAATTTTATTAACTTCATAATTCAATTGTTACCACATTTCTCTCGTTTCCTAGCTCCAGGTTTAATTGAGTTGTTCAATTCAGATTTCATTCTCCCATTGAATTTGAGTAATTTCATTTCGAAAAAAACATCACTTAAGATTTAGTATCATTCGTGCATAAAGTACCATTGACACATAAAGAACATTACTTCTTCTCATTTACAACCCAAATTAATGTTTATGGGAAACATAGAACATTATACATTCCAATTCGTTGAAAATTTATCGGAATTGCTACACGAGCCTTATGACGTTTCTTTATTTTGGACCAGAACGTTGTATAGTTTCCATGAAGAAGTCATCTGACAAAATTTGATAGAAAATTAAATAATAATCAAAAATATTTTAATTTTTTACTAGTTTACGAATTGTAATAGTTTTTATTGAACTTTTTAAAATAAATTCAAATTTCGGATTTTGTAAATTAAAATTGTCTAAGAAGGTGCACAAGTTGTTATACCTTGTAGTTCAATAAATTTTTGATCATTATTAAATGAAATAATACAAATCAGTTATTAAACTTTTTCAGCATACATCTATGCTATGGGTAATAGAGTTGTTTTACGGTTTTTTAATGTAAAATTAACGTTAAGGGAACTATCAGTATATTTTTAAAGTAGTAAAAAATCCAATCCTGCAAAAAAAGGGGGAATGTACTTTTTGTGAGTCTGATTTCTGTTTCTTAACTTTACGTTTTCACCAAATATTTGCAATTAAAGTGTTTGAGGTATGCTCCTTCAATTATTAAGGTTGTGTCTTCGTAATTCATTATCTGATTATAGGATGAAATGTTTTTAGATATTATTAGCTTTTTATTTTGCTGACTGCACAATTTTTATGCAATATATGATAACAAAGCATTTTGACACTTAAAATTCAAGTTATAAAAATTCGAGATAATGAAAATTAACTGTAACGGAGACGTATACTTACCATTTCAACTACCCAATCAAAAAATAAATAAAGATTTCAATCATGAAATAAAACATTTAAATATGAAATTCCCTTAAAGTAAACGTGAAAAAGATACAGAACTTTAGCAATTGAATTAGTGTAAATTGCTTTTGGTTGAAAACCTTTTTTTTTCCTTCTTCACTGTTACTGAGAATTGAAATTTAGAATAAACTGCTTTTTCGAAGAACTTCAGATAAGCTCTCACAAAAATTTTTTTAAACAAAAAGTCAGACTCATAATGAGCCTTTAAGTAACTACAATATTTCGAAAGCCGATTATTTGCAATAATGGAGAGGAGACAACAAAAATCACTTTTTTATTGTTATTTGTTAAAAGTTTTCCATTTCGGTGTCTTCACTCTCAAGGTCAGGAACAATTTTATGGTAGACAGCATATAAAAATGAAATAACTTTCCCCCTCCTGGCCTACATTACTCCCCCACCACCCTCTCCCCCTTTTTTTGCACACAATCATCAATCAGGTTGGCTGTCAAAGTTCTGAATCCCACAGTTTAGGAAGATGAAAAGACTTGGTGTGGGAGGAAGGAGGATTTTATCATTGAGTAACAGAATGAAATGTATTTCAAGAGGATGGGGAATAAAAAGAGGTACGCACGTGGTGGACGTCCGTCATCTCCAGAAAGATGATTTAGATGTAAATAATCTTACTATCGTCGTTCAGAAGAGAAATTTAATAAATAAAAACTTAAAATTTGTATCTCTAAATTTCCTTATATCTGTTATCGAAATTTATATTTATTCAAACAGGTGCAGCATTCAGCGTTGTCAGCACATCTTTAACACTAGATTGCCTAAGGAAGTCATTTTGACTGCTTTTAATTTCAATTAGAAAAACAATGATGTATATAATGACACATTATCTTAGAATTTCGTTCAACATATAATTTTTTTATTGTTAATATTTACTAATAACTTGTTATATAACTGAAAATAATATCAAAAATATTAAAAATTAACAAATTTCTTTACACAGTATTTATTCTTTTACAATCCAGTCATTTTGACTGCTTTTGGGCAATATAGGTATATACTAAGTTTAAATCTTTCTAGAGTTAAAGATAAAATTCCTAACTTCAAACATTGACGCAATCGGTACTCATGTGAATTTATAACGAATTGTTGGTACGTTGGGCTAAAGCAATTTTAACTTTTTGGGTACGGCTGGTACAATAAGTGGACCAGAATGACATACATCATGCTAAACGCGGTAAACAAAGAGTTAATGTAAAATAATTCTGCCATCCCAGTGCCGATGAAAGATTATTTGTGTTAGAGCCTTCCAGTCTAAAACTTTCTTTATGCGTACTCTACGAGTGAAGCATTGCATTTAAATGCTAAACACTTTAAGTGTCTGCAGGTCTAGGAAGTAAAAAATTAAAATTTTCAGCAGAGATATTATTCGTGTTCCTGTGTAGTAAGCATGCGTCAGACGTAGTGCTAAAAAATGATTTATATGTAAATTATTTTATTGTTCCAATACCGATGAGATATTACATATTTGTATAAGGGCATTTCATTTCAGACCGTGCATACTCACGAGAATAACATTTTATTTCAAAGGTTACATGTTTAACGTGCCAGCAAATCTTATAAGATAAAAATTGAAGTATTTAGCAGTGGTGCTATTTGTGTTCACGTGAATTTTGAACGAGCTTCGAGATTGGGAGAACATATCTTTTGTAAATGTGCATATAATATAATAGAGACTCTTTTAAATAATCTTCCCACAACTAATACTTTTGCAAGTACGATTATTGATTTATTGTTGACAAAGACGAAAATTCGGCGAATCGTCGATTTATAATGCTATTTTAGTAGTATTAAGATTATTACTTAAACCTTGCTCTACAATAAATTTTTTTTTCCGGTTCGGTCTTATTTATATGAACCTCGGTCTCAGAAGATCGATTGCGTAATATGAATCAATAAAAAGTATTTTTTAAACGTAAAGAAAATGCTTACGCTCGAGTTATGAAACATTAAGGATAAAATTGTAACTCTTGAAATAATAACAATATTATTAAAAAAAATTAAGACACATTTAATTTTATACCTTTTTACTCTTCTACTGATGCAAAAGTCAATACAATCAACAAAAAATAATTAAATGAATAAATAAAAAATACATATCCCTTTAGATTAATAATATAGAAAATAAACATTTAGAGGAACATTTGAAAAATTATATGCTGAAAAAATTATTTATCAGCATATAATTTTTGTTAATGTACTGATTTCATCGTTTGTGTGCAAAAATTTCATCATCACTGTTATGGCATATTCACAAATATTCGTTCATTTAAACAAACTACCCAAGCTTATTTATTTATAAAATAGAAATAGATCATTTGTTAATTGATTTATAAAAAAATTAAATTGCCAAATTTCAAGGAAACTAATTAATTGAATTTCAATTCAAATAAACTAATTAGGTTAAAAAAATTTTTAATATAGCTGCTATGAAAATTTTTAATCAACAAATGCTTTTTCAAAAAGCTTGCAATTTTTTAAAAATTTTAATGTCAAAAAGGAGAGAAAAATTCAAAAATTCTTAAAAACGATACACTCTGTGAATAAGGTATGAACTAAGTGATATATTGTAAATTATTGATATTTCTGAAATATTGTGATTTCGATATTTAAAAATCTTTTATCATTATATATTGTGTTACATCATAGTACGATAAATTTCGAAGGTACGAAAATTATCAAACACGATATAAATCAAATACGATAATACCACGATATGATTTAATATGCGATAATTATGTAGTTAATTATGAATATCGAAAACCATAATGTTGGGAGAAATAACGACAATTTTGGAATACGTTATTATAATAAGTTTGATAAATTTCATTTGGCGATGAAAAATAATTCGAAGCAAATAGTATGTAAATTATTTGAAATAGTAAAATGTAGCAATATGTTACAAAATTCTGATATTTTCTGAAGATATATCGAGATAATAAAAACTTCTAGTATCGTCATGCATCAGTATGGATGAGAATATAAAATAAATTAAACTGAAAGAAATGAAATTTTTTAATTGTTTCTTGATAAATTTTTTTTAACAAAAATAAAAATAAAATCGATTTTAGATTTTTTTTAATTCGAAACGTAAACAAATTAAAACTCTCGTTACGAAACAACTAGTTAATTTTATAATCATTAAAAGAATTAAGAAAATCGCAACAAATTTCTTTTAAAACGTGTTGAAGATACTAAAACATTAAAGAATAAAACATCGAAATAAAGAAGTCGGGGCTTTTTCGAAAACGCAAGGTCATCGTAAAAAGAAACTGCAAACGATCATAAAAATAAAATTTTCACCCATTGACGCACTTTCGTGTTGAATGAATATTTTTCCGAAAAAGTAGTAACAACAACTTTTCCACGCGAAGCTTTAATAAATTTATTCTATCGTCAATTCATTTAAATTCAATTGTGAAGCACGGGTCAGAAGGCGAATTAAACTAATTACCCAGTTTTTCGGTCGACAACCATAAACTTTAAATTAGCAAAAGTGGTTACAGTTAATGACTATGGATTGAATAAAATTGTTTTAAAAGCGCCTGACGATCTTTTCTCCGATGGAGCATGCGCAGTAATGATGAAAACATCCAAAGCACGTACGGCCATTGACTTGATAAATCAATATCGGAGTAAATTCTTTTCTAGTGTCATATTTTTCCTACTTAATTTTATTTTTTTGCTTTTGCTGAAATGCAAAAATGTTATTTGAGAATGAAGCAAGAATAAGTATTTGAATATTTATTCGAATTTGTTTATTTCGTAAGTGAAGAATTTCTCGCTAGGTATAAATATTCAGTGGAGTCAATTTAATAAATACTTGTAACATAAATATTCTTTATTTTTTTATTTATCTCGACATTAATATGATATGACAGAGTAAAAATAATGAACTTACTGAAATCGGAAACTTTCGTTTTGTATTTTATTTAAGGTTGTTATTTTCATCTTTGCTTGTAAAAATATATCGTTAATTTCTAGAGAAGTCATATGTCGGCAATAAATTAGGAAAATAGCTGCAGTTTATTTTTAATCTCGCAAAATTAAAATTTCAATCTTGATTTTTCGAAATGAATAATAATAATGAAATAATTGAGAAATGGATTTTGTTTCTTTTTACCTGCATGTATGATGATAGTTATTACGATTGAAGCAGAAATAATCATCTTAAAAAAGTACCATCCTTTGGTTTACAGTCAATTTTAAATAAATTAAAAAGTGACAAAAAGTTTAATTTTTAATTTTTTTCCATTGATAATAAAAAAAAATTAAACTAAACTCAGTGGTGCGACCGTCCATAGAGTACCAAAGCCTACTGTGCCCATCTCAGTTTTCTTGACCTTGGGATCTGGGGTGCCGGAGCAGATGTTCCGGTTAGGTGGTCAGCCGAAATCGGAACACCCCTATGTTTAGTTCCCAAGCACGCTTGCTACTCATTTTATCGACCCACTGAAGGGATGAAAGGCGGAGTCAACCTTGCCCGGCCTGAGGATCGAACCCAAGACCTGCGGCAGGAGAGCGCGAAGCGCTACCGCTCAGTCACCAGGCGTCAATAAAAAAAAATTTAATTCTATGATATTTATTCATTTTATAAATGGCATAAAATGGAAGAATGGCTTGTCTAAATTAAAATAATTTTTTACGTTATAAAGCATTATTTATTTCTTACATAGGAAAAAACAACTTTAAAAATAGAAAGAATTGCTTGTTTAAAATGTTTGACTATAATGAAAAAAAATTACAGTTACTCATATTAATATATATTGTATGATTATGTAGAAGAGACTAGATTAAAGCACGCGTCTTTCTACTTTATTAAGTCTTGCTACATAATTATGAAGCAATTCTTGAGGTACCTTCAAATTTACATATAATTTAAAACTGGTTTTAATTACGTTAACCCTGATTTTATCAATAAATCCTATGCACAAGAGATCCAGTATCGGAACTTGAATCTCGGTTGTCTTATTTTCTACATCAATTTAAAAAATACACTGCTGCTAGTTTGGTAATAAAGATTGACAAACATTATTGGTTATTAAGATAACAAAGGTTATGTAGATTTACAGCAAGAAGCATATATATTCTGTATATGTATCGTCTGTTCACCGTCCGCGATAAAACAAAATATATGTTGCTGCTTAAAAGTTTAGCAAGTAAAAATCAGCTTTGCAAATTGGAATTATCATATGAAAGAAATACATAGAAACATACAAATGAATCTAAATACACAAGATCTTACTTATAACGAGTCCTGATTTAAAGAGAATCCGGATTTAACGTAGAAATAGGAAATATTTGGTTGGTATAATGTTGATGTTGTCTATTGGAGTATAAGCCAGCTTATAACGAGTAAATCCTGGTTTTAGCGAGCAATATTTTTGTGATTCATTTAATTTCTATTGAATTCTAAGTTTACAGCTCAGCCAATCCCCTTCATTGATAAATTCCATTTCGACAATTTTCGGGTCGACGAATTCCTTTTTGATGTTTTTCGGGTTAACGAATTCCTTTTTGATGTCGACGATGTTTTTCGGGCTATGAGTCTTACGTGAAAAAATATCATTAAAAACAGCAATACAACAAAGAGACAATAAGACAGTTCAAAGCAAATTAACTTCTTTCAATTGTACTGTTCAGAAATAAAAAAAAAATACTTAAGTACTATGTTTCTAATTTAGTACGTGTGTATGAACTTTTATGATATTTCCTCGAACCCATTTTTTTTACGATCACTCGGTTGAAACGAGCAAATATTGCTGTCACTTTCGTGCTCGTTATAAGCGAGTTCGAATGTAATGTAAATAAAACACACACAATGCCACAAAAGTAGACATGCTTCAGTTTTGATTTTCTAAACAAGAAAAACAGAGCAACAAAATGTAATTCCGTGTTTCGATACTAAAAAGATTCTTGTTTACAGAACAGAATAAAGTACTTCTGATTTTTTTTTTTGTTGCCATTATTCGTGCTTTATTCACATTATTTAGATTTAATAATAAGTAGCACAAAGTATACAATTTAAAGTGTAAAAAGTATAGTTTTTTGGATACATTGATACACTTTTTTCCCCGCATGAAATAAATATTAGTTTGAGTATATAAAATTATATCAAGTATTTAAACCCTATTTTCCGAAATTTAATCCGTGAAATAAAACCTAAATTTGTACTCAAATGTATTAAATCATAGAAATTTATTCAAATAATTTCAATGTAATCATACTTGTTTTGCAAAACAATGCAAATTTAAACTATTGATAAGCACTGTAAAATTAAAGCGATCTTTGTGTTACATAAAAAATACATTTGCGTTTAATTATTTATGAAAATGATTATGAGTCCTTTAATATCACATTAATTAAAAAAAAATTGAGTAATTTCTGCGAATAAAGTTATTTGAAATTTCAGACTTAACTATAAATGGTATTCAGACTTAGTACAATTTAATTGTTCGTAACTATTTTAACAACTTCATAGTACTATGTTTTACTTACTAACTCGTCAGACTTAGACGTATTATTTAGCATATGATTTTGGATGAACTAGTCTTACGTTAATACCTTAAACGAAATCGTATACGAGACGTAACTACGACCATTATTCAAAATGTTTTAACTTAGTTTGTATACGAATTGAAAAAAAATCGAAATAATTTTACACAGAAATTTATTTTACTTCAAATTTAAAGAGGACAATTTTAACTTTTTAAATCCTAACAAAAAACCATTAAACAAACAAATTTTTCTTTGCTTGAAAAAAAGATTATCCAGTTGATGAAGAATTCCAAAAAGTCACTAAAATTCAGTAAAAAAAAGCCGCTTAACTTTTTGCTGTAGTTTTTAAAATTGTCGTCTGCGAGAAAAGAAGATAAAAAAAAAGAAGATAAAAACTATTCTTGGTAATTTCGAAAAACAAGTCTAAAACAGACCCAAAGTAGGATTGTAATCATATTTTCTAATATTTTGGGCATTTTTTTATTCAAATTTTTTCTTCTTATTTATTCGAGATAAAAGAAGAACCGAGATAGAAAAATTGTTTTGTTTGCTGCTCCAAAAGTTTTAAGCATATGAAAGAAGGAAAAGTTCAAACAGTGCTATGCAGTCCAATTTTTTTCTCTCGTCTTTTTTCTCTACCGTCGTGTTTCTTTGTGCTGATAGTTTATCCCCCTTTTTTTAGGGTGGAAAGCAGACCAATTAAAATTTAAGCAGAGTAATTTCAGCTAATTACAGAGGAAATCCTATGCTTTATTCAAGTTTTTTTCCACTAATGTAAGCAGAACAAGGGACAGATAAAAAAGAAGAGCACAGAATAGCAGATGTGTCGTTTGCTTTTGCTTTTTATAGTGAGACGAAAAAAAAATTATCCAGAAAATAAAAAATTACTCAAAATTGCATCCAAAACAGAAAATTAAAAGAAAGCTGAAAACACTAAGCTTAAATCTCTCTTTTTTTCATTTTTGTTTTTTTCTGAACATGTATGAAACGGGGATCGATGTCAGCAACAACACCGATGAATATCGCTGCCATTAATTGTGCTAAATTAACTGCATGATTATTTAGTCTATTTTGGAACATAAAAAATAATGCAAAATTATTAGTTGATGTTATAGAGAACTTTAAAATTAATTCAGAATATTGATTATAGCGATTGTTCTAATCACACATGGAAGGTTTTGGCTAGTTTAGGTTCATCGAAAAAAAAGAAAAAAAGACTGACATCTGAAAAAACCCACAAATCTTGCTGTTTTGAATTAAGAGTGTTCATTAGAGTTAAGGAGAGGCTCCTAAGAATGCTATTTTCTAAACTTTACAATTTTAAGTTGTTTTCTTCAAAATACTTTTGGATAAACTTTCACTATATTTATTAATTTTTAACTAATTTTTTTTATTCATGCAAAAAATTTAAAATTTCTAGATGAAAATTTAAAAAAAAAAAAATTTTAAAAATAGTTTACTTTTTAATAAATAAATTTAAAACGAATTAAAATAACTTAATAAATATATTTCTTTGGTTACTGTATATTATGAATTAACTTCTGCGAAAATATTTGCAATTTTAAAAACTCTCAAAGAACGCTGACTAAGACAAACAATTGTGAGGAAATTCTGCAATGAACAACCTACATCAATATTGGGACGCCAAGACCCAGGGAAAGCAACCAATATGATCTTAAAAGTGAACCCATTGTTGCTGTTAAAGTCGTAATTGAAGAGTTATGACTCGTGACATTTGTGCAACATTTAGTCCGATTCTGCTACTAAAATTTGTACTACTTTGCATTGTTTTGTTCCGAATGCATCTTTCTTAGCATGACTTTACATTTAATTTAAATGCTAACATGTTAACTTGTTAATCAGATATTTGCAATTTACGTGTTCTTCTCTTACCTTCACTGAATCTTAATACGCCTATCGTTGCTGTATTTCTAATGATATCAAACTTGGTCCCTTTTTTATTTTGACTACTATTTACAAATGAAATATTTCAGATGAAAAATTAAAAATACGTACATTTTTACGAAGTAGTTCCCTTTGTGTTAAGTTACAATGTTACTCTTATATGTTAGTATTGAATCAAATGCGTTGAATTTAACAAGTACAAAAAAAAACCATGTATACGTAGCAATTGTTTATCAACTTTAAAATGATTGATAAAATATCTAAGGTCTAAAGAAAAGCAGTTGGTTGAATTCAATATCAAATAATTTCATACCCAAAGAGAACTAACGCAATCTAGGTATAAATAATAAATAAACATAGAATCAAAATGAGAGAAATAAAATCCAAGAAAATAAGAGAAAACTGGAAAAGATGATGTTCGATCATACAAGAATTCTCATGAAACTCAGACATTGTTTCCCATAAAAGTATGAATGATGTAAATCAGTGATATATTTCACAGACATTTATTTTATTAAGTGGCAAATTCTGTCTATCTCGATCAAAAATACTGCCACATCTGACTAGATATAGGAAATAATATTAGAGATATAAAACAAAATAAAATTAAAATATAAATTTCGCTTGAAATGTTCGAAAACTTCTGTATATGACGCAAAATTGTTTTTGGGACTAAGAGATATATAGTTAAGTATATTTTCCCTAATTAAACTACTAAAAGGATTATTTAGATTTTCGTAGGTTTGTAAAAAAAGCATACTTAAGTATTGTATAAATAAAATTAATCTATTCATTTTTGAAATTTCATTTATATTACATTTACATTAAAGAGAGTGATTAAAATGGATATTTGAATTTATTGGATTTTAAAATTAAAATACCAATTGTTACAGTAAAAATGAAACATTGTATAGCTAGATATACACTGAAAAAAATACAGATCCAATAAGGGTATAAAGTCCTGCCTCTTCGGGTGCATTATCCGTAAAATCTATTTTATCGCAAAATTCATTTTTATCGTAAAATATTGTATCGTAATTTTTATAGTAATATTTATTTAACTAGAGTAATTCCGTGAAGTTACAAAAATTATTATTGTAAAAATTACGGTATATCAGATTCCTTGTTCCGTAACATGTTCCGGTAAAAATTGATTTCACAGTAAAAAGTACCGGTACTCAAGGTGCTGGTGCTTTTTACTCTAATTTGATTCAGAATTTTACAGTGTAATAATATGTAATATTATTTTTATTAAAGGATATGTTGTTTTAAATTTTTACGTAAGCAATACTTTAAAATTATAGCTAAATTGATTACACTCATTACTTTTTTTAACTTGGTTTTTTTAACAAAAATTTCCTAGTACTGCAATCAATTTCTTGCATGTGTTCACCTTAATAATTATAAATCTGAATAATTATAAATCTCTAAAATGTAATTCTTAAATTGATCACAAGAAGTAAAGAATTCGCGATCGCAACGCTTGAGTACGCCGTCTAGCGGGAGCCTGTAAATATCAGACATTAATTTATCACGTTTTCATTTAGTTCCATCGAAATCATTGACAGAATCAGACGCCATTTTTTAGCAGCAAATAAGAAACAAAATTTCCCAAAGGAAAAGGCCGAAGAACTTAAAAAAAATCTCCAGAATATTAGTAAATCTTTCAGGAACAGAACACGCCAAACGTTTGAAGAAAAATTCCTCAATAATTTTTAATTTCTATTATCAACAAACTTGCAACTGATGACTTCCGATTTCGGATACTGTTACAGATGTGTGTATTAAGGTAAAATGCATTTCTTCTGTCTTCAATTCATTACGAATTAAAGTGAAGTCAACATTGCTTTCGTCATTCCAGTGAATAAATATGAATTCAGAACATACAGAATTGTAATAGTTATAGCATATTCTTCTTCGTTATAGAATAGTATATATTTCTGTATCCATATAATTCGGAAAACAACAATAAAAAATTATCCAAGTTACTTGAAATAGTGCCATTTGTGCTGATTCTCAATTAATTTTAATCATTTTCTTGGTAAGTATTTTTTAGTTTTTAAAGAATAAGTTCAACTAGAATTTAGCTATTCTGTTTTCAGCTACATATTCAAATTAATATCAATTATAAAATTTTGCTGTGTAGTATGTTATCTAAAAGTAATGAAGGGATAAACTATGTATCTATTATTTGAGAATAAAGTTTTCAAGCAATGAACTCATCATTTTGGAATTCTCCGGGAATTATAAATCAGGTAAATGCAATGATTTTTACCATAAAAAATTTGCTTGTAAATATTTTTTTTTCATTTGATGATGGTTCTCTACAGAATGGTTTTTTACGTCTGATTAAGAACTATAAGAATAATAAAAAAAGAAACAATATGAAAGTTTTTATTTCAATGTAAAAAATTCTTAAAATCGTTTTTTTATCCTAAGAATTCGTTATTTTCCGTTTTTTAGTTTATAATTTTTTGATAAAAATTGTTCTCAAAATACTTCTTTTGAAAAATTAAATGGTATAATATTATGTGTTTATGTATACTTTTTGTATATTCCAATGTTTGAAGTAATATGACTCAGAAAAGTATGGAATAAAAATTCGGTACTTACGTATTAACGCCACCACCGCTACAGATTTGGCGGTTTTTAAGTGCCGCTAATCTACACTTAAAATTTTTGCGACAATTCATAAAATAAAACACTTTATTTAAAATCAAAATAGTCAATCGGATTTCGGTGGAAAATGAGCCGATATAGAGTTTAGCATAGATTCAAAACAATCATATCGCCATATGAACTCTGATAAATAAGATTCCAAATGAAATAACATTTCCAAAACGTACGTTTACCAAGATAAAGTTTTATGTTGTGGGAATTGGTACATTTTCGTTTTTTCGGTAAAATATTTTCCTCCTGAAAAAATAAAATTGCATCTTGTTTTGTTTTTGGCAAATCCCAAAGACGAATTTTTGTAGCACTAAAAATGGCGACAAAAAAGAATTGTTTTTTTGTTTTTGTTTCGTCAGCATTCTTCATTTTACGTTTCTTAGTTTCTAAATAATGATTTTTATTGAAACTTGAAATTTTTTGATAAAAATTGTTGTCAAAAAACTTTGTTTACAAAATTAAATTTTATTAAATTATGAGGCTTATGTATACTTTCTGTTCATTTAATTTTTGAAGTAATATGATTCTTAAAACTATAGAATGTAAAGTTTAAATGGGCCTTTCATGTTATATCATTAAATTTAGTAAAACTATTTCTCGGGCATTAGGTTTTAACTCTTATAAGAATATACATATTTTTTTCTGTTAATGTACAAATATTTTTCAGATGTGTTTTGGATATTCCTGCTCTAATAAAAAGAGATACCATTTTGTTTTCGTTTGCATAAGAAAGAATATCAAGCATTTTTCTTTTTTAAATTTAATTAGCCACAATAAAGAAGGAACGTTGCAATGCTACGTGCTACATTAACGACGTCTCTAGAGTAACTGAATGACTGTTCATATAGAAATCGCAGGTATTAGTCTCATACAACAACGCCCCCTATAGTTCGTTGCGATCGCGAATTCTAGTAGAATTACCGAACTGTATGGTTATGACATTTCTGGTAAAAAAAACAACAACATAATTTTGGATCATGAAACCAAAATATACGGTATTTAAACCCTTAATTTGGTAATTTTTCTGTTCATATGGTAACGATTTACCAGAAATTCTTCTTTTCAAAATTATAGTTTTTTATTACAACACATTTATTAAAAAATACAAAACTGAAAAGTAAATTTAACTGAATAAATTATTTTTATGCCATGCTGTACGGCACAGTGATAAATTTACAAAATTTTAGCACGTTTACTAAATTTTAGCACATAATATAAGTCATATTTTATTTCTAATTATGTAAAAATCATTACCAAAGCGTTTCACTAAAAATTTCAGAGCTTTTTAGAATTCCCATTGTGCCAGAAAATGGCAAATTTGCCATATTCTGGTAAATTTCATTCCTGGTAAATTTTACCATATTCTGGTAGTTTTAAACATACTTTTTTTCTCAGTGCAGTATTGTAAATTCTGGTGCGTATAACAATTCAAAATGTATTAAAAGTTATTTGTATACAATTTTTAAAAGTTTGTTTTACACAGTTTTTAAAAGTTATGTTTGTAATTTAGTACAGAGACTAAGCGAAGGAGCAACAGCCTCGAGCATCTAGCAAAAGGAGGCATCTAATAAACGACTAAGGCACAAAAACATTTTATCTATTTAAAATCATTTTTATATCAAACTAAATTTTTAGACTATGTTAATACATTCGCTTATGCAACATACTGTATGAAGAATAAATTATGATTTTAGAGCTTCTTTAATAATTAAGTTTTAGGTCATTAAAATGTAAAAATTTTTTACAGCTAGGAAAATTTAGACTCTTAGAAGTAATACATTTTCTACCACCGAATAATTTACGTTTACATTTTCATGTATCGAATTTAGATTTTTATAAATTTACTAAGGGGCTAAGCCCCCTATTCGCTAACGTTCACCGACCCTGAAGATTGCTTCGCAATAATTGCTGTTTCTTGGTATAAAACAGTTGAAATTATTCAGTCAAAAATATATGTAGTAAAAAGAAACTTATGCTGCCACTTCCCACTTCCAAATATTTACCTTATGATAGTATTGAGATCTATTAGTGAACATAAATCATTTTTTTAAGTAATCATTTTTTAAAAAAACAAATAAAGTTAAACATATATTGTTATAACAAATTAAGTGAGTTTACAACTGTTATTTAAAATTTTTGCTTACCAAATGAATGAATGTGTATTATAAATACAATTTTTGCATTCATCACTTTGTGCATGAAGCTGAAAGTCAAGTTCTAAAAATAGTTTAACGAATCTCTTCAGCCGTAATTCATAATAGTATATTAATGTAATTTACACCCAAAAATAATAATTGTAAAATGGTGAATAAGATCAGACACCGATTTAAAAAACTTTATCTTTACGTAAAATTACGTTATTCAAATAATAATAATAATAAATTATTATTATTATTTGAATTATTATTACTATTTGAATTATTATTATTATTTGAATTATTATTATTATTTGAATTATTATTATTATTTGAATTATTATTATTATTTGAATTATTATTATTATTTGAATTATTATTATTATTTGAATTATTATTATTATTATTTGAATTACTATTATTATTCGAATTATTATTATTATTTTAATTATTATTAGTACTTAATTTAGAAAACAAAGAAAATCAAAAACGTAATAATAACAGTACCTTTAAATTAGGAATGTAAAAATATTACTAGAAAAGCAGTACCTTTATGACTTATATCAATTTTATGCTGATGACAACCAAATCAATATGAAAATTTGTGTGGGAAAACTGGATCCTACCATGTGATTTTCCGGTCAATAAAAAGAAACCGACAAATATAGAAAACTTTGTTAGACCATTATGTTTCTAGGTTACATAAAAAATATCGTTCTGTAGCCTTAAAATTTTTTTAAAAATGAATTTCCATTTTGTTATTTTACCCCCCTGTTTACATTATTAAACTTCTTTTTCCAGAATCATCTGATCGAGTTCGCCCATGGCATCTATACCCTTCTGCCAGTCACTGAACAAAATACTACATCTCTCCTAATTAAACTTTTTAAAAACTGATATTTGAGTCAAAATAATGTGGGATAGTACAATGGTTCATCAGGTAAGTAATCTGCTATGTTCGTTTACCATTATAAGTCATTTTTGTTTTTTATCAAATACTCAATACCAGTGATCATATCCAAATCGGCCCAGAGTTAGTGTTCCTAAATGGTATCAGATCACTTGTAAATGCTTAAATTCTGAAGATTTGTTAGCCGTAAATAACATAAATACTCTTGATAACCGTTACATAATTCATACAAAAAATATCCTCATAAGATACTTTATAGTTACCAAAAATTTGATTGTATTTATTTGAAAAATTAAACTTAGAGTCCTCCCTGAATAGTTTATTAAATAAGATTGAAAAACTATAACCAAAAGACGTTTTTAACTTAGAGGTTATTTTTAAAATTCTAAAACAGCACTTTTTACATTTAATAACCGAGTTTCAATAAATCATACACACTAAGGTATCACAACCATTATATAAACTACTTATTAGTTCATGTATGAGGTTTAAACTTATGTTAATTTAGTCTCAGAGATGAGACATGTTTGTTAATAATTACAGAGCTTCAAAGAAGAACATATTAATCTATCTAATTCATTGAATTGATCGATTACTTAATGTGTTAAAACGAACAGAGTAGTTAAATAATTAGAAAAACAGTAATAAATACCTTTACGCGAAGACATAAGATAAAGTAGCAAATGAGTAGTTGAGTTATAATATGCCTATGTGTCTACTAGACCAGTAGACTAGCGAGACGTCTGGACGACTCTTCGTGAGAGCTTAGTGTTTTCTACAAACATTGTATTTAGAAATCAGATTTGGATTATTTTATTATAAAAAATATTCGAACTTTTTACTTCTATATCAAATACAAATTTAATCAAAAATTTAACCTTTAGTAAATATTAATACATTTCGGGTCTACTTTCTTAGTAATCTGTACCAGATCTTTAATTTTGAGGTATTTATTTTTCATTTAGTAATATCTTTCACGTTTCTAACTGTAAAGTACTTTTAGTCCCAAATGCCGTGCAAATCAGTTACAATGTAAATAAGATTTCAAGTTGAACCTTGTTTCTGCCCATAAAAACATCCTGTAAATAAGTGTCTTCTTTTTTGAACCGATTCCCTCTCAGAAAAGTTAATTCAGTCAAGACCGGATACCAAGATTGGTATCCGTATTTTAAACTGACAACACCAGCCGATCATAATCCAATGGCTGAATCCTCAAGGAAGATTTCTAACAGTGAGGTACTTTGAATCACAGTACCATGCAGATTTGCTGAAACTTTGGTTGTAAACTTAATTACCGTTCATCAAGAATATCGTGTAAAAGTATCTACTTTTTTTAAAAACGTTTTTCCTCTCATAAAAATTAGTTTCAGCTTGTACCAAAATTTAAATCGGCATTTTCAATCAAAAACACCAGCAGAACATAAGCCAGCGACTAAATTCTCAAGAAAGATTTTCTAACAGTGAGTTACTTTGAATCACAATACCACGCGGAACCTTAATAAGATTTTAAGTTGAACCTTTTTACTGTTCATCACAATATCGAGAAGAAGTATCTTTTTTTTTAATTATCTAATTCTCTCTCAGAAAAATCAGTTCAAGCTTGTACCGCGATAATATCAGTGTTTTAAACTAACACCTACAGTACAGTCTAAATCCTCAAGGAAGTTTTTTTCCTTTACTTTAACTATAAGGTCATTTGAATCAGAATATCATGCAAATTTGCTTCGACTTTAATAATATTTTTGGTTAAACATTTTTTTTTCTGTTCATTATAGTATTCCGCAATCAAGGAAAAGATATATTTATGTCCATAATAAAACGAGTATGATTTAAGGTTGTAGTCTTACTTATCTTGCAGAATTTTTTAAGCAAGTATAAATGGTTTTTAATATGTATGGTTACAATTAAATGTAAAGAAAGCTGAGCCAAACTTTAAAGCGTGTTTAATTTCCTTTAATGATAATTAAAGATTCTAATATTTGCTTGAAAATAATGCTCGTTCACGTAGTCATTATCTATTTCGATTTAATATCAACTGCTTAATTAGACGAATAGTTTTTTTTAGTGTTTTTAATATAGTTGTCCGAAATATTTTTAATAAAGATCATTAATCTAACTTAATATCTATATAAACTTTTTATATAACTTTTTGAGTCTAAATTAGGCTAGTTTTAAAGTTCCGCTTTACTTTGTTGTATAATATACTTTGTTGCATAATTACCTTGTTGCATAATGTGCGCTCAATGAGAGAATCACACATTCTGTTACACTCTTATCCACGAAGATGATTCCAAAATGGCTATATCTGCACTGGACAGATATCTTTTGAGAAAGTGCAAAGAATGGTTGGTCCCTTGGGGGTGCACGTAAGAAAAAGTGGAAGGTCGAATTCGATTTTTCCATTGCCTGCTTCTAGAAAAGAGGACTCGTGTGACAGAGGTGGATGAGGAAGAGGGTAGGGAGGATGAGAAGTTATGCAAATGAGGGCCGCGTCACCCGCAGCTGGCCGTGATTAATGGGGGCGGGAGGCCCCGGGGCCTCAATCGGCTCTACTTTCTTCTCTCATCTCAACTTTTTTAGTTCTTTCTTTCTTTGGTCGTCTTCTTCTTTCTGACTGTCCAAAGAGAAAGCAAAGTCCACTTTATGCAGATGCGAGAGGAATTGTTTTATTCTTCTTTCAGTCTTTTTTTTTCTTTTTTTGCTTCGCAAGCTGAATTTAAGGGTAGATCTTCAGCCTGGAGGCATTCTTTGTACTAATTTTTCTCTTCTTATCTTTTTTGGTTGTATAAGATTTTTCTTTATTTTCTTGTTTTGTTTTTAACTCATGCACGTTTTTCTAGCACATTAACTCTACGGTTAGAGACGCTTGTTTTTTGAGCAGCATTCAGGTGTTTCCTTTGCCATTTAATTAAAATTAGTCCCCAGCGTCTTATCTGAAAACAGTTTTCCACCTTTAATTATAATTTTTCGTTTGTTCTTTTTTTAAAAAAAAAGTAAACTTGTGATAAGAAAAAAATACAAAATCGTAACTTGGGTTGGTACTGAGTTATTCTCAATGTTTTTACAGTAATCTTATTAAAAAAATTATATTTTTAAAAATGTTCTTAGAAAGCTCTTTTTTCACATGAAATATTGTTTTTTAAAGCAAATTGTATGCTACTTTCACGAGTGTTGTGAGTATAATAGTTGTTTATAACTAGTACGCCTTATCCCTGTAAATGAGAAATCTTCAGGCTGATAATAAAACTGGTTAAAACTTTCAACATGAAAAAGTCCAAGTTTTATGAAATGAAACCTTTTTTGATATACTATTTCACCATCGCATTGCTTTTGTTCACAAAATTATTCATAAAATTTTCACCAAATTAGCGATTTTTTCGAAGAGTTTTTTTTTTGGAATATTCAAAACATTTTTAATTTCAACCCCAGGTGAACTCTTTAAAGCAATATTGTAGTACGAGTTGTGTTGAAATTTAAATATAGTTGAGTTCTATTTAATTACACTACATTCAGTTGATGTTCAACGCTTTGTTCGATTTAAGGTACTCAAATTTCGGCTTTCTTTTCTTATTATATGAAAAAGCTTTATAAAACATCCTTAAATTAACTATATGTAATTTAGGGGTGCATAATCTACGGACCAGGGCTTAAAGTTCATTAGCTCTGCTGCAATATCATAAACAATTACGTTTCCGTAACATGTTATCACTGCAAAGCATTTTATAATTTTAAATCTAAATAATGCGTTGAAATATAATTTTTCTTTTTTATATAATTTCTAAATGTTAAAATTAAATTACATTATTTGCTCAAAAGTGCATTATTTGAGATTAATAAAATTCTGTCTTAGTTTAAACAATTGAATGGAGTTGAATATTTTTCTTTTAGATTTAGAAATGATTTGGAATTTGCCTGTGTTAAGTGTTCCGTAACCATCGCCTTTAATATATAATTTTAGAATCCTTGTTAACAAGAAAGTGAAGGTAATAGACGCGTTTGGGGCATATCTAAACGCAGAGGGATGGAAAACTTTACCAAAATCTAACAATTATTTAAAGATTTTGATATTTTAATTCCGGGTTTCTCAAGAAATTATTTGTCAGAATTTAATAACGTTTTAATTTTCAAATTGTGGCTTTTAAGGTGCATGTTTTTCACATCATTTTCAACAGGTAGTCTAAAAATATATAATAAAATCTGCGATTGCAGTGCACCTTGTATATTTTCCAACATCAAAATGAAGCGTATTAAACTATTAAAAATACATAATTGAATATTGCAGGTTTCAAAATTTCTATCAAGCAAATTTATCTAAAATTATTAATTTGTTTTGCGAAACAGCGTTAATGGGATAACTAAATATTTATATTTATAATAGTTGTTGAGGGGGTCGATATGCGGACTGTATATTACGATTGATTAAGTACAAACGATAACTATTTAACAATTTATTAACAAACGATGAATGACGCCATTTGAAGACGTCCGACGATATCAAAAACAAAAACAACAAGAGCTCTTCTTTTCGCCAAATGAAAAGATAAACGAAGCCAAAGCCGATAGAGGCGCCAACATACCGCCCGGCTTTGAAATATAAATTTCAAACAAATACATACACAACAATAAATGACAATTTATAATGCAAATGAAAAAAAAAGAGTTCTAAAAATTTATGACTAAATAACCAAATAACATATTTTTCAAAAGCGAACTAAATGCACACAATCACATTCTTTATGACAACAATGAAAAAAAATAAACATGTAAAACTAATTAATAGTAGACTCATTGATAGGTAAAACGCATATATTTGATATGCTGCGTTTAAAGAAACCTTGTGCAGTTTTTACAATAACAACTCGAATTTTTCCATCATTTCCTGGGATAACCTCGTGGATACGACCAATAATCCATGAACAAAGGGGTAGATTATCTTCTTTAATTAAAACTAGTGTTCCTGGTTTAACATTGTTTTTTTCGAATAACCATTTACTTCTTTGCTGTAAATTATTTAGATAATCTCTTGACCATTTTTTCCAAATAGTTTGATTGATTTTTTGTATCCTTTGCCACCGAGAGAGTCGATTATCAGGAATGTCTGCAACAGGAAATTCCGGAATACTGTTTATGGGTCGCCCAATTAAAAAATGACTGGGAGTTAGGGTCTCAAAATCATTGGGGTCCGAAGAAAGGGGAAAAAGTGGTCTACTGTTTAATACACCTTCAATTTGATTTATAACCGTTAAAAATTCCTCTAATGTTAATTTAGAGTTTCCAATAGTTCTTTTCAAATGGTGCTTAAAAGATTTAACTCCCGCCTCCCAAATGCCACCAAAATTTGGCGATCTGGGAGGAATAAATTTCCAAACAACGAATTCATGGGATAAGTAAGAAGCAAGATTTTCTGAATTTTTAACAAGATCATGCAATTTTCTCAATTCAGATTGAGCACCAGCATAATTTGTGGCATTATCAGAAAATATAATAGAAGGCAGACCTCTTCTCGCGAAAAACCTTTTAAGGGTGGCAATTAATGCTTCTGCTGTCAAATCACTTACTATTTCCAAATGAATGGCACGAGTAATTAAACATACAAAAATTACAACATAGATTTTGTTTAAGATTCCCTTCCGCTGATTTTTATATTTAATAAGAAAGGGACCGCATAAATCGGTGCCAGTTTTTGAAAAAGGGGGGCTTATGGTAACTCTTTCTTTCGGTAAAGAAGCCATAATTTGCTGTTCTATTTTAGGTTTGGCTTTGAAACATGTTATGCAATCGTGAACGATTTTTCGAGCAGTGTTCCTACCATTCAGGGGCCAAAACTCTTGTCTAACACAATGAAGCAAAGTTTGCGCACCAACATGCAAATTTTTTAAATGAAAATACTGGAAAATTAAAGTAGTTATTTTATGATCTCTTGGAATTAGCAATGGGTGCTTTTGATCATAAGATAAATTCGAATTGTTGATTCTGCCTCCTACTCTAACTAAACCATTAGAATCAAGAAAAGGATTTAAATTACTTACGTGGCTGTCCTTCAACCTTTTTTTATTTTTTAATGCATTTATCTCCTTCCTAAACACAATTACCTGTACTAACTTTACTAGAGAAAGCTTTGCATGCTGAAGTTCCTCTCTAGTGATGGGACCAAACATCCTTTCCTGTTTCCGACAATTAGAAATGAACCTATAAATGTAACTCAAAATACGAATTAGTTTTACAAAATTATTACTTAAAGTGAGAAAACTATTAACAAAGTCTGAGTTGGAAGACAAAGTAAGAGTTATATTCGATGATTTTTTAAGTTCAAGCTCATAAAGTTCACTGTTCAAAATTTCATTGGATTGTTGATCTGTTGGTTGAATGTCTAAATTCGATGGTCCAGAGAACCACAAGTCCAGTGACACCAATTCGGAAGGATCGATTCCTCGCGAAATCAAGTCAGCAGGATTCTCCTCAGACGGTATATGTCTCCAGTGAAAATTATTTGAAAGTGTTTGAATTTTGGATACACGATTTCCAACAAATGTTTTTAATTGGTGCGGAGAAGAGTTAATCCAAGCCAATGCGATGGTAGAGTCTGAAAATAAAGTGACCTCTTTGATATCCATTCTTAAAGCAGCTATAACTTTTTGAACTAACTTAGCAAGTAAAAGGCATGCACATAACTCCAAACGAGGTACGGATATTATTTTTAGAGGTGCAATTCTAGATTTACTGGCTAGGATTTTAAAGGCAGAGTTAGAACTGTCAGGATGAAGATATATCACAGCTCCGTAAGCCAAAGTGGAAGCATCAGCAAATCCAACGAGAGCAATTTTCTTAACTTTAGAGGTTAGAACATATCTGTCGATTCGAATGTTCTCTAAAGCTTTAAGGTTACTGACGAAACGATTCCATTCTCGAGCAATGTGCTCCGGCAAATTGTCATCCCAATTAAGGTTTTGAGTCCAAAGTTTTTGAAGCATTATCTTAGCTCTACTGATGACGGGTCCAAGAAAGCCAATTGGATCATACAACCTAGCAATGACTGACAATACATCTCGTTTGGTATAGGTTGATTGCTGGGACACGCATACTTTGAAAGTGAACTTATCTTGTCCCGGTTGCCAAATTATACCTAGTGTTTTAGTAGATTCTTCAGTCTCGAAAGAGAATTCTTCGTTAAAGTTGCTGTCATTGATCAAGTCCCTGGAATTCGAGTTCCATTTGTGCAAGGTCATGCCACAACTATCAAACATTTTTACCAATTGAGTCTTTAACTCTAAAGCCGATTCAAGATCTGTTGATCCAGTAACTACATCGTCCATGTATAAATCAGAAAGAACAACTTCTGAAGCAAGAGGGTAATTCAACTGTTCATCCATCGCTAACTGCTTCAATGTTCTAATGGCCAGAAATGGAGCGTTTTTTGTTCCATACGTAATTGTTTTCATTCTGAATACTGTAGGCACTTCGTCTTCTTGAGTTTTCCACAAAATTCTCAATAAATCTCTTTGAGACGGATCGATTAATATTTGACGAAACATCTTCCTAATATCAGCTGTTAAGGCAATCTTGTGTTTTCGAAATCGAACAATCAAATCAAAAACGTTTTCTCTCACTTCTCCGGTTAGCAATATGTCATTTAAGCTTTGTCCTGTCGATGTAGGCGTAGAGGCATTAAATACGACTCTTAGTTTTGTAGAAGTTTTGTCCGGGCGAAAAATGCCATGATGTGGCATATAATATGATAAAGAAGGTGAAACATCATCTACAACCTTTTCCATATGACTTAAATTTTCGTATTCATTTATGAATTCACAATAAAGTTTCTTCATTTCAGGATTGGTGTTCAATCTTCTCACGGTCTGATTCAAGCGTTTCTGAGCTAAATAACGAGATTCTCCTATAGTTTCCAGCGCTTCCTCACGAATAGGCATTTTGACCATGTAACGACCGCTTTCTACTCTTTTATGATTCTTTTGAAAGTGACTTTCGCAAAATGCTTCTTCATCACTTAAATTTCGGGAATTATCTATTTCTTCAATTTCCCAAAATTTCTTAATGCTATTTTCAATGTTTTCTGCACGATAAACTAAATTACAATAATGTTTGGGGTTTTTGGATTCATATGAACCACCAGCAATAAAACCAAAAACAGAATCTTGAAATGTTAAGTTTTCTGAAGTGCGATATTTATTTTCGTTAATGATTTCAAAAAAATGTTCAGCACCTAAGATCATATCAATTTTTCCAGCCTTAGCGAAAGAGGGATCAGCTAATATTAAACGATTGGGAATAATAATGTTCTGTAAATTCAAAGTGTTAGATGGAATTAAATCCGTAATTTTATTGACTACTAAAAATTCAGTGCGAAGCGAAAACGATGAATCTTTATTAGAAACAAGAGCATTCAATTTATATTTAACATTTGTTTCATTTCCTCCTAACCCACTTATTGGAATATTTATTCTTTCTTTTTTCAATTCGATTTTGTTTGCGAAATCCGAAGTCATAATATTTACCATACTTCCACTATCCAACAATAAACGTCCTTGAACGAAACAGTTACTCACAGGATTCCAAATCCAAGCTAGAGCCGTTGCGAGAATTATGTTTTTATTTCTACAAGTGTTTGTAGTAGCGAACACATGAGATATTAAAGTATCATTCGAAACATTATTTATGTCCTGAGAAGTTGGATTACAGACTGGCGCCTGCGATTCTTGCTCTATTAGAGATTCCGAATGAATCTCCGTTTGGTGAAAATTATTTTCCCTGCGATGCAATAAGGAATTATGCTTAGCTTGACAGAATTTGCATGTAAATTTCGATGGACAGGAATTCAGTTTATGTGATGCATTTAAACAATTAATGCACAGATTATTTTTCTTAACAACATCAAATCTGAGTATTGGTGACATTTTTAAAAAAGAGGGACAGTTGTAAATTAAATGGTCCTTTGAACACAAATGGCATTTATTGCAATTCGATTTCACAACAAAGTTGCGTGCTTTGTTTTGATGTTGAATATTCTTAGCTTTGTTCACAAAAAAGTTTCCCTGAAGATTTTCTAATGTTTGACATCTTTTTTGAATAAATTCCATAAATGTATTGAATTTTGGAAGTTCAGTAGAAGTTAAACTCATTTCATACTGTTTGCGACTTTCCTTATCCAATTTTTGAACAGTTATGTTAATTATTAATTGTTCAACAAGATCATTACTTTCCAATTTCATTAATTTTAAACCTCTTAAACTTTTATTTAAAGTATCAATTAAATGTCTCAATTCTTTATAAGATTCAACAGAAATTTTTTCAAAATTCAAAATGTTCGAGATATAATTGTTTACAATTAAACGAGTATTTTCAAATCTTTCTTTTAGGATTTTCATCAAGGATTCAAAAGTATCTTCTGGTGTTTCAATATATTTAGCGTCACCTTTTAAAGCTGAACGTAAATAAAACAATTTCTGCATGCTATTTAAAGACTGATTTTCAGTTATCAAACTATCAAATTGAAGCTTAAAGTTATTCCAATTTTCGATTTTTCCATCAAAACAAGGCAAGCAAATATCAGGCAATTTAACATTTATTTTACTATTACTTAATTGTTCATTGTTATGCAAATGAGAAATATTAGAACTTCTTGAATGAAAAAGTCTTTGTAAGCTTACCTTGCAAGATTCTATCTGTTCTTCCATTTCATCAAAATGGGATTGATAAGCTTCTAATTCTTCATCCTTCAAAATTGAATAATAATCCAGTTTTAAAACTTCAATTTCTTGAAGAATTAATCCTATGCTATCGATACGAGATTGCAGTTCGAGACAATCAGCCTCATTTCCATTTGTAGAAATAAAGCTTTCCAACCTAGTTATTTTGCTTTTAGAGCTACCACGACGACGATTCAATTGTTTTAAGCTCTTTTCATATTGTTCCTCAGTGTTTGAAGTATCAGTCATTTTTGCAAATCAAAAATGCATCGAAACGAAACAAAAACGAAGTTATGACGAAACGAAAACGAAAGTTGATCAAAATTGTTATTTTCAAATTATATCAGGTTTTAGCTCCGGGTAGACAGGAACATGTTGAGGGGGTCGATATGCGGACTGTATATTACGATTGATTAAGTACAAACGATAACTATTTAACAATTTATTAACAAACGATGAATGACGCCATTTGAAGACGTCCGACGATATCAAAAACAAAAACAACAAGAGCTCTTCTTTTCGCCAAATGAAAAGATAAACGAAGCCAAAGCCGATAGAGGCGCCAACAATAGTCTTATTAATTTTTTTTGAAATAAAAAGTATCACAATTTTATAAAATGTCTTAAAATTATTTGTAATTAAGCAAGAAAAATATTTAAATTGCAATCAAAACATTTATTTTGTTACAATCAAGATTGACAAGATCGCATTTATCCCTCATCTTTTAGCATCCAAATCTCACTTTTTATGAGAAGGCTTCATTTCCATATAATTGCAGAAACAAATAATTCCATATCTTTCCGATGTTCTATTATTAAGAAGTCAGAGAAAAAGAATTTTCATCCGGAAGCATAACATCTTAAGGAACTCAAACAATTCCAGCTATCTCCGCAAGATGCATTTTCCCGTGCATACGAATTATCGTTTGCATTCATACTTGAAATTAAAACGAATGGTGTATTTTTATTTATTACTAAATTCATTCTTTATTCCACGCGAAAGAGATAGGCGACAAAGTAAATAATTACCTAGTCAAAAAGGTATTCGCTTACGCGTGGCATAGCTCTGATTTTATTGGCATATTCTTATATTTGGAGTCAGGAGAAGCGATTGATTTCGAAACAAATAAAATGCCGTGTAACTTATTCCGAATAAACTCGAAATAATGTTCGCTTCTAGCTAAATTATTCGTATTAGAATCCTTTTCTCTTTTCCTTCTTTTTTTCTTCTTTCGATTCTATTCTCTTTCGATTTTAGTTTTTCTTTTGTTTCATCGTTATTGGAATCGTTTGCACTACGAGCTTAGAACTGATATAAGTTCTCGCTTTAACTTGTTGAAGGAGGCGGGAAAGAAAATTTAAAGGAAAAAGAGAGCCAAATGGTGAAATCTTCGAATGCATTTATTAATGCTTAGAATGTTATTCTGTTGAAATTTGAAAAGTCACTGAACAAGGTGAAAACCTTTATTTTTATTGTTCTTTTTGTGTAAAGTGACAATGCACGAAGTATGATAACATAAATCTAGCTCATCATATAAATCTAGCTACAAAATTAACAGATTTTAAAATTAAAAAAGATAATTTTTTGATAAATAATGCATAATTCAGAATAATATTATGATGAAATATTATACACTTAATTAGGGTGGTTAGAGGTCGACTGCGATTGGCAATAAATCGTCCAACAATTGAAAGAAAAGGATGTTGAATAAGATTATAGAATATAGTAATTATTCTTATCCTTATATAGAATAAAATACGATAAAATAATGAAATAAATTCAAATCATTTCTATCAATAGTGTTAGAGAAGTTTCTATACAAATTTTGTCTTATTTTAATAGTCAAATATGCATCGTGTGCAGTTTAGTATTATTCAAAATGTACTTTATTTAGTTATGTTTATCATAGTGTGTTATAATTTGCATACATCGTTAAAATTTAGCGAAGTACAGACATCCAAGCAAACTTTATAACATTATAATTTCAAATATTTAAATTAATTTTTTCTTTTTACGAAGTTCAAATGTGTATTGGTTGCATTTTAGCTTTTCGGATTTTCTAAAAATGATTTTATTTAATATATTTGATTTATAACTTGTTATAATTATGAATACATCGCTTAAGAAAATTAAATGATGAAAGGGAAATTCAGTAATTCTCTAATATAATTTATTTATATCATAATGAATCTTAATAATTATTTTAATCGTTCAAACAAGGTTTGGTTGCATTTTAGTATTATTAGAAATACACTTATTCAAAATATTTAGTTTATTATAGCTTGTAATAATTTTATATCCACAATTTAAAAATAAAAAAAATAAAAAACGAGGAAAAGAAACTTAGCAATTTCATGAAATAATTTAATTATATCATAAATTTAAACATTTCCTTATTTTTTTAACTGTCTAAATAAGTAACGGTTGCATTTTAGTATTATTTAAAATACACTTTATTCAAACTATTTGGTTTTACCATAATTTGTAGTGATTTTCTATACTAGTACATAGGTAAAAAATGAAGTAAAAATTAAATGATGCACAGAAATTTAATAATTTCTCAATATAACTTAATTATATCATAATTAATATCAAACATTTTCAGCTTATGAAAATGTAACAAAAAGTATTCTCGGGAGAAATTAATGTAATCTTTTAAAAACAAAATTGTTTAGCACTTACTATCTTCCTACTAATATTAAAATGGGTATTATGTTGGTCGCGCAAGCTTACTTAAATTTAATATTTAAAAAAATAAAAACTCAACACATGTAACATCATTAAAAAGAAGTTTTCTTCACAATATTCAATAGCAAGGACTTTCCTAATTAAAGCTTAATGGAAAAACGGAAAAATCTCCTTAACACGAAATTAAAAGTCTATGAAAAAAGTTAAAAAATAAGTGATGAATTTCTTTAAGGAATAAATATTGTGTTTCGGTATTCCACTTCATGCGAAGTTTAATGAATATTCCATCTTGGCAGTAATTAAATTATTACGAGTAATTGACTTATTTAGTTACTTAGAAAACTTTGTAAAATAATTTATGTTTTCTTTTATGAGGGTCAATATGTTTTAAAGTGAGTGCACTTACACATTAATTTTCAAAATATAGATTAAAAATAAATTTTAACTCTTTATAGCTAAAATGTTTGCAAAATACTGCCACGGATTTATTATTATAAGTATTCATTATAATTAATTTAAATGAAAATAAAGTTTAATTTTTTTCTATATTTATTTTAAGTTTTGATTCTAATTAAGTTTGCTATATTTTTTCGCATTTTTTTTTTAAAGAAAACTAAATCATATATAGGAATTAAAATTCCGGAAAATTAAGAAAAGAATAGTAAATTTAACTTTTACTTAGGTTGTGTTGTAATTTCAATGATGACCAATTGCAATTAAATGATAATAGTTTTAAAAAACGTTGGTTCTTAATAAAAGTTATAGATTAGATAATGCAATTTTACTAATTACCCATTATTGTTAGTGACATTTTATTTGAGCTTGAAAATATACAATAGTTTTTATATTAGATTAGTAACGATTCTTATTAATTGAAATAAAGATTTAAACAGATATATTATGTATGCTTCCCTACTGGGGTCAAAATAAGAATGAATACACCTATTTTAATGAATCTTTGACACAAGCTAAATAACTAAATAAGTAAAAAAAAAAAATTGTAACAGTGATACTTTAAATTTCATTGCGATAATTTGTTACTTTAACACTGATGTTAAATGGGGCTATCGTACAAAATGCATGTAAAACATAAATTATTTTAATTTGTCATGTGTTAACATTAATGATGGAAAATAGAGTGTATAATTTTTTAATAATAATTTGATTGCTTAAATTTTTTAATAATTAATAATAAAATGTGAATAAAAATGTTTATAACTGAAACTATAATTTATAAATTAAAAAAGAAATAATTTAAATCATTTTTTTAAAATTAAAATGTTTATCGAAACCGTGTCAAATAATATTACATGAAAAAAAGATTTCTTTTAGTGTTTTTATAACAATTTTTACACGAGTTCTCTTTCAAAGTTACATAAAAAATTTATCTATTTTTAATTAACATTCTATTTAAGCTTAATATTCCACTATTTAAATACACTGTTAGAAATTACACATAAAAAATTCTTAAATGATTTATTTAATTGTTAATGTTTAAATGGTTCTCTTTACTTGCTATTTTACCATAATTAAACTTACCATAAAAAGATGGTATTCAAACTGTTAACTGTGAGAAAAATCGTTTATTGACTGTTTTCCCCAATATGGGTAAGCAACCAGAATTTTATTTAAGCCAGCTAATTATACCTTATATAGCCACTTTCCTGGCAGTTGAATACATACTGTAGCCGTGAGAAATCTTATCTGTCGATTTCATGACCTGCTGACCAGGGGTTCGAATCCCAGGTTTGACACAGCAATATTTTTTTCCATTATTTCAACACATAAAGAGTTTCCAGTATTATGCACTCATCAATTGGAAGCTTTTATTCACACATGGATGGCAGCACCATACAGCTTCTAAACACAAAATGAGTCTAGTATTTTCCATGTCTCACGATACGACTACCAGAAAAACTACTTAGGCCACATTCCAACAATTTCTTATACCAAGCACAACTCAACCACAACTTATTATCAATGTCAATTACCTAACGAAAAGACTAACATAATTTAACTCCAATACCCAGTTAAATTTCTTTGTTATAGTTTTGAATTCACAGTTTTTTAACCATACTAGGTACAAACGGTTTTAAATGCGTAAAGGTAAGGAAATGTTTCGATTCATAAACTTTATAGTTAATTGGGTGGACAGAGACAGTTGGATAGGTCAGTTGTTTTACTGTAATTTTAGAAGAAAAAAAACTTCATAAGGTGTATTATTAATTTTATCTGATAAAAAACATACTGTATTTGTGTTCTGTACTTCTATTTGCTGTAAGAAATTCATTAAAATTATTATCAATTTTTATTAAAGGATGCATTATTTTCAACCCTAATAAACCGATTAATGTGTCTTATTTTATTTAACTAATAGTTTAAATTTGTCAATTACAAACTTGACTTTAAAATCTAAATTGCTTACTTTTCCTCATTTTAAAGTTAATTTTTTTTTAGTAAAATAAAATAATACATAACAAATTATTTAGCATAAATAGTTCTTAAATTGGAAATTGTAATGCTAATTTTGAAAATCCCTTAATAAACGAAATTAATAAGTTTCCCCATTTTTTTTTAATATTTAAAGACAAAAAGTATCTTTTTTTGCTATAAGGAGTTGCTTGCTTGATTTAACTGCCGTGAATATGAAGTAATTCGAAGAAAGAAAAAACAATAAATAGCTTCCTTTTTTAATAAAAAAAATTCTTCAAAGAACATTTTCAGTTTTTATTTATTTTATCTACAACTATTTTTAATTTTAATTTGAAATTGAACATTTCTCAAAGAAAAATTGTTTTTGAATGAATTATGTGTTAGCAAAAATCTAAAAAAAGAACCTTTGTAAACCATAAACGTGGTTAGTTTTTCTTATTAGAAAAATTAATAAAATAAAAAGCAATTATTTTGAACTTTCAAAAATTGCATAAATTCAACAAAACGATGGAAAATATTGAACCTCTAGAACATGGAAACAATCGAGAAAAATAGTTTTGGGGAATTTTAACAAACATATGCCATTTTTTGGCAAATTCTTATGAGAAGAGAAATTTTGATTTATTTTCTATAATAATAAAATTTATTTCTCTGTGGAAGAAACTGTATATATGCATATTATTAAGACAGAAAAAAAGCAAACCCAACAAATGAATTTTAAACTTAATAAAAATAAATAAATAAACAAAAGAAATCTTCTTTCATGATAGAGTTTCATTATGTTTTATGAGCGATAAAATATTAAGTTAATAAAGTCATTTAGTCATTATCATAACACCATTTAATTCTACTTCAGTAAATTATTAATGATCTAGTGATAATTATTTTTTCAAGAAAAAACACCGAGCTAAAAAAAAATGCTAATTCATGCGTTTAATTTTAATCAGCATTTAACGATAAATGCAGCTAAAAGTTGCGTATGAATATCTTTTATTATTGGCACCATAAACAATTATGTTAATTTGGGAATCGCTTTTAGATCATATTAATTTTATTAGTTAAATTGTGTGGCATATATTCATTGCATTGTGAGGAGTGAATAAAATAAAAATAACTATTTGCTGTGATTTTTTACATTAATGTTGGGATGCTTATTAATTTAAGTTTGCTAATAAAACGTAATTAAGAAATTGTGTTTTAAGAAAAATAAATATTCGCATCTAATAATAAAAAATTTCTTCAATAAAAAAACTAAGAAGATCTTAAAGATTTACTTATTTTATATAATATGATACGTTTTACACTTTCGAGTCAACATTTAAAATAGCTTAATAAAATAACTCTAGTTCATACCACTTTTATTTTTATTAAATAAGTAATTAAACACATATTTATTGAATAGTTAGAAATTTCAATTTATCAGAAAAAAATAATTTATAAAAATTAGACAAATTGTGTCAGTTTTTTTCTGTTGTTTTTGACTGTAAGAAAAATAAATGTTTACTTTCAATAATAAAAACACGTGTTCAATAATTAAATTAAGTGATGTTAAGGGTTTATTAACTTTATATAATAAAACTCTTATCACTTTTTAGTGTCGAAATTTAAAATATTTACGATGTAAAAACATTTTTGAAGATTAGTCTTTTTAATTTATCAGGCAAAAATGAAATATTAAAAATTATTTCCTTTAATCTATTACAAACTATATTGTGCTGTTTTTTCTTATAAAAGCAAAGATGTTTACTTTTCATTTTAAAAAATGCAATAATTAAAGTAAGTATATCTTGAAGGTTTATTTTTTTACAATAATCGATAATTTTTTAATGTGAAAATTTAAAATATTTACTATAATAACTCAATTTTGATCTCAGTTTTAAAAATATTAAAATGTGTATTTTAACACAATTTTTGTATTTTTATTTTTTAGTAATTATATACAATTAAATTATAAATAAATAAGAGTAACTGTCAAAAACTTTGCATAATTTTTCTTATTTGTAGATAAATAAGAGCAGATTCTTTCAGGCTTATCTATATCCGATGAATAATTTTATTTATTTATTATTTTTGTATTTCACAAGTCAAGATTATGAGAGAGTTTCAGTACCATTGCAAAGCTAAATTATTTCATTTCTTTTGAAATTTACCTACGTACCTTTAAAAAAACTAACACTTCAAATTTTTAAAACCAAACTTTTTTCCCTTTGGAATTTTAACTTTTTTTCTTTCTTTTCTTCTATCTATTTTTTTCTTGAGTAAGAATTATATTTTGAATTTTTAGAGGAAATACAGAAACGGACAGTGGTGACGATATAAACCCGGGCATACGGGGAGGGTAAACATAAAAATCACCCGATAGACGGAAAGTGGAGATTTTTTGCAAGTTAGGAATATTATTATTAACAACTATAATCATAGATTTTATGACATTGTGATAAAAAAAACTAGAAAAAATATTGAACCACATTTTTTAATTTAAGTAGATGAAAAAAGAAAGAGATTAATAAAAATGTAATCTTTTCGTCCCAAGCTTATCAAAACGTATCACTCTGAATAACTTTGGATCTAATGATCGGATTTTCACGCACTAAAACTCAATCGTAATGATTCGAGAGGGTGACCTCAAATATCCTAGTTAGTTAGTGCAGGCGCAAATTAATTTTACGAAGACAACAAAAATGTACTTTCTCAGAATAAACGTAACTTTTTTTGATGGATTTAGATTCTTTACTACTAAAATGTAGAAGATCTAGGAAACACGGTCCAACTAGTTAGTAGTAGCCGAATGTCTGGACCCCTTAATATTAATTTAACATTTTGAGTATTTCGTCATATCTTACGAACATTTTAAGCGAACTGAAACGCAATCATAAACTTGTTTATCCAAAAATTTCTCTATGAAAAAAATAAACAAAAATGTATAATTTTTTTTTTAAATTTTATCTAATAATAGTAAAAAAATTTTAAATGCAAGGTATACAAATTTTTACAATTTATGACAATATACAAAATTTGAACGAAATCGGTTAAATAGTTTCTGAGGAGTTAAATTTTTAATATCTGTCTTTTTAAAATATTCGAGGAATTCTTCGAGGAGAAAATTTCTCAAGAACTATTCTACCAATTTCGCACAAATGTTTTTACTTTACCTTAAAAACCTAACTATTTTACCATACCTTTTTGACTAGAATTAAATAAAATGATAAAATATTATTAAAAATTTTTTTTTCATGTAATTATCGTTGGATAAACGAGATTTATAATTGTATGCAAAAATTTTTCATTACAGAGTTCTCGAGATATGGCAAAATACGCAAAAAATAAAATTAACATTAAGTGGTCCAAACTTTTGACCGCTCTTTTGACCAAGCTATTTAGACCATATTTCCCACATTGGGACTTTCTGGGGATAAGGAATCCAAATCATTCAAAAAGTAAAATATGTTTATTCAGGGAAAGTACGTTTTCTGTCTGATTACGGAATATTGTTTGCACTAATTAATTAGCATATTAATTCATTAGCATTCGAGGTAACCCCCTCGAATTATTAGGAGTGAGTCTCGTATGTAAATTTCTGATCATTAGATCAAAAGTTATTTAGGGTAGTTCGATTTTTTTTTTGGCGAATATTGTACTTTTTACTTGTGAACATTATATTTTTTACTTGTGTTAAAAATATTCACTTATTGATAGAAATTATAAGACAATTTTGAAATAATTCATTTGCTTCCTACATTAGGGAAGGAAGAAAGGAAGAAAATGTAAACTTGTAAAATATTGAAAAGAATTTTGTTAAATCATTTACACTATAAAAATAAATATCAAGGCAGTAAAATTTTTGTTTTGAAATAAATTAGGCCTGCTTTAATGATTACATATTCAACTAAAATTAATTAAAATAAGAGTAAAATATTTCGTCCAAAACTAAAGAAAAAAATAATTTTAATAATTCAAAGATGTGCGCCTTTTGTGTGCAACAAAATTTTTAAATACATAATTTTTACAATAAAGTTTTGAAATTGCTTATAGGAATATTTTTATAAATATTAAAGAAAAATGACAACTTTAATTTCATCGAATGTTTTTAAAATCCTGTGCTGATTAAAAATACTATGTACGCAAATTTGTTTATAGAATTTCCACGATATATTTAAATAGAAAGTAGCATAAATAAGGTTTTGAACCAACCACTTAAAAATGTATATACATTAAAATGAAATATCGGGTAACGCGGAGATTTGAATTTCAGAAATGCACTTATAAAAAATAGACATTTATTAAATATTTCAACAATATTTTTTTACATATTTTATTAAATTATAATAAAAGAAATGTTTTAATCTCATTCAATATTTTTTTAAAGCATTGCCTAATAAGACTGAAATAATCGATTGAGAATGTAATATATTTGCGTGCAAATGTTTTATAGCCACTCCATTAAAGATTTAACTACAAAATAACATAAAACAAGTTTCCAAATATCAATTTTCAAAGCAAATTAAAATAAAATGTTGAACAATACCGAGATTCAAATTTTTAAATAGAGGAATGAATTAAAGCCTGTAGAATTCGGAACTGAAAGAAAATTGTCGGAACACGTTAGAAAAGAAGAATAAAAAAAATCGGAGGAAAAATCTTATATTTATTGTAAGAAAAAGCGCGAAATTGGGCAGTTCTTTTCTTTAGTACTTCCATGCTAGTGATGAAGAAAAAGATAAGATTTCTTCGGATAAAGGAAGTGACTATGCGGAAAGAGATAATTTGAATGTGGTTGGGGATGAGGAAGAAAAAAATTAACAAGGATTTTATTTCTTAAAAAGGAAGGATTTTAATGCTCTTAAGTAAGGACTTCCACCGAATCGCGAGAATTTATTTATGCAAATTTTAGTTCTAGTCTAAAATTCTAAAAGAGGATTCTGAAGAAAGTGCAATAGTTCACCAAGTCAATACTAAATAATTCAGATGGGTTGTTGGCGTTTTTTATGTAAGGTTTAATATTCTGAAATTTTTATAATTATAAATTTCATTTTACTTCAATCGTGTAAGTTGGAGACAAAATGAATTAATAATTTCAAAAGAGCTATGGAAAAAAACTATTTTGTTTTTTTTTACTTAACTGCACAGTGCCAAACGAAAAGAAGAGAAAAAGAGTGAAAAGCCCGAATAACTTTTGATTTAATGATTGGATTTTCAGTATTAGGACTCAATTTTATTTGTCTGGGACCTTACCTTAACCATGCTAATCAGTAACGGCAGACCATATTTTATGTCATGGAATCAGACAGAACGGTACTTTCATGGACTAAACAATTTTTATATTTTTATTTTTAGTTCCAATGTCCTCCTGGGTTAGCATTTCGTCAATTTAGACATTTGCAAGGCAGATTTGTTGGCTACTCTCTCAGGGCACCATATTAGGTGGGCCAATATGGTGCCCTGAGAGAGTATGTAAATGGTGGAATGCAGTAATTCCACCCCACAGGAATTACTGCATTCCACCATTTACATACTCTCACAGTAAGGACGGATAGTACAGAAAATGAAAGAACATTCATGCCTTGCCCGGGATTCGAACCCAGAACCTTTCTAATACACGGCCAGTTCCCGGGCATAAACAATTTTATGAGGATTAGGATTGTTTCTTCCTTGCTCACTGGCGAGACAGCCCCGGGTGGGACCTGGCCATTGGCAGAATTTTATAGGCAGAATTTAGAGTATTAAAACTATTTATTCAGTTAAATTTACTTTACAGTTTTTTTTTTTCACTAAATGTTTTTAATAAAAATTATAATTTTGATAATCAGAGTTTACGGTAAACAGTTACCATATGAACGGAAAAATTACTTAAATATCGTATATTTTATTTCGTATTGCAAGAATTATGTTTTTTTTTCTTTTTTTTTTTGGTTGCAAGAAATGTTACTACTCTACAGTACGATAATTTTATCAGAATTTTTTCTCCATGTAGATTGTTGTTGAAACTGTGACATTTGTAGAAAATGAGACAAAAATAAAACTTAATAATTTTATTATATTTAAAATTAATTTACAGGTTTTCGATTGATATTTTGTTTTATGACTGACAATATTTAATTTGAGTTTTAATTGTGATATTGTAGTTATATAATCGAAACTATTAAGTTTCTTTTCTCCCAATAATATCAAAAATAGTATTTTTGTTCAACTGAATTTTTTTTTAATACTTATTGACTTTTAATATCTTTGAATTTACTTATTTGGGTTTGAAAAATGTTTAGTATATAAATAATATAAATATATGCTTAGAAAAACATGAGTTTAGCGATTGATTTATCAAATTTTGTAAAAAGGCATAAAAATTATTGTAAATTTGTACTTCTTGGTCATTTTAAATCCAACAACATAAACCTAAAATTGGTGGAATATGATAAAGATACTATATGTTACGTAGAGAGATTAAATTTTAAAAAAAATGTTATTATTAAAAAAAAGTAAAAATTTATTGTAGAAACTTTTTCCATCGATTTCTGATTTTTAGGCATGCTAATTTTTCTTCTTGTTTTCTATTTTTTAACGGGAAAAATGGAGTATGTTGGGCAGGAATGTAATCAAGGTAGAATCCTTACAAATCTTATATACTACCATATTTTTTAAGAATATTAATAATTATATTGTATTTAAAAGCTACTTTTTCTTACTTGTAATTTATGTTAATCTATATTTCTTAAAACTAAGTTCAATTAGCTATTCCTGCATTTATTTCCTGATTTCTCACACTCTTTTCTTTACTCTTTTTTAAATCTAACATTGAAACAGTGTCATCCATATTTTTATTTATTATTCTTATTTATTCTTATTCATTTTATTATTCATATTTATTCTTATTCATTTTATTATTCTTATTTATTCTTATTCATTTTATTATTCTTATTTATTCTTATTCATTTTCTTATTCTTATTATTTATTATATTATTATTATTATTTATTATTATTATTATTTATTATTATTATTATTTATTATTATTATTATTTATTATTATTATTATTATTATTTATTATTTTTGGCTTTACATTTTTTTTAATAAATGCTATAAAAGATTTTACGAAGTATGTCAACTTAATGGTAAAAAATTAAAATTTATTCAAGGTCATTTTTTTAAATAGTGCGTAGGCAAATGAAGTACGTACCAACTTTTTAAATAGTGATTACTTTTTAGACATTTGATATCATGACAGCAAAACTTTTGTGAGACTGTTACCATTTGTGTCGTTTGTGTTGTTTTTAAAAAATTATTAAAATGAACCCAGAAATGCTTTTTTTTTTTATAAAACTCCCAGCAACCAATCATTGTCGGAATTAAAGATTGAATTCACCAGAAAATGAAGAGTAAATTCTTTCTTCATTGCAAATGATTTTATCTTTCTTTTTCGAAAGAAAAAAAAAACTTTTACCTTTACACAGACAGAACCCTCGGGCTTTGAGCATAGCTTTAGTGTGCGCCCACATTAGTTTTGTTTTTGGGAATGGAACGAGGAATGGATAATAAGCGTGAGTGAGAGGATGAGTATTGGGGGGTGGTGAGGGGGGAGGAATGAGATAGAAAAGCCAGGAATTCCACGGGATGCAATACGCGTACAACAGAAGAGACTACCAACTATCCAAGACCGTCCGTCAGTACGTCCGCACACACAGGGATTTCAATTAGGAGCACCTATTAGTAGGAAAGGATGATGAGGGATTACTAAGGCCGTTGCCATAGCAACCGCTTGGAGGAGGCGGATCGATGGGACGAAGGCGTGCTTCACAGCTGCCGAGCGATTCTCTGCCAGTGTGGTTACCATGGCAACTAGCATCTAGAGAGCTCCTCCTATGAGCGATGATGTTATGCGGGAAAGATCCAAACTGATCCAGCAGCATCCAATGGAATTAACCCTTTTTTCTCATAAATGACGATTTAATTTCACCTATTTGCATTTTCAATTGGTCATTTGCGATCTTTTCCGAGAGGTTGGCGTTGAAATCGGAGAGGATTTTAAGAAATAAAAGCTACTTTGTAATTCAATTTCAAGTAGGTCTCCGGTTCCTTTTAGAGTAGCTGAATGGCAGCCATGGGCTAGTGAAGCTGTGGTAAGGACTCGGCTTGTCCAGTTTAGTTTACATAGGGTTGCTATGCTGGTTACCGGAAAAGAGGATTAGAGTTGAAGGTTGTTGGCTAGCTAGTAGAGAATGTGTCTCTAAATACACATTTACGAAGAAATCGCCAAACTGGAGGGGAAAAAAATTGATCTTTTATTAGATCTAGAGAAAAGGTCCGAAAAGTAAACAAATCATAACGATCTATAAAAGTCAAATATTTGAGATGATGGGGGTTAAAATATAGCTTAAAAACTAACTTTTTTGTTGATTTACTTTTAAAAAAAAGGCGGAGTGTTAACACGTTGAGCAAAGTATATGTATAAATAACGTAACAACACAAAGTAGTCAACATATCCAGTTATATAAATCGAAGAATGTAAACAAATGCCATTATGATATGGTATTTGATGTTAGATAATAATGAAATTTGAGTATTAATGTAAATTATTGAAATGGGCTATGAATTTCAAAACTCAATAATAAAATAACTTGAAAATGAAAATGTTGCAAAGGTCAAAATGATACAACTATACACATATTCAGAAGTATTAAAAGAAACGGTTACGTCACATTTTAGCTAGTCATAAAAAGTAATAGGAAGAAAAATAGGGCAAGGACTTAAAGTAAAAAGGATTTTAATGGGCAGCTATTGATTGATTTTTTAGGGATGAATAAAAATATTTAAATTCTGTAGCGCTCATAAAAATTGCTGTGGTTTTCCTCTGATGCAAAAAATATGCTTTTTTTATAGTTTGTTTAAATACCTTTCGTAAAGATTTATTTTGATATTTGACACCTTGCATTCTTAGATCTAAGAGTCCTAGCATTCTAAGTTAAACATTGAAGGAATAAACTTTTAAATAGTAAAATCAGCAATGCTGAGGTAGTTATAGTTTAAACCACATAAATATATTAAGTAATTGGTGGATAAAACTGATACTTGGTCTGTATAATTCTCGCTAATTTGACAGAATTTAGAAAAGGTATAAACTCTGATTAGAAATTTAAATTAGGGTGCATGGGTCAATATAATAATTAACCACTTTCGTTTTTTTACCAATTACTTGGAAAACGTTTTTGCAGCGTTTTTGTCAAAAATCACCTCAATTTCCAAAAATTCAATAAGATGTTTTTGTACATAGTGCTGCAATCTAATGGAAATTATCTGGAAACAGTACTAAGGAACACGCAATTGCTACGTAAGGAAGAAATGCAGATTATCACTGCAATGATTGAAGTCCTATTAATTCAAATGAAAGTAACTATAAAATCGAAATTATGACAGCAACTTAGACGTAAAATTATGAATCATAAAGTAATATTAGTTAATATTTATATTTTTATGTGCGGAATATCATTATTATTTTAATTAAACTCGTTACAAAACAGATTAAAAAAACATAAAATGAAATTAATTAAAAATTAGTTTTTTTATTTCCTTTCAGCTAAATATTTAATGACAAGCATATCATTTGAAGATTTTTTTTTCTTCCTTTTCAGTTTTTCGTTTTGCTATTCATTTAATTCCTAAGAAATAACTTTCAAATAATTCTTTTTAATAACTTCCCCTTCCCCCAAGCAAATCATTTTTTCCCCGCTTTTTTAAGAACAACGTGACGAGTTGGCGACTTTCCAAAAAATTGGCTGTGGACAAGGAACGAGATGAGAAGTTGGCGAAGGGGGTGGGAAGTGGCCGAATCGAAAATGTTGACGTTGCTAGGAATTTAATTAGCAGGGTCCCGAAAAGAAGGTTCCGGTGGGAGGAAGTTTTCCGAACTCGTAGTTCGATAATTTGGTTCCACTGTCGAACGTGTCTGTTTCCCAGAAGGAAACAGAGCGTTTATAGTGAGGGGGTTTGGCTTTCAAAAGCATCCTCTATCCTTTGAAAGACAGTATCAGCTCCACAAAATAAATTTTAGGCTCTAGTGCAAGGTTCCTTTTCTGATAAACTTGCTTTGTCTGGAACATAATGTTCATTTATTCCTGTTCTGAATGTCTCACCCTTTCTCTAAACATCTAGATCTGTAATTTAATCTTTACAACAGTGTGGGCAGCATACGCTTTATTATATAGTTATAGGAGAATAAAAATAATACAGAATTATTTGGGAACTTTAGAAATGTACTCATCAGTCTCAATAAGCTATCATTGATGTACGTAACATCATTAAAATCCTCAACTTTATTTAATCTTGATAATCTTTATAAATTTTAATTATAAGTAAAGAAGAATTATTTGGGAACTTTAAAAATGAACTCATCAGTCTCAATAAGATATCATTGATTTACGTAACATCATTAAAATCCTCAAATTTATTTAATCTTAATAATCTTTATAAAGTTTAATTATAAGTAAAGAAGAATGAAAATAATATAGAATTATTTGGGAACTTTAGAAATGTACTCATCAGCCTTAATACGATATCATTAATATAAGTAGAAAGTAGAATCATTAAAATCCTCCAACTTATTTAATCTTAATAATCTTTTTATAGAGTTTAATTATAAGTAAGGAAGAATGAAAATATTACAGAATTATTTGGGAACTTTAGAAATGTACTCATCAGTTTCAATAAGATATCATTGATATACGTAACATCATTAAAATCTTCCAACTTATTTAATCTTAATAATCTTTTTATAGAGTTTAATTATAAGTAAAGAAGAATGAAAATATTACAGAATTATTTGGGAACTTTAGAAATGTACTCATCAGTCTCAATAAGATATCATTGATATACGTAGGTAGCATCATTAAAGTCCTCAAATTTATTTAATCTTAATAATCTTTATAAAGTTTAATTATAAGTAAAGAAGAACGAAAATATTACATAATTATTTGGGAACTTTAGAAATGTACTCATCAGTTTCAATAAGATATCATTGATATACGTAACATCATTAAAATCCTAAAATTTATTTGATCTTAATAATCTTTATAAAGTTTAATTATAAGTAAAGAAGAATGAAAATATTACAGAATTATTTGGGAACTTTAGAAATGTACTCATCAGTCTCAATAAGATATCATTGATATACGTAGGTAGCATCATTAAAGTCCTCAAATTTATTTAATCTTAATAATCTTTATAAAGTTTAATTATAAGTAAAGAAGAACGAAAATATTACAGAATTATTTGGGAACTTTAGAAATGTACTCATCAGTTTCAATAAGATATCATTGATATACGTAACATCATTAAAATCCTCCAACTTATTTAATCTTAATAATCTTTTTATAGAGTTTAATTATAAGTAAAGAAGAATGAAAATATTACAGAATTATTTGGGAACTTTAGAAATGTACTCATCAGTCTCAATAAGATATCATTGATATACGTAGGTAGCATCATTAAAGTCCTCAAATTTATTTAATCTTAATAATCTTTATAAAGTTTAATTATAAGTAAAGAAGAACGAAAATATTACAGAATTATTTGGGAACTTTAGAAATGTACTTATCAGTCTCAATGAGATATCATTGATATACGTAGCATCATTAAAATCCTCCAACTTATTTAATCTTAATAATTTTTATAAAGTTTAATTATAAGTAAAGAAGAATGAAAATAATACAGAATTATTTGGGAACTTTAGAAATGTACTCATCAGTCTCAATAAGATATCATTGATATACGTAGCATTATTAAAATCCTCCAACTTATTTAATCTTAATAATCTTTTAATAGAGTTTAATTATAATTAAAGAAGAATAAAAATAATAGAGAAATATTTAGGAACTTAATTATACTTATATGTTTTAAGTACTTATATGTTCAGCAATGTACTTAACATTATTAAAACCCTAAACTTTACTCAGGTTAAAACAGAATATATTTTAAGTATAAAACAGATCAACCATATCAAAAGTTAAACTATATCTGTAAAGAACTTAAAGCTGATTTTTGAAGACTCTACAGTCACTTGAAGTATTGCTCATCTACGAATAATATGCTATTTTTATAACTGTTATGAGTTTTTAACAGTTATCCATGAATGTTAAGTTTTGTTTACTTTATTACTCTATGTTAATTCTGAAAATGATGCAAAGATGATGAAAATCCACGGCTTTGTGGAAATAATTTTTTGATGCATGGAAAGTTACACCAACGTTTGACTAAGCGCACGAAAGTTTATGACAATTCAGAATTGTTAATTGACTTTATCGATTTTCATCTAGGCGGAAAATCTCGCCTAATTTTTTTGGATTTTAAAATAGTTAAAATAACTTTTGAAAAATATAAGCCATTTGACCATTCTAAAGCCAATATACAGCAAGATAAAATAAATAGTTTAAAGTTTAAAATTAACACTTCTCATAGAGAATAAGAGGCTTAAACTAGTTTTTTTTTAAAAAAAATTCTGGGCGAAAACGCTTTAGAAACATCTTTAAGTGTAAGGAATTTAACATTTCTTTATTTGCTTAGCTATGTTCGAATTAACAGGGTTACGGAATTAAAGTGCTTAGCGTTGATGAAAAAGTAAAATAGTTCTATGCATAGAATATTCATTTTTCTGATTAAAAAGCAGGGAGGAAAGAAAAATGTCAGGGTTAGAGAATTATACATAAAGAACTGTAAACCTTCTGTGTGGATAAGCTACTTAACGTTAATGAATTATAAAATAAAGTTAACAATTGTAATATAAATTTTTGCATATTAAGACTGTTATATGAAGAAAAGAACATTTTACATTAACTTTTATTTTGAATGGAGTCCATAATTACAAGGATATGGAAATAAACATCGAAACTCAAACACCCATTGATAAAAAAAATAAATAAATAAATGATAAAATGAAATATATTTAGACGAAGAATATTAATTTTAACATAATTGTAATATTTCATGTAACATTAATACTGTATTTTATTTTAGGCTATATCAGAAGGCGTTTATATATAACAGTTTAAAGATTGTATTTTGTGCGCCATCTATTAGAGGCAATGGGAACTCAATTTGTCAAATGTAAGAGGGGGGGGGGGAGATTGGTAGATTTTCTTCCGATGGATAACTTTTTGAAAAAATATGTTTAAGCTCTTTTTTCTGGCTCATTCATTTTTATTATGTCTACACGAAACAAATAAAAGTAACTCGAAGCAAAATAATAATAGTTCCTTAAAATTTAGATTAAATACACTATATAACAAAGTGTTAAAAAATTATAATTATTAATTATTTGTTAATGATGTCAAAATATAAAAAGCTAAAAAAAAGTTCGAATAAAATTTTTTGTTTGTTGTATCATTATTCCATGAAGGTTTAAAAGACATTGCTATTTTTTTTTAAATTTACAAATTCATTTTATAAAGACTTATTGAAAACTTTTTCATATGAAAGCAGTTGCTAAGAAAACAAATAAAATTTTTTTACCTGCATATTATTTAAGTTTAATATTTAGTAATGGCGAAACGCGAGATAACAGCGTAACAAATGCGATTATAGGATAAAAGATGCTGAGAAATTAACCCACGGGTTTTTCACAGTGAAAGTTAACTAAATCTTAAATAACATACTAACATCTAAATCAAATTGGTTTTTACAAATTTCGATATTTCATAAGTATTCGAAAAAATTAAATTTATTAGCGTTTTCGAGCATTTAAATAAGTGCACTGTAAGAAGTATCGGATCAAATTACTGTAAAAAGTACCGACACTCAGTGTACCGGTACTTTTTATCGCAAAATCCATTTTTACCGGAACATGTTCAGAAACAAAAAATCTGATATACCTTAATTTCTACAGTAATAATTACTTTAAAATCTCTTAAATAAATATTACTGTAAAAATTTCATCATAGCATTTTAGGGTGAAAATGGAGTTTACGGATGATGCAACCAAAGAGCCGGTATTTTTTACAGGAATTTGATCAGGAATTTTTTACAGTGTGTTTGTAATGAATTTAAAATCATTCTTTTTATTCTAAGAAACAAATGCGTGGCGTGAAGTATACTAAAATGTATGAATATTTTTCATTTATTCACAAACGTTCCGAAGAACAGAAAACTGATTTCTTAAAATCGGAAATTATAGATAACTTTCTCACATCTTACATCTTTGTGATTAGTTTGAAGCTTACATTAGTTATAAAACGTTTAAAATTTCCCATCCGATATGGAAAAAAAAAAAATCAATATTTCCTGTTGAGGTTAACAATTTTTCAGGAAGATTAATGACCGCCGTATAAATCATTCAACTCACTTAAAATGAGCTGCAAATCAATAAAACAAGAAAGGTTTCACTTCAAGAATGATTAAATCATTGTAAAGCTTTTATTAACTGTGAATTATGGGGTTTAACAGACAGACTAACACGCTTAATATGAACTCTGAACTTATTATTTTTTATTGGAGAATGTTTTTTTTTTTTTCGTAATTTATGTCGCCAATCTGATAACTCATTTCTTATTTTCATTTTCTGAAGTTAAAAGAAAAATCATACATCTTTTTAAGACTCTGCAAAGTTTCTTCTTCTTTTTTAAAATGAAATTAGTGTTGCGTAGCAGTACGTGATTTTTTTAATTAACTTAATGAAAGATTTAGTATGACTGGGGAATGTATTTTATGTTCTAGAATACGGCACAAACGCTAATTTTAAAACATATTTAAAATATAAATTCACTTTATGGTTAATTTAGTTACTGATTGATCATCGAGTGTTTAGTGCTAAAAATTCTGTTTTTTCTCGCACGATTTTTTAAGGTATGGCAGATTTAAATCTACAAAACTAAAATATGATTAAATCATGGAAAACATTAGAACTAAATCGTATTTTCGAAGAAACAATAAGGCTGAGGGTTATTTTTTTGTAGTAAGATCTGTTTCGCAATTATAATTTGACAGATTAAAATCTTATCATATGAGTCCTTTTTACAGTCACTTTTTACGTTTTGATATTCTAAAATATGTAAGAAAAATAAGAGGATCAGATAAAGGAAAGGACCTCATTGGAAAGAACAAATAAAATGATAATACTACATAAGAACGGACAAATAAAAGGAAAGGACCACAATCAAAGTGATTTTTTTATAAGCTAGAATTGAGATTCAAGGTATACGAATGAACATCTTGACTCTCAGTTCCAAGAAAAACAATAAACAAATTCCTTATCAATAAGTGATATTATAACTTAAGCATGGGGCGAAAGAAAAGTGTTATTTTACATTTGTGTTAATCTAAACTCGTTTAGTTTATGTTTATTTTAAGGAATAAGAGCTCAAAACCCCATCATTTTAAATAAAAGGTTCCATTACATGCTTCGAACAAACATCAACTGTTAGAATATTCTTAAATGAAACACTAAATAAGGAACAAAAGGCAGTTGTGAATCTATACTGTGAGAAATTTCAGAGCTTATCGAACCATAATATAGTTATAATTTTATGAACCTCAATAAGATTCTTAAGTTGAATGGTATTATCATACTTCTAAACTATTCTTTATCTCATGACAATGAATTACGGAAAAAAAAAGCCCGAAAAAACAGCACCAGATAAAGAAGCACCGGGAAAAAAGCTGTTTCACCAGAATTGAAACTCATTTTATAATTAATCGAACGTATTTATACATTTTAAAAATGTTAATTATCTATTTTAATGCTATCATATACTATGTAATAGAATTATTATAAATAATGCATCAAGTAACAATCTCCTTGTCTTAATCTTTTGATAAATTAAGAATATTAACAAAAATGATAAAGTATTTCATTTTAGTACATTCTCTTTCAAAAAATAAAAAGTTGTAAAAGTATTATTTGTATATTACTACTATATCACAATATAATAAGTATAATTATTGAAATTTAGAACAATTTTAGGACTTCTTAAGAAAACTTAATCATTTTGTTAAGTAGTATGAAGTATGGGAAAATCTATTCCATTAACTTTAAATTAATCCTTAATTAATATTAACTTTTCAAGAAATATATTGAATTTTATTCAAATAAACACTTAATTACATTAAGTCTTGGCTCAACGTCTCTGTACTTGGCTCAAAGGTCCGAGTTTAATCAATTATTAAAACCATTTAATTACTAATGAGGTGCTTTTTTCCCCCCGGTATTTTTCTTCCTATGCTCTTTTTCCATCTACACACGATAATATGTTTTAATTTTAAATGGAAACATGGTTTATTTTCAGATCTTTAAGGTTGAAGCGAATTTGCACCGTATTATGGTTACGGTACCAATATTACGACTCAACGTTAACCAAAGCATTTTAGTAATTTATTGATAAAAAAATTAATTTATATGGTTAGAATGTTCCACATTGTATGAAGTAAAGGTACCTGGACTGAGATCTATCGAAATATCGCCAAACTCTGGCATAATCCTGAACTCATGGCAGCCCACATCAGCCTCGGTCGATGATAGAAGTGACCCCTGGCAAGGTCTATACCCCCACATATCCCAACGCTTTCCAATTTTGCGAATGTCCAGCCAGTATCCCCGATTTCCCCGCCCCTCCATGTCATGTATGGCATAGGCTATAAGTCATAACTATAGCCAGGCAAGCGTTATCGGTAGATGTGAGTGTCCCTGTCATTAGGACTCTGCATCAGATGACTGGGACAGCGAGATAAGGTTACTTGCTTCCGGCTATATCAGACTTGGACCAAGGTAGCATATAAGAGGGTTGGGGGACAAGAACAGAGATAAAAGAGCATGCCAGGCGGATATCAAAATAATAACGCTTCGAGGTAAAAGTGTACGAAATATGGTGGATCTTAGTTGTTGATCGAAAATGTTCGGATATTGATTAGTGGTGGCTGTAAATTCTTATCTTTGAGTTAGAAGACACACATAGGGATGACTGGTCAATAAAATCGTATCTAAAATTTATTAACTATAAGATTATATACTTTTGCAGTGGCTGAATTTTTCAAAAATTGTGTAAACGTGATTAACAAAAGAAATATAAAAATTAAATAAAATTTTCTAAATTAATTTAATCCCTAATTCAAGAAAACAGTCTTCTGGAAAATACGCTGACAATTCAAAAATTGGGGTTATGGGTAACTTGTTGCATGGTTTTAAAATAGAAAATGTTCGAGGTGCTTCGATTGAAAAATGAAACAGCGTTCACAAAATATTCTTTATAATTAATGTCTTAATTAACACAGAAAAATAAACAATTAAATTATAATTTGATATTTCTTTGTAATAACTAAAATAAGAGAAAAGGTCTCACAGTTGAAAATACACTAGATTAAATTTGAAGTCCATGGGTAAAAAATGACTTGATCCATAAATTAATTGAAGGAAAAATTAGAAATATTTATGTGAAATAGTGATCACATCCTGAGCCATGATGGCTCAGTGGTTAAGACACTGATTGGGAACAACAGGGGTTCGACCCCCCTGTCCCACAGCAGATTGTTGTGGAACTGCTATACTTTTTATTAATTATATTCTTCAACTAGTAAATTAAAAAAAATAATACGAAGGCGGTTTTAGACAAGATGTAGATAATTAAAAAATAAAATTAAAGAAAATAAAAAAATGCTTTACGTTTGGAAAAGACCCTAACAATTTAAAAATTCGAGTATTTTAGTAAAAATTAACTTATCGAATGCATTTATTAAGTGAAATAATAATAATATTTCACAACTAGTAAAATTTTAAAATAAATATGATTAGTATTTTTCATCAAGCAAAAAAAAAAAAAAAAAAAAAAGAAATAAAAATGAGACAAGAAAAATTATCTAAAATTGGTAAATACACTGAAAATGTAAAAACTGGTGTGCATTTACAACCAAAAAAATTAAAAACTATCGAAGTATTGACTATAATTTACAATTGATAAAATTATAAAGTAATTATCAATAGTTTTTCAGATAAAAAATAATAAAGATGAGAAAGAAAAATAAAAAACATAGTCTAAAATTACACTGAAAATGTAAAAATTGGGGTCCATATACTGCAGTCAAAAAAATTAGTTTTAATAATGTTATATGTTTTCCATATAATGTTATATTAAAAAATTAAAAAAACTAATATTTTAATATAACATTATATGGGGAATAAAGTGAAGCTATAGCGTATATTTCGAAAATAGTTTATTTATTGAAATGAAATGAATACAGGAGTAAATGTAAAGCATTTAGATTGCTGTAAAATATTTAATTGTACACATTTTCTCGAAAAAATAGATATTTCGTTTTATGTTTTTGAGAAATCTATTTCTAGTTCTTTTTATTTTATACAATAAAATATTCACATCTGTAAAACTTCCATAATCGCATAATCTTGTGAGTTTTATATACAGAATATCAACTGTAAATCAAATAAAAAATAAAAAGAGAAATAATTTTTTTGTGGGGGGGGGGAACCTGACTGTAGAACCTGACTGTTCCCTAAATCAGCTGTTTCGCTGTAAATGACTGAAGTGAAAGTATATTTTTTTAAATTTTGCAATGTTAAAACAAATCAAGGGAAGGAAGGATGAAGACAAAAAAAAAAAAAAAAAAAAATCGATATATTTTAAGCAACGCGACAATAATCTTTAAAAAGGTATTTTGGTCATCATGAAAATGGTATGTTTTAGCAAACGATTTAAATTACGATAATTTAGAATCTGATTTTAGAGAGTGATATTAAAATTTGTTTGGGTCACAAAAATATTCATCGATGTAAAATATTTCGATTTATCCTGAAGCATCGGTATTTCTTGATGATATTGCAAGAAATGTCGACCTCATCCAGCACTGAACAAAATTAATTCGTGGTTATTATTTTAAATCTCATAATTTAAGGGAATTCAAAGCATTTAATAAAACATGAGCAAAATTTTTCTACACTTTCGGCAAAGCTTTTAAAGATCTTCTTAAAGATTTTACTTAGCCTGGCATCTCCATTAATAGCCACGGGAGCATTATAAAAAGAAGGAGGGAAAAAAAAGAGGCATATTATTATTCTTTTATTCTATGAATGGTGGTGGTGTAAGGAGTGGAAAATGAAGTAAGAGAGAACTGTCATGTTAACCGATAAAATGCATTAAACAGGCGCAGCATTTGGTTCCTGCTGTGTTCACATGGGAGTGCACCTCTTAAAAAACCGGTTCGTGTTAACCCCTACTGATTAAGCAAGCTTTCCTATCAGTCAACAACGGACTATAGACACTGTCATTGAAATTGAGTAAATAAATTGAAAAAAAAAAGAGAAAAAAGATTACCATACTCTATGAAATAACCATTGGGTCATACTTCTGTAATAATGGAATATATTTAGTATATCATGAAAAACACAAAATAATAATGAGCATAATAAAATTTAATGAATTTTTATCAAAAAATTACTGAAACTCAAATTATTTATACATTATACAGTCCCTGGCCAAATTATTAGACGCACTATAAGATTTTATGTAGAATCTTAATTTTCAGGTGATACTATACAGCATTATTGTTTTTACGCCGGTTACACTTTCGTGATTCAATAGGTTAGCATTGTAATGCAATACGATAAAAATAAATACTAATAGGAAGTATTTAAAAAATGTAGTATACAAAACCAATTACATGTATGTTTATATATAAAAGTATTGCATGTAAACTCATGGAAGAACAAAACAATTTTATTTAGATTTATTATCGTCTGCTTTTTAAAATAAAGCGATCGAAACTCCAGCTTATAGCTCGCACACAAATAGCAAATAAATCATTTAAGTTTGAGCGAAAACCATTCAAGTATTGCTTAAATAAATATAACTCGAGTTCGAGTGAACGCAAAGTAAGAATTTCGCCCAAATATAGGTGTATTTCACTCAAGTTGAGTTAAAAAAAATTTCACTCTTTTTTGAGTAGGGGAAATCTCTCTTTCATTTTAAGAGAGTAGTGCGTCTAATAATTTGGTTTAATTATTCTAATATACTAATATAATACCTGATGTAATAAATATTCTACATTTATAAAATATATCGTCTAATTTATCCAATCGTCGAATTTATATTATCGTCAAGTTTAATCAATTGATTCACGAACGCAAACAAGTGCAAATGGTTTCAGTCGCTTAAAAACAATAAAGCTGTATAGTATCACCAGTTAATTAACATTTTACATAGAATCTTTTAGTGCGTCTAATAATTCGGCCAGGGACTGTAATCCATAAAGTCTGATACAATTTTTCAGTATCCTTTAGCTAGTTAATCTATAAATAAAGATTTTATTTCATTTCAAGCTGTAATCCATTTACAGAACTTCAAAGGCAGCGATGACAATTTCTTGGAGGAAACGTTCAGGGAAATTTCACAGATAATTAAATAAACCAGTCACTGATGCGTAAACCAGTTAATAATATAATGGATAATCAACTTATAAACAGGTATGTTTAGGATAGCCATTTATTTCACTTTCTCAGCTAATATAAAGCAATAACTTCACAATTGAACCAATGGTTATTTTTTATTCAATTAATTTCATTATTTTATTATCATACTATTTCCACTACTTAGTTAATATTACTACACTGTTAAAAATTACGGATCGAATTACGGTAAAAAGTAAAGGTGATTTGGATGCCTCATCCGTAAAATCCCTTTTTACCATCATAAGTTATTCCTCAATTTTTACACTATTTATTTAATTAGAGAGATTCAGTGATTTTACTGTAATTCTTACTGTAAAAATGACGGTATATCAGATATTTTGTTTCGTGACATGTTCCAGTAGAAATGGGTTTTACGGTAAAAAGTACCGGTAAGTTCTGGTAAATTATTTATTAATATTATTCCAAAAGTAAATTTCGGTAAAAAGTACCCCCACTCTAAGTGCCGGAAATTTTTACCGGTAAATAGTACAGGTGAATTCCGGAAAATTATTTATTGTTATTATTAGAAAAGTAAATTTCGGTAAAAAGTACCTCCACTATAAGTGCCGGAAATTTTTACCGTAATTTGATTCGGAATTTTTTACTGTGTACCATGATCTAACTAACAAGAAAGGGGATAAAACCGGGGTAAATCGGATAAAAATTTTGTAAAAGATGAAAAATATTTTACAATTTCTGCTACGAAATATGGCATACGTAGATCTTGTCTATAACTTTAGATCTAATCACAAAATTTTGGGTCACGAAGCAAGATTTCTGAATGTTAGATTAGAATTTATTTAGAAGTATTTTAATTTCCTATCACTTATGCAAGCGATTTGCAGCATAAGAGTGAGTGCTACACAAAATATTTTAATCAATGAACCATTTGTGCTTTCCGATCTATTTGAAATTGATGCAAGCTGGCCAAGGAAGAAATATAAATAAATAAATAAAAGCTACATTTGCTTTAAATGTATGGCATTAAAAGTTGTGAAAAGTCATAATTAAATAGACAATTATGGACTTTATTTAGGGAAACAAGAATTTTTTTTATACATATTTTGAAGCTTCACACACAAATAATAATATTAATAAATGGATAATAATAAATAGATAATAATAAATAGATAATAATAAATAGATAATAATAAATAGATAATAATAAATAAATACTAATAATAATATAATGATAATAATAAAAGAAAGTCTTTTAAGGATCGAAATAAATAAAAATAAATGAAAACTACATTTTTTGTAAAAATATATAAATTTAAATGGGAAAAATTAGGAAAGATACGGGCTTTAATTAGAGAAAAAATAAACTGTACCATATGTTCTGAAGTCCCGATTACAGAAAAATTTGAAGAAAAAAAAGGAAAAAAATATGTGAAAATAAAAGAAATACCAAAATTGTTCTAAATAAGTGAATTCAAAGGGGGTGGGAGAAATATGTTGTTGTTGTTGTTGCTTATCCCCTTGGTGTAGAGCCCTAGACCAAGTCCAGAAGATCATGTTGCATCAGCAAGTCATAGACAGTCTTTCCATCACTCCAAATGGGTGGGAGAAATATACTTTAAATATAGAATTTTGGAATTTAAATTGGAAGGCTTCATTTGAAAACAAGAAAGCATTTTATACATTCTGATTCTGAAATTTCAAATGAAAACAAATTTTCTTCTTATATATAAAAAAAAAGACATTAACAATAAAAATAAGAGCTGAATTTCTTTTGGTAAGTATGTCAATTAAAAGCAGCACCTAGCTATTCGAAATAAATTAATAAATAAATGTAAAGACAAACAAAACGAAAAATAATAAACAAATAAAAATATATATAATAATTTAAAAACAACTTTTACCCCAGAATAAAATCATACAGACATATATTATATTATTAACGAAGTGCAATGTCGAGATCAAAAGCTATTTAAATATCAAAACTTAAGAGTACAAATGATGTAAGTCAAACATAATTAAAACGACAAATAAAATTTATTTTAAATTTCGTCTTTAAATAATTCAGCGGAACTATTATATTCCAATAATATTTCACAAAACTGAGCTCATGAAAAAGTTACTACCCATAAAAAGATCCGAGCTTTCTACTTAAATGGCTTTAAACATATATTTCTTTCATTTTCCGATAAATTTATCAAATATAAAATGAATATTTTAAAAGTTTAAGGAAAATAAAAGGGAATTATTAATTAAAATATTTCGGGAGAATAGCATGAATAAACATTTCAAAAAATTAAGTAATGAAAGAGAGTATTAAAATATTGTAATCATGCATCTAATAAAAACGATTTTAAATTTTTATGTTCATTCGATTTTTTTTCTCCACATTTATTCTGTTTTTGACAAAAGATTAAAAATGAATATGATATTAAGCTTTTAAATGGAAGAAAACAATGAAATACAATAAATACGTTGTCGTCAAAGTACATTGACGGAGTGAAGATTCTTTTTCGAATTAATGGAATAATTTAAGGGTTTATTAAATAATTTAAATACATAACTATATTCACTTGAAAAATTTAAAAAAAATTAAGAATTGAAATATTTATGAAATGACGTAGCCGAATGAATGTGAAAGAAGTTCTATTTAAATTTGTCGTCTGACACGCTGAGCATTTGTTTATTTATTTAAAAGACAATACATATTTGTTTACGAAAGAAATATAAACAACATTTTTTTCCTGAAGCACCCCAAAAATAAAATAAAGCAGAGAATTCTTACAGAATTTTGTTCTTCGTTTATTTAAAAACATAAATACGAACATTTTTAACAAAATTTTATCATATTTAAAACAGTTCGCCCATTTCTATATAATTCTCTTTGTTTATGCCCGTCTTGATCCAGAATCACTTAAAATGCATCACATAATGTTGATAACCGTAAAAGGTAGTGGTCGGTCCACGAGCTGGTAGGGTTAGTTCTCAGTGACTGTGAGAGCCATCACATTCTCTGCGCATGCGTTCTGAGCTATATTTTGGAAAATCTACGTTTTGTTCATGCTACTACGCAATACGCTAAGACATAGACCTCGTCGATGATTATGAATCTACCCTAAGTAACACTAACTGATCATCATCATCTTCAACTTTTATTAATCTGTTGCTGGATAAAGACCTTTTCCTAACTTTTCCAGAATTTTTTTAACCGCTGTTCTTCCATTTCCAAGTCAGATGTTTCTTAATTTAATTTGGCCACCTTGCATATAATCGTTTCTTTGGCTGTACGACGTCACAAGAATATCAGTCAATGATGTTGTAAAACCAGTAATTGTCTGTTTTTCAAGCTACATGACCAGCCCCAAATCAAAATTCTTGATGGTTTATGTTGGTTTCTGTCCGATTCATGATGGTCCAACATCATTTTATGGTCACCATCATTAAAAATTTTCCATTATTTATTCATGGTTTTTCAACTTCCATGGTTTTTCAACAATCCATGATGATCCGTGATGGTTCTAATTATACATTTTTATGATGGTTCTAACTATACATTTCCATGATGGTTTAATGGGAATTCTTGATGGTTCACAGGAATATACCATTAAGCAATTTTTTTTTTATGTGGGACTATCATAAATCAGTTCGCATTCCTACATTGAGGTGATGGTTACTTATGTTAGTTACCATATAAAAATATAATGGTTCATGATGGTTACCATCAAGATTATGTTGGTCCATCAATGGAAAACCATCAAAAATCAATGGAAAACCATCAAACCAGTGTTCATTTCAATTTAAGACATTTTATTTTCGATAGCATCTAAAACTCTTTTTAGACTTATCCATGTTACTGGCTTTCGATCTTTTCTAGCAATACGGAATAGACATATCTTTCCATAGTTCTTTGTGTTGGTCTTAGTCTTAGTATGCGTCTATAAGTGGGAGTACTAGTGAACATTAGGCAGCGGCGTACTCTATAAATTCTGTCCATAGCTTGTATACTAGGGTAATTCGCGCACATAGGGTAATTCCCGGATCTTTCTTGTAAATTTTTTTCAGAGTAATTTTGTTCACCCGTAATTAAAATTAAGAGTTGGTAGAGAAAATAAAATATCAAAGAGACAACCCCTTTACATAATTTTCTTATGCAAATTCCACTGTAAATAAGCAGAAAAATATTTTAAATGGACTTGTAATGGGATTTATAAAAATTAAGTTATATGATTTTTTTACATCACAATTCGGTTTATCGGTTTATTAGTAAAAAGTATATGAAACATGGCATTTAAATTATTTTGAAAACAGGGAAATGGGACTATGGGTTTTATTGCCGCACTAAGTCGTGAGATTTTTCAGAAATATATTAATTACACTTTTTTTGTCAAAGGTTTTATTAAAATTACTTAATAAAATTATTTTTTTTGTATATAATATTTTACTTTGCCTTATTTTTAAGCCAGTCAATTCAGACACATTATGACCAAAGGAATTAGAATGTAAAACCTCAAATGGAGTTCGGTATAAAATTCTTGAATTTTCGGTAAACTTAGAGATTGTTATTACATTGATACTCTTGCTTTGAGAAAATAAGTTAATTTAATAATTTTAGAGTCTTTTAATTTGATGCTTTAATATAAAGTAGCAGGTAATAATAAGCTTTAATGACATAACCATGCCACTTTTTGTTTTGCTAATTCTTAATATTTCTGCTAATTTTACCATAGATTGCACCTTAAAATTGTTTTAATTACAGCTTTAGAATATTGGTATTAAGTTTGAATACCAGTTTCAAATTCTATTTAGTTAACTATCTTTCGATGCTTTTACGTGTACCATAACTGACTTATACTTGAAAGAAGACTATTTTACATTTTCTTATGAAATGTCTTAAAATATGACGAGGATTTAAAAAATCAATTGAAGAAAGTCGGAGGAGACTTAATTTTATGGTTTTCTAATTAGAAAACCAGATTTTAACCATACAAAATTTTAAAATTTGTTACAATATTGCTTAACAAATCGCTATTTGAAAGAATAACTAATCATGAAAAACCACGATAAAGTCTGAGAGTAAAAGGTTCGTGAGCGAATATTTCAATTGGAATATTCTGATTTACTGCGAAAAAAAAAGGCTTTTCAGTATTTCCAGTTGTCTGTGCCATTTGCTGGTGAAATCTGTGTCTAATTTTGAAACACAATACGAACAAATTCTTTAGTTTCTTAAGCAGAACGCAACAAACCGTACATGTTTGCCTTCTTCATTTTTCTTTAAATGGTTTTACAAAACATGGGCTTTTTTGAGACTTCCGATAGTTAATTATTTTTTTTTTAAAAAATATCTTTCGTATTAAATGCTTTTTTAAAGGTTTTCTTGCTGTCCTGGTAATGTACCTAAATAATTACTTGAATTTGCTTATTCTTATTTTTTTTTTTTGCATCAACGCAGTGACATTTTTTAAGTGTATATTATAAACACAAACAAGAACTGTATTTTGTGGATTTCCTGTTGTTACTTGCAGGTATTTTAAAGTCAATTAAACTTTATTTATCTACGCATATAGAGCTTATTCATTTAAATATTTTAAAGGTTTTTAATTGCTCCTAATTAAAATATAAGAAATAAAAGTAATGGGATTTAAAGGGAGACGATAGAAACTTTTTTAAATATGTGCTTTGACTTTTAAAACATCAAAACTAAGCAAACTTTTGTTGTTATTTTGATGTTTGTTTCGTGCATTTTAATTACCTAAGTTTCAAAAATAATGTCGAGGAATAAATTTTGTCACGTTCTCTTACAAAATTTTTTATTTGAAACAAAAGCACTTAAATATATCTGTTTAATTATTGACAAACAAACAAAAAAAGGAAACATTTTTTTTTCTGTTGCAAGCATGATTAAAACAGTGAAATGTACAAAAAATGGGCTAATTTCTTAGACTGTTATAAAGATTCTCAAGGAAGATAAATTTTTACAGCCTTTCGCTTTTCAAGAAAACAATGGCTATATTTAAATACTGAATGCCTATGCGAGTGGGGAATTTTTCTTTTTAAAACTATACTTGCACAGAGTTATAAAATTACGTATTTAATGAAATTGCTTAAATTCTTAACACTAAGCGAAAGAAAGAACATCTTAACGAAACACACAAAGACAAATACATCTTTAAAACAAATTCTAAACAATTCTCGCTTAGTAGAGAATAAAAAAGAACATTTCTTCCTCTTCAAAAAAAAGGAAGAAAGTTTTAACTAGGCTCTTATATTACTTCTCTCAAAGGAAAACTCTATTTTTTGCTAAACCCTAAAATCGAGACGTTTTTAGAAGACTAGTAAATAATTAATGAAAAGGTAGCTTTGTTTCTTTTTACCCTTTTTTTTTAACTCCATCTCCGTTATTTTATTGTTTTTGGTTGATAGCAATCTATTTACCTCAAGCAACAGCTTAGCCTACCTCACTAGAGATTAGGGTTTATAGAGGGGAAGTAAAACTTTCAAAAAAATTTGGTTAACCAAAAACCTCATTGCTAAGAGCACTAAAAAACAATATTAAGTAGATTTTAGTTCGAAATGCTAATTAACTGCAGTTTCATCATTTCTTTGTAAGGAATTACATAAATGTTTCTTAGAAGCTTGATATTAATTTTTATATTTTCTGGAATTATTTTTCGCTTCAAGATGGTAACTTTTTCAAAAAGGTTTGCCACTTTTTTGCTTCATAATTATTTATACTGTTTCGTTGAGTAAGAACTTTGAAAGTAGCAAATCCGAAAGTTTAATATTCTCTCATGAATTCTCTCATTCTGTGAAAATTTATGTACAAAATTAAATTCAGTAAATTGTAATTTTTAAACACCTTAAAAATTTATACGAGTGTTTATTTAAACCTAAAAATGACGACTCGCATTATATTTATGCATTCAAAATGTTAAAAGAATGTTTTGAACTCTTGAGAAAGGGCATAAACATAAATCTATCTGTCTGTTCTTGTTTTTATAAATAAAAATTGAAGTTTGCATTTTATAGATTGCTTCAAAAATGCTATTATGAATGTGATCTCTATAAAATTTAACAGATAAGTAAAAAATAATTTAAATGAAATTTTTGGTGAGTTCAATATGAAAAAAATCCAAATTCTTTAAATTAAACAATAAACAAAGCTGGTATGTTTTTATTTAGGTTATGTTATAGCTAAGTTATACATCTCAGGTTATGTTCAATTCCATGAATCTTTTTTGAATGTGTTTGTGTTTCATTAACAATATATATATATATATATATATATATATATATATATATATATATATATATATATATATATATATATATATATATATATATATATATATATATATATATATATATATATATATATATATATATATATATATATATTTCCTCACTCTTTACTATTCACATTTTGTCTTTCAATAAATTTTTAGTACAGTATGTATAAATTAAAATTTTTGATTTTTCCCTTTAATTGAACAGTGAGAAAGACTTTTTCTCTCGACCTTTTTAATAGACCAATTGTAATCACTCAGATTTCCCTTATTCCCTAAGACGAAACATATTACGGATTTATTTTGAAATATTTTCCCTAATTTATATCGGGGAGCACTTCGATTTGTGTGTCATTTGGATATTCATTCTCTGATAATGGTGTTTAAAACAAATTAGTTTAAATCTTGTGCCTGTTTATCCTGCTCGCCCGACTGCTATCCTTAGATATATAAACTGAAGAGCCTGAGTTAAGGCTTTGGTTCGAACAAGCCTTGGTTCTTCAGCATACTTCATACATAACGTCTTTCTTTTTTTAAAATTATATGGGAAATCAGTGTTAGGGGAAAATCCCAATCATTATTTATTTAATTTTTTTTGAATAGAAGTATATTTAACAAATCCTATTCAGTATAATACTAATACATCTGACATTTTTTTTTGAATGATTACATCGTACAAAAACTGCCATAAAATTTTAGCACAAACATAATTCTTTTCACTCTCTTAAAATGAACGAGTGAAAATAACTCAACTTGAGTGCTATTTAACTCTTTCATCTAGAGAAAACCGGCCTTCTCATCTTGAGTTAAAATCACTCAAGTGAAAGAGTTATATGGAAATAGCTCAATTTGAGTGAAAAAAATTTCACTCAAACTGGAGTTATTTTCACTCGAGTTTGAGTGATTTTCAGTATTACCTGAGTGAATCGTTTTCACTCAAACTTGAGTGATTTTAACTCGTGTTTGAGCGATTTTCAGTATTTCAGTTTGTAAATTGCAGTCAAAATTTTTACTGTTAATATTCGAAATTCTTGTATTTAGTGGTGCCATCTATCGTAAGTGATAAAAAATACTTTAGTTTTCGTTTCAAAAAAATTCCTTTTGATAGAGAAAGCCTTAGATAGGATTTTTTTTTATCTTAACGTTTATTGAATTTAAATATCGAATTAGATAATATAGTACATGTGAAAATGTGAAAGTTCTCGCTGTGAGCATATCGACACTGGCTGGGATTCGAACTGGCTTCCCGTCTGTCGTGAGATTGACCGATTAACCATCTCGGCTGCAGTCCTGTGACAAGACGGCTACAAAGAACTAATTAGTTTCATGAGCTGGGTCTTGTTGGCGAGGATAAAGTTTTAATTTGTTAAATCAAATAAGGTGAAAACACAGTTAAAAAAAAATTTCAGAGTTATCAGTTTGAATAGCAGCATTTTGTGGTTATCCAATTATTTTGATTGTATGCGGTAAAACAACAATTAAATGAATTATTACTTAAGCGGTTTTTTTTTTATGAAAAATTCCTAACCACTGTAGATTTGAGTTTTTTTTCTTTCCCCTAAGTGACGTCATTTTTCTTTGAAGTTTAATTTTTAAAAGTAAGGAGCTCTAAACGAATTTTTAAAGTAAGTAGTTTTATAAATATTATGCTCATTTAGGTTCAATTGAAAATACTATGAGTCATTTTTTTTCGAACAAATTTATTCGTTTAATTTATAAAGCTTTATTTTCAAGCAATTAAAAAAGGTATATTGTTTTAAATTGCCTAAATTTTTTTAAGATAAATTTCTGAAACTAAGTGAAATTAATAAATTTTTGAAGAGGACGTTAAAAGCTAAAAAATCTGGATTAAATACCCTTTTTCAAACTCAATTTTGGAAACTCTTTTGATATAAATTTGTTTAAAATCCAAACTATATATTTGTTTTGATTAGAAAAAAAATAAGTATAATTTTTGTTCTGCAATAATCCTAGCTTAGTATGAATTCGAATAAAAAAATTAACTAATTAACATTAACTACTTGACTTTACTTTAACATTGTTTTTACCATAAACTTTGCTCAAAAATAGTTTTCTTAAGTCAAAAAGAAAGAAATAATAAAAATTAATGAAAACGACATTTTTAATAAAATTACTAAAATACAGAAATATTTAAATACCTAATTTTAGGCATATTTTAAACTAATTAAATTGTATCGCTTCTGAATTATAAATAATTACAATTAAATCAAGTATGTATTTTATGAATTTTAACTATTATGAATATAGATAGTGTACGTTATTTCCGTTATCAATATATATGCTTAGAATTTTTACCTAATTGTAAGAAATTAATACATAATCAAAAAGAAAAAACATTATAAAAATTTAATATACCAGCCAGGAAAGCAAGATTGAAGACATCAAACTCTTTCAATTTTACAACAATGCAAAGTAACTGCAGTTTTTCTGCAGATTCATCAGAAAGTATACTTCTGAAACAATGACTGCATAATTACTTCAAATTTACTGCAGAATGAGCACGGATTTAAAGTTTCAGTTTTTTCTAAATTTATGATTTTCAAGTGACCTCACTTAAACTACAGTAATTTTGTAGAAAATAGCAAAAATTTTTTAGAAATAAATTACTGAGAAATTACTTCGCATTAGCTGCAAAATAACTGCTGTGTTTTTACAGTTAAGATTGCACTACAGAAAATTTGCAGTTAACTCTAGAAAAACTACGAAATTACTTCAGTTCTGTAGAATAACTACAGTTTATTTTCAGCTGGGATATAGGTATATAAATTCAAATTGAACTATATCTCATAATAAATATTACTTTTAATTTTGCTCCTATTTTTTTACTATTAATCTATAACTATTGTAAAATTCTAAAAGCAGGCAATGCTAGCTTGTTATGCTAGCAACAAAGGAAAAATAGTTTGTATAATGTGATAAATACTTTATGAAATAAGAAGGTAGTATTAATTCTGAATTCCAATTAAATAAAAGCTAAAAACAGGATAAAAACAGAAAAATTCAAAATGCTGTTTAATTTTTTTAAATATAATATTTTCCACTTTTTCTTTGAATGATATATTTATAATAAAATACATTGAACATCTGAAGATTCTGATTTGAATGAATGTATATTGCAGATGTGAACTTTCATAAATTAAAGACAGTCAACTTTATTAATAGAAAGCAATTTAAATAACAGCAATTATAGACTGTATGAACAATAATTTCGTAAATATATTTTATAAAAGAAGTATAGAATGATATGAAATTAATTATCCAGAAATGTTTTGTACCAAAATTATACATAAAAAAATACTAAAACATGGATATAAATTTATTATATTAAAATAAAATGTTAAAACTTTAATATGAAATCTGAAAAAATTCTAAAACTCTTATCAGATATAATATATTCCCACATGCTTTGACAAAGATTCTAGCAGGGAATCAAATTTTTTTAATATTTCATAATCATCCACATTTAACACTTTCAATTTTAAAAAAAATTTTCGACAAATAATTTAAAAGAATAGTATATTTTATTAAAAAACGCTGAAAAACAGCTAATTTAAATGGAATGTGTATATAACACATTCAAAATAAAAGTATTTTCAAAATAAAAACAACAAAGTATATCTACTTACTGAAAAGTAAAACAGCGTCTTCTTCAGAAATACCGCTGTGAACTAAAAGTTGTTTTAATTCTTCTGAATTCAAAATATTAAATGACATATTCTCCAGAAAAAAATTTAACGTAAAATAAAAAGGAAGACATAATCTATTTAGATCACAGAACATAACAATTTTATTTAGATTTATTATCGTTTTCTTTTTAAAATAAAACGATAGAAATTCCAGCTTATATCTTGCACACAATTAAATAATAAATAAATCACTCAAGTTTGAGCTAAAAGCACTCAAATATTGCTTAATAAATACCACTCAAGTTTGAGTTAATGTAAAACAAGAATTTCGCTCAAATAAGAATGTATTTCACTCAAGTTGAGTTAAAAAAATTTAACTCTTTTTTGAGTAGGGGAAATAACTCTTTCATTTTAAGAGAGCAGGTATGCTCTAAACGTGTTCATGTATACTTTATAAATAGTATTACTACTTCTAAAGCATTATTTCTGAACTAAACTTGATACTAGGGAAACAAAACCATATTATAATAATAATTTGGCCTGTTTTATGTTATTTTTAAGCATTTTATTGCTAGAATTGTTTTTTAAAATTCTTAAGTAGAATGCTACTAACATTGTTAAAATAATTGTTAAATTTTAGACTTTCTATAAATTGGTAATGCTTTCATAAAAAGTTGTTTAAAAAGTTATTGGTATTAAAAAAATATTTGGAATTAGTAAAATTATGAGTAGTATATTTTTTTTACATTTATTAAATTTTTTTACCGTTTCCAGATTGGTTTTGTACAAATTGTTTCGACATAAATTAAAATATGTTTCTAATAAACATAAAAAAGACAATAAATAAAAATGATTGAGCCACTTTTAGTAACTTTACAAAATGAGCAGTTTTAAAATCAAACAATAAAATATTTTATTTTTTCTAAAGTCAAAGAAATAATGATTCAAAACTTTTATAAATTCAAATATATACTGATCTAACTAATTTAAAATGATGATGCGTATTAAGCACATTACTGGTATCCAATGAATCCAGATTTTTATCTTTCTGAATTCAAACAATGGCAATTTAGTATGAATGAATAAATAAAATCATTCATTTTGTTTAAATATTTCTAATACACTATATACTAAAATACAATTTTACCATATCTTTGTGATTAGGTAAATCACAAGGAGTTAATTGCAACCTAATATCTAATTAAAATAAATCGTATACTACAGTTATGATATGCGGTTTATATAATAATTTACAAAATACCCACAATATTGCCGATTTAAAATTAATACTTTTGAAAAGGAAAATGCAAATTTAAGTTAAAGATAGAAAAATTCAAAAAATATTATGAAAAGAACGGCATTTGTAAAGAAAATTAGCGAAGTTCAATTTAAAATAAATATTTTAATATTGTTACATTTATTTTTTTTTAAATTTTAAAGCTTTACCTTATTAAAAAGTTGAGTATAAGATGTGACGTTAACGGATGAATTCAATTGATTGACAGGTATTTAATTTCCTCACTTTCAATGCAGGTGATTTTGAAGTGTTTTGTTTACAGTTAAATATAGCATAATTCCTTACTTTTTTTTAAAATCAGTTTAAAATTTTGTATTTTAAGAAAATACTTATTTTAGAACATTAAAAATTATTAGCCAATAATAATAATTATTGTGGAATAATAAAAATTATTAGTTTATGTGGTAATTATTTTTCTAAAATTACGAAAAATTTCATTCTTTTTTTACTTTAGTAAAGGGAATAAACGTTCTTTCCAAACTCATTCTTGTACTCTTTAAATGAATTTTGATCTCATCATCTAGGTATTACTAAATCATTATCAAATCGCTAAAATTTATGAATCTCAACTTACGTTTTCATCAATTCTAGGCATCCCTATATTATTTTTGACTTTTCTAAACAATATTGAACTCTTTTCAATAATTGAACATATTGAAAAGTTCAATAATGAAACATATTTAATTCTTCCATATATAAAACAAATTTAAACTTATGTTTTCACCGATTCCACACATTTTTAAACCATCATCTAGGTATTACTAAATTATTATCAAATCACTAAAATTTATGAATCTCAACTTACGTTTTCATCAATTTTAGGCATTTCTAAATTATTTTTGACTTTTCTAAATAATATCGAATTCTTTTCAATAGTTGAATGTATTGAAAAATTCAATAATGGAACATATTTTATTCTTCCATATATATAAAACAAATCTAAGCTTATGTTGTCACCGATTCCATATATTTTTAAATCATCATCTAGGTAATAGTAAATCATTATCAAATCGCTGCTACGGTATTTGATCTATCCCACTCTCTTTATGTTTTAAAACATATTAAATTCTTTCTTAAAAATAATTTAATCATTTTTAGGTAACCCTAAGTCATTATCAAGCTCTTGTTTGGTAACACGTTAAAGTTTTCATTGGATTCAAATTTATGTTTTCCTGATTCTGTGAATTTCAAAATCACTGTCCATGTAATACTGATCTACATTATCGAATTCATGATAAGGGATTTTATAATTCTTTGTTCATTAAACATGCTAAATTATTCATTAAAAAAATTTTCAATTCTTACAATTTAATGTTTTTTTTAAATTCATGTAATTAAAATGATGATTGATAATGATAAATACAAAGTGATAAGTGATAGTGATCAGCCTGTAGTAGTGATTTATTAAAAAATATAACCAATTTTTTCTAGAACCTAAATTTATACTTCCGTTGATTCAAAGTATTTTGAATTCATATTATCACTAAATCTTTATTTATTTTATATTTAAAAACATGTTAAATTCTTCCATAAAAACATGTTTGATTAATTCGTGAACCAAAATTTATTTTTTGATCTATTCTATTCCTAAATCAGTTTTTAGAATCCCTAAATCATTATTGAATTTTACCTCAAAATTTAATTATTCCTTAGAAACAAATTCGCATATTTTTTGATCTATTCCTCTTCCTGGAATATAATCGAAAGTTATTAAATTTTTCTTAAATTATGAAAAAATTCTGAACTTGTGTAAAAAATTCTTCCTTGAATCTGAATTTATTTTTTGATCTATTCTATTTCTGAATCAGTTTTTAGAATCCCTAAATCATTATTGAATTTTTCTTCAAAATTTAATTATTCCTTAAAAACAAATTTGCATATTTTTTGATCTATTCCTCTCCCTTGATCTCCCTGGAATATAAGCGAATGCAATTAAATTTTTCTTAAATTATTAAAAAATTCTAATCTTGTGTAAAAAATTCTTCCATGAATCTAAATTTATTTTTTGATCAATTCGATTTCTGAATCAAAATTTAAAATCCCTAAATCATTATTGAATTCTTCCTTAAAAACATATTAGATTCTCCCAAATTTCTGTTTCCCTCGATTCTATTTCTCTTGGAAATTCTCAAATAATCTTGCTTAAATTATGAAGCATGGAATCAGAATGCTGAATCATATGTGTTGAAATCTGTCTACCTATACTTTAGTCTAGAGAACATAGAATGTTTTTCATTGTATGCATTAAGTGTGGTTGCAAACGGAAATTTCACTCCTCTTCTCGTTGGTGATAGGAAACATCTGTTTCAAAGAGAGAATGCGGCTTGTTTGTGATATTTTTTCTTTTGCTTTGCAACGGCGAGGTTATTCAGCGAATTGAACGCCCCAACATTTGTCAGCGATAAGGAAAAACGCTATAACGCATTTCTATTGTTTGCAAAGTCCACATGCTTTTATGTCGCAGAGACGCGACATTTCTGCTTGCTACACCATGAATAAGTGAGAACGATGTGTTTTAATATCAAGATAAGAGGGCAACATTTGGTTCTCTACGCGACACACAATCTTTACGCTAAATATTAATATTTCTTAAAATATTTTGATGAAAGTAAATCATATTAATTAACAATAAGGGAAAAATATTTTTTGATGGAATCTTGTTTTATTTTGCTTCGTTTTCAAGCACTGGATAAAATATAAACAAAATTTTTGCTAATAACGTACAATATTTACCACATATATTACTGAAAATTTTTTTTTCCCCATTAAATATTATTATATTTTAACTGTTGGTAAATTTATAACAATTTTGTTTCAAATTTTCTAGAAAGGTATTTCTACATATTTTGATAATTGATTTGGACAATAACTTTTTAACTATATATCTAGCCAATTGAAGTTAATTATTTTTTGTGACATTATTACGGAGTACTCTATAAAGTTCTCTATGGTATAACTAAAACTAAGCTTTAAAACTCAAGTTAATTAATATAATGCAAAAGAGTACGTTAATGTGAATCTTAAATAGAGAGAGTTAAAAAAAATCTTGTGGAAAAGATACATTGTTTATCAGGGTTAGTATATGACTCCAGGATCATAAATAATTTCCATTTTTTTAAGAAAAGAAATACTATCTATTAAAAGATACTTTTATTGATTGCGAATCTGAATAAAATTTAACTTTAAAAGCAGAACACAAAATGGAAATTATTTGAAATTTTGTTGGATTTTTTAATGAACGATATGTTGTTTTTATTTTTAAAACTGATTTTTCGAATGATTTAAAGATATTGCGACAATAATATACAGTAAAAGTTTAAGAAAAATAAGTTTTTTTCTTTTTTTGTTAGAAAAAGGAGAAAATAACAGATAAATATTTCACTATGTTTTCTCTTTCCCGAAATTCTATTCCCCCCTTCAAAAAAACATTTTTACATAATAAATAAATATTTAGTCAACAACGTAATAAATAAATATTTAGTTTTGTTTTTGCTAATTATTTAAAAAAAAACTTTTAATAATTGTTGATACAGAAACATACTATAATAAATATTTTATTTATTTTTAATGAAAAGTAAGTAAAAACAATTTTATGCAAGAATTGCTCCGCATAAATTATTACGCTCTTTTAATTTTTAAAAATCATTTAGAAAAAAAAAATAATTATGAATTAAGTGATTGCATATAGTGAGGAAGGAAGGCTAAATTTCTTTTTCTTTAAATTTTTCCCTTTCAGAAAATTAATCGAGTCAAGTTGTACATTTGTTCAAAATTAATAAACTAATTTGATTTTTATGAATAATGAAATAAGAGCTATGCTTTTGCAATGAAATATGACTTAAATTTAGTTATAAATACAATAATTTATAATAGTTTTAATAACCATCCTTTTTAATGTTAAATTAATACGTCTTAATAATTATGAGACAAATGTATCAAAACCTAATAAAACTATGTATTCAATTCAAATAAATAAACGTGCTCTGAAAGTGTTAACCATATAGTTATAATTGTTTAAATTTAATTGCGATGAAATTACACTACTATCTTATAAAAGTTCAAATAAAAATGCACAGGGAATTTTTCTACTAATAATTGAGAACATTCAAGTTTTAATTATATTGTAAGCCGGAGAAAATGCTGATTGGATTTCATAGAATATTAATTATATTTGTTTTTATGACCTCATTCAAACTAATATCTTAACATTTATATGAAAAACAGTTAAATTTTTGTAAAACATTTCTCAAAACCTATAGATTTTTATGTTTTATTACTTATTTCGTATTAAAAACCGTATTTTACGTGATAAGTTATCGGACACATTTTAATTTAAATATTACTAAAACGGTTTTGAAAATATGTAAATAATTTTCATAAAGTGTATGAATTTATATCAATCATTTATTAAAAATCGACAACAACCACTGAGAAAAAAATGATGGTCAAAACTACCAGAATGTGGTAAAATTTAATGTGTTTTTAGCTCTATGGGAAATTTAAAACTCCGTATTTTTTTATCGAAGCCATTTGATAATGATTTTGGTAAAATGAACAATAAAATATCATTTGATAATATGTGGTAATATAATGTGGTAATATAATGTGGTAATATAATGTGTGTATAATTAAATGTGGTAAAATTTGGTAATTTTATCATGATACCTTGAAGCATGGCATAAAAATCATTTATTCGGCTAAATTAATATTTCAGTTTTGTATTTTTAACTAAATATGTGGTAATAAGAAAGATAAATTTGAAAACCAGAATTTACGGTAAACCGTTATTATATGAAAGGAAAAATTACCGAATGAATTATTTGATTACTGTATATTTTGGTTTTTTATATCAGAATTATGTCCAGAAGACAAAGAATCCAATCCAAAAGACTAGGGAACGCCCAGACCAAGTTTTCTTCCCATTTCTTTTACATGGAAAGGAAAACCACGAAATCCTTCCATGGTTAGTCTGGTGGCAAGGGGACTCTACTCCGTGATTCAACTACCACTGAAGATATTTGCGTCAGCATTGTGGTCAGTTCGAGCCGAGTGCAGAATTCGTATCCACCAGCCACCGCTGAGATTCGTACCCGGGACACCTCATTGGGTGGCGAGTGCTCTATTAATACTGTTTGTAGCATAAAAAATGTTTAAGATTTAAAATAGAAATTATTAATGAATAAATTCATATTTTCTGAAAAGCTTCGTGTTGGTGACTCATTGATCCATTTTGAAAGAGTTCGCGATCTAGGTTAACTAGGTTGTGAAATCCTCTTTAAAGTGTTTTTTGTTTTGAAAAATTAATCACTAACAAACACTCTAAAAAAAATTCCGGTAAAATTATCGTACTGAATTTTAATGACATTTCTGGTAGAAAAAAACATAATTCTGGTAATAAAACTGAAATACACAGTATTTAAATTATTAACGGGATTTAACCTAAGTTCTTCCTACTCTTGTTTTCTCAGATCTTGATATTCTAAAACAGTGGTTAATTTGTTTTCGTTTGTAAAACTCTAAAAAGTAATATAACCTTTGTGTTTAAAAAAAAAACATTGTACATTGTTTTTTTTTTTTTTTTTTTTTGAAAAGCCGATATTATAATAAAGTTCAAAAGCCCTTGTGAATATACTAGCCAGAGAAAGACTATAAATGATTTCGAAAATTTTCAATATTAAGAAGGACATATTTACATTTTTATATCATTGATAGTCTTAAAGTTAAGTTTTAACTCAGATAATTAAATTTACATGTCTGGTGTAATACTTAAATTTGTTCCTGGTGCATGCAGATGCTGAGAATGAATAAAATTAAAAGAAACGTGTTTCTTTTTAAATTGTTATTAACTTCATTATTGGTCATAAGAGAAATTTTGAACTTGGTTATTTTGTTTTGAATTGAAAAATTTTATGACAAATTATACAGATTCTTATGCATGCCTTTTTTTATGATTTCTTCAAAATTATGTTATTGAAATGATTTTTTTTACAAATTTTATAAAATGTTGACATTTTACTTAAATATTTTCACAAAAATAACGAAATTTTAAATGAATTATAGATTAATAATTGGATATAAATACAATTACAGGTTTCAAAAATCTTTATTAGTTAAAAGAAAAGTCTTAACACTCGGAACCCATATGATCCTTCCGGGAGTACCTTTTGGGAAATTCTGCATGCCAATTCTCTGGTTAATGATATCAGTTTCGCACCACTTCTTTTTTGGAAATGTAGCCTGCCTCGATTTGTCTATTTCGACTAACGCAGTTTTTCTGTTTTTGTTTCTTTCATTTTTATTTTTTTCCCTTTTTCGTTTTTAACTTAGCGTTTTTTTATTTCACAAATCTATTTTCTTTTTCATCATTCACGGGTATTGAGTTTCGAGAATGAGCACCTTGTTTTAGGCTCCCAATTCACTTTTAATACTTTTGAAGCGCAAATAAAGTTTTTTTCTATCTATACATTGATCCTATCACTTCAGTTTTTAGGTGTTTGTTTGTCCATAGATAGAAACAGTAACTTCATTGAGTTATATTCCATACTTGAAATAAATGTTTATGATACATCAAGGTTAAAACTTTCATATTATGATATACTTAGATAATGGAGATAAGACAATGGAAAGTAAAACAAGGTTTAGCGATTTAGGCAGCAAAAACTCCAGTTAACCAGTTTGATTATGGCATCAACGAAGTAAAAGTACTCTATGCATGCAGTTTGCGATTTTAACACTTCACGAAAAATGTATTGGTCAGAAGATTCTTCTATAGAGATTTGAACGATTCAAGCAGAGAGTGAGTCAGAAATGAGGAGACATTACATGCATTTTTTGAGGAAAGGATTTGAAGGAACTCCATCACTGGGACTGCATCATCATCATCATCCATGAAAGACCATATCTCGGCAAAGTTTGTTGGAGGAAAGCCAGTCCTTTTTTGGAGGGGCGATGGAATTAAGGGATGGAGGGGATGGCCGAGAGAATAATAATAAAAAAAAAGTAGATAGGGGAGGTAAATTCACTGCCTCCACACTCATTTTTCTTTTTTCTTACTTCAGCTTAGGACCCACCAAAGCGTACGCCCTTCTATCTTTGCTGTTTTTTCTTCTTCTTCTTCTTACCCCTCTTATTTCTAGCCACTTTCTTTTCTCTTTCGGTTGGCTTACGGTCCAGCTTGTGTGCTCACGAAGAAACTACTTTCTTTTTTTTATCTTTTAGCCTTAAAAAAGTTTTTTTTCTTCCCTTTACTTTATTGGTAAGGCGAAAGGTGCGGAAAAAAGAAATGGTTTCAGAATAGGGAACGGAACGATGGAATGTTGGAAAGGGCAAATTTAAGGACCTCTTTCTCAAAAAGTGCAAGACTGCGCAGTAGGAAGGAAAGTACCTCACGAAACAAGGTAAATACTTTTATAGAAGGTTCTGCTGTGAAATAAATCCCACCTTTTTCTTCAGTTTTAATACCACTGGACAAAGAAGTATTATTTTAAAAATAGTAGTAACTGAAGTATTCTGGAATGAACAAATGGGTTCTGAATCTGCTGGTATTTTTGTAAACCAAGTAATTTTTCAATGGTTATTTGAACATCGATAGATATTTTTTTGATGTTTAATTAAATTCTTTTGTTATGTAGTGGATTTTAAAATTGACATTCAACAAACGCATAAAATATTTTTTTTTCAGTAAAGAAAGAAAATGTAAATATTATGTCTCGAAATAAGGAACTGTGAGGTATAATAAAATGGAAAATTGTATTTAAATTTGCAGCTATTTCTGTATTATGTAAATTTTAAAGTGAAAAATTACAAAATTACTTATTGCAAAGCAATATAATTTCTTTAATGCATATCCAATTTGTCTAGTTAATTGATTTTCCTTTCAAGCTGACTCAGGTTAAATTTGCTTTTCCTATATTGAGATTTTAAACAATAAAATTGATCTTATAAGATAATTCAAAAATGAAAAATGTGCTGATTTTGTGATAAGTACTAGGGGAAAACAAATTCTGCTAAAATAATTGTATTACATGGTAATGACAACCTGGCAAAAAAAATTTTTAATTCTGGTTAATAAGACCAAAGTACATGGTACTAAAATAATTAATTTGGCAGTTTTTTCATTCATATGGTAACGGTTTACTGAAAACCCTCTTACCAAAATAATTCTTATTATCACACATTTAGCTTTTAAAAAAAAAAAACTAAAAAACTAAAGTAATTTTAAATAAAAATGGCCGAATAAATGGTTTTTATGCCAGTTTCTAAGGTACCATGATAAAATTTCCATAAATTTTATCACACATTATTAAATTATGTTCTATTGTTAATTTGAATAAAATCATTATCAAAGCCCTTTCTTCAAAATTACCGAGCTATTTGTTGTTCCTAGCCAGAAAAACGAGAAATTTTTACCATATTTTAGTAGTTTTGACAATACTTTTTTCTCTCAGAGTAGTTTATTTTTAATCAATGTATTTGATAATTTTTGATTAGTATTCTAATGATATTAAACCAAGTAATATGTGAAAATATGGAGGTATTATTCTTAGTTGTGTGGTTATGACCAATTATGAAAAATTTTTTAAACAATATTCAAACTACTTTTTCAAAAATAATACAAGTGCTGAGAAAAAAAGTCATTTTAAAAGTGAGTTCTTCCAATTAAAGAAAATTTTTTACAATAAAATATATTATTGGATAGTCCAGGTGAATTACTTCTTTGGGTATTATTTTCATTTCGAACAATATAAAAAATATAGTTAACATTTTGAGGCATCAGAGTATAATATTGCTAAATATGATCACTGTATGCTTGAGTAATATGTTAAAAACAACATTTACTTTAAACTTAAAATCATATTATATTTTCTCAGAAAACATCTAACGAACTTTGGTTAGAGGAATTGCATTATGATATTTCATTACGAGTGAAAGAAATGACAGTTACAACCTTTCTTCATATTAGATTTCATTACATGAAACTATTTAATGTTGTCTAGAACTCATACACTTCTATCATAAAAAGTGTTATTTTGACAACTTAAATTTTTTATTTGTTACCACGATAACTATAATTTCATAAATGAAAGACTTTTATTGATTTTTAACGATAGATGTGCTTTTGTGTAATATGGGAAATTTTTCTTTGATATAATGTATTATTTACTTAAAAATTTAAATAATTTTATTTGTTCTGCCATTTATGGAATATAAAAAGAAACAATTATAAATTTAACAAACCTATGGAATGTTTAATATTTGAAATTTAAGAAAAAGAATTAAAAAAATGCGCTTTTTATCAAGAGTTGTTTAAATATTGTGTGCAAAAATGATCATCCTAGCATTCACGCCTCGGCGTTCAATTTTAATTTTATACAATATTTTTTTATGGGAGAATCCCGTGATGACTGAATTCGTATAAGAAAATAGTAAATAAAGCAGGTATGCGATAAGTCCTCTAGAATATTTAGTTAATTAGAAACTAGGTAATTATAAATCATTATAAATTATTAATATATAAATCTAAATGTACGCACTTATAGGAAAAATACAGATTTTCAAGTAATAGGAAATATTTAAAAAACGATTTAAAATAAAAAAGTAAAATTCTTAGCTTTCTTAGTATTATTTTTTTTCAAAATGCTGACACATTTCTTACTTTTTTTTATATTGTTGAAATCTTATATTATTGATTAGAGAGTATAAACCAAATGTTTTCGAGTTTATTTTAAAATTTGAAAGAATTCATAAAATAAGAATTAGTAAAAATTTTGAAACTAATTATTTGCTACATAAGTAAATATAAAAGTGCAAACATCAAAACTCTCATCAAAAACTTAAAAAGAAAATATCTTCTATAAGTATTTAAAATACTCAAAAGGTTCATGTTTTTTCCACCACATAATTGAAACAAGTCAGTTTCTATCACAATACATAATATTATTACTACATATTATATTATTAAATAAAAGTATCAGTCTGACTCTACACACATTAGCTAAAACAATTAGAGAATACTATATTTTCTTAAGATTAGAATAAAGTTTATGAAGCAATGAAATGTGCGGAGAAAATGCTGAAATATTAAAAGACTTATTTAGCAGAAAATGATTTAATTTTTCCAAAATACTTTTAATATTAATTTTGCTTATGCTGAAATCTTTTAAGTCATGATTTAGTAGATTTTTTTCTTTATTTGATACTTTAAGCTTTCGTATAAATATTTAATTATACGTACAAAAATAAATTTCAGTTCCGTATTTTTTTTAAAATTTTCATACTGCCATCAAGTTTATTTTTTAAAAACTATCTTTGATCAGAAATTACTTTCATCTCAAATAAGGTCAAGATTTTTAATTGTCTAACATCAAAACAAACTATTTTTTACTACCAGTTAAATTATTAAATAGTTTAAAAACAATAACCATAATTACATTTAATTTCATGGAAGTATATTGATGCGCAGTTTTACATGGAAAATATTGCTATTGAAACATTCATAAATTTTAAATCATAAAAAATATTAGAATAAAACTTATGATGCAATAATAATTTTAAAAGTATTGATAACAATAATATTAACAATAATAAAAATTCTAGAAAAAGTAATAATAATATTAATAATATGTATATATTCAATAATTTTTCCACATATACTCCATGAATAAGTTGGCTACTATACTTCAGAAAATAAGTTTGCTTCGTTTTTATGATAAAATAACTATTTTTATGAAAATAAAAACATTGAAATTGATAACCAAATGTGTTTTGTGTCAGATTACTTTAGAAAAATTAATCCATTTATTAATTTTTTCGTTAATTGTTATAAATCTAATGTTTCAATAGGTCAATAATAACTAATAATCTTGATCGTTTAGCCCCCCAAATAAATGTTTAACTCAAAAAAAAAAAAAAAAATGATATTCAAAAATTAATATAATTTTTAAATTTAATTTATACTTTAAGGTATTTGATAACATAAAATATTTTTGAAAAAACAAATGTTTAAACTAGTAACGCTACTATTTGTTATTGTTTTCAATGACTCAACATTCAGTAAAAGAAAAGTGGAAGCATGTGACATCTCAATCATATGTTGGCAGCCATATTTATTATTTCATCAAATGTTTAGAATTAAATTCAACAGATGGCGCTTAAGTAAATTTCAGAATTCATTTTAAACTTGGATTTCATTTTTGTAAACAAATGCACGTTCGACTTGAGTACTAAGATGATTTGTACTTGCTTTTTTTTTTTTTTTTTGGAGTAATGGAAAACTGTAGCTTCAAAAATCTTAAAAATCTTAAAAATTCAGATTTTAAAAATATATTTTCGAAAACTTTAAATAAGTTTTATGTTTTTAATTTGTTTGTTTTCCTCACGAGAATTCCAACATAAACATATCACTAGTTCTAAAATCAAGCATAAGTAGATTTTATTATGTAAACTGTTTAAAATAGTCGTTTAATTAATAAAGCGTCGAATTAAATTTTATCTAGCATTTCAATTTCGCTTAATAATTAATTTTGTATATAGGAATTTTAAAACTTTGGTTGCAATTGTGTTAAATTATCAAGTAAACGAAATTTTTTTCTTCTTGAATTGTAGTTGCAATGTGATTGCAGTAAATAACTGAATAAATGCTAATGTTATGTATATGACATTTTATTAATTTTAGCTTTTTTGGAATTGCATGTATGACGAATAATAATCTGAAACATTTATTACAATATCGATTGCTAACAATTGTTCACAGAAATACACATTTATTCAATGTATAACTTTAAAAATCAATATTTATAGGTTACCACAAAAAATATTTAAAAGTAGAAATTAACTTAAATGGGTATTTAAAGAAATTTACAAAATTTGCTTATTTTTCATAAACACTTCATTCTTTCGCATTTCCTCTCTTTTTTTTTTTGACTTAATGTTCCTTGATTGATAAATCTAAAACAATTTATGCACTTAGAAACTGTAATTTTAGAAATGTAAAATAGGAAATGAGTACTAAAATAGAAGTAAGCTATATACGACCTAAAAAATTGTCCCTACTCACAGCTTTTGCTCTCTTATTTTTACCGTTATGATTTTAAAACTACTTGGTTACAACTGGTACGTTTAAAAAACAGTGAATACAAAAATTTACGGTTTTGTAACCATTTACAACTAGCATAGTTTCTAAACCATAAAAATAAAACTTAAACGTATATTTGAACCATGTGGGTGCTGGGCCATTTACGCGTAAATGATAGTTTCGTATTCTAATAGTCCAGGGTCACCGATTGAAGAATATAGGACACTGGACTTTTTTCAAGTAGTGAAGGAACGGAAGAAATATTGTGGTATCAATACTAGGATTCGAACCTCTGTACAGCCGATTATAAGATTGACTGATTAACTCTCTCATCTATAGTATGCACCAAGCTGCTCAGAACAAAATGGTTTCATGAGGTGCGCCTAGTTGGATAGAATTCTTGTTATTATTAGGTAAAAACGATCAATAAAAGATTTTTATCACACTTAGAAGTTTTAATATCATCTTTTCTATGGTTTTTGGACTTTTTTGGTTGAATATGGTTAAATAACAACTAAATAAACTGCTATTTAACGATTTTTTACGAGAAATTTCTAACAGTTTATTGCTGTATTAAAATGCTGTGTAGGTTATTTCTGTTAAGTATGTCATGCTTAGATTATAAAAAAAAATTGAAATAAAGAAGCGTATTTCACTGAAAGTTTTTAAATTAAATTTCATGTACCTTTAAAGAAATTAAATATGTTTTAAAATAAAGGTAAAATTCTTAATATGAAATATACATAAAATTGAATACTAATAAAATTTGAAATTTCAAACAATAGCGAAAATTTCTTCTATTTGTTAATATGTTAATATTTTATTCAGAGGCCATTTTCAGAAATTTTGCCTTTTTAATATTTATAGTCAAAGAGATATGTAACTTTCAGAATATTTTATTTAAAAGAATATAAGTACCTTAATATAACTGGTAAATTGAATATGTAGTAAAATTATTACTGATTGAACGTTTTTTTTTCCTTCAAAAAATATATGCATTAAAAGGTCTTTCTATATACTATACAAATATTTTAGGAGTTTTGGGGATTATACACAAACAAAGGAACACATCGAATAAACGTAAGGAGTTTTTCTAGAATTCTATTCATTATATGTATCGATCTATAGTTATGTTTACGTAATTTATTAAATTCAGTGGAAGTATAATTTTCACACTCTGTAAAAATAATGGAATAATTAATCAGTTCATCATTTACTGGAATTGTTTCGTAGTTAATTGTTTTGATGATTTTTAATGCTTATATATCTCAATAGAATACTGAAAATATTTCAATTATTTTCAAGTTTCGTGCATTTTTTATTTATTAAAATTCTCAAAAACCTTTACAAAATAAAAAAAAAGAAAAAAAAAAGAAAGAAACGAAAGAAACTTAGGTTTTTAAACATAACTAGCACTAAATCAATAATGTGTGTTCAAATGTTCAAAAACAATTTCAAAATTTTTTTATGTTTACATATCTATTTATTTTTCCTTTTACTTTGACTCAGTAACTATCACGTCTTTAGACTAGAATTTTCAAACCTATATTTCGCGATAAGTACTAAATATACTGATGCTTGGAGAAACCATAACTACGACAAAAATGAATAATATGAATTTAAAAGTTTAGAAACAATTTTGATGTTTTTTAATGGTTTAAACATCTTTATAACTTTTACAGTAACAGAGTCATTATTAAGTCTTTTGACCAGAGTTTTTGAACAAGTAGTTAGTGATAAATACTAAATATACCGATGGAAAAACCATAACTATCACAAAAATGAACAACATATGTTTAAAAACAGTTTTGATAATTTTTAATGTTTAAATATTTTTCTTACTTTTCTTTTCACAATGATAACAATTAAGTTTTTTAACCAAAGTTTCTGAACATGTATTTCGTGATGTATAGTAGGCATACTGATGCTTAGAAAGACCATAACGATCACAAAAATGAATAATAAATGTTTAAAAACAATTTTGATGTTTTTTAAGTGTTAAGATATCTATCTAACTTTTCCTTTCACTGTGGCACAATAACTACTAAGTCTTTTGGCCAGAGTTTTCGAGCACGTATCATGGGATATCTAGTAGATATAGTGAAACTGAGAAAACCCATTTTCTAGGTCTTAAGGCAGTACTAGTTGAAATAGTGACGGTCCCTTCTTTTTTAAGCTTCCAGCTGCACACAAACGCGTGCAAGAAGATGGGACCCGGTTGCATCTCTTTCTATCGTTCGTTTTCCTTTTTTTTCTTTTCTTCCCTCTTCTCTTTTGCTCTAGCTCTTCTTTTTTGCATCATTCGTTCTCTTTCTATCCGACATCCTCGTCTTCTCTCTTCCCGCATCCTCCTCTTCCTCTTCCTTCGCAGCATCCGTCAGGTCCGGATGCCACGCAGGGGACACCACACAAACGACGATGAGGAGGGGGTGGTGGGGAATGAAAGGGGTTGGTTTGAGACGTCCGTTCTCTTGGACCCCAGGAGGGGGGGAGGAGGGGGAGAAACAGGCTTGAAGTGTAGGAGGAAAAAGAAGGATTCTAGAAGGAGAAGAAAAGGATCCAAGGCTTTTTTTTCTTCTTCTTTTTCTTTCCCTTCCTTTCCCGAAAAAAAAAGGAAAAAAAAATTGTAGGAAAAAGAGAGATAGGGAAAAAAATTGGATCTCTAGGACTTATCTGCGTTCGCGCGAAAGACGTCTCAGGGCGAAATGAAAATAAGAGCGGAATTGGGACCGGGGCTACATCGTGGGTTGTAAAGGAGGTTGGGAGGAGGGAAAGGGACAGGGAGGGGTTACCCAAACCCTGAGAGGATGAGGATGAAGGCTAGAACATTTTTTTCTTGTATTTTTTTTTCTTTCGTTTTCCTTACGCATACAGTAGTTGTACACCTACACGTATAATGCAGCGCATGCGTACAACATGAACAGTCATAGTGCAGGATCGTGTAGACAGCACACATGACATAAAAAAATAGTTTACCGAAGAAATTTAAAAGATTTCGAAATTTGAGTAACGCATGTGGTTGTTCAGCTATGGAAAAATCAAGCCCAAAATACTTGTTCAACTGCATAACTTAATCAGTTTACGATAAACATGTTACTGAGTGTTTAGAAAAGTTTATCTCGTCATAAGGGATTTTAGATAGGAATCAAACAAGAAATGTATTGAGTTATATTGATTAACATACGAACAGCAACTTAAGACATTGTTTTCTCTGCATTTGTGTTAATGCATTTGTGTTAATTTATGCAACGTAATTACATCTACATCTTATATCTCTTATATCTACATCTTATATCTAAAAAGTAAAATAAAAATGACTGACACCGATAAAATACATATCAGGTATGATAAAATGAGCGATATGTCTACATGTCATTGTGTCAAAGAACATAAAATGGATTCTAAAGCAAATGTTACTGTCTAATTATTTACTAGTCAGAATTTAAGTAACAAATCACCAAAACATTATTTAAATATGTATAATTGTATAAATATATTTATCACCAAATATTCAATTAATGACAGCTTAAAGCAAAAAAAAAAAAAAAAAAAAAAAAAAAAAAAGACATTTAGTTATCATAACTACGTTTTACTTTTGAAAGGAATCCGAACAAAAACAAAATGTGTCTTTAGCATTAGTGCAACAGGTGGTGAAGGAGTATTATGTATTTTGGAGTAAGTACACACTTATAATTCCGCAAAAATCAAGTTTCGAATTTGAATTCTTATAATTATTTCAAAAAGCATCAGTTTATAAATGAATATAATTAAAGGTCATTTATAATGTTAAAAAATCCAAATAAACTTTCTTTTACCATAGTGAGTTAATTTACTTATTATCGATCTATTTTAAAAAGATGAATTCGATTTATAAAATTAATTCTATGTTTTTCTTTGTATTTTTTTCCAGATATTACTATTTTACGGTAAGTGGGAAATTTAAAACCTATCAAGAAACACATTGTATTTAAATTTTTAAAAAAATTACAACAAAAATTAAATTTTGAAAATTTTTTAAAAAATTGACACTGATTTTGTGAATGATCATTTCTGTTTAAGTAATTCTTAACTTAGTTTTCGCAATTAACTTCAGTGATATTTTTTTTTCTTTTAATGTTCAATCTGATTAGTATTGATAAACCTAAAAGAAAGATAATTGATGAAATAATCGTGAATATTAATTTTGTTTACAAATTTAATAATTACAAAAATAACATTTTACTTTCAATATGCGTTTTTAATATTGAATAATTTTTTTTTTAAATTTCAAAATTTATTACAAATATAAGGTGCTTTTTCTATAAGAAGTTGAAAATTCATGAAGGTCAATAATATAAACTTTTTAAAATTTGATTCTTATAAGTTTTGTAACGTTAAAATTAAACTTTATTTCTCTTACACACATTTAAATTAATTGATACTGGAGAAAAATTGAATATTTAAAAATAATTCACTTTGTTAAATTGAAATTAGTGATTGATTCTAAAATATATATGGTTGCTAATATAATATTTAGGGTTATAGGGTTCTAAAATATAAATGATTGCTCAGTACTATTAATCAGACTAATTAAAAAATGCATTTTCATTGTTGTGAATTTAAAATAATAAAATATATCATAATTTAATAAAAATATTTAAAATGTGTGCTCCTAGTTTAAAATATGCATTCATATTTTATATTGAAAATCATATAAAATGCACGAGTCTTAATCTCTAGTTATTTTAAGATATCTTGAAAAACATAGGTTTATAAATATGAAACTTATAAGTTGTCAGTCAGATATTTTTTGATACGTTTTGATCTGCTTTTATTCAGAATTCTCAAAACTTAAATTCGTAAGTAATTGAACTTTTTTTTAAATATATTCTGTGCTGCATGTCAATTTAAGAAAAACTTTTTACATGTGTTACGATTTAAACGAAAATAACATGGCATACTTTCAAACCATGATATTTTCAAATATATAATTAGTTACATTTCTGTTAATTAAATAAATAATAGCGGAAAAAGAATTAAAACGAATGATATATGTAGAAAACTTCAAAATGAAAATGTTTTAGTACATATAAAGAAGACATTCTTGCATGCTTTTAATTTCATTAAAAATGTTTTTATATTTAATAAATTAATAATACATATTTCAGTTTTGAGATATTTTTCATGATCATGCGTTTCATGATATTGATAACTTTTGAGACAGCCACCTGAATCAATTTTTTTTAACTTAATAAGTTTTCAAGAATAATAATTCTTTGATTAATTATCGCGACTTTGAATGTAAAAGCTTCAGTATAACCTCTGATTAGTTTTATCGTTTACTTTTCTACTTAAATGACTACAGCTTAAATGACTACAGTTAAAATGATTACAGTTAAAATAAAAAAAAAACGACACCGATTTTAATAGACGAAACTCTTTTAGATAAACTATTAAAACAAGGAAATGTATTTAATACAGTGCAATTGAGAGATTCTATAGGCACAGTTACATGAAGCATTTATGTGCGGTTTTTGCAATCAAGTTTGAAATAAAGAAAAGTATTGCTTTTGAGCACACACACTTATTTTTTTCTCAATTATTTGATACAATATGTAATGTATTTTAAAAATACAATATACCCCTTTAAATATATTATTACTTTTTTAAATGAGAAAAATTAAATTTTCTTATGATATTTTAATGGAGCATAATATTTTAAAACTATAATAGTTAAATTAAAAATGAAACACTTACTCAATAAGAAGATTATGATTAAATAAAAATTGAATGATTGAATGAAAAACTTGAGAAAATATTATTTATTTACAATTTTTTGCTTACGCACATCGGTTTTAAATGATTTGATGGATGTTGTTTGCTAGTAGTTTTACAAATAAACGATTATTTAAATGAATAAATGAACTTTATAGAGCTAAATTAACCAAAAATTTGGAAATAGATAAATGTTAATTGTCTAACTAGTATGTTAAAATAAATGTCTAATAATATTTTAACTCATTTAACCCAGAAATAAAGAAAGTAAATCCCTTACTATATAAAATAGAATAAATGATTATTTTTATAAGCCGTGTATGCAAGATAAATTTCCCGTTGCACACGAAATTTTTTACTTATAAAAATCATTAAGGAAACAAAATTATTCTATTTCTAATTTAATGTTATCATATTGTTTAGGATAATTAAAACTCTCTAAAAAATATACATTTATATTTATTTCAAATCTTTCGAATGACATTATAAAGTAACATATTTTATATTTCAATATCAAAATATAATTGAATGATTTATGCATACTTACACGATATTTGATATTAATTTACACAGAAAGGTAACTATAGTATATTAACTATTCGATGTTACTATCAAATTTTGTATGGAATGTATTTATATTGTTTTAGCAGCGTTTTCTGAAAACTATCTGAAATTTTAATATTTTATTGTTTTAGTTCTTACGTTGCATTTAAATAGAAAGGTTCTAGTTTCAAAGATAAAGCAACCAGATGGGAAAATTTTTTTAGTTTTATTATTTTTTTCTCAGATCACAATAATAAAACTATTTCTTAGTTAAACATTAACCAAAATACTGTAAATGTTTTTTTTTTAATTTTTTTTTCAACTTTTCAAAATTATACTGTAACGTTTAAATGCATAATAATGTTAATAACTGTTTAACTGAACTTGAATGATCAAATAACTCTAATTTTCTGGTAATAAAATTACTTAATTCGTATGAATATAATAGCAAATTGATAATTTATCCATTTCGATTATTATATAATGGAAGTTATTGAAGTTAAAATAATGAACAAATAACTTATTTTTACAGTAATATTTTCATTTATAAAATGAGTAGGTACCAAAAAAATTGGATGGCATAAAACATTTTACTTTTTAAAACTATTGCAATTTGTTGATGAAAATGTGAAGAATCTAATAATACGTTAGAATAATTCTACAATATAAACGCTTTTTAGATTTATCTACTAGATTTTTTTAATACATTTCTACCAATTATTTTATTTTGGATAAAAGATCTTGAAATGGAGTTAAAAATTATTTTAGCTTTTATACAGATTCACTGTATGTATTATATGTAATGGTAAGAAGTTTAATGGTATACCATCAATAAATTTCTATTGTTTTTTGCGTTAAGAGTAATTCTTCTGTTATCTAGGCAAGAAATATACTTTTCGAATCATGAACTGAATAATATGAAATAACTAACTGATACTTACCGTACCAAGCAAGCATCAGAGAGCTGGGGCGCTAAACGGAATCTCCTGATCCAACTAAAACCAAATTCTTTAATGTGCGCTTCGTGGGATTCCACAAATGTGCCACTCTTTATATGTCACTTACTAAGTTACATATTCGTTCAACACAAGGTACTCATTCACAATTCTGTGTATCTCAGACATTGAAAATTATTATTCGAAATCGACAATGTCCAATTACTTTTAATTTTTCTGAGTTAAAATCAAATTATTACGTCACTAGTTATATACACTCCTATACATCACGTGTTAGTACTTGGAGTCAGTATCATACTGTATGTGATATCACGTGTTGAATCTTCTACATTCCTACGCACACTGATTATCTTCTAAGTTTAAATCAACACTAGATTTGCTAATAAATAGTATTTTCCAATTCTGTGTATTTTTTACAACTTCTCTTGGTTTTCTTTGGCACAGAAAGAGTTGTATTATAAAACTGCCTTAACAGTGCTGTGGAAAAAAGATGGTATTAATTCCTTTTTTCGAAATGTGTTCCAGCGTTGGGTTAGATCTGAGAGCGAATATTGACCGGCAGACTGGTTGGTGGGCTCGCAGGCTGGAATGGCAGGCGCGCACACATCCGCGCAATCATGCGAAAGCACTCAGTGCGAGATGTCGGATGGGCGAGCGCATGTAGGGATGGGAAAAATGAGGGGAGAGTAGTGGGCGGTGGTGGAACACAGGACGATAACGAAGGCAAAAGGGGTTGTCTCCACATAAAATATCGTGTTCTGAAGCAATTTTATGTTTAAATGAGTATATCTGAATGAAAATTAACGGAAAAGTTAACGAAAAATTACCTTGTGTCGAATAAAAACAAGCAATTGGATAATTTAAAAATTTATTTAAATTTAAAATAAATTTAATGAAATTAGAATCCTGTTATTACGCGTTATTCCCCTGAAAGGAATGAAATATTAAGGGTATCAAGAGAGTAAATATAGAAAGAATGTTTTATCTCGCTGATACTGAAATAATGGTTAGAAAAATTCTTAATTAATTAGTTGAAAATGTTTTTAGGGTTTTTATTGTTCATGTACGTAAATTAAGCGAATGCCTTGCTAAAGAAAGTGTTTGCGTTTTGAATAGACATTTTTTTATACGGTTTCGGTCCAAAATAGTATTTTCGAAATATATTTTCAAAATATTATATTCAAAATATATCGAAAATGCGAATTAGTACGAAATAAATTAAATTAAATAGTAGATTTTTTAAAATTATTGCTTACGAAAAGTAATTAATTGATGTAGATACAATGCATAAAAAAATTAAATCAAAGTTGAAATTTTTTAAATATTGATGTAATTTGTGTTAAAATAAGAATCACTGAAATAAAATCTTATTTTTTATTTTAGGAGCAATATATTTTTGCATTAGTTGTTATAGTAAAACTTTGCGCAATTTCATAATTTTTATTTATTTATAAATTTTGTTAGACGAGTTTTTCTATTTTAAGCTAGTAATTAGTTTTTTTTAACAATATTCTGAAACATTTCCAAATTCGTCTTTGTAGCAAGATATTTGTTTATTTAATTAAAAATATGTTTCAAAATTAGCAGAGCCATTTGACAATGCTCCTTGAAAAATACTTTGTAAAAAAAAAAAGTTTGTTAAATTCTTTTATAGTGTAAGGAAATTAATATCTAAAAAAAATTCTGAATTACTCATTCACAACAGTATTGTTTCGTTATTGATAAATGTGTTTTATTACCTTTCAACATCACACTAAGTAATCAAGACAAAAAAAAATAATTTTTTTAATGTAAAACTTTATTAAATCATAAGACAAATTCAATTTTTCATACAATATTTAATATAAATATTTTAAATACTTTATAAACTGAACAAGATGCCATAACAATTGTAAAATTTGCGTAAATTTATTGATACATTGATAAATTTATTGATAAATTGATAATTTATTGATAAATACATACATAGCCTATAATATAATTAGGAAAGAATGGACTTAATTGCTTTATAAATTTTTTAATTAGATAAGAATATTTTCTAAGACCTTAAATCAGTTTTTTTTAAACAATAATTAAAAAAAAAAAAGAAAACGAAACCTTACTAGCAATATTGGAACAACATTCAAATTTAGAAATTATAATGCGATATAATAAAATTGAAAGTTATATAGGCTTTAAACTTTTGCAATTTTTTCTCTCGTAAGAATGAATCAGTAAAAATCTATATGAAGTTGATTACAACTCAGTAAGTTAGTCGTCGAAACATTTATTTGATATTTCAATTATTTTTTCCCTTTTCTTCATTAACAAAATCATGTTTTATAAAACGTTTTTTCATTCTCTACGTAGTATAGAAAACAATTTTGCTGCGTTATCTATTAATGTTTCACAACGTGTTGGAACTGATTAAAATTATTCATTGAAAATTATAATAATATGAGCATAAATGTTTCTTACAATTAATTTGATTGATCAAATGCATTACGGTTACCCAAGTCTTATATAATGATTTATTATTCAATATATTTTTTATTAAAAAATGTTCGTGGCAGAAAATTTAAAAGCTTTAGTAGAAAACATGATAATTGTATTAATGACAAATAAGTTAACTACTCTCTAAGAGTGAATAAATTAAATAGAAGAACTATCAATAGAAATCCTATAGAAGAACTATAAAACTATCCTACAGAAAAACTATAGAGATATCCTATAAAAAATTATCCTGCAAACCTATCTAATTATCAAACTTACTCTTTGACGTGGCAGTTAATGTTTAACCAACTCTTCACATCAAAGTAGAAGTCTCGTAGAACTGAGTAAAGTAGAACTGAGCTTTCCACGTGGTGAAAAAAAATTCTGTTTAAATTACTGTACTGTATAGTTGTATATTAATGACATTTCTGGATTTAAAAAAAAGAAATAAAAAGAAGGATACTTCTGACGATAAAAAGAAAAATATACAGTATGCAAACCATTTATTATGTAATTTTTCTGTTCATATGGTAACAGTTTACCGGAAATTCAGGTTTTCAAAATTAGTAGTAAAAAATGCAAAATTGAAAACTAGATGTTACAAAATAAAGTGTTTTTATGCTATGCTCTAAGGTATCATGATAAAATTACAAAATTTTACCGCATTTACCAAATTTTATCCCATATTATAAATCATACTTTATTATTCATTTTGTCAAAATCATAACCAAAGCTTTTTGGTGAAAATTACTGGGCTTTTTTGGTGTTCCCATAGCTCAGAAACATAGTAAATTTTGCCCATATTCTGGTAGTTTAACCAAACATTTTTTCTCAGACAAATAGGTTATTTTAAGCTCCTAAGATCTCGCTTAACCGCATCCATACAAGTTCATCTTTATAATCTTTGGAAAAGCATTTGCCTATTTTTGTCTTGGAAATCTAAATTTGCCTATTTAGATTTCTCTTAATCAGTTTCGCTGTCACAATATTCTAATGTTTATAATGATGCTGCATAAATTTTATTAAAGAATTCCAAAATACGTTATTAATATTTAAAAATGAATAAGAATATCATAAACAAAATACGATAAGTTCTAATGCTTCTTTAAACAGCGAATTTTTTTTTAAAAACTGCATAGTATGATAAAATCAATTTTGAATTCAAAATTTTTTTTACGAAAGAACATAAATCTTTAAATTTTTTCACCAAGGTTCTTAATTTTATTTTATTTAATAAAAATTAAATACATATATGAAATAGAATAATATACGATAAGTTAATCTTTCTTTAAATTAAATCTACCAATCCCTTATCTAATTAGTTTTTTTTTTAATTTTAAAAATTGAAAAACTTAACAGGGGAAAATTATCTCCGGCAAAATTTATTTTCATTTCAGCTTAAAAACCAGATTAACTTATGAGAGTTTGATACAATAAGATTTCGGCAAAGGAAAATTTATGAAAGTACCACAAAAAAGTAAATAAGCTTTGAATTGCATTGGAAAAAATAAAAATAGCATGTATATAAAAGTCTAATTTCTGTTTTTAAATTTGAGAAAATCATTTCATTCTCACTGTTTTGTGTTTGATTTCTTAAATGATCAAATGCAAATTTTACGAGGTTAAAAGTAATTAGATATGTAAAAAAAATATTAGGGAATTTTTTATCTCTTTCCAATAAATAAACCGCAGAGTCAGGGAGACGATTTAATATATAATGCATTTATTGATTAAAACAATATTTTTAACTGATATTTTAAGCAACCGCTCTTTCAAGATAAGCTTTTGAAGTAATATTTTAAATTAATTAATTATTAAACAATAGTTTTTATTAACTTTCTATGGTTATTATGGTTATTTGAAATTCGTGTTTGATCCAAGCAAAATGTGTTTTTGGTGCAGATTTTGGTTGTATACTTTCAGATGTTTTTTTCTTCAAATTATAGAATTGTCAGAAGTTATTTATGATTTTTGATGCATTTATAAAACATAACGATGCTAATTAGTACAAGCTCTTATAAGATACAATGATTTAAAACTCTTATAAATATGCAAAGAATCAAAGAATTAGATAAAAAAAATAGTCAAGAGAGTTTTCATGCTAAAATGTAAAATATTTTATAGTATTTAGAAACTAAAAGTGTGAGTAAAAAAATTGCATTTTATTTTCAATAATTTATAGAATTGTTTTTCATATTTTTACAAACGTAAATAGATGGCGATGTCATTTGGCGGAATAATTATTCCCTCAATCTCGTAATTCATTTCAAACAAATACAATTTATTTTAAAATATTATGTAGATGTTTTAAACAATTATCATTAATATGAAACGATACGATAATGCTTTAACTAATGTTTGAACTATTTTTTTAAATATTTAATTGAAATTTATCGGTAGCACTGAATCACGCGGTCGATCTAAAATAAGAACCGTTCATTTCGCGGATGCGGAAAAATTGAGCATTCTTCCCTTTATCCAGTCTCGCGGATACTGACGTCCTCATCACTCCAACGTTTTCACGAAGTCTGATCGCCATTAATAAGAATCCATTTCTTTTCATTCCCGAAATTCAATTCTGAGTAGCGCCATCTGTTGATATTTTTGAAAAATCAACAAAACTCGAGATGGAAATTATAACGGAGCTATTTTGCAACTCTCAGTTTCGAACGAGCTTGTCATACCAAAATGGCAAAAGTTCAGTAAAATGATCAATCATAGTGACAAAAACAATGTGTTTTAATGTTTTTCATTTTTACTATCAAAAAATGCCTGAATAAAGATAAAATGTAAGTTATTGTCAGATAACAAACGAACTATTTGCCAGATTCTTCTGAGGAATGATTAACCCTTGGTTACTTTAGATGGTTAAAGAAAAATATTTAAACCAAAATCTTGATCTTAAACTGAAAATTTGAAAGCTGCTTTCGCTTTTTTTAAAAAAAAAATTTAATAGATAAACTGACTAATTTCTGCATAATTATTTAGCCTTATTCACATGAATTATCTCTGTCATAATAAACACTTAAATTATAAATAACTCAAATTAAATCGGAAAAAAAAAGATGTTTTAGAGAGAAAGATGTTTTTGGTCATCATTATCTCTACTAAACTTTTGTTAAAAAATTAATAACTGTCTGTAACATACTTGAAAAATGAGTTTTAAAACTTAAGGCACGTTCATTTTATGATAAAAAAAAATTCGTTGTGTGATTAAAAATTTTATGACGCGTTTTTTTGTACATTGAATTTTTAATGATCCTTAATTTGACATTAATAGGTCTTTCCAGCAAAGCAAAACAGTTTTAAACTTATGAAAAACGTATTTAAAAAGAAAACTGCTGGAAATATCAGAGTAAGACTTATTATCATTAAATTTGTAAATTTTTAAAGATTTGTTAATGATTAAGAACGTTGATTTTTGTGGATGATAGTAGATTATTTATGCAGTTTTAATTGTTTATCTTATGATTTACAATTTTCTAATTAATGATACACATTTTGTATGTAATATTATGTAATCTATTATGTTATAAATAAATATCATTATTTCAAAATTTTACAAGAAATATTGCTTGTTGATAACGTACAGTAGAATAGTAATCGTTTTATTTCCTCGGCTTCAAAGCACTTCTACTTGTGGCATCAAAATAACTAGGAAAGTAAGCAACTTTACACAATGAAACTTTTCTCTTTATAATATTAATTTTTTCTTCATTTTTAACTTCAATGAACGCAAATAGCAGCGTCTCAGCTTTTTTTTTTTTTGAACATCGTCTAAATTATTTGTTTCAGTTGTCTACCTGGAGCGTACAGCATGTGAGGATAGCTTCGCTAATAACACCCTTTATACCCCAAATCCATACTCCCTTCATCGATTGAAAGATGAAGAGAGAGAAAAAAAAAGGAAACCGCCCTTCCAGATATAAAAAAAAGGAGCCCAGGAACTACATAGGAGACAAGCAATGCAATCTTGAATCTCTTGCCTATCAAGTTGCCTGGGGCACATGTCAAATTCAGACCATGGTATAGAGCAGGGGTCCCCAACCTTTTTGTACCTAAGAGCAAATACCGGAATATCGGTCGAGTGGCGGGCACCATTTATTTTTTCAAGATAAATTTATAGTTGGTAGACATAGGAAATAATATACACTGCATGTAATGCACAAAAAATTTAATTTAACATATGAATATAATTAGTATTAATATCCTTGAGTAAAATAAATTATTACGAAATTGCTTGAAAAACATACAAAGTATAAGAGTTCATATATTCAATTCGCGAGTGGTCAGCTATATTTTGCTTTGTGCTTATATCTGTGGGAATGGAGATCCTTTTCCTGGCGATTTCTATTTTGGTTAGGTTTATCATCCATATTGAGAAAGCAAAACGAATTACATAACATTTTATGGGAAAATTGAAAACGGAAATATTTTATTGTTGGGCACAAGTAGCGGGCGCATCTAAACCGAATGAAGGGCGCCATGGTGCCCGCGGGCATAGGGTTGGGGACCCCTGGGCAGACAGACTCTTCGTCATACCTATACGACCACGCCTTCTGTTCATGGGCAGTGACAGGTATAGTCAGGGTTCCATGTCAAAATACAGATCTATATATTTTCTACTTAAGTAAAAAGATGGTTTTATTATAAGCTAAAGGAAAAAGTTTATAATTTTGTAAGTTTTCTTAAGGAATTAATGATAAAAAAAAGTTTTGTTTCAGGAAATTATAAGCCAATTTGCGAAGAAATTGGGGTAACCTTTTGATATCATTTGGAAGAGGATAGTGACAAATAACATTAGCTCATATTAGTTATCGTAAAATAAAAATTTTTGTAACTATCATTTCTGAAAAAAAAGTTTCGATTTTTAAAAATTTTAAGGATTAAATGATAAATACATATTTTTAGCAAACTGCCGACACATATGGGAAGAAACTGGGGAGACGTTTTAATATCACTTTTGGGATAACAGTGGAAAACAATAACCATAATATTAATTTTTTACAACCTTATCACTTTCACTAAACTAAGAAAAGAAAAAGGAGTTTTTAGTTTTTGAAAAAATATTAAGGATTTAATAATATTTTTTCCTTTTCTATCTTTTTTTAATTTTCTCCAATTTGTGAAAAAATAAGAAAAATGTTTTAACATCACATGGATAATGATGACAAAAAACAACTTATAATGTAAGTTATTTTAAAATCAATTTAATTCATAACATCATTAACAGTTTTTCGAAGCTGAGTAAAAAAGGAAAAAATTTTCAATTTTTAAAAGGTCTCTTAAATCTGAAATATAAAATTTTTTTGAAAGTTATAGGCCAATCTAGAGAAACTAAAAATGTTTTAAAATCACTTGATTTATGATGCTAAACATTCTACATTCTATAATGCTTTTTGACGTAAGAAAATTTTTTTTACACTATAAATAATATTGTTTGCAAGTACTGTAGAAACAAAGATAGATAGATAGACATTATAGTGTATTTCATTTAGTATTGAAATGATTATATTATAACAATAAAATTAATAATTTTTTTTAAAATTACACATTTTTTAAAATCAAATTATCTTTTTTTTTAATTTAACGATTTTATTTTATTCATTTAAATTTATTGAGCTTGCTAAATATTCCGGATGAAGTTTGATGATCTTTGACTTGAATTAAGGTCTGGTTTCTTAGGACAAGCTCCTTATCTGGGCGTCAGCGGGACGTCAACGTCGCGCTGACGCCAACAAAATACTGGTTTGTTAGCTCAAGGCCTGGTTTCTTAGAACTAGCGCCTTATCTGGGCGTCAGCGGAAAGTTGACGTAGAGCTGACGCCAAAAAAATACTTTTTTGTTAGCTCAGCTTGAGCAGTTGGACCAACGCAGACATTATTTCTCATTGCGCATGCGTTAATAACGTACACAAATATTTATTTTGAATTTGTATTGATTTTGTGATTGTCGACCAGTGTTTTAGAGAACAAATAATGACTTTGTCCAAGAAAAAACACATTATAGCTGAGCTAAATAAAGAGTGCTATGCTTAATGAAGAAGCTATGTTTAATGTCAAAGTCAAAATCTTTGCTGATTTCATTGTGCTGTTGGATGTTGTCCGCCATTGCTTCTGTGGTTAACGTCACGTTGTAATCCAACTGCAGTTGAGTTGGACGGCAATTGTAGTTCAAGATGAGCGTTCGATGACGTATACTATCAAACTCACAAATGGACCAATCAGAGGTTAGCGCTGATTTCCAGCTGACGGCGTCCTGTCCTAAGAAACCAGGCCTTTAGAACCACGGTTGTCGAAAGTACGACAGATTATTACAGCATATGCAGATTATTTTTGAGTATTTTTTAAAGTGATCTAAGAATTAAAAATTTTTTTTTTTTTTTAATGAAGAAAAATTGTTTTTTTTTTATAAAAAAAAACTCAGAACAAGTAAAAAATAAAGATAAAACGAAAATCTATCCATTTATGAAAGATTGATAGAGTTTCGTTCTCTCTATCTTCATTTATGAAAAATAAGGAATAATTCCTACCTTTTTTTCAAAAAATATTTAACACCGAAACACGTTTATTCACAAAACCCACTCAGATATTATGTACCTGTGATGGTGGTATTGCAATGAATTTGATCTGAAGAAACTTTAAGAGGGCTGAAATCAGAGTATCATAAATTACAATTATGTTAATTTCTTCCTTAAAAATTTCTTCCTTTAAAAGATTATTATCTACATCGAGTTCATTATTTCTTTCTGATTTTTTAATTTCTCTTTTTGGACAAATCTAAAGCATGAGGCATGATTGTGCTAAATTGTATTTAAATTTAAAAAAATTTTTTTTTTGTATAATTTTACTATATTTAACAGTTTTATATTGTGCTAAATATATGTAAGATTAAGCTAAATTTTTTCAATAATAATCTCTGCCTGATTGAAGTATTTGAAAATAGTTCTGTAGATTGATTCTGGAAATTCTGCTACCAGGATTTAAGCTATATTTGCAAATAATTTTCAACCAGAATGGTGTTCTGTCTCTAAATCTTTTCTCAAAACGGCGTCCTTGTCAAATAATACTATGTCTTTTACAGCAAATAATATTTAATGTGATTTTACTAGCACATAGACTGAAATAAATAATACATCATATTTTAATCTTAAAAATAAGATATTTAATAACATGTATCGGAAAGGCATTGATTTATGAATCGAAAAATGTATTCAAACGAAATTCGGAATAAAACGTGATTTCTTAACATTATTAAAATAGAGTTTCAAACAGAAAAATTATGAGTATATCAAATGAAAGTAATAAATTCCAATGAACGAAAGTACATTAAATAATATGAAAAGATTAAATTTTAACTACTTAATTAAATCTAAAAACTGTAATTCTTTAAAACCATTTTCTGAAGGATTGGAAGAAAATAATTTTTCCGAGCATTTTTTGAGCAAAATCATGAGCAAATCTTCAAACAAATGTAAGGTTTTAAATTTTGTAGAAAATTATTAAATATCGCATTGTTATTAATTTAAACTATGTGCGAATTAATTGCATTTTCCCTCTAAATCTTAATTCATTATACATTTTATTTTACTCAAGTGTTAGTTCTCTTTTAATTTCACTTTAGTTTTCCAATTATGTATAAGTAATTCATACACACTTTTGATGTATTTTTTAAGTTTTTTTTTTACCGAAACCTGTCAATCATATATTCATTTTACATCTCACTTTGCTTTAGTGTCGCATCACGTATAATTTTACATTAGTTTTCAAATTAAGTTATTAAACAGCACGCATTGCAATAGCTTTTGCGATAATTAATGAATGATATATGCACACTTAATTTTTTCTTCCTAAATTATTGACGATGTCTGTTCCAAACAAAAGTTCATAGATTATTTTTCTCCTCCTTAAAATTTATTAATTTAGTGAACTCACAAGTAGTCTGATGAATAAAATCTGGAAAATAAAATAATTGTTATTATCTTAAGAACTATTTTAGTGAAACAAGCTTAGACGGGTTTTCGTCACTTTGGAGAGAGTCCCTACAGCCAGTGCTGTCAGATAAACTGACCCTTCCCCCTTGCCAGATCCAGCAGCGAGCTTTCTAAGTGATGCGTGAGGGAGAAATGTCAGGTGTCGCCGCACTGAGGGACCCCTTCGTGTTCTCAATCCCCGTCCACCCTCCCTACACACTCCTCTTGCCGTGAAGAAGTATTCCAACTATATTCAGCTCCCTTTCCGCTCCACACCCCATACTTGAAATCAACCAGCTAAGGGTGGAGGGAGTTACTCCCACAGGAATCTCAAAAGCCTCCACAGAGAGGAGATTCCAACGACGTCGTGATGACCTTTCAACCGTCGTGGACGCCGATAGGGGGAGCCACCATGGAGTGTAGCCCAGTCTCTGGAATGTGCCTCTGTTGCATGTAAAACAGCTCATTACACTTTCCAGAATTGTTGTTCTTGATTGAAAAAATGCTGGAAATGCAGCACTATTCATTATACGTGTCATACATATTTTGTAGCCCAGCAATAAAGAGTCAAAAAACAATTTCGCTTCGTCAGGAGGTGTTTATTGCTCTTTTTCTACAATGTGTACCAATATCAACATTTCCGAGAAGATGGAAGGGATTTTGTAAAATTTGGGATCCATTCTAAAACTGAAATGCCAATTGATAAGGAGGGGGAAAAATAAAGAAGATTAAACATCGCAAATCAATCCAGATTTTTCTCATGAAACTACTTTATTTTAAAGTGTTATTTTAACTAATACTCCACGCAAATATTAATAAGTATACGTGTGTTGATTTTAGTTTTAAAAAGTATAGAAGATTTAATACGTATAACATAAAAGTTCTATATTTGTTCATTTGCAAATTAATAGCGTCAGAATATTTTATATTAAGCGTAAACCCTTGCCAGTAGATGGGCAAGTATATGCCCTCCAAACGAAAAAAACTTTTACAAATTTTTCAACATTTTTAGTTGAAGATTAAAAAATAAATATATTGAGATCGATTTTTCTTGAGCTTCGAGGAATCTTGGCTTAAATTTCGGAATCCTATTTCCATTACACTCGGTTAGCTGAAATATTTGCCATGAAGATACCAAAAAGAAAGGCTAAACAAATTAGAAAATGAGATTCTAGAATGAATTCCTCATAAATATTTTATTTTAGCAATTTTTTTTAACAGTATTGAACTAATTAAAATATTTTTAATTTTTCGACCATTGTCAACAAAATTTCATATCCTTTACTTAAAATAAAATGCGTAAGTATAGTATATAACATTCAAAACAAGAATTTTATACAAATTTTTTCCTTGAGCAAATGATAGAATTTCTTTGCTATTTCTTCCTGAAACATAATGTTCCTGATCATTAAATGGTAGGGTTGATCTTACACGTGAAGCTCATTGATCCTATTCCTAAAAACAGTTCCTTTAAATCAATTCAATTATTCAAAGTAAAACTTGATTTCAATTTAATATTTGTACTAACAGAATATGAATTATTATTTAGCCAACTAATCTACTGGATATTTGAAAATATCAAAAAGTGTTTAGTTCGTAACTTAATTGTAAATTCTCTCTACTCTGTCTATAAGAATGCAACGGCATAAGCAATTTAGAGATTTTCATTAATTATTATGCATCTCCATAGCTGTAATGTTATGTAACAAAAAACAGTTATTTGTGGTACATATATATATTTTTTCGCTTACGAAAGGAAAACACAGAATTTGTTTTGAAGAGCAAAGCAGAAACCAGATCACTCCAACTTCAGTGAAGCTGAACAATATCCACTACTCTGAAGAAGGGAGGAAGAAGAAAAAAAAAGAGAAAACTTTCGATCGCAGCAGGGTTTTCGTTCCCCTTTCCTCTGCAGGGTTTTAATTCATCTGCATTGGGTCAGCAGCAGCATGAGTGAGTGTGCCGGAGGTGCGGGCAAACAATAAAGAAATAAAATAGGCAAAAGGAATGGTGCAAGCTAAAAGAGAAGGAAAGAGAGAACAAAAAAAAGTGTAGAAGGAAGCAATTTCCAGGACTAAGAGGAATTGCCCATGTGGGTACAGCGGCTAGAAGAGATGTAGAGAGAAAAGGGGAAAAGGAAAAGTAAAAAAAAAACAGGAAAAAAAGAAGGAAATTTTCGGGACCGTCATTAAATGAGGGGTGGGCTGGAAAGGGCCAGCATTGCAATTACGACCTTTTCCTGATCGATGCTTATCCCTCTCTGCCGGCCTGAGCTTTGCTTATCTGCGAGAAAGAAAAGAGGTTTGGACATGCTTGCAATGCTAACTACCAGTACGTCGACATTTTTGGACACAAAAGATTTCCTCGAGCAAAATAACACAAGACGTTTATTTGCTGAATCATTGAAAATTAGGCTGTTTTTGATTGCTTGGAAAACAGTCTTACAGAGCTCTACATTCTGAGAAAAATTTGTTTGTTGAACTATAATGTTTGTACTTAAAACAACAATACCGTGCAAATTTGCTGTAACTTTATTATGGTGTAAAATTGATCCATATTTCCGTTCAAGCTGAACCAAAGTGAAAAATTCCGGATTAAATGACACTAAAAAAAACTTTTACTGTAAAATCCATTTTTACTGAAACATGTCAAGTAACAAAAAAAATCTTATGAACCGTAATTTTTACTGTAATAATTACCGTAAAATCACTGAATCACTTTCATTAAAAAATTATTACTGTGAAAATTAAGGTATAATATTTAAAAGTAAAAACGGATTTTATGGGTTATGCACTCCCGAGACTTTATTACGTAATTTGATCGGAATTTTTCATAGTGCGGAATAAAGTTTAAGAAGATCATTAGTATGGTTTAATATATCACGTTATTGTGGTTACAGCAAAATTGAGCGATATTATAGTTGAACAGGCCCCAAAAATGTTAATGGTCTATAGTCACATTGGAAATATAATAAAACTAATTTAAAATTTAGCACACCTTACAAATAATTGTTATTTCTCAAATGGTTGTCCGAAAACCAAATTGAATTCATTGAACCAAGAATCACAATTGATAAACTATCACTTTAAAATATTTATTTGCTGTCCTTAGCAAGTTAGCATCTCTGTGCTGAAGACGTCTGAGGAACGTCAATTATTGTTTTGATATAAGAAGCAAATGACGTCTCCCAGACGTCTTCGTGTGGCAAGGGGTTAACCTCGAAATTCGAAATGTGTAATTTATTATCGTCTTATTCTTATACTTTTTTTAAATTCTGTTTCACTGTTTTTTCTTTTTTTCTGTTCGCAGTGACATTTAAAACCAAGAATCTTTCCATCAGTCAGAAATAGGCACGTATATTTCCTCTGCGGGTCGATGAGTAAGGGAAGAAGCAGTTTTCATCGAGGAAATGTTAAAAGGCTCGCTTGAAATAGACGCATCTTTTTTAGATTTCAGACACAAAAAAGTATCAAATTTTTTATTGCAAATTTAATTACTCAAATATTGAGTGAAAATTATAATGTTAGAAGGGGCTGTATCACTTCATTTATAAAATGCGAGGGGGGCTAAAGCTCCCACCCGGTGCATTGGTGCTTAAGCATCTAATCTAAGGTATTTTATAACTATTCCTTCAACGAATTCAGATTCCGTTGGCAGCTATACTCCTGGTACTGATGTCTGCTGCAGTTAGAGGATTTCAAAAAATATTAAAGCTGTCAAAGGAAACTTTTTTTAGATTTTAAACACTTTTTTCCTCATTTTATTTTAAAATTTATTGCAGTGTTTTTATGCTTCATTGCATTCATTTTTTGCACAGAAATTTCAACTTTTTTTCATACAATACCAATTAGTTGTCAGTAGGGTTAACTTTTCCATTTTTTTAAATAAAAAAAATTAAATGAAAGTATAGAAAATGTTTACCTTCTGTTATGTCTCTGCCGAGCGTTAAGCGACGATTTCCAAAAAAAGTTTATTAATTGGCAAATGATCCCGAAAACCACACTAAAAAACGTAAGGGATGGAAAAGAAAAACAACGCTGCGTGTTAAATAAATAAAATAAAAAATAAAAAAAAAGACTCCAAACCCAAAATGGAATTTAATAAAATCTATCACAGTTGTTTCGCAAAAGCAACACCAGGTGTGAAAGACTGAAAGTGGTTGTTACTCCAAAATGCTGTATTTGTAATGCACTGTAAATAAATTTCTCACACTCTCTCTCTCTCAAAAAAATGAAAAAATGATTTCTCATTTCAGTTTTGAATAAATTTTATTTTTGTGTGTGAATTTTAAACAGAATTTGTACATCATTATCATTATAAGATTTATTTTTTTGTGACATCGGACTGTAATAGACTTACCAAGCAATAATTTGAATTTTAATAACCATCAAAAGAATCATAGAGTGGATGATTCAATGATGTAAATAAATCCGATTTGATACAGCATCTGCAGTGAGGTTGCTGGCATAAGGTATAGCATGAACACGCGATACTTGTGGAATTTAAATTTTCTGAACAAAGAAAACAAAAGAAAATTTAAAGTAACTTGCTAATTTTAAGGGTTAAGAAAAGAAATTTTCCTTTTTGAATAGCATATACCAGGGGTGGTCAAGCTTCTTGATAGTCGAGCCATTTTTCAAAATTTAAAATTTTCCGCGAGCCGCAATTAAATACGTAGGGGAGAATGGGGTCAATTGTAACATTTTTTACTTAACTATTTTTAGCTAACAAAAAATCCAATATATTATTAGTATTAATTGACAGACGAGTAAAGTAGACTATCCTCTACTAGAAAAAATAAATAAATACCTTATTTTAAATGTTATTATATTAGTTATTAACAATTTTTGACAGTCATGCACTTGTTACAATTGTCCCCACTTACGGGGTCAATTGTAACAGTTCATAAATTCAACTAAAACATAGTTAATTATACATATTATCATAGCTGTGATATTTTTTTTTGATCAAAATAGTAGTGATATTTTTGGAGTAAAAATAATAATGAGCAGAGACCCAAAGGGTTAAACTTTTAATTTTAAGGGGTTAAAAATTTTAATTTATGTTGTGAAAGGTGACAAATAAAATAATGCACATGCAACATAATATAAATGATATAGGAAACTATTGGTGGTTCTTAAAGAGTTAAGTAATGGTTTGTAAACATAAGATTATTTATTTTCAGCTGTTACAATCGTCCCTTTATTTATTGTTACAATCGTCCCCAAGACGCCATTTCAGCTTCATTTGTTAAAAACAATGCTCGTTAATTAACAAAACTAATCTTTTTTTTATTGAAACGTTAATTAAGGTGTCCACTTACATATTCGGTTAATAATTTTCATTTGTTTAAACAAAATTGCTTTGTTAGAATATAATATTCCAATACCAAAAAAAGTACTTACGTAGCGTGAAAATATCTTTTGTGATGTAGCCCTTTCAAAAGTACATAAAAATTGTTGCCAGCAGGGGTGTACACGTAGATTTATTAAATACACCTTGTGTGCCACCTAGAAACCAAATCTAGAACCCGACACTCGAAATTTTTGCTCTGTTACAATCGTACCCTGTTACAATTGACCCCACTTTCCCCTATTCAAAAGGTATGCAAAAAAGGTCTTAAAAATTTCTTTTTACATAAATTATATTTATTGAGAACATATAAGCAAAAGTACAAAATATGTGTATTGAATTTAAATATTAAACATATTTATTTTACTTGATAATTCTTCAAAATTTGGTGAATAATTGGTGACAGCACTTCTCAGTAATTCTTTCAGATGCTAGTTAGTTAATACTGATCGGTTTTTGGATTTCACGAATTTTAAAGTGGAATAAAATGATTCACATAAATACGTTGTTCCGAATGTTGAAATAATTCTACAATCAACCTTTTTTAATTCAGGATACTTCGATTCTGGTTCAAATTTCCAAAATTCAGTAATCGACGTCGACTTATATTTTAATTGTAAAGCTTGATCTTCTTGCATCTCTATTAATTCTAATTCTCCAGATGCTTTTTGTGTCATAATTATATTGGCAATGAAAACTCACATTGAATTGAACAACGTTGCACTTAGTCTTTCATATTTGTTCTCAGTAATTTAAAAGACATTTTGAAATACATACGGAGCGATAATAACCTTCTAAAATATAATATCACAAAAATTGAAAGGGAACTCGGATACGTTTATCGAGAGCCACAAATAATCCATCAAAGAGCCGCATGTGGCTCGCGAGCCGCAGGTTGGCCACCTCTGGCATATACTATATTCTGTTGCAATATACGACCATTGCGGTATAGGACATACTAACATTAATTGTGTCATCAACATTTGTGAGATGAAAAAAATATTTTTATCACAATTGTATTAACCTAATTTAATTCACATCAAAAATAAAATAAAAACGCAATCTCAAAATTTTAGGCCTTAAGCTTTGTTCGTCATAATTTATTACTCTTTTTAAATTTAAACACATTTTATGGGCAATGTTTAGAAGGGTAGGTACAAGATATTCTATTTAAAATATCTTTTTGGCACAGTTACTTTTAAAACTCTAATATATTCCAATTTATTATCTTAAATATAACTTTTTACAGGATGAAAAGCAATATTTCTGACAAGTATTAATGGGAATAAAACTAACTTAGTGTAAATTTTGTAAATAAAATTAATAAAATACATGTTTTAGACCGTAGAAATTTAAAGTGATTTTTAAATACTTTTTAATAAATTTGTTGTTTGTTTTAATTTCCAGAAATTTTGTTATTCTTCATTTCAGACTTGGGCAACTTAATTTTTTAAAAATTAAGATTTGAAAGACTTTTATGCTTCGAAAAAAATATAAATAAATTAAAATTGTTTTTAAAAATGTAATTGTATCGGAGAGTATAAACTTTATATTTTTATAAAGTAACTTGATTAATACTTAATGATAAAGTTCCTCTGAATTATTTTGCTCTACCCTATCCTCGTTTTTATTGGTTCAAGGTACTCCATGTTCTAGGTTAAAGATCATAATAATTTCTCTTCCTAATCCTCTAAAATTAAATAGCTGTAAGTATTTGCTAAATTAAGGACCTAATCTTGTAATCAATTAACTTGTAATCAATCAAACTTGTAATCAATTTATTTCCCTAAATATATAGAAAAAAAATTCAGAGGGTTAACTACACTATAAAAAATTACAGATCAAATTGTCATTAAGTGCAGGCACTTACGGTACATCATCTGTAAAAGCAATTTTACTGTAAAATCTATTTTTACCGTAAAACATTATACTATGATTTTTGCAGTGATTTACAGTAAAAATTATACCATAATTTTTTCAATAAACTAGAGTAATTCTTTGATTTTACAGTAATTATTACTGTAAAAATTATGGCTTCTCAGATTTTTTGTTTCGTAACATATTCAGGTAAAAATAAATTTAGCCGTAATTTTACTTGGAATTTCTTACTGTGCAGTAGAATAATGAAAATTACTCAGTGATAAAATATAACTTGTTGAAATAAAAATGGCTTACTTTATCTATGTCATTTGATTCTTACGCGTGGTTTGTAGTACTAGTTATGTAACATGTTAACGAATTTAATAGCGTTAAAATAATTGAGCCAGGTCCAACGTCCTCCAAGTCCAACCTACACTACTATGCAATCGTAATGCACAATAATAGCAATAATAAAAAAGAAAACAGTGCAACTGTAGCAAATCGTTAAATATAACTTATTTACTTAAAAGTACATACATTTTTGACCATTCATAGTTTTTAAATGCATATTTAGAAAAATATTGAACAACCAACTGCTTATGAGCACATCGTAAACATTTTATAATAGTATGTACTAAATTCTAAAACATAAGAATATTGCAATTATGTGTAAATAAGGTAAAATTAAAATGATGGAATATTTATTAAAGGGGTTACTAGGCTTGAATTACCCAGATAGCACTTTTTAGGGTTTGCAAATCTCTTCTTTGACGAGCTACAGTCAAAAGGTTTCATTTTCTAGTCACACAAACTGAAGAGAAATGAAGCACGCCTGCCTTAGGCCGGCTTAAATTTCAATAAAGAGATGCCTGATACAATTCCGCTTGCCTTTACACTAGACATCGGAGAGTACACAAAAAGTAATAACCTAATATTTTGAACAATAGACACTGTTTCAGTAATTATGTTTAAAAATTGAATGATTAGCAAACTGAATAACTATATATGAGTCGCTCAGAAGCCAATGCGGTTAAGTCCAAAACACAACAATTGAGAAAATTAATGTTTTTTGATACATTAGTTTTTAAAATTCCTGGTTTATTAATTTAATTAGAAAAGTGTATAAACTCTTTTTTCGAGGTGTAAACTCTGCAAAAAAAAAAAAAAAAAAACAAGATATGTACAGGAAGTGTAAATAAAAACGTAAGTATTTATTGAAATAATGACAGCATCTTAAAAATTTTAGGACTAATACCATTTGGCAGCTGAAAAAGATAAGAAATTTATGTCTTCTAGTATAAACGAACTTCGATTTTTCTCAATCATCACTAGATACAGTGACTAATTAGAAAATAAACAGTTGGATTATTTCAAAAATTGTTTTTTACTTCAAAACTAAAGTGGCACTTTTCCTTGTTTTAGGAAATGAAAAAAAAATTTAAAAAAAAATAAAAAAATACCACATTTTAAAAAAATACTACGAAAAATACCATACCCCTTTTTTTGGTGAAAAAATACTACCGTAGTATTAAAAATACTACGTCTGGCAACCCTGGTTACTATGAATTTCTTGTTTTTCAGTGTTACCAACAAATATCGAAAGAAGAAGAAGAATTTAATTTTTATTTCAAAAATTATGTAAAAAAATATTGATAAAAGGTGGACTTATTCACAATGGCTTCTGAAATTATTATATAATATATTCAGAAGCTATTAAAAAAATTGCTGTCTAACCTAGAAAAAAGTAACCAACGAGTAAATCCTTTAATAACTAAGAAGATTATTATTTATTTCATCAAAATTTCCAAAAATTAGAAAATATCAAAAAATGGACTTAACCGCATTGGCTTCTCAGCGGCTCATATAATTCTAGCGAGTTGTAAATTACTATCTGTAAAGCTTCAAGTTTGTTTTAAAAATAAACTGTAGAAAATTACCTAACTGGCATTATGATAGTTTGGTTTTGAGATGGACCGAGAGAAAAAAATTCTGGTGTCCTTACGGCATGGTAATGTCATTTCTGGGGAAAAAAAACCCATAATTCTGGTAATAAAACTAAAATAAATGGTATTTATAAGCCATTCATCTGGTATATTTTCCGTTCATATAATAATGGTTTACCGGAAATTCCCGGTTTTAAAAATTATAGTTCTTATTAAGATAATACAAAGATAATACAGAGAAGGAAAGAACATCCATGCCTTGCCCGGGATTCGAACCCAGAAACTTTAAGATGCAAGGGTTCCCTAACCTCTACATAGACCGGTCGGCCTTTGAAGCATCATTGTACACATTATTGTATACGTTCCTCCACTATAGAATAGTTCGTATTATTATTGTTTATAATGATAATAAAAGAGGAGGCAACAAAAAAATACTGATTCTATTGCTAGAAACAGTTGAAAGAATAATAAAGAATTTAATCAGAGTAAAACTAAAACTCTTTTAAATTCACATTTTGAGAAAACTTTTAAAATGGACGCTGATGAAAACAAAAATAAAAACCAATTTGGCTTACTTATGGACACGTGTTATTTTCAGACATTTTTTTGCAATCCTATGTATATTTAAGCTTGTTTTGTTGTTCCAGACCACATTTCCATTTTTTTTTATCTATTAAAGGCACATTAAAAATATTTATGTATTTGAAAGCTACGAAAAATTTCATTACTGATTGATACCTGTCATAAATATTCGATAATTATTTTAACAAATTTAAATATTTAAACTTTTTTTCAAACCGCAAGTGTCTCGTAGCAGACGATAAAAGAAAAGTGATTTTGATAACCATTGTATTATGCATTATGCATGCGCAATATTTCAGTGATGGATATCTGATGAATCTTATGGTAAAAATCTCTTTCTTGAAGTTTAAAACTTATTACAATCTATTTTTTTCTCATTTTAGTTTTATTAATTTTCAGAATTACGAAATATTGAATCGTATTGGTACATTTTTATAATAAACGTGAATGATACGGACAGCAATTGTATCTTAGGCTCTTCAACTACTTTTAAAAAACTACAAAAAGAGAATCTTCCAATGAATTCGAATAAATGTAAGTAGTAAATATTAATATATATTTGACTGTTACTTAGTATAAAGTATTATATACTAATTAAGTATACTAAGCTCACGAATGAAACCTTTCTGGTATACTATACTAACCGTGCTGTATATGGCCATGAAGTTTTTTGCAAAAGAAAAAATTCCGTAATTCTGGTTGTTAAAATTAAAATGTCTGGTATTTAATCCATTCATTTGAAAATTCGTTCATTCGTATGGTAACGGTTTACTGGGAATTTCTGGTTTTCAAAATTATAGTTCTTATTACCACCAATTTAGTAAAAAATATAAATCTGAAAAGTAAATTTAACGGAAAAAGTGTTTTTTTGCCATGCTTTATGGTATCATGATAAAATTACAAAATTTTACCACATTTTATAACATATTATAAAACCATATTTAATAATATGTGATTTATTGTTAATTTTACAAAAAATCATTACCAAAGTGCTTCTGTAAAAAGGTTTTTGGTGTTCCTGTAGACGCAGAAACTATTATGAAACCATATTTTATAATATGTGATTTATTGTCAATTTTGCAAAAAATCATTGCCAAAGAGCTTTGGTAAAAAGGTTTTTGGTGTTCCCATAGATTCAGAAACTCGGTGTGGTAGATTTGACAATACTTTTATTCTCAGGGCAAGAGTTACAGTAAAAACTTATCTAATTTAGTAATAAAAACTTCTCAAACAAGTATAAAATTATGTTGTGCTCTTTTCGAAGCTCTTTTGCCAAATTTCACACATTTGAGGCAAAGCTATAATTTTTAACTAACTTTGGTAATCGGAGGAGTATTTTCAGCATGATAATGGGGATTGAATAAATACTATTTTGAAGTATCTGGGCTTTTTTGAACAGACAAATAACTTATATATTACACTTTTTTCTAAAGTTTCCAATTTGGCGCGATTTTCAATGATTTTCAAAATTTTATGATTCTAGTTAATGCAGCATTGGTGTAACTTTCTTTAAATCAAAAAATAAAATCACGAATGCTGTAACTTTTATTCATTTTGATGTTTTCATCCATTTTTCAGAATTAGCATAGAAGACGCTAACAAGAGCTAGGCTAAACTTGACCAAATAGTCATGGATAACTGTTGCAAACTCACATCAATTATGAAAATAGCATATTATTCTAAATAAAAAAGCGTTTTTTTATGTAACGATAAAGACTTCGAGAAACAGCCTAAAAGGTTACTTTTTTTTGGCGCAGTAAGCGTATCGATATGAAGATATTTTTGGATTTCATGCTATTTACAGCATTTTAAGCGCAGCACTTCTTTTCATTGAACAATTTTTTTTCAGTATAAAGACAGATAGTTGGATTTATATTTTTTTTCAATAGCCTTTTGTTTCATTCAAAATAATACAGTTAAATTTTATAATTAAAATAGACTATTTTTAAAATACTTGAATAGTTTAAGAGTGATATGAAAATTGATGATAAAACTTAATATCATATATAATTATTTAAGGTATTTATAATGGAATAATTATTTATAGTAACAGTTGAAATGAATAACTTTACGGTTTGTAAAATTAGGAGACTTTAAAGAGTATGCTAAATATGCTGTACATAAATTATCTATCGCGGCAAAATGTTTCCACTCGAGAAGTACTTATTAAAACTCATTTTTAGGGCGAACCCTCTTTGAACTAAGATATGTTTTAAAAGATATAAATGCATTTGAGTTGCTTTAAAAATTTTCAATCTCATTACATTTCTCATGCAAGAAGAAGTCAGCTGTGAAAACGAGAAATTTGAGCTTAATTATTAAATTTAGTTTCATATACTATATATTCTTTAAACTCGGTTTTCAACTATAGAAAAGTTCTTCTGGAAGGAGCCTGACACTGAAAGAAGTGAAAGTTAGGGTAAGATAGGGCAGATACATGGGTCCAACGCCCTACCAACCAGGCTACTTCGGCCACTGAGAATAATGGAAATGTTTAACAATTTAAATTTTTATTATTTGATGCTCTTTCGGATTAAAAAAAAACAAGTGGATGTTCAACTCATAGAAAGAAAAATTAATGGCTCTCAGCATCCGAATTTTCCATTCTCCAACAATTTTCCGAGCGAAACAACGCAGTTGTACAGTGCGGAAAAAAACATCAAGAAAAAAAAACGGACCACTCTGAATAACTTTTGATCTAATGATCGGATTTTCACGTTATAGGACTCAATCTTAATGGCTCGTGGGATTGACTTCAAATATGCTAATTAATAAGTGCAGGATATATTTTAAGTTACGAAATCAGACACAAAAGCGTACTTTATCTAAATATACATACCTTTTTCTCAAGGGTTCGAATTTTTGAATCCTAAGACATGGGGGACAGCTACAATTTGGGAAATATGGTCCCAATAGTTAGGCCAGGAGAGCGGTCCAAAGTTTTGACCTCTTAGTGTTAATTTCAATTTTTGCGTATTTCACTATATTGCGAGATCTTTTTAAGCGAATTGAAAAATTCCTACACACAATTATAAAATTCGTTTATGCAAAGGCAATTCAATGCAAAAAATAACTTTTAGTAAATATGTTTTATTATTTTATTTAACAATGTTCGAAAAAGTTTTGAATTGTAAGTCATACAATTTTCAGACTCGTCTTATAAATTTTAATTTTACATGGCAAAATACAAAATTTAAGCACAATTGTTTGAAAAATTCTTGAGAAATTGAATTTCAATAAAGTCATATATTTAAAACTCGATTTCTCGGGAACTATTCGACCGATTTCACTCAAATTTTGCCATTTAAGTTATGTTCTTCAAAATGATGCAAGAAATGTATACCTTACAATTAAAATGTTTTTCGACCATTATTAAATAAAATAAAAAATTTTTTTAAATATTTACTAAAAGTTATTTTTTACCTGACATTATCTTTGGATAAACAAATTTCAATGAATAATTGTGCGCAAAATGTTTTCAATTTGCTGGAGAAGTTCTCGAGATATAATGAAATACGCAAAAAGTAAAATTAACATTAAGGGGGTCAAAATGTTGGAGCGTGATTCTGACCAAACTGTTGAGACCCCTATAAGTTTGGGTTCGGAAATCTGAATTCAGAAGTAAGTTTTTGTGTCTGATTTCGTAACTTAAAATATCATCTGCATTTATTAATTAGCATATTTGACATCACCTCCTCGAGCCATTAAGATTGAGTCCTATAACGTGAAGATCCGATCATGAGATCAAAAGTTAATCAGTGTGGTCTGTTTTGTATTTCGCGCACTATACATAAATTATTGCTATTAATTTTTTACAAGTCAATTACCATTGACTTTATATTTATGGAACATTTTTCAAAGCGTAATTTTAAACAATGAGCTTTTAACAAGATATAATTCTTTACAACCTAGGCTATTTCATTAAAATGTGGGAAAATATCTTCAAGTATTGAAACAAAATCCAAAAGATAGTTCAATTTATGTTATTTTACCAAAAAAAACGTTTATTGATATATTCCCAGTGCTCTCAATTGAAATAAAAATTGAATCAAAATTACACTGTAGTTTTGGTATAAGAATGAATTAATTTCAGGTGATGTAAACAATCGTAACAATTCATTCACTATTAGAGAATCAATGCGTTATTCATTTAATTTAACAGTCGAAACATCAAGTAAGAATTTGTAAAATTGCCTTTATAATCCGACTAAAATAAGCTGCGTAATCTAAAATTTAAAAAAAAAAATATTTTTGGGGAAATTTTTGAAAAAGAAATTGTGGGGTAGTTCTAAATTAAATTCGAATTTATGAGAGCCACAGCCATTTTATTTCTCTAAGCTAGAGAAAAAATATTTTTAGATGGTGCTTCGTCACTAAAAGACGAAGTAAGTTGAAAGATTAAAGTTGCATGCCGAAATTACACAATGAAAGACGTCAATGACACTAAAACACGAAGAAATCAATCGTCGAGAAAATAGAGTTGCTTCACTTTTTGGATTGATAAGCATTTATTTTTGAAGTCACTGTAATAACAATATCAGCAACCGTATAAATTAAGTTCCGAGTAGGGATTTATCAAAAATTCAAATTTTACGATGAATATATCACGTGGCGTCTTACAGTTGCAAATTCCAGATATACTATTAGCAATTAATGTATTTATTTGCATTGTTTGATGACTTTTTATTTATGATATTGAGGTATTTATTCAAACTGTATCACGAATCTTCAATCCCCTTTGGGTATAATATTAATATTCCGCTGACTTAAAAATTGTTTTTTAGTAACAACCATTTTGTTATAGTTAGATAAATAGCATCGGTTGGATTTTTAAAAGATTGCATTTAATCAAATTGATTTAGGTTCCCACTTTATCCTGCAAAAAACTGAAGATTCTTTTTCGAAAAATGGGTTATTAGCTCTTTATCTAAAAGAGGAAAAAGTTTTCTCGAACCGATTCAATCCTTAAAGAACGATTTTAGAAAACATAATTCTATTTAGGGGTACCAGGTCCTACGCCATTCAAAGGATTCAAATACATCTGTTGATTTCGAGATGTGTTTGGAAAAAAAAACGATCATCATAATAGCTGAAAATTTGAATATTTCAAACTGATATTAAATATTTTAAAACAGTTTTATCGATGGAAGCAAAAGATTCGAGGGAGGGAAGGTGAGGTAAAAAATTGATCGGTGTTTATTTTCTCTAGAAAATAGAACTTCTGGAGTCGGGAATATTCAACTGCTTTTTACTAAATAAAATAAACTCATTTATGTAATTTTCTTGTGTTTTTCGGAAAACTTGCCTAATAGAGTTTTGCCACCGTGTAGTTTTTTTTGTTTTTGAAAGATTAAGTTAGGAGTAAAATATATAAAGAAGAACGATTCATGAAGAATCCATAAAGTTTAGATTTTCCGGATCATTTTTAAAGCTTTAATCTAGCTTCAACTTTGAGGATTTCTTATTATTTGAATTTTGGTTTGTGTGCTAATTTCGTCAATGGCTATCTCTATGTCATTTACAGATCATTCCTCACTAGGATTTAAAAATTTTTAAGAAAATGCATTATACTTAGCAATTCTACTGTCTTACTGTTAGTTTAATTTAGTAGTAGTTTCAATAATAGATAATAATTCTGAGTTTCAGTTTTTCTTTTTTTTCGCAATCCTTTACTTTGTTTTTCGCAGCGTATTGTTCATTCTTTTTCTTTATTTTTGCAAAATAATACTATGTTCTTTAGAATAAGAATGGGCATGAAACTAATATCTGAGCAAATTTTAATGGTTTAATTAAATCGGGAAAATTGATTCAATTACATAGCATTTGAAACAACAAGTCAGTTCCTTCAAATTCCATTGCATTAGTTAATTTACTGAAAACAATGCATCTGGATTATGGAATTTAAATTCTAGTGATCTAAATTTTGCATTTTAGTGCAATCTTTCAATTATTAAAACACTTACTAAAACAAATGATTTCTTAGAAGTATCATATAACTGACAAAGGACAGTATTTGTTTTAATGGCTCTGCATTCTATCGTTTTATTTCAACATTCTCTCTCTCTTTTGTTCTATATTCTATCCGTTAAGTCGGATCCTATAGACGTGTCGTTTTTGTTCCGACCACCTTACATTGTATTTATTGTTATAGTAGACGGTGACGCAAGCATTTGCCGCATTGCGTGTGTTGCACACGTGATCGACGGCATACCAGACCTCTAAATACAAGGCCTTAGAATTCTCAGACTACCCCTTTCTCTCTCTCTCTTCCACACATACAACACATCCACTCTATATAGGGATGTGGGGAGAGAGGGCGACGCCATCATCATCATCATCAGTCGAGGCCCCTGCTCTCTCTTTCTCGCTCAGTAGCCTTGGGGGTGCTTCGGGCCAGCTGAAGAGGAGAGAAACACACAGAATACTGCCTTAGCTTAGATCTCGCAACTTTTCTCGCTAAAGAACAAAATTTTCCAAAGAGCGTTCCTCGGACTTGAGAAAGAGAGAGAGAGAGAAATGGAGCCCACCCCCTGCTACACAACCCCCTAGTTGCACTGGAAAGGAATGGAAGGTGATGCGGGGGGCATTTGCGCCGAAGAGATGCCAGATAAAGGCAAAATAATGGGCCTCTGATACTGGCCCTGCTGTGAAGGAATCCCCCATCGCACTTGGTGATTAAGGTTTCCACCACGTTCATTCTATCTTTAAGAGAAGGAAGTACCAACCAAGGCAAGATTCGGGGTTATCTCTTCTCCAGTTTTCGTTCTATTCCTGGCGGTTTCAGGTGGACGGGCCAGGGAAGCAGGGATAGGGATTATCTCTTGGAGAAGTATTGTGGGGCATCGAAATAGACGTGTAGGGAAATCCTAGCATCAGATGAGCTTAGGCCCTGATAGGCCTTCCGCCATTATGTAGTCAGATATTGCTAAACTACTTAAATCTTTGGCATGCTTTCCTGAAATGAAGTCATGAAACCTGTAAAATATTCTACCTTCTCATTATGCATGCTTTTGAAAAATTTAGAACACTTTAGGTTCCATTTCGTGTTTTCAAATTTTTAAAATTTGTTACAGTTAAAATTAGGTATCAAGTCAACCCGCTGATAGGCAGATTGCAATATATTCTTCTTAAAAAATATTAATTTCCCTAACTTTGATATAACATGTCCATATCCATAACTTTCAAGCTAAGAAAAACGTGTTGTTAGTCAATATTATAAACTCTGAGTTAAAAGCAAATAGTCTTTTGGTTAATTACGACTTAAAAACATTATTCTTAAAAAAAAAATGAAGAATATTATAAAAATATCGTTCTTTAAGGACGGACAAAGAACGAGCGATAGATAACAAGAACGTTCTACAAAGCGTACTAAGTTAACTAAGAAATAAATAAGTCATCTTATGTTTAATTTATTTGAGTTATTGTCTAATAAAATAAACTCATCCTGTTCTCTTTTTCAGATAACTTAATTATTGACAGAAAAAAAGTAGAAAACGCATTTTAATGTTTCTGAAATCAAAGCTAAAAGTATGATAATTAATTTGTGCAGACGATTTTTTTAAGCAATGGAATCAGACTTAATTGAATATGCATCTCTTCTTCTTGAAGCGATTGGATTCTTAACCTTTAGAAGAAAAAAAAAGGGGGATGCGGGGTCGTTATCTGGAAAATATTATCCTAAAAATTGGGACCCCTTATTGTTAGTTTAAATTTTCGCGTATTTCACCACATTGCTGGAACTATTACAGCGAATTAAATGAACTTAGCCAACAACTTAATCGATGAGTCCGAAAACTAGTCATCTCCACTTTTTTTCAAAATTGAGATTGTTGCATTTTTAAGTTTAGCTGACTTAAATACATAGTTAGGATATAAAAAATTCATCTGCTGCTACTTGGTATAGTATATTTTGTGTAGTGAAATGCTAATTTAGTTCGAAAACATGCCATTTCCTTGAGATGACCTGTTTACGGAATAAACTTGGAAATATACCGCTAGGCGGTTGCCGTTGTTGCTTATGAAATTGTTCGCATAACGTAAAAATTAATTTTTTAGTTTAGGCTAGTTATTTTGTTGATGATTTTATGACATGATGAGTGATTCAGACGGTAGTTCTCTATAATTTGAAAATAACTGTGAAAGAAGTGACCACAAATAAGCACAAATTTCAAAAGCTCTTGGCTGAAGCATTATAAGAAAAATGTGTTATCAAAATGAACTATGGAAAAGCAAGAAAGGAAAAACAGAAGTTTCAAGTATTGCATTATTGGCAATTTTACTTATAAAGCATTACACTTGATGAAGTTAAAGTATCTCCTTTTATTGGTAGCATACAACTTAATATTTACTCTGCATAAAAAAGAAGCACGTGGCACCATAACCAGTTAAGGAAGCATATTTTGGAAAAGTTGCCATAAACCACAAATAAAAAACTGCAGACATTAAAAAAGTTTTTAGACTATAAACCAAATGATTTTTGTCTTTCTATGAAGAAATTTGTAAGTGATCCAGCACAGGTAGTCATTATCCAAAAGATTTCTGAATCTATGCAAATATCCATGAATAGGTTGTCTAAGACCTAAATAAAGTCTTTATTACATTTATAAATGACAACTTATCAATATTTTCGATTATTAAAAATATTGTATAGTATTCGTTTTAAGGTTATGTCCGAAAATCTGTCATTTCAAAGCTATAATTATTTTTAGATTAAAAAATTAAGTAATGTTATTGCACAATTGCTATAGAATATTGTGCAACCAGTCATATTTCAATATCAAAAAAAGTTCCATACATCAAGCTGATATTCATTTTTTCCCTTCTCTTTTGTAAAATTAGTGTTGTTAGAAATGACTGATTTTCAAATTTATTGATTAAGTCGTAAAATATTTTATTCCAACAATGATTTCAGACCAAAATATTTTTATGTTTTACATTACTCTCTTTTTATCAAGATACTCATTTTTTTGAAACTTCAACAATCATTTGACAACATATTCATAAACGGCTCGAGAGTTGAATTTAGCAAATTTTGTAATAACTACCCACATAATGGTTTACATATTCTAACCATATTGCAATGAAAGAAAAATTTAAAATTACGCTTTTATATATTATTTAAATAATAATATCCTCAAAGCGTTACTAAATCATGCTTTTAAATAATTTTATTTATTAAATTTTTGAAAATTATTTATCATGGTGCGTTACGCAAGTCAACAAATTAATGCTTTTAATACTCACTAATGGAAAAATATTATGAAAACCCCATCGGTGAAAGTAATAATCGCTTTAAAAGGTGCAAGATTAAAGTTAACAGTAATTTGCTTTGATGTATATGAAGTTTGTTTGTACTTCATCTTTTAATAATATTTTACTAAGCAAGGATTATTTTTAGAAACAGCCGGTAACAAATTACCTTATTCTCTGACTCGACCAAAAATTTCTAGGATGTAATTTGGAAACTACGAGGAATTTATATATTTAATTTGTACGTTTCAAAAAGTAAAACCTTTGATTCTCGTTAAATGCATTTTATCTGTAGACTGTCATGTCCTATTGTTAAAGCTGATGTATTCGTAAGTGTTTTGTTATAACATTAGCTTTCAAATTTTGAGTAATCTGTCATACAATTATTTTTTATAATGAAATCTTCAGATTAATGTTTTAATATATATATATATTTTGATACGGTAATAAAAGTAAAAAAATGCGAAATTTGAAAATCCTATCTAATTCTTCTATTTAAATTATCTTCTGATCAAAGAACTATGTTATTTTTAAGGTACTCCACCCCCTGACCGCTACCGCTCGCCAAGCCTAGTTAACTCACACGGCAGTCCTTTTCAGATTACTCTACTCACCCATTTTCCCTTAATTTTGTTCTACTTGTACTTAAATTAGCTTTTGTAAAATTTCATTTATTTTTTATTTCAAATTATTAAAGGGTAGGACCCGCGTTATTACTCACCAATCTCGAAAAAGCTTTCGCAGTTCCTATCGTAAAGCTTTGTCCTCTTAATTTACCTACCCAACAAGCAGTCGAATGGATTGCTAATAAAGCAGCGAAATTTCAGGATAGTGTTTAACTTGATAAATGTACGTTATTTTCCGCGCAATTTTTAAGCTTATAATATGAAAATCCTTAAAAATTTATCTATTAGTATTCGCTTAGTTAGTCTAAATTTTTCAATTTATAGCGGTTAAGCTTCTCTCTCTTTCGCTCAAGTGGCATTTGCTTAACGGAAAAGGTCATTTTAGAAGCACATCGAAAAAAGAGAAATTGGTGGGAGAATTTTAAAAATTTCACGATATTTATTGTTAACCAAGGGGGCTAAGGCCTCTGTTCGCTGTCGCTCACCATCCCGATGATTGCTTTGCAAACAGTTTTTCTACCAAAGTTAAAATTATTCGCGTAACATATATGTACTAAAAGGAATTCTGTTTGCTTAAGTTAGTTCAACCTCTTCCCACGTCCAAATATTATTGTCTATTTTATTTTATTTAAAACCGTCGTTGAACAGGTGACCCAATTTTATGGGTTTACGACTACTAATGTTCAACTCCGTAGTCTTGTAATTTTGAACCCAATCCGGAAGACAAGGGAACTCCTGGATAGAGTATTAGGAGAAATTTTGCCTTCGTGGATCACTTTCTGACGGAGCTAACCTGCATTTGCGTTACATGGAGAGGAAGACCACGAGAACTTCCCACAGTTAGCCTGACGGCAAGGGAACTCTAACCCATGATCCGTCTACCACTGAGGACATTTCACGTCAACACTGTGGTCGGTGCAAGCCGGATGCGGAATTCGTATCGACTGGGATTCGAACCCGGTTCAAATCGGTCCAAATATTATTGTCTATTAGTATTATCAATTAGTATCATCTTTCTAAATAACTTTATCTTAAAATGTAGCACAGAATTACAATATAATCATAATAAAAAAAAGCAGCAATTCTCTTTGAATTAAAAACGTAATAATAGCCGTACAGAAAAAAAAAATTTAAATTAGGGATACAAAGATATTTATAGAGAAACAATACCTTTGCGACTTTTATTAATTTTATGCTGATGACAACCAAAACAATGTGAAAATGAATGAGGAAAAACTGGATTCTACCACGTGATTTTCCGGCCAATAAAAAAGCATGGACAACATTGAAAAACTGCGACACCATCATTAAGCATATTCAAAACAAAATAAAAATCACAAGCCGGTAAGTTTAATTGTAACACTTCAGCAGACAGCATTCTTAAAAATTATTACCTTTTCACAGACATGTGTTCTCACTTTTGATTGGCTGTTTTGTGTGTTACTAACCGTAAGTCTTCTGTGATTGGCTATGCGTTATCTGTTCACTCTCTTCTTATATTATCTATCTATTATATATAATTCTCTTACGTGGATCCCAAATTTTGGCTGTATTTCTTTTCCGCCTGTGGCAACGTTTGCTTTGTTTTGAAAACACCAAAGCATTCTGCCTTTTAATGATGTGTTTCTGATCTAATAAATATAATTCTCTTACGTGGCTCCCAAATTTTGGTTGAAGTACTTTGTACAACTAAATAAGATTCTTTTCACAACAGTTGAATATTGACTTTATTTTTTTCATTCATAGAGAAAACAGTCGGCAAAGAATTCTGTTAGGTTAAAAAACATTTCACTAAAAAAATAACGAATTCCGAAAGAAATAAAAATAAACAACTTAAAAAATAAAAATGCTGCTACCAGCCATAGAAATTTTTGAAAGTTAACTTAGCAACATAAATCAAAATGACATAGAAGCGCAACTAGATCAAAATTATGATACCTGAGCGCTTGACGTAACAAATCCTTCAATTCTAAAAGTGTTGTATTGCCAAATGCCCAAATTAACAATTGTGTTCTTAAAGAAATTCTATAAAAAGTTTTCAATAAACAACCTTCTTCTACAACTGCTTCTTGAAGAACTTGGCTCATTGATTAAAAATATTGTTTTAATTTTACAGTACTAACTTTACTTCTACTTTCATTATTGCTGTGACCCTCTTTCATTACATTTTACAACTTCATGCAAAATCTGAGGACTTTAAGTTGTTTTGTGGTTGAATACTGACATTTAGAAATGTGTACATAAAAAAAATAATATTTAGAGGTTAAGAGTTGACTCAGAAAAATTTGAATTGTTGACATTGAACTTAACAATGGAAATAATCGTTTTTGTGAAAAATTGAATTGTATTGTTGACATCAAAACTAAAAATATTGTGTTTCAACTTAACAATACTACCTTAATTTATACTTTAGAATTGCCTCGGAGAAATTTGAATTGTTAGCAATGACTTAAACAAAAAGTTTTATTTTAACTGACAAATACTATATTATAATTTTAACTTTTTCTATGACTATACTCATTTTCTTACTCTTTTCTTTGTTTTTTATACATTTTATTTTTTGTGATAAAATAAAAAACTTATAGTTGGTCTGCTTCTGAACACTGATGAAAACACAAAATAATGGGCTTCATCAACAATCAAAAATATATACATTTATTTTACAAATTCCATATTATTAAGGTGGCGCCCTTCAGAGAATTAAAAATACAAAATTATCTTCATCAAAGCCGATGCTTTACATCCGGCGTTCAGTGGCAGACTACTATTTCATATTGTTTTACAACACATGGCTTTAGCCCTCGGGTGGGAAAGACTTTAAAACAAACTTACAACAGTTACTTTTCTCAACAAGTGAAATTTAGAATAGTGTGATTAAGAAAAATATGTGAACTGTTTGCAATTTCAAATTAATATTGAAATGTACAGGTTTAGAATTTTCTACAGTGAAAACTTTTCGGAACTTCAGTATTCAAAAAAGTATACATAAACTAGACGTTAAGAACGTATCCAATGAGCGAGCAAAGCGAGCATTGGATTGCGAAGCAATCCGAAATGAACTGTGAAAGCAGTTCCAGGGGTTGGTGAGCGCCAACGAAGCCTCCTAGTATAAAGAAATAGCGTATACTTACATGAATATTAAAATCAAGATTCACTTCAGTCAACAATGATTTGTTTGTTCTGCTTTTATCACGTTTTTTTTTTCTTCGTATTTTTTATTAAACGTTGGTATTTTCTACGAAAACAAAGGCACTTATGTTAATAAAGCATATAATTGTTATAATTTTGCAAATACTTGTGTATTTCCGGACACAGATTTTTGAAAAATAAACTTAGAAAAATAATCACAATTTTTTTGATGAAATTAATCCAAGTATTATAAAGAATATACAAACCAAAATTCAAAGAGAAAATGTTTCTTACCAATGTTTAGTTTTACGTTTTATTAGAAAAACAGTTGAAGAGAAAATGCTTCTTTTGTATTGAAATTTACAGTTTTTATAAAAGGCCGCCGAAAGAAACATGGAGCTAGATTAAAGGGAGACAAAAAACGAGTTTTGGAAGAAAAAAACATATATTACTTCGAATGTAGCCAGAATATAAATTAAAATTGAACTATGAGATTTTTGACTGAAAAACATAAAATGACACCTTCTATTATTGCCTGATGTTACAGTATGCAAACTTTTACTGATTTTATAGTTTTTTACTCGGCGTTGAACAGCAGACCCAATTCTGAGTTTACGACTATCAATGTTCAACTCCGTAGCTTTGTTATTTTAAATCCAATCTAGAAGACAAAAAAACTCCTAGATCAAGCATTGGGACTAATTGGCCTTCATGGAGGATTTTTTGATGGTGCTAACGCGATTTTGCGTTACATGGAAAGGAAAACCAAGAAAACCTCCCATGATTAGTGTAGCGTATCTACCACTACTAAATTACAACTACAATTCACTAGTATATAAGACATGTTAACTCGACTCTATGTCGGGGTACCTTTTCATAGATGAAGGTTGACATGGTCGATTACTCCTCTCCCCACATTGATGACCTTCGGACGTGATGTGACCACGCCTACCTTGGCAGTAACGCCCACTTCGATATGAACATGCCTACCTAGACAGTAACGCCTACTTCGATGGATGATCCACATTAAAACAGTTGACTTGCTACTTGTGACTGCGACATTATCCACCTCCTCGCACTGTTGCTACTCAGTCTCGTCTCGATCACGCACAACGTCGGCTTGCATACTTGTGATTACTCGACTGCTAACGGCAACAGAGGAGCGACTACGATTGTGAAGTTAATACACCTCTCACATTCAGCACTAAAAAAAATACTGTGATCTTAATACAGCTCTCCCGGCTTCTCACAAAACAGCAATGAATCAACTAGTGGTATTCGTTCATCGAATTCTATCACAGATATAATTTTAGTGGGGGAGTACTGTAGCGTATCTACCACTACAAAATTACAACTACAATTCACTAGTATATAAGACATGTTAACTCGACTCTATGTCGGGGTACCTTTTCATACATGAAGGTTGACATGGTCGAATATTGCTCTTCCCACAATTAGCCCGACAGCAAGGGGATTCTAGCTCATGATCCATCTACTACTTCATTACTCTATCTCCTGAGTCATCGTGACTCAAATATTACTGATTACGATTTTAAATGTGCAAATTTTCTATGAAAAAGCTTAATGTTTCATTTTTTTAATAGAAAACTAGGGGTTCAACGCCCTACTCATTATCGCTTGCTGCCCAAAACTACTGACACAGATCTTTTCAGATCGTTTAGTTCACTCTTTTGAACTGTCCAATCCGTAATGATACACTTTACAGTTAGAGCGGCAAACAAATCAAAATTTTGGAGTGAATTGATATTCATTCTTTAGAAAACGTAACTTTGCAGTTTAATAATCCCAAAACAAACTAGTGATTTTTAAAAAAAAATTCCATAGTTTGGCTAGTGACAGCTCTGCTCACTCTCACTAGACAAACTACGGAACTGCTTGAGCCATTCTTTTCATATCGCTTCAAATTAGAGCTTAATTTACTTGCTCATTTTCATTTGTCTTAAAATTAAAATTATATACACAATTTAAAAAAATTAAAGTTAAATTGTACTAACATAAATTTTTTTAGATACTAAAAGGAGAAATTCGTATCAGAAAAGTGTATTTATATTTTTTTGTATTTTATTTCTATTCTTTAATTTTAATCCGGCATTAAATAAATTAAAATTTTTGAATACTACCTCTAATAATATAGGATAAAATCTACTTAATTTATAAATAAAAAATAAATTTTCAAATCCAAAATCTCAAAATAAAATTTCAAATAAAAAATCTAAAAATATAAAATAAAATTTCAACTCAAAAATATCAAATTAAAAAAGTTTAAAACTTGAAAATACTCTTAAATTTTCACCGGTAATAAAATTTTTAAAGGTTTTTAAATGAAAGCAAATCGAAAAGTTTTTGTACATAATTATAACGTTAATTTTACCTAAGATAATTCCATATATGTAATAGTTTTTAAAAATTTGTTTTTATCATTGCTTAATGTTTTTCTAAAAATTTTCAATTATAATCTATACAAGTTTTTACATAATTTTAAACTTGGTAAATTTAAATGACAAAATTCACAATTTGAACGAAATGGTCGAATAGTTCTTGAGAAAAAGAATTTCTAAAATAAGTTTCTTTTGAAGTTTTATAACTTAAAAGCTACTCAACTGATTTCTCTCAAATTTTTTAACTTTAAATTACATATTATAGCCTGCTGTAAAAAATTTTATACTTAATAATTTTATATTTTGTCTCCCCTTATTAAGCAAAAGAATAAAAAATATTTTTTACCTGGAATTGTCTTTGGATAAAAAAAAATTATTTACTTTATAATTGATGATGATTTTCGATTGAGAAGTGAATATTTTTTTTATTTACTTTAAAACATTCCGGGATATGGTAAAATACGCAAATCTTGTAATTAAAATTATGGAGTCTAAACTTTCCCGCCGAAATTATTGAGACCATATTTAAGATTTATCTTTTCTATCCTCGTTATTTAAGATAATATCCTTTTTATTTGCACAAAATAATAAAAAAAATCTTCCCGAAAGCTATTCTTTGAACAATTGGGCTCTTGCAACTCGAGAAGAAGAACACCACTGAAGTCGCATGGTTTTGTCAAATCTCGTGGCTTGTGCATGGTGTGTTAACATTACATCTCTCAGATTTAATTGTTTACCTGCAAGCGATGTTAAGCCTATGTGTCGAGCCTGATTGGCTGCTGAATCATGACATAAACAAATGCTACGATTTATCCACACGTGACATCGCTTGCTGGTATCCAATTAAATCTATTAAATCTGATCTGAATCTCGTTAATACGTCATGCACTACTACATGATTTGGCATAACCATGTAATTTCAGCGGTATTTTTCTTCTCGAATTTCAAGCACTCAACATGAGCAAAAAAAGAAATAAGAGTGAACTAGTTATGAAATAAAATACTTGTGAATATAAGAATACATCTTTATAAATGGAAACCGTCTGCTTTTCTCCTAAAAAAAAGCTAACCGTGTAACTATTTTGAGCAAAAATAAATATTCGTATTTTCAACTGACTAAGGAAACTAAATTTTATAAAATATTACTAACATTTGATTATTGCCGCATACCTCTTGCGGGAAAATTTTATTGCTGGAAAATTTTAGCATGTATTTGTATTTAAAACAACACTGAATGAAATCGTTATGCATAATCTTTATATAATTATTATGCATTGGCTGACTTATACATGTTTAAAATTTCTTTTAAATATTTTTTTTATCGAAAATAAGTGCAAAATTTTTCTATATTTTAACATAAAAGAAAGGAAGAAAGATTAAGCATTACTTATTAAAAATTTACGTAAACTAAATATCGATTTTCTTTTAAACTTTAAAATTAGTCAGCTTTAGTTATGTTTTAAAATACTAAGTAGTTATAGATATCCAAACAATAGCTTTTATTTCAATCTTTTGTTTTTAACATTACTTGAAGATGTTATACGATTCTCAGAAATAACTTATATTTAAGTTTTTTTAAACTTAATTTAAAGCTTTAAATGTTTTAGGTTTGTTACGACGATGACTTTCCCACAGGTATTTAGTGCGTAGAAAATACGAAAAAAATATTCCTCTACGAAAATATTTCTATTTTTATTCATAAATAAAGTGGTAGAAAGCTTTCACAAAAGCTATGGAAAAATTCAATTTCCCGATTTTTTCTTGGTCCTTCATATTTTTAAACACGTTTTTAATTTACAACTAAAAGAATTTTAATCGTAAATTAGCTTTAAAATAATTAATAAAATCGTAAATTAGCATTTAATACTTTGCTGCAATTTAGATAAATTTAATCACTTGATTTGTAACAAAATTTTACTCAAATTGCTAAGATTTTCTTACTAACTCTGATAGTTAGTCATTATAAATTTAAAATTTGTTTCCTTGTTTAGAAGAAAAAAATGTACTTCTTGAATTTCAACTAAATGTTCAATTTTTGCATCTTAGTATTAATAGGAAAAATTTGTCCGTTTCAAAATCCTTGGTTACATTATTGATTTGGTGCGAAAATTATTCTAAATAAGTCTGTTATACATGTTACCGTTTCCTAGTTACTAGTTGTGACTTCATTGGACATTTATATTTTTATAACGTTTGAGTAAATACGGAGAGTAATTTTTTTTTTGCAAGAAAAATGAAATCTCACCTTATTGAGATGAATTTTGCTCAGAAAAGAGCTTATTATATTAAAGAGACTGATATTCCTACTTTTTTTTTTTTAATAAAAAGAATGCCTTTCTGTGACGAAACTCGGTGTTGCCAATTTAAGAAAACAATATAAACAATTCTAACAAGTATTTTCGAAAGTAGAGCCATGTAAGTTCTCCAGAAAATTTTTCCTCCGCGCGAATTGTTAGAGACTATTTGAATAGCATATAAATAAATGAAATTAAAAATAGGAGGAATGGCTTGCAGTAGTTTCTTTGCTTCCAGCTGAGTATAAAACTTCTCAAATGGAGAAATGGTTCGAATATCGTACCAAACGATTTTTGCCTCGAAGCGAAAAAGCAGAAATATAATTATGCACGAATGCGACATCTCGAATTACAGATACTCATGAGTAAAAGCGAAGAAATGTATCTATCGAATTACAAGCATTTTCGGGAAGCGAATTGACAAAACATACCGTAGATTGCAAAGGGTTGGCGAAAATTTCTATTGGAGTTAAAGGAACGTTCTCGCAAATCGCCAAACAGCTGTGTGCTTATGTTTTTGTTTTGTTTTCGGTATCGCATAACATTCAACAAATTAAATATGGGTGCGACATTTCAATTAAGCGGGTCTTCATTTGATTCTTCTGCATCAAATAAAATATAAAGTGTATTTTTTTGTTATAGCGCCGACATAATCGTTTGACTAAATTGTGTTTATTAGCATCTTTTAAAAGGTCGTAATAGAACTAAGATAGAAAAATTACACATTATTACATATTCTATAATTTTATAACTTTCATTTAATGTATTTCGAGTAGTGAAATTCTTTTCCTACTTATCCACTAATTAGAATTAATAATTTCACAATAACCTTTAATCCTTAATAATGAAATGATTATTATAATAAAGTTTGTTTACTTAAAAGATTAATTTTTTTTTATTGTTTATCAAAGACTTAGTTTCCAATTTTATATTCATTAATTAAACTTAATGGTTCTGTTCGATAACCATTTACAATTTTTTTAAAATTTTATTTAATTTTCTGTTCTTATGAAATTCTTTAAATATTTTTCGACGTAGAGATTATTTAGCAATAATGCGAAAAGCTGAAATTTATAAATGTATAATATTTATAAATGTTTAAGAGAATTTTTAGCAGCTATTTTGTACTAATTATTTTAATTGAAATTTTCATTATACGCAGTTTTATAATAATAATCGTAAAATTCATTGAACAATTGAGTATTACATTTTAAAATGCAAGTATAATTTAATAATTATTTCATTTTATAACTGCGAAACGGTTGATAAGTAACTTCGTTATAAAGTTTTACATGATACGAGAATATTATACGATTGCTTTATAATGAAAGAACAATAATTTAAGTTTTAAACTTTTTATGGAAAAGAAAAAATTGAAAATTTCTCCTGTCATCGGTGTTAGCGATTAGAGAGTCTTTTATCGTATAAATATTAAGTCAGTATTGTTCCCTTTTAAATAAAAATGCATTTTGCTCCGAAAAAAAATTACTTGAATTTTGTCGATAGAAATTCCCTAATTATAGCAGTAAAAAGTTTTAAATTTCTAATCAAACTTTCCCTCATTATAATTTTGTGTAAATAATAATTATTAATAATATAAATGACTATTGAAAGGAATTAATTGAGAATGTCCAATTTTAATGAATTAACTGTTTACGCAATCAGACCAATAATTTTTTTCATAATTTACAAATGGAGAAAAAGTCTTTACAGTTTAAAAGTGAAGAGAAAAATATAGTTGAGATTAAATTTATAAAGTAAGCACAACCCGAAGGAGATCGAAGTAATGGCATTAAAATCGAAATTTCAAAAGAAAAAAAAATCACGTTTTAGTGTACATTGAGCAGTAAACAAAAATCTAAAACAAACTTTTGATCTAATGATCAGATGTTTACGTTCTAGGACTCAATCTTAATGGATCGAGAGGGTGAATTCAAATATGCCGCTTAATTATAGCAGACAATATATTTTAAGTTCGGAAATCAGACACTAAAACGAGTCTACTTTGAGAATTTTTTTTTTGCTGCGTATTCGGATTTTTGATCCCCAGTATATAGGGGTTGCCGCAATCTGGAAATATTATCCCAATAGTTTGGTCAGGAAAGCAATGCAATGTTAGGACCCCTTAGTGCTAACTTTACTTTTTGCGCATTTCACCATATCTTGGGAACTTTCCAGTGAACTTTTAAGTTAATTGAAAATTTTTTGCACTCAATGTTTTAATGTACATTTAATTTAGAATTTCCTTAATTCCTTACCACTATTGTAAGATATTTACTTTTCACCTAACTTGTAAAATTAAAAAGTTTAGAATTCCTTACAAAATCACTCAGGCGAAGTGATTGCGTTTTATTTAAACCTTATTTAGAAGGCATTTTTCTAAAAGTATTTCATTTAAAGTTTTTATCTAATTTTTGTTTCTTATTTATCTATAGTTATTGAAAGTTAAGTTGATATATTTTAAGTTGAAATGAATGTCGCCCTGCTTTGATTAGTTTAAAAATTACTTCAAAGGAAACATAACTTAACATTAAACACTTAGGACTTACAATTATAAATCAAACAATCACTACATTTATTTATTAAAAAACACTTTTATGAACTGATAATAAATTGATTTAAGTCCTAAATGTGAGTTCTATAATATATAATTTATTTAAACTCAGTATATACATCTGACCTCTGTTGTTGCCAATGGCTCAATTTTAGAATATAGCTGTTCTTTTGCAAATTTTCGGATATTTTCATATGAAGGATAGTATTAAGTTTGAGAATTAAAAATTTCAGCTTAAAAAAGTTGTTAAAAATTATAATTATTATTAATACTTGACAACAGGAAGTTTTTAATAAAGGTTGAAAATTTTTTTAATTCTGTTATTTTTTAATTCTGTTATTTTTTTAATTATGTTTTTAATTGCCTAATTCATATAACAGTATTTAGGAATCTGTAAATTTATGCTTCGTATGATCGTTGCAGAATAACCTGTACACAATATATGTAAATAAAATATATTTTTAAAATTGTGCATTTTCTATTAATTGCATTCATTATTCTTATACTGAAAGAGTATCAAGGTATCTATGACCTCCATAATAAATTAAGTATTTACGGACTTTTATATATATTAAGGAATTGAATCAATTTTTCACGAAGTTTAAGAACTCATCCCATTGAAAAAAGTTATTTAATAAATATTTTTTTATCATAAATGCTTCTAGTAATAAAACAAAAGCGATATAGGTCATTGAAGAAAAATCCCTTCATTTGTACATTTTTCCCTTCTTGAAATTATTTCACATATTTCTTTTTTCACTAGCGAATTTCCGATTACTTTAAAATTTTAAAAATATCGATTTCTTCATTTGCAAGAAATTTTTACTTTAAAGCGTGATAACATTTTTGAATACTCCAATTTTTTTTTCTAATAAATAATATGTCTTTGTTAATTTCTAAAAAAAAATGTTCATAAAAAAGTTTACATTATTCTTTCATCAAGATGGATTTAACAGAGACAATCACTAAATTAAAACAGGTTATGTTTTCTTACAATAAAAGTTAAATAGAATTAATTCTTCAAAATAGCGTTCCAATAAAACATGGTATTAAATGTTACGTTATTTTTTGTGATTGGTTCATTAATAAATTATTTTTATTTCTTCACAAACACAATTCTTGTAAAAAAAAAATTAAATCTGCTGTATTAAAAAACTAGATCGTTTTATAAAATATAAGTTATTGATCTTAATAAAATATAAATACAGTTTATTTGTAACGTGATCCTAGGAATAAAAAGGTTATTTTCTTTTTTAATTCTCTACTAAAATGAATTAATGAGTTATTTTTATTCATCATGGCTAGTCGAGGAGGAGAAAAAAAATATCGAATTTCACTGTTTAGGTTAATGTAATTTCGTTCTCCCACCACATTTACGCGTAATCCATCGCCAATTCCACGTGCAATCGCCTAGTTTATAATCTACGGTATGTTTTGTCAATTCGCTTTCGGGAAAAGGAAAGAGTGAAGCTGAGAAAGTCTTGCTTGTTAAAAATTTTTACCTATGTATAAATGTCGCTTGCGAAATATTTCAACTGAAACATTTATGTTCTTCCGTTTGGCGATCTCATTTCAAATTTCAGATTCTTGTCTGCTTCATATTTAAATGGTAATAAAATATTTGTTCAGTTCAGCTATCTAATGAAAAGTTTAAACGAACTTGTACAGTCATAATTAATTCATAACAGTTCTATGTGCAGTTATAATGCATAGATCTATATAATTTGTTTGAAGGGGAATAATTTTATTTTCACTTATTTAAAATAGTGCGGCGAATGACAAAATTTAAAAGTAGTATTTTAATTATGATGAGATTTTCAAATTAACTTGTCTTCGAATAATGTAGGAGACAAGAATATTTCTCACTGCCGAGCTACATCAATATACTTGCAACAGTGGCGTAGTTTTAATGTATGTTCGAAGGGGTTTTCGGTTATATTTTCTTTTTCCTTAACTTTTAATTACAAAATATTAATATTGAAAACGTTTTCATATTTAGATCCTGTTTACCGTACAATAGTTCATTAATCAGGTAATGTTTAATTTCGAAGAGCAATTTGGTCCCCCAAATCCTCCCTAAAACTATGGTACTGACTTGCAAAGATTCTTCTGCCACACACAAGTGACAAATGTAAAATAGAAAAAGTAAAGGCTGTAAGAATAAACACGGATCAATAACTCAATTTGAAATTTAACTTTAAAACAATAACCCCATTTGAAATTAATGTTGTGGAGCTCAATTTATAGGGTTTATTTCGTTAGGCTATGCTGGCACACAATTGTACAAATTGCACAAACACAATTGTACGAATTTTCCATGTATTGTCTAATACAGACTAAAAGCTGGTATGGATTGTGATCCAATGTAGCATTTATAACTTAATCATTATTATAACTTAACTTATCAGTGTTATAACTAATACTATTATAAGTTAATCACCCTCTCGCTGCGGATACCGAGATTTTCAAGGGCAACTTAGAAGTTGCAAAATTTGTTCAACCCGCGATTTCTGCGTGGTGCATTTTTTCCGAGAATTTAAATGTGCAACCCACTCTTTTCCTGTTCATGGTTTTATTTCAGCTCTTCTGCGATGTTTAATTCATTATCCGGGTCAATAGAGAGAGTTTATTGTCAACTTCATTGCGCTTTATTTTACCTATACATTTCAAAAAATTTTGTAAATCTTAATTTAACCAAGATTAATTTTCAAAATTTTGCTTTTATGTAATCAGCATTTGTAATTTTCATTTTCCGACTACCTTATTAATGATCTAATTCTATATTGAAAAAAAAATTCTTTTTCACATAACTTAATATATGAACTTAAAAATTTTGTAAATTTTAGCTTTAAAATAAATATAGATTTGCAATATATAATAAATAAATACGATATTTTTGAATTTGTTTTGATAAAAGAACGAGAAGGTCAACTTAAACCTCGGATCAAATTTGAAGGGGTCTTCAGCGTGTTTATCATTGATTGCTAATCAAAAAGAACAAAATGTAAAATTGGAAAAAACCAAAAATATTGGATGTTTTTACAGACACTTTTATTTTAAGAAAAGAAACCTGATAAATAGGTACTTTTTAATTACATACAAATTTACTTTTTAACTTACTATATATTTACTTTTTCTATGTATTTTTTAATTAAGTACAAATTTACTTTAAAGCTTTGGACGGTGAATATGATATTGCTATAAGTATATCCAGAGATGACTTTCCTTTTTTAATGGTAAATAAATAAGTATGCATAGACATGCCAGCCATTTCCTACCCACTCTTAAAAATCTCTCGCAAACTATAAATAAATAACAATTCGTTTAATTGTTATTTTACTATATTCAACCAAAACAGTCAACTAACCATTAAAAAATGGCATTCAAACTAAGAGAAAAATTTCACTTTTTTCACCTAATACCATTAAAGAACCAGAATTTTATCGCCCTCAGTAAGCTGAATTTTTGAAAGTTTAAGATAAGCCATGTGATAATGATTGTGAAGTCACATTTTTATTCTCCACCATCGGATTTCTAACACAACCGCGGATGCCTAATAATCCTATACGAATCTTGGACAAAGAATCTTGGCTATTTCCCCCGTTTCTTTCCCACCCTAAGAGTTTCCAGTAATTTGGTGACTCTGGACTATTGTAATTTGAAACTCTCATTCACACATATATGGCAGCTCCAAAGGGCTACGTAACACAAAAAGTATCATATTTCCCATCGCTCATGATAGATAGCACCACTAAATTAACTAATGAAGCCACATTTCAAGGTTGTCTTGACAAAACACAACTCAAATACAACGTAAATTCAATATCCATTACTTAACAAATAGCCTAACAATACCTAACTAAATTTGCATCTTTACGGTTCTGAAAACATGCTAGTTGTAAGTGGTAAAAAAAACTATATAATTTTGTGCTCACGTTTTTTTAACCATACCAGTTTAATAGGTCGCAAACCCCCTAAAGGTAAAGAAAAGTTCCTGACTGTAAACTTAACCTTAAATTGGATGGACAGACTGATACTGGTTATTTTATCGTAATTTTAGAATAAAAATTCTAACAGTATGAGGAGGAGCACAAATCACTATTTTTGTAAATTTGTTTATTTTTCCTTTAGAATTTATAACTTAGAATGCTTACTTTTAAACGAATCAAATAAAATGTTTGCAAAGCGAAAAATATGTGCTAGGTAAAGAAACATAATAACTTTTTACTGCTTTTTAAGTAGTATAGATATTTAGTCACTTTATTGGTGTATAATTTACATAAACTATTATATGACTTGCCCAAATAGGAAAATTGATCCAAATTTGAAATAAATAAATATGTATAATTCCTCTTATCAGTTTCTTTCTATTATAGTACGCCAGCCATTGAAGCAGAGTGCCTGCTCTGTGGTTGGTTGCCAAAATAGTTAAATACACTGGTTATCATAAATTAAGGAAAATTCACAAAAATCGCGATAACTCAAGAAATTACACATGGAATTTTATGAAACTTACCCACAATATACAACACATAGTAAGGTATTAAACAACATAAAAAGAAATTATCAGACATTAATAGTAGTATAGAAATTAGCACATGTATAAAATAAACAAATTGGAAGTATCGGTTTGCAATAGAAAAAGTACCTTTAATATGGAATATGATTGCCTCTAGAAGCAATACAGCACAAACAGTGATGTGTGATGCTTTCAATTATGCGGTCTATCAGTTCAATAGGAAGTGAGAGCCATTGCTCTTGTAAAGCAGTTGCAAGCGTGGCAAGGGTCTGAGGGGGCGGATTGATGGCAGATACACGCCTCCCTAGAGCATCCCAAACGTGCTCGATAGGATTCAAGTCCGGGGATCGAGCTGGCCACTCCATGCGAGTAATTGTTTCCTGTTGAAGATAATCATCAACAATGCGAGCTCTGTGTGGTCTTGCATTATCGTCCTGTAACAGGAAGCAATCACCAATTGCCCCGGCATATGGGCGCACATAAGCATCAAGGATGTTGTCTCGATAAACCTGAGCATTCACGGTTCCCCTTGGAAAGACATGGAGGTATGTGCGCCCTCCTAAGGATATGCCTCCCCAAACACAGACACTGCCTCTTCCGTATGCATCTCTTTCACGGATGTTTGATGGATGATAACGGGTCCCAGGTTCTCTCCATATCAAATAACGTCTACTGTCACTTTCTAGACTAAACCTGGACTCATCCGTAAAGAGAACAGGCCTCCATTGATCTGACGTCCAGTGGACATGTTGTCGGGCCCACTGCAAACGGTCTCTCCTATGGCGTGATGTGAGCGGCACGCAAATGGCTGGTCGTCTCGCATACAGACCACCTTCGTGGAGCCTTCTGCGCACAGTTGACGTTGACACCAACCTTCCGGTGGCTGCAGCAAGAGAGGATCTAAGATGTGTCGGAGTAGCGGTTCTATTCCTGCGTGCACTTAATGTCAAATATCGGTCATCGGCACTGGTCGTAACAGTTGGCCGTCCTTGACTGAACCTCCTAGATGCCGAATCTGTGGTTTGAAATTGCCTCCAAAGTCTATGAACCACAGATGGACTCACATTTAGCCATCTGGCCACTTCTGATTGACTCTGCCCTGCCTCTAGTCTCCCGATGGCTCTCCATCGTAGTTCTTCAGGCAAATGATGCCTAGAGGTCATTATTACGAATTGGCTATCTCAGATTTTCAATGTCGCAATCACAGTAAAATTTGTGTGCTTTCTCTCAAACTTGGACTTTTATGCTCCAGGCAGATGACGTAAGCCGAGTGCAGCGCCACTAATTTGCATATTGCAATTTTACTCAGCTACTCTTAGTGGACAACATATGCAAATTTTGCACGGTTTGGCTTACTTTTGAAAGAGTTATCGCTATTTTTGTGATTTTTCCTTAATTTATGATAACCAGTGTAGTTGTTGCCAATGGAAATCTTGAATACAGCCTGATTCATAGTAACATGTAAGAGAAATATAATGATATTAAGCTCTTAGAATAATAAGGATAATCAGATATTGATAATCTATTTATTTTTCATGTTCATATATATTATATTGATTTATCTCAACTCTTAATTTTTGTAAAAAATTATTTGGAAAAAAAACCTCAGTGTGATAAAAAAAATAGATAAAAAACTAGTGCAATAAAAAACTGATGAAAAAAAATAATAATTGCACAATTAGAATAGAAATTATGAAAACTTAATTGTGACGTAATAATTGCAGTTCAATTTACAGAATTGCAATTTTTTTAGTTGAGGCTTGCACATGATATTTAAAATAATTAATTGCAACCAATAACTACTTAGTTATAAATCAGTCATTAATTTATTTTATTCGATTTGCGTAAATTCTTAATAATTTTTCTTAACAATCTAAACTATCCTTCGTAATGTTTTTCCAGCTATTCTTTTATTATATATAAAAAAAAAATATTTTCCGAGGTATTTAAAACAATTAATATTTTGTTCCAAAGAATCCTCTAAACTGAATCGAAAGAAATGCAACGAAAAAAGGGAAAACAACCCAACACAAGTGATTCGGTTAATTAAATCTGATTCGAAAATTGATTCCATGAGATGAGAGCCAAGCCTAAGAGATGTAACGTTAACACGCCATGCACAACCATATGATTAGGGACAACCATCTGATTTCAGTGGTTTCTTCTTCACTAGTTTTAAGTATTCAATTATGGCAATAAAAATAAGAGTAAAATAATTATTAAATTTATTACTTGCAAATATACGAATAATTTTTTTTTTGGGGGGGGGGGAATTGTTTGCTTTACTTTATTAAAAAAAGTGGCATAAAATTTTTTTTTTCATTTTTAAGACATAGATTTTAACATAGATAGATTATTTTAAAAAATATTTTGAGCAGAAACCAATATTATGAATTAGATGGACTGAAATTTTATTATTGCCGTCTACCTCTTTGGCGTGGAACCATTTCAGCATGTAATCAAAACAACACTGTAGCAGCTAATAACTACATATTAATAAATCAGTCATTAATTTTTTTTTAAAATTTTTTTCGTATTTTTTATAAATTCTTAATAATTTTGCGTACATAGATATCTTAGATTTTTTTCTCGCAAAAGAATAGCTGAATATAACTAACCTGTTACAATCTAAACTATGCTTCGAAATGTTTTTCCAGCTATGCTTCTATTATAGGAAGGCAAAAAATGTTTGTTCAGGTATTTACAATAATTAATATTTTGTTCTAAGAATGCTGTACGCTATATCGAAAGAAATGCAATGAAAAAAAAATGGAAAACAACCCAACATATCCCGTTGCTACATTCAGTTAATTAAAAATCCTTCTCCGTTATTCTTTTCGCCAAGTGGAGCAAAATGTGCCCTTTTTTTAATGCTGAGAACTGTCCATGGAAGGATTTTGCTTGATAATTATCAACAGCAAAAAGAGAAAAGAAAAACATTGGGGACGGTATTTAAAATAAAGAATAATCTCATTACCATAGATACTCATCATTATTTTTTATAATGCTGTTTCGGGACTTTCCTATCTTCCTGCTTCGGTGCAAAAAGGCAAACTAGTTTCGTGTTACAAGAAATTAATTTACTTTTTTGTTCATTTTCCCCACAACAATAACGACAATTAAGAGTGAATCGAATTAATGGTTATCTCGTTTTATTTGTACTGCATAGGTATCTTGCTATTTTTTTTTGAAGTTTTATTTTAAAATATGCATTTATTTTAGGAATCGAGATTTCTGTTGAAGCAGTGTGTTGCGTATTTCGTACTGCTAGAAGCGCACGATTATTTGAAGAACTATTTAATTTCATTTTGGCAGTTAACAGATAAATTATTCACTTCTTTATATTTTTTTATTGAACATAAAAAGTAAATAATGAATAAGTGTCTTAAAAATTTCAATTACAGCTTTTCTTTTCTTCTTTTCTACAGAAGTTCTTTTTCTTTTTTAAACTTAGTATAAATCATTTCTAGGAAACGTATTCAGAGAAAATTATTCGTACTACGAGAAAGGTCAAGATATACTCAAACCTTCAATAATGGAAGAAACACTTTCAGTTTTTGACATTTTTTTAAAAAATTTCTCAAGAAATATCTGGAGTGTTATTTTGTAACTTTTGAGGTGTTCAGCTCATGCGATTTTTCATACTTAGAAATAAGCTTTAAAGCTGTGAGAAAAAATTATAAACCTTCGTGAAACTGTTTAAATTTTTAGCATATTTAAATCAGACTCTTTTCCTTAGTTTCCAAATACGATTCACTACAAAGCTATGGAAAAAATTAAATTTTTTCTGCTCATGCGCAGTATAAATGAACCATTTTAAATACTCATATCTAACGCAGTTCCTAAAAATTTTTTTAAAATTTTAAAACAATAATTTTGCAATTAAATTTAAATTGTTCCAATTTTTTTAAAAATTTTATTGAATACCTTAAATGCTATAAAATTAATAAAAATTAGAGAATTCAGATTAAATTTAAATTTAAAAATGAAATAAAAGAAACACGAAAACAATACAGGACTTCTTCAAAGGGCAACCAGCATGCATTCATGTGGAAGATTTTCTGTAACTAACTGTTTAACGAAACAAAAATGTTAGTTATGCTCCAATACCCCATCTGGAAATTGCATAAAAATTGAAGAATTCACAATCAATAATTTGGAATGTAAAACAATTTGGAAATTAAAATTAAGAAACCAAATATTACTAAAACGATAAGTTTCAGAATTATTAGCTTTACATGGAGCAAAAAATTCTGGTAAAATTACCAAACTTCATTGCAATGACATTTCTGGTAAAAAAAAAAAAGAAACTCTAATTTTTAATAAATTTAAGCCATTTTTTTTTTTGGTAATTTTTCCGTTCATATAACAACAATTTAGCAGAAATTCTGGTTTAGCAGAAACACGGCAAATATTACCATAAGCTAATAGTTTTATAGTTTTGACCCTATTTTTTCTTTGAAAGGTACAAAAATTCCTCCAATCCTTTTTATTAACTATTTCACTTAAAGCCTCATTTTGAAAATGTTTTTTTTTTTTTTTTTTTTTTTTTTTTTTTTTTTTTTTTTTTTTTCCAATGGCAGGCACTGAATTTGAATCTTTGCCTATACTATACCAGAATTGTTGCTCATTTCGCGTTACCCAGTGGGTACCTGTGAACCAAAGTCACGGAGGCGAGCAACATTGCCCACGCCACACTGCCACAAACCCGTTTATAGGGTGGGCCACATTCACACATCATACACACACACAACAGAGGACAGCACAAAGAGAGAGAGAGAGAGCAACATCCATGCCCAGAGCGGGATTCAAACCCGCAGCCAATGGCTTCGCAGTCAGGCACGCTAACCGCTTGGCCACCTGGCCGGCATTTTGAAAATGTATAAAACTAGAAAAAACTCCCATTCAATATTTGAAAGGCAAAACCATTTTTAAACCAAAATTAAACTAGTATACAAGTAAAAACTTGTATATTTAGCTTTATGCACGCATATTTAGTTCAATTTTGCTTTGTAAATTGTTTTGCCTTTCAAGTATTGAAGGCGAATTTCTTTTATATTTATGTATTTTCAAAATGGAAGCTTTGGGGAGCAAATAACACGTTTGTTTTATTAAACAGTTATTTACGAAAAAGCTCTCACATGAATGCATGCTGGGTGCCCTCTAAAGAAGTTCTATATTGCAATCATGCTTCTTTTATTTCATTTTTTAATTTCAATTTCAATTTAATTACCTAATTTTATAAATCTATTTTTTTCTCTTAATAAATTTCAGTACGAAATTTTAAAAAACTATTATAAAGGTCTAATTCTACAAAAAGAATGAAAAGCATTTCGACACCATGTTAAATTCTTTCCCACACTAGCAAAGCACGAAACAAAAAATATTACGATAGATTTTTTTTTATCTCCTGGTAGCTGTAAAAAAGGCATCGAACTGCTTTCCAGCATTGCATGTTACTGAAAGAAAGAATTCAAAAAGGAAAAGAATTCCTTAAGTAGATTGCGAACCCAGAAGACGTTCTTCATAAAAAAAAAGGAGCCGAAAGCTTGAAAAGATTTCCACAGAATATGCGGAATAAAGAAAAATGAAAAATAAAAATTGCACAGAATAAAAAAAATCTATCCAGAAACTATTCTTCGAACAATTCCAGCAATAAAAAAATAAGAGTAAGAAAAAATAATTCTCAAATGAATTACTTGCAAATGTATGAATACATCTTTATAAATAGAAATCGTTTGTTTTTCTTTTTTAGAAATATGTAGAGTTTAAAGTTTTTTATTCGTTTTTTACGACATAGAATTTAAAAGCGAAATTATTGTGAACAAAACTATTATTCATATTTTCAACTAACTAAAAGATTAAAATTAAAAAGAGAAATATTGTAAAAATTGCTTATTATCGGTTGACTCTTTGTCATTGGAAAGTTTTTGCACTATTTGAGAAACTTACGTCATTTACAAGGAATAAAAAAAATATATATAATTTCAATATATTTTAAGTATGCATTTAATAATATGTGTTTAAATATGAAGTTTTAAACAGAAAAGTAACATTATGCAAATTATCTGCATGCTTACCAAAAACATTCTTACGGATTAGAAAGTAACTAATTGAAAAGGTTTAACATGCATTTGCAAGTGCTTACTTATATTTCCAATAAATACTTTATACTTAAAAATTCAGAATGTGTACCAGCAAAAAGGAATTAAGCACAATTTTTCTCCCACATTGTTAGAAAATTCTCGGTTAACATGGTTAAATAACGATTTATTTCATTGTTATTTTATATTCAACCAAAAACAGTCAAACAACCTTAAAAAAGATGGTATTCAAAATGTAAACTGCGAGAAAAGTCGTTTACCGATTGTTTTCGCCTAATATGGTTAAACAACCAGAGCTTTATTTGCATCAAATAGATCAGCAACCTTTGAGAATCGAGTGCACGTTCTTCAAAAGCTGGAAGCTAAGTCATGGGATAAGGATTATGAATTCCTATTTTTATTTACCATCATCGGATGCCTAACATAGCAGTGGATGCCTAATAATCTTATAATAATAAGATTGTGGCGAATACATTATGAAGCCACTTCGCTCCTTGCAGTTTGGGGACACATTTTAGCCGAAAGGGGAATTTAGTGAATCTCAGGACTGGCTGAACGGAATACAAGCTTCGAAATAACAGTATTTTTCCCATTTCTCAACGCATGAGGAGCGTTCAGTGTTCTGCACTCCTCAATTGGTGATTCTGGACTGTTAGAATACAAAATTTTCATTCCTGCATAGAGTGCTGCACCAATTCACTTCTTAGCACAAAAAGGTCTAGTATTTCACGCCGCTCCCGATAGATGGCATCGCTACATAAACTAACTAATTCACATACGTATGTTTACTTGGTAAAATACAACTAAAACTGAACTTAATCCCGCTGGTTATTTTACCGTAATTATAGAATACTTACGGTTGAAAAAAATTATGGTTGTGATGAGGAAATTTATTTATTTCTATTTCTTCCATATAATAATAATATTTTTACGTTCTCTATTAAATCCGACTTCTATAAGTCGTGTAGCTAAAAATACTTCAAGACTTTGTTATTTATATGAAAAAAAACCCAAAGCGTAGTAAAGAAATATCAGTACACAATATTTTTTCTCACTTATGCATCTTTCAGAGCTCTAGGACGTTGGAAATTGACAGAATTTGAGATCCCTTCATTTATAAAAATCAAGTTAGTGTGAATAAAACAAAGTAAGAATAAAAAATCATTTAGTCAAAATAATCCTTAAGATAAATAATGTATTAATTGTTTTTAAGGCTGTCATTCTTAATGTGTTTGTTCTAAAATAAATTATAATATGCACAGTACGCAAAGTAAAGTATAGAACATTCAAATAACTTTCGTTCTAAGAAATGGAAATTGGATGCAATCGTAATTATATAACTTACATTGATAATGTTACCTAATTTCAAATTTCAATTTTTTAAATGGTAAAATCAGACAGAAGAAAATACACTTTCCTAGAATAAACTTACATTGTTTTGTGTCAGATTACGCAATAAAATGTCGTCTGCCTCAAATTATTTAACATATTTAAGGTTACCCTTTCAAACAATTAAGCTAGCACATTTCAAAATATCCAATTATTAGACAATTGGTTGTAAGTATATCGTTTTTTTTAAAATTATTTTGCGCATTGTTTAACTGATAGTAAATTCAAGAATTTAAATAAATTAGTTAAATTGAAAATAAAAGTATTCAAAATTAATCTTTTCTTCAAAGTTAATTTCCCCATCACCCTGGTGATAAATAAAATTAAATCAGATGGGGTAATGAGTTAAACGAGTTTAACTGGAATACTTTTCATTTCAGAATGTTCTACATTGGATAAGCCTTTCAAAACTTCTAAATCCAAAGAGAAAGCGCAATTTGTGCGTAGCCCCTTTGTAAATCTTTAGAAGGTGTTTTCGGTCCAAAGTCCCTCAGGACTTTGCCAGCGCAATGTTGACAAGGAAAGGGGAGGAAGCTCTTGATCAATAGGACATCGATCGGCTGTCCGAGTTATAGAATCCCTGGTCCATATTTCAACCCAACAACGCTGTGTCGACAACAACAGTCTTAACACACTATTCACAACAACTTCCCTCTCAACAATGCAACCAAGTCACGGTTATGGAGGATCAAAATTTACTGCACAGATCTTCCCCAGAAATTCGAGCTTTGTATTACAGAAGGCCTATAGAAATGGTCTACCATTAAAATTATTACATACTGTTAGAATCTTACCCTTAGAAACATTTAATGTGAAATAAAAATTTCTATTAAAACAACTTGGAGGAAAATAGTTTATGGTTTATGATATTTTATATCTTACATCAATGAAAAGTTTAATAGCTTTCTATGTACTCATATATAATCTGTCACAAAATTCAAAACTTTTTATGTACAGAAAGCAAAATAAAAAAACTGAATACCCTAATGACTTTTGATCTAATTATCAGATTTTTACGTACTCAACTCATTCTTAATGGTTCGAAGGCTTAACCTCAACTATGTTAATTAATTAGTACAGAGGATATTAGTTGATTAAAAACTTCATTCACTTATAATAAAAGGTAGTTAAGAATACGAGAAATTATCAATTGCTGCACATTGTTGAAATTTAGGGTAAAATTCAATTTCAACAATGCCAAAATAATTCCCATCCTAGTCACGTCAGCTTACCTTGATGCCTTGGAATCTTGTTTCATTCATATGAATGTTGATTCCCTTGTTAACGACATTAGTTCCTTATCACCTCTATATAGCAAGTGGAAAGTATTTTACCCTGATTTGCTCCTCTCAGCCACTGTGGTTTTTCTTGTTCGATTTTTAATTTTTTTTCCTCTCTCGGCTATCGTGGTTTTTCTAGTCTTGTTTCTCATCTTTATTATTTCATTTTTCGTTGGCAACTTTGCATTTTATATTTCAAATCACTTTTGTTTCTTCTCATTTACATCTGGTAAGCTTTGAAAATGGGCTTCTATTTTGTGAGCGCTTGAAACATGTCAATGAAATTTTTAATCAAGTAACGTCGTATCGCTTCAGTTTCTTGGTATTATTTATTTGATAGTGCAGAGGATATTTTGACTTAGGAAATCAGATGTAAACGCGTACTCTCTCTAAATTAACGGTATGTTTATTCTGTAGGTATGTATGTTTTTGGATTTGAATTTTTGCCTATCAAAATACGGAGGGTAGCTGCAGTCTGGAAAGTATGGTTCTAATATTTTACTAGGAGATATCGAAAGTTTAAACCCAAGAATCAGAAGTTTATTTTTTTCGTATTTCACCATATCTCGGGAACTTTTATAGCGAATTAAAAATTTTCGCTCGCAATCATAAAATTCAATTATCCACAGATAATTCAAAACAAAAAATAATTTTTAATAGTTTTTTATAATATTTTATTTCTTATTTAATAATCGACGGAAAATATTTGAATTCTGAGGTACACAAACTTTTATATCATTTTAATAAATGTAATTTTATATGGAAAAATAAAAAAAAATTGAACGAAATCGGTCGAATAGTTTCTGGGTTCTTAAATTTTAAAAATGTCGTATATTTAAAATTTGATTTATTATAAAATATTGCATTATGCCTTTACTTGCGTTATATTATAAAAACAATTCTCAATAATTTCATTGGAAAATTTTGTTTCAAAATAATTTTGATATTTTGACGTGGTCAAACCTTAGAGAAATCTCATTAGATATATTGATTAAAAAATTGTACAGACTTCTGTCAAAATGTTTAGTGCTGCAACAAAAAATAAAGTCTAGTTTTATGTATTGTTGGGTAACGCTAAGGAAATTAAAATTAGTTTGTTTACAAAGTTTTTCTCTTTTACTATTTACCACAAAGAGGACTTTGTGGTAAGGGCACTTCTGTCCACTCTCGCACTAACTATCTGTAAAAACTTTTATCTTTTTCTTCTTATATCTTATACTTCTTACACTGAATAAAATTTAAAATGGTCATATGCTAACATAGTTTTTCCATAACACTATTTACAACAAAATGGACTTGTGCTTTTCCTCTCACTAATTATCTGTAGTCAAAACTTCTTTTTCTACTCAAAATTCTTGCATTAAATTTATATAGTTCACACAACTATACTAATTATAGTTAAAAATTTAATAAGAAAAGTTGTTAACTTACAATTATCTGGCAGAGATCTCCTTAATATGAAGTATTTAATGCCCTTTTCAATAGCAATTTAGGATGTTAATAATCAATATATTGGTATTAAGTAACACTACGCCGTCATGTACAAATCTGAAAGTCTCAACTTGGAAAGCTAAAATAATTCAAAAATTTTATTCATAATTATTTGTTGTCCTTCTTGGTGATTTCCCGTTCGATTGAGCAAAACGCATTCTTAGATGTCCGACTCATCGAAATAAATATTGAATATACCCAGTATCATTCACCCCCGAAAATGATGCTACTGCACTAGGCCCACTAGTGATAGTTATGAGTTACAACAATCAAGTTTATCTTTAAGCATTTGATAAAAAAAAAAGAATTATCAACTGTTTAATTTCAATCTATGCCTCTGTTATACTAATTAGACTATTTTTTTCAAACAATTCTTCCAAAGGAATTAATTGAAATTTTCAATGATTTTAAGGATTGGGGCTAAAATTCCACCTCCCGATCGCTTTTTAAATTTCAGAATCCTAACTCAAGCGCTTGTTGAGTTATAAGAAAGACAAACGCGCGGGCAGACGGACAACCTACTCAAACTCTTCATTTTATTATTACAGAATGGGATTATTTTGAGGCAATTTATATCCATACCTCTGTTATACTAATAAGACTTTTTTTTCAAACAATTCTTCCAAAGGAATTAATTGAAATTTTCAATGATTTTAAGGATTGGGGCTAAAATTCCACCTCCCGATCGCTTTTTAAATTTCAGAATCCTAACTCAAGCGCTTGTTGAGTTATAAGAAAGACAAACGCGCGGGCAGACGGACAACCTACTCAAACTCTTCATTTTATTATTACAGAATGGGATTATTTTGAGGCAATTTATATCCATACCTCTGTTATACTAATAAGACTTTTTTTTCAAACAATTCTCCCGAAATAAGTAATTTAAATTTTCAATGATTTTTAGGATTGGGACTAAAATTCCACCTCACGATCGCTTTTTAAATTTCAGAATCCTAACTCAAATCTTTTTGAGTTATAAGAAAGACAAACGCGGGGGCAGACGCACAACCTACACAAACTTTTAATTTTGTTATAACAGAATGGAATTGTTTCAAATGGAATTATTTTGAGACAAAACAGAAAATAAACTTATGCAATGTAAAATATTTTGAAATGATGGGATCTGACAAATACGAAAATCATTTAATTTTTTCATTTTACACAAAGGAGCCGAACACGCGATTCGCAAATTACAGCCAGGGATTATATATTAAAAGGAATTATATAATTTCTGAAAACTGTGACCATGGCATTTCAAAATATCGGAAAATGTAAGGAGTGAAAATGCTGTTTCCATGGAATTTCAATACAGGTGCATACAGTAAAATTCGGATTTAAACGTTACCAGTGACTAAACCACTTTTAACGTCTTTTCAGCGTGATTCGCTTTAATTTCCCACATTAACAATGTAAATAAATCCTGGTATTCAGAACATTCTCTAATACTATTCCCTTAAAATACCGATGTTTTGGAAAAGTTCAGAAAAGGTAGTTTTGCATCAGTTCCGACCCAGGTGAATAATGGCAGCATTTCAGACCAGAGCCTGATATTGACTTTATGGAGTATTCGCTATGTGATAGCGATCTGATGACTTCTGAATCAAAGGCAATTTTAATTGCTGAAATTAGGAAATCTAATTGAGAAGAAGATTGTTAAACTTTATATCCACCATCAACACTTAGCGAAGCAGTACTGCATAGATGAAATTTTTTTGTTGGCAACTTAATTCTGTACTTTACTACAATAAAAAGCAGAACAATAAAAAAAAAAAATTGGATTTTTTTCCTTAAAGTATTTAGATTTTTCTTATTTACTAACTAAATTACATTTAAGTTTCAGATTGTTTTAGATATTAAAAAAATCTAAATAGTTAAGAAATCTAATTAGTAAAATTTTAGTTTTTATGGGGATTTTTATGTTCCCGATACAGTGACGTACCGTTATTTATGACGCTTTCGCGCAGCGTCGTCAAATCGAGGTTCAACTGTACTATTTTTCTGAATGATCAAAATTACCAAAACCCATAACTTTTTTTTTCATTAATGGAATTTCAAAATAAACCTTTTCATCAGAATTATTTAAATAGCATAAACTCTCGGAAGATAGTGCGATATTTAAAAATGAATAGCTTAAAAAAATAATAACAATGATTTAATAACTTTTTTGTATTTTTGAATAAATAGAAGTATTTTTCATTACTTACTTATTTAAAAATTTTTGTTACGCAATGTCTGAACAAATAGACTTGTCAACATAAAAATATGAAACTAGGATTTCTGAAGAAGAAACTGAAGTATTTGACTGACCGGAATTAAAGAAAAACTAGACAAATTCATGTGAACTAAACACGATATGAACAAGATCGTTCGAGACAGTAACCACTATCATCAATATAGATTGTACTTGTGGAACATAGCAAACAGGTCACATTGCAAGAAATACCAGTTCCTTTTTGTGACATCGCCAGTAGTAGCTGAAATTTAACAGGATCTCCACAGGCGTTATCCGTCCACATTAGTTTTCATAAAACCATATGAAATTTGTCGCACGATCCAGAGAAAAATTGCAAAATTGAGATTATTTTCGAAAATGCTGCTCAAGTTAAGAGACCACTTCTGTCAATTTTTCACCATGGAAATTAAGGTAATTTTTAATGGTAACTTTTATTTGATGATAGTAACTATAATAATATCTTCTGTTAAATAAAATGTTCATAATTTTATCGCAGATTTGCCATTTATTGTGCATGCCTCACATTTTCAATTGCAGTCAATTTTCAACCATAAGAAGGTCTTCTCCATCAACTTCTTGTTCCCACGCATTTTCTTAATTTTTCTGCATGCTGTTGACAATGACCAGTGTTTCTCGCATACACTTATTTCTCGTAAGAGTTTTGGTCTAATACGCGTTTTACAACGTTTAAGTCCTGTTACCGCGTTTGGGTTACCAGAGAATTCCATTTTTATATACTTAAAATACACTTTCGCTTTTCTACACTTTTTGAGATTAAGTAAAGTAAATCACTCCCACATTATCCAGCTGTCAAACACGGAGACTACTACTTTGTCTCCTACTAAGAAAGCTTAAACTTTCGGAAAAATGGTTTAAGAAAGCTTAAAAGCAAGCTATAGCTTATTTATAGCTTGGTTTAGAAGGAAACATGGTATTAGGCATTAAAAGTTTGAGATCAATGGCATGATGGTGACAATGTGCCTGCGCCCTAAGTCCCTTTACTGGTGCCATCAAGCTGGTACCCATCAATCTGAAGGTGTCTGAACTTTCAGCCACCTCCGCTCATAGAACTTCGTTATGATAACTCAGTACTTAAAACACTCATTTCTTAAAAAAAATTTACTTGCAGAAATTTTTTTTGTATTTTACACATTTGACGAATGTTCCCCCACATATGGGGTTATTTTAACGAAATATTTGGATGATTGACGTAAAAGTTTTAAGAACTGTCTATAATTTCGAGATAAATTACTGAATTAAAAAAAAACAAATTTTATAAAAGGATTTTAGCTGTTGAAAATACATTTTAAACTAAACGCCATAATTCTGAAAAATAATTATGAAAGTCATTTTGGCAATGAAAATAATTTTTTTAACGCAAAAGTTCATTCACGTTCAGGAACAGAGTTTGTGACTACCAGCACTTTTTAAAAACTTCGCATGAAATTACGGTAAAAAATACTTTAACCTAGAGTGCAGCATCCGTAAAATTGACTTTTTTTGCAAATTTTACACCGCAATTTCCACAGGTATATTTATTTAATTACAGTGATTTAACTAAACGCCATAATACTGAAAAATAATTATAAAAGTCATTTTGGCAATAAAAATAAATTTGTTTTAACACCAAAGTTCATTCACGTTCAAGAACAGAGTTTGTGACTACCAGCACTTTTTAAAAACTTCGCATGAAATTACGGTAAAAAATACTTTAACCTAGAGTGCAGCATCCGTAAAATTGACTTTTTTTGCAAATTTTACACCGCAATTTCCACAGGTATATTTATTTAATTACAGTGATTTAACTAAACGCCATAATACTGAAAAATAATTATAAAAGTCATTTTGGCAATAAAAATAAATTTGTTTTAACACCAAAGTTCATTCACGTTCAAGAACAGAGTTTGTGACTACCAGCACTTTTTAAAAACTTCGCATGAAATTACTGTAAAAAATACTTTAACCTAGAGTGCAGCATCCGTAAAATTGACTTTTTTCGCAAATTTTACACCGCAATTTCCACAGGTATATTTATTTAATTACAGTGATTTAACTAAACGCCATAATACTGAAAAATAATTATAAAAGTCATTTTGGCAATAAAAATAAATTTGTTTTAACACCAAAGCTCATTCACGTTCAAGAACAGAGTTTGTGACTACCAGCACTTTTTAAAAACTTCGCATAAAATTACGGTAAAAAATATTTTAACCTTGAGTGCAGCATCCGTAAAATGGACTTTTTCTGCAAATTTTACACCGCAATTTCCACAGAAATATTTATTTAATTACAGTGATTTATTACTATAAAAATTACGGTATATCAGACATTTTGCTTTGTAAAATTTTACGGTAAAAAGGAATTTTACGGTGAAAATTACTGACTCTCAGGGTGCTGGTACTTTTTTCCGTCATTTTAACCGGAATTTTTTACAGTTGTAGGGAGCTACTTTCTAACCCTAAAAGCTTGGGGCCAAAGCAAATACAAGTTTAACTCGATGTTCTTTAAAAAATAAGAAAATACTTTTTTAACTTACTTAAAAGAAAAAAAACTTGTTGTGAATTATTATTTCATTTCTGTTATCATATTTCCAATTATTATTTTCAAACTTAGTTTAATTTTTTACTTTTCTTGTACAAATTGCGCAGTTAAAAGCTCACTGGATTAAAAATTTTATATTGCTGTTTAGTAATTATAACAATGCAAAACTTTTTAATAGTAAAAACTTCCCCAAAACAATCTTCGTATAAATTCCTTAAAACATAAACTTTTTTTCCATCAAAGTACTGTTCTAGTAATTCTCCAATTGATCAACATAAAGAATTAATGCCTCTCTTTATTAAATTATACGATGATTATATTTATAGCTAAATAAAAAAATAGCAACAAAATTTGAAAAAATTGCTATTATAATATCATCAATAAAGTAAAAAATTTTATATTGCTGTTTAGTAATTATAACAACGCAAAACTTTTTAATTGTAAAAACTTTTCCAAAACAAACTTCGAATTAATTCCCTAAAACATAAACTTTTTTTTCATCAAAGTACTGTTCTAGTAATTCTCCACTTGATCAACATGACGAATTAATGCTTCTCTTTATTAAATTATACGATAATTGTATTTATAACTAAATAAGAAAAATAACAACAAACTTTAGAAAAATTTCCACTATAATAGCATCAATAAAGATCATTGGTGAGCTTTATTTTCTAGACGCAGCTCAAAATGCGCGTTTAAGAAAATGGCATAGCATTTTATTCCTTTTTCCAAACTTCCTTTATGAGTATTGTTCTTTTGTTAAAGAATACTAATGAATTCAAATAAATTCGCAACGCGTTAATGTCCATTCGCGTAACTGATTTTTAAATTTACATTTACTACATGTTTTTAAACTGCATTTAGTAATTTACATTACATTATTATTTTATATATTTTGCATTTACTACATTTTATTGAGTTGGTCTCTTTTTCCTTAAAAAAAAAAGAACTTTAAAAGTCAACAGTTTAAAAGTTAACAAGGTTGTTACTGGTCCTATAAATTTATATACATTAATAGTAGTAAGTTTAAATTGTAGGAATTTAAGATTTTTAAAATTCACTTTATCATTTAGAGTTCTGAACACAAAGAGATCACCTTAAAAGCTATATCTGTGATAGATATAGACATCCCGACCTCGAAATCTGGTACTTTGAAGTGTAATGATAATGGTGTGTGGTTTAATAAGAAAGGAAAAATAAGCATGGAATTAGTTGGTTAGTTGAACTATAAATTATTACTGGTTCGATAAATTTATATATAATAATAGTAGTAAGTTTAAATTGCAGAAATTTAGATTTCTAACATTCTATTTACCATCTAGAGTTCTAAACCCAAAGAGATCACCTTAAAAGTTATATCTGTGATAGATCTAGACATCCCGACCTCGAAATCTGGTACTTTGAAGTGTAATGAAAATGGTGTGTGGTTTAATAAGAAAGGAAAAATAAGCATGGAATTAGTTGGTTAGTTGAACTATAAATTATTACTGGTTCGATAAATTTATATATAATAATAGTAGTAAGTTTAAATTGCAGAAATTTAGATTTCTAAAATTCTATTTACCATCTAGAGTTCTAAACCCAAAGAGATCACCTTAAAAGTTATATCTGTGATAGATCTAGACATCCCGACCTCGAAATCTGGTACTTTGAAGTGTAATGATAATGGTTTGTAGTTTAATAAGAAAAGAAAAATAAGCATGGAATTAGTTGATTAGTTGAACTATAAATTATTACTGGTTCGATAAATTTATATATAATAATAGTAGTAAGTTTAAATTGTAGAAATTTAGATTTCTAAAATTCTATTTACCATCTAGAGTTCTGAACACAAAGAGATCACCTTAAAAGTTATATCTATGATAGATCTAGACATCCCGACCTCGAAATCTGGTACTTTGAAGTGTAATGATAATGGTTTGTAGTTTAATAAGAAAAGAAAAATAAGCATGGAATTAGTTGGTTAGTTGAACTATAAATTATTACTGGTTCGATAAATTTATATATAATAATAGTAGTAAGTTTAAATTGTAGAAATTTAGATTTCTAAAATTCTATTTACCATCTAGAGTTCTGAACACAAAGAGATCACCTTGAAAGTTATATCTGTGATAGATCTAGACATCCCGACCTCGAAATCTGGTACTTTGAAGTGTAATGATAATGGTTTGTAGTTTAATAAGAAAAGAAAAATAAGCATGGAATTAGTTGGTTAGTTGAACTATAAATTATTACTGGTTCGATAAATTTGTATATAATAATAGTAGTAAGTTTAAATTGTAGAAATTTAGATTTCTAAAATTCTATTTACCATCTAGAGTTCTGAACACAAAGAGATCACCTTGAAAGTTATATCTGTGATAGATCTAGACATCCCGACCTCGAAATCTGGTACTTTGAAGTGCAATGATAATGGTTTGTAGTTTAATAAGAAAAGAAAAATAAGCATGGAATTAGTTGGTTAGTTGAACTATAAATTATTACTGGTTCGATAAATTTATATATAATAATAGTAGTAAGTTTAAATTGTAGAAATTTAGATTTCTAAAATTCTATTTACCATCTAGAGTTCTGAACACAAAGAGATCACCTTGAAAGTTATATCTGTGATAGATCTAGACAAACCCGACCTCAAAATCCGGTACTTAGACCTGTAATGTCATAGTTTGTGATTTAATAAGAAAAGAAAAATAAACATAGAATTAGTTGTTTAGTTGTTAAATTTAGGTCGAACTTTAAAAAAAAGCATTTTTTGTTTCTTTTATTTTCTTAAACACGATTTACCACTCCTTAAATCCTTCTTAAACATATTTCGAGCTGTGTCCAGAATAAAAAACTAATCAACGATATTAAGTGTAATAATAACATCATAAATTTATAAGATTATTGTATTTATAAGATTATTATATTTATAAATTAGTTAAAAATTAAAAAATAATGTCTTTGGAATTCGATAGAAGGAAAAAAAATTAAAAATTTGAATGTTGTTTGTATGTCTACTTCAGATAACGTACAGCAAAGTAAAATTAAAATTAATAAATAATAAATTAAAATAAAATAAAAATAAAATTAAAAAACTACTTCTGGTAAGATGCGGTTATAATGTTTCGAGAGATGAAAATAAAAAATTATGCCACCCATAAGTTTGGTTCTAATGATGGGATTTTCACAAACTAAGTGCCAATCCTAATGGTTGAAAAGGTTGACTACAAAATATGCTAACTATTAATTACATTGCACCAAAGCATACTTTCTCTAAATAAAGCTATCTTTTTTCTACAGATTTGGATTTTTTTGGCAATTTGGGGGAGGAGAATATGGTCCTAGCATTTTTGGCTGGAGAGCTGTTGAAAGATTTTACTTTTTAAAGTTAATTTCACTTTCTACATATCTAACCATATCTTGGGAAGTGTTAAAATGCACGATTTTTGCTCACAATTTTAAAATTCGTTTACCTTGACCATTCCGTGCAAAAAAATAATTTTTAATAATTTTTTTATACTTTTATGAATTTCTTCAATAAGGTTAAAAAATATTGAATTGTAACATTATATAAATTTTTATCTCCTTTTAAATTATGTAATTTCAGATGACAAGTTACAAAATTTGAGTAAATCGGTTAAATGTTTTAGAAAAATTTAGAAACTTAAATATATATATATATATATATATATATATATATATATATATATATATATATATATATATATATATATATATATATATATATATATATATATATATATATATATATATATATATATATATATATGTATATATATATATATATATATATATATATATATATCTTGGTAAAAATAATATTCCAAATGTAACACTTGATAATTATTTTATTTTTAAATTAATTTTAGTGATATTCAATATTCAAAATACGTTTAAAACTTAAAGCTAAAATATTGAAAAAAGCTAAAAAAATTCTCTTAATATATAAAAAATCTTGTTTTTTTTTGTATGTTTCGATAGATTTATCTTATGATAAGTCCTGTAACTTTTAATTAGAATTTATATCAATTATGAAAGTTTTGAATTTTACAATAATAAGTTACAAAAATAAAATTTTATTCATTAAAACCAATTATCTGCTATTGAAGAACAATTTTAAAAAACGGGTTATGCACAAAAGTAATATTTCTGACGACAGTTACAGTTAATCAATAAAAATTTTTTAAGTTCCTCCTTTTAAAATTTTTTAATGTTTTAAAATTATTTATTGAGAGTATGTTGTAAAAAAATATTACTTACAGAAAATCTGACTAAAATGTTTCGAATAATGATGATATAAAACATACTTTATATCATAAAAACCAGACAATATTTTTAATAGATTATTCAATTATATTGAAAAACACTTCACTGTTAGTTTTACTTTTAATTTATCCATTATAAGTCTTGTAATCTATACCAAACTTTTTAGAAATAATAATAATTATTATTAAGCTTTTTTTTCAGTTTGTAATGGGTATAAATAAATGTTTAGTGCAAAATCTGCATTTAATAAGTCTTGCACTTTGCTATAAATATAATTTTTTGTATTATTGTTTGTACATGCAATGAACGTGATTTTAAGATGCTGGGTTACTTTATATACCGTCTAAGTGCTATTGTAGGGGAAGCAGAGAGTGTAAAGATATAGATTTAAATATTGCTATTTATACTAGTGAGGTATTGTTTTTGATTTACTTTTCTTTAAACTAGCTTTCAAAGCTTAGCTAGCTTACTTTGATTATAAAGCAAACCCAATTATAATAGTTTGAAAGTTATTAAGGTTTTATGTATGAAAAGTGCATTTTTTCCCTATACTTATTTGCATATTTGGCTTTACTATCAAAGCAAATAAAGATACGTTCCTTTGCTGAATCTTGAGACCGAAACAAATTTGATTGGATTATTAGTTCAAATGTTAAATAAAGCTTTCCAGCACAAAACGTACAGTTTCGTATTTATACATATTTTCAAGTCTGACATTGTTATATAGACTAGAGAGACATTATTTCTTATGTACTTTTTTACGTTAAATAAAAAAAAAAAATTGGTTTATTGGATTAAATAGTTTGGATGTTATAAGTATTTTATGAATAAAGAGGTTAAACGAAAATTGTAATTTTCATTCACGAAGCCCTAATTACTTCTTAACTATTGGTTCAATGTACTTAATTTTGATATTTTTGAATTAATTTGATATTTTTCAAAAAATTAAAATTGGGTTATTGGATTAAATAGTTTTGATGTTATCAGTATTTTATGAATAAAAAGGTAAAACGAAAATTTCAATTTTCATTCACGAAAATTACCGAGCCTTTTGATGCATCCATAGAGCCAGAAAAACGGTATATTTTACCATATTCTGCTAGTTTTGACCATACAATTTTTTATCAGTGTACAAAGTACTTGAGAATACCTTAAAAATAATAATTATACTAAGTATATTTGATTAAAGAACTGTGTTCCCAATATAATATCGCAAAGTACAAAGAAGTAGTTTTTTTTCTTAACTTTGCTTTCGAAAGCTATTCTTCATTGCTCAATATTCACGCACTGTCAATCAATAAACCAGAATATTTTTTTTAAAAGCACTGTTACTCACGTTTTTTTTCCTTCATTACTTTTTGAAGAATAAAATTTGCAATTTGACTGTATCACTAGCATTTTACATCTCAGCAACATATCCGTAGAAAAAAAAGGAAAAAAAAAGAAGAAAATTATAAAACGTTTAATGAGGACGCTGTTTTAATAGGTAGTAAATTTTTTCTCAACGCTTAATTACGAGACAAGCTCGTCTTAAGGGATGGACGGTTAATAAGACAACTAATATATGTTGCTTTCTAAGTATAAAAATACGAAGAGCTTCTTTGCTGGTTTGATTATTTTCTTTAATTAACGTCCAAATAAAATGTTTCATTAGCTTTCAATCCAAATAAATTAATTCATAAAAAATTAGTCTTTGTGAAATTTTTATTTTTAAGGATTCGCTTAAATTCGGTGACGATACATCTTATCGCACGGTATATTAGTAAATTTAAACGAATGTAAATAATTTTTTGTGTCTTTAAGATAGAAGAAAAATGTGAAATTTTTCTTTCAATAATGTGGTTTAATTTCTTAATAAGGCCATTTCAATATGGTTACTTTGAGAAATACAACCGATAAATGAAACATATAAATGAGTCAGAGAATAATGTTTTAAAAAAGTAGAAAAACAACTAAAAAAATAAACAACACAAATAAAAAATATTTTTAGATATAAACAGTTTAAACATTATTTCCGAACTCATTGGAAATTAATTGAAAACGTTTGAAAACGGAGAATTATTCCTTAAAATATATAATTAGCATTTGCCTGACTCATTATCAAACCGCGTTATTGAACAATGGGATTTTGACAATCGTAAACGCGTTTTTATTGTATTCTTAATTGTTAAAAAAAAAAAGTCATTTACCTCCATTTCAAAAGAGCCGTGATTTCCCGAATACTAAAGTTTAAGCCGAAGTAGCCCCAGCTGGGGTTGCATTGACCAAACATTTTAATGCGTTCGGCTTGTTCTTTTTTTAATATTGGCCATTAAAACCTTGAATAAATGCATCATATGTATTAAACACACATTTGAAAACAAAAATCCCCAAAAATATGACTCACAGTTGAAAAAACGAAATGATCCAGTTCAAAATGTAGAGAAAACAAGGGAAAAATTACAGAACAATGAAAAAAAAGGAAAATAATAGTAAAAATTAAAATAACAAAAAACCGGAAAAAAAATTAAAAAATCCGGAAAATAAACGATATATTCTTTCCATCAGCTCACATGATTATATCCGCAAAAAAGAATGCTTTCTAATATTGCATCAATATCGTGTGAGCTGATGAAAAGATTATATCTTTTATTTTCGGGATTTTTAATTTTTTTTTTTATTTTTCCGTTTTTTTTTATTATTATTATTATTTTTCTTTTTTTCCCCTTTTTTCATTGTTCTGTTCTTTTTCGGTTGTCTTCTCTACATTTTGAACTTATTTTATTAGTTCTTATTTATTAGCTTATTTATTAGTTCTTATTTTATTAGCTTATGCGCAATAAATAAAACTTATTGTTTTTCTTAATTTTCTTCGTGTTTTTTTTTTGCTTTTATATATACATATATTTATTTATTTATTTATTTTAATTTATAACGCTGCTTTATACCCACATTTCAATTTTTTTGTAAAATCAGTTTCGCTTAACAATAACGATTATTAATTTAATTCTTCACATAAGGCTATTTTGCGTGCCACAACAGGTCACCTCTATGAGTACGGATAAAGAGCCTTAACCTCCTACCAATCGCTTCTCTGTGAAGAGATAGAACATCAGGATAAACCTCTTTTACAGGATTCAAGTTGACCTTGTAGGAAACTTCCTTTTCTTCCCCACATCCCTGGAATTTCCAGAATACAAATATTATTATTTTAAAGTAAATCTTTTATATTTCATAAGACAAAGTAGCTCCTGATGATTAAGAAAATTTTATAATAAGAATGATTGGGCTGTAAGCAAATAAGGTATTATTATAATTTGTATACTATTTCCGATTACAATAATTACCTTTAGGCTATGATATAACTAAAAAATAACGTTTATCAGTTACTTTCTTTACTAAGCTTTGCTCTTGTTCATAATTTCTAAGACTTTTATGCTCAAGATATTATGTATAATCAATATAATTATTGTTTTAGGCTTTTTTTTTTTTTTTTTTTATTTATTTTTTTATTTTATTTTATTGTATGAGCTTTTTAGCCTCAGGGTTTAAAACATTAATTTTATTCCTATTATTCAAACTTTTCTATTTATTGTATTTTTTAAAAAAAAAGTAAAATTTTCTAGATTTAGAAATACCTCTTAAATTTGAAATGGTGTTAAAATAATTATTTTCAGTAATTATTTTTCTATTTTCAAGATATTTTGTTTCACATGCATGCATTTCAAAATATTTCGCGAATAAATATTATTCCCCTATATATTATGGACCATTTATCTTATTATATTTCATGCATAACTTTAAAAATTAATTTACTTTGAACATTAATGTAAGTCAATTTGTAATTCAAAATTTGTATCTTGCTCATATAAAGAGTATTGGTACTAGCGCCATCTATCATTAGCAATGTGAAATATATCATAAGTTACGTTGAGGAGGAAGCTCTTTAAACATGAAAAATATTCTCGTCTTTTATCTAAAAATGAAATATTATATTCTTTTTTTATCGAATTATTCCATAAATATTAATTTAGGTCAATTTAGTTTTTCATGCGTATTTATGTTCTGATAATTTTTAAATACATAAAATTTTAAGAAACTAATATGGGAATTTTTACAGGCTAGAATACATTGGTATTTTAAGGTCATTGTAATAAAATAATACGTTTTGCAAAAATGCGTTTTCTAAAAAAATGGAATGTGCTTATTAACTACATTTAAATGATTTTTGCGTATAGTTTCAAATGATTTTTTTTTATCCTGAAATAATAATGATTGCTCTAAAACTAATTGAAAAATAGTGTAGTAAAATTACGATAGCATAACTATTAATGATATTTATAATTTATAAAATATAATTCTTATTCCAATTTTTAAATTTAAATTTTTATTGTTTTAATTATTTTAAAATAAAATTTTTGATAATTAAAAAATATTTTAATTTTTCACTTAAAAAAAGTCAAAGCGTGCCTGAAAGTTACCATTTTAATAACGATGACGGTTATTTGTTGTTAGAAAAATTGCATCCTAACTTGAAATTCCAATTTTTTTTAAATTTTATCAATTCTTAAATATATTGGTTATTTACACGTAAATCTTTAAACCATCATGAATGAACGAGACAGTCTTCATAGTCAAAACATTCTGGTAAAATTACCGTACAGTATGGTAACAATATTTCTAGTAAAAAAACGACAACATAATTCTGTTTAATAAAATCGAAATATACGGTATTATAATCATTTATTTATTTATTTTTTCATTTAAGTGTTAACGTTTTACCGGAAATTCCAGCTTTCAATATTATAACTCTTATTACCACACATTTAGTAAAAAAATACAAAACTGAAAAGAAAATTTAACTGAATAAATGGTTTTTATTCCCTGTTTTAAAATACCATGATAAAACTGCCAAATGTTTCGACATTTATCAAATTTTATCCCATAGAATCGTATTTTATAGTAAATTTTACTAAAATCATTATCAAAGCGCTACCACAAAAATTACCGAGTGTTTTGGTGCTACCATTGAGCCCGAAACTAGGTAAATTTTACCGTATTTTAGTAGTTTTGTCCAAATTTTTTTAATCAAGTACATTTTTTTTAAAAACGTAACATTATTTTTTACATCATATATGCATTAATTTTATTATGATGGTTATTAATTGAAAATATGAGTAATTTCAAAATTAAATCGCTGCACAGTTTATCAGTTCCAATTTTGAGAAAATAATTAAAGTCAACTGTACAATGAATAAGTATGCCCACAACGTAATGCAACAAATTTCATTTCTCAACGCACAGTTTCAGAATTATTTGCATAACTTTGTTTTAAAAAACTTTATAACTCATTTTTAATACTAGATATTTCAGTCAAACCCCACTATAGTGAACCATCGGAGGACCGAGTATGTACGCTATAAATGATGGTTCACTATATCCATATATAATAAAAAATATATTTTAGAATATGATAGCCGAATTATTGAAAATAATGATCGTGATTTCACTTTATTTGTTAAAAAAATATTATTATGGAATTAAATAGATAACAAATCAAACCTTAAAGGGAAAAAACTTCTTTGCTAGAAATTGATTTTAATTTACATTTTATGAAAGTGATTATGTTATTAGTGATTTTGAACTGAACACAAATTGATTTTAAGTAGAGTTCATCAATTTTCTTATCTACTATTCATGATTTTCTGATCTTCATTTTCTGTAGAAAAAAAAAATTATATTCAGGATATTTACTGCTTATTTTTCTTAAGGTATAGATGAGGCTGAAATTTCATTTGTTCAGTGCTCTTCCATAGCTTCGTTCTTTTGTTCGATTTCGGAGACAATGTCATCATCGGTTGAGGTATCAGAAACAAACACTTCATCATCACAACATTCAAATGGCTCTGTAAAACACCTAGGATAAATGTCTATTCCTTGTGTTTTTAGTCACATAGTGATAGGTAAATTGTCTTCATCGTTTCGTCCTTTACATTGGAGTCTTTTTCTTCTAAATCTTTCGAAAGACCTGCGTGTCGGAAATAGTTGCGGATTATTGTTGGTGTCACTTAACTCCATGATTTTTCTAAGAAAACACGATTGCTTCTGAAAGAGAGTTGTATTTTGTGTCCGTGTTGTTTTCTTCAGTTCTTAAAACACGCAACAGCAGTTGTTTTCTGTAGTGGGACTTAAGGCTACGAATAAGACTCTGATCCATGGGCTGCAACACAGAAGTCGTATTTGGAGGTAGAAATACGAGTTTAATGCGCTTTAAAATTTCTTAATGGGGAGAGCTGTACATACTCGCAAGTTTAAAGTTAAAGAACTGAAGAAAAAAAAAATAGCGGAAATGAAATTCGAGACTTTAAGCAGCGAATAAAACCCTGATGCATGGGCTGCAGCTCAGAAGTCGTATTTGGAGGTAGAAATACGAGTTTAATGCGCTTTAAAATTTCTTAATGGGGAGAGCTGTACATACTCGCAAGTTTAAAGTTAAAGAACTGAAGAAAAAAAATGGCTGAAATGAAATTCGAGACTTTAAGCAGCGAATAAAACCCTGATGCATGGGCTGCAGCTCAGAAGTCGTATTTAGAGATAGAAGTACGAGTTTAATGCACTTTAAAATTTCTAAATGGGGTGGGCTGTACATACTTGCAAGTTTAAAGTTAAAGGACTAAATAAAAAAAAATTGCGGGAATGAAATTCTAGTTCTTTGTAAACGAACTACAAATTTCTCAGCTGTTCACTATAAGCTTTTTAAAACCATTATCTAAATAGGAGTTTGCACGGGATCGCTAAAAATGTTCGCTAAAACCGAGTGTTTACTATATCCTAGGTTCACTATAGCGGGATTCGACTGTCTTATTATTATATAATAATGCCACATAATTTTTACATTTATTTTAAGAACATTTGTTTTTAAGATTGTTCTTTTGTATCTTTGCTTTTCTTAGGAAACGGATTATAAACTAACAAAAAATATTAAAATTGAAAACAGGTTTTCTTGAGAGAAGGAAGAAAAAATTCATACAATTTGGACAGCAGAAATACGAGAGAGAGTTTTTTCAAAGTAGTTGCTGCAGGTGAACTGAAAAAAGTATTTTTAATAAAATAAATAGCAAGGTTTAAAATGAATAGCATTAAAAATTAAGAAAACAATTTAGTGTTTTCACAAAATGTTATTTATTTATGGTAATGCTATTTGAGAAAATATAATTAATAATTTACTTTTAACAGAAATATTTTTTTAATATATATTTAAATGTAGAATAACACAACACGATGTCAGTTTTTTGAACAGCTGAATTCTCGAAAAGTAAGAAAAAACTATTGTAGTACACATTATGTTATGAAATATTAAATTCAGAAGCAGAAATAGTGATTTTCAGAATTTACAATCATTACATTCATTTATCAGAAACAGTTGTTTACTTTCAGAAAAATTTATGCGTGGAAAAAAACTAATATTTTTTATAAACATAACTATTTGAAATGTGTAGGCTTTTTTAATATTAATTTTTCATACAGAATTCTTTTTAAGGTCAAAAATTATATTGGTAAAGAGTCACCAAAAAAGGAAAATGTAATTGATGACTAAATGCATGCTTCTCTTTTGATAGATTAATTCCTAATTTTACAAACCAGAAGCAAATATTAATGAATTATTTAAAAGATGAACTCAAGCAAAATATATTAACCTCAAAGAATTGAAAGTTAAGCAGTTTAAATGATTTTTCTATAATTTTAATGCCCATTGTATCATTATTTATAAGTCACTTTTCGTCATGGTAAACACTTGTTATTACTTCGCTTGTTTTTAAAGATGCACAAATTAGAAGAAAAATAAACAGATCTTGAACTATTTATTCCGAAATAGCCCAATATTTCAGGATACAAATTTTTAAATAAAGATTTTTTAAGTATCCATTGTATCATTCCATCTTAAGCCAATTTTTCATTATAATAAACACTTAATATTAAATATCACTTAAGAGAACAGTTTGGATATTACATACGAGTATAACTTTTTAACAAAGCAAACACTTATAGATCGACATGTTTAGGAAATGTAACATATATAATAGAATTGTTATGTGTTATTATCATTAAATACATGGTAATTCTTTTCCCAGAAGAAAATACTTATTATTTATTACTATTTTATAAAAATTCATAAATCAAAAGGAAAATGTAAGGAATTATTGTAAATACTATCAAGATCAGAAATTGTTTGTATCCAAAAAGCTTACATTTTGAAATTTCCATCCTTTCACGCAATTTTTTAAAATTTCCATTGCATCATCACATATTAATCCTCTGTTTAACTAAGTGTTAACACCCATCCTTCTGAAAAAATTTCAACGTAGAAGGAAAAAAAAAAAAAAAAAACAATTTGAAAGGTGGACATAGGCTATCAATGTCATAAAAATATGCATTCAGTAGTACAAGTTTTAAAATAATTCCTCAAGTTTAAATTTTTTAAAGTTGCATTATTGCAGACATTAAATTTTTATAATCAAAGTAAACACATATTTGACTTCGTCTTCATGAAAAAGTTACATTAAAGAAAATTTACATTATATCATTTTGAACAAATATTTTTCATTTGATTAGCATTTTTAGAAACCGATTGAAAATATGTATTATAAGCTTCTTAGGGTCAATTTCACCTTTGAGATAATGTATAAATAAAAATAGTTTATTCCTTTGTCGAATATGGAAATAATCTCAAAACTCTCTCCGTTATTTATTAAAACAAGAATCAAATATTTATGTTAATTTTTGCTAACAATTTAAATTAAAAAATTCATGCAATGAAAATAATTTAATTTCGTAGGTATGATTACTCAAATATTAGGGAGATTTTGTGCGTTTACGTTAGCTTCCGAACGCTCCTGTGCGTTAGATGAAAGCAATTGCGAATGCTCGAGTTTATTTAAGATGCAACGTATCTTTACGTAATGTTGGCGTGAATTACGCTACAAAGACAAAACTACAAGCATGTTGTTTATAACTTTTAAATCTTGTTTTGTTTAAGCCTACTTTCGAACAAAATACATGCACATGGAATGCGAATTTGAAGAAATGTGTTGATGAAACTTGGAAATGAATCGTGTGATCTTTCAACAATTGGTTCAATCGATAAAAATATAGTTTTGTTAGTTTTTGTTTAATAATATGGTTGTCTAATTGCACTAGTTCCATAAAAAATTGGATATATTCTCGCTAATTTAAAATCATAAATTATATTTATACATTTTAACTCCACAATTTAGTTAAAAGAAGTTAAATAATCAATTGAAGTTCAATGATATTTTTCAAAATATTATTATTATTAATAAGTTTCATTCTTTATCGCTGAATTTATCAAAATCTATAATCTACAACATTTCTCTGCTCGCACAACGCCAATTTTACGTAGAGCAAAGCATCTTGAATTGTTTGCTACAACTTTAAAGAGATAAGTTCAGTCCATTGTGAATGTTTGTTTTGATTTTGTAGCCTAAATTAAAATGATATTCTACAACGTTAGCGTTTTTGACTTGCCGATGTTTGCAAAATCTCTTATTTTCACTTACGTAAGTTTGAAATTTTTTTCCACAGGAGCATGCGCATTTCACCAGTACTGACGCATGCGCACTAGACGTGCGCAAGAGCAATTACTTACGGGAGCGTACGAAAGCTAAAGTAAATTTGCGAAATCTCTTTATTGATTTCAGATCAGATTTTTGCTTTACGAAGACTATACTTTGATTGCTTTCATTAATTCATTAAAATTTTATCTTCAGTTTGCTTTATTTTATATATTTTTTTTTATTTCATTTAATTTTCAAAATTTTTATCATTCTTATTTGAAAATGCTGACAAAAATATTTTTTCATACACATTTTATTTGTACTCTAAATTACATTTATTTGAAATCTACTCTGAGAAAAAAGTATGGTCACAACTATATTAGTACATTTTTACATTTACCGTGTTTCTGGATAGGGAAAGATAAAAAAGCTCGGTAACTTTTACCAAAGAAGTTTAATGATGATTTTGATTAAATTAAGAATAAAATATGGTTTTTATAATATGTAACAAAATTTGGTAAAAATGGTAAAATTAAATAATTTTATCATGATACCTTAGATTATGACACAAGAACCATTTATTCGATTAAATTTGCTCTTCAATTTATTATTTTATATTGAATGAGTGGTAATAGGTAGAATTCCCAGTAAACAATTAATGAATCTGAGCGGAAAATTTACTAAATGAATGGTTTAAATACCGTATATTTTGGTATAATTAACAAAATTACGGATGCTATGTTTTCTTTAGGTAATAGGTAGAATTCCCAGTACACAATTAATGAATCTGAGCGGAAAATTTACTAAATGAATGGTTTAAATACCGTATATTTTGGTATAATTAACAAAATTACGGTTGTTATGTTTTCTTTCACCAGAAACGTCATTACCATACAGTTGGGTAATTTTACCAGAATTTCTTTCTCCATGTAAATACTTTGCTGATAGATAAAATATTTAAATCATTATCACATTTTACGTTGCTTCATTTACTCGTAAGAACTTTTTTACATATAATTATATATTTTACACTATAACCCCGAGGTTAAAGAGTATAATAACTGATAATATAGGATTATTAAATGTGACAAAGTTTAAGTAAAAAAAAAATTGAGTAAAAGGAGTAAAATATGATGAATATTCAAGGTTTTAATTTTTTTTTTTAAACTGCGCTGCAGAATTCTAAATATTTTACAGAATATCTTACAATAACTCTTCTTTTAAAGTGATAGGTATAATTTCGTTCCGAATAATGAAAAAAAATATTTTTGGTGCAGAAAGTCACTGTTTTCAGTGAGGTAAATATGTGCCTTTCAATTTCATTATGAAATGGACTAAAAACACAATCTAATGCATTATCGAGATGTGCGCACAATATTATTGAAATAGTTCTAAAACACAACTAGTTTTCAACATCTAATTTTTTTTTTATTGAGAGGGGAATAAAAGAAATCCAAATAAAAAAGATTTTATTCATCATTTTAACTATGAACGCGATTACAGTAACAATACCCAAAAGTTGCTGAAACTATCTTTGGTTCAAAACTGGAAAGAAGAAAACGAGTAAATAAACAAATAAGGATTAGAGTATTTAAGAGTTTATTGTCACCGTTTTTATTTGAAAAGGCTAGATGCCAGCTTACAAAATAGTGTGCGTATATAAACGAAATAAATGATCAATTTGCAATTTTATAGTCAATTTTTTGTTTGATCACAAAATTGTGAATGTACTGTGGATTTTGACATTTAAGGGGGGGGGGCTTATTTATTGTCACTCTATATAAATTATAAAGTATGCACAATAAATCTGTCAAATGTTAAACAATAAAATCTGTAACTTAATTTATCTATCAGAAACAAGAGTAAATGCGCAAAATGTCAGAACCTTTTTTAGTAAACAAGATTTATTGATAGACCTTTTTTTTTTTATCGTAAAAGTAATGAACCAACTGTTTTCTTCTTTGACACTTTAATCTTCTCGGGCCTCGCAAAATTTTTCGGGAAAATGCATTACCATCAACAAATACCACACTGTTAAAAAAGCTTTTATAAATAAAATAAAATGCCATGTCTTTTCACTGTGCTAGATGCTGCTGCTTAGTCCCTAGTAAAAGCAGAACAGATTTACCAGAAACAGCTTGGATAAGGGTTCTTCTGTTATTCTAGACTCACACGCATACACACATGCACGCACCTCCATCTTTCGCACACACACTTGCTAATTACAGCCCGAGGAGATTCCAAGCCCCCCCCCCCTTAACTCCAGACCCTTCACTCTACGCCCCCCTCTTTTGCTGGTACAGACAGATAGTGCAGCCGAGGAAGTGGATGACGATATGGATGCACACTATCGATCTACTAGCCAACTCAGTCTCATTTGATACTCTCGCCATGTACTCCCCCCTATCGTCCTATCCATTCAACTTGACCCCCCCCCTAACTTTGCCAAAGTACAACCCTTAAATGTCCAAAGCACTGCGGACAAAATGGCTACATACTGCGGACAAAATGGCTAGCCTTGGAAAACCGCGAATTCTGAAATGCGAAATTGAATGATAAATTAGACGTATTAGGAGCTCATTAGAGGTTGTAACTTTTACAATAGTTGTTAAAGAAGATTTGTTAAAACATGACTTACAAATGTTTAATCCTTCATCAATTATTTTAATATTAGACCTGTTGAATATTGCAGATAAATTAAGTATGCGTTTTTATACAAATTTAAATTTATTACTAATAACCAACTGAGAAAAATAACTAAATAAAGCAAATTTTTGTTCAAAAAAAAAAAATTCACTGGAAAAAAATCTCTGGTGAGATCTTTGGTTAAAATAGAAAATTTAAATAACGTGTATATTAATTAATAAAAATTTTTACATACCCTCTTCCAGAGTTTTTCCAATATCATAGATATAAAAAAGGTTAGTGTTATATTAGGCCTAGCAAAAAAATATAAATATTTGGGCTAATTTAGATTTTTTTTTTAAATGTTCGATAAATATTTCTTGACCTACATGGAAATTTTTGAAAAATGCGATTAGAATATTTCAATATAAAATCAGCTGCAAAAGAATCTCGCGTCACAAAAAATTAACAGTATTTCAGATTTAAAATGTATTTAAAGTTAACAGCATTAACAGTATATTTAGGTATTTTCTGAAAATATCTTAATATTTTATATATATCGCTCATATTTTAATATTTAAATAATTTAAAATCAATTGCACAGAATAAAAAATTACGAAAGATTGGCAAAACTTGAAAGTATGATACCTTCGTTTTTACATTAAATCAGTATGAAATTTGTACAATTTATTGTAAATTTATAATCAACATTATATTATAATATCAGCATTAAATTTATAATGCAAAATTCCTTCCGCATGCTATTGCTAGAGTACAAAACAACATAGTATTATCATATATAAATTCATTTCCTGAAAATATGATGCACGTCCTTCAATTTGAAACCAGTTTCAAATAGATCTTGATTTAGAAAACTCACAAAATTTTCGCAAGTGTCAAACTTTATTGGCTATAGACATGGTGCGTTATTGCAAATTACATAGCAACCCATGGTCGGAAACACTATGGAAAGTATGACAGGTACAAGAAACAAAGAGGCACAAAACTGAGATCATTTGAAATATTTATTGGTCAAAGATATTACATGTGCTTATTTTACAAAGCTTTATTATTACAATGTTTTTCCATTGCTAGCGATGCATGTTATGGCGGTTGGGTCTATAGAATGGCGGACTTGCTCAAATACACCTAGATTTTTTTAGATATCTGCAGAAGCACAGACGATTTTTGTTACAAGATTTATTTTAGAATCCACAGGCCTTGCGTGCACAGCACTTTTCAGAGCTCCCTAAAGAAAAAAAATTCATGCTGTTTAAATCAGAAGACCATAGATGCCAGGGAATCATTCCATCACGTCCAATTCATCATATAAACAACACCATCTAACAGCAAACCTAGCCTGATTCAGAATCTTAATAGTATGTTGAAGTTGCCGGAAAAGAAGCTTTTTATTCGAAAATTGCCTACTCCTCTATTGACATCACGTTGCAAAAACGAAACATTTTTTTTACATTTGGTGTTCTAATTGTATTTTACACATTTAAGTTGTATATTACACATTTTTTTTCTAGTGATATTTAACGCATTTATTTCTAAGATTAATTTTTAATGTACATTATTATAGATTAGCATTGCAAAAGCAATTGCAATAACTATTGTGAATGATTCTTGATGTAGGGAGTGAATGAAGGGTGAAATTAACAAGGAAAAAAAGACAGTATATAATGAATCTGAGATAATGAGACCACGTGGTCGATAGGTCATTCTATTGAGAAGGTATTTTCATTAACAGGCCATTTCAGATGCGAAAATACTCTGTCGATAAAAAGAAAATTATACTTATATAATGTTGCAACACTATGAGTAATACGCATTAATACAGTTTAAAATCTTCTCAAAGAAAAAAAAGGAAAGGAATAAACTTTTGAAATGATAACAATGGTGGTGATTACAAAGAGTTTAATTAGAAAAATTCAAATCTTTTAGATAGATAGCTAGTAAAATTACTTCGCGTTTTATCAAAAATTTATGTTCTCCCTGTATTTATATATTTATTTTTTCAAGCTCAATTGATTTTTTTAATATGCAAGTAATCATTAAATTTGTTATTATTGACATATTAGCAAAATTTTCTTACATAAAATTTCAATATTTATATACTTTCTATTTAAAAAAAAATATCGATATGGGGAAAAACAAACTAAGATGTATGAGTGGCTATTACGAAGGTTGGTGAGCGAAGTGAGCAAGGGGCGGAACTTCCTAGCATTATCAAAATCTTGAAAAAAAAATGCATGTTGGGAAAAATAAAATGAAAATCCCACTTGGAAAACATATTGGGCTATTGGGAAATATTGTTGTAAAATTTTTTGTTCCAACCCTCTTCCTTATGTCTTTGTCAACTATGCTGCTGAAAATTTCGGACAAGTTCTTGTGAAATTCAAAAGAAATATTATTTGAAACAAAAATCTTGTAAGTTTAGCAAACTTATTTTTTTACATAAATACTAAAATGTTTTTCTTTTCGATTTGCAAGAGAATAAAAATTTATTTAAATTAATAAAATGTGCAATGAGAGTACATATTTTAAAGGCGAACACCAAGGAGAGTCCTTTAAAGAGTGTAATCGGAAATGGAAATGTTTTCAAACATCATGTTTGATAAGTGTACTGAAAAAGAAAAAGAAATGTTAATTTTTGTCACCAAAACAGAAGAAGTGGAATTTTAAATGTTGATAGAAGTTTATTGTGAAATTTTGCCCTTTATGTTTTTTTATGGATGAAAATTTTTATAAATTTATTTTCTCATTTTTAATCTACTGAAAAATCTTGATATTTTAAATATATATACATTTTTAATTTCATTTTTTTCCACATTTTAGTTTTGAATCTTCTGGCTTGTTAAGGCCGAAAATAATCAGAATTTTGATTGGCAATAAGTTCTGCTAATAGTGGACAGAAAGCGTTGAAAATTGTGCTTTCATCCTGTACAGAAAATCTGTTAAAAATTTGAGCACTTAAACTAGTCAAAAATTGGTCAAGTTTTAATTTCAAGATTTTTCTTTTCCTTTTTTGAAGAGTAATAGTTGTTTATTCTTACGTTCAAATCCAGGTTTGATTTTTTGCTCATTTTCTTTTAAACAAAATGTGTCTCATTTAAATCCTGCAAATAAAAAGGAATTAATTCATCATTTATTTACTACTATTATTATTCTTATTAAATTATACTATTATTATTTAATTAGAATAATAATAGTATAATTTAATAATGTTAGATTGGAATTTGATAATTAATACTATTATTAAATTCCCTATCCATAGAAAAAAAAATATTTTGTGAAGAGCAAACACTATCACGCTTGCAACGTTATGCCTGTGTTTCTAAACATTTTTAGTCCGGTGAATAGCACTTATATTTTAGGGTAAACAAACCAGCGAGGGAACACTACCCAGTGAAGGAACATATCATATATATTGATTAAAAATAAGAATTTGAAAATTTTTCTTTAGATTGATTGGTAACAATAGCTTACTGCCAAACAATATTAAGTCATATAGCAATGTTTTGGATTACATGGTCAAATAGACTTCTTTGGAAAAAATTTTGAATTTGTTATTATCTCTGCAACATCTTGTTTCTTTGAAAAAATTATAAGGTGAGTGTTTGTATTTATATGTTTGATGTGGAATTAATTGCATGTAATAGTTTTATTTTTCTCACTGTCAAAAAGAGAATTTAAAATATAGTTATTGAAACTACGTTTTATTTTTTTAAGCATCATAGCATAATAAAATACTGAGATAAGGGGGTGTTTATTCACTGGATCACCAAACGATGAAAAACCAGTGAAGGAACAAGGGTTCCTTTGCTGTTTTTTTTTTTTCTAAGTTAATGAAAATAAAAGATAAACTTTAATTTTCTTGTACCTTTAGTGATTTTCCTCATCAAAAGTATGTTAAAAAAACGAAAAACAACTTCTAACCAGTGAGGGAACAGGCATGTTCCTTTACTGGACATAGATTTCCCAGTGAATGAACAGTATGTGTTAATATGTTGACACTTTAATTTTCAATTCATGATTACAAAAGAAAGTTTAACATTTATCAAGTGTTTATATCTTATAATTTCAAGAATAGGCGTGTTTTTAAATATTTGTATGGCTCATAAATTCATAAAGAGCATTAAAAAATTACCAAAATTAAGGTTTCCTTTACTGGGTGTTCATTCACTGGTAGGAGCTGTTCCTTCACTTGGTCTTCTTACTACTTGTTATTTGAACCTCCAAAACTTTAAAACAATATTATGTAAGTTCTCTACAATTTTTTTACATAATTTGTAATTAGTAACAAATATGTTGACACTGTCATTTAACTAAAATTACGAATTTTGAAATTAATGTGATTTTTTAAAAGGAAAGCGAAACTTAAGTGTTCCTTCACTGGTTAGTTTACCCTAGGTAAATATTGTGGGAATCTACAACCTCGATAAATACCTAAACATCATGTTTGTGTTCCTATACTTCTTAGAAAACTCTAATAGAGGTAACGAAACTAAGACTAATTTCGATTATTTAGTTCGAATGTTCGAATAAGCATATTCATTCATCCTGTCCTAATGTTAAAGATGCTGAATAAAAAGTTTAAAATTGCAATTAAAGTAAAAATTAGAAAACTACTTTTCCATCATAAAAAACATCGAATTTTTAAAAAATTTTTTTATATATTTTTTTTTATAATTATGCAGATATAATTAAAGGCCTATGATTATTTTCATTTATGTGAGAATTAGACTAAAGTCTATGTTTTTGTTAAAATGTATGTAAAAATTTTGAAAATTTTTACAGCAATAAATTTAGCTTCTTCCCCCCTAAAATATTGTCTAAATTTTCATTGTATATTTTTATTACCTTTAATTCTAAGAATATTTTATTTTATTAATCTGAATTTGATTGCTTAACGTCGCACTATATCAACTGTTGGCCACCATGTTGGAAGACAATCCTTACCTATCCTGAAAATAAGTGTCGAGTTATTACGATTTAGATATAGAAAAGTAGATTTTGATACATCAACCGTTCTCAATTAAACGCTTTTCAATTACCTATCAATTAGTATTAAAAGCGAATTTCTCTTAGTGCAATTGGAACAATACACAGCAATAAAGAATTTTACTTTAGTTTAAAAATTAAATAATAGCATTTTTCCAATTAATAATAAAAATATTTAGATCAAATTTCTAAAATAGTTTCAGAATTACGCATGACACTATCAACGAAATGACCCTGTTGATGAAATGACCTTGTCGACGAAATGACCCTGTCGATGAAATGACCCTGTCGACGTAATAACCTTGGCAAAGATATGATCCTGTCGACGAAATGACCATGTCGACGAAATGACCCTGTCGATGAAATGGCCTATCGAGGAAACGGCCTGTCGACGAAATAACCTATCGATGAAATGGTCTGTCGATGAAGTAGTGTCGATGAAGTGATTGTCGAGGAAATTAACCAGACCCATTAGAATTAGATGAATTTTCTTAGAAACTTACTATTCCTAGTTTATTTTCACTTCTTCCGTTTAAAGGTTTGAAAAATGCATATTATTACCATGCATAAAAAGGACCAAATTATAATGCAATGTCTTACTTTGTATGTTTTTTTTTTTAATTTTATTTCTCTTTCTTTAAAAAAATTACAAAATCAAAGCTATTTATTATTAGTTTTTCTTAAATTTTTTTTATAAACGTCTTACAATTTTTGTTTCATTTCAGTAAATAAACTTTTAATTTGTTAGTTTTTACATTCTCAATTATTTTCTATGTTACAAACTGCACATCAACAGCTTCAACATTTCTTCCTCGATCAATTAATTATTTTAATTTCATCAGGAAAAAAAATTGGTGATGAAACATAACTGGACACTTTTTCTTCCATTTGGAAATAATAAATTTGTCGGAAGGCAAGTTAGAAGTTTAATTTTGTAAAATTAATGGGAAATACCATAAAAATCCTATCCTTTCAAACTGAACTCATAATAAAGTAAAACTCGTTGCTTTCATGCATTTAAAACTCTTTCTTTTTCGGCAATTTAAATTTTAATCTTAAAATTAATTATGCTTTTGCATCAAATCGATTATTTTCTATCCAAAACAACTTCTTAATATTGTTAAATGAACTATTTTGTTTTAAAAATTTGACAAAAAACATGCTAATTTAGCTAATGCCAAGTTGAGGTTTCAGTTAAAAAGAATGATTGGAACCTGGTGAAAGGATCGTCGGTGACGTCGAAAGATGATGTACCTTGTTTATAGTGCCATGTACACTTTAAATATAAGATAAATTTTTTTTAAATAAATTTAGCAGTTAAATATCGAAATTTAAAAAGGAAAATATGGCTTCTGAAAATGCATAGAACGTTTACAAGGGACGATATATAAGTTAATTTCTCAAATTTTCTAAGCGAAACATCTTAGATATTTTCTATGATTTAAAATAGTGCCATGTTTGAAATGGAAGATTGTTCAAATATCCGTTATCAAATACCACAGTATTGCTCAAAAATTACCAAAACTAGGGGGGAAAAGGTTTTAGCATGCGACAAATGTCCTTCTCACGGGAAAAATTAAGTTCTCCGACCTCACAAAACGTATTTCGTAAGTGAGCAGGAGGATAGGGTGTAAATGAAGTCGGGCTACAAACAGCTAAACTGTATAAGCCACTTGCGTACTGTTATTTAGTTATATAATGTATTTTTTCGGATGCCTCATGTTTGATTTCCGATTCATCGTAAAACAATACACAAAAAACAATGCCTCATTTAAAGTGTAGCTAGTCATGTCAGATGAGTTACTAGGTACAAGTACAAAATTGTACGTTATATACAAAAAAAACCTTACTACTTATCCGATCGCTTCAGGATTAGTCTCATTCAATTAAGCGTACGGCAAGTGAGTAAAATAAGTACCAGGATTGCATGCTTTTTTCTAAAAATTAAATTATAAATTTTTTAATGAAACGATACCGTTGACAAAAACTATCTTCATTGATAGTTAAAACGAGTTGCAGTTGGAAAACTATGGTTAATTTCCATGGTTTGTCAAGGGGAGCTTTGTGAAGGGAAATGTTGTTTAACTCTCAAAAGTTGTCACAAAGAACCACAGAAATGAGTTTCTTTTAATACTTGTCTTCGTAATTAGATTTAAAATTCCAAAAAGATGTATTAAACGGGAAAGAGTTTTTTTCTTGTTCCTTTAAGACGAATTTGCTTTGTCGTTAATTTTTTTCCTAATTGGAATTTGAAATTAAAAAAATAATAAATTGGATAACTTTAATGCGTTAAACTCAAATAAATTTTGTTTTTCCATAAAATTTCTATTTCGCAAAGAAAAAAAAAAGAAAAAAAGACTAGAAAGCAATCATTAACGTTGGATATTACGTGTAGGGAACAGAACCCCTATTTTTTAAAAAAAGAATGAGGAAAACTTCTGAAATATTGAAGAAAATTTCTCTAAGGAAAGTTTATCCACGTATGTTCTTTTAAAACTTGATTTGACTGTTAAACTAAGAAAAAACATACTAAAAAGTTATTTTTAAATATTTTATTTTGATCTTTAAAACAAAAAATCATGCTTATAAACTTCTTAATAATTGGTAACGGAATGAGTATTGAACAAAAAGAGTTTATTTTGCAAGACTTTCTTGAAAATTTAGTAACATTTAATTGCCCATTAAGTGACGTTATTTAAAATTAAATCAAGATTAACGGTATAGCATTTTTTAAATATTAAGAATTTTTATAAAAAGAAGAAACTATTTATTATTGTATTGCACTTTCAAAAGTAAATTTAAAATAAAACGCATCACTAATTTTTACTCTTGCAAATATGTAAAAACGTGTGACCTTTATTAATGTTTTCTTTAAAATTCATGAGATGGCGCTTCTAAACTCTGCAGCAGGAGAATTTTTTGTGTATATTCATTGTTGAATATTTGTACATTATGATTTGGCAATATTAAAGTTGTTGATGTTTTCAGGATCGTGCTGTGTGATTTGTGTGTGATGAAATTTTATTGTTTATTTTTTTTTCCAACGTAGCGGCTAATTGCCGTGGTTCCCATTAAATTACGTTAATTATTTTTCTGTGTGAAGTTCAACTGTTATATTAATTTATTTATATAGGATTTTGTAAAAAAGTTCATTATGAATTCCTGCGAAGACGACGATACAGATGAAGTTGTTTTTGAGGTTTTTAGTTTCGTGTTTGTAGTAACACATTGTTTTTATTAAAAATTAGTTATTTTTAATATTTGTAAGTTCAAACTGTAACGAATTATAGCTGTTCTAATAATTTGTTATTTCATTACTCGTAAAAAAATTTTTTTTCATAAAAAAGTGACACATTTCCTTATTACGTAGTATGATATCGAAGTATTTTGTGTTAGATAGGTCTTGAGCTGAGGTATTATACTGAATTGATTAAATATTTGACTTATTACTTTCTTGATAAAGTTTTTGAAAATTTTGTTAGCTTTAATTTAAATTTGTAATATTTAATGTTTTTGTATTTTGTTAGCAGTAGTTGAGTCTGCTCGTCATAGTGTCAGAATTCTGTTTACGAATAAATTGACTGTATACCACGAAATCGAGTCTTTATATAGATATGATACTAACTAATAGGTTTCCATTACCATTCTTTAATCAGAATTTTATATGCAACTACGCAGCATTTTTTCATAAATAACAAATATATATATTATCTCATTTTTATGATAAAATGAGCATTATATATTTAGATTAAGTATGCATAAAAAGTTTGTCCGATAAAAAAATGTTTGCCTGCAAATTAATAGCTTAAAGGATTAATCTAAAATATTTCGATTTTAAAGTTATAGGAACTTTTGCTAAAAATTTCTACAAGTCTTGTATTTTTGGAATTTGTAACTTCTACAACTATGTTCGCTAATACTTTATTTCATAAAAATTTTGTTGAATGCATAAAGAAATTGAAATTAAGCTATGAACTTACATGAAATTGACTTTTCTTAAGTTTATATCTGAAAATACTTATTGGCAGTGAAAATGATTATTTTTTTATAAATATAAAATATTTACGTATGTTGATTTTTAAGTAAGGGCCGTTTAAAAATAAAAAGCAAAGCAAAGAAAATTTTCAAGAAACAAATTTATTTTCAGATTCTACATACGTTTCTCTTTTTTCTCCAGCATAATTGTCAAGTTTGTTTAAACACTTACTACACCTTACAAGTAGATTTAGAATACCCTCTTCATACAAACTTCTGGTGTTCTCCGTTAACTAAGAGGTCATGGCCGTTTTTACATATTCATCATTGTTGTGATAATTGCCACCAAAATTATGTTTGAAATATCAGGAAAATCACTGAGCATGCAAGGTCTGGGCTGTAGGCAGGGGTGGTCCAAAACTTCCTAATCTAAAGAGACCATTAAAGCTGGTATCTGAGTTGCAGAGAGAGCCATTGTCATAAAGTGGCAAAATTCATCGTCAGCAAGACTGGTATTTTGCTACTTTTTTGCCATTTAATGTATGTAGCAGACAGGTTTCTGCTGACTAAAATGCATCGCTGGCCATATTGTGTGCGTGGTGGGCCATTTGTTAAATTTGAACTTTTTAAAGACATTGTTGCAATGGAGCACAGTTGTTTCCAAGGAATGTCGAGCCACGGTATTCACACTTGTTGCAACGCACCAGTCACCTATTAGTGTACACGACATAAGGATCCTTGCTTAAACAAGCCTTGTACATATCAAAATATCTGATGTTCTCGAAAATATCATGTATTTCTGACAGGGTTGGGTTTTTGCCGTCAAAAACTGGTTTTTGACATGACAGTGGTAAAAACCGGGGTTATAACGGTAAAAATAGTCAAAAACCTACTGTTTTCTTTAATTTATGGCATATCGCAGACAATATCAGGGTTGGCAGGTTTTTGACATGTGACAGTTTTTGACAGTTTAAACCATGGTTTAATCCGTCACGTCAAAAACCTCACTGTCAAAAATGTCGAAAATGTCAAAAACCTATATTCATATGTGAAATTTAATTAATGCATAAAATTTATATATTTTTTTTATAAAGGATAGTGTTTCTAAATATGTTCTAGAAAAAATAAATTTAAAATTTTGAAGAAACACTTATATTTTGAATAGTAACCAAAATCTTGTACTTTTGAAAGCTCACATCTTTTGTAATATTATGTATTCATTTTCATGTGTTATTGAAAATCTGCAGTGATATTATTAAGAAACTTATTTATAACCAAATTTAGTGTATAGTATAGATTATACTAAAAATTAGACATTTTTAAAGCAGCATTAGCAGTTTTAGTTAAACATTAGCAGTTTTGTACATTAGACATCTTTTAAAGAAAAATCTTTTTAATATTCTTTTAAATCTTCTTAATAATCTTTTTAACATAAGACATTACAAATTTAAGTGCTTTCTGTTAAATACACAGAGTAGTTAGTGTCGATTTACAGTATATTCAGCCTATTCATTTACTATGCTGAAAATTTAGTTTATCCAAATACTTGTGAATTTCATTTTGCTGAATACTATATAGTTTTGTTGAATATCTAAATATTCAGCTGTTGAATAATTACTTCTTGCTTTCAAGATATGCATTATTTGTATTCTTAATACAAGTGGAGAAAAAAAAATTAAGAGGTAAAAATTGTTTTAAAATGATAAGTGTGAAAATTATAAATAAATATAATAAACAATATGAATTATATTTATCATTATTCACAAATATAACTACTTTTAAATTCAAATTAACATACTGGATAATAAAGATATTCGGTATAACATTAAAAAATTTTTTATACACTTGTATCAAGTTTGTATTTATACAACATAACTTGTAAGTTCCTTATAAATATTAGATATATGTTCCTTATATGTCAAAAATGCATATTAATAAACTTTTAATCTTCTTAAGTATCAAAAAAAAAATTTTTTTTCAAAATATAAATACAGTAGGGAACCGATTATCCGGAACGATCGGGACCATCGCTATTCCGGATAACTGATTTTTCCGGTTTTCTGAATCGCTACAAAAAGCCCTTTTTTTATTGTTAAACCCAACTAAAGAAAAATATTCGGAAATAATCTTAAAAAGAAGAAAAAACGATGAAGTAATGCACTAATGATTATTTCCAAAATGATGGTAAGGTTTAGGATCTTTCAAAAAGAAAGAAAAATCCTAAAATTTTATGAGGAAAAAAATTTTTTTTTTTTGAAAAATGGCGGGAAAATGTATTGATTTTCGTTCCGGTTTTTTGGTTTTCCGGTTTTCTGATTTCTGGATAACGGGTTCTGTACTGTATTTAAAAAATTTTTGTGCAAAATTTTTCTGCACATGCATTTGAATATAAATTTTTGAGATTTTAAATCTGTTATTTTACCTTAATTTTAATTAAAAAATATTTTAAAACCTGCTGATTACCTATAGTATAATTAAATTTCAATATAATGCATGGCAACTGTTGGTAGTTTTGAAGTTTATATATTTTCTTGGCAAACTTCAGTTTTTGACATTTTTGACGGGTTTTTGACGGTTTAAACCAGTTTTATACCCTTGTCATGTCAAAAACCACTTTTTGACGTCAAAAACCCAACCCTGGACAATATATTTTTTTCACATAATTGCCTTTATAAATGAATGTTGTAAATGATTGCTATTGATCTTGCAACTATAGGGGATATACATTCATACAGAAATATTGTAATATACTTCTTGAAAATAGTGATACTTACTTTTATCATTACAGCTTGATTTGCTAAGGATTCAAAATTTTGCACTTCGTAATTGTTAGAAATAAACAAACAAACAAAAAAGCTTGGAACTATTAATAAATTCAAGATCTAAAAAGAAGAATTTAAAATTTGGTATTTCTTAAATATTAGAAATAAGCTAAACAAAACTTTCAAAACTTCTAACTACTAACAAACTCTAAGTCAAGAAATACTGCTATTTTGTCGTGTTAAAGACTTTTATTCAGTTGAAAAAGCACATTAAACAAAACTTAATTACAAACAAAATTACATGTTCAGTAGTCGGGGTCACTGTGCCGAAGCATACAATAGCAAGTGACTAATTTTGAAATGTTGAAAATTTTGTTTAGTATCCTAATATTTTACTTCAAATAGTATGTTTTGATATAAACATGTTGGGAAGATGCAAGAATCTGTTCTTAAATATCTTTTAACAACTTTTTTTCTAATTTTATTGCCCAAAAATGAATTAATTTAAATTTATAAGCAGTTAAACTCAAATATAATTACAGTATAACGAAAAATATGGGTTTTTGACATGACGGTAAAAACTGTCATGTGTCAAAAACTTGCCAACCCTTCTAATCCTTAGAAATAAGTTGTCTGCTTGCTATGAAATCAGGTTTATATGTTGTAACAATCCAAGCTGCAACATTTACTTTTTTTAAAAAAAGTTAACTTTCGATATAAATTTTATTTTGCATTTCAAGTGTTGACTTTTTAACCCAAGTTAATAGTAGAAGAAGAAAAAAATTATCAGAAGATAAGATCTGATATTATTTTCATTATAATATACTAAGACTTTTTCACTAAGAAAGGTTTTTATATTTATTAATTTTTGAACTAACATAGTTATTTAATACTATAAAATAATTATGTGAATCGGTTTCGTCAATTAAGTTTGTTCTAATAGTTTTTTTTACTTATATACTTAATATTTATTATTAGTTTTTAAATTTAAAAAGCATTTTTGTTACTAGTCTTACTAACATGTTTTTCTTGTAAATGTTTTATATTATGTTTATTAATTTTAGAGTGATGTCTTTTTGTCAAAGGCACTTGCTGACAACCTATATTTATTTCAATATCCTACAAAAAGTAATCAAGCTACCGAAAAGGCTGATGAAGAAAGTGAATGTTTAGCTGCTAGAATTAAACCTAATCAACAAAAAGTAAATGTGCATTTATATTAGTGTATTTATCATATCTAACCTGAATAATCAAATGTTTATTATTAAAATAAAATTTTGTTATTATTTAAATATGGAATGTGGTATGTATTTCTATTTATTTGATGCTATTAAATCTACTCATGTGAATTTTATAACACGCAACACTGAGTAACTGTTGGATTGGCAAATTTTTTCTTAAAATGCCTACATAATATGTTTTTACATTTCTTCCTTAGATGTATTTAAATTCATGTTAAAAAGTATTACTTAATAAGTGGCTAAAAATATTTGGCATTCATTATTCAGAGTATCCAATATTTAGTAGAAATGTTGGATAGTATAAGGCAGTTAAATATTTTCTTAATAAATAAATTGTTGTAAATTGAATAACGCTCTCAAGATAATAAAATAAGTCGTTCATTTTAAATATTTATTTATAAATTTTTTTTTTACTAATTTCAAACACTAACCTTGAAAAAAAAAATGAATGATAATTATTTGCTGCAAGGTGAATTTTTTATAGATTTGACAAATAAGCAAAATTTTTTGCCAAGACTGGCAAGTATTTGATGCATGCCAACTTTTACCTTCATATAAAAATCCTTTTTGTCAAAAGTGCCAAAAACCTGGATCTTTGGGACCGCTGTATTATCATTTATTACAACTGAATGAAGCCTAAATGCAAAGCCATAAAAGATATTTGCTAAAAAATTTCTTCAGATTATTAATCAAAATATAATTTGTAGGTTTTATTTATTTGCACGAGTTCTCAATTCAATAAAAGTTTTAAAATTAAATAAAATGTTAGTGGTTTTTCAATTAGTTTATCTTAAGTTACACATTTTTTTAAAAATATTTCAAGATTATATTCTGGTATCCAAATGTATTCTAAAAATATAGATGCTGAGTGGATATCAATAATGCAATAAAATTTGTGTGATAAAATTTTTTTTAAACATATTTTTAATATTTTATAAGGGAAAATTTTTGTTTTTTAGTATATTTGCAAATCTAAATTTAAAAGTAAGTTACTCAACGTTTAATAACTTATCTTTGGCAGTATATTAAAATTATCTATGTACATTATATCAGAATTAATTGTAAAGATACTTTTTTTAAAAACTTGTCTGCTGTACCATAACATCAGGAAAAAGTAGATTTTAGATGCTTTTTATCCATAAAAGCATGGTTTTTACTTATGTTGTGTCAATAACTCAACCCAGCTTAATAAAAAGTAAAGACTTTGTCAATTAGCTAATAAATGACTACTAATATATTTTAAAAGCTTTATTTTTGGTGTTTTGTAACATTCATATCAATTTTTTGTTAGGCATCTTTTATTCCTGCCCCTGCCTACAAACAAAATGTTTTTTTAATTATGAATATATTTTTTTATTTTCCTAATTTAAGGGTGCACGACCTTTTTAAATGAAGGGCCCCTTGCACAGCAGGTTGAAAAGCGAAGGGCTGTACGTATGATTATTCATGTTGGCAGCAAATATGTTAATTTTTATGTAAACATTAGTGTTCCAAGAACTAAATTTTTATCAGTTAACTTAATAATGTATGTGCAGAAAATTAAGTACTTTTAATTATTAAAATTTATTCAAAAATGAAAAGGTATGTTTTTTTTTTTTTTTTTTTTTTTTTTTTTTTTAATTTTCCCCTTTTTGATTAATAATTGATTTATCAAAAAAAAAAAAAAATTATATGCATCTATTTATGAATATTATGGGGAAAAATATTCATTCCAAAATAAAAAAATATGCTGCAAGTGTGAAAAAAAAGTACAGGCATGTTTTAAAGAATAATATAAAATTGACATAAATATTTAATAATTAAAAAATAATATTTAATAAATATAAGAGTTTAAAAAACAAAACAAAAATTAAAACAAAATTGTTTTAGTACAGAAAAAGATTCTGTATATATTTGGTATTATATTTCAAATATTATTTCTATTTCTTGACTTTCTAGAGGTTTTATTGATTTTAAATAGGAGAAGTTATTTTCCTAAAAAATCCCCTAAGCTACAAAAATTTTAAAACAAAATTACAAACCGTGAACAATTTGAAAATTCGAGTTCTCCTGCATTTTTCTAATTTTTCTTGTTGCAGTAACATTGCATTAAATATCAGAGTTCTAAATACCTTGTGTGAATGCATGGTGCTAACTGCCAAGAAAAATGAAGGAAAAACTTATATTTACTATGAAATATGCAGAAATTTATTGTATCAAAAAGTGATAGCACATTGTATCAGCATGACAGTTAAAACAACGGGATCATTAAATTCACATGAAGAAACATCGCAATTATTAAAAAGAAACAAAACATTTTAAATTACAGTGAAATCAGCACGATTAAAGCCCGTATACAAGTATTTATTTAAATGCATGTTCTAAAATTCATACATTGTAATAAAAATCGGAATTTTTAAGACCACCAGGCAATACATCTTAGAGGGTGCCAAAAAAAAACTTTGGATTTTAAATAAAATTAGCAAAATCGAAGCCTGTCAAAATGTGAAATTTTAATGTGTGATTTGAAACTCGTATGTCGTTATAATATCGTAATAAAAATGTGAGATTTCCAAAATCACATAGAAAAGCATATCTATATCTACCTTTAAAAAAAAAACAAAAAATCATTTAGATTAGGATGAATTTGTCACTAATAAAGCATGTTAAAAAATAATAAATTAAATGTGCAACATGAGTCATATCGTAATTGGTGTAGTGGGATTTTAAAAACCGTTTGTAAATTACTAGTTATGAATGCTAAAAAACGATCGAAACGTCGCTTGAATTTATGATGAAATCGGCAACAATAAATTCACAAAGCGATTACTTAAATTAGAAATTTGTGTATCGTAATATTATGTTAAAAATATCTAGTTTCCTAATATCATGGAGAATTTCGTAACAATAACTGTTGAAAAAGTGATTGAAAAATAACGTAGATATACCATAGAATCTACGCAAATCGAGCGCATTAGAAAGTGATGACTCAATATAAAATTGTATAATTTTTTTTTATACTGTGTTCATAAGCTCCTGAGGGGCCGCAGGTTGCCCGCCATTACTCTAACCAATCAATTCTAAATATTTTTAATGCTTCTTTGATTTTTGTAAAACATTTCTTTCATTAATTTTTAAAAATTCTTTTTACAGATTGAAATGGAATTTGGTCTTAATGTTCACAGCAACAGTTATGACAAGAGCAGAGGTGAACATATAGCTTTAAATGTAGATGGTAAAGCCAATGGAAATAATACTTTTTTTAATAGGTAAAAAGATTTAAACATAAATGTAATTTATTAAATTCATGATGTTTATTATATCCACGATATGTTGCTGTAAAAGTCCTGAACTGAAAATATTAGACTTATTTTAAATTTATGATAAAACTATGGTGTTGTAATCTTTCTGAAATTTTATTTTTCAAACTTAAAATATTAGTTTTAAATTTTGTAGAGAATGGCCTAAACCTAAGAATAGCCTATGATTTATGAGATTATTCTGGAACTAAGGAATAGCATTTATTTCTTGCAAGGATCATTAATGGTATACTCAAAACTTATGACCATAATTTTTAATCTTAAATTTTAGTTCAGCATAGAATTTTTTTTATCTTTGAGATAGTTTTAACTTTGATCATTATGACCAGTTTTGTATTTATTTTAGCAGTTTTCAGTCTTATTTTAATATATTATCATAGGGGATAAAGGGGATCAAATGCTGTTTTTCTAAGTTTCATATTAATCTAATTTAGCTTTGAATGTTGTATGGTAAGAAATTGTCTTACAAAGGATTAAAAGTTTAGCATGTAATTAAAGCTTGTTTTTAAAAATGAAATAATTTAAGTATGTATGTTAATTTCAGCCCATATATGGATAAATCTGTGATTAGTGGCTCAAAAGCTATTATGAATCCTGAAAATTATGCTTTAGGCCTTTTAAAAAAAGGTAGTTGTATATTTTTTTTAATATAATTTTTGAAATGTTTATTTCTAAGTTTTTTTTCTGAAAATTCTTTATCTTTTATTTTGTTCACGAAAGTTTTTCCCTCCCCATTTATCTAGGAGAATTGCATTTAGTTCCATTCTATTCAATTCTGGAACTGCAACCACATTGTGTTCAGATGGATAAAATGGATAGTCAAGCAAAAAAATCTAATCCAGGTAATTATTAAATGATAAATTCATATAATTAAATAAATAATGAATATCGATCATTTATATTATTATAGTTAGGAAAAAAAATTGGATTTTAAAATTCATAGGGAAACCGGTTGTATTTGTGAAAAAAAAATGAACATTTTATAAGAAAATAGTAAAAAATGAAGTGCATTAAAAATTTATTATTTTAAAGTGCAATTGGCGGATAATATTGTATTTGTTGTAAATATAACGTGTTAAAGTTGTTATCAATTACCCCCCTATAAAGTGATTCACTAGATAGACCTCATGAATTTGCAATGGAACTATTTTAAATATATTGAAATTTTTAAAACCGCATGGTAATCTGTAGCAATAACTGAGTGAAAAAAAATTGAAAAACTATATGAAGGGCAATTCCACGAAAGTGTCAACTTTTAAGTGAAATTTTTTTTTATGAATTGCATATTTTAATTTTAAAAATATGTTCAAAAATAGCCAAAGTCTACATATTACTGTTTAATTTTTGATAATTTTAAGTTTTTTGAATCTGGCAGCATTCTAAAGTAATCACATGGCTGACAAGTGAATTCTTCACATTTGTGCTCAAATTGTTTTCTTGAAAAATACTTATAAAATAAAAGAAATGCATCTTTCTTTTGCAATATTTTGATAAAAATATGCATATAGTACAAAATTAAAACATTTAAAACATAGCCTTTAAGTCATTTCAAGTTTAATATATTAAATAAAAGTAACTTTTTTTTGTGTCATTCCGTCACATGTTTTAGTATATTTTTTTAAATAGCAGCTGCGTTTTTGAATGAAAATGTGTATATTTTGGAATATAAAGCAGATGTGGCATAAGAATCAATGAGGAATTGCAAAATTCTATGCATTTGATTATTAACTTCCAATAATTAGCGTGACGGAATGACACATCTTCGGCGATGGAATGACAAAACGAGTCCTTGAGAAGCTTAGTCAAAAACTAGGGAATTATTTTTTTTTCAATTAACCTAATGGCTAAAACAGCTGTTGAAAGACAGATAAAATGTTGAAAAAGACCAAGATCCCCATGATATGATGAAGAAAAAAAAACAGAGAAAGAAAGGCAGAGAAGAAAGCGTCCGTGACAAAAGTTGCACTTAAAAAACTCAGAAGTGCAAACGCTGTTGTGCAGAGATTGTGTAAACAAAGAAAAAATCAAATTCTACCAATATCTTCACATACAAATAATTTAAATTCCCTATACAAATTCCTGCAGAGTCTTGGTAAAGCCATAAAAAAAATTGTACACTCACCATAAAAAAAATTGTACACTCACTTCCAAAATCACCAATAGAGGTAAAAAAATTAATTCAATCTTTATGTGAGAAGTATTTAACATCGAATTCAAAAGAAACTAAGTGAGAAAAGTAATGTTGATGAGCTGTTTAATTTGGTTAAAAAAATTTTACTGTCAAGATGATGTTAGTTACAAGCCCCCAAGTATGAAGGATTCAGTCATAATACAAACTCTGACAGAGTAACGAAGAGTGCAGATGCAATATATACTTATGGCCTTAAAAGAGGCTTTTCATAAAGAAGCATATATTGATGTAAAGTGTGTCTTATCTCATTTTTGTTCTTATTCTCATTTTTGTTAAGTGTATTTCATTAATACCTCACAGCACATGCACCTATAAATACCATGTAATTGTGATGTTGTTCTAAAAGGCCAAACAAGATGTTGGCTGCTGTAAAACGGCACATAATATGTAAAAGAATTTTATGATTTCATAAAGTTGAAGCAACAAATCGTTGAAGTTTTGTCTTTGTCCAGCTATTCTGTTTAAGAGAGGGCAAAAGAGAATGACTTCAGCTAGACACTTGCTACATTAGCATTGCCAGGAACAAGAGACCTGCACTAGATGCTCATGTAGTTGAGAATCGAATCATCAAAATTGGAATACTTTCTAATTTTAACCAAAACCAAGTGTATGATTTGAAAAGCCACTGTTTTGAAGAGGAAATGGAAAATATGATTGAGGAATATGCGGTCGGCTCTTTAATCATTGTCCCATGCTGTGAAAAAAAAAGAAGGCACATTTATATGCAGCGCAAATTACTTTGATAAACAAAGACGATTTAGATGTTAAAGTATTTAAAGAACATGGGACAAAAATTGATTCATGCATAAATTTCCTGAGAGCGAAGATAAGATGTGACATTGGCAAGTTAGATATAAAACCTCTTCTGAGACAACCTAATTTTCAAATTGTTGAAATTTTAACTGATTCTTATGTAAATATTAATTCTGTTTATCTGTTACATTCTGTTTATCATTGACATATTAATAAAACATTTTTAAATGAAGACTTTCTTCCACTAAACTTTTTGTCATTCCGTCACGGTCATTCCGTCACAGCAAATAGATGTTAATAACTGATAGCCAACCTGAGGTCAATTTTCCAAATTCACAATTTACATTGCTTACACATTATACTAAAAGTAAAAAATAGTTCAGGAAAATAATAGTTGCAAAATTCACAGAAACTACCAGTTCTAAGCGGCATGCCGAAAGCTTGGTTGCCAAAATGTCATTCCGTCACACAAGTAAAAAGTTCATAAAATTAAAAATAAAAAAAATAAAAAATTCTTTTTTTTTAGTTTTTTAAATCACATTATACCAATAATAATGACATGCATGAGAAAAAATCATGCTTATTTGAAATTAGATGCATAGAAACTTCAATTAATTGTCATCATGCAAGTCAAAATGTCATTCCGTCACATATGGAATTGCCCTGAATCTTTATTGAGTTTGTCAAGAAGATATTGCATTGAAGATATCAGGATTGGAAAAGGCAAATGATAGCTAAAAATATTATTGAAAAACCATGTGAACAATGGAATTATCACCAGTTGAGCATTTTATGAAAGTGATAATGAAAATGTGAAATTTGAGAACAATATGTCATTAATATATCGTAAAAAAAAAATCAAGATTTAAATTACGAATTAGTGTTTAAAATATTTTGAAATTGGAAACATAAGGTATTCAAAATACTTTACAATTTAAATATTCTTCTGTTCTCTGCATAAATATGCACTAACTAATATGTACCAAAAACTTGTATAATACTTGTTCTTAAACTTTTTTTTACGTTTGTCTTTCATATTATATTCTTTGACCACTTAATGAAAATTTAGGTGCTTTTTTTTTATCATTAAATTATCATTGTTAGTGTGAACTCTAAATATAAAATTATTAAATGAGTATGTAAATGATAAATCTATTTCTCAGAACTAATTGGGTCAATATCTATGAACTTCATAATTAGAATTTAATACACATAATAAAGCATAACTGAAAATTAGAAAAAAACAACATGAAATTATCCTCTTAAATTTATATGTTTACAGAAAGTTTAGAAAATAATAATTTGGAGTTATCTTAAACTTAAATTTTTTTCCACAGAGGACACTCACAATTACAGCCTCTAATTACTTAAATTTATATTAGATATAATGTGTTTAAAGTATTTATTTTTTTATATTATATGGAATTTTTGAAAAGTGTTTGTTGTTAATTTTTTAAAATTCGTTCTTTTAGAAGAAGAGGAGGAGGAAGAAGAAGCTGTTGCAGTTACTGTTCGCTTTGGTGGATCCAATGCTGATAAAAATAAACAAATGAGAGAAAGGTCTTATCAATATTATCAACAGAAAAATGCGTCTGAACCTTGGATCAACCTTAATTATCACACCCTTGGTGTAATTATTTGTATTATTTTCTCTGTTTTGAAAATGTAAAGAAAAAAATGTGTTGTAAATGTTTAAAAACATATGATTAGTATTAGTATGATAGATTTAACATGCGTCATTTTTTTATTCTTTTTATTACCATTTTAATATTCTAAAACCTTTTCTGATAGCAGATAGCACAAACTGTCTTCTGTTTATGCAATAATGCCTATAATGTTAAATCTTAAACTTTTAAGTTTTTTATTTATATTATATTTAAAAAAATTTTTTTTTTGCATTGAACCTTATATGTTCAAAATACAATGGAACCCCGATTTTACGTTGTCCGTGTCGTACGTTATCCCGCTTCTTACGTCATTTTCTGCTGATTCGTGAAAATTGCCTATACCGATAATGTTAAAAAATACCGGATTTTGCGTTACTCCTTTTATGAAAATCCCGCTTGATGCGTTTTTCTACAAACAGATCAAAAAAAGTTTTTTTATTCTATTCGAAATGGTTTTACTCATTTTTCCATGCTAGCATCCCAAATGAAATTTTCAGTGGGTTTTGTTTGAGTTTGAAAGATATAGCATTTTTTCTCATTTTCGAAACCTCAGTCATCGTGTTCTTTTCTCGAAAGAAGATGTCGAAACGAAAATGCTTTTCTCTGGTCGAAAAGGCTGAAATCACCGAAAAAGCTAAAGAATTTCATGGCACCAAAGTTGATCTTGCTAAATCTTTGGGTATTGCTTATTCAACTTTGCAAATGATTTTAAAGCAGAAGCTTCAGTAAAACTAAATGCTGAAAAACTCGGAAAATATGCCAAGAAGAGAAAAACCCTTAAAACATCTCCATATGATGAGTTAGAAAACATTTTAATGAACTGGTTCAAGGAAGCCAGAGCAGCAAAGATTCCTATAAATGGATCCATCCTGAGAGAAAAGGTGCTTGAAATTGCTGAAAGGCTTTAACTCCAAGGCTTCAGTGCATCAAATGGCTGGATTGATCGATTAAAAAAAAAAGAAAAGAACAATTTATGCTTCAAATCTATCTGTTGCGAATCCGATAGTGTGGATATGACAATTGTGTAACAGGGGAAAGAAGAAACTCTGCCAAATTTATTAAAGGGCTATAATCCAAGAGACATATTTAATGCGGACGAAACGGGATTGATTTTCAACCTATTGCCATACAAGACATTGACAATTAAAGGTGAAAATTGCCATGGAGGAAAGCTTTCAGAAATGCGCTTTACTGTTTTTCTCTGTGCAAATGCCGATGGAAGCCAAAAGTTAACGCCTCTTGTGATCGGTAGAGCAGAGAAACCACAGTGTTTCAAAAATATCAAAAGTTTTCCTACCGATTACACTTCAAACAGAAAAGCATGGATGACGCAAGCATTATTTAAAAATTTTCTTCGAAAACTGGATAAGAAAATGAATTTTCAAAAGCGCAACATAATTTTATTCCTAGACCAATGCACTGCTCATTTAAACCTTAAATTGAAAAACGTGCGAATAAAGTTTTTTCCAGCTAACTGTACGAGCAAACTTCAACCACTGGATTTAGGAATTATACGATCATTTAAAGAGAGTTGCCGGAAGCAACTGGTTAGAAAATCACTAATGTTTCTGGATTCTGGTGACTTTCAGGATGCTTCTAAGGCAAAAATTAATGTTCTTGAGGCTCTTAATTTGATATCTTCAGCTTGGGACAGTGTCGACCGAAAGTGCATTATCACTGGATTCAATAAAGCAGGATTTTCAATATCGGAGGAGGAGAGTGCTGTTGTTTTAGAAGAAGAAGGTAGCGTGTCTGAAGTTGAGGACCTTCCGGAAGTCGATGATGCATATATCGACTGTGACACAGATATCATTACTTCAGAAATCCCTTTCATAAGTGATTTAATGCCTGATTCCGACGATAGTGCTGATGATGAAATAACAGAAGACGAACCAACAGCTGATCAAGCAATACCAACCATTAAAACTCTAAAACAATTTTTACTTGCAAATGTAAATCAAGAAGCAAATTTGCAAAAAGTTGTTAGTGTTGAACAAGCTGTATACAAGATTGTAGCTAGAAACGAAAAGCAAGTAAAGATTACTCATTTTTTCCATTAATTTAACTGGTAGGTGTCAATTTTTAAAAATATGCATAGATTTTTCTTAACCCCGATTTTCCGTTATTCCGCTTCGAGCGTTTTTTATCGCTAGTCCGACGGAAAACGTAAAATCGGGGTTTCACTGTATTTTGTTTTAACTTATTTTCTTTTTCACTATTGTTTAGTAATAGTGGTTAATTTGTTTTAGTGCTTTTTTTTGTTGATTATTGATTCAAATATAAAAATTTTAATGTATGCTACTTTTTCTATTATTTTATAATGGTAATAGGTTAATGAAAAAGTTTAGTGCTACCCATGAGGAAAATATGTGAAGAAAACTTTCTAAATCCTATAATTCATTTATTGAAAAAGCCTAAAGCCTAAGTTTAAAAAATATAAGAAACTCATTAAAGTCTAAAAATATAAGAGTATATATAGCATTGAATCTGTTAAGAAACATGTTTGAAGTTTTTAAATAAAAAAATTATCTTTTTAAAACCAGAAGTTTAATTATACAGTTTACTTATTTATTTTTTAAAATGTAACGGATGTATTTTTATACTCTGAATATTTGTGTTATAAAAGTTTGCAAGGATCTTTAATCTAGTGCACTTATTTTTGCTTATTATTGCATAGATGCCAACTGTTCAGAATTTTTCGGATTTGTTCCTAATTTTTAAATCAAATCCGAAAATCTGATATTTTTATAAAAAATCTGAATTTTCGTGAAACTGCAGTATTTTTGCTTTTAAACCAATCCATTGTTCTGATCGCCTCAGCTGCGCTTCCTGTGATTATTTCCCCAGAAGTTATTTTTTAGTAGCTTTTTATTGGAAAATACTATTCCAATAGCTGTTGCTGATCATTTCACTAAATTGAATCTTAAACAACTATTATTACTTTTTAAAAATTGTATTGTAGTATTTAAACACTTGCATTAGAAATATTTGTTTATGATATAGATTATTTACCTGTGTTTTATAATTTGGAGAAGAATAATTATATATCAATAGGTAATGGTTGTTTTTAAACTATTATACAGGTATTCCTAATTATAAAATAATATTATAAATTTCCCACAAAAGATGGAGTTTGTAGTTTTATTTTACTAATTTACATAAATTTTACTAATCTTTTGTTTTACTAATTTACATAAATTTTACTAATCTTTTGTTTTACTAATTTAATGATATTTCTGTTAATGTTATTATTTAATAGTTAAATTTTTGTTTTACTCTCATGATTGGTACATATAATTTTGTTGCACATAGTGTTCCTAATTTTTGATTCCTAAGGTTGGCAGCTATGTTATTGCCCATTTGTCAGATCAAATTTTTTAGATTAAATGATACTTTGCATTTTTAAAACCCCTTTTCACTTTAAAAATGTGTAATACTTAAAGGGATAAATGGGTTTGAAAAATGCAAAACTACAGAAAAAGACAGAAATATGTTTTGTCTTTTACACACACACTTTTGTCACAAATATTGCTTTTGGAATTATTTTTGAAATTTTATTTGTGATTTCAGTATTTTTTTTTTCCTTTTCAGTCAAGTAAAGCTAAATTAGAATTTGAGAAAATAATTTGTGCTGAAATGTATAAAGATGCTGTTCAGGAATTCATGGGTTCACAAGATTACATTAGAAATCTCATTCCAGATTCTCTTCGCCTGTAAGAAATTTTTATTTGTAATTCTATTTTGATGATTTGTATTATAGTTTTTATGTATAGTTTGATGTACAAAATTATAATTTGTAGGATTAATCATCAGTTTATTTTCATAATATTGCTAATTAAGCATTTCTATAAAGAAATTTCATTTGTTATAATTATTCTTCATTTGCAAAAGTTAAATTGTTTAAAAGTAAACTTGTAACTTTTTATTCCTTGAAAACATTAATTTTATCCATGGCAGGAAAAGAAATAAGAATTGTTCTTTAACTCTAACTGTTTACCCCATGAGTAAAATTGTATGTAAATTTCTCTACTACACACTACTCTTCCACTGAATAATATGGGGAAATCTGGTTTTATGATGCAGGAAAGCTTGCAGCTAAAAGTTGGGAAAAAACCTAGACTGATGCTCAGGGGGTTAAATAAGCATAAACTTCAATTCTTTTTACAAAAGTGATGCTAAAATAACTAAACATGCTATTGTCATCTCACATTGTAGATTGGTGGCATTAAAAACATAAATATGACATTTCTTACTAAAGTATTTTTTGTTTCCAAATTAAAATGTATATAATCTAAACTTATATACATATGCAGGGAAGTAAGTAACTACTTTTTGAAATCATATTAAATCTGAAATTTTCTTTTATTAAGCTGAAAATGTGAAATATCTGGAACATTTTAAGATTCTTTTTAAGTAAATTATTTTAAACTACCACCAGTCAAGTCATTATTAGTCAAAAATATTTTACATATAAATACTAAAAGTTGTGAAATCAATTAAAAAATTTCTAAAGGAATCCTACTTCAAAACTTTTAGAATTCAGTGCAAGTTCTAGATTACTAAGTTCAAGTGAGTGACTACATAAGTAAATATATATAATGAAAGAGAACAAGTAGGAAAAAACTATCAAGTCAAACTATATCTATATATATGTGTGTGTTTGTGTGTAAGGAAAAACATACTCCATAATCAAATAACATTATCCTCTTTGATTAAATTTACCTATAAAGTAATTTTTATCAAAAAAGTAGCTTTTATGACTTTATGATGCAGTCAAAAAGCTTGATTATACTAAGAGACAGCTGATTAGTTAAATGAAAATATTTTGTTCCATTTTTAAGATAAAGCTGTTGAAAAACCAATTAAAACAATTAGCTATGTAATTAATAACATTGTAAATCTTTATTTTCAGATCTGGCCACACAACATCTGAGAAAAATAAATTCCTGTTTGATAAACCTTTATCCGATCAGATGAAAAGTATTCTTATCAATGGTATGGTATATATATTGTTAAATTTGTTACATTTAAGTTAATTTTAGATTTATTTTGAAGTTTTTTAATTAAAAATGTTTTGAAATATATTCTTTTTAGGTCAACTCTTAACATACCCGATGTTAGTTAAAAGGTTAAAATCGACCCCAAATATTAATGATGCCACAGTTGAGCTTCAACTGAATCAATTGGCTGTATTAGTAAGAGGCTGTTGGGCTGTGAAAAGGTGAGATTTTTTTTTCTCATAATGTATTCTCTTTCTCATAAATGTGAAATTTTATTTGTTTAGTTACTCAAATTAATATAAATTAATGTATAATATATCGTTTTAAATAAGTTGAGGTGTGGAACATAAAATTTAATATTGTATTTTTCCAATTTATGAATAGCAAAAACAAATACACAGTTTTCCATTCAGAATTCTTTTTTTTTTTTTTTTTTTAAAGTGAAGGAAAAAAATAAATACAATGAGGTCACATGCTAATGACAAGAGAGAAACAAAAGAGAAACGAGAGAAACAAAATTATTTTTAAAATATGATTGAGTAAGGTGAGTGTGTAAAACACTAAAACCTGTTAGACTGTCAAAATAAATAAAGAGAAGTTATGAGGTGATTATTAGAAGCACTTATAAGTTTGAAGCACCAATAAAATAGATTTTAATGTTTTGATCACTTAACAGTGAACCATCCTCAATGATTTGTAAAATTTTGATACCGTTTTTGTATCTTTTTTGTGTAAATATTAACTTATAATTCTCCAATGTGAATATTTTTTGTCTTCATTTTTAATAAAAATTTATAAAAGTGATCATTACGGAATACCTTTTATATTAGGATTATTTTGTCAAACTCTTAGTAAAAATTTAATTCATTGCTTGTTAGGTATGGGTGCCCTTTAATAATGTGATTGAATGGAACCACTTTGCTTTTATGCATAAAAAGTAGTATGATTAATAACAAATTTAATGGTTAGATCAGTTTTTAAACTCAGAAATTCATTTTCAAAATACTTAGAAAAAATGTATTTTGTCTTAGTTAAAGTCAATACAATTTTGCGAATTTCTTCTGAGTAGCACTTCATGAATACTGGTTCTCCTTAACAGTATTGCTATTGGTACGAGGATATCAAAAGCATCAAAAATCACATTTTTCTTCATATCAAATCTATTTCTTAATTTTTATGTTGGAAAGTAAATAGTTATTTATGAATATTGAAAAAAATTTGAAATCTTCTACAAAACAGCTTTAAAAATGATAACTCATTGTAAACTTTGAAAAATATGACCTTTGAGTTTAATTCTATTGAAATCAGTTTAAAATAAAATATTTAGTATTCTTTGTATTATTAGTTTTTTAAAGACAAATTTATAATTAAATTTTTTATTTATAATTTTTGGCCAATTAAAAAAGCACACATGATCTTTGTGTTTGTTTTATTGTTATTCTTCAAAATATTCTTATTACTTAAAAAATTAAGGTTTTTTTTTAAAAAAAAAGTTATTTTAAACTGGTTAAAATGAATAAATATAGGTTTTTCCCCATTTATTTTAGCACCTATTAGATTTTTAACTCAGTGTTATTAGTAACTAAATTATTTATGTTTAAACTATTATTTTTTTATTGAGCTATCTTCTTTTTAGTGAGCTCTTGTATGATGAAAAATATATTAGTCCTTATACTGGCTTTCCAAGGAATGTGTTAATAAATGCCAGGGATTATATGGTAAGTTTACTGATGTTAATTGAAGATTAGTAAGTTCTAACCATTCTACAACACATAACGAACAGAAATAACAGATATTTGAATTTTCATTTTAGCTGATGTCCTGCCTACTGTTTTCCTTTAATATTTCATTATCTTTATCAAAAATTTTAGCTTATAACATATTTGATTTTTAATGTTAAGTTTAATAACATTTCAGAATAAATTAAATATTGTACTTTTTTGTTGAAATATTTTAGATGAAATAGTGAAAATGTTAGTGAAATCAATATAAGGTTTGTGAAATGTGCAGTTATAAAATTCTGATAAGTTGCAGCAATACTTTATAAAAACATTTTAATAAACAATTTTTTATAAAAACTGTTATTTGTTATAAAAACTATCATGTTCTGACAATATTATAGCTCTAATTATTATTGATTGTGTATTTCTGTTTAAAAGATACTGCCAAATATAAAATGTTCTTGTATTGCAACTTTTTTGATTAAAAAAAAAATGCCATAATAACAGGGATGCTACGCCTGCGCCATTTGCGACAAACTGAGACAAAACGGCATAACTGCGCCGTTTTGCGACATTCAGCTCAGTTTCTGCCAAAGCTGCGCCATTCTGAGACAAAACGTCCAAAATTTGGCAAACCTGAATTCAGTTTCAAATATTAATCCGCATTGCCGTGAGTCACTGGAGATCATTTTGCCGTTCACGTCTCCAAGGGATGAAAGACTTCCACGAAAAAGCGGAAATCTGCCTTTTTCTCCCAATTTTTAAAATTTTCGACCATGTTCCAAAAACTAAAATTTTTAGGGAGTCCAATTAGAGAAACCCAAGCCGCCGGAACGATAGTCGGATTCCCTCGACTTCCGCTATAGAGTGGAAAGGAGTCTAAGTGTTTCGTTTCGACCACCGATATATGATTTTTTTTCTTTCGTTTGGCTGATTTTTGGAAATTTAAATATTAGGAATTGCGCTGGAATATGCTAAAATCGCGATTTTTAATCAGACGATTTTAATATCAATCATCGATTTTCGTATTTAACTGATTTAAAACTTATGTGTTGCGACTTTTTTTACGCTGTTTAAAAATCGTACTAGCAATTCCTATTCACTCAATTTAAAAATTCAATATCGCGATCTGTATTCTCGCGAGTTTAAAATCCAACGTCGCGATTCGTATTCACGCATTTTTAAATCCAATATTGCGATTCGTTATCACGCAGTTGTAATATCAGATCTCGTTTTTCGTATTTGTACGCTATTTAAAAATTACTCATTGCGATTCGTATTCACGTGATCTAAAAATTATTCATCGTGATTCTTATTTACGCGATTTAAAAATTCATTATCGCTATTTGTATTTTCGCGTTTTTAAAATCCAACAGCGCTATTCTTATTCACGTGATTTTAAAATTCAAAATCGTGATTCATATTCACGCGATTTTAAAATCCAACCGCACGATTCATATTCACTCGATTTTAAAATCCAAAATAGTGATTCATATTGACGCGATTTTAAAATCCAATATCGTGATTTGTGTTTTTTAAATCCAGCTGCGCGATTCATATTCACGTGATTTAATAATCCAAAATCGTGATTCATATTCACGCGATTTTAAAATCCAATATCGTGATTTGTATTTTCGTGTTTTTAAAATCCAACAGCGTGATTCATATTCACATGATTTTATAATCCAAAATCGCGATTCATGTTCACTCGATTTTAAAATCCAATATCGTGATTCATATTCACGCGATTTTGAAATCCAATGTCGCGATTCATATTCACGCGATTTTAAAATCCAATATCGTGATTTGTATTTTCGTGTTTTTAAAATCCAACAGCGTGATTCATATTCACATGATTTTATAATCCAAAATCGCGATTCATGTTCACTCGATTTTAAAATCCAATATCGTGATTCATATTCACGCGATTTTGAAATCCAATGTCGCGATTCATATTCACGCGATTTTAAAATCCAAAATCGCGATTCATATTCACGCTATTTTAAAATCCAATATCGTGATTCATATTCACACGATTTTGTAATTCAATATCGCGATTCATATTGACGCGATTTTAAAACCCAAAATCGCAATTCATATTCACGCAATTTTAAAATCCAGTATCACGATTCTAGAAAGAAGTAGAATTAAGTTTTTTCTTGAATTAGTTACTGTAAAGATGTGATATATTTTTCTACAGTTGTTGCATTTAAACAATTACTAAGTGCATAATCACATTTTATGATTGTATATTTAGCTATATAAATTAAAAGAACATAGTCAACTAACTAATCTTGTGAATGCAAGAAAGTACAATCTATTAGTCAATGCCAATTAACTAAAAAGTTTACTTTTATACTTAATAAAGGATGCAAGTCATTTTAGAAAGAAAATTATATTTATATGTTTAAATTGTTGTAATTGTTTATAATAGTTTTTAAATATTTCTGTTTTGATATAAAAATGTATATATGCTAATTTTTGGCTATTAAGTGCTCCCTAAAATTTTCTTGAAAAATTCCTACCTAAAATATTTCAAAATTTCACTGCACCTCCTGAATTCTATCAAAGAGTGTTTTTTTTGTGTTATTTGCATTTTCTTAAACTCTCATTATTTAATTACTGAATTTCTCTTTTAATTATTGAAATCTGTAGACCTTTCATTGTAACTGAATAGTTATATATTTTGAGATGAAATTTGAGCTCAAAATAAAATGGGTATTTTCCCTTTTGAATTACTGAAACTAAATAGATATTTCTTTTTAGAAAGTTAACACCATTATATTTTAAAAAATAAGAAAGTTAAAATTTACTTTGTAAAATTCTGAAACAGATACTATTCATTGGCATAAATGATAAATGCAATATATATGAAAACAACAGAGTCCATAAAACAATTTTGTGGACTCTTATAATCAATCATATGCAGGTTTTTTAAAATCCTAGAAATAGTGAATGTATGTATAATTGTAGTACTCCTAGTATGCTATTAATGGTTTTATGGATCCTGAAAATTATCTTTATATTGTTATCAAACTGATTAATAATCATTTTAGCTGAGATAAACTGAGTGAAAAAAATAATTTTAGCTGAGACAAACAGAGCCAAAAAGAGATTTTAACTGAGACGAAATGCAATTTCTGGTGAGACAATTTGATATTTTGCGAGTAGCATCCCTGTAATAATAAACCTAGTTTTTTAAATTGTTATTAAGGAGTGGCTGCTTTTTCTATTCATTGATGAAACCCATTTTTAATTTTTTTTAGAAACTGAAATTTGTTTTTAGTTGTTAAATTGTAATTTGGGATATTTGAATATTTAAGCAGGATTATAGGAAGAAAAAGTGCCTTTAGAAGTTGTTTAGGCTGATTATAAAATAGGAATTCAAACAATGTATAATGTGAAAAATAATATGTCATTCTAACTAATTTGTATTTTGTTTAACTTTACTTACTTTTATATGTTACTTTTAATAGCATTTAACATTGCACAGAAGCATTTTCTTCCAAATGTAACTAACTCTATTGGAAAGATAATTATTTCAAATTATTTTTGTTTTCTATGTCAATTTATCAGTAATTAGCCTTAATAATGGGCACTATCTTGATGTCTAAATTTTTTTTACGTGTAATAGAATAAATATACGCCCGGTGGCTGAGCGGTAGCACTGCCACAGGTCCCTGGTTCGATCCTTGGGCCAGGCCTTTCATCCCTTCAGTGGGTCGATAAAATGAGTACCAAGCATGCTTAGGAGCTAAACACTGGGGTTTCCGCATTGGACTGACCACTCAACCGGAACATCTGCTCTTGCACCTCAGAGCCCAAAGGTCAAGAAAACGGAGATGGACGCAGTAGGCCTTGGCCCTCTATGGGCTGTCGCGCCACTAAGTTTAGTTTAGTTTAGAATTAATATATTACCTTAAAAGTAAATTAGATGTTTGCAGTGGGCTTTAGAAATTAGTCCTCTTACGCATAAGAAATAGTATTTGCCACCTTTGAAATTTTTCATTGAGTTACTGTTCTTTTTCGAAATTTAGAATATTTTGTGATTCATTATTCTTAATCAAAATATCTATTTTTAGCTATGGTTGTTTACAAAATCATCTTTTATTACAAGGCAAGAAGTGCTTTCTGCAGTTCAAGTAATCAGTTTTATAATTTATATTATCATAATTTTTTTTAATGGTAAGACATTTTAATCTCTCTTTCTTTATAGCAAATAATCACTTCAATTTTTATGGAATAGTAAACTTTATTAAGTAATCACAAAGATTTCATTCCATGTCTAATTGCTTGTTCATTAAAAGTGTAACAAACTCATGTATCAGATAATTTTAAAATACTACCTTCTGTCTCGTGCAAGCAGTAACCAAGCCTTCACACCATACATTTTTAAAAAAATATAAGATCTCATTTAATTTCTCTTGTTTTTAGTCAAGTCATTGCAAGAATTAACATTATTTAAGATGTACTAACTTAGTTAAATTGTTGCAAATTTGCACTAAACTCTCTTGGTGCTGCATATAAGTTTTATTTTTTTAAAAATGTCTTTGTTTTTTTAAATTTTTTTTTTTATCTTTTGATCAAGTTGCATAATATTACAATTTTGGGTGATTTCCCTAAAAGTTAATTTTTGAAAGAATGTTTTGACTTTAGTTTTCGAAATCTAATATCATAGAGTAGGTTGTGGATTACGATCTTTTTTTTTTTTTTTTTTTTTTTTTTTTTGTCTTTAAAAGGTTAATAGATATTCATAGCTAAGTACAGTACAGAACTCGTTATCCGGAAATCAGAAAACCGAAAAACCAAAAACTCGGAACGAAATTCAATAAATTTTGCAGCCATTTTTTTAAGAAAAATGTTTTTTTCCTCATAAGAGTTTAGGATTTTTCTTTCTTTTTTGAAAGATGTTTACCTTACCATAATTTTGGAAATAATTATTGTATTACTTCATAGTTTTTTCTTCTTTTTAAGATTATTTCCAAATATTTTTTTTTTATAGTTGGGTTTAACAATAAAAAAAAAGGCTTTTTGTAGCGATTCAGAAAACCGGAAAAATCAGTTATCCGGAATAGCGATAGTCCCGATTGTTCTGGATAATCGGTTCCCTACTGTATTTAAATGCCTCATCATTTTCACTACAGCTTTCCCACTAGACAGGGATCAAGAAGTGGGTTAATTTTTGATTATTTGGAACATCAAAATATTTGGTTGTATTCTTTATCTTTCATTTCTATATTTTCAGTTACATTCTTTTTTATTTTTGTTAAATCCTTTTTGTATAAATTATGTAGCATGAAATAAAAAAAATAATGAAGTAAAATGTTTTATATTCTGCATTAGATTCCAAGTAGAGACTTTGAAAGTATTGCTACTTCACTTGCTGTGAAAACTGACAGATGTTGGCAATTCAAATTTCCTGATGATCAGGAATTTCTTGAGAGGTAAAAGTTTAACTTTTTATTGTAGCATTTTTATAAACAAGCTTTTATTAAATTAAATTGATTTTGTTTTGCTTTTTAAAATAAAACACATTTTATTTTTTAAAAGCTGTTTAAAGAGAAAAATGAAAAAAATATGTTAGATTATATCTTTTTTAGTCATGCTTTTTTTTCCCTTGTTGCATTGTTTGTTCTTAGATTGTGTTTAATTATTCTTGTTGATTTGTTTGCAAAAGATATTTTTGTTTATAGAAAATATAATGTATTTAACTTTCTAAACATTGCTTATAGAAAGATCAAATATGTCTTTAGAAGTAATTTTTTTTTCATTTTGTTTAATACTAATAAAGTAATTTAATAAAAGTATTAATTTTTATGACTTATTTGTATTTTTATGAAACATTTACCAACTGAAGTTATCCTTTTTCAAGAGTAGTTGTTTGCATTATTTGATTTTATATTAATTCTCAAATTTTTGGCAAAACACTACCAATTTGAACAATAATGTTATCTTTCTTAAAAAATGACTTAATTTTCTCTTCTAATTGCACTCCGGAAAAAGTCCAGATTTCCAGATTTTTCGCTAACTGCGATCCGGAAATTCAAGGTCCAGAAGTTTCAAGAAATCATCAATCACATTCATGTATAAAAATTCTTGTATATTTTATTTAAAAATATTAGAACTAGAATTTGTACTTGGCATCTCTTTCATTTGTAAATATTTTTGTCTGGTAGAATAATAAATGTAATTAGAGCTAAAAGTAATTTAAATTATGCTGCATATAATTTATTTAGAATTTCATGTTGTGAAAATATCAATGATTTAAATTTATAAAGACATTAATTTTTTTAAATGCATCATTAATGATTTTACTCAAGAAATTTTCAGGATTTTTCAGTTGGGCTCACAATCACCCCTGCAAAAATCAATGTCAAAATTTTAGTTAATCTCATCATCTTGAATTTTAATTCTGTGACTTTTGTGCCGAAATTGTTTAGGAATTGAAAAGCTCTCTTTACACATTATTTTATGTTTCTTCATTTCTTATACTCTCTCTTTCCCTTTATGCTAACTTTTTCTGACCATTCATTCACTTGCATTCCATTTGTTCATCTGTTTTCATCATGTTCTTCCACAATGAAGAGAAAGTTGTTCATGCAAAATCAGAGCTATTTTTCTGTATATGGTGTTTTAAGAATTATAATTTTTTTTCCTTTAGTACTTATTCCTTACAATGGGACAAAATTTTTTCTAAAATAATTATTACATAAAATTTATGATTTTTTATGCAATGTTTAGCAATGCCATAAAATAATAGGAATCTGCAGAAATGTGCAAACAATTTAAGAAACTAAAATTAAATGCAAAGCTTTACTTCTATTTGTTAAAAAGATTACATCTTTAAAAATGTTTGTTTAAAGTTGATGCTCAGTGATTAATAATATTTGAATAAAAAAAATGAAATTTGAATTTAACTGTTCCAATTTTAGTCATCCTGACATTGCAGAGCGTCAAGCCATGAAATGGGATCTTCGTTATAAAAAGCTTGTTAAAGACTTGAATATTGGCATGCAAGATTCAAGTGGTAAGAGCGTTTGTATTAAAAAACAAATACTATGTTAATTAAAGTTGTAGTTGTTTGAAAATTCAGTATAACTTTAATTTATTGTTATTTTATAAAAATTTGACTTTTTATGTTTTAAGATTGTCTATTTAGAATATTATTTTTTGATGATTTTTTAAACTTATGCCTAAAATTAAGGTAAGGTTAATAAATCTTTAAAATAATATACCAGATTCAATTACAGTTAGTTTTGTCATAAAATAATTTTAATAGTTTTTAAATTAATCTTTCAAATTCTTGATGATTTATTAAGTATTACATCAGTCAGTGTTTTCATCGCAGAAAAAAAATGGGTGAGAATTTCTCACCCTTTCTCAAAAACAGGGTGAGATTTCAAAAAGTTAAGTGAGATTTCTAAAAATTAAAAAACAAAAACACAAAGAGACTTGAAAAAAAAATCATTTCTTTAATTATAATACATTTTTAATATCTTCTACTTTTTAAAGCATTGAATATTTTTGCTGCATCAACATATGGAAAATGTTCTATATCTACTTTTTCATCAGCAATTCTCATTAGGTAGCTCAAATGCGTATTTGTTTCATTTTGATCGTTTCTACCCACATTTGTTTCATTTTCATTTGTCCGTTTCGGAGTAGAAGATATTGCCTTTACAAGGTATTTGTCCATCTTGCATTAATGCGCAAAAAATTTGAACGTCTTACATGAAGAAACCTTACCTACAGTAAACACGTGGTTGCAGAGAAATGCGTTCTGAAAGAGGTTCGGAGGGATGGTATTCTGTTGTTCTTAAAGATTCTGAACAATACTGGTAAATAGGGAAGCTAGATAATGGGGCAGACGTTGAAAATAATGAAAGATCCAGGAAGAAAAGTGAAACGGATTTTATTCTAAATGGCGCAATGAGAAATTTTTTTCAAAATGCGAGAAATTCGCGAATTTTGAAATTGGTTTATAGAATGCGCGAATTTCTCGCGGTAATCACTTTTTAATGCGAGAAAAGAAAGAAATATGCGAGATTCTCGCGTTCTCGCGCTGTAGTGAAAACACTGCATCAGTGTTTTATGATACGATTTAGCTGAAGTTATTTTATTAACTTTGAGTTTTAAAATGATTACTGACAAGTTAGGCTGTTGAAAAAAAAAAATGATAAAATTTATTTACAAGTGGCAAAGCTTAAACATTTATTATCTGTTTATTTCAGCTAATCTAATTTAATGTATGCACATTTGACATGAATCAAGTGAAACTTTTTTTTCTTCATAAAGTGGTGATTATATCTGTTATTCATAAAATTATAATGATTAAAGCATCTTAAGACTCAGAAAAGAAGAGCTGAAATTTTAATATAAAAAATTATAAAAAGAAAAAAATATGGTCATTGTACAAAATCCCTAAGTTCGTTTTGCTCATTCAAGTGACTTGATGCCCATTAAATTCATCAAATTGGTTGTTCTTTACCTCATCTGATATGGTATGGTCAACAGTCATGGCCTCTGTTAATTTGTAGAGATGTGAGTTTTTCTTAGTGAACTTTCTTGAATGTCTATACTCACCCAATAACTGAGTACCATACAAGAATTTGTTTCAGATCCTGCACTGATATTCATGGAGCTGAAAAATAAAAATTAGATATCAGTGATTTCTGGTAACCAATTAACATTAAAAACTGGTACCCAGCTAACGTATAGTTAGCATAATAATTTTAAATGAGTGAACCCCATTTTTAATTTAGTATATTTTTCTTTTAAGATTTTGACATCACAAATATTCTTTTTTATTGAATTTTCATGTAGTTCAAGTTTTATTAAATGACTTACTAAAATTATATATTATGATTTTTTTATATTTTGCTTTCTAGGAGGCCCTTCTAAAACTCCATTTGTGGTTACTCCTCGTCCTAGACAAAAGCGTCATTCCCGTAGCTCTCAGAGTGAAGGAGATGAAAGTGGCACAGATAGTATGTATGGAACCAAAGATTATAACAAATCTAAGCGCTCTTGTGCTCCTAAAAGAAATAGCCTTGCTAGTCCTACAAAGCAAGGGTCAAAGGGAAAATCTTTTAATTTTGCAACATTAGAAATTTCACCTACGTTCTTAGAAAATTCACCTCCCGCTGATCTCATGGCTGAAGTGAAGGAATATGTAGGTGACATAATGAGGACTCAATATTGCATGAAACTAAATGAAATAAAAGAGCTTGTTTCCCAAAGCCACTTAAGCAACATTGCAACTCGCAGTGATTTTGAGAAGCTGCTAGAGCAAGCCTTAGTGGAGTGTGGAGCACAGAAGCTGAAAAATAAGGTATAATTTTCAATTACCCTTTTGAACCCTAATTTTCAATCATCTATGCTAATGTGATTATTTAATCCTTGAATCAGCATTTAAACAAAATATTATTTATTGTTGAATTTGTTGCATATAACAAATATTTGCACATAAACCTTTTTTTGTGTGCTATTTTTTATTATTTTTTTTGTATGAAAATTTTAATCAAATTGGAACATAATTGACGAAGTTATTAATGAAAAAAAAATTAGGTTTGATCAGCCATTTTGCGTTTTTGATTTTTGATATGCATTTCATCACTAGACAGCGAATTTTATGGACAAAAAAACGGACAAAATATGCATGAGAATATGCACTAAAAAACTTGAATATATGCTCTTAAAACTAGAAATATGCGTTTAAAATAGAAATTAAAAGTTCAACTTATTTAAATACTACTACTTACTTTTTCCAACAAACACAGCTAAAACATTTTTTTGTTAAATAGAAGAAAATCAAAATATTTCTTACTTGAATCTACACATTTCTGAAGAAAAAGCCTAAAACTGAAGTATGATAAATGAGAGAAGAAAAATCATCGCATTTTCTGGAAAGATTTTATTAAACTGAATAATTTTTGTTGCAATACACAACTAAGTGTTTTTCCAAATTTTCAAGGGTGAATTGATGTCGTCGGTCATCAAAGATCATTTTGAAAGCAGAAAATGACCACGCCACGTCAACCGATGTTATTGGACAAAACTTGTACAATTTCGTACTGATTGGTTTTACTTTCTCTGGAAGTTCAGTTCCGTTTCCATTAAGAAAATCATTTATCTTCTTCACTGCTGCAGAACCCGAATTTTTGTTTTGAACGAAACACCATTTTTCTTTTACTTTCTTCCCAACTGAGTCTGGAAGAGCATTGATGCACTGTTGAATTTTTTCAATTTCGGATATGGCCTCAGCTAGGGGAAGACCTCGTGTTTCGAGCTTTGTTATTGCTCCACTTAGGAAAGAAAAATGAGTGTCAATTATGGCCAAGTCCTTCTGCAAAGAGATATCCTGTAGTAATTCTTTTGTGACATAAACTGAAGAAGCACAGGAACTGTCAATTGCATCTACAACTGACTTTATTGCATCAAAATTATTAGCGTAAAAACGTGCAGCTTCAATCCATGTACCCCACCTAGTTATCACAGGCTGTGGAGGTAAGGGCTAATCAGGATACATTTCTTTATACAATTTTATGCGCACAGGTGCCTTGAGAAAAACTTTCTTGATACTAGAAATTAAATCATTCACAGAGGAGAATACTTCTCGCACAGTCTCAGCCAGTCTGTGAACAGCATGAGCCAAACATGTAATATGAAGCATTCTGGGATAAAAAATTTCCAGTGCTGCTGCAGATTTGACCATATACGGAGCGGCATCACTGACAAGAATCAAAACATCTTCAGTACCATCTCTATCAGGCCATAATAATCTGATAGAATCATTGACAAACCTTGCTATGGTTGAATGATTGACTTTTTCAAGGGCTTTGCTTGCTAGAAGATGTGGTCGAGTAGGAATATTATCCATTTTTCCACAAATAAAATGAGCAATATAGCGACCGCACTTATCTGTCGTCTCATCGACTTCAATCCATATAGGGCCATCTCCAATATCTCATCGAATATCATCCAGTACTTCGTTATATATCGGTTGAAGGTAGTTCTTTCTGAAAGTCAATTCATCGGAAATGATCTGATTGGTACAATATTTTTTTAAAAACTGTCTTAAGTTTGGATTATTTAACTTTTTTAAAGGAATATTGCTGTTTACTAAGGCTTTGCATAAATCACTAGAAAAATCACTTTCCTTTTTAGCTGCTTGAACAGGAATAGTTAATAAACTTTGAACAAATCCTTTTGTATTCTGCTTTTTCTTCGCGGAGTGAGCATTAGTCTTTATATGTTGATCGATTTGGTACTTTTTTTCACAGGAAATGTGTTTTTGACAAATCACACAAAATACTATTTCCCCATCGGTTGTAAAGTCCTTCCCATAGTCTAAAATCCATGTCTTCATTAAATTTGATTTAGTCGACTTAATTTTTGGCATATTATAAAATTCAGTAGTCAAAAATCGCGTTCGAAGCTTCACTAACTACGTATTCAACTGATGGATGTCGAAACTATTTATCTATCAGATGGACTATCGAAATATGTTAGAATAGCAGCTCTCCCCGAAAATGTATTCACTCCACCTTTTAACTAATCAATCACAGGAAAGGGAGGTCATTTTCTACCTACCACAGAAGCCTTATTTTTCCCACACAGATTGACAATTATTTATTCCAGGAAAAGACATCCCTTCATAGAATATCTGACCATCCCTTTCTGAGGTTTCTATGACGAATGTCTGTTTGGGTTGGCCCTTTGTAGCCCCCTTCCCGACACACACCTTATTTCTACATCTTTTTCACATGATTGCAATAACCCCAGCAACATCAATCCAGCTGACCCTTTCAGGTGATAAAGAACGACAAAACAAAATTTAAAGCGTTCCTTATGCTAATATGAAAAGAATAGTGATATGGTTTTAGGAGGGAAAAGCCATAAAATGCTGAAAATATGCATTTATAAGAGCAAATATACCTTTTTATGCATTTATATGCACAAATGGCAAAAAGTGCTAAAATATGCAATTGCATATGCACGTATGCAATTGCATATTATCCGCTGTCTATTCATCACATTACATAAATTGCATGTAAATAAATGAAATGTGCAATAGCATATTGCGATAAAATTCTCGCATAGCAAAGCAAAACTGCATTGTTTGCGAATAAGACATTGAAGGACGTCTGCATCGAATTAGTTCGGGTTTTTCTGAAATGAATTTCATGTCTCGCTAGGTCGCTAAATTGGTTTTTTGCTAATGAGATTGTGGGCAACTAGTCTCTTTTTATTTGTAAGGTACAGGATGAAATTTGTTATTTATATGCTATATATGCCTCAAAACTTGAGAAAATAAGCTCTAATTATTAAGGCAATAAAAAGCAAGTGTTTTAAACTTATGCATAACAAAAATTTGATTTTACAAAGTGGCGATAGATATTTATCAAAGTAAAATTTTTGCTTGTTTTGATAAATTGTAACAATTCCGTTCTTGCAGATTTTATTATAAAAGGCAGCTGTTTTTATAATCTAGGGATTTTAAGTGGCTGTCAATATAAAAACGATTTTAGCTAAAATAAAAAATTTTAATGATCAAACTTTTTTTAAAAATAGTTATTTTTAATAATAAAGCCAATTTAACGTATTTTCAATAACTCTAATTTCTCTAAAAAAAAGTAGAAAAAATTACAATAAAGTATTTGAATGATATATATATTTCAATTAAAACATTTGCTTTTCTCCATTAGGGCCATTTTTTAATATTTTTGTTATGTTTGCAGCAAAGATTTACAACACATCTTCAATTTTTTATATCTGTTTGGTGATAGAGAAAAAGCTTTGCTTTGACTATTTTATACAAATTACTGGATGCAAAATTTTTCTAGTATTATTTGAACTTGAGAATTAGTGTATATTTTTTTTAAAATCAAATTCTTTTTTAATTGAATTTTTGTTATATTATGTTTTTTATTGCGGCTTTTTTTATTAACCTTAATTATTCCATTTACCTTTACTTATTTGTCATAAGAGCTACAATTTGTACTAAGTTAATATTTTGATATTTTATAGTGGCCACAAAATACAGTTCCTGAAACATTATATGCCTTTGCCAAATTTGAAAATAAATTAGATAGGGTGAGTAGAGCTTTTGACAATTTTTTAAAAATCATTCATTATAAGTGCTGTTTATATTTGTGTTTTCTTACGTGTTAATAAAATGTTTTTGTTCGGACAATTCTTTCTTTAACTTGAATTATTTATAGAAATAAATCTACATTATACTATTTATTTCAGTATCGGAATGCTTTATTAGACCTATTTTGTTCAACTGCCAGAGCTAGAATGAATCTTTTTGTTAAAAAAGTAGAGGATGAGCTTAGGGAAATAGTGTCTGAATCAGATTGCAAGCTCCTCTTTGAGGTAATTTTATGATTTTTGACATTGCAATTAAATATTTGTTAAGATTATCACGATTTTTTTACTCAGCTTTTTAAATTATTTAATATTTTTGTTAAATAGTATTTTTAAAATTTGTTTCATATATGAAGTAAAAGTAATATGAAATTCAGATGCTTTGAAGTTTAAACTTTTGAATACTTTAGATTAAATACACTGGTGTGCCAAAATTAAAGAAAAAGTGGTTTTTTGAATGTAATTTTGAACAGCAGTGTTGAAAATCAATAAAAACCATACCATAGGATCCTCAAAATGTAAGAATGTTGAAAAGAAAAAAACTTGCAAAAAAAGAAAAATCTCCAGGAACTATAAGGAATTCTATTGAAATATAGGTTTAAAGCACAATGACCAACATTACTTAAGATATAACAACACAAACAAATACCAAAAAGTCAATGTTACACATGATTGGCAAGGAAATTCCAGTCTTTAGTATGGGATATGATCACCTTCGACTGCTATGCAGGATTAACATCGTCTGCCCATGCTGAAGACGCTCTCCTGTTGTCAGTTGTCTGTTCCTTCTTGCCTGTAGTACTAAATATGGGTTGTCCGCTGCCTTGGTAGTGCAAGGACGACAACTGCTTAGTCTCCAGACAGCAGTTCCTATCTTGAAATGTGTTCCAAGCTTGTGAAACGATACTGTGTGTGATCCCAAACTTAGCAACACTGGTCACACTTCGACCTCCTTTCAACTTCCCAATGATTTGACCTCGAGTGAACTCATCCAGATGACGTCTTTTGTGTTTGTTATCCATATAACACAATGACAACAAATTCACTTTGTTTAAACTGATGTTTTACCATGCAATACCATTCACAAAAATACTTAGATTCCACCGGCAGTTTGTTTTATTTCCTTATGTCACGTAAATCGGTGTGTCATGGTGTATATATGAAAATTTTCTACTTTACCATGATAGGTCTTCTCAGACCTTTCCCTCTATTATAACCTGTTTTGCTGTTATGCTAGTTCTTCCATTTCGTCCTTAATTTTGCACACCAGTGTATTTCCATTGCTTTGACAAAAAAGGTATCCAAGTAGCTTGCTAAATCATATTCAGTTCAACGACATTGTTGAAATGCTAAGACAGCATTGTTGAAGCGCCACATCTTGTTTTTTATTTTACTTGAATTGAGGAAATGAACTAGAGTTGTGAAACATGAAATAAACAAGAATTGAAGAACATCAAATAAACTAAAATTGTGGCCATCATTATTAAGTAAATGGGGGAACGTGTGAAAGATATAATTTCACAATTAGTCTTTGAGTGTCATATAGGGGCTCAAAATAAATTATTGTTTGTTGGCCCCAGATCTATTTCGTATTTCAAATTTTCTAACCCAAATGTATCGGTTAATAAATTTTGTCAATTATTTTCATGATGAAAATTCAGAGCAAGTCAAAATGAAGGCTCAAATTTCATAGCTATACTATTCAAAATTTATTCAATAAAAATATGCCTATATGCAAGTTTTAAATGATCTCAAATTTATGGGTTACTCTGAACACAAAACGGGCAGGAAAATGCCTTTGAAAAATAACAGCATGAATGGTGGATTGGTCAAGTATCTATTGCAGACAATACACTCGTGCCTTAGCCACTGTGAATCAGAGATCTCTCCTCATGAGATTTCTTAATGTGGTGGTTCATAAAAGATTGTGTTTAGGTGCCATAGGTCTAACGACCTTGACAGATTTGAAAGCCTGTATAACGGCTGCTTTCACCAGCATTGATACAGACGTGTTGCATGTAGTTAGGTAAGAATTACATTTCAAATGCTGTACACCAAAAGGACCGTATATAAAACCTTGCTTATGTTATTTTTGCATGTATATATAATTTTGATTAATACATTTACTATATTTTGTGTAGTGTTCCTATCAGGGCTGATTGTGCTCCGGAAAAAATCCGGATTTCTGGAATTTTCGTTAACAGTGATCCGAAAGTTACCGGACATCGAAGGTCCAGACGTTTCAAAAAATCATTGATCACAGAAGTTTCCGGAAATCAAATTTTCAAAGGTGGAACTTAAAAACACAGTTTATTTGTTTGTAAGAGAGAGCCAGAGAGATACTTTATAAGCTTATATTCATGATTAATATTCATTTATCAGTAAATAGTTGTTATAATCATAAACTCAAGAAAGACATATTAGTGAATTTTAATTACTTCTCCAGGTCATCATAGGTATGTGTAAATGGTATAGGTATATGTAAAATTTTAAATATATTTTAAGTTAAGTAAACTGAGAAATATTGAGAAAAGGAAAAAAACTTGTTTAAATTTTTTTCTAATTTTTAAATTTAAACTGTTTTTGTTTTTTTAACTCAAGAAATTTTCCAGAATTTTGACTTGGGCTCACAATTACCCCTGTCCTATGAAATTGAGATATTCATTTTGACTTATCTTGTATACCTTTGTTTGTAAACTCCTTTATAGGCAGTAATATCAAATTTAGTATACTTTTCCCTTTTCCTCGTAAAGATTCAAATAAACATAATAAGATTTGTTTTGTTTTTTATTACCTGATGTTTTAAAAATCGCCCTCATTTTATGTATGAATTATACATTTTATTATGTCTTTTAAATATATGTTTACAGTGTTTAAATTAAAAGTGAATAAATTCCTTTATTTTTCTACTTTCAGGAGTATTGTGTATACAAATCTGGATTTTATTATTTAAAAGGAACAATTGCCCCTGACTCTTAGCACTTAATCAAATCATTATATTTGTAAATAATAACATCAATGTTTTATTTATACCATTGAATAAATCCTATCTTTTTGATATATTGTTTTGCTATTTTTATTTCAAAAAAGATTGTTGATATATTTAGTATAAAGAGTTATAACATCTTTAAAAAAATTTATTTGTTTTTTTCCCCTCCTTTACTTTTTTTTCTTTGCCACTACAGGAAATTCTTATCTAAATTTACTTTTAAAAGTTCGCCATTTTTAGCATTATAATTCAGGCCATGTTTATTTTCCGTGTTATTCATGCCTCATGTTTATTTTCTAAATAATTTTCAGTTTGATAGATCATTTGGTATTGAGAAGAGTTTATTTAAAACAAAAATAATAATTGTAAAAGAGATTATCTTAGATTTATTTTATTTTGTCTTAAATATATTTTTTCCAAGGTTTTTAATTCAGTAAGTAAAATAGGTGTTTATCTCACTATGTTCGAAATTCCATAAATTCTGCTTCTTTACATTACAGAAAAGTTATTTTCTTTCTTCAAAACTTTTTTTTTATTATCAAGATTGTGCATTTACAGCTTTATGTAATTAGATAGTTATAAGTTTTATGTGCTGTTTTATATATATTTACAATTCTATAATTCTATGCATAGTTGGAGATAACATGTAATGGTATAATTTATTCTGCATAATGTAGAAAAAAAATTATAGTTTCCAAAAAGACATTTTACAGTATTTAAACCAATTTTGCACAGTTAAACTTATATAGCTTTTAGACATTGTACATTAATTCTGTTAACATAATTTTTAAATAGTGTAATTCACTTTGAATATGGCTGTAGAGCATACGTTTTCTGATATAATTGTTACTAATAACTTTCATGTCATTTTTTTTTCTAAATTTTTTTATTTTAATAAACATAAAATTAAAAAAATTCAAAAGAATAAATAAAATTTAGTTGAATTTACTTGCACAAGAAAATGGATAAGTCCTTTACCTTTTTTTAGGCAGCACTTCTTTTGTCTTTCTATAAAAGGGTTTCATATTCTTAAGATTTGAGTGTGACTTTTTTTAGAAATAGCACTTAAATCTTATGTCATTCCAAATTAGCCTCATTTTGAATTTGACTTCTAAAAATGGGTGCAGAAGTTTTAGTTTACTGATATAAATATAACTAAACTTTCATATCATAAAACACAATTTAGAATAGAAAGATAAGGAATTTACCTTTTTTAGACAATGTTTCAATAAGGGTGAATTATTCTTATAAATATCAATCAAATATTTCTTTTGGATTAAAATTTTCAAAACAGAAGGAGCTGTTTAGAAATTAATTGCATTAATTGGGAGAATGATAATATATTTTTGAAAGACAGCTGTATTCTATTACAATTATTTTTGTAATGTTTTTATTTTTATTCTATCGAAGAATTTCTGGAGACTTCTAGTATTTACTGAATAAATATAGCGTCAACTTAATGATAAAAATTTCTTGAAAATTTTACATAAATAGCAATTTAAAAATTAATTTCCACCAAGAAAAGCTCTTGAAAAAAATTATGTCATACGCTTTGGATCTGTGTATATATTTCCAGGGCTGATAGTGCTCCGGAAAAATTCCGGATTTTTTGCTAACAGTGATCCGAAAGTTTCCAGAGATCGAAGGTCCAGGAGTTTCAAAAAATCATTGATCACAGTTTCGGGAAATCAAAATTTCAAAGGTGGAACTTAAAAACACAATTTATTTCATTTGTTTGTAAGGGAGAGCCAAATACTTTATAAGCTATTCATGATTAATATTAATTTTTATCAGTAAATAGTTATTATAATCATAAACTCAGGAAAGAAAGATATTTATAAATTTTAATTACTTCTCCAGTTCATCATAGGCATGTGTAAAATTTTAAATGTATTTTAAGTAAACTAGGAAATATTGAGAAAAAGGACAAAAACCTTGTTTAAATTTTTTTCAATTTAAAATTTTTTTTTTAAACAAGAAATTTCCAGAATTTTAACTTGGATCACCCCTGTATTTCTAAAACAAGGCTGATAGTTCTTAAATTCATTGGTCACAAAGGAACAATTTAGAAATAATTTCACTAGTCAAAATTCATATTCTTTGGCCATACTATATTATACCATTTTGGTTTCAACTTTAAATATTTCTAGAAATAGTAATTGACTCACAAACTTTTTGGTAGATTGCTTTGAAAGAAAGGGATAGTTAAGATGAAATTATTTTTTCTGATTTGTTTTTGTCTTAAATATTTTAAGCAACGGTCATTATTTAAAATTCTGCCATTTACTTAGAATTCCTTCCTTTTTTGTAAAGTCAGTTGAATATCGAGATTTTGGGTGAAATTGTTAATAACTTTAGTTTTGAAATTAAAGTTAAATATCAGCATCGTTAAGCCTATATTTTTGAACGTTAATATTTTACAATAAATACAGCTATAAAAGTATAATATATTGCCTTAAATATATGACTCCAAGTGAAATGAATATATTTCTTTAAAAGTATAAACCATTATTCTAATTGTGAAATATTTGTAGTCTATCGGAAATGTCCAAAAACCAATATTGCCTTATGATGTTCAACATATGTTTAGTAAGTTGGAAATTGTTAATCAAAATATGTATTTTCTTATGACGAATTAAATTTTTTATTTTTATCTCAATATATTTAGTAAATTAAAAAGCTGAAAAAATATTTATTTTCTTACTCTTGCTGTGGCAGCTATTTTAAAGAAAAATATGTTGGCTTGAGTTAGCAGTGCATTCATCATTCTTAACTGTGTGTTGTTAGTTAAGTTATTAATAGGAGAGTTTTCTGGTAAAAAAAATATTTTACCTATATTTTATCATTTTTAAATATGTATTATATTTATTTTTTGGATTAGTAATGGTAACTAAAAATTAGAATATTGTATTTTTTATTCATGACCTCCACAGCACATTGTTTTCGATACTGGTTTTCACTATGTTTGTAATGGTTAATTAATGAAAATTTTAAATAATGACCTCAGAGCTGAAGTGGTATCACGTTCAAATTGCTTGTTAAAGATTTAAGTGATTTTATGAGTGAAAAAAGAAGTTGGTGAGTTATTTTGGTTCAAATACAAACTCGTTCCTCACTTCTATTAAATTAAAATACACAGGGTGAGCCTTTGAATGTTTTAAATTCTTGAGATAAATTGAAAATATGCTCTTTATCGGCTCTTTTTTTTCTAGCAATGTTTTGTTGTTAAAATATTTTTGGAATTTAGTTTGATTTATAAAAATAAATTAATTTGATTTATTAATGAAATTAATTTTATTAAGAACATTTTTTAGTGGGAATGTAGATGGAAATTTTCAAAATTTTACCTACAGTATAGCCATATTTCGTGCTAATAAAACACCCAATTTATAAATTCAGAGTGTATAACTACATATAAACTTGACAAAAGAGGATCAAATGAACAAACGCACAACAGAAAATAGCTCCCTGGTGTAGACTTCTCTTCTTGATCTCACTCTAACCTTTACTCTGAATCACATTTATGTAAACAAAGCTCTTCATTGTTTTTTTTCTTCTTCTATACTTTTGTAATGCTAAAGTTATTCGCTGATCGCCGCTCTAGTCACAAGTGGGAAAACAGCTTACCATCAACATCTTAAAATTAATGAATTTGATTTGAAGTATACTTCAGGGCTGATTGTGCTCCGGAAAAAATCCGGATTTCCGGAATTTTCGCTAACAGTGATCCGGAAGTTTCCGGAGATCGAAGGTCCAGACGTTTCAAAAAATCATTGATCACAGAAGTTTCCGGAAATCAAATTTTCAATGGTGGAACTTAAAAACACAGTTTATGTTATTTGTTTGTAAGGGAGAGCCAGAGAGATACTTTATATAAGCTTATATTCATGATTAATATTCATTTTTTATCAGTAAATAGTTGTTATAATCATAAACTCAAGAAAGAAAGAGATATTTGTAAATTTTAATTACTTCTCCAGGTCATCATAGGTATGTGTAAAATTTTAAATATATTTTAAGTAAACTAAGAAATATTGAGAAAAAGGAAAAAATAAACTAGTTTAAATTTTTTTCTATTTAAACTGTTTTTTTTTTTTTTTTTAACTCAAGAAATTTTCCGGAATTTTGACTTGGGCTCACAATCACCCCTGATACTTCCTATGGTCTTATAAAGAGTTCATCTATTTCAGTAACATAAATAACTTAATAATTTACAAATTATAACTAAAAATGAAATTTTATAAATCAGATAAAAATTCATATTTAGTTATAATATGTAAATTATTAAGTTATTCAAAATCTCAAAATTAATGAATTTTGATATGAAGTATACTTCCTATGATCTAATAAATAGTTAATCTATTTCAATAACATAAATAACTTAATAATTTATGCATTATGACTAAATAGGAAATTTTATAAATCAGATAATTGCATTTTAATTTATTATTGCATAATTAAAATTTTACGTAATTTATATCTCTCTTTAAAAAATGTGTACAGAAATTTTGATCATCTGAATTTTTTATGAAGAAACGTAGGGCATTAAGTGTCCAGCTTTTATAAATCTTAGTGTAAAAATTCGTTTTGATCTAAGCAGAAAAAAAAGTTTTGATTGTACCTAACCTGCAGCCATTTTCTTCAGGTTTTTCTTCTAAATGTTTAATCATAATACACATGATTCTTTTGAAAAGTGAATTCATGAAGAGAGAAATATGTATTCCCTATTATTTTTACTGTGTCCCCACATAAATCTTTGTATACATATCATTTCATATTTTGCGTATTCATAATTTTTAATATTTGAAAGTTGAATTACTCGCTGATTTAATTCTAAATAACAATTAGTTGAGGATGAGTTCCTTTTATTATTGCACCAAAGTAACAAAGAATCGAGAATTTATAATTTCTGGAGAAAGCTATGACATAAATGCAATGAGAAAACATATAGACTTCATTTGAAGATTCATCTTCGATAAAAAATTTGAAAAATAAGGATTTTCTAATGGATAACAATAAGAATTGGTGCTACGTTAAGAGATTTCAGCTTCTGATCTATCTACAATATTTTATAATTTATGTTGGTTTGGCGATGCCCATTATTATTATTATTTGTACTATACGAACTCGAATCTGACTCTAGACTATCCTTATCTTATAAACAAAATATTTTGCTTTTATTGATGGCGTTCAGTATAGTGTATGGTTTGAAAAAATATTTTTTTGTTGTATGAGCTCTTAGTGTTATGTTAGTTTATTAAGAAATTCAAAATTCTAACAGTAGTTCATTTAGCAAAAAACGGGGGGGGGAGGAGTAGGAGGGGGGAAACCCGTCTCTTCATTGCAGACTACATAGCTTTGTGCTTTTAACAAGAAATTATTTTCTGAACTCGTATTTTTAGAGGTTTAAACGCTTATCTTATAGAATGCATTTTTGAAAATTTCGCATTGTATTATTTTTAAAACATTTGTTTTGAAAATATTAAACACTGCCTAATACAAAGTTACAGTTAAACTATTGACCATACTTAAGTCTTCAGTGAGCATATTTATTTTAATTTGACAAAGTATTCCATGATATAGTAATGTTATGCTACCACAAATTATCGCAATCCGTGTTTATGCGTAGTTTCTAGTAAAAAGAAGCGTCTACGACTATCCGTAATTTGGAGTTTTTACTAGTCATTTCGCATTAGGAAAGACTCAAATTTCAAATTTATTTTGCCTCTTAGCATTCGAGAACGCATTCTGCACTATAATTTTGACAGCAAGTTATCGAATTTCTCCATTGATTTCTAGGCGCAATAACAAGACAACAAAAATAAGAGGCTCGACGAATAAACTAGCAAATCAATTCATTAATAACTCAATGAATTGATGAAACAGCAAATCAATGAATGAATCAGAATGCCAACAAATCAATGAGCGTATCAATTACTTAGATCTATGAATGAGGGAAGCTATCAATAAATCAGTGGGTGCCCAACTCAGATGGATATCAACTGATGGATACCAAAAATATATTTTAGAAGAACTTACGGAGCATGTATAGTTTGTCTACGGTGAGAACTCCCAGCGCTACAAAGTCGGAGGCCGTCTACTGTTATGGAAACAAGAATAGCACATTTCAGGGAGGGTAGTTTCTCTTCTCTCTAGTGCTAACACAATAGACGGAGGAAAAAGATTCTCTCCCCGACCAGGGCCAAAGCCTGCCCTAAACAGTGACCCCATATCTCAACTTGAAATAGTTATGCCTTGTTACCATAGTAACCGTCATGGGTCCAGACGAATGGCTAGGAAAGTCCTTACTTTAGATCAGTGTTTCCCAAAGTGTGGTACGCGTACCCCCAGGGGTACGGGAACATTTTAGAGGGGGTACGCGTTCTTATGCGAAATATCTTGCAACAAACGAAATTTTAAATTTTTTTTTTTAAAAACAAAGTTAGCCATGAAAATTTACGATTACGTATTTTCTACTGGCTATTTTTAGCAGAGTTAACAATTAATAATTAGTGGTGTCAACAGCCAGTAGTGCTTTTTAATTTTTGTGCAATTTTTTTGTAGTAAAAAAATCAATTCATTTTTTTATTAGTGGTACACAGCGTTACGAAAAATTTAGAAGGGGTACACAAAAGTCTTAAGTTTGGGAAACACTGCTTTAGATCAACTATATATATGCATGAATTATTATTGTAGAAAAGTTAAAGCAATTTAATCACTCGTTTTTTTCTTCAGTATTAGTAAAAAATTCGGATACTCATTAATCACTAGACGCGTTTTGTTTTGACTTTTTTACTTGTCTTACACGAGAGATAATATTCGCATTATAAGAGAGCGAAAATACGTGACGCTTTCCCTGTTTCCACAAAGTGTTGCAAAAGTGTTATTTAGCTATAAGTCTCCGATGACAGCATGAGAAAAAATGTTTTTCTTTAATTCAGAGAATTGCTCTATGTTATGAATTCTGTGGATAATTAAATTTTTGAAACTGTTCGTAATACTTCAAAAGCAGTAATGAAGATTTCAGTTCCTGTGAGATTTGGATTAATTAAAAAAGTACGTGGTGCAGATGCACGAAAAAAAATCTGCTTATATTGATTATACACTGGTTATCATAAATTAAGGAAAAATCACAAAAATAGCGATAACTCTTTCAAAAGTAAGCCAAACCGTGCAAAATTTGCATATGTTGTCCACTAAGAGTAGCTGAGTAAAATTGCAATATGCAAATTAGTGGCGCTGCACTCGGCTTACGTCATCTGCCTGGAGCATAAAAGTCCAAGTTTGAGAGAAAGCACACAAATTTTACTGTGATTGCGACATTGAAAATCTGAGATAGCCAATTCGTAATAATGACCTCTAGGCATCATTTGCCTGAAGAACTACGATGGAGAGCCATCGGGAGACTAGAGGCAGGGCAGAGTCAATCAGAAGTGGCCAGATGGCTAAATGTGAGTCCATCTGTGGTTCATAGACTTTGGAGGCAATTTCAAACCACAGATTCGGCATCTAGGAGGTTCAGTCAAGGACGGCCAACTGTTACGACCAGTGCCGATGACCGATATTTGACATTAAGTGCACGCAGGAATAGAACCGCTACTCCGACACATCTTAGATCCTCTCTTGCTGCAGCCACCGGAAGGTTGGTGTCAACGTCAACTGTGCGCAGAAGGCTCCACGAAGGTGGTCTGTATGCGAGACGACCAGCCATTTGCGTGCCGCTCACATCACGCCATAGGAGAGACCGTTTGCAGTGGGCCCGACAACATGTCCACTGGACGTCAGATCAATGGAGGCCTGTTCTCTTTACGGATGAGTCCAGGTTTAGTCTAGAAAGTGACAGTAGACGTTATTTGATATGGAGAGAACCTGGGACCCGTTATCATCCATCAAACATCCGTGAAAGAGATGCATACGGAAGAGGCAGTGTCTGTGTTTGGGGAGGCATATCCTTAGGAGGGCGCACATACCTCCATGTCTTTCCAAGGGGAACCGTGAATGCTCAGGTTTATCGAGACAACATCCTTGATGCTTATGTGCGCCCATATGCCGGGGCAATTGGTGATTGCTTCCTGTTACAGGACGATAATGCAAGACCACACAGAGCTCGCATTGTTGATGATTATCTTCAACAGGAAACAATTACTCGCATGGAGTGGCCAGCTCGATCCCCGGACTTGAATCCTATCGAGCACGTTTGGGATGCTCTAGGGAGGCGTATATCTGCCATCAATCCGCCCCCTCAGACCCTTGCCACGCTTGCAACTGCTTTACAAGAGCAATGGCTCTCACTTCCTATTGAACTGATAGACCGCATAATTGAAAGCATCACACATCGCTGTTTGTGCTGTATTGCTTCTAGAGGCAATCATATTCCATATTAAAGGTACTTTTTCTATTGCAAACCGATACTTCCAATTTGTTTATTTTATACATGTGCTAATTTCTATACTACTATTAATGTCTGATAATTTCTTTTTATGTTGTTTAATACCTTACTATGTGTTGTACATTGTGGGTAAGTTTCATAAAATTCCATGTGTAATTTCTTGAGTTATCGCGATTTTTGTGAATTTTCCTTAATTTATGATAACCAGTGTAGTTCGTTCACTATCCGACGATACTGTTTCGCTATTTTTGGGAGAAGGATGTAAACAATCCTGAACAAGGTTGCTATTTGTCGATCGTATGACAAAAATATTTATTTCGCAATCTTTATGTGAATTTTTTTAACATTAAATATTTCACAAATTTGATGATATTTCTCTCTTTTGAATGAATAGTTTCTCCTTTTTGAGACATTTTGCTGCAATATATTTAATTAGCATGAGTTATGAAAGGTATAATAGCAGATGATAACGCGAAGTAAGCGACTGAAGAAGAATTCACTGTTTACGTTTGGCGCGCATTAAGGATTGTCTCAATTTCAAGCGCGGTGACTTTTCTTCTTTTACTCATGAGCCGAAATGAGAGGGAGAGGAGGTGGGGCCAAGTGCCATCTCCTGGTGAACGAACTAAACTTAAAATTTTTTTTAACACATATTTTATTTAACACGTATATCACATTCCATAAGAAATAACTAAATATAAAGAATATTTTTTGTTTGTCACTGCTGAAAGTAATCCATTTAACTCTTCTCCAATATATCTTTTATTGGTAGGTAAAAGTAAAAAAGGAAGTGCAATGTATTATACAATAAAAGCCCATATATTATAAAATATTCCCTATAAAAATTTTTTTAACGAGCTTACCTTTCTTTTAAGAAAGTAGGTATTATAAAGCGGTAAGTCTTTTTCAGACTAACATAAAAAAAAAAAACTTTGTGAATGATTTATAAGGAAAATTACGAACTAATGTTATAAATTCAAAGAATTTTGCTTTTATCCCTGAACGAAAAATACATGAGAACGATCCATAATGACGTCATCGTAATACTTTTTTTTTTAAAGAAGTTTGTTTTCGTTCTTACGGACAACAGAGTCCTCTAGGGCAGCGATTTCCAATTTTGTTAGTCAATGATACCCTAAATAATCAATCTTTCTTTGGCGAAATCCTGACTTTATAAATAAAGTTTATTAAGGTAATTGTGAACGTTATAACTAATAAATGTCTATTTTTAAAATATTTGATTAGAGGAATGAAGATTTGTCTTCGTCTTATTATTAATAATCTTAAATAAAATTTTATATCCGACATTTAAATTTGCAGTCCAAGTGGTATTTCTAGTCTATATGATTTTGTTTTTGATAAATATAAATAAGCTGAAAATGATTAAAATAAATCGAATTATGGTTTACTTCACGAAGAAAATTAACATAACTGCTACAAACGGTGAAAATGTTTATTAGGAAAGCATATTTTTTTATTGAAAAAATTATTTTATTTTAACTAAAAAAGCGCGTTACAAAATATTAATGCAATATTTTATAAATGCTTGCACTTTTTCCTTTCAAAAATGCCATTTCTATTTCATTGGCATTTTACTTGAAATAATATCTTTAAGGCAACCGAAAGATTAAATAAATTATGAATTATAGGTTGAATCTAAATGTAATCCGAGATTTTAAAACTCATCACTGGTTATAAAAAGTAACGCTCGTAACCCTTTCAACTCTTCCCCGGAACCATAGGCTTCCGCGGAGCACCATTTGGGAACTGCTGCTCTAAAGGCACCAAAAAGAAACAGTTTATTCTTTGGACTCATAATTTAGTCTTTTCCCTTGTTCGTTTATTTATGTTAATTTTCTAATAATATCATTTTGACCCGCGATGGCTCAGGGGATAGAGCGTTCGTCTTCCAATGACGTGCACCGGGTTCGAATCCCCAGCGATGGCTGGTCGAAAAGAATCCGCATCCGGCTTGCACCAACTACAGTGCTGACGTGAAATATTCTCAGTGGTAGACGGATCATGTGTTAGAGTCCCTTTGCCGTCAGGCTAACCGTGGGAGGTTCTCGTGGTCTTCCTCTTCATGTAACGCAAATGCGGGTTATTTCCATCAAAAAAGTCCTCCACGAGGGGAAATTTCTCTCAATACTTGATCCAGGAGTTCCCTTGTCTTCTGGTGTGGGTTTAAAACTACAAGGCTACGGAGTTGAACATTAGTAGTCGTAAACCCGAAAATTGGGTCGGCTGTTCAACAACGGTTATAAAAAAAATCTTAAAAACTATTTAAGCTGTGATGTTTAGTTAGTAAATCGGAACGTGCACTATAAAACTGCACTAAATACTAGAAAATTATGCTCTTTAATTAGTCTCATAATTTTCACCCATAAATCATCCGCTATTTGAGAGTGCATAATAACATGTTTGTTATTAGATATTTTATTCGCTTATGTGGGAACGTACATTATTTTTAGAAAGTAAAGCGTAAAAAAGTGTAACAAAATGTAAAGTAAATAAATATAAGCTCATAACAAAGAGCGTAAGAAATATTTGTTCAAAATAAAAAAGAAAGATGTATTTGCTCAATCCAATCCAATTAACTTATTCTCACTCCATCTCAGTAGAAGAGAAAATGGATATCTTTTGTTCATTCTTTGCGAGAACGATAAAAGAAAAGTAGCAAAAAATTTTTTCCTATAAAAAAAAAAGAACCACATATATATATTTTTTTTTGCAACGTCAATATTCGAAAACTTCCTAAAAGAAATGATTCAATGTAAATTTGTTATTTTTATTTATTTATTTTTTGGATTGGAATATTTTGGCAATTTTAACATAATATTTTAAGGAAATCATATTAATCTTAAGAGCTAATTGAGATCAGTTAGAGAATTCGACAGGTTTCACCTCCACTGTTTTGGTTGTCCCGTAACAGATCAGCCGCTACTACATGGCTGACCCTCCAAATACTTGACATTTTGAAATCTGAAACTTTTAAAAACGAATATGTTTTAAAATAATCTATATATGTATATTTAAAATAATCTATATATATAATTAAGATTATCTATCTATCTATATATGGGTAATTCTCCCGAAATATGACAATTCACAGTCTCACTGCTCCAAGATCTAATACTATACTACTTAAACGAACTTTTTAAAAAAACTTTAATAAATTGCATTGCTGATATCATTTTAAAATGACTTTGCACTAGCATTGACTGTTTTGCATTGTTAAAAAATTTAATTGAATATTAAAGGGTCATTTTCCTGGTTTCTCACAAACAATATTTCCAATAATAACTAGCTTCAAAACTTTCCATACATTTTTCAATATCCAATTTTTTTTATCTCAACCGTTGTAAGCATTTCTAGAATATATGCAGAGGGTATTATTTCCAAAAACTTTGTCGAAAATAATTTTTTTGTCAATAATTTTTTGTCACGTGAAAATCAGTTATTTTCCTGGCCACTTTTTTCTTCGCAATTCATAACCAAAATAGCTCCAGCAATCAATATCATAGGTTAAGACAGGGGTTGCCAAACTTTTTTGATCATCGACCCCTATATAATTTTTCGAAATCTCCATCGACCCCCATAAAAATAATTTTTTGATAATTAAAATAAAACTCTATTAGATACTGTGTTTGTACATTTATTTTATGATTTTGAACACTTATTAAAGTAATAGTACAGTCCGCAAAAAAAAAAACGAATCACCCTGAATAACTTTCGTTCTAATGATCGGATTTTCACGAACTAAGTGTCAATCTTAATGGCTCCTGGGGGTGACCTCAAATATGCTAATTAATTAGTGCTAACTATTAATTAAGTTACGAAATCAGACACAAAAACGTACTTTCTCTGAATAAACATGCATTTTTTTTTACATATTTGGATTTCTTATCTTCAAAATATAGGGGGTAGCCGCAATCTGGGAAATGTGGTCCCCATAGTTTGGTCAGGAGAGCGATTCAAAGTTCGTACCCCTTAATGTTAATTTCGCTTTTTGCGTTTTCAGTCATATTTTCAAAACTAATGAAGCAATTCAAAAAAAATTGCACCCACTCATAAAACTCATTTACCCAAAGATAATTTCATGCAAAAAATAATTTTTAATTATTATTTATTATTTTTTATTATTTAATTAAAGTGAGGATGAAAAAATATTGAATTATAAGGTATGAATTTTTTTATACCATATTAATCTACATATTTTTCAATTGAAAAATCTAAAGTTTCAACTGTTTTTATTTATTAGAAGCTGAGAAAAATTAAAATTAATTATTTTTAAAAAAATAATTTGGCGACAATAAAGAAATAACTAATTGGGGTGATTAATATTAAAATGTGATAAACTTGGGAAGAACTTGACTTCACGCGCGTAGCGTAAAATTTCATTCATATTTTTTTCGCTAATAATCGTTTGCTAATCCTTTTATTTTTATTACTTTCACACTATAAAATACGATGTTTCTTTTTCAGTCATTTAATAATTTATTTGCAATTTAGTAAAGAATTTTGAATAAAAAACACTTTATTCAACAAATGTCTAGTTTTAAAAAAGCGTGCTTCTGATAGAATACACCAGATTGTGCTTATTTAATGTGATTATTTTTTATTTTTTTTACTTTGTTTTTCAATAACTGATACAATTTCAATAATATACATACGTATGCATAGATTTGGAATAATATATTTATCAATTTCTTGAATATATATTTTATAAATATTAATAAAAATACGTAGTCAACATTTTTAAACATCTCTCACAACATCGCAAATTTCTCAACATCTTATAGGGTAAACTAAACAATGAAGGAACACTTAAGCTTAGCTTGCCTTTAAAAAAAATTCATAAAAATTTCAAAATTTGTAATTTTAGCTAAATGATGGATTCGACATATTTGTTATTAAATGCAAATTATGTAAAAAAAGTTAGATAACTTACATAATATTGTTTTAAGCTTTTGGTGGTTTAAATAATAAGTAGTAAGATGACCAAGTGAAGGAACAGTTCTTACCAGTGAATAAACACTAAATTTTCCAGAGAATGAACACTTAATTTTGATAATGTTTGATGCTCGTTAGGAATCCATAGGCCACACAAATGTCTAAAAACAAGATTTTTCTTGGAATTACGACATATAACCATAGTTAATGTGGAAAATTTTACTTTTTTTTTTCAGTTATGGAATGGAAAGTAAAATATGTTTGAATACATAATTTAAAAAAAATGTTTTTCATTTTTTTCTCACAGTTTAATAGTCCGTTCTAAATTATGAATGTTTATCATTGTGTAATCTGATGATGTTTTTATTATTATTATAATTCGATCATTTTTTTGTTTAATCTTTTCCTCATATTTTTTAAGCTTTTTTTAAAATCTTTTTAAGTATTTTTTTTCTCTTCGTCATGAGTAATTTATTTCTTTTTCTTTTGATTTAACCTTCCTCTTTTTTCCAAATTTTTGGCCAATGTAAATGTATCTTCGAAATTTCTTTTGATTTTCCAGTTCCATTTCCAGAATTCCTCACTGGATAATAAATGAGAAAAAGGAGTTTCGAAGTTTGAGTAAAACCCATCTCTCATTGACTTATATCTAGTAGTTACTTATGAAACCAATCGTTTTTGCAACTAACAATGCCTCAAAAGGACTTATCTCAAAATCGGTTTTCAAGATACTTTCATTATTAATGTTAGTTGTCTAAGCTTCAGAGCCAAAATTTGATTATACAATTGTTCTTTTTGAAATAAATTCTTCAATATTGAGAAAAACGCAGGCTATTGGATATTTGGGAGATTAAACTTTTCTGTCAATGTTCCTTTAAAAATTTGCAACATAACTTGTGAGATTTCCTTCTCAAGCTTCTGAAGAAATAGCGCATCGTTACTCTCGAAGCATGTGTTTTGTTGATAAGTTGTCTTGCTCATTAACTCTTGGTGTCTGTTTCGCATGCATTTGTTACAGTCAACGTTTTCTACATCGAATGAAAAAATATCACATTTCATAAAAGCATTTTAACTTCATCAGTTGATGCCTCAAATCTTATTTAAAAATGGATGTAAAATTTTCTAGACATATTGTTTTACAATTCTTTTGTTTTCAAGATCTAACGAGATTTCCAAGAATTACGTAGAAAACTAAACCAGAACATTTGTTTTGAGGAACAAAACTTGCTCAGTTTCAAATTGATATGAGATTTATACCTATCCAGAAGAAGCAAAATTAGGAATTTGATTGCATTTTTAATTAGCCATGGGTAGAAACATTTGCAATATATTTGTAAAATTTTGCTGCGGTCATCGTTTCATTTCATGAATAGCTTTTTCCAATGCAATATGTAGCAGGGACTGATTCTGTAATATCTCTACGAATTCTTCTGTAAGGAAAAACTACCAATGGAGGTACTTTTTCCTTCCTAGGTACTTTAGAATATAAATCCTTATAATTTTTAAGGCCGCAGATTTTTCCCGTTTAAGGGCAGTATTCAACTCTTGTTTTATTCGCATTGTAAATGCAATCACTTTATAAAAGGATGCTAGGGCTACTTCCCTCCTAAAGATTCTCTGAAGTTCTTAAAACCAGTATTTCGAATATTATTCTCTAAGGGAAGTTTTGCCTTTCGAAATTATTTTCGCATTGCACTGAGTTATCGGTGGATGTCACCTTAAAAAAACTTCACCCATTTTTCACCTAGATAATTGTCTTGAAATGGATTTTTCCTACCAGTTCCCGTTAGGACATTAAAGACGGCAATAGGATAATAATTTAGCTAATTATTGGCACAAAATCCTGCAAAGATTCCATTCAAGCTTTTATTATTATATTTAGTTGTTATATTTAGTTAATAAACATAGTTTATTAAGGAGTCTAAGGTATGATGTAATAACTAATCACTACATTTATAAAGATAAATAATAAATTAATTATTATTATAATTCTTTAAATAAATTTAGCAATTAAATTTGCATATTTAAATGAAATAGTTATAGGAACTATTCATACAACATTTAACTGAATTTTAGGAGTCCTCTATGTCGCTGAACTACTAATTATCCAAGTAAAATCATATTTCACACATGCTATTCATTCACTGGGAAATCTATTCTCAGTGAAGGAACATGCCTGTTCCTTCACTGGTTAGAAGTTGTTGTTTTTTTATTTTTAACATATTTTTGATTTATAATATGACAAAAGGTACAAGAAAATTAAAATGTTTCTTTTATTTTCATTAACTTGAAAAAATCCCAGTAAAGGAACACTTGTTTATACATTGGTTTTTCATCGTTCTGTAATCCAGTTAATAAACACCCCCTAATCTCAGTACTTGCTTATGTTATGATGCTTAAAATAAATAAAACGTAACTTCAATGACCATATTTTGAATTCTTTTTTTCACAATGAAAAGAAAAAGCATTATTATATGCAATTAATTGTAGTTTAAACGGATAACAACAAACACTGACCTTATAATTTTGTCAAAGAAACAAGGCGTTGAACAGATACTAACAAATTCAAAACTTTTTCCAGAGAAGACTCAAAGACCAGATAACTAAATGCATTGTTAAAGGACTTCCTATTGTTAGGTAGTAAGCTACTCTTACCAATCAATCTAAATTAAAACGTTTAAAATCTTATTTCTAAGAAATATCTATGAAATGCTCCTTCATTTGTTGGTTTACCCTATATCATCCTAATCTTAAAAGAAATTTCCGGAAGTGTATCGCAGAACTATTTTACCAACTATTTAATAAAATTTTAACATTTTAAAATTCTTATTCTTTTCCATTTTACGTTTATTATTTCTTCATTAATATACTAATAATTTTTTTAGAACTTTAATTTAGATTTTCTTTAATTTAGGTTTCCTTTTCAAATTATAGTCAAGTTTTTTTAAAAGAATTATTGTCTGCTAGCTGAGAATAAAACCTTGTTAAGAAATTAAAAACATTCAGCTGTTTAAAATTATTTAATGCAAAACAGCTGATTATTTACTTAGCATACTATTTTTTTGAAAAAAGAATATAAATTATTGATTGTCTTCTTTTTTTTGCTTCTTGTGACTTCAACTTAGATTATCTAAAATAGTGTTGATGTTTTATAAGTCACTACAAAGTGGATAAAGATACCGAACATAAAAAGCTGTGGAATACGTAACTAATTTTTTTAGTGTCTTAAAATATCTCAGTATCTTAAATGTCGTCCTACTATCTAAGTTGTGAAATTAAATTTTTAATTTTCTGACCACGTGTGATTCACTAATTATTTCATTATATCTTTTACTCTTTATGATACCAAGTAGATTTTTTTCTGATAATATACTAAACTATTTTGCTTAATTTTTTACTTTAGCATGATTTCCAAGATATTATTGTAGTATAATTTGTTATCAGGAAAATGCCTTATTTTGTTAATCAGGAAATACAAAAAATTGAAATTTGTAAGGATTCCGAAGCTGTGCACACAATACACAATTTCCGACCTTATTTTAATAAAAAAATTTTTAAAAAAAAACGTGGCAAGTAGGCTAACATACTTTTTACAGAAACTGTGAAAACTAATTTTTTCTATATTTCGTCAAAAGAGGATAAGAATGATATTGCTCCAAGGGACCTACTCAATAATTTCGCTATTTCCAGAATGAAATCTGTTTGATCGAAACATATTATTCCTTGAAAATTACACGAGGGAAAAATTAACTTTTATTATTTATCTAAGCTTATTCCATTTATTTAATGATAGCGGTATTAAGGTTAAGGATATGCGTCGGAAGCTCCGTTTATTATTATACTATAAATGCATTAAATCATGTAGCTTGAATAATTTATTTTAAGTAAATTATTTAATAATTTTAAGCAAATAAGGGTGTAAAAATAAACTCTATCGAAATACTCCGAAAGTATACCCTGAAATATATGTAGAATAAACTTTGGAATCGATATATAAAAAATACCTTTTCAAACAACTTCGAGTAGGACGGAAACGCTAACTTGTTTAAAAAAGTTGTCCTTGTTACTATTTAATTTCGATTCCTGGTACTAGGGGACATTCCATTTTCACATTCGACTTTTGAAATTTCAATTGTAAACGGAATTTTTTTATGACCTTAAACTAAAATGTTAAGGCTTGCAGCAAAAAAAAAAATTTTTTTTTTACTGCATTAACTTTTTTACAAAGTAGTGAATTATTATTTTTTCAATCTAAGAACCTGTGCCTATAACATATGTAAAACTTATTTTAATATCGAGTGAAATAATTTAATATGTTGTGTAACTAAATGGATAATCCCAAGAAACTGAATCGAAAATATAAAAACTTCATTGATTTAAAAAAATAATAGATGATAATAAAAATAGACATGTTTTGAGCGTCCAATAATAAAAGTCACAAGTTATCCAAGCCTGACAAGTCTTGAGAATGGGCGATTATATTTGAAAACTCGAAACATGTCGACTTTTACTTCCCTCTTCATATGTTTTGAAGCCAGTTGAGTTTTTATCGTCAATTATACTGTTTTACATTTGGGTCTTGATCATTATTTTGATAAGGATTTTACACTAGTTAAAGTAAACATATGCATTTTAATATTTTATCAGGATTCATATGGTCTTTAAAAATGTAAGAACATCAATATTGTAAAAGTTATATTTAACTTAAAAATTAACATTTTGACACCAGATATTTTGAGTTAATGAAATTAAATATTTTATCTCTTAAGTTTTTGTGCCCCCATTTCAGTATCTTAAGGATCTTACGAGCTCTGTTTAAAAAGAGATCATCAGATATATATATAAGTATGCAAAAATAACCATAGTAGCAGTATTTGGTGGTAAATGTAGCTTATCGTAATTGAAGAATATGCTGTGCGACATTTTATGGTGAATTTGCGAACGTATAAGTTTCAGAATGTATCGAAACCCGAGGATGCTATTTGCTAATCATCTTTATCCAAAGGAAACGATGTAACCTAAATATCTAGTAGAATGAAGCGATTTTTTAAGCAATGAATCCTACAATTTGCAACATATTATTTCAATATCTTATTCTTAAACATAACATATTTCAATCTTTTTAAAATGCCACTAAACATTCAGCAATTCCTTGAGTTATAGAAAAAAGAAATATCGTAAATTATAGAAAGCCTTGTGAATGTGCATTAGAATTATTATACAATCTACATTTTATTTTTCAAGCACTTTTTTTTTCTTCAAATTTTCTTGCCTAGAAGACTCGATTAAAACTGTAAAAATGATTATCCATAAAATTTTGTATATAGCTATAATAAGTTATGCTCATTTTATTTTAGTATAAAATCCTCGAATAAATATAGTAAAAACAGTGTAATCTAAACAATATCAGATAAAAAGTTCATGTATTTAAATTCCAAAAACTATCATAAATAATTTATAAATCGATTCAAATTTACTTTTCAAAGGAGATTAAAATAATATTTTTTTCGCTTTTTGGACAGAAATCCCCTAAAAAAATTGTTTATGGCCTAGAAACTTCGAGATATTTTCTATTAACAATAAATTAAGCCCCTCCGAGCAATCACTGAACATTATTTCAATTTTTTTACTATCAGAGTTTGGTTGCGCAGCAACCTAGTAAAATTAAGCACTCCTCTTTTGAATTAGTCAATGGGTTATCTTAAAATATTTATTTGCGCAGGCGACTTTTTTTGGCGGTTTTCTGGACTATCGCCAAATATATAAACATTTATTGCGGCCCAATTTACCACCCAATTTTTTTAAAATTTTGTCTACCCCCACTAATTCAAGGGTCTAGATTCCAAATATGTAAAAAAAAATATATGTTTATTCAGAGAAAGTACGTTTTTGTGTCTGATTTCGTAACTTAATTAATAGTTAGCACTAATTAATTAACATATTTGAGGTCACCCCCAGGAACCATTAAGATTGACAGTTAGTTCGTGAAAATCCGATCATTAGAACGAAAGTTATTCAGGGTGATTCGTTTTTTTTTTTTTGCGGACTGTACATAGTGTAACAATAGTTTCATGAAAAATATATTAATGTTGAAATATAAATACCTTAATATTTATGAAATAATAAGTAATTATAAGTAAGTAGAAATAATAAGTAAAGTAACTACGGATTTATTGCTTCTTAATCAATGACATGGGTGTGCCTGGTGTTTTTTTTCTGCAAGGTTCGTTATATTGGGTTCAAAATTGGTCAAATTTAATCTTAAATCCCCTCGAAACTCCACTTTTAATTTATTTCTGTTCTTAGTTAAGATTGAATTTACGTGACTGAAACCGGCTTCAACCATATAGGAACTCGGAAATGCTATCATAAATGGCTGAGCTATTTCGTAAAGTCTTACATATTTTTGCATTATATTTATATTTGTCCAAAATTTGCTTATTGTTAAATTTTTAAAAAGCGTCTTTGCTTCAAATCCCCATACTAATTCAACAAGCTCATCTTGCAGGTTGATGTCCACGTTTTCAATTTGAGCAGAAAATGGCACAATGGATGGTGTTTTCAATTGAAATGTAAACAATAACAATCTCGAGCTCGGCACCTACTCTAGTTCCGGTTAAAAAGTTTCCAGCTGCTTACTACATGTTATTCTGATAGGCGATGTTTTCAAACGGATAATTTTGTTTTCAATAAAAGAAATAAATTAGATAATTTCTGAGCTCAAATCTGCCATATTTCAAAAGATATTAATGTTAATATGTAATTCTGGTGAGTTTGAAGTGAAAATTTGTTTTAGTTTTTTTAGAGATATATTGTTAAAAAAGGTGACATGGTTGCTAGATTTTGAATAACTCGCTTTTTTGGCAGTCTTGATATGGCCTTTTTCCATAAGTTTATTACTGTTTGTTCTTGTTGCAAGCTGTGCACCATCTTACGTTAGTGTTAACACTTTTAGCATTGTAAACACCAGTATTGTTAGCATTGTAAACACAAGTAATAAGTAATCAAATACATTGTTTGCAAGAATCTCAAAACACAATGATGCCAAATGGCTTTACGATACAACGGAAACAGTAACCCGGAAATTTAGGCGGTACCGAGCTTGCAGCGTTCCCTAGTGTAGAAAACACCATCCATAATCCAATCAGGGATGTCAATGTTTTCCAAATCAACAAAACGCAGTTTAAAATCGTCGCTCAATTTTTGAAGATTACCTGTATATATTTCGAAGTCTTCTTTTATTTCTAATTGTTACATATCTGAAAAATACTGATGATCCTTCGACCAATCGACCCTTCCTGTTCGGATCGACCCCCTGGCTCAGATCGACTCCTGCTTATGTTAAATAGACCCCTGGGGGTTTATATAGACCACTTTGGCGACCTCTGGGTTAAGAGATTGATTAGAATACCATCCTATCAGAACATGTCTAATAGCAGGAATAAAGAACCAACTTTCTGAGTCAAAATATATTTCAAAACATTTTAAAAAATGAGTAGGCTTTTATGTTGTCATTTTCCTGTTCTCTTGAAATAATTAATAACATAAACTATTTACATTTACCTTAGTTATTTCAAGAAATCCTGATGATTCCTGCGGAAAGTAAACGTCTTAGGCCAAAATGTTAAATTAAAGTAATGTTAAATGCTGTAAAATGGCAAAATTGTCATTATCCTGGCTGTTATTTTGTTGGCTTATAAATTCCAGGACATTAACACAGTTATAAGAAAATTTTTTAAACACTATAATGTAAAGAGAGAGGGAAAGCAAATATTAATCTAATACCCAGTTTATGAAAGATTGTAATATGCTCGTGAGTAATTAAAGTTATTTATTTAATGATTGATTATTATACAAAATTTTATTCTGTACATATCAACAACAAAATCATTTTTGATTCTCTCTACATTGGATGAAATAATCAATTTAAACAAATCATGGTCCATCTAACGCAAAGGCGTGAGGTTATTTTTTTTTCAAAACACAGATAGTTAAAAATATAAAGGATAAACTAAGAACATCACTATCCAATTTAAATTTTGTCTTAGTCTTTAAACGCTGCTTGGGTGTATAAACTAAGAAATGTAATAAAGTTGCAAAATAAAATGATTTGAAATATTTTAAACTTAAATAATATTATAAAAAAATTTCCGATGTAAATTATTATAAAATTAATTTTAATGTAAATTTTTATAAAATTAATTAAAAAAATTCTTAAGATTTTCATTTTCATTGTAGGAGAAGTTTTTTAAGTCTTTCATGAAGATGTTAAAATTAACTTCATTATTCGTGCTGGCAAACAGACTGCTAATCACTTTAAGTGACCCGGGAAAAAGGACTGTGTCAAAAATTCTTAGAATATCACAAATTCAAAAATGTCTGCTCCTTACCCAATATCTTCCAGGCAATTTGCTTCCTCTGAAAGCTCCAAGATTAATGAAATTTTAAATTTTTTTTTTTGTTTTCTTTGTTTTAACTGTTTCTTTGCAAATTAAAGTGTAGTAAAATTAAAAACTATCTCATTGTGTGTGTTATTCTCTCACTTTCATTATGCTTAACTAATTTGTTAAAATTGTTCACAATAATTATTTTTGGAATTTATTTACATAAAAAGTTAAAATTAATTTCTCAACATTTCTTTTTTGAGTTTCTTAATTTGAGTTACTTACTATTAGCGTAAAATGACTATTTTCTTAACTTCTAAGCTAATGTGTCATTTTCCTGGCATTCAAAATTTGGTGAATTTCTATTTTATTTTTTTTCTTGAGCAAATGTGAATTAACTACACTGCTGTTTGTAAGATACTAATAAATGTAACTAAATAAATATACAAAAAAAAAATTAGATTATTTTGAAGACCTTAAATTTGAAGAAATTTTTTTTTCCGAATAGTCATGTTTCCAAAGAATCACCTATATATATATATATATATATATATATATATATATATATATATATATATATATATATATATATATATATATATATATATATATATATATATATATATATATATATATATATATATATATATATATATATATATATATATATATATATATATATATATATATATATATATATATAATTATATATATTAATATATATATATAAATATATTAATATAATTATATATATTAATATATATATATATAAATATAATAATATAATTACATATATTAATATATATATATAAATATATTAATATAATTATATTTATAAGGCCAGGCGAGTTGTTATTAAACTTTAAAAATGAATTTAGGCAAAAGAAAGTGCGCCCCCCACTCATGCTGCTCTAATGCATATACATTCCTTATTTTAAATTTGTGCAGAAAATAAGAGCAAAGGAAAATCTTTTACAACGATGAAGGATTTTTCACTTATATTTTACAGAACAAAATTATGCGTAACAAACCTTATACCAGACATTACCTAAATAATAATTTTTTTTTTAAAAATCTTATATTCTACCTGCATACAATTTTACAACATTACAGATATTATCTAATTATGCATACTAACATTTCAAATACAATAGAAATTGCATTTTCAATACATTTATACAATATTTTTTACACAATTATATTTACAATTATATTAATATAATTATATTTAATTACATTTGAAATACATTTTAAAAACAGTAGAAATTGCAAATAAAAATTTTAATCCTTTGAAACATTGTGTTCAAGATTAAAGTTGGAAATTCAGTTATAATTCTTCGGATTTTTTGATAACGGAAGGAGATTTACATCGGACTTCTTAGCGTTAATGCATTTTCCTTACGGCCAATAAAATGATTTTTATGGTTCATAAGTAATAATAACCCATATTGTAAAAAAAATAAAGATTTTCCGGTTCAATAAGAGTGTTCGTTTCGCTTAAGAGATGGCGCTGTAAAAATGGCACTTCAAACTTTTAATAGCACCAATGATAACTGATCTTCCAAAGCAGACGATGTTTTGGTTTCGTTTGGTAGATAAAAGGTAAATCACTCGGACGGTTTCGTTTTTTAAACATTGTTAATTTTTGAGCGGAATTGTTTTAAATAATCGCGAATAATAGTTATTTATTATGGAGTTGCAAATTATTTGTGTTCCCAGGAAGCCTAATTAAAACAATGTCATTTTTGGATTCAGACCGATTTCATAAAGCTGCCAGAGATGGTTATTTGGATTTATTACAAGATGCAAATCGAAAAGAACTTAATTCTAGAGATGAAGATGGCATGACACCGGCCATGTGGGCCTCTTATTATGGACATTTGGATGCTTTACGACTTATAGTGGGTCGAGGGTAAGATATTAATCATTAATTGTTTAAATATTGAGAAAATTTCTCTAAAGCTACGTAGATTTTGTCACAATAAAAATGCTCCAAAATATTTAAATGCAAAATAGCAGGCAAAAAAAAAATAAATATGTTTCAATTAACACTTTTATTATTTTGTTATTTAAGAAAGATTTATTTTTATGGAAAATTCTTAAATCTGTTATGAAATTGCTATTTGTAATGCGAAAATGTCATTCAGTGAAATAATAAGTAAAATAAATGCCTCTAAATTTTGTAAAATTATGGAAGATTATACAGATTAATTCTTCGCAAAATTGGATAATTCTAAATTTTTTGAAATTAAGAATTATAATGTGACAAAGCCAATGCTTTTTTAAAAAATAAATAAGTATAATTTTTGTAAAATCTATAGAGAACGGTTTACATTTTAGTTGACATATGCGGTTTAGAAAATATTTTTCTAGGTTTTTGTTTTAGTTTTGTTTAGAAATATGATCATGAAGGTTTAATAATCAAGATTTTCTGAAAACTGCACTCAGTAACTCCTATTTATACTTATTAAGTGTAAATAAATAAATATAAAAATGAATAAGTAAATATAAAAATAAATAAGTAAATATAAAAATAAATAAGTAAATAAATAAATAAAAAAATATGCTTCATTATCATGTTATGAGATATATATGTGATAATTATATCTGCATGTACGGAATTTTCTTTTCAATACAAGCGATAAGAAATAAATATATATTTGACATTATAGACGTGAAATACTTCTAAATCTAGGATTTAGTGTAGTGTCAATACGAATAAATAAATTAAAATAATATCAAGTAAAAAAAATAGACATCAATAATTTTTCTCAAATTAAATTTTAAATTATACCCTGATATATGAAGTTTGAAACGGGAATAATTTACCTTTTTCAACGAAAATAATAAGGCATCATATAATTGAAACACTAAACTCTTCAAATAAAAGTTTATCTAAAAAATAATTGTAAGACCAAATTTGTATGACGAAAAGCGTTGTATAGTTAAATATATTTAATGATTTTAGAGCATCACTGAATGTCTCAGCTGTAATTATAGTTACAAATTTGCCTTCAAGAAATATCAAATATTGAAGTTTTTTTTTAAAAAATTGAATATGTTTGATAGAAACAATATCTGTGCATAATATTACTACAAAACAATGTCATACTTGACCATACTTTAATGCTATTTTAATACTACCTTTGATATTTAAAATTCTTTTTTTGAAAAAGAAATTTAATAAAGACTAGTGCATGATGCACTTGTAATTAACCCAACAAGTTTTTTCTTAATAAAATTTGATTTAAATACTTTATTACATACTAAAATACTCCGTAGAAATAAAATAATTTAGATTTGATTTAACAAAAGAGAAGAATCTAATAAAATTTTACTTTTGTGATAAATCACATAAATTTTATTATTTGATTGGAATTTGACTGGATTTCATTTTCTATCGCTTAAAGGTGAAAAACTTCACGAGTAAAAAATATCATTATTGTTATTTCGGAGATAAAAATATAAAATTTATATTAAGATAAATATTTATATTAAATCTTTGTTTTGATATATATTCTCAAACTTTTTGTAGTCTAAAATAAATATTAACCCTTGACTAAAATTCATAAAAATAATTTTATCGAAATATATTTTAATGAGTTTCAAACTAATTAATCTACATCATTCTATTTGTGTTAACTGTTAAAACATAATTTTTTTTTTTTTTTTTTTTTTTTTTTAAACGAAGATTTTAACGCCACATAAAAATAATATGAATATGGCCCTTACATCAGTTGGAATAAAATAGGACGGCCAATCTATGGTTCAGACTTTAAGATTCCATTTTCCCTTTATAAGTTTTCACAGAGATTCTTCTTAAGATTTCACTCAGTCAAAAGTGTTAAATAACTCGTATAATTTATTCGAAATGCGTTTCAATAAAGCATTCAAATGATTGTTGGTTATTCGCTTGTGTCAAGATTTCAAATGGTCGTCATGAATAGTAATTATATAAAAAAAACTATGTATAAAAACGTACGTTTATATAAAAAAACTATGTATAAAAACGTACGTTTATATAAAAAAAACTATGTATAAAAACGTACGTTTTACAATTACATTATATTTTCATGTAAGTTTCATATTTTAAAAGTTACCATTCCAAACTTTATGATGAAAAAATTTTCAGCATTAGCGATAATTCCTACAAAATTTATTATCATCCCTATTTAAAAAGAAGATTAATTAATTATAATTAAATAATTAATTATAATCTCTGTAGAAAAATTTAAATTTTCATTTTACATAAATTTAAGTTAATTTCTACTTATTTCAAAAGCAATTGCTTATTTTTCGTCCTTCATATTAGTCATAAAGTTTATTCAAGCAAATACTATAAAGTTCTTTATTTAACTTATAAATATTTACAGAATTTAAAGGATTCTATACTATTATGATAAAAAAAGTTAATTAATTTTTTAATTAATTTACTCTAGCGCGGATATCTTTATTATTTATTTTAATTTTATGTGTTTCGCTTTTTAAATGTATTGATTTAGTATTTTTCGACGACGAAATTTTTTTTTTCAATTATTGAATATTCATTTTTAGTTATTCAATATTGTTGCTCAAGAAAAAAAGTGTTTACATTAGACAAGCTAGGTTTAAACTGTATCTATATGATTGAATAGATCGTTTCTTATACAGATTCGAAAGTGACACGTATATAGGTCTGTTCTCTGATTAATTACTAAAACTTTTAGTTAGTTTGCGCCGTATTTGCGAGCTTTATTGAGCCGTAATGAATCATGAAATTTTTTTTATTAACCTATTAGATGTGTGACGTCATTTTAACGTAACTTATTACTGAAAATTTTAATCGTCTGGTCAGAGAAATAATTTCCTCCCCCCTCCTTAGGTTTAGACTAGAATCCTATTGCCGTCGAGTTGAACGTGTTACGTAGTCGGCTGGGAGGCGATTTTCCAATCCAGCGGTCTTTAACTACTCACTTTTATTTTTGGCATTTTATTATGAAAGAAAAACCTTAATTCTTGACCTTTCTTATTTTTAATTCCGATAAAAGAATTTTAAAAGAAATAAGACATTGCATTATAATTGAAATCAACTTTCATCCAAGAGGAAAGTCTCCAAAAAAGTGAACGAGTCGTAAAAAGTCGCTGGATCATAAACTAGTGGCCGAGATCATTTTATAAATGGAATAAAAATAAAATTTAGGAACAAAATATCGTAAAGATCGGAACTTCTTATATAACAAAATAATTATGTTTTATTTAAATTCAATACTGTTTAGATAGTTGTTTTCAATATATCATGATATATAAACATAAGCAGAGAATAAGATAATGATTTAGCACTTCGAAGACTCAAAAGAATAAAATTTAATAACGTGGTTCTTTTAGACTTAGGTTTTTCATTTAACCAAAAGAATAAATAAAGAAAAACAGTGAAAAATTAAAAAAGAAAAATGAAAAATATGACAACCGAAACTGACGTCGTCAGGGGTTACCAGCCCCAGAAGTCATAAATGCAAAACCTTTTCTATCGAGAGAGCACGACGAATGTTTAAGTTGTTCTCTCTGTACTCCAAAGGTTTTGCCAAGGTCCAGGTAGAGAGTACAATACAAAAAAAAAAAAAAAATTATATATATATATATATATATATATATATATATATATATATATATATATATATATATATATATATATATATATATATATATATATATATATATATATATATATATATATATATATATATATATATATATATATATATATATATATATAAAAGTATGAAATCTAAACTAATACATAAGAATATAATGTCCAAAAATATACTTGAAAACAAATCCCAAAACAAAAGTACACAACTGACAACCAAGCAACTAAATTGAAATAAACGAAAAAAAAAACGCCCCTTAATATAATGCGCAGAACTAAGAAGAAAGAAAAGAAAAAGAACAAGAAAGATTAATTAAAATTTACTTTAGATGAAAAGATTTGAATGAATAGTGACAAATTATATATAAACTTAAAATGCATGTACCTCTGTAATAGTAAAATTTAAGCTAAGTAATAAATAATAAAATAAAGAGGTCAAACTATTACCTCTGTAATAGTTTGACCTCTGTAATAGTAAAATTTAAGAATAAAGTAATTTTTTGTTGAAAATTTTCAAATATTTTAAGGATAACAAGTTTATTATAAACTTTAATATGAATATGATTATTAAGTTTAATGTAAGCATGTAAATTAAAGAAAAGTGTTTATAAAAATTATTCTATCCATTTCATGACATTAAACTTTTTTTTAGTTTCATCTGTTGCGCAAACACAATTAAAATTCCATTTTTAAATGAAAGAAAAACAAGGATGTGCATTTTTTAAAAAGTTATTCATGCCTTAAAAACAGATCTGCTAGTTAGCGATGCGCTCAAAGGTGAAAATTTGTTAGAAATAGAAACTAAGAGAGAGGGGAAAACGTTTCATGGGAAACGGTTTGTTGATTTCACTTTTATTGGATGACCCTTTTAAAATTTTTATTAAAATAAATGAGCTCAATGTTTTAAATACAGCAAAAGAAAAAAAAAGTTCCCCTTTAAGGTATGTAATAAAGCTTAACAGAATGATAAATCAATTTTTTTAAACTGAATATTTATTAAAGAAAGTGTTGCTTATTAAAGTTTAAATTAACGATTTATTAAAAATTTATAATTGACCTATTTATTATTGGCCGAATCATAAAACACACGCTAAAGGTGACACATATTCGACGATTATAGCGCTTTAGTCAGTTCTGATATTACAGAGTTTAAGCCAATTTTTTTTCTTCTTTTTTTTTTAGATCAGGGATGGGCAAACTTTTTTGGAAGAGGGCAAAAAATCGAAAAAAAAAAAGCTTGATGGGCTAAGTAAAAACTGTTGTCTGTTAGTCTACATCTGAAATGATTTTTTTAAGATTCATAGTTGAAAACAGTTATTCACATATATAACATGAAGCAAACATAGTACTGATTTCTTGGGCATGAAATATTAAGTTTGGGAAACTAGCTTTTGGAAATGATTTCTTGGTAAAACTCAAATTTTGAAATCTTTAGAAACAACTGCTTCAGATGGCGCCAATCTACGGCTATTCTATAAAGAATTTCTGCCTTCAACATTTTACCATTTAAAGCTGTCTGTGCTAGTTATTTCCATCAATTCATGTTTTGTAGTTAGGACAAAAATAGAAAAATTATAAAAGTCATCAGTACTTTGTTAAAATCGAAAGAACAAAAATAGCTTTAAACAAAGTAGACAAGAAAATGGATGTATATTGTTTACATTCGCACCGGATCGGCAAGTTAAAATTCTATCCACGGGCCGGATAAATCCTACCGGTGGGCCACTGTTGGCCCGCTGGCCGTAGTTTACCCATCCTTGCTTTAGATCATTGCTTAACCATAACTTAATCTGTGATAAATTGCACTGGGCAAAATTGTATTCACTGAGTGGTTTTTTTATTTTTAGCCTGTGTGGCGTTGAAAAATTTTCTTCTCCCTCTTTGAACATAAATATTTATAAAAGTATGTCGAACTCCGATGCATTAAAATTTAAACCAAGTTAGGAAGTTGGAAAAATACTAAATTTTGTATAAAATATGTATTACACTTTGCTTTGTTTTCACTTTTAACTTGATTCGATCGATTTTTTTTTAAATGTTCCTGTTTTGATCTTTGACACAATCTTGCACGAGCAGCCATTTAATCTTAAAAGATAGATTACTACCCTTTACGGGAGCTACTGCAGGTATTAAACGGATAGTTTCTTTCAAACCTGAAATGAATTATAAGGGAAATTTTCTGAAAAAATACATCAAAATAAAGTAACTGATAGACGAGGGCGTCACTTGCCTCCTTAAATAAGAAGTTAATTCGTTTGGCCTATTACTTTTGGGTGGATCTCTAAATGGAAGAGTACTTATTTCGTTTATCTTACTTTAAGGGACATTGATCCGTAGTGATATTTCGAGTCAATTATTAAAGATGCGAAATATGAACAATAATACAATAGCATTTAAAAAAAAAAAATAGAAATTGTTGTGGTTATTAAGAATATAAGAACGTGAGAAACATAGTTACTGCTTTTATTTTCTCTATCTTTATTTATAGTTTGGAATAAATAAGATAAACTATTTTTGTTTCTTCGATTAAAAAAATGTACTATAATGATTGTCCTTTATTATTTTTATTTATAAAATTTGTGAAAAATACATTACAGATATTGAAATGATTTGTTGTGGTTACTTAGAATACTAGAATGCGGAGAGCATAATTACTGTTTTTGTTGTCGCGATCTTAGTATAGTTTCGAATAAACGGAATGAACTATTTTTGTTATTTTTATTTCAAATTAAGATAGTAAAGATATTTATTTAATAATTTTACTATGCGAATTTGTGAAAACTATTTCATCTATTTTGAAATGATTTGTTAGGGATATTAAAGATATTACAGCAGGCGGGAAACACCATACCATCTTATCGCTGTCTTTATGTAATCTGGAAACAAGAAAATGAACTATTTTGTTTATTTTAATACTACTTTTTCAGTTTTTTAAAAAATTAAGAAAGTAGTATTTCAATGATTTCCTTTATTTCAGTAATGATTTTGAAATTAAAAATTATAGTACAATCATTTATATAATCACTTCATTATAAATAATTGATAATTAAGTAAATTCAAAATTTAAAAATATGAAATGAACATTAATGAAATAAAGAAAAAAAATGATTATTTATGTGATATAAATGTCTTAATTATTAAGATTAATACAGATTTAAATCTACAGTCTTAGATAAAAGCATAAGTAGCAAGCACAAACAAGCTACTAGATATAGAAGTGATAATTATTATTTAATGATTTTTATGTTTTAAAGATGGCAATGGAGCTCTTTTGAAATGATTTGTCCAACTGCTAATTGGGTTAACTTTTGCTTATTTTGCTAAGCTAAATTTGGAATGTTAGAAGTTGTCGTTGATCATCGTATGATTAACTTTCAATACTCCAAGAAATTTATGAGGTGATTTTGAATTCCATAAGATAAAAAACTGGTAACAGCGCATTTTCTTTCCCCGTTTATTGAGAGTGAGAAATAAATTTACCTTGACTAACTTATTCATATTTATAACGTGTATATTTGCTTACAAGAAATTGCACAAATAATTTAACTTTTTATAATCGAGAAAAAACGTGATCGTCATAGATAATTTCTCCAGAAATACGACTGAAATGAAATATTTTTTTGACAAGTTTTTTTTTCAGGATGAGCAGTTGACCTGTGACGGTAACACTGGGCAGTATTACTATCGGTTGGAATTAAAAGGATTAATCACTGTTGTACTTAATACTTAATACAGTTTGCTATTATTTACGTTTTTTTTGTTGTGATTTTTAAGGATGATGATTACCACAAACTTTCAAGTAAAAGTTATTTGTACTTTGTGAGAAAAACGGTTGGTTGGGTATTTTTAATTTTATAATCGGTCGATATTTTCAAAATATAACCAGCTTCCATTTCCAAGCACTTTACACAACATTATATCGAAAATAGAAAAAAAAAAGAAGACACAGTAGATTGTAGGTAGATATTAAAGGACTTGCTGATTTGCCTTTTATATGAGATAAAATTTCGTAGCATAAACGTAAAATATTGCGAGTTTTCTTGAAAGTATGACATAAAAATTGAAGCAAACAGACCTCAGTCTTACTGACTTAATAATAATAAAAGAAACTAAAACCTACAATATTTTAATTACAGCTAGAGTTGTCTAAAATATTGCATTAACTTTTTGATGTAGATGGGACACTGTGTCCCTTTTATCTATGTTTTTCTGACCCTTTAATTACAAGTAAAAATTTATTTTAGTATTTTTAATTATAAAAAAGCAATCTAATAGTTACTAAAAAATGATCTGCTAGGTTGTCGGTAATTGTGTTTCGATTAAAATATAAAATCCAGAAAAGAAATTTTTTTAAAATTTTTCTTTTTATTCATATTCAAAAATTTATCAATAATTTATTTTATAGATAAGAGTAATTTCAATGACGAAAAACTGTTTTTAAAATAAATGCAAATGAGTTCAAATCTCAAAAAATATTGTTTGGAAGTAAGCTGTGTTTGGAAAATTTTACCTTTAACGCAGAAAGAAACTCGTGTTTTTCATAACCATAAATTATTAAAATGCTAAATATAATATTTTTTGCTTATTTTAAAAATTTATGTGAAATAATGAAAAATGTACTAAAAATAGGTGCAGTAAAAGTTATCCGTCAAATGGTCAATGCTTCTGGTGTGGAAATACGCAACTCCATTTATTATTATTTACTTTTCTATAATTGAAAAAGTTTAAATATACTTAGCAAATAATTTTAATAATAAATCAAAATAAATTCTATTACTAAAAAATTAGTGGTATTGCCTCTAAATAAATTTAAAAGGTAATGTAACTTTTATATTGAAATAAAATGTTTAGAACATTATAAAACTAATATTACTGTTTACTAATTTTAAAAAAATTTTTTATTTCTGTAAAGCTCATTGTTCGTTGATTATTTTGAAGAAAATATATTTGCTTTTATTATATATTTCTGAAATGTAGTATTTTATTTTAATTAAGATAATTTTTAGCCAAAAACATTTCTATTAAATCTACATAAAATGGACATGTAATTTTCAAGAGCTATGGACTTTAATAATTTGGGAATGACAAAGAATTTCAACAAAGCAGAGAAATTAAAATGCTAAATTTAATGATTAACCTTTAAATTATTACTTTAATTTCATTTACATAACAGAATATGGATTTAAATAAAAAATAAATGACTTATTCAGTGAGTAAAAGGAAACTACAAAATAATTGTTACACCAAACTTTCCTTTCAGTACTATAACAAACGAAATGAATTAAAATACAATGCTTTTGAAAGGCTAATTTAATTTTCAAGTTATTATTTTAACATAATCTATAGAAAAGAGAATGGTTTTAAAAAATATAAACAAATAATTTAGAAAGGAAAATATAACTAGATATTAAATGAAACCTAATCTTTTTTTACTTAACGATCAATGCTTTGATTATAATGATAATGATACTGTTACAGTAATTTAATAATTTTGAACCTGAAAAAAAAAACCGTAATTGAAATAGTTGAATAAAAACGTAATTTCGTTAAATCTGCTTTAAAATTAAGAAGTGCCGTAGTTTTTTCATTTGCGATTATCCGTACAATTATTTGTGAATCAGACGGGAGTAGTCAGAAATTTGTTGACCCACAATTCCCTACCATTCATTGAGTTTTTGTATGAGTTTCAGAGGGTGTAGGTTGATGAAAAAAAAGAAAGGTTTTACCCGTATAATAGACTTCAGAAGTGGCATAAAAACTATCAAATCTTTTCCATACGTGACTTGTTTGGGGATTCTGTCACAAAAGGTGACGTCATGCATATATAATTTACAAAAGAGTACGTTGCTCCAGTTAGATAAGTTAATTTCACTTCCATGCAATTTATAAGTGAATTAATGGAAAATGAACAAGTGCAGTTTAGGTGCTAATTTAATATATAGATAGGGTGAATGAGAATTATCTGACCAACTTCGGTACCCAATAGTACCTAATAAGAATACGATTGTCAAGTTATGTTGTTTTTACATGCAACCGCAACCTATGAAATTTTATTCAAATTATGTTTTATGAAATGATTCTCTATTCATTTCTTTTGTGTTTGGGCTATTGTCATTATGTTTCCCGAAATTAATTTGCTTTTTAGATGTTTTTATATTTATTATGTCTGCCGACCGGCCTGTGTAGGGGGCAGGGAACTGTCCTTACATCAGAAAGGTTCTGGGTTCGAATCCCGGGCAAGGCATGGATGTTCTTGCCTTCTCTGTACTATCTGTCCTCACTGTGGGAGAGACGTTGGCTCACCTAATATGGTGCCACTAAAAGAGAGACCAACAAAATCGCCCTGTATATGCCTGAATTGACGGATGTTAACACAGGTGAGCATTTGAAAAAAAAAATATTTATTATGTCTTTCCTTATGTTCTGGGTTCGAATCCTGGACAAGCCATGGATGTTCTTTCAAAATCTGTACTATCCGTTCTTACTGTTGGAGCAACGCTGGTCCACCTGACATACTATCCCTGAAAGAGTGGCCAACAAATCTGCCCTAATACGCCTGAATTGACGGAATGTCAAGCCAAGTGGGCATTAGGAATATGTTTTAATTTGCCGCCTATTTCTTCACGCGAAAGATTTGCTGTGATATCCACGGGAAGCAAAACATACCTTTCTTATTTCTTTTAGCAGCTATTTTGAGTCAAAGTTGACCACATGATTCACATTCAGTTTTTTTTGTTATCGTGTTTCTCTTTATTTCTGGATATTGTTTAGATCATTTCTTTTAGTTAAAAGCAATATTGAGATAAGGTTAATACCTTTTCATGGTAAAAATATTTTCCATATTTAACCCTTATACTAAAAGAATATGCTAGGGGGAGTTGGATAATAATATTAGGGTACTCATCTTCCCATAATACCATCTTCTGCATGCTGCAAGACACTTACTTTAAAGACCTCTAATATCTTTTTGTTTGGTGTACATAAATGAAATACATTTTGTGTTCCGTTCGAAATAGATTCCCATAATATCAATTAGAGTGATTTATTTTTATTTTGTTGCATTTTAAGAAAAATAACTAAGCTCATTTTTCTCCAATCATATATTTTTATGCTGATCGGAATGTTGAATGATATTATATCATGAATGTATTGCATATTTTTAAGTTGTTTCGTTCGCTATTAGAAAAAAATTTACTTACTACAATTGAAATATATTTTAGCCACTTCAAAGGGTTTAGTTTGGAGGGAGCACCATAATAATAAGCAAAGAATCCTCATAAATATTACCTGGTTAAATTTTTAATTGAAGCCACTCGTCTTAAAACTTATGAGGAAAGTTTTAAGCTTGTAACCTGTCATATAGTTTTTATTAGGAACAGGAAATAATTGTGTTCTCCTTATTACATACTGATACTTCTTGGTGGTAAATATTCATATACGCACATACATGCAATCTCGTTTATTTATCTAATTATTTCTCATGTTCTAATAATCATTTCAATTGATTTGAAATGCAAAATACAAATCTCAATTTCAACTATTCACTTGATTGGAAATACAATACTTCAATGCATTATTTGAAATATCTTCAAAAAAATGCTTTGAGTATAAAATGTACCTAAATAAGTCTTGAATATTGATATTTGTCATACTTTTAGATGGAAAACCTGCATTCAATAATCAATGAATAAAATGGTTATGATGATTTGCGCCGTTAAAATAATATTTAAAGTGTGTTATTTGTTATTCGCTGACCTATGTCCGGTTAATTGAGTGATTCATTCATTAACTGGTTTTAAATGTTTTCACAAAATAAATGTCTGAGCAAAAAAAGGAATTTTAATGATAAAAAAATAAAGCAATTCGACTAATTTAGTTTATTTAGAGAAATAACAGTCTTTGCTTTGTATTTGGTCGAAGTATTTACAGTTCGGAATCTTAATTGAATTATTTCTTTTCAATTGAAGTACAATAACCTTGTTGAAATTGTTCTCTTCCTTGTTGAAGTGTTAAAAGTTTTCCTTCTTTAAAGCTTGAAATTGATTTTTCATTAAACTCTTCAAATGTTTTTATTTCCGGTAAAATATAAATATAACACGAAATAAAACTTAACGATAGCTTGAGATTTTTTTAAAAAACATTTGTAAATAGAATGTTGTAATAGCGTTGCGATATCACACTTTATATTTTTTTGAAAAAATTATTTCCACTAAATTATTCAGTTAATTTTCCTCAAGTCTAAGATTAATATTACCAAGTCTTAACAGGGAGTGAAAAAGAAAATATTTCTCAAGCAGGTAATTTAACTTCATTCCAAACAAATGGTCAATAATTCACAGTTTTTTTAGAGAATAGAGTTCAGTTGCGTTTTGTGCATGTACTTTTGCAGCAATGATTGTTTTTATTAATAGTCTTTAAATTACGTAGATTAATGTGAAATCAAAATATTTATTTGGTCCGTTTTATTTGGAAATCCAGTTCTCCAATTTTTTTTGGAAATATTTTATTTATTTATTTAAAAAATATTGTAAATATCAAAGCTAAAAATTTTTTCCTGAAATTTTTGGTATGACACGTTGCCTGATGAGAAATTAATAAACAACGAAATTTTAAAAGATTTTACCGATTGTTAGAGTTTCTATGAAATCCGACTGATATTATTTTCCAAGTCTAAGATGTCAATAAGACTATAATGACTAGTGATAAGATTAATATGGTAATATAAGACTGCGAATAAGTATAAAACAGCGAATTCAAGTTCTGTGATTTTATTTCAATGCATTTTTTTTAAAAATAAAATTGGAAGCAAAATATCTTTTTTTACGTAAACTTAATCATTTAGGAATTTTCCTCCATTTCCCACAAACAATCAATTCTTTTATTTTATGCAGTCCATTTATCCTACCTAACTTCTGACCGGATCTCAAAAAAGAAATCATTTTTGAAAAAAAAAAAAAAACGAAAAATAAATCAAACGAGGCCTCTTGGAACGAAGAATGAGGCGACTATAATCACGATTTCTCGTTTCTTTTTTTTATTTCGAAAACACGACTTCCGAACAAAGAACAACGAAAAAGAAAACATTTTTCTGAAAGACTTCCACGCCATTGCCGCCCTTTTCAACCCTAGTAGTCTCAAAGCTAGCTTTTAAATCAATTTATTCGTTCGATAAATCAAGAATTCATCTCGATAAAAACTGTTAATATGGGATAATGAGTTTTCTATTTGGCTTTCACATTTCCTTCTTTGGACACAATTAGAAAACATCTATAAATATATATCCATTAAAGAGGGAAAATTCTTATATGTTTTTAATATATCACTGCTTTATGCATTGATAATCTTCTTTGTTCTTTAATGGAATAATTAAACGAGCTATTTTTGAATGAAATACATTTATTTATACTGCAAAAGATAATTATTGTTGATTATAATTCCTTGTTTTTTTTAATATTTTGGGTTAAACAATATGTTTTAAGCTATGAGGAAGCGTCAAATGCTTCCTATAATTTCGAAAGTTTATGCCAAATTTTTTTGGCAATAAATAAACTGCATTTAAATATTTCACTTATTGTTTTCAAACTTTACTTTCCATTTTTTTTATATATTATATTTTTCGCATAAAATGTTTTAAGACTGGGGAAAAGTGTGTTTTCTCTTTTGCTTATTATAGTATATACATTTTTATTTTGATCCGAACTTAGCAAATTAAATTTGTACAGGGATATTAATATTGGATGCTATTTCTGCACTTGCTTTTAATCTGAATTCTCCTGGCACAAATCATGGCTAAGATCTTATGTTAACTCTAACAGTAATGATTTATTACTAATATCAGCAATTATTGCTGCTTATTGAATTTAATTACTGTTTGTTTAAACGTATAAGGATTACAACATTTTCTTTTAAACGTAGCAGGAATGTAATGATTGTTTCTTTAATTTAGTTTTTATAACGAAGGCAAAACAAATTTGTTTCCCAAGTTGTTAAGGTATATGACTTGTTTCGACAACTATTTTTTAAAATATTAACATAAAATTTAAAAAAAAAATAATTTGTTACATTATGTCTAAAAACTTATAAAGCTAGAAAAATAATTTTTTATTATTATTTTTTAAATGGCCATTTTTATATGAAAATAATCCTTTTTTTGCATATATTACGTCAAACACTGTCAAAATATTTCTATCACCTAAAACAAAATTTTTTTTGAGGATTTTACTTAGAAGGCTACCAACTATGCTTTGAACTAAAAAACATGGTCATATATTACTGAGTAAGGAATTAATGTATTTAAAAAGGCAAATTTTTAAAAATTTCGGCACTTGTCTTTGCGAAAAAACATGCATAAAAAATAAAATTCTACTTTTTACTCTTAGTCTGTAGTTCAAAACATGTGTACTATTGTCATAAACACCCATGAAAAATTGTAGACAATTATTTTAAAAACATGAGATATCGTGTTTAAGAGGGTATAAAATGGGAAAAAATCTGATTTTGAGCTTAACTCATTTAAAGACATGAACCTTTAGTCTATCCACTGTTTTCACCTTGCACAAGAACTGTTTCAAGTTTGTAAGTAATTAGAGTATTTTTAGAAAGTTAAGAGTACAGGAGCTCTAAATTTATAATAAACTCAATTTGAGAAATTTTGTATTTTTTGCGCTCGTCAGATACCTTAAGCTCAGAAGCTCAATTATCTTTAGTTTGTCTTAAAATCGATATAGATGGGAATTATTGGCGTGCTCTTAAACGCATTCTTAGACTTGATAATTTGAGAACACAATTTAATATGCGTTATGAGGTTACAAAATAATTTTAGACAAATAAATTTAAACTGAAATACGAATTGTTTATTTTTCAAAACTTGACATATTACTATTTTTAAATATTTTATTAATTAATGTTTTTTGTCTCACAGTTTATTACCTCACTGAGAAGTATATTTTAAGAGGCGATTTTTGTTCATTCTTTAATAAATAAATCATAGACATAGACGTCACGTTTGAAACATTTAGTGGTGTTTTTCCCATAAAAGACAGTGAAATATTTCATGGAGATAGTTTTGAAATGTTTATGGTTAAGGGAATTATGTTTTAAACTTTTCACTTTATATCATGCTCGACTTCCGTTTTCTTTTATGGGATTTGTTTATTGAATTTTATTTTATTCTTAATAATTCATCATGGGAAAAATCAAGTGAAATGAACTGAAGCCTAAACTCAGTATTCCTAAAAACAATTAATCGATCATAAAAACGTTCTTTCTGTTCCACCTATTCATTGCTGGTATCAGAGTAAAAAAAAATCAGGTGGCCTTTTGGCTCTTGCAGGATCAAACCAACCTCACTTGCTTCTTCTGTGAGCAATTGAAATCTTTGACATATACTGATGGTACAAAGTGCTTTGAAACATGCACTAAATGTGAGGAGGCTTCCCCTGAGCATATTCTTCCATGCTTGAGGCTCTCCTGGCAAGACCTTATCGGTGACATATTGTTGGTTTTGGATTTCATGGCCCTGCTTATCTTTGGGAATGAGCAACAACACCAACGAACTTTCTAATTTAGAAATGTATGCATTCGGCGTTAAATATTTAAAAAAAATCAAATATTACCTTTTAGTTACAACAGTAAAAATCCCTTTTTTAAATATTTAGTTTGATTTTTACAGATGTTTAGCATTCAGAAGCATACTGTTAAAATATGCTATATTCTGAGCAATAAGCTTAAAAATCTCAGATTTATTTGAAAACACTATCGACCTTTTAATTAGCCTGACGCTTTAAAAATTATGGTGGTTGTTTGCAAAGAGCTGTAGTATTCGATTAACCAACGACATGTATAACGAAAATATTCTTATTTTTGATTGAAATTCCTTCAATTGTCGCCTATGAATTTCAGAATGTTAGGCCTCATTTTACGTAATATTCTTCTGTTATTCTTTTTACTGATTGAATCAAACATCATGATATTTTGAGATAAAATTTCAAATTTATAAAAGCTATCTTATTAATTAACGAATCAAATGGCACTGTAAAATCGTTTTCTAACTACTTCAATCACTTAATCAATATTAGAAGCAACGGGTAGTTTGGTACGTTTCCTCCTCAGTTGTTAACAAAATTGAATCAACTTTAAATTACAGTCCCGAACTTCAGACAAACGATAAATACATATCTTAGGCTTAGCAATCGAGGTTCGTCCGTGAAAAAGAAAAAGCAGACAAAATTACATTCTTCTTTACATACGTTCTATTGTGTTATCATTACATTTAAGCATGTTTTTTTACGTGCCGGTCTCAATTAGATTGCTTCAATCTTCTTCTAAATGACAGCCTGAAGTCTCTATTAGTGCTTATTAGAGTGAAACAAATGAAACCTTTGATACTGTTTCATTGATACCTACAATGAGAAAATGAAGGCAAGATCAGAGGCCTTGAAAATGGTACGAAGAAAAAGTAATTTAATTTTACTATGTAAAGTGGTAGATGATGATGGTATTTTGACAAGACGGTTTTTTTCAAAATTTTTTATAAAGATTGTATTTGCTAGTCTCGTGTAATCTCTTGATATGTACATTTCCGGACGATATAAGTTTTTTTTCTTCTTTGTAGAGGAGTATCATGATATTGAATAAACATTTATTCTGATTAATGCTGTGAGCAAGAATAATTAGTCTTTGTTGTAGTCATTTATGCTTCCGTGTCTTAGTGAATAGCTGTTCAAGCATATACTTGATGCTACGCCATTAATTAAAAAATCTTTCGACTCAATGGCTTATATCTTTAATTTTTATTCGAATGATTTGGATAGATTATGTCTTGTGTTTCACATAAAAATAATACGAATTCTAGATCCATTCATTGTTCCTGATGTGCATTGTAATTGTGCTAAAAAAATTAAAAATAAAAGAAAACTAATTAAAATTTTTATTGAATAATTATTATGTAATTTTTATTTCTTTAAAAGCCTTTTCATTTTTTTTAAAACTATACGAGGGAAAAAAAACCTAGTAAAATTGCCGTACTGTATAATATTCACATTTCTTGTAAAAAAACATTTCTTGTAAATATTTTTAACCATTAAATATTATTATATAAATATTTAACCACCATATTTAAACCATTAATAAGGTAATTTTTCCATTCATTTGGTAAGGGTTTACCGGAAATTCTGATTTTCAAAATTATACCATACATTTAGTAAAAATGTAACGTATATTTCTTTCCAAAAAGAAAAAATACAGGAAAGAAAAGCAGATTTAACCGTTTAAATGATTATTATGCTTTGTTCTTAGGTATCATGATAAAATTGCCAAATTTTACCACAATTACCAAATTTTACCATAATTATCAAATTTTATCACATATTATAAAACCAAATTTAATCGTTAATTTTATCAAGATCATTACTAAAGAGCTTCGGAAAAATTTACAGAGCTTTTTGTTATTCTCATATAGTAAGAAGTATGGTAAATTTTACCATATTTTGGTAGTTTTTGTTATACTTTTTCACTCTATATACAAACGAAGTCCATGCTCATACATCAACTAATTATTATTAAAAAATTAACATCATTTCATAAAAGTTACGTTTCATTTATTGAAAATATTATCCCAACTTCTTTTAAGAGAAAAATAATTGAAATGTTTTGATGAAAAAAAGAAAAAAACTACTCAGACTAAACTTAGACTACTAAAACTAACGGAATTGATATTTAATGCATGATATTCATTTTCTTCCCCTGCAAAATGTGTTATGTTTATTTTATTATATGACTAACCAGGTTTCGCAGAAATAAACTGATAACACGCAATGCGAAGTTCCCATTTCTTTTCAAAAGAAAACTCTTATGTACATTTAATTTTGTTGTGCCATGTTTTTTTTTTATTCGTTACCTAAATAAGAGCCCTACCTGTTCTTTGAATTCCCGCAGTGAATTAGTGCGGAAGTGGAGTGGGAAAAAATTGGTGGCGCGTGATGCGCGTGTTAAAAGATTTCTATGGTCGTGTCAGTGGTGAACGTTTTAGGGTCCATTAGATTGAACATAAATAGCGCCCATTCAAGAGAAAGTCTATTTCTGTCCACTTGTTTTTTCAGTTTTAGTTTCGTTTCGTGGGAGTCATTTTGTTTTTAAAGTTTGAGCTTTTTCTGTGTGAACGTTTCTTATCCCATATTTTTCTTCTTCTTTTTCTTAATTCGTTACTAATTTTACGGCACAGTGAGGAAAAAAAAGCTAAAACGCCTTGATTAAGTTTTGATCGATTAACACGTTGAACTGGCCAAAATGATTTTCTCACCATGTATTAGATTAATTTCTTCAAACCATTTTAGTAACGATAATAATATAAAAAAATTTCAAAGCATTAAAAATTTACTCGAATTATGTGTTTCTAATAATCTTGGCTTCGCCGGTCATCGGTGACCCTCGTGGCTCCAAGAACAAGCTCCAAACTCAGTGCCGGTCACCGGTGACTCCCGTGACGCTACGAACAGACTCAGTGCCGGTCACCGGTGACTCCCGTGACGCTACGAACAGACTCAGTGCCGGTCACCGGTGACTCTCGTGACGCTACGAACAAACTCAGTGCCGGTCGCCGGTGACTCCCGTGACGCTACGAACAAACTCAGTGCCGGTCACCGGCGACTCCCGTGACACTATGAACAAACTCAATGCCGGTCACCGGTGACCACCATCGCATTCAACGTGTTAGTCAGATTTTCAAGTACTGAGACTCAATTTTAATGGATAGTGGGGGTGACCTTAAATACGCTGATTAGTTAATGCAGACGATATTTTAAGTTAAGAAATCGGGCATAAAAATGTACTTTCTCTGAATGGAAATACCTCTTTTTTCCCTGTATATTTCTGAGCCCTAAGATATAGGGGTAGCCGCAATTTGGGAAATATGGTCCCTATAGTTTGGTCAGGAGAGCTATTCAAAAAAATAATTATAGTTAAAATTTATTATTCGGATTTGATTTCCTATCTTTAAAATATAGGGTGTAGCCGTAATCTGGGAAATATGGTTCAAATAGTTTGGTCAGGAGAGCTGTCGAAAGTTTGGGTTACTTAATTTTAAATTTGCTTTAAACGAACTTCGCCAAATCTCGAGATCTTCGTAAGCGAATTGAAAAACTTTCCAAATACAATTATAGATTTATTTTCACCAAAGATAATTCCATGCAAAAATTACATTTTAGTAAGTAATCATTATTTTTTTCTATTTTATAAAATAAAACTCGAAATAATTTTGAATCGGAAGGTATAAAAATTTTGACATCATTTGAAAAAATGTAATTTTAAAAGGGGAAATACAAAATGCGAATGAAATCGGTCGAATAATTTTTAGAAAATCGAATTTTAATTATCTGTCTTTTTAAGATTTGATTTCTCAGGAGCTTTTCGTCTGATTTTGTTTAAATTTTGTATTTTACTAAATAAAATTGCGTTATTTAAATTATATAAAAATTTGCATACCTTACATTTCCAAATTTTTCCAACTATTAATAAATAAAATAGTAATAAAATAATAATTATTAAAATTTATTTTTTGCTTGGAATTATCTTTAAACCAATTCTATAATTGTGAGCGAAAGTGTTTCAATTCGCATAAAAAGTTCTCGAGATATGGCGAAGTTTGCTAAAAGTAAAACAAATATTACAGGTCCAAATTTCCAATTGCTTAATTAGTTAATTAGTTGCCAAATTAATGAATTAGTTGTTTTTTAAGTTAATTTGTTGTTTAATGATTTATTTTTAGGTAATGAAAAACTACTTTCAAATTAGACTTAAAATATAAGTTTATGCAAAAGCCCTTTAAATAAATTCCCTTATATTTAAAAATTCCACATAAATTGCATTCCAGGTAACAAAAAACTACTTTCAAATTATACTTAAGATGTAAGATTCTGTGTTAGCAAAATCCCTTCATGTAATTTCCATTATAATAATAAATTCAATATAAATTGCATTCCAGGTAGCGAAAAATTACTTTCATGTTAGATTTAAAATATAAGCTTCTGTGTTAGCAAAATCCCTTCATGTAATTTCCATTATAATAATAAATTCAATATAAATTGCATTCCAGGTAGCGAAAAATTACTTTCATGTTAGATTTAAAATATAAGCTTCTGCAAAATCCCTTTATAGAAATTCCATTATTTAAAAAATAGAAAAATGAGAACTTTCAAGTGATTTATGTGGAAGAAAGCATGTGAGCTGAAAAATTTTTCGTGGATGTTCCTATTAAGGGACACTTTACATTAATGGGTTTAACACATAATTTATGTTTATTTAAACAATAATGTAGTTGCTATATGTCGAAAAAAAATAGTTGTTATCTAAACTTTTTTACTTTTGCTATTCAGTAGCAAAATATGTAAAAAATAGTAAATTATAATAATAAGAATTAAAAGCTACTACAAATTAATAACTTTTCTAAAATCCAGAATTTAGTTGTACTAGAAATTTATTAATATTTTCATGACTTATTGTATAAATTAAAAATTATATTATTTTACAGCTATTTTCGTTCAAGATTAAAAGAATTTTAAGTTAAAATTAACTTTAGATAGTTACGAGTGTTAAGGTTTTAGTTTTGATGTTAGGGCGTTTTGTTTTGATGCAGTATAATATAGGCTACAGTGCGGAACAAATAAATATATTGCTAAAAAACTTCGCAAAATTTATTAATTTTGGAACAAAGTTCAGTTTTTTTCTTCTAAAAAATGGTGGATTTTTAAAAAGAAAAGTGTTATTTTTAAAACTTATCACATTTAGTCTCTATTTGAATTTATTTGATCTGAAAAGTCTAAAATGAGGATAAAGTTAAGTTTTTAATTATTTTTTTGTAACTTTTAAATTTCAAGAAATTTTGTCGTTTGCTATCCATAGCTCATAATTAAGCTAAATTTCTGATTTCTCAGAAAAGGAAGTGGGGGAAAACTCGCAAGAAGCTAAAGCTAAAAATTTTAGAAATTAAGTTTTTTTAAAAATTTGTCTATTTATTTATAAATAAATTTTTTTGTATTATGAATAATTTTGTACTTTTGTACTTTGAATAAATTTATATTTAGAAAAATTTTATATTTTGAATAATTTTGTATTTTGAATAATTTTGCATATAGATTAATTTTGTGTTTGGACTAATTTTGTGTTTTGAATAGTTTTGTATTTAAAATAATTTTGTATTTAGAATAATTTTGTATTTAGAATGATTTTGTATTTTGAATAATTTTGTATTTAGAATAATTTTGCATTAAGAATAATTTTTTTTTGAGGTTAGATCTTTTTTTTTTGTACTTGAACAGTACCTGTTATCATAACATTTCTTTTTGCTAAAAGGGAAAACTTAATAAGCGAATCAAAAAATGTTCCTTGAAATTCTATTATAACTGTTTTTAAATTGAAACTACAAACTTTATGTATTAAATTTGCTCTTTTGCAGATTATCTATTAGTTATTTTCATCTGCGTCGAAGTTTTTATTTATTGGCTAAACAATTTAAATATCATTCAATAGATTAGCTCTGTTATAATTTGTAAGACTCTTCTAGTTTCATAATTTGCTAAAACTAAGTCTTAATAAACTTTATAATTATAATTGGATTTAAAAATTTATCTTTTACAATTTCTTGGGTTTTTAAAAAGAAAAAAAAAACACAATAAAATTAGTTTTGTTTGTTTATTTGGTCGTGAAGCAGTATGATATTGAATTGGTTATTTATTTTTCCGGAAATTTCATTTATGTCCCAACTCAATAAAATCACTGAGTCAAGACGAATCAAATAAAAAAACTGACCTCTGTAAAAAAAAATTAATTTAAGACTAAATATTTTCCTTCTTCAAACAATATTTATCTAAAAAAATGCATATTGAAATGAGAAAAATCTGATAATTAATCACAAAATGTAGTTATTTTAAATACTGACTAATTTCGGTTACCGAACTTAACAGAGCTTGACTTTAATCTACCTCAAATATCTGCACGATTGAGTGGATGTTTTGAGACAACATTTAATGTGAACTTGAGCATTACTGGAATTTATGGGTAACCAATCGAACTAAACAAATACTCTGTGCGTCACATTTAAGAGATTTGACCTTTGAGCAATACAATAGATTGTTTTTTAAGCTTCTTGCTACGCATAACTGAGAAATGTCTTTCAATTCTCAAACTTAATTTCTTCCGACGCAGCAGAATTAGTACTTTAAATGTATTGAGGAGATTACATGTGAGATCGTGTCAAACATAATCGCCATAAATTGCCGAATTATTTAATACTTAAATTAATGGATTGAGCTAAGATGATAGTTAAGATTTTGCCCTTATTTCTTTAAAAAAAAGCATGAAGGCATTAGATTGACTCAGCAGGGCTATAAACTGCTAAAGGTTAATTATTATTCTATTTATTATTAATTGATAGTTTCAGACGGGCTTTATTTCCCTATTTTAACAACCAATTTATTTAAAGGGCGAAGTTCTTTGGAATATTCACTTTTCCTACATTGGGAAAAAAAGTATGGTCAAAACTATCTGATTATTGTAAAATATACCGTTTTTTTTGGCTCTATGGGGACACCAATAAGCTCTCTAATTTTCACCGAAGCGCTTTGTTAATAATGTTAGCAAAATTACCAATAAAATATGGTTTTTAAAGTGATAAAATTTGGTAATTTTATCATTATACCTTAGAGCAGCATGGTATAAAAAGCGGGTAAATTTACTTTCGGTTAAATTTACGGCGGGTATTTGGTATATATTGGTTAAATTTACTTTCCAGTTTTCTAGTTCGCACTATGTGTTTGGTAATAAGAAGCTGGCGGAAATGTTGGAGCTGGTGGAATTTTCGAAACCTTAATATGATGTCAAGTAACTGTAGTATCTAACATATTAAACTTGTTTACTCGATACTGTGATCCAACTTAAACGGAATCAAGGTTTTATTTGACACCTTATCGAAGTCTTAAGAAACTTGCACCGTATTACGGTTCAACATTGAACTGTTTCTTTACGAAACTGCAATAAAATTTATGTAATTCAGTTTTTTAAAGACAATATTTTTTAAAAAATATTTCGAAGGAATTAAAATTGTACCTAAATAATTGTTAAAAATATAACTTTCTTTATTTTTTTTCAATATCAGAATAAATATATTAGAAAGAAATTTGTCGGAAAAAATTCACTTTAAAGTCAGTACTTTGCAACTCTATTGAGAAGGCATTTAAAAAGTTTTTGTTTGTCAATATTTTTATTTTGACACAATCTATGATGAAACTATAGCAAAATTGCAGCCTCGAGAAAAATTGCAATCCTGATTGTTATAATATCCTTTTTAAAATCCATAAATATAAATTTTCAAGCATCTCAAGTAAAATTAATTGATAAAACAATGCTATCACAGTTGGTAATTTACCATGCAAACAATTGTGTATTAAAATGTTAAAAATGATTGCAACTACTTTTTATCTAAGTGGTGTAATGAAACACCATAGATAATTCCAGTTCTTGGTGCTTCACTACATCAGAAGAATGTTCTTTTACACTACTTGGTGGAATCATTTTTCGCAGTCTGTAACACTAAAATTTATGATTACACTAAGATATGCACGAGAGTCAGCAAAGCTAGTTTTACAATACTACATAAAGTAAGAATCATTAATTTAGAATGCATATATTCACTAATTCTTGAGATAAGTTTGAAAATCAAACATGCGCGTAGCACAGAGGGAAAATTAAGACGAATTCGAACTAGGCTTAACAAAAACCACAGCGGATAGAAATTATACACTATAAATTCATTTAATACAGTTCCCAGAGATTTGAAAATTAAAATATAATTATCCTCATTGCACAACTAAAAATATACATGCATATTTTAATGGCGAACTGTTGTTTCTGTTCACTGTGAGAAGTTACGGATCAATTGACGGTAATTTACCGGTACATTATCCGTAAAATTCATTTTTGCCTGTAAAATATTGTACCGCAATTTTTACAGTAATATTTATTTAATTAGAGTGATTCAATGATTTTACGGTAATAATTATTGTAAAAATTACGATATATCAGATTTTTCTTCGTAAAATATTCCGGTAAAAATGAATAATAAGGTTAAAAAGTACCGTCACCCTGAGTGCCGGAACTTTTTACTGTAATTTGATACGGAATTTTTTTCAGTGTAGATGATTAGTAGAGAAACAGATAACAGCAAACTCACGCTGGCTCGTAATGGGTTGCAAATAATTTACTGTCGATTAGTGTGCCAATATTGGACTTTTCGGAAGCAAAACTAATTGAAGTATGGTGTGAATGGGCGTGAGATTGACGTAAGCTTTTTCCTCTTTAGACGTTTAAATTTAAATTGCATGTAAAAACTATATTTTGAGGCAAACTTGAAATAAAACAGCTTTTTCGGACTGTTCAACATCATATTCGGGAAGATATTACACCACTCATTTTACAATGTAGAAGACTTTAACTTAATTAGTAAAGACATTTATTTTGTAATTTCTTATACTTGTTTGACGCATTTTCTTTTATTTCCTAGAAAACACATGTTTGATGCTTTTGAAAATTTGTAACTTGAGGAAAACAACCAAGACATTTAATAATCATAAAAACGTAATCTCTTTAACATTTTTAAAATGTAGATCGACCTGCATCAAAGAATCATAAACACAATCTTGCATAAATTAGGTTAATACTATTACAATTCATTTGTTTATGAATGTCATTGTTTCCAATCTTCTTCATTTCATAGTAATAAAACCTTTTAAGTTAACAAAATACCTTTTTGAATAAACCACAAAATTATTACCTCTAGAAAATTACTAAAACTTGTGCGTGTAGGAGGAAAGGAAACGAAGATTAATTTAATATTTCTTTTAGCTGGGTGAGTAGGTCACAGATGTTATGCGAATACATGAATCAAATAAAAATGTTTCATCTTCACCCTGAAGGGAGTATTAAAATTCTGCAAAACAAGATCAATTATTCAATCTCTTTATCTGGAGATTGCATGCGTGAACCATAGAGCTTAAGGGGAGCTATTCCTTTTGCTTTCTTATCCGATTATTTCAATAGGTATAATTAGATAAATTGAAGCATGTATGAGCAGATTTTATAAACTCATGGGCATAAAATTGTTTTCTCGTTGTTTGATAAGTATTTTGATAAAAGATTTGGGAATAAATTATATTTTCGTCCATCGATGACTTGTCTGGAATGTATATGCTATAGAAATAATATTGATTATGTTTAATAAAAATATCGTATAAGAAAAATTTTCCATATCGACAGAAGCGTTACTGTTGTTGTCGTTAATGTATTAAATTCCAGCAAAGAATGCCTAATCAATAAATAGAATTTCTGGCGATTTTAAGCAGAATTTGAAATATAAGATCTATTATATACTTTATCAAGTCTTAGTTTAGAATTACAGCTGTCACAGAAATGAAAAATTAGAATACAAGGCAAATCGTTAGAATAAAAATTATGGTTATAATCCATTTGTTTCAAAAGACTTTCTAGTTAATGTCTTAATTTTAAGAATTTGTTTGAACAGCGTTTCAGTGAGATAGGGAATTATAAATTTTTACAATGATAGAACAAGTATGACTTTAGCAGAGAGATGTTAAAGATATTAATTGACATTTATTTTCCTTAATTATATTCAACTATATTCTGAATTTTATGTTCTACTTAAAAATACCAAGTAAAACTTTATCTCTCCACACCTTTTAAAGATATATTATCGAAAAAAAAATATTTTTTCAGTAATACACTTTTCAGTACTATTGTTTCAGAGCCTGTTTCTTTTGGACTTGAAATTTTCTGCTCTTAGGCTACCCGGAAGTAAAAGCCATTGATGCAATCAGAATCAGAAAAATAATTTCTGGGATGTTACTATGGTTACCATGGGTGGACATGTAGTTTATAATATAGCGACAAGCTTGACAAGTAACATAATTGATTATCAAATGAATTTAAAAAAAATATCCAGGCTTCTATCATTTATAACTGAGATATCAGTACAAAAAATTTTTGATACTGGTAAATAACCACTATTTTTGTATGATGGGGAAAGAGATTTTAATTCCCTATTAAATATTATGATAACAGATTTAGAGTAAAATAAATATAGTAAGTTTGAAGTAATTTTATTTTTGCAATTATTCTTATTTTTGACTTAATAAATCAAAATGTTTAGCCCTCTGAGCGTTAGTTACAGCTTTTTTCGAACATTTAGCTGCAAGCTTTCCTGCGCCAAAAACCCGATTTTCATCATGTTATTCAATGATTGAGTAGTGCGTAGCAGGGAAATTTCTGTACAATTTTACCCAGGGGCTCAACGCTTGGTGGGCTAGAATAGTTAATTAAGCTGTACTAAATATGCAACTGAGCATGTCCTATTATCTTTAGTTAAAATTAAAATTTAATTTTGGTGAAAATGATTACGCAGTAATAAACGTAATGAAAGTGAAACTATCTTTGGTGATTTGCTAAAGGAAAAACTTGATAATTTTATTTTATTTATGTATTACAAACTAAGTTTATATGAAATATTTGGACATTATATGGATAAGTCGTATTTTTTCTAAAGGGAGAAATTTTACATCATAAGGTTTATTAGTAGTGGCTCTAGATTTGATCATAGAGAAATATTTATTGTGTATGGAATTTGCCTTGTTTTATACCAAAAACGCCTTTGAAAATGCTATACGAAACAATCTGAAAATGGAGCTTATATTCATCAGTATAAAAATTATTTATTTAATTGACATTTAGATAATAACATGAAATTTTGCTTACAAGTTTTATCAAAGATATAGAATTTTTACAATGCATAGGATACTAACTTTAACGTTGTGTGCATATATTTATTTATGCGGACATTCTTTATATGTAAATATATTTTAGCTTTTTGTGACATAATTTCTTCGTTTTTTCACAAACTGATTGTAAAATCAAATTGATTACTTATATGGATAAGGGAGAAACGGGAGATTTATATCATTTAGGGGATAATATGATAAGGGAGATTTATATCATTTACCTATCACTTTTAATAATATATTTAGCAAAAACTGCTAAATACAAAACTGTTAAATACAAAACGAATGAATAAAGTGAAGATGTATTGTTGTTAACAACCACTTTTTCTCACTATTGAAACCTTTTCAACTTAGATACAATGTATTTTATTTTTTAAAGTAAACCTTTTATATGATGATGACGCAAGGAGATAAACAACGCTTTATTACAAGGATGTGACATACTACATTAATCCGCGTTCGACGGCCGCTCGCGTGTCTGCTTATATAGAAATTAAATTTCTGTAAACATAAATTTTGTAAATTACAAATTCATACAGGAAAGGGCTGTCCCTTACTCAGAATATTTTTGTTAAACATTTCTGTTAAGAATTGAAATGCTTTATTATTTATTAGATAGTTCTCTTACAATGCCACTTGATTCAGATGATCAAAACTATCTAGAGAGCGTTTTTTGTTTGTTTGCGTTTGAAACATCAACTATGTTGCTCCTGTTTCACATTTTCTGCATAATCTTTTCTTGTTTTCACCTTAGGAATCATATTTTATCGTTTTCTAATAATTCAACTATTCAATAATCCCCAATGACTCTTAAAAACTGGTAAAGTAGTAATTTCGCAGTTTTCATTAGATTCTAATGGGAAAATCTAAACAACGATTACTAGCAAATATATTTATATCAACTCGAATAGCAATGGATAATTTTTTTAACAATCTCTTTTTTGTTATGTTCTCTTTTCTTGAGTTTTTTTTTACTTTCAAGAATTTTTTTAGTTTAAATATTTAATTTTTAAATTAAAATATTTATTAATTAAAATTCCATTATATAGAAAATATCTAGTTTTGAATAATTAAAAGGAAAATTTAGCTTCAGGTTTTTTTCATTTTACACCAATTTTATTTAGGCAAATAAAACTAAACAAAGTAAAAATGTCAAACGCATACAAGACTTACTCTTTTCTTAAGCAAGTTTTATTATTTAATTATTTAAACTAATTTTAAAGGATGGGAAGCTTTGTAATAAGGGTGTGTGAACCTAAGAAAAATGAATGAGACTTTATTTAGACTTTATGATTTAAAACATTACATATTTTTCAAAATGTTAAAAATTTTTGAAGCTTTATTTGCCTGGATACATCTGAAAAATTAACCTAATTTGCTTCTGAAAAACTTAAGCTTAGCTTTTAGCCATTGTTTAAATCTTTTTGCGACATTTTTAAAATACCGAAGTTAAGAATTCACACTGCAGTTAAAGTTTTGAGACTGACTCCTGCTTTGATGATGCAGCGATTAAAGTTTTAAGCATTTTTAACGAAGTGATTGAATAAAACTGAAAGCAAAACTTACGAGTTATGAAAACGAGTTCTACTTCTGAAAACAATAAAAATCTGTTTTGTATTTCCTAACTAGGGCTAGTTTCTTCGAAATCACTTCAAGAAAATTAGCATTAAATCACAAAACACGTTTTTATAACATTTGCTGGGTTATTGCGTTGGTGCGTTGATGTGATTAATGAAATGTAAGGTAATTCAGGTACTGAGAGTTGGTCTGTAATCTCTTCAAAATCAGCTTAGAGTCTCAAGGTTTGGATGCTGTTCTTGCTGTTCAGCCTTGGACTAAATGATGCGAATCCAAACATCTCTTTCTTATTTCTGAATAAATAAAATGAGATTAGAAGTTTTCCGCGTAACAATAAATCGAGTCGACCTTCTAAAATAATCTTATAAACTTAGAAATGGATTTTTGGCCAAACACGTGTGAAAAATAATATCTATAACAAGTTAGTCGTGTTTATGAAAAAAAAATTCATTGTCATTTAAAAACATGGGAAATAATACGATTAAAGAAAAAATTGTCTTAAAGCTTTTATTCGAAATTTTGTCATTTTTTAAGTATTTAGCTATTGCTTCTATATTGAAGAAATTTAATTGAAAGTGTTTAAGTTGTGAAGAAAAAAAAAGTAAATTCAATATGATATAATAAGCTACAGCAGTAAAAATGAAATTTTTTTAAAAATGTAATATATTTCCTGCATTAAAGAAATGTAATTGTATTCAATAAAATGCTCATCAATTGGATTCAATAGGATCAGCAAGTCTTAGTAAAAATGAAAAATGTTTCAAAATCTGAGAATATTTAAAAGAAACACTTCAGTGATTTAGTTTTAGTTTATGTGTTTAGGTGTATTAAATTCAATCATTAATTAAATCCAATCATCATATTCTTCAATCAATCATTTTTTTAATACAAACACTTTCTAGCATCGTAAAATTAAAATAATTTTAGTTTTTTTCCCATTTAATCTCTTTCTTCGTAAAAAATTCCACGTGAAAGCGAATTTTTGGTTAAAATTTAATTTCCAAATACGATAATAAAATCTCCTCGATGCACTATATAATTCGGAGTTACGAGAGCGAATGATTACCAATGTAATCAATTCGAATATTATTATAATCCTGGTTACAAGTGTTCAATATTTATATATTCAAACTTAATCATGAGAAGAAATAATTGGTATTTATCCATCAACTGGTTACCAGAAGAAGTTAAGCAAAAATTGCTAAATTTAAGCATCATTTCAGCAATCTATTTTTATTTACCTTTGATGCACTCTTTTATTTGAAAAAAAAAATCAAGTAATATTACATTACTTTATTACAAATCATTCTGATTCCATGTAATAATAAAACACGTTTACAATATTATTGATGACTTGTCTAAGTTATATATTTATTACAGTTATATATTTCAATATTATATATTTCAACATTATATATTTCAATACTATATATTTCAATATTATATATTTTAATATTATATATTTCAATATTATATATTTCAATATTATATATTTCAATGTTATCTCTTTAAATTTATTATCTTTCAAGTTTCAGGCTAAAAAATGTTTTCTGAAGTGAGTTTTAATGGGGAAATATTAATCCTTGTTTTGTTAAAATCTTTCTTAATGACTGAATATGAACATGTTTTTTAAAGGAGCATTCTTTTAATACTGTTCTACTGTTTTCTACTGTTTACATAATTTTCGGACACTAAAAACAGTGCAACATTTTTCAAATTTCAAACACTGAAATTTCTATAATAAGCATTTCGGAGTCCGAAGGCTACTGTGTACGAATTTTATAAGTTCGAAAAAATATTAAACATTATTTTGTGTTAATATTTGATCTCTTTTCTTTATTTTTAATAATACATATGGTAATTTGGACTGTATTTTCCCCCCAAAAGATTGGTTTTTAATCACGCTGGGCCCATGGCATAAAGCTATTTTTCTTTAATAGAAAAATATTAATTTATGCTTTTATTTTATGAATAAGTAGAAAAATCAGTGTTAAATATCAACTGAGAGAAAGCTCAAATTAATCTTGTGGATGAAGTACTTAAAGAATTTTTGGAAAGACACATTTTACAATTGCTATAAGAAATTCAGTTGGTAATCAACATTTTGAAAAGAAATAAAATAAAACTTAAAATGTAAATAAACATTAATTTTTTCCATAAATTTTATACTTACAAAAATCAATGGAATTTAATAAATGATTCGAAATAAATTAATTGCTTTAAAAATTTATTTAATTTAGTAAATAAATATTGTAATACTTGATACATTACTAATCAAACTACATTATTATAGGAAGCTCAAAATTTATCCCTGCATCTCCATAAAGTCATTTGTTCGTTCAGGCATAATTTTTATTTGTTAAAAATATTGCAAATCAAAAGTGATTATTGAAATGTGTAATAAAATGCAATAAGCTTATAAATATTTCATGTTATTATGCAAAATGCACACAAAATAAAATATGTATCGAAATTGAAAAACAATAAAAATGTATAAGAAGCTGTACTACAGTTTTGACAATGTACTAAAATTTAAGGAGAAAGTTAGAGCGAAAAATAACAGAAATATTCCAGCTGTCCACGTTAGCTCCATATTTACTCTAGCCCTCTTTTGTTTACTCATTTGAAATGAAAACAATATTTTATGTTAGATTGCACGAAGTAGAAATGGAATAACAATAAATACACAAATATAAATGATGATAACAAACAATAAAATATGTTGCAATCCTGTTTTAATATTATCAGTAATAAAGATTATTTGTAAGCCTAATTGCTTATAATCGTGTATCATGATTATGTGCAATCAATATTAAGCGTATTTATGACTGCTTGTAACTATAGATGATTAGTAAATATAATCACGATTTCAATTGTAATTATAAAAACATTATTACGAGTCATGTAAGTAGATCGTAATTTATAATTTGTAATCACGTTTTTGAGCAACTGCATTACAATAATAAGCCGTAAAAGTGTTAAAAAGTGAACTTGCCTTTTTCTAGTGTTTTTTAAAAATGTTTTTCCATTTTTAGAAAAAAAGAAATAGGATTAAACTTCTCGTCTTATAGTTGTCAGGGGCGGAACCAGAAATTTTTCCTGGGGGGGGTCAAAGATTCAGATCCCCCCCCCCACAATTAATCATTTTCATGAAAAAAATTTCTTTAAAAATTTTTTTTTGAAAAAAAAAAAAGAAAAAAAAAACTGGGGTTTTTAATGCTATTTTTCTCATAAATTTTTTTAAAATTATTATTTTTATTTTAAAAAATTAATTAATTTTATTAATAATTTTATTTTTATTTCGAAAAATTATTATTTTTATTTATTTTTTAAACTTTTTGGGGGGGGGGCGCTGGATCAGCCACTGATAGTTGTTCTATTTAAAATTCCCAAATCCAACAGTAAAAGTTTTTGAAATGAAATGTAATGTAGAAGGTAATAAGTGTCTCTGTTTAATTTCATGTTTGTTTGTATTTTGAGATATAGGACAATGGTTTCTGTTAAGTTCATATTAGAAAAAATCAATAGTTTTTAGTTGAAACCCAGAGCATAGCAAAACTAGTAAAGAATATTTGAAATTAAAGTATGTTGAAAGTGAAATGAAGAAAAAATAAATAAATAAAAAAAATTAAAAATCTTAGGATCTAGGTCAAAGGCTATCAGTGTCTGAGATGATAGATCAGAGTAAAGAGAAGTTTGCGGGGGAGGCATTAAAGACTATTACTGCAACGAAATAAAAAGAACCACTTTTGCTTAACACATTTATGGTTAATTAAGAGCTCGCAGAATAAGGAACTGGTTACTCAACGGGTGGTAAAGGAATACATTTTAATGGACGTTTCATTTTTCACGAAAAATTTGTTATGTTGTATAATATATGCATGAGATAATATTGATAAATACATTGTATGAACATTTGAAAAATAAATGCTTTGGAACAGTTTGCGGTTTAGATAATAAGCATTCAGACACGGATGATATATTTTTCTATGCTCTTTTAATAAATGGATTCCGTGAAAGAAATGAATTAATTTTGCAATTTTTAGTTTTTTTCTTTTCTGTTTTGGTTATTAATTCTAAGTTTCAAGTGTACATTCCTGGGAAATGTGTAGTTTTATTTTATTCAATTATTTATATCATTCTATGTGATAGAGATAGAAAATATTGTGCTTTGTTTTCACTGGTTTGGTCCCCAGAAGGCTTAAGTAAATGGAACAATGAAAGAAATATTTCAATTTTATTCACATAAAAAGTATCTGATTTTTTGTATATGAGGCGAGATTGTGATTTGGATCGTTAGAATTTTAAAAAATAGTTGTATGATTTTTTTTTCTGACAAATAAGTGCGTATACGCTGCTATTTTTCTAAAAAAAGAAATTTTTAATTTAGTTGAGCTACATTGTAAGGAGTTTTGGTGTATTGTTGCGACTATTTTTGGAGTTGAGGTAAACAAAATTTTTTTTCGGAGCATGCAGTTACATTTTTTGTTTACTTTTTCACTGCTATTGTTTTATTTATTTACCGACAACAAATATTTTCATGTGCATTAGAATCAATTTATAGTTTCAGTGCAAAAATATTTCGTTTAAGAAACAAGCAAGAAATTTAATAATATGTTCCCACACTTTCAGACAGTCGTTACTTGTCAATTTTGTGCATTTGACAACTACATGCCTGAACTTAAAAATGTACTTAGTTCATCTACACCAAATAATAATGGCAACTATTCAACTAAACAAATTCTATTAAAAAGCATAATAATTCTGTAACTTTCCAACGGAAAATTTCTGCTCCTTAAAACTGAAGAAGTTTTCTGTTAATCCATATCGTAATCTGTCAAAAGAGACATTTTTTCTGTTAACAAATAAAATCTGTAACCATTGATGCGGATACTCGTAGTATCAATTGCGTACAGATTTTTTTTTTCAGTTTTGAATAAAGAAACTTCAGTATCAAAGCGGAAACAAATAATTTGATACATTGTAACGGATGCCGACTGGCTTGCATGGTAATCAAGGAGGGAAAAGGAATAATTAAAAAAAAACAAACTAATCAAAATTTTAGATGATAAGCAAACCAGAGGGTATACAACTACCATGCCAAATTTATCAGCCGTAACCTAACCTACGGAAAATATTTGGTGCGTTCAAGTGTTTTCTGTAGTCTTTTGTTACAGGAAATTTCAGTCAAACTGCTTTTTCCTTAACCTATTTCTGGTAACTTTGCTGCCAGAAATTTCCCGTAATAAAACAGAATGCTTTTCCAGTGTTCACCAACACTTTTTACAGCGTATAATATAGTTTAACTTTCTGTAACACTAGTTAACCATGTTACAAACTAAACTGAACCATATAATATCCAGCTTGTAAAATAATTTAAGAAAGTGGAGCTTACTAGTAAAATAGCTTGTAAAAAATTTCAAATATATTACTTTCTACCAAAAACAAACGTTTTCTTTTTCGTGAAAACAAACACTTCAACCATATTGATAACATGATAAAAAAAGCGTTGTTTAACGTGAAATGTTTTACACGAAACTCTTAGTTGATTCAATGGAAAAAAAATACATCCTGTAGGAACATTCATGTGAAAATTCGTTTTATTTTTTTACTTGTTGAAAATTCTTCGGTGTCATTTACTAGCACTTTCAGGCTACCGCCCCATTGTTTTGCTTGAAGTATCTTTCGCGTGCAGTCGAATGTAAAGGGATTTGATGATGTTTCTTTTTGTGGTTTAGGCGAACGTAACTTTTTATTTATTTATTTCCTTTTAATTTCAGGCAATGACATGAAGTAATTGTTAGATTTTTGCTTTATATCATTGACCGACACGTCTGAAATGCTTTCTATGACGTTTTTAACTGCTCTAAATAAAAAAAAAGGGAGTCGAATAAAAGATATGGATTTTTTTTCTATGTTGAATTGACTCTAAAATTACACATATTGTCCTCAACTCGATGGATGAAAAGTTGAATTTGTGTAAAGAAGTGTTCGATTTGGAATTCTTATTGTAGGTCAGTGATTCTCTATCAGTTGCACATCATTTGGATTATTAAAAAGTGGTATTTAAAGGTAACCTAATATTTTAAATTTCGAGCAATTTTGAAGTAAAAATGATGTAAAACTATACTATGAAAAAAAGAATTAAAACTGAACCATTTACTAAAGTAAATAGCAAATATATTGGTCTGAAAAAGCTGTTTCATATGGAATTAAACTTGTAAAACTGTTTCTCTTGCCTTTTTTCCGACATTAATATTTTTTTATAAAATGCATTGAGCATATATATTTCTTATATAAATATTTCAACAAATTGCGCCATTCAACTTATTTATTTAATTATTTGTACCATTTTATTTACATAGATTATGTGGCTTCTGATATAAAAAATATTTATCACATACTATATAAATTTGAGAATAATCGTTACACAATGCATTTTACACTTAGAAAATAAAAACTATGGCCAAAACTCTCAGAATAAGGTAAAACTTCTCATGTTTTCATTTCTATGGAAACATCAAAAAGCTCAGTAAATTTTACCGAAGCACTTTGGTTATGATTTTAGTAAAATTGGCGATAAAATATGGTTTTATAATATGGGATAAAATTTGGTGAATGTTGTTATTTGGTGATTTTATTATCATACTTGAAGAGCGTGACATAAAAACCATTTGTTCGGTTTAATTTATTTTTCGGTTTCATATTTTTAACTAAACGTGTGGTAATAAGAAATAAAATTTTAAAAACCAGAATTTCAGATAAACCTTTACCATATGAACGAAAAAATTATCTAATGAATGGTTTATTAACCAATATTTTGGTTTTATTAACCAAGTTTATAAGTCTTTTTACCATACATCATGGTAATTTTACCAATTTTTTTTTCTCTCCATGTTCACTGTAAAAAAATTCTGGATCAAATTAAGGTATAAAGCAGCGGTACTTTGGGTACATCATCTGCAAAATCTATTTTGAACATAAAATATTGTACAGCTATTTTTACAGCAATATTTACTTAACTAGAGTGCTTCAGTGATTTTTTGGTAATTATTACTGCAAAAATTATGGTTTGTACGATTTATTGTTAGGTAACAAGTTCCGTAAAAATAGGTTTAGCGGTAGAAAGTGCCGGCACTATATAACCGGTACTCTTTATCGGAATTTTTTACAGTGCAATATTTATTAATACTACGTGAAGAGAGAAACAAAAATTGGGGACAGCATGTCTAAGTATGTGGGGTTAATAATAATAATAAAAAGCTTTTGTGTTATGTCATTTAAGGTTATGTTTTATTGTAAAATTTCTTTATTATTATCAATTCATTAAATCATAGGACCTACGTGTAGTTATAAAGAGATATCTATTTTTTTTTTATTTAATATGAATCAGGTCTAAACAATAAACCTTTAAAGTCACGCAATGAAATCGATATTACGTCAGTTGTTAATTTTTCTGTATTCATGTTTTTCTTTAAAAAATATTTTGCAAAAATATTTATGCGTTTTTAAATGCCATTTACAGAACTGTAGTAAGCATTATTCAATTTTAAATAATAAAATAATTCATCATAAGCAACGAAAAGTAAATTTAAAAAAGTTAAAACATTATCATTAAAATGCAACGCTTAAGAAGACGCTGTACCGCTAGGCAAAAGAAACTTTTTATCGCAAATTCTGTTTCCTCTCCATAACTATTTTAAAATTTAAAGTATAGAAAAAGCAAATTCAGGCAATCTTAGAGTAAACTATGAAGTTTCAAATACAGAAAAGAAATTTTTAAAATATCAAAGTGCAAGCAAATTATTGGAAGAGAACTTTCCCATAGCGTAATAATAAATTATTCTCTTATTATTTGTTCTTATTTCGGTATTTGAAAATTTCGTTCCAGTACTTTAGATATTATTGCTTACTCTAGGTTTGCTTGAACTCACCTTTTTCTATACTTTAAATTTTAAATTTCTAACAGAGGTGAAAGTGAATTTGTGATGATAAGTTTCTTTCGTGGTATAACGCTCTCTTATGTGGTACAACGATAGCAAAAGCAACATTTTCAAGTAGACTGAACAGAAAAAAATAAAATGAGGAGCACAGTTAACTTTTATTATAAAAGGAAGGATGTAAAATAGAATTTTGTTTTAATTCAAGAGATAAATAATAATTTTAACACGTCGACTGTTACCTCGTGAGTTGTCTTGTTTCCAACCTGAGGTCAAAATGGTCATTAATTTCGCTTTCAGTTCCATACCTGGATCGTTTTATGATCTTTTCTGACCGTTAAAGAAGTCACCGCTTTAATCATGCTGTATCCTTTAGAATTTTAAATGAATATGATAAGGCTCAATTAACATAATACTTAAAACAAGTTAGGGACAGAATGAAACATTCAATAAAGATCAGAAGGATATCTTAGTGTAAAGGTATTCGCAGAAAAAAAAGTTCCATTAACATATTTCATAAAATTGCAATCAAAGTTATGCATAAAATTAGAATTTATAGCTTGATTTTTATAGCAATTATTCAACTAAAGTATTGAAGTAGTCATTTAACTAAATTATGGAAATAAATAAGAAAATAATAAGTAAAATAGAATTATCTACATTTTGTGAATGAAATAAATGTAATAAACAATTTTTTTTAATATCAAAGGATATTTTCTTATTAAACCAGTAATGAAAGTGGAAATAAAAGTATATATTTTTAAAGTATTCTTTTGCTTTTATCTTCTGAATTTAAAAGTAGATAAATATTATTATTTTTTGAAGTCAGTTTTAAAATTGTTATTAATTGTGCAATTTTTCATTTTTTTTAATTAAATTTTTCTCAAGTTATAAGTGTCTCTATTATAGGTGCAGAATATATCGATTACATAGATTTGAATAAGAAATTATTTAAGATTAGAGATGTAAATTACATGAAAAATTACTATCATTCTACGTTTAGAATGAACTTTTATGTAGTTATATAGATGGAATTTGTTTTTTTAAACTGAGTTGGACAAATTATTATTTTTTTTTTTACTTCAACTAGTTAACAGGTCCATTGTAGCTTTTATGTATTGGATTTCATACTAATTTGATTTATTATATCTCTTTATTATTAAAAAAAAATTAATTTAAAAGGAAAAAAAAACTTAAAATAGGATGCTTGATTACTGTTGTAAGTGAAAAAAATTAAATGAATAAAGGGGGGAATCAACAAACTGTAAACTAACAGAAAATCAGTTATAAATCTGGTAACGTAAGTTATTATTTTCTTTAAGAATCTATGCATTTTTTCCAAAGGAAAGTGAACTGAAGAAATATTTTATTACACGTATTTTTAGTACCATGTAGGAAAAAATGACAATCCCACCTGGTGGTCATTTACTTTTATTAATAAGCTAAATGAATGCTATTTCCTTTTAATAGTTCCAGACATCTTTTAGACTATCTCCATACCGATAAAGCCAAATTAATTGACAATCTATTTGTTCTAATTACAGAATAAATCGATCAAAAATTCATAATGATACCATTTTATTTAACAGTTCAGTGACCAATCGCTTTCCGGCCATCATTCAAACACCCCTCCAGGCAAAATTACATGGTTCTGTCACACGTCCCATCAAAGAATAATACCCTAATCAGATTATGCAATTTAACTTAATCTGAATTTTTTTTTTATATTCCGTGCTATAAATAAATGCGCCAAAGAAGCCAGATAAAAGAATAAAGGTTGGCAAGAATAAAAGGAAATTCCAGACTGCATTTAGAAGAAAAAGGTATATGAAGGCCACGTGAAAGGCAGAGGGCGTCCACTTAAAAAAAGAAAAAAAGAAGACATTCAAGATGATAACTGGGATAATAAAAAGATAGTCGGAGATTACCGTCTTGAAGTAGATGGCCTATGTGCGTGCCTATAGAAGAAAGCCTCACGCAACAGTTATTCATTTGGTGTGTCTATCAGACATTCGGATCTGTTGTGTTTCTGACGAACAAAGGGATATGAAGTAAATAAATAAGCAGACTATTTGATTGGTTGTTGTCTCTTAAGGGATCCACCTGTTGTATTGATGGTAGTCTAGTTTAGAGAATGTTATTACGAGCGAAATTATAAATAATAAATTGGATTCTCAAGTGAAATCAATAAATAATAAGTTATTGTTCATTGTGCATATTTTTGATGACGACTGTTTTTAAAAGCTATGCAATATTTATTTACAGAAGTATTTTTAGCTTAAGGTAGAATTTAAATTTTAGTGCATTAAAATGCGATTATAGGCATTAATAACATTTCAATACACGCTGATGTATAAATCAATGTTCTGTAAAAACTTAAATATCGGTTTGTGATGATAAATATCTGGTTTAAGGGTTAAAAGGCAAAATGGTTTAATCCTGAATAAGTTTGATAAGTTCTAATTGGTTCAACAAAGATATACGTTTCATTGGCTTAAACGTATAGTTTTTTTCCAACGCATATAAGTTGATAAACGTTTTTCCTTTAAGGATCTTTATCCGCTTAAAAATTAGAAAATGAATTGAAAGATTTTAATATTTTTAAAACTTTTTAGCTTTGTTTTAGTGCATTCAAATGCGATTATAATTAGTAATAACATTTTAATGCACGTTAACGTATAAATCAGTGTTTTGTAAAAACTTAAGTATCGGTTTGTGATCATAAATATCTGGTTTAAAGGTTAAAAAGCAAAATAGTTTAATCCTGAATAAGTTCTAATTGGTTCAACAAAGATATACGTTTCATTGACTTAAACGTATAGTTTTTTTCCCAACGCATATAAGTTAATAAACGTTTTTCCTTTGAGGATCTTTGCCCGCTTAAAAATTAGAACATGAATTAAAAGATTTCAAGATTTTTAAAACTTTTAAGCTTTGTTTTAATGCATTAAAATGCGATTATAATTAGTAATAACATTTTAATGCACGTTGATGTATAAATCAGTGTTCTGTAAAAACTTAAACATCGGTTTGTGATCATAAATATCTGGTTTAAAGGTTAAAAAGCAAAATGGTTTAATCCTGAATAAGTTTAATTAGTTCTACTTGGTTCAACAAAGATATACGTTTCGTTGACTTAATTGTATGGCTTCGTTTTTTTTTGCAACACATGTAAGTTAATAAACGTTATTCCTTTGAGGATCTTTGCCCATTTAACAAAGCTTGAAAGATTTAAAAATTTTTAAATTTTTCAATTAATTTTCTAATTAAAATTTTTTTTTGCTTAATATTAAATAACGTTTTTTTCATTGTTTAAATTAAATGTAATAGATGATTCAGTTAAATAATATTTCAAAAAGGAAATATTTTACTATCTTAACATATCAAAATCTTATTTTTATCAATATAATTTGCTACTAGGCTGATATAAATGAATTATTTATGAAAATACCAATGATCATAAAAATAACATCTAAAACTAAAAAATTCGTTTTAAACTAAAAATATTCATTTAATTTTCGAACGTTAAATTGGGCTCACTGAAAACGGAAGTCCTTTTTACTAGCTCTAATGTTTATATATTTTAAAAACATATCACACTCCTTAAGTTACATTTTTTCTACTTTGATAAACTTGTGATACTATTTTTCTTCTTTCGATAATTTAAACAACAGAAGGATCAGAAAATAAAGGGCACTTTTATCCAAACATAAAATATTTCTTAAAACAAATTTAATTTATTTACAAAACATCGCGCTCCTTAAATCGCATTTTCTTATTTTGATAATCATTTTATACTATTTTTTTCTTATCAATAACCAAAAACTGCACGAACTTATTAAAAAAAAACGTCACGTCTATTTAAAGATTGAAGTACCATAAAGCAATACAAAAGGTATAAAAATATTCCTTAAAAACGAAAATATGCAATTTTATTCTTCAGGATGATAAGTTCATTGTGCGAATATCTGGCACAACTTTTGCGCTGACCTGTCACCAAAATGCCCATATTCAATGGCACATCTTAAAACAGCATCGAGGCATTGCTCTCTTTTTTTCTCATCCTCTCCTTGAAATGAAAATGAGGTGTTGGAATGTGCAATCTCTTTTTTAGAAATATACACATCATCACCTCTGCACCTTTTTTGAACTCTTGGCTTTTCTTTTTTTGTATTCCGTGATTGTGCCAGTGATCTATAGACAAGAACCCGTCTTTGGTGTTGTAAATTTGAATGACATAGTTGGAAAAATGTTGCGTTCAGCTAAAAACATTTCTGTCAAGAGAAAAATGATTATGTGTTTGTATAAGTTTAAAAAACCTGTTTTTATCTCTTTTTTGGCACGCAATTATTTTCTAGTAATCATTTACATATTCACGCGAGTTAAAGTATGGAAATCGTTGAAATCCAGTAATTGATGATGTTGACACGATAATTGATTAAGATGACTTAATGAAGTGTAGCGATTGATGATGAAGACATTAGTATCAGAATTATTTTTTATTATTACCTTATTTTTTATTTGAAGAGAATTTAATAAAATTCTTTCACCGGTGTCATTATTACGAACCTGACAATATTAATATTAAAAGTAGTTTTTGTATTTTTTCCTTTATTTAAAACAAAAATGAATTTTTTTATGATGAATTATGAATCGTATCTATGTATCAATCTAGGTATTCAATGATAGAAAGAACAACCAATTTTAAAATTTTAAGGGATTATAAATTTTAAAATTTTAAATGATTATTTCTAATAAATATAATGAATGATAGTTAAGAATTATTTATTATATTTTGTGAAAATTACCCTATTGTTTAGTAATGACATTTCTAGTAAAAACAACTCTAATTCTGGTTAATAAAGCCTAAATATTTTGTATTTGAAACTATTCATTCGATAATTATTTCATTCATATGCTACAGAAATTCTGGTTTTCAGAATTATTGTTTTTATTACTACACATTTAGTGATAAATGCAAACATGAAAACTAAATTTAACTGAAAATATGGATTTTATGCTATGCTTTAAAGTACTATGATAAAATTTCCAACTCCTACCACCTTTACCAAAGTTTATCAGATATTATGAAACAATAATTTATTATGAATTTTACTAAAACCAAGACCAAAGACCAATCATAACTTTGGTAAAATTTACCGAGATTTTTGGTGTTCACATAGATCCAGAAACATGGTAAAATTTACCATATACTGATAGTTTTGACCACATTTTTTTTTCTCAGCGTGGAGTAAGAAAAATTAATTTTAAATTGTTGAAAATGAAGTCTTAAGATTTATTTAAAACACTAAATTTTTATAAAATAATTTTATGTATATGAAGAGCAATAAAAATAATTTGATATAATTATTTTACAAGTTTGTCTTTGGTTGTTTTTACATATGAAAGAGAATATCATGATGAGAACTGATGACAAAATATATGAATATAATTCTCGTTGCTAATTCATGAATTAAGTGTCAGGTTTTTTGTTGTAAACTGAGTTATTATTTACGATACTATATGTCAATATGTAAACACTGTACAAAAAATTAATTTGGATAAAATGGAGCTTATCTGTAATGTAATCGTGCACAACCACATACATATTTTACTCCACGTATTACTGTTAAATGCATTACATTCTGATAATTTTGTGCTTTCACAATGCTCTTTAATTTGATTTTATTAGAAAAAAATTGCTACGCCTGTTATAGCACTGTAATATAAATGTTTTTTTTTATGGCAAATGACTTAATTCCTAATTTCTACAAAAATGTTCTAAATATCTTTATTTATTTTGTTAAATGAATTTAAATAACTATGTACATGTGTGTATAAATATTGTGTAAAATATGGTTTTTTAGATTAAATTTGAATAACTTGCAGTTTTTCTCTTGTTAAGCTACCTACGCATTTAATTAAATTCTAATACATAGATGTATTAGAGAAAAGTATATATGTGCTTGCATGTTTTGCGCATATGAGTAATAATTTCTGTATTAGTTTTTCTATACGGAGAAAAGATTCTGGCGAAATTACCGCACTGCATGCTAATTACATTTCTCGTAAAAAAAAAAGCCCTAATTGTTGTTAGTAAAATCAAAATATTTGATACATAAACCATTTGGAAATTTTTCCGTTTATATGGTGACAGTTTACCGGAAGTTCTGATTTTTAAAATTATAGTTCTTATTACCACACAATTAGTAAAAAATACAAGCGCTTATTTTACTGATTTGTTTCACTTGTTTGTTAAATAAATGGTTTTTAGTTCGCGTTCTAAGGAAACACGATAAAATTACGGAATTATACCTCATTTACCATGTTTAACGCATATTATAAAACCCAGGTCTTTGTTAAAAATTATCGAGCTTTCCTATGTTTCCATAGAGCCAAAAACACGGTAAATTCTACCATATTCTGGTAGTTTTGACTTCAATGTACTTATCTTTTTTTTTTCATTCTACCAATAGAGTATCAATGTCTATCGTATGCTAGATTTTTTAATTGAGCTTAACTATAAAACAAAGGAAAGCTTCTGAGAGTTAGCGAAACAATATTTTCCAAATTTTTTAAACCTCTAAGTTAATAGTCAAATAAAAACAATTATCTATGAAAAATAAAATCGGACGGAAAAAAATAATTTTTCACCAACTTTTTTCTTTCTCTAAATTACTTGAGTAATTGTTTTTGAAACCAAGCTTTATCAGAATATTATACGCTTTATAAGTAATAACTCAATATGCAGGTTGAAACACATCATTGCTAAAAATATATAAAAAAATAAATCTGCCGAAGAAAATAACATTTATCAACTTTTTTCTTTTTATAGTTAAATTTAATGATTTTTGTTTTCTGAATCAAGCAAAGTTGCTCTACATCATATCATAAAAATATTTAAAAACTTTTTTATAAATAATATGCCAAGGAAAATAGCATTTCACCATTTTTTTTCTAGATAACTTTAATCATTTTTTATCCAAGTTTTATTAATATAATAAACACTTCATAAGTTTGAACTCAATAAGTCGAGACGCATCAATGTTAAAAATATGCTAAAAAATTTGTTACAAAAATCCACGAACAAATAAAATTTCACTGCACTTTTTCTTGTTAAACTTAATTGCTATTTTTTTTTTGTTCTTAACTAAGTATTATCAAATAATATAAGCTTTACAAGTTAGAACTCAATATACACCAATAGGGTTGGACACATCGTTGTTAAAAATAAATGTGAAAAAGAACCTACAAAAAATTAAATCTGTCGAAAAAATAACATTTCACTACTTTTCTTTTTCTTTTTCTAGATAACTTTAATAATATATTTCTTGACCAAGTGTTATCAATATAATATAAGCTTTATTAGTCAGATCTCAATGTACAATAATAGGTTACGATACATCGTTGTAAAAATATATAATTATCCAAAAAATTATATTTTCAATTTTATAAGAAATAAATCTATAAAAATGCAGATGGTCCCTGTTCATCAGAGTCCGGATTGTTTCCTCTTTTTCACCAAATTCGGCTTTACGTTGTCGCGAAATTTTGATTTCCTTTCACATTTTATAATACCCGTCTCTTCATTGTTTTTATTTTTTAATCAAATATATTTTAATCAAGTTCTATGACTCATACTGTATTTAACTAAATCAACAGCCCCAATTATAAATATCGTGATAAAAACTCTTTTCTCATTTTCTTTACTTGGAAAAAGAATACATTTTTTTCCAATGAACAAGAAAATCAATTTGTATCTTAGTTGTACACGAGTTGAGAACAAGGTGGGTGGATTTTGGAAATTACTGAGGTCTAATTTGGTGTATAAATCAGCTGTCACGCATAAAATAGAAAAGTAGTAATACAGGAATATGTTACCTTCAGGGGAATGGTTTTCATTACAGTTGAAAAAAGAGAGTACATTTTGGTTGTATTTTAGAAAAAGTATGTATTTCTTTTAAAATTTCTTATAAATTTATCACACTGAAACTAAATTTTAAAAATTTAAATTTAGAAAAGGAATTACTATAATGAAATGCATACTTAAAAGACAAAAAAATTATCAGGTTTATGCTTTTTATGGATAAATGGATAAAAAACATTACTCATGATTAATCTTTCTTCTGTTTATGAATGTTACTTTGAAAATAGAAAAAATAAAGTCCTCAGGGAGGTAATTTTAGAATTTGAAGAAAATTAACTTTGAAATGAATGAACACAACAGGAGCTTGTTTAGTCTTTGATTTTTTTATATTTATTTTCTCACTAATAATGTGAGTCTGAATGCTCTGTACAAAATAGGTGGTTAAAATTACTAGGTTTAATATTGCAGTATACATGTAATAAAAAAATGAGACAAAAATTAATGTACTACTTCAGGAAATAAAATTGTTTACTCGAGTTTTGAAAAATGTGAATCTGTTTTCTTCTTGCGTCAGTTAAGACTTTTGATATTAACTAAAAAGCACTGAAATAAGTATTTTAAATTTCAGTGAAAAGTTAAACACATATCTTGTATAGTTTAGCTAACTGTTTGATTCATTAAATCTAAACAAAAAAGAACATAAGCAAGCAAAGAGCAGTTTTTAAATTCAATGATGTATACAGTTATATTATTATTTGAATATAAAAAACTAAAGACAATATCATTGCATAGAGGATTGAATTTGACGCAGATGAGACACCGTCGTCCTTTTTATATTTTTTTCTGACGCTCTAATTACAAGCAAAAATATATTTTGGTAGTTTCTATTTATAAAAAAGTCTAATGGTTACAAAAAAAATGTGTTAGATTTTAGGAATTACATTTGTACTGAAACTTAAAATGCATAAAAAGGTATTTCCATTTATATTCGAAAATTTATCAATAATTGATTTTGTAAATTTATGAAATTTCAAATATGAATAATTTTTTCTCTTAGATCTAAATAACTGCAATTAAGTAGGGGAGAGTGGGGTCAATTGTAACATTTTTTACTTAACTATTTTTAACTAACCAAAAATCCAATATATTATTAGTATTAATTGACAGACGAGTAAAGTAGACTATCCTCTACTTGAAAAAAAATATAAATACCTTATTTTAAATGTTATTATATTAGTTATTAAAAATTTTTGACAGTCGTGCACTTGTTACAATTGTCCCCACTAACGGGCTCAATTGTAACAGTTCATAAATTCAACTAAAACATAGTTAATTATACATATTATCATAGTTGTGATATATTTTTTTATTGATCAAAATCGTAGTGATATTTTAGGAGTAAAAATAATAATGAGCAGAGACCTAAAGGGTTAAACTTTTAACTTTAAGGGGTTCAAAATTTTAATTTATGCTGTGAAATGTGACAAATAAAATAATCCGCATGCAACATAATGTAAATGATATAGGAAACTATTGGTGGTTCTTAAAGAGTTAAGTAATGGTTTGTAAGCAAAAGATTATTCATTTTCAGCAGTTACAATCGTCCCTTTACTTATTGTTACAATCGCACCCAAGACGCCATTTCAGCTTCATTTGTTAAAAACAATGCTAGTTAATTAACAAAACTAATATTTTTTTTGAAATGTTAATTAAGGTGTCCACTTACATATTCGGTTAATAATTTTTATTTGTTTAAACAAAATTACTTTGTTACAATATAATATTCTAATACCAAAAAAAGTACTTGCGTGACGTGAAAATATCTTTTGTGATGTAACTCTTTCAAAAGTACATAAAAATGGTTGCCATCAGGGGTGTACATGTAGATTTATTAAATACACCTTGTGCACCACCTAGGAACCAAATCTAGAACCCGACACTCGAAATTTTTGCTCTGTTACAATCGTACCCTGTTACAATTGACCCCACTCTCCCCTACAAATTTTAAAAATTAGTTTTGGAAGTGAGCCGTGTTTTGCAGATTTCACCCTTAACGTAGAAAAGGACACTGGTGTTTCATGCTGTAATTCATAACCATGAACTATTAAAATGCTAAAAATAATATTTCTCATATATTTGTAGCTAAACTAATACAAAATAATGAAAAAAAAGTTTAATAAAAATTCTGACTCAAAGTGTTAAAAATGGATGATTCAGACAACTTTCCAATTCCAGGCAATCTCTGTTTTAACAGATATTCAACAAAATGGTGCATAAAATTATTCAAGAAAAGCCTTGAAGACTTAAAGTTTCAAGAAAGTATTTAAAATTTTGCAGAAATTAAAAAAAAAACAAATCAAAAACATTTTGAGTAATCAAAAATATTTCACGAAATCAAGGGCCACTAAGAAATACATTCAATTAAAAGAATTTTTATTCTATTATCGTGCATTGAATATTTTGTGATATTGAAAAATTCGTGTTAGTGCTATTCGTGTTAGACTGTATTTTTTTATAATGTAAAGGAATAATAGTTTATGCACGACAAAAATAATGCTAAAATGTGCTACCTTGTAGTTTAGAGCGCAAACTAATGAACCAAGGAACATTTTGATCAAGGTATTCGAATAAATTTATATGCAAGAAGATTTTAAAATTTAATTATACCTTATATGTATACAACACAATAAAATTTCAGTTGTTGCAACAAGACTCCAACTCATGAGTCGTCTATTATTCGATGTAATATACATAATGAAATATAAGCTAAATAAAATAATATTTAGAATATATTAATTGAAAAAGATTTTTGAGATAACGTGTCATTAATACTACCGCGATGTATGTAGCGAATTCTCGTAATATCTTATCTATTATTATTTTTCAATTCATTATTGGTGTCTCATTTAGAAGTAAGAAGAATAGAAAATATTCCAACTGATTATATTCCGTTACAGAGAATGCATAGATAATGTTTCAGTGATTCAAAAACGTGACGGAAACGACTCTAATTTGAATGAATTTGAAGACGGAGTAATATTATTTTCCGGAGGGTGTGTGGTAAAAAACTAATACAGTAATTACGAGGATTATTGAGGTAGATTGATGGTCAGAACGTGAGATCGTAATAAATATTTTTTTGATATGATCAGTCGTGATTCATTCTGTTACAAACTAGACTTTTTCAATATCCATTTTTCTTATATAAAAGCTTTAGAAATTTATAAGTTACAGATTAGATTGTTATTACACTTTTACTTAAATAAATAAGGATTAGGGGAAATGTTACTATCATCTATGTTAAATAGCAAAAAAATTGAAATATGATATACTTCGAATTTATCTCATAGATTAAAAATTATTTTTTACATTAATAAATTTTATAATTATAATAATTTTTTTATATAGAATATTATTTCACTTTTATTTAAATAAATAAGGATTTGGGGTAGTGTTACTATTATTTATGTGAAATTGCAAAAAAGGAAATACTGTACACTTCAAATTTATCTCATAGATTTAAAATTATTTTGTAAGTATTTTACGTTTATTGAGCATCGAACTTTCGAAATTTTATTAAAAAAATATTTTCATAACTTTTTGATGTTTAATATTTCTATTGATAATTATATTTCCGTTGCTTAAATGCTGACCGTAAAATGTGAGTAAGTCAGAAGCTTTTTCAAAATTTTCATTAAATCAAAGGACTGAATTATTAAAAGTTTTATGAGCGTAATTTACTGGCCCTTAATTAATAAATTTTAGTCTTTTTTAATTTAATAAATCAAAACGTACTCTATGGAATCTTGATACATGAGCTTAAATGTCAAGTTTTTAAGTAGGGGAGAGTGGGGTCAATTGTAACATTTTTTACTTAACTATTTTTAACTAACAAAAAATCCGATATATTATTAGTATTAACTGACAGACGAGTAAAGTAGACTATCCTCTACTAGAAAAAAAATAAATACCTTGTTTTAAATGTTATTATATTAGTTATTAACAATTTTTGACAGTCGTGCACTTGTTACAATTGTCCCCACTTACGGGGTCAATTGTAACAGTTCATAAATTCAACTAAAACATAGTTAATTATACATATTATCATAGTTGTGATATATTTTTTTATTGATTAAAATAGTAGTGATATTTTAGGAGTAAAAATATTAATGAGCAGAGGGTTAAACTTTTAACTTTAAGGGGTTAAACATTTTAATTTATGCTGTGAAAGGTGACAAATAAAATAATGCACATGCAACATAATATAAATGATATAGGAAACTATTGATGGTTCTTGAAGAGTTAAGTAATGGTTTGTAAACATAAGATTATTTATTTTCAGCTGTTACAATCGTCCCTTTACTTATTGTTACAATCATCCCCAAGACGCCGTTTCAGCTTCATTTGTTAAAAACAATGCTAGTTAATTAACAAAACAAATTTTTTTTATTGAAATGTTAATTAAGGTGTCCACTTACATATTCGGTTAATAATTTTTATTTGTTTAAGCAATATTATTTTGTTACAATATAATATTCTAATACCAAAAAAAGAGTACTTACATAGCGTGAAAATATTTTTTGTGATGTAACTCTTTCAAAAGTACATAAAAATGGTTGCCAGCAGGGATCCTAGGAACCAAATCTAGAGCCCGACACTCGAAATTTTTGCTCTGTTGCAATCGTACCCTGTTATAATTGACCCCACTCTCCCCTATTTAATTTTATAGTTGAACAAGAAAATTTTCGTAAAAAAGTTCAAAAGTACTTATAGCAATGAAATTTAAAATTTGTGTATTAGGCTCAATAGAACTCCTTTGAATCTAAGGTCAACGGAAGTGTAATATATTTATAATATATATATATATATATATATATATATATATATATATATATATATATATATATATATATATATATATATATATATATATATATATATATATATATATATATATATATATATATATATATATATACATAAGTGTTGCGAATGTTGCGACAAACTTCTAAAGGAGCTAGGGCACACCATCAGAATTAAAATTGAACAGGAACCTATGACCGGAAATGGCGTCATACACCACTAGGAGTGCTTTCTGATTATGAACTGTTTCATCATGTGCTTCTTTATTATAAATTGTTTCTTCATGTGATTCTAAACAAGTCATGATAAAAAAGCGTTCCTAGCTGCGTACAACGACATTTCCGGGCATGGGTTTCTATGCCATTTTAACCTTGTAGATGTACCTTAACCGAAACCCCCTGTTATACATAAAGTTTTTAGACTGAAAATGTTGTTTTAAAATAAAGCTGCAGCTTTAGGAAAAAAAACTAATTTCTGATTTGAAATCACCACACCCCCGAATCAGGCAGGATCAAGTATTTCTATAAATGGAACAAAAAATTTGTTCCCCAGTGCCGTAATTCAGTTTAGAAAGCAATTCTGGAAATATATATATTCGAAATAGAGAGTTGTGTTGGTTTTACCCACACTTAACCGTCATTTAACTCGGGTGAGCGACCACATTCTTTGTATCTTTGACCTTTCTATACTTTAGCCACAAATAAATGTCAAAGAAGAAATAATTCTATTTCAGAACTTCCTACATAGAGAAAAAAAATTCTAAATATGAATTTCCGGCTTTCTTATGTTTTTTTCTTCAGTTAGTATGGCAAAAGGAAGTGAATAGTCACATAAAACAATATGGTTTTATGATATAAAAGGATATCATCGGCTTCAGGAGTTTCCTAATGACATTTACAATAATACTAATCGAATGATTGATTGAACACCATTCAGTATCAGAACATTAACTATGTCTGGATGTTGACCTCAGTGTTCGACACAAATTGAATTATTTTCTTTTTTTTCAACAACTTGTTGTATTTTATTCTTTTGTAGTACCATTTTTTGCAGCCTAAAGAGGACACAAAGATTCGATAAATGTTTCTAACTGTACTGATATGCAGAGTTAGAATTTTGTATCTAAAATTACGGTAAAATAACAGACAATAGTCTGTCCATCCGATCAACCGTACAGTTTACGGTAAAAAAGCATTTTGTGCCTTCATGATTTTGAAAATGTTAACGACTAGTATGGTTAAAAAACCGTAATTACAAAACTATACGACTTTTTAACCATTTACAAATAGCATTTTTACAAAACCAATTGAAAAATTTAACTGGACATCACGGTTGAACTGTATTTTATCAAATGAACCATGGTATGTGGTTGATTCAGTTTATCTGGCTGTTTCACAAACTGTAAGAAATGGGAAATACTATACTTTTTTATATTAAGCAGTTTTATGGTGCTGCCTTCTATGCTTGCTTGACTCACAGTGTCGTATTGTAATTATCCTGGCTCACTTGGGAAGTGCAGAACTTTCCAAACTCTTCCTGTGTTGAAGGGAATGTGAGAAATATTGTGGTGCCAACGTTGGGACTCAAACCCCAGTTCTGTCGGTCATGAGATTGATAGATTAGCTCCTTCTGCTATAATATGTATCCAGCTGTAAGGAATTAAGTGGCTTTATTTGGTGGGCCTAGTTTTCGCGATAAAACTTTGGTTACTTAACCGTATTAGGTGAAAGCCGTTAATCAACGATTTTTCTCACAGTTAACAGTTTGAATACCGTCTTATTTATGGTTATTTGTCTGTTTTGTTTGAATATGGTAAAATAACAATTGAGTTAATCGTTACTTAACTATTTTTTCCGAAAACTTTTTAACAATGTAGAATTTTTTTTTTCAAAATCAGGATTTAGTTATAATTTTATACAAAAATATAAATAACAATGAATTTAAAATAATTAATCTCTGCTTTTAAATAATTTTGAGAATTCATAAAATTAATGAGGTTTTACTTACATTAAGTTATAATATAGAGACCTTGCTTAAAAGTAGAGCAACTCCATCCTTTGTTTATTAGGAGTATAGAGCCTTAAGGATTAATGCGAGTAAATTGTTCTCCCCATCTGTGTGTTTCTCGGTGTCTTTTGTTTGAAAACCGAAATAAGGTGAATGTGAAATGGTTTTAAAATAATATAGAATTGGCTTGTATGAACGTAAAAGTGAGTTTATTTTAATTTTTAAAAGTGGTGAAAGCTTAATTCTTATAAGTGGTACAAGGCTTTTTTCAATATAAGGGCAAACCTTTCTTCTTCGAAATATTTATAACAAAAAAAAATTGTCTTGACATAAAAGCGAAAAAATTGACTTGATTAAAATTGCGATCTACATGAGCATGTTATGGCAGTTATTTTTAAAACTTTTTCGGTCTGTTTTAGTAATTCCCAGTAGCGACCTGAAATCTACCTAGGATTAGAGAGATGGGCAGCAGCTTGTCTAGGAAATAAATGTGGCCTGACAGCAATATTGATCAAACTCTTGCCGTTAGTCACGATATCCTTAACCTCCATGACCCCCCGTTGTGGGAATACTTTTAATGATACTATAATTACTAATATAATATTATTTTTGTTGCTTTAAAAATATTTATCTTAGTGACGGAGAATGTTAAAAATAATCTTTATGCACAACTTTGTTTTAAGACTTATGAAAATTAATGAATTATCATTTAACGATTATTTTCCTTATTATTTTCGGAATAGAAAGGGAATAAAATGTCACGAATTCATGGGGCAAAATAATGACTAATTAAAAAGGTATGAATTGATGACAAATTAAATTAATTGAAATCTTTTCGCAAAAAACAACTTTTAATGATAAAGTTTTCTGATGATTTCAGAGTTTTTGAAATAGTGAAAAATATCGACCATCTTATGTTGAAAAATTGAAGCATTAAATTAATTTACTGTTTACCTATCTACATCATTTAATTTACTGGAGTTACTTTTATAAAATTGTTAATTTATCAAGTTTATGTAGCAAATGCTTCTTTGAAACTAGGAATTAGCGAAAATTGTGAAGTAGTTGTATAATTAGTTTACGCTTTTAAAGCAAGTTTAGACTTACGCTAATGGAGTATTTTTGCCATTTTCAAACCAACTTATTTATACTTAATAATATTTTATAGATAATAAAGCAAGAATTACTATATTAATTTTGATAGCATTTATAAAATTCTAATTTTCATAAATGTGGCATTTTACAGAGAGGAAATTTAATGATGTAGAATGACACACAAGGCGGAACGCAACACCATACAAAACTCATTTTATTTGTCTAATATTTTATTTGAATTTTAAGCTCGAACAAACCCTATGGTATTTTAAATTTGAAGTAGTTAAGAAAAATTTGATTTTTCCCATAAAAATATTAATTTTATTTCAATGTTCAAATTTCAGGTTAAATTTTCAAATATGACAGGTAAGGTTTAGTTTTTTATTAAATAATTTACTAAAAAAATCACACTACAACTGTGTATGTATAAGTTCAGACCTATTATGGTTAACTTCTTTATAAATGTGGAGTTATGGGATTTGGTATTTCAAAACATTTAATGACATCTCACAGATGAATAATAGCAATCTAAAATATAGCGTATTTAGTTAAATATTTATAGAAGCAAATAATGTGATTGTGGTTTTATCTAAAATAGTATTGATGAGTGTTAAAAATTCAACTAATTGAGTCTTTGTTTCAAGGTAGAAATATGATATAATGCAGAAAACTCTTGTTCATTAGTTTCTTTAAATATGTATTTCTTCTTAGTTTCTGTTCTCAAAAAAAGAATGTGATGAATTTCACATAATTTTTAATAGATTTAAACTTTTCACATTTTTCTTCCTTTTTTTGCAACCCAAAGCGAGCTAACTTTATACGTTTTTCGTCTAAATTTCAGCAATTCCGTCTAAATTTTCCATTAAGCTTCGAACTTGGGGTAAAAAACTATTTCTTACATCTTGAAATCCCATTAAATCCCGTCAAGACCACTTACTTTGCTTGCCTTAATGACTTTTCACTGCTCTACAAATTGGATCCAATTTGCGAAAGGTTGAAAAACGACATTTTCTAAAGCTGTTAAGAAATAAATCTACTCTTTTAAAACAGCTCCTCCGTGGGCGATCAAATCCTAGCGATCCGGAACGTATGTGTCGAATAAATCAAAGTGTGAAAACGATAAGAACAATAAAAGAATCGTTCATGAAAAAGGAATCGTTCGACAAACTCCTTTTAACGAAATAGTGCAGAAAATGGTCGATTCAAAACCAACTATGACTGAGTTCAAATATCATATCTGGGAGATAATGTTTTATGCTCTATTTTTGATATCGAATAAAAATGACTAAACTTAAGCTTATTAAAATTCCTTAGGGATCAATTTATTAATGAGATATATATTTTGAAGAATACTTTATTGTGCTATTGTTAGTTACAATAAAAAACAGACGGAAGTTATTGGAAAAGTTTCGTACATTTTTTTCCTAGCAATAAGGATTTAAATAAGTTCCTTTTAAGAGAGTTTCATTTTGTTTCAAAAATAATGTTCATTCAAAAAGTAAAGGATTGGATATCATCTTACTCATGGTTATTTGAATATGGTGAAAAAACAATTGAATTAGCTCCTATTTAACCATTTTTTCTGAGAAATTTTTAACACTACAATAAAGCGTCGATGCATGTTCTAGATAATTTTTGGTAGATTCAGGAGTAAATTAGCATTGAGTTCAAATACGAATTAAATATTTACTCTATGTTGCATATTGGAATTTCAAAGTAATAAAGTTTTTTAACAACTTCGTTAACTTCATCTTAGAGAGTTAATTCAACAATATTGCACCATGAGATGATTCTCAATTGTGTTTTATTCATATAGCTTCTAGCAATAGGTCAATAAATAAAATTTCACTGAAATAATAATTCTAAACTCACTGGGGTAAGTTTGGTTATTGCTTTGGTGTTGTCTTCTTTGTGTGGTTCTTCAGGAAATGGGGTTCGCAAAGCGTGGTTAACTCATCAATATATAATGACTTCTTCCCTGCTGCTTTTGTATATCAACGAAAGGTGCAAACAAGTGAAAACGTTCTACTTTCTGCAATTAAAATTCTTTTCCTTTGCAATTAAAAAGTAATCATCATGAAAAAAATTGAATCGAATGAAATACTTTTCTATGAGATAGCTTGGATGATTATGTGTTTATGAGTTTTGAATGCATAGCGATTATTAAAGCTCAATTTTAATTTAATGCTTTATTAGGAGAACTATTTTCTTAAATTTATTAAGTTGCAGATTATTTTAAAAATTGTTGTGATCTGACTTATGTTGAGCCGATTAAAAAAATTCATTTATATCTAAATGTCATTACATTTCTGTTATAAATAACGAGTTTTTATTTGCCTTATTATTTATAACATATTCGAACTATAAATTTTCTTGATCAATTATCTGAAGGTGCCAAGTAATAGTTCTAAAATAAATAATGATCTATAGGACTAGTTTAGTTTCAATTAGGTTTCTGTATTAATTATTTTCACAGAACAGTTTTATGGAAATGTTTTTATTTGAGAACTATTTTCATCGCGATGTTAACCATTCCGCATTACCTAGGCTTCGTCAGCCTATATACATCATTTTCTAGCTCTATCATTTATATCATTTTCTAATTCTAGTTCTTTTATAGTACTAATTTGATATTTAGCCTACTTTTATATTATAACTTTTTCTCATAAAAATAAAAGGAGTATTGAAAACGCTTTGATTAGTTGAACATAATTTTCATTTTTTTTTCGTTTAATGCCGTCTATTCTTTTGACTAAAGTCGTATAACGTAAGCTATTAACTACAATTTGCTTTAACTGAAACAGTATAGTAGTCAAACTGATCACATAACAAACCTCGTACTTCAAAATGCTTTAAAAAGTTTCTTTTCTAAAAAACTAGTTTTTTCTAGTATTTATTCCTAATGTTGAGCTGGAGTTGAACACCATAGTACAACATGGGGCACCATAATGCATGTACGTGCTCTGAATATTTTATTTTACTTATTGTTACACTCAATCTGCTGAAAATTAAATAGTTTTTCTAGTAATGAATAATTTTGTAAAAATAAAAGTTTTTGTAAAAATTTCTTAAAGCAATTAACTCCTAATCACAATTTTAATAAGGCTGTTAGAATAAGATCTTTAATTATATTCTGTAATTATAATTGTAATTATTGTTTAAAATGCATACTAGCAATGCTTTTATGGAATGTAAACGTAAATCCTTTTTTGACTTAATTTGCTTCAAGTCTTTACTTATATTTAAAATTTGTTTTAATATTTAAAAGTGAAAGGATTAGGTCACTACACACTAAAAGTAAAATTATAATGAAACTTAAATCTGGAAAAATCATTTACATCAAATACTGAAATTGTTCTACGTAATTTAAAGCAGGGAAAAAAGCAGCACTTTTTTGCAAAAAACGGAATTATTTTAGTATTTTAATATATCTATAAAATAGGCTTCAAAAATGAACTTAAGCTTTAAATGTGAAAAACATTCCCCTAAATATTGTTCTCCAATTAAATATTCTTCAACTTATATTTTAAATACAGATTTTGTTAGTGTCACGAATTGCTTTTTTTAAAAAAAAAGTTATAGACACACCTTGAATATTCTTAGAAAAAACCTGAAACTGATTTTTAAATACCTCTAAACAACAAGAAGACATAAAATTACCAGCCGATTGATTATTAGAGAAAAGGCCATAAGTTCAAACCTCGTTGGCTCTAAATATATATAATTTTATAACAGCAAACCCTCATATATCTTTCAATTCTATGTCCATATATTTTTGCTCATACTTCTTCCTACACTGAGAAAAAAAAAGTTTGGTCAAAACTACCAGAATATGATAAAATTTACCGTGTCGTGTGTAACACCAAAAGCTCGTTAATTTTTACTGAAGCGTTTTTATAATGCTTTAGGTAAAATTAACAGTAAAATATCTTTTTAATCTGTGTAAAAATGTGGTAAAGTTTGTTAAATTTGTTTATTCTTGGTACCTTAGAGTATGGCATAAAAAACATTTATTCGGTTCAATTTACATTTCAGTCTGGTATTTTTACGATTCGTATGGTAGTAAGAACTATAATTGTGAAAACTAGAATTTTCGGTGATCTGTTACATTTATGAAGGGAAAAATTACCCCGTAAATGGTTTAAATATCATATATTTTGGTTTCATAACCATAATTGTTTTTTTTTTCCTTAGTTTTCTCTGTAATGTCATTATCATATAGTACAGTAGTTTTACCAAAATTTTTCTTCCGTGTATGAAACACATTTTATTTCAATGTTTAATTGAACTTATTTTCTTCCTTTTTTTAAATACAAAAGAATTTCAGCAGCTAAGGATAAAACTATAATTTAATTTAAATATGAAAAAAATTTGTTATTACATTACCCACGACCATACTATGGAGCTTCAATAGAAACGATCAAACTTTGAACTAATACCGGACTTCCTCCCAAATTCGTAAAAAACTGAATTATTTAAGTATTATAGTAATAATAAAACATGTTTGAGAAAAAAACATCAATTTTAGCCCTATTTGTGAACAAAAACTAATAAGACTCAAAGTAAAAAAAAAAAAAAAAAAAAAAAAAAAAAAAAAAAAAACAAGATTAAATTTCCTTCAATTCCTATTTTAAATAAAGGCTTTTTGGCAAAAGTCTGTCACGAAGTTTTGTTTTAAAAAAAGCAGTAAACATAGCTTAGAAATTCTTACATAAAAAACCCTAGCAACTCAATTTTAAATATCTCTGAAATCTCAGAAACAACAAGAAGACCCATAATTGTTAGCCCATCAACACCTTTTCAAACGCGAAACGTGACAGCTCTCTAAGAGAAAGTGTCAAAAGTTCAAACTTCGGTGGCTCTAAATATATAATTTTATAATAGCGAACCCTCATATATCTTTCACTTCCGGCTCCAGAAACTACCGCAGGCGCCATTTTTGCGCAAACTTCTTCCCTATAACTTACAATTTTTTGGTCGATGTTGGTTGGAATTAGGTTTCCTTCCTTATCGATATGTGGGTGGATTAAAAGAAGACTTTTTTCCGACCTAAAAATGTTCGCAGCACGACTTGATGTTTATGGTACTGACCACTGATGCATTACGATCTGCTTTAAACCATTAAAGAATATGCTAAACTCTTTAGCCAGATCAAAATCTTTAACATTTTATTTACTTTTTTATCGTAATAGACAGTCTAATAGTCTTTGTGTTGAACTATTTGTCGTGATTTATACATATGTCTGGATCTTATGAATGCTCGTTGAAAAACGAAATTTAAGGCCTCTCATTATCGAACTTTAGTTTCACCATACTTTGTTGAATTGCGTTTGTAATGAATATAAATATCACTATCGTTTATTTTAATTCATTATGAATTTATTTATAGCTGTATAGTTTAACTTAGTTTTTATCAAAGTGAATTACAAGTAGGGGTTATATATTACTATTCTTAAGAGGTTATTCACATTATTATTTTATACCCTTGCTTGTTAAATGCATTTCCATATGACTAATCTCGATCTACTCTTATAAAGGGAAGTTTGTCCAGAAGAGTTATAATCTCCTTGTTAAAATTTAACGATATTTATAAGTTTGGTATTTATAAGTTAACTTTTTATTTTGGAAAGAGTTTATGCATTATAAATGGTGGCTATATATTACTTTTTCTATTTTCAATTTAAACTGCTTTAATTTTGATATATTTTATTTTATCTGTCACTAAATATAAAATATGACGTTTGTCACGAATACAGTTTGGCTATTTATTAACAAATGAAGTATGGATGCAATATTTTTTTTTCTACATTGAGGAAAAAGTATGGTCAAAGCTACTATAATATGGAAAAATTCTCAAAATTCAAAAAAAAATATGTGGAAAAAATCGTTTTAAAATGGGTGCCGTAACAAAAGAATAAAAATAAAATTATTTTAAAAATTGATTCAGTGTTTTCAGAGAAAAATGTAACAGAATCGGTATTTCCAAGATGGACTGCACCGAGAAAAAAAATGTGGTCAAAACTACAGACCCACAGAGCAAGAAACATGGTAAAATTTACTTTGTTTCCTTCTGTATGGGAACACCAAAAATCACAATAATTTTTATCGAAGGGCTTTGATAATGATTTTGGCAAAATTGACAGTAAAAAATTGTTCTATAATACGTGTTAAAATTTGGTAAATGTGATAAGAGTTGGTAATTTTATCATGATACCTTGGAACATGGCATAAAAACCATTCATTCAGTAAAATTTTCTTTTCAATTTTGTATTTTTACAATACACGTAGTAATAAGATCTATAATTTTGTAAGCCAGAACTTCTGGTAATACGCTGCTTTGTCATATGAACAGAAAAATTACTAAACAAATGGTTTATAAACAGTATAATTTTGGTTTTATTACTGCGTACTGCAATGCGATAATTTTACCAAAATTTTTTTTCTCCGTATACAATTTTTTGTGATTGTTTTGTGTTAGTTTCCATCTTTTTAAGTTAATTTATTTCTTGCCATTTTTTAAAATTAAACATTAAAATAAAATGCTCTTTTCTGAATACAAAGTTTCGGAAACTGTTACAAAAGACTGATCTTTTTAATTTAGAATGAAATGGGCAACAGTTATGCGTGCAAAAATTAAAGCCCACTTTGGGCTAGGAATGTTCAGTATATGAACTACATGTTTCATACCAATTCTACAAAAAGGAGATAATTTATGAAAAATGTATAAAATAAAGCAGATAATTTTTCTATTTAGCTTAAAAAAATCTCAAGAAAACATGTATTCTTTGAAATCAAGTAATATAACTCTCTTCCTAAAAAGCAGGCGTTATCTTACAATAATTTTACAGATAAATGTAAATACCGTTGGTCGACAAAACTTTTATAAATGATAGGTTACATAAATTCTATATTAAATATATTATTAAATATATTCTTAACTTACAAGTATATAGTATATTGATTAAATGCTTATTTGAAATATAAATTACAATGTCTTTTAACTGCTCTCATTCATTTATTTATTTTGTAAACTTTAAAATTCTAATGTGGGCCTAGATATTATGAAGTTCATGTTTGAAAATTTTACACATGTCTTCTATTTCAATTGATTCCATTCCAATTAATGATTTTCTACAATTTTGAGTGTCAGTTGCTATGAATGCTTCTAATTAGCTTCGACAAAATACTTTGTTTTACGTCATAAAAGTTTAGATTAATAGGAAGGAAAAAGAAATTTGTAGAGAAGTGAAAAGTCATTAAGGCAAGCAAAGTAAGTGGTCTTGAAGGGATTTAATGGGATTTCAAGATGTAAGAGATAGTTTTTTAAAAATTTCAGAAATTATTCTCGACTATTTGCACTATTTCATTCCTAATCACGCTCATATCCATATCTTGTTCATAATCCTATTTTCTGAAACATGTTTTGTTAACAGCATTTTATATTACACGACTAAAACTTACAAATTACTTATAAAATTTAGGTCCAAATGTTTTGTTTCTTTTAATTAACTATTACTTAATTCTTCCTTTTTTTTTGTTTAACGTTACAAAAATTTAATGTTCTATCAAAAAGAATTTTAAAAATTTCAGAAATTATTTCAGAAGTATTGCATTATATAAATCCTAATAACATATATACACTATAAAAAATTCCAGGTAAATTTACAGTACCGGTACTAAGAATGCCAGTACGTACCATTTACCCTCAAATCAATTTTTATCAGAACATATTACGGAACCAAAAATCTGATATACCGTACTTTTTACAGTAATAATTAGTGTAAAATCGCCGAATCACTCTAATTAAATAAGTATTACTGTAAAAATTACAGTATAATATTTTGCAGTAAAAATAGATTTTACGATTAAATGGATTTTATGAATGATGCACCTAAAGTACCTGTGTTTTATACAAAATTTGATCCGGAATTTTTTTTACAGTGTATCATCATATTCATTATCTGACTTTCAAACATGCTTTGTTAATTATCTATATACATATTTCTCTTACACGGCGACAAAAAAAAGCCTCATTACAACTCCCCGAATGGCAACGCTAGAAAATCGATCAATGATTGCCGCTAAAAATGTCACATGTCAAAGCTAGAGGAGGTGGCTCAGCATATAGCGCTTTTAAAAACGGAAACTGAAATAACCCGTGAGCATCAGCTGCGGCAATCTCATACTATTAAGCTAGGCAGAAGTGAGTAGTCTTTGCCGATAGATCTCTATTTTAGTATTTTATCGAAAGCGCTTTTTTTCACGAATTTATATATTACGAATTTATTTGACGATTTTTGATTTATATCACGAATTTTTTTGTTTTATTATTGTTATTAGTTATTCATTGAAAAATTAGTCTCAGTCGTGCTGTCACGCTTTAAGATTTTATACTATAACACATTTCTAATAGGTTTAGCGAATTACATGTCATTTATTTGAATTCGAATTTATTTTAATGACTTAGTATTTACTAAAAAGATGTACTTTTTTTGAAATAAAAAGTTGTCATATGGATTTGAATGATTGCTTTGAATTCTTAGAATTTTGTGCATTTACAATGTACCTAAGTTAGTAGCAAGCGAAGCGAGCTTGGTTTCCGAAGCAAACAATATAAGATTGCGTAGCAATTTTCGGGGAGTTGGCGAGCGTTAGCGAGCTGGGGGCGCAGCCCACTAGTGTTTTATATTACATGATCAAAACTTATTTCAAATAACAGATAAATTTGAATCCCAAAGTTTTATTTCTGTCAACTAACTGCATCGAAATCTTTCTTTTTTTGTTTGAAGTTAAAAAATAATAAATTGGTATTCTATCAGAGAAACTTAAAAATTTAAAATTTTTTTACAGTAGTTATTACACTTTTTCATTCACAATCACACATATATCCACATCCGTTCATTACTTATTTCCTTAAACGTGTTCCGTTAATCATATTTTTAATTAGATGAATGAAATCTCATCAAACTAGTAATTAAACTCGCAAAAAAATATTTCAATAATTCGAATAGTAGCGGCACAATTCTACCTATATCAGTTATTGTTACGCGCTGCTGAACATATTAGTTATGCCAAACTTTCATTACCACGATGACAAGACCGAGGGAGTCACTTAATGTCGTGACACGACGGTCTGGTGACTTTTCCCCGTACATGGATGGTCACGGTCAATACACGCAATGGTAACTAACATTTATTTATTTATTTTGAACCCACAGCTTTATACCTATATCGTAACAAACCACCTGTGAAACGAGACGAGGTCACTTTCACGTTGCTCGTCTTTTTTTTTCTTCTTTTCTTTCTTAACAGTTCGGAATGTTGGCCAAACAGAAAATGATTTGACATAGCATCGAGGGGTCAGAGTTTGTGCTATGGCGATAATTTGTTAATTTGAATGATACTGCGGAAATACCTTGTTTGGAGTTAAATATAATTAGAGTGACATGAAGAGAAAAAAGTTGATTCGGTCATGAAATGTTAGTGACTTACCGGATTTGAAAAACATATTGTTTCGAATGTTACGATGGCATTTTTGCAAAAAATAAATGCACTTACTTTTCTAGTTTTTTGTGGTGCTGAACGTAAAAATACACGTAGAGTTTTTGCTACTCGCATAGTTCCGGTTTTTTAATTATTTGTTACTCGTTATGAGAGTTTCTTTTTCATTGATCTATTATCGGAAACGGAAGTGAGAAATTTTTCTACAGTAGTTATCATAAATTAAGGAAAAGAATCACAAAAATGACCGTAACTCCAAAAGTTAAGCATGATAATCAATGAAACTGGCACACGTTATAATGCACATAATTTTGTATAAAATGACGTAAAAAGTATTAACTAGACAATTATGGTGTAACAGAAATTAGGACATGTATGAAATGAACAAATCAAATGTGTCAGTTTAAAATGAGAAAATTCCTTCAGTATGAATACCTACAGCAATATAGCACATACAGTGATGCTTTTAATTATTGGGTCTACCAGCTCCATAGGAAGTGTAAGCCATTGTTATTGCAAAGTAGTTGCAAGATTTGCAAGGTTCTGAGAAGGAGAATTGAGAGCAGTTATTTATTACTCGCTCTTTTCGTAATTTTTCCTCCAGGATAACCAGTGTAGTTAACGCACGTTGATAAAGTTTTGTATCTTAACCTTCAGTAACATTAAGTTTTTTAACCTTCTGAGTTCAAATTAAAGGCGAATACAGCTGAAATTTTTTTTGTGAAATTATTATACATAAACTGCATTTGGAAAAGAAAATTACCGATTGCAAATAAAATTCGTTTATCCATAGATCTTAAAATCACTTTTATAATAATTTATTACTTTGTAATATCTAATTTACAAATTGTTGAAAATATTTTAAGTTGTCAGGTATTCGAAATTTTGCAAATTCAATACAGGAAAAATTCAATTTGATTTCTGAGAAACAGTTAGACAGATCTCATTCAAATTTAATATTTAATAACATTCTTTAAAATGTAAAAATTACCTAACTTTACATACCTTACAATTCAAAATCTTTTCTACTATTATAGTACGTGAAAGAATAAAAAGTAATAAAAGCTATTAAAATTTATTCTTTGACGAAACTACTTTTACACAAACATCTATCCCCTGAGCCACAGCGGGGTTTCGGAGAAATATTGTAAATTTTGATTTCAAAATATTATTTTAACATAATTGGCAAGATATGTTTTTAAACTCCTCATATAATATATCAATCATTTTTGTTTCTCTTTGTTATTTATTTTTTGATTGTGCGCTGTTTGATTAACCTATATATATATATATTATATATCAGTGTTTTCAAACTCTTTTTAAAATAAATTAAATAAAATAATGAGAATTTGCTTATATTTTCAGAGGGGATCCAGACAAATGTGATTTTTACGGCAACACATGCCTTCATTGTGCTTCTGGCAATGGACATATAGACTGTGTTTCCTTTCTGGTCAATTTTGGAGTCAATTTGTGGGCTCTGGACAACGATTTTCATACTGCCAAAGATGTTGCCGTTCTTAACCAAAAGAATGAAGTTTTGAGGCTTTTGGATCAAGCTCAATCCAAACATGCTCTCGTCAATAAGAAACTAGTGCAGAGGTTAAAGGAAAAGAGCGTGTACGATGCAGAAAAGAGGATAAAAAGCTACAGAAAGTTACAACAAAAGGCAGCCAAGAAAGCCGAAAAAGAAGAAAAGGAGAGGCTGGCCTCTGTTGATGGATTAAGATCGTCACTTACAGCTTTTAGAAGAGATTCCAGGTAAGCGAAAATCCATTGAATGTAAATAAATTTTCATAAAATGAATAATTTGAACAGCATCAAAAATATTCTGTTGTTTTTACACTGTTAGAAATGGTAAAATACATCGGCATGGTAAAAACAGGGGCAGCAGTCTGTCTATCCAATTAACCATTAACCGTAAAGTATACGGTAAAGAATCTGCATGAAATCCATCTGCAAGGAACTGACTTCATTAGATGAGTTCAGTTGGTGCAATAAAATTCTGGTTATTTAACCGTATTAGGTGAAAGCAGTTAGTAATCTGTTTTTTTCCCTCGCAGTTAAAAAATTCTGTTACAGTTGAGTACCATCTTATTTATGATTATTTGGCTATTTTGTTTGATTATATTGTAATAACAATGAAATAAATTGTTGTTTAGTTTATTTTTTATTACAATGTAAAAAGTTGCGGAGCAAATTACGGTAAAAAGTATTTTCACCCTGAGTGCAGCCTCCATAAAATATATTTCACCTTAAAATTTATACATTAATATTTACAGTTATATTTAATTACCGAAATTCAGTAAATATTACTGTAAAAGTTGCGGTATGTCAGAATTTTTTACTCTGTAAATTTTATGGTATAAAGTACTGGCACCCTGAGTCCTGGTACTTTTTAACATAATTTGATCAGTAATTTTTTTACGGTGCATAATTTTGCTGAAGTATGCTGATTATCTCAGCAATCAGGCAATCAGCAACAAATAATCTGTATATTGTTTGAAGACTTGATTATTTTTATCATCCATTAAATATTGCCATCGTATTCTTATTACACTTGAAAAATCAACTTACACCATCAGGAAATGGGGACCTAAGCTTTGATTATTATTTTTCAATGATATGCCAAAAGTATATTAAGTTGAATATAAAATTCCTGTTATTTTCATACGAGAACCATTTAATTGTTAACTATCAATGTTTTTATTTCATTTTTTTGCATTGCATTTCAAAATATTTTGAAATGATCCTGTCAAACATTTCATTTCTGCTTTCATTTATCACGCTTTTTTTCCTTAAAACAAACTGAATATCCAAAGATTACCTGCTGTTTCATAAAAGTCACACCCTCCCGACATTTAAAATCGTTTTGTAATTCCACTGTTCTAAGAAACAGTTAATAATGATTCAACAAAGCAAACATGGATGTTAGGAAGTCATGAATAATTCTATTTTATTTTATTTTCATCTCTATATTATTGTGTTGAAGTTTGTGCAGAAATACTTTTACTCATTTTCCGAAAAAATAGTTCGTTATTGAATCATAATACAAACATTTTTAGCAGTTACATGTAGAAGTGTGAGGATGCTTTGGTCAAACGCATCTATTAAATGCTAGATAAAATTAAAATAATCACTGTAGTCAATTCATTACAATTTAATCAAAATGTTATTGCAAAGATTTACAAAAATCTAGATCCATATTTTAAATCCATTTCTTTGCATAAGCGGGTATTTTTCAATAGTAAAAAAAATTATTGATTCTATGTATGCTCATTTTTGTCTTAATAAGAACATTCCTATTTTTTATCAATATAAAACTTCATTACTAAATCTATTTGAAAATTATACATAATATTTTCATAAAACACTTTGCTACTACAAAGTATTTATCCGTTAAAAATTATTATTATTATAATAAAAATATTAATAATAGATTTAATGTTTTAGTGTTCTTATTGATTAGCTGGATAGTTGCCTTTCTATCCTATCCTTTGCTCGCTATTAACTTTGATCCATATTATATAGTCATGTTGCTACATCCTTAATAATGTAGTTTTTTAATTATGTTTCAGTATAGTTTCAAACAATAAGACTCATTGATTTGCATCTTAATATGATAGTTTTTATCTCCTTTTGATTTTTATACCTTTTACTCAGGTTAAATATATCCCTGATATATAAATCCCTTTCCTCTTAATCTTAAAGTAAACAATTCATGTTCAGTGCTTTTAAAATACTGATGTTGAAATGAAATGTATGTTTTTGTCTTTTTCGATACTGTATCCATGCGTAATTAGAGTATGCTACACTGTTATATCAATTTTAAATCAAGATAGAGTTTCTGTTCCACTGAATTCAAAATAAGTAGAAATTGTGAAAGTAATTCTTGCTTTTAAGTCTATTTTTGTAAGAAGAAAAATTAAATAAAAACTTTTAAATTATCTTCTTTCGCGGAGCTATTGGAGCTACTTACATCTGTTCTTCAAAACCGGTAGCATATTTATTTTCTTAAGATTATTTTTCTTTCGAAAAGTAATGTTTATATTTATTTCTTGAAAATATTTGATTGCTTTCATTGTGCTCATTTTAAAATGAAGCCATTTAGAATTGAACAACAATTCAATATAAACACATTCGTTAAGTTGTCGTTAAATATAAATATTTCATTTATTATTTTCATTCATTTATTTTCATTATATTTCATTACTATATTTCAATTAAATGTTTTCATTTTTCTTATCAATTTGTCTTTATATATTGAATTTTTTTTTCAAAATAAGCGAATGAAAACATTACAATATATGATGAAAAGTTATTTCATAAGTAATTTAAATATTAAAAAAAAAAAAACTGAGAGATTATAAAATAGTATAAACAGAAGTATTTAATTTTAAATGAACTGGACCAGAATTCGTATAAAAAAATTAAATTTCTTTAAAGTAAAATTTCGAATATAATTAAAATTTCTTTCATCAGCGGTATTTATTTGAAATCAACTACCGAATCACCAGAAAGTTGTGAAGATCATATTTTATTTTTCTTATCATATTTTAGACCTACATTATACAGGGTTATTCATAATTCCCTCCGCCTGTAAACGCCATTTTTCTTTACTACAACTGGCTTCAGTGGTACATGTTACTGCCATCTACCGGCAACTGCTTAAATTAAAACTTGAATACTTTCGGAATAATTTCATATGTTCTTTTTTGCCATATTAGTCTTCGCTTATTTACTATTACGCTTCGAAACCCCGGAGGGAATTATGAATAACCCTGTATAACTACTTTTTTATACTTTTCACTTTATATTTCTAATATTTTTTTATTTAATATAGTTTTACTAAATTCCTATTTCAATATAAAATTTATTTATTTCAGAAACTCCCAAAATGCCCAAAAGTTTTCCGACATAGTCAACAACGGAAAAGATAAGGAATCCTCTTTAAAAAAGTCAACGTCTACGGAACGCAAGAAAAAAAGTGTCGTGTTTAGGCCCGGTGACATAATTACAAGAGATGAAGAGTTGGACAATCGTTCTTCAAACTATACTGAAATTAAAAGGATACCACGGATATCAACCCCTGATTATGTCAAAGAGAGCGAAGATGGTCATTCATCTCCAGACAATCCATCTCGCAGCACATCCGATACGCATTCCAGTGACGACGCGAACAGCGACGTGTTGCAAACTGCCGATTCTGGAATAGGGGACGAACTCCACGAGACATCGTCCTCTCACGTCAGCATCTTCGACCGACCAGGATTCGGGACTGTTGCTTTCAGGAGTTCCTTAGTCAATCTAACAGCTCTGACTACAACAGCCACGGTACTGGATAATGGTAGCAGGGACAATAACAGAAATTCGTACGAGAACTGTGGAAACCAAAATCACAAAAATCTCTCGTCCACTGTTTCTGATAGCATAGGCAGTGCGAGTAGTCTGGTGAGAAGGCACATCCACTGGGAAGACGAATACGAAGCTGATGACTTTGACGAAGCTGATGATGACGACTCTGATGACGAAGTATCAGATGACGAAGACTGCGAAGCAACGGACCCTTTGTCGTTATTCTTGACTACCGTAGGGTTAACGGAATATTTGCCCCTTTTTCAATCAGAACAAATTGATTTAGAATCTTTGTCTCTTCTGTCTGAAGAGGATTTGAAGGCTCTAGGGATGCCCCTAGGACCCAGGAGAAAGTTAAATAAAGCGGTTGAAGAGAGAATGAAGACTTTGAAAGATCCTGGAATTGTGCACGATAGTCAACTTTAATGAAACTAAAGAGAATTTGTTCTTTTTAAAACTTGTGATTTGCTTCGTTCTGTTTTTTACAAGATTAGGTATGGTGTACATATTAATTTTTATGCATGCAGGATTTGTCAAAGAAATTTGGTGAATTGTAATAATAGAAAATTAGATCTGTAAGTTACACTTTATTTCAATTGCGTAATAATGTAAATTTTTTGAAATTTTGTCCATAGAAAATTTTAATGTAGTGCTCTATAAATGCTTTATGAACTACTTTAAAGTTATACTTAAAAATTTATAAGAGTAAAACTTTTTGAAAAATATCAGAAAAAAAGGGTTTCAAATGTATGAATCTTGGTTATTGCTTTATATTAATTAAGATGTGAATTCTAAATTTATTCTAAATTATTATCTTTTTCAAAATACATTGAAAGTTAGTTTCCATTAAAAATCTTTTGTCTTGAGAATTGAATGAATCGAATTGATTGAATTGAATTGAGAATTTTGTTTTGAGAACTCACTCATTTATTTTTTTCATAAGTCATTTTGGATTTATATAAATTTAATTTTATATTTATAATAAGGTTTAAAAATAAATTCAAAATTTTTAAGTGTGACTATATTCATTCATGGAACAGAAACACATATTTTCGAAATTAATAATTTTTGTTTAAAAAATATTTTTGAAATGATAAAAGAGCTTATGATTGTGAATAGTATTTGTGAAAATTTATTTTATGGATTAAAAACCTATGTAAACTTATTTATGCACAATAATCAATTTTTTCGTGTATTTTGTATGAAAATTTCTACATTGTAAAAAATTTGAACATACTTTCGTATAATAATGTTTTGACAAATGTTTATTACGAGAAAATATTTATGAAAATATATGCTGAAAATTAATGAAATGGATATAAGTAAAATTTGTATATTTATTTATGAATTATTTTTATACATTTTAAAAAAAGAGTGATTATTTTGTATCTGAAATTAAATTAAAAAAAATAAACCGTGTGGTTAATTTATTAAACTTGATTACACACAACAAACGAGTTTAAAACATTCCAAATTCACACCTTATCATTATTGAGTTTATTTTTCTTGAGAAATTATAAATACTTAATTTGAACTCTAGAAAATTGTAATGTTAATAAACATTTGACAAAACTGAGGACAAATAATAGTTAGCCGTTAAATGAAGTTCCATAAAATAATGTTTTCTTTTTAACTTGCAGCGAAGCTGATTTTTTTCTAAATACACTATTGCTAATGTTTATAAACTATTTCTTAATTTTTGCTTATAACTACAATGTTTATAGCTGGATATATATTATTTTATATTAATTAAATTTATACTCATAAAATTATTCAAACTATTTATATTTCGATAACTTCATTTCATATTACTAGTTGAATACCAGTTCTTCCTACAGGATAAAATCGATATTAATTAACCCAATGCAATAATTCGCAAAAAAGAAAATCACATAATGGCATAATATAACTAGGTTAAAATAATTCCAATTTAATTTCATTATTATTTGTGACCTTTCTCGCTTATTTTACATTATTAGATTTCGCAAAACACATTCTTATAAGTTAAAATTATTAAAATAAAGATTAACTGTTCTCAGTATTGTTCGACACCGAAAGCGATTCTATTGATTATTGATTCTGATCATTACTTGATAGTCTTGAGTGACAGCAATCACGGAATTTTACAGATGAATTTGCTTTGTAGCAAATAATATATTTTTATTTCTTACTTGCAGTTTCACACGGCGCTGCTCTAATAAAAAAGACACTTCAGATATCTTTATTTAGCCATGCTGAAGCATTCCAAATAAATTGGCTCTCAGTACATAGATTTTTTTACTGCTATTTTGCTAATTTTTAAGGTATGTAAATTTTCAGAAATAGTTTCTAGTAACGCTAATGCATTTCTATTACTGGATTACGCTGTTTGTCATTAATATTTAAATTGACTCTTAGATATTACAGATGATAAAACACTAAGAATGTATAAAAAATTATTGGGAGAGTATAATAGTTTGAATATCTAGAGGCAATATACATTTTCAATACATAATTTAAAATTTTTATATTATTTAAACACATGCAGAGGGACAATATTATCATTTTGGCTCATTAATGTGCAAAATACTTGGAAATCCAACTCTAAAATAGGCGACATAAAGTTAACTAAGCGAAAAGCACGGCATTTCAAGTTTTACACCTACTATATTTAATGATTCTCTTTGAGCTTTGTTAAATGTCATAGCGAATGCAAGCCTAACTGAAAATTGCAATAGATTGAAATCGAAAAGCATATCTTTCACTGAGAACCATTCCTGGTATGAAAACATTTTTGCTTCTCTCATGATTGTATCACGTTTGGCAAAAGTTGCTTTACACATAACTTCGTTCCATTCCAGAGATGATGTGTCTATATTATGCGATAAAATAATTGGAAAACCAATCTTCAAACTTAATTATGCTGCAGCATTCCATGTGGTTCTAAGGAATTAAGGAACTTAGTAGAATAAAGCACTGATTGTTTATGATCAGCGACGCTATCAATCGATTAATAAGTCTTAGAATTTGAAGTAGTTTTTTTGTAGAATGTTCTTATTAATTTTGTAAAAAATTTAATTTTGTTGTAGTCAGAATAGCTTGATTGACTCCTCCGAATAGACTTTAGATCACAACACATTCATCCAATGTGATAAAAGTGCATTTTTTAACATATACGAGAATTGTTAGAAAAGTTGCATACTGGATATTTGGTGGGTTCTAAATCAAAGGGTAATTTAAAACATGGATAACAAGTACGCCAACATCTAATGGAGTAGCTCCGATTCCAGATGATGCAATAATAGGAGCATTCTTTTGCTGCTATCGATTTCAGCCAGTAAAACATTAACGAAAAACATTTACACGTTTCTTCTAGTGCATCTAAGGAAAAAAAAACACTTCCATATTCATTAACCGCTTTTAAAATTCTGTGAAAAGCGTTTTTTCTTTTTCTCCTTTTTATTTCAAATAATTAACTATAAGAGCTAAATCCCCCCCCCCCTAAAAAATTGTCTAGCCATACAATATAATTTATTTTCTTTAAAAGCTTCTGTCAAGAACGTCAAAGCCATCTCATCTTGGAAATTATATTCCTTGCTGTAAAAGAGTTTTACTGCTCATAAGTAAGCATATGTTTTCAATCAATGTAAGTGACTGGTTACATATATATATATACATAAAAGCTTATTGCGACCTTATGTGTCTATTTTTTTGTGAATTTCGCAGAATATCTTCGAAAAGATTTTCTCTCAATACTTCTCTCAAAATTGTTTTGGATTTGAAAGTGAGCAAGTTGTTGATATAATAGCAAAAATGTTTTGTTAGTTGCTCCGTCAAACTCATAAGCGAGGCTGCTCCTAGTGTTATATGCCAGTGATTATCATGCTCTATTAAAACCGAGCTTATGGCATGCATCTCAGAACAGAAGGCTTCGGATCTCAAAAGATGCTGGCGCATGGTCTGTATAAAGTAATAATCGAATTTAGTAACACTTAGGATTGTTTGAATGCACTGTAAGCAGGCGACCAATTGTATATGAAACTTATACACCATCATGTGTTTGGGTAGGGATTTCTTGCTTCCTCCTGCAAATTTTTTTAGAAAATATTGTGTCACGTGTTTTGGCTCTACTTGATGTAACAGAATTCAAGTAAAATCATCTGTTGGGTACAAAAAAAGAAGACTATCAATGTTGTGTTCGGAGTTTGTGACACCTTTTGTCGCATATTTTCTTCGTTGAAATATACTCTTTGTCTATTCTTTAAATGGTTGCTGAGCTGAACAACAGCGAGATGGCGTTCGGGAATTGAGATAGTTGAAATCCTCCAAATGGCTTCATTTTGGCTGATATCCGTCTGTTATTGTGAAGTTTCATCTGTTTCGATTGCATTCTTCAATCCAAAAAACAGCTATGTCTCTAACTTTGGCAATGTTTTTGAAAATGCATTTAATGAATTTTATAGAGAGGCAGTATTCAATGTTTAAGAATGCTTGAAACATCTTTAAAGTATAGGTGAATAAAGTACAATCCATTGGTTTGTCAATTGTGATGTCTGGAGTTTGTGCAAAGTTTGAGCGGTTTCTGTAAATCCTCCTTATCCAGGTGACAGTCCTCTGTAGACTGGGTATTTATTATTGCCTATTTGAATTTCTTGGATGACATCTTTTGGGCATTCTTAAACCAGAATTTGGTATTTTTATCTGTGGAAGGCGATTTTAGATTGATTGCTCCACATTGTTCATGACAATCTAAGCGTGAGGATCAGGAAATTCTGTCAACATGAGACTATAAATTTGTGTTGGAGGAGTTTTTTCATATGAAAATGTGGGTGTGGGGAAGACCTCTTTTTTGATTTTCAATAGAGTACACCCAACATCTTGTTTTTTCCATAACTTTCTGTAATGATACTCACCAGGTTAGTAAGTTACTGTTCAAAAAATCCTGGCTGTAACATCATATCGGTCAGAAGATTTTTAATTGGAAACTTTTGCCTTCACTTCCTACCAATTGGGATTGCAAATACAGAAAATAAAAAGATCAGGATTTCCATAATTTCGAATACTTGTCCCACTATCTTGATCATGTTCATGCATATATTTATGGCGAAACCACTTATTTTCCGATATATCTCGTATTTCTATCGTTTTCAGCAGCAACTCGCAAACACCTATATTCTTCAGATCTTAGCTTATTTTGATTAAGATGGATGCATCATAGACGCTTATATTCTATTTTTGAGTACATTTCCACGATAAACTGGTGGAATAATTGCCCATATTTTAAAATGCAGTTATGCGATCTTTCTCTGACTATGATGCGGTAACCCATATGCATAAAAACTCGAGCATATACCTTTTTTCGAAAAATTCTCCAGTTTAAGGAATAAGGAGTTTTATAGTTTGTTTGTATTAAAATTGTAACCATTTTCTAGTTCTCAAAATATGAAAGAATATTGGAGAGTGGCGACATGCGCGTTCCTGGAATTCTTTGTAAATAATTGCTTCTTTTTTGAACAATTATGTTATGATAATTGAAATTTTCTCCAACTTTTACAAATTGTCGCATCATTATTGTGGGTGAATTAAACCTTTTTCATATGTTCTCCAGATGGCTTTTTATTCGCCTGGTTAACAATTTTATACTCGTTTGTTGGCAACATGTCCAGAGTTGTTTTAAAAACTTGAACTAAATCATTGCCAGCATGTAGAAATATCTGAGAATTGAAAATTATACTCCATCTTGTTCCAGGAATAATTCCTCATCCTCAATCAACTTCAGCGATTTCGTAACCCATAGAGCAGATCTGTGAAAACTTCATAAAATGTTAAGCTTTTATTAAAAATCAAAAAATTTCGATCATTCTTCTTAACTATTGGAACCATATTTTTCATATTGTGGATTGACCCTTGCCCACATGTTGATAGTTAAGAACCGATGCTAAAAGACATTTTTATTCAGATAAAGTACACTCTAATCGTCATATTTCGTAACTTTATAGCATGAATTAATTTTCATACTTGAGGTCAAGTTTTTGATTTATGATATTTATACATACATTTAACAAGCGAAAATCCGTTTAGAACGAAATTTTCAACGAAATCTCTTTTTGGCTCCTTAGAGCACCGAAGTTCGTGCGAATCAGTTGATAATTGTGAATTTGTGTTACGAACTTACTCATTGAAAATTTGTTTTATATTTGCGTGGAACAGCTCTGTTAGGTGCTGCATAAGTAAAAAAGGAACTTTTTTAAGCGATCTGCATGAATATCTTGAAAGAAAAATTTTTAAGTGAGAATTTACTTACTACCCCTTTTCAGTTATTTTATATTGAACGAAGTGGTATAACTTTACAGATACTTCAGTTTTACCCATTCTAAAAAATTCCTGATAAATTGGTACTTAACAGCTCGATTTATTTATTTTTACATCGACAGTATTTATTTGCGATAGACAGTGTCATGAACACAGTTGAATATATTTAATATTCGGTTATTTTTAACTTTTCGGTATGATATTCGGTATAATTTTCTTATAACGCTGATGTTAAACTTCTGAGTATTTTTATTATCAGCATTGTGTTTGTTATTTTGATTTTAGAAATTTTCACATGATTATTCTTTTGAAATTTGAGACTAAAAGTATATGCTTTTTTACTTTTATCATGTTTAAAATAATATAATTGTAAATTAATTATAATCGTATAAATTTCTTCGGTTGTCTATATATTTAATTAAGCAGAAAAACATTTACACTATGATAAAAAAAATTCCCTATCAACGTTGAAAAGAATCTTGCTTAATCTCTCATCTGAAAGGTTCTGTACATTCTTAGTGAAAACAAGTTGCGCAATTGCATAATATAGCTTTTTCTATGGCTGATTTATTAATACCAGAAAATTAATTGCATCTTCTTTTTTTAAAAAGTCCCGTTTAAGACGTTTACATATAACATTACATTTGTTTTTACTATGTTCGCAATGCATAATCCTTTATCAACGAAATATAAGCAATGGAATTAATTTAGTTAGAAACATTTTGAGATAGCAGCCTTGTCAGAAAAAGTAATTGATAGTCAAATTTGGATCATTAATAACGGCAACTTAAAGTATAAAAAGATGTCATGTTTTTTCGTCTCTTTCTTCTATGCAATTAAATGTTTTATAAAATACAATTTCATAAAATACAATGAAATTTGATTTTGATAAAATGAAATATTTACTACTTTATTTGATTTCGAAATTTAAATATAACGTAAATTTTTTGGCTAAAATTGCTGGTTAGTGCATAGTACCTTTAAATAATTATCGAATTATTATGCCATTATCGAATTATTATAAATTATTGGCAACTTTTTTTAATATTAATGACTTTCTTGGTTTCACTCCCTGAAAATATTTCTACGGGTACCTTTGGGTTTTGTTTCAAGTATTTTGTTAAGTAAAATTTCAGATTCTAATAGGATTAAAGTTTCTATAGGATAAGTATTTTTATATTTAATATAAGGGAAAAAGGAAGTGAAATAAAATAAGTAATTTGAATATTTTTAAATTTTCTTTATTGTTGCAAAAAAAAAAAAACAATTTAAAAATTCAAGAAATAATTTTAGTGTAATCATTTTGGAAATGAATGACATATAGTTTTATTTCAAGGAAATTTTTTCTTAAAAGGTAAAATTTCAGCTCAATTCAAATGTAAATTTAACTTTGTAACTATGCAGTGTGTGGTTTTTAATTATATAACTTGAGAATTTAAATTATGAATGATAGTTGTGAAATTTCGAAAGGCTAGTGTTGACGTTTATAAAACATGTTTTATAAGTTCAAGTAAAATTTTGAAAAATTCGGCTCATTTCCAAAAAAAAATTAAGAATACATTTTAAAATTAAAGACTTGAAACTGATTAATGATATAAAATTCATCAGAAAAGCCATTGTATGAAGAAAAGAAAAAAAATCAATAAAGTTGAGCTATAGTATTATTTCTCAATTAAATTTGAAATATTAAAAAAAATCTACTAAACATATGATATACTTTGGAGTAGGAGGAAGGAAAATGGATAGTGCCAGAATTCGCTAATATTATTTTATTTAGTATTTCTGTATTGCTAAGTAATTAATGTATGGAATGACAATATAAAACCATTATTCTATGTTTTATTGTTTCACAACAATGCAGAATATTAAGTAAAATTATAACGCCGAATTATTAGACTACCATCTAAATCTTCCCCTTGCTTATTCCAAAAATAAAAAATGACGCAAGATAATAACAGAAAATATAAAATCTAATATTATGTAGCATAAAAACCAATTCAAAATACTATTACGGCGAACGCTAGATAATTTTAGCTTGTATAGAATCTAACGTTATATAATGCAGAGGAAATAGTGACCTTTTGTATCTTCCTAATGTTAACGTTAAAATAACGTTAAATTTTCTGGTTTTCTGATGCTATCTAATATTAGGTGCTACTTGGGTATTGCTGACTCCAGCGATATTAAATACCACTAGTACCATAATTTTAGGTACTGGATTAATGAGAACCTATTATACCAATATCAGTGCATAACAAAGGCAGTTTATTTACCGCCCTCCGAAACAGATAAGTAACCTTATATCACCATCCTACACATTCATTGAACCTAGTACACAACATTTATTTTTTGTTCTTTTTTGTTTATTCCGGTGTGGCTTCATACAATGAGATTTTCTATAATATGAGTTAAAAGTTTAACTCCCCAAACAAAAGATTAACTTCGCTTATAGTACTGGCAGCAAGCATCATTCAGTTCAGATTATTGTAATCTCAGATTTAAAAACAAGCCTAAAATATTATTGAGAGGAAAAAACAGAAAAATCATGTTTAATTCTTAAATTTACAATAATATTTGCGTCAAGTCCATAACAAAATTTGTTTGCCAGTCTGCAAATATATAAGCAAAAGAAAAATAATGACTTTCAAAAATTCCCATTAATATTCTTTAATTAACTGAAATGTTGAGAAACAAAGAATTTAAAAAAAAAATGAGAAAAATTAAAAAAATGAAATCTTAAATTCCGATTTTTTTGTTTGTATACCATGCATTGCAAATAGTAACTCAATTCCGAAAAAAAATATTGAATACAGGTAATGTACTGTAATGTATGAGGTTGCAGGCATATGATATATATTTCAGACAATGAAGGTATATATAGATAAAAGTCATTGTAACCACCGTGTCAACATACCGAAGTCTAATTAAAATAATTCATTGTTTTGAAAACCACCGCCATCATTTTGCAATGTCCTAAGCTAATTGAAAAAATGTCTAGCAATTTCGAACGAGTCTGATATTATTTATCCATGTTGGTATACGTCGATATACCGCTGGAATTAGAAAATGCAGCATTTCTGTTCATTAGAATTATTTAATTTTAGGTTTATCATTGAGTAAGGAATCAAGCAAAGGGAATAAGTTGTGAGTAAAACAAGTGCTGATGAAAGCTTTTTTCGATTAATATATGCTTTATAAAACTTTTCACAATAATAAAATACAAACAAATGAAAGAAAGTTTGATTCATGCATATTGACAAAATTTCATGCATATTGACAAAATATGTAGCCTGTAGCAATTAAATATAGAAAGAGACATATATTAATTTATTTTTGATCTTTTAGTTGGGTTTTCATTTACTAAGTCACCTAATACTAAATACTATATCCCCAAGCATTATTGCATGCTAATCTGCTGCTGTTAAGCAAAGAAAAATTTTCAACAACTTCAAAAAAAAAAAAAAAAAAAAAAAAAGAAAAGGTGGCCGAGTTGAGCAACCAATCTAAGTTAAAATATCTTATTCCAATGGATTCGGTATTCGAATTTTTACAAATTCGTATTTATTTATATTTACTGAACAAATAAATTATTTTTCTCTTCATTTCTAACTCAAATAAAATCAATAGATCCAGATATTAAGTTAGTTTTGAAAACTAGCGGTCATCATACTAACGGAAAGTGTTAAATGCTAACTCAGTTAGAAATTCTTTGAGGTAGTTTTTATAGATGGGGGAATGCTATTGCAATCATACATATGGTGATAGAATGGAGTTTAGATATTGTGTTAATATTACATTTTCTCATTAATTAAATGAACAATTATAAATTTTAGGACAAATTTAGATTACCCAAAGCTTCAGTATAACACAAGGATCATTTCAATAATTTTAGAAGAGTTACTCATCCTGATAAGTAATTCTTCACATTTCATAATTAGCTTGTAATAATAAGCTTAAAAATCAACTGACCGATTAGAAGATTTTTTTATTATTCAGACACAGTGGAAATGTCTGCGTAGTTTGCGAAGAGCCGCATATTTGAATTATTTGTAGTACGTTATATAAGTTTTCATTAATATTTATTTTAAATTAGCTGAATACTAATATAGTAAAATTCCATAATAATAAAATTCTATAATAATAAAAGGAATGTATGAGTTTGTATGAGTGATTTAAAAAAAACATTTTGACAAAAAATAAGAACTCATTAGACGAATTTTTGTATTATTCAGACACAGTGGAAAATGTCTGCGAAGTTTGTGAAGGGCCGCATATTTGAATTAGTTGTAGTACGTTATATAAGTTTTCATTAATATTTATTTTAAATTAGCTGAATACTAATATAATAAAATTCTATAATAATAAAAGGAATGTATGAGTTTGTATGAGTGATTTAAAAAAAAACATTTTGACAAAAAATAAGAAATATTATATAATTGTTTATAATGTTCGGAAATTTAAAAATTTGATTGCTGCTAAGAACAGAGAGAGTGATTTTTAGTACATAATCCTTCAACTAAAGTGTGCCAAGTTCGAAAAAAAAGTTCACACCAGTATTAATTTTTATTTAATATTTGATATTTAAAATGCCTTGTTTTGAAAATAATTCGAACTCATTCCTTAAACTTTATTCGAAATAAAATTTAAACAATTAAAATAATTAAAAAAAGCACCATCTTAAATATTTTTTTTGCACAAATATTAAATTAAATGTTGCGTCAATACTTTAATTACCTAACTTTATTTTAACCACCTAACTTAACTCGAAAACCATTTAGAAAACCATTAACTAAATGTTTCCAACTTATGATATATAGTGCTTTAGGACTCTTTACAAAATTAGGCTTTTCAATTAACTGCCAGGCAACTGATGGTACAAATTGTTAAAATTACTTTTAATTGCTACTAATATTACTGTTTTCAGTTTCATGAAATGGAACGTCAAACTGACTGGTAGCGCCATCTGTACAGTAGTGAAAGGACTTAATTGTTGGAATCGACATAAGTACTTTTTCATAAATGCTTTTAGAACTTAAATAATTGATAAGTAAATGTATTATATGAGAATTCTAAGAGTAAGAACTTAAATTTTAGTTAAACTAGTTCATTTAAAAGATATGAGAGAGCAGAAACTTGTAAATTTTTTTGAGTTCAAAATACATTAGGGTCTTTTAAAATATTTATGAAAATATTATTGTGTTTAATTAAATATATTTACTTCAGTGTAAATTCTTTACAAAAAGCAAATAAAACTACAACATAATATTGAGTTGTATTATTGAATTTAAAATTATTTTGCAGTATTTTATTTTGATATTTTCATCCTCATTCTAAATAAATCGAACAAATACTTAAAAATCTTTTATACTTTTATTTTAGCTGTTTGTTTATATGACTTTCTGATTTTTCTTTTATTAAAAATATAAAAGTATTTTCGCAGTTTACTTATTGAAATTCACGTTTATTGATATCTAAGAAACATTTAATTATGCTACAATAAAGATTATAAGCAAATTTTTCAGTAAAAAAAATCGAGCAAATTATTTAAATTTTTTTCAATGTCCACCCAATTGACGCTCATCATTCAGGTATCAGTAGGGCATATTTGTTGGCCACTCTTTCAAAAGCACAATATTAGTTGGGATAACGTTGCTCTCGTAATAAGGACAGATATTACAGAGAATTAAATAACATCCATGCCTTGTCCGGGATTCAAACCTGGAAACTTTCTGATTTGAGGTCAGTTCCCTGACCACTAGTCGATAAATCATTCGATTCCAGTCGATAAATCATTTAATTATTTCCAATAAATGTATTCTAATTTATTCATCATACTAAAAAAATAATATTTAAATGAAAATATAATATAGCATAATTTTAACTCTCTTAAGGCACAAAATACGTAGTTATTTACCTTAAGCATGTAGTTAACTATAAGGCACGCATTAATGGCACAAAAAACGTGTTTTATCTAGGCTCATTAATTGGCGCAAACTGTAAATGACATTATTTAAGTTCTACATGCTGTATTATTTTTGTTTAAACTTATTGTTTTTGAATATAAATACCTTTTTATTCGGCAGGACGAAAAATCGTGGCTACTCTTCTAGCAGTCGATATTTACATCTCTGGAATTCAACGCTAAAATCAAAATATTTATAAAACTCAATTTTACAAAGATAATTTCATACAAAATTACTTTCAAAATATTGTTTATTATTCATCATTAAATTTAATAATGATAAAAAATGTTGAAATCTTTTTTATTATGTAATTTTAAGTACCAAAAGATCAAAATCATTCATTTGATATAAAGTGGTTAGTGGTTAAAAAGTTCTCCAGTTTAATTTTACGACCTTTTATTGAACACTAAGTCTTTTTAAATTGCAAATTATTGAAAACTGGAGGAATCTATTTTATTTGAATGTTTATTTGATTTGTTAGAACAATAACACATGCAGTAAGGATAAAAAATGCAGCCTTTTATATTTATTGAAAACGTCACAGCATTATTCTCAATCAATAGCTTCAATAGCTTCAGCTTAGATAAAGAATACGTAAAATTTAAAATAAAAATATTTGTATGAGACACAAATACAATAAAACTTATAGTTTAATTTTTTTTTTAACAATTGACTTAAAAATTATATTCATGCTGCATTAAATTACATTTTTTGGCTAAAATAATTAATGAATTAAAATTTCACTTATTTTTTTTTTTTAAAAAATGTATTTGAAATTAATCTCGAATTTATCTCAAAACTTTTTTTAAAACATTGTAATAAATTTTGCAATTAATATACTTAAATTATGCCTGTAAATTTTTAAGATCAAAATTTTAATAACTAAAAAAAGGAAGAAAAAAAACTGAATTGCATTTTCTAATTATCAGACAGCAAAACTAAAACGAATTAAAAAGTAAAGTTTCATTCGAAAACAATTTAATTTATTTCAAGGTGTTTGAGAAAAAAGAATAATTTATTGGTTATAACTTCGACATTCCTTTTAGAAAAAGAGAATTTGATATTTTAAAAAGCCGTTTTAATTAATAATAGAAAAAGAGTATCAGATTGGGGAAAATTACTTGACAACGTAATTGAATATTTTAAATTATTTATGATTTCATGAAAGTATTTAGTAGTATTCAGTCTAATTTTTTCATTAAAAATGTCTTATGATTAATCTAAGTAAGGTTAAAAAATAACATTAATGCTATGAAAGCGAGAACACCACAACTATGATTGTTTTAAAAAAAAGGGTTTGATTTTGCGTAAATTTTAGCATTTAAATTTAGTAAAAGAGAGTAAAGAAAAATTTAGTAGTATTTCAAAGAAAAGCAAATATTTATCAATGCATTATTCAACATGTTTTGAAACAAGATTTAAAATAGTATATGAATAAAATATGTGAAAAATTTGCCGCGAAAAACACTGAGAAAAAAAGTATGGTCAAAGATATGGTAAAATGGGTAAATATGGTGAAAATATCGTAAAATGGGTAAAATGTACCTATTTTTGGCCTAAGTGCTTTGGTTATGATTTTGATAAAATTAACAATAAAATATGATTTAATAATATGTGATAAAATTTGATAAAAGTTACCACATTGTATTATGATACCTTAGAACATGGCCTAAAACAATTTTTTCGGTTAAATTTACCTTTCAATTTTATATTTTTAACTAACTGTGTGATGTTAAGGACTATAATTTTGAAAACCAGAATTATGAACTGAACAATTACCATATGAACGATAAAATTTCCAAATGAATGGTTTAAATATCGCATATTTTGGTTTTTATCATTAGAACTATGTTTTTTTTTCTTTTTCCAGAAATGTCATTATCATAGACTATAATAATTTTACCAGAATTTTTTCTCCGAGTGAAAAGGCTATATATTATACCTACTTTAATTTTGATATATTTTTTAAACTTTTATACTTGAAATATTTTTCGTGGCACACATGAAATTGTTTAATATTATTTTATATAAATAAATGGCAAAAATAAGAAGAAATAAGTTAGAATTAGACGTTAGTAATAGAAAACGTTAGAATTCTACATTTATTTAATTGAAAGCTGCAGATTCCTTAAAAAAATACTGAATCCAATGAAAGTAACTCAATTGTAGACACGCTGCATATTTTTTCAGCGAAATCTAATGAAACTTGAAGGAGTAATCTACGAACTAGGATCTAAGGAGTACTGCTCGTAAGTAGAGAAAACAAATTTTAATAAAAATGTTGCAAGGACATACTTAAATACTAATGACAAAAAAATATTAATATGTCTTAAGTTGAGGGAATCTTGATTAATAAAATAAGATCTAAAATTTTAGGATACATATTCCTTCTATAAAATAACGTAAAATTAAAAAAAAAAAACATTGATGGTTAATCTCGCAAATTTGTAATAGGGTAAAAAAACCAGTGAAGGAATACTACCCAGTGATGGAACATTTCATATATCTTGATTAAAAATAAGAATTTGAAAGTTTTTCTTTAGATTTATTGGTAACAATAGCTTACTGCCAAACAATAGGAAGTCATCTAGCAATGTTTTGGATTACCTGGTCAAATAGACTTCTCTGGAAAAATTTTTGAATTTGTTATTATCTCTGCAACACCTTGCTTCTTTGAAAAAATTATAAGGTGAGTGTTTGTATTTATATGTTTGAAGTGGAATTAATTGCATGTAATAGTTTTATTTTTCTCACTGTGAAAAAGAGAATTCAAAATAGAAGTTATTGAAGTTACGTTTTATTTTTTTTAAGCATCATAGCTTAATGAAGTACTGAGATAAGGGGGTGTTTATTCACTGGATCACCAAACGATGAAAAACCAGTGAAGGAACAAGTGTTCCCTTACTGTTTTTTTTTCTAAATTAATGAAAATAAAAGATAAACTTTAATTTTCTTGTACCTTTAGTGATGTTCCGCATCAAAAGTATGTTAAAAATACGAAAAACAAGTTCTAACCAGTGAGGGAACAGGCATGTTCCTTTATTGGGCATAGATTTCCCAGTGAATGAACAGTATGTGTTAAATTTTGACACTTTAATTTTCAATTCATGATTACAAAAAAAAGTTAACATTTTTCAAGTATTTTTATGTTATAATTTCAAGAATAGGCTTGTTTTTAAATATTTGTATGCCTTATAAATTCATAGTGAGCATTAAAAAATTATCAAAATTAAGTGTTCCTTTACTGGGTGTTCATTCACTGGTAAGAGCTGTTCCTTCACTTGGTCTTCTTACTACTTGTTATTTGAACCTCCAAAACTTTAAAACAATATTATGTAAGTTCTCTACAATTTTTTTTACATAATTTGCAATTAGTAACAAATATGTTGACACTGTCATTTAACTAAAATTACGAATTTTGAAATTAATACGATTTTTTAAAAGGCAAGCGAAGCTTAAGTGTTCCTTCACTGGTTAGTTTACCCCATTCCATTTAAAAATTTTACACCTTTACTCAGTCTCATAAGCACCAGTTATTTCATTTTATTCTAAAAACCTGAAATATATTCCAAATTCTGAACGTCAAAGGGTTATGTAGTAACCTTTTTTTTTTTTTATTAAACCGTATCTTTCGTAAAATATTTTTTCTCATTGATATTTAAATATGCGCAAGTTTTTTTTTCTATAAAATTGAACGCACCAAAGTGAGTCATTTTAAATCTTAAGCCTAACTGAATACAGATTTTGAATCACAACATTTTAAGGATGTTTCTTCGGAAAAATATTTTAGTATGGCTCTCAGCTCAACATCAAAGAAATCTTTTCAATCCTGTATTTATTGTAACCGAGGAAAAATATTCCAGTCGTGTGCCCGCTTTCTTTTTTCTAAGGAAATGGAGAAAAGATATATGGTTATTTGGCCATAAGAACTGACCTTAGATTTTAAATTTATTCAGTGACTTTATTCAAATATAAAACTGCTTCAAATAGAACGCTTATGTAAAGTGAGATACATTTTTTCACCTAGAAGTAGAGTTTTTGTAACGACTTTTTAATTTTTTTACGGAGGAACATAAATAATCATTTTAATTTTATGTGGAATTAAAATATTCGCATTCTATGGCAGAAATAGTTTGAAAAAGAGATTACAATACGAAATTATTATTTATAGTTATTATTTAGATTCATAATTTTTGACATCTCGAATCAAAACTGTAGAATGTTTATTTTACGAATTTTATTGGATATATCAAAAATAATTAATCTAATTTAAATTTAAAGAGCTTCAAAATATTCATTTCTTGGTGTCAGAAACTTCTTTCTTTTTACGTCCATCATTTTTGTATTTTTTTTATAATAAAAACAGTTCTAAAGTTGCATGATGGATTCTAAATTCTAGTTATTCAGTTTTTTGAGGGCATTGTTTTAATAAAAATCGTAGAATGATTATTCTGCGGTTTTTATTCAATATATCAAAAATTATTAATCTAATCTTAATTTAAAGAGAAACAAAACTTTCATGTTTGCGTTTCAGAAACAGTTTTTTTTAAAATCAATCATTTTTGTAATTTTTTATATTAAAAACTGATTTATAATTACATAATTGATTTTCTATTCCAGTTACTCAGTTTTTTGAGCACGTTACTTAAATAAAAAAAACCTTAGAAAAATTATATTCTACTGTTTTTAATCGAGATATAATCATACATTAACCAATTTTTTAATTTTAAGATCTTAAAAATTTTAATTTTTGCATGTCTTAAATAGTTTTCTTTCAACATCTATCATTTTTGTAATATACTTTGCAATAAAAACAATTTTAAATGTCTATATTGGTCTAGAGCACGTTACTTTAATTTTTCAATTTTCGCCAAAGACATGAAGTAGCGCGTTTTTCAAGTATTCCTAGCTGTCGACAGTGGGGGAAATGACAATGCTATTCCAAATTTCCAATTTCTCGCCAATGGATGATAGAACAAGCTATTCCTGATTTCCAATTTTTCGACGGTATGACTAAACAGCTCACTATTCTAGATTCATAATTATTTTGAAAACGGGACAAGCGAGTTTAGTATTCCTTATTTCCAGTTTATCGATGACGTAGCAAAAAAAAAAAAAAAAAAAAAAAAACTCACTATTCCTGATTCATAATTTTTTGATGATTGGACGAGTGAGCATATTATTCTTGATTTTCATTTTATCGAAGGCGTGTCAAAAGAGTTAACTATTCTTGATAGATAATTTTTGAAGGACGGATATGCATTTTCTAAAAATATTGAAAATATTCCAGAAAATATGTGCAAAAACTTTTCACTTTCTTCGGTAGCATTTTATCAACATAATAGTAGCGGATAAAATTCTCCTCTCATAAAAATGCTCATTTAGCTTAAAATCAATTAATAATAACTTAAATTAATATTACTTAGCAAAGTTGCTTTAATTACATTTTTTTTCTTGTATGCTGATATAGTGTATATTGCTTATAACTTTTATAATATATGATTTTATATAATAAGTGTACGATTTATACAATTTACAAACAAATATTTTAAGATTTACTTTACATATTTATTTATTAGTAGTAGTAATTATTGTAATAGCGTAGCGAGTGAAGTAAACTAAGTCCAATACGCTAATAGGAAATTTTTTCGCTGCAATGCCTTATTAATTGAATAAAAGCGAATGTTTAAAACAGTAGTAACGTACGTGCAATTCTATATTGTTCACTTAAAAATAATTTAAGAAAATAATTGCACAGTTCTGCAAAATTGTCGTATAAAGTCTTTATTGTATAATTTGCACTGTAAAATAACAATAATAACACATGCATGCTAAAAATAATTGATAGTGATTGTGTTTTAAATGTAAAAAGCATTCTAACGTTTGGAATGAGAAATAGTATTTTTAACGTTTTATAATATATTTTAAAACTATTGTATAAAATTCGAAACATTTATACAAAGTTTGATTTTCACTTCCATGCATGGTTTAAATGAATATAGATTAACATAATCATCAATATTTTATAAAAGTTGTAAACAAATTGACTTAAAATGTTAACTATTTAACGATTCAGTAGCATTCTATTTAACACTTTTATAAAATTAATATTAAGACTCAGGTACTCTTTTAACGACTATTCTTAGAAATTCAAAATAAGAAAGTTTTAAGGATAACTTTTTCTCGTTACGTGAAAATATAGATTTATTTAATTAAAAGTCATTCTTGAGCCAAGACTTTGTAGCCAGTATTTATTAATTAAAGTATGCCTGAGGAAAACTGCTTTTTAAAATGAGAATTATAAGTGATAAAACGCATTGCATTCTAGCATGTATATATTACATTGTTGCAAAAGGGAAACTATGAAAGGATAAAAAAGAAGAAAAAATTTTCACATCTCCGCTAGATAAATTGCATAATCTCGTAGTGATGATGATATTACTTTTAGTTTAAAGTTAACGAGTTGGTTTTGCCGCATTCTCTAAGTTTTGAATTTAAGAACATAATTTCCCACATCAGAATAATTTTTTCATAATCCTTTTTAAGGAACATTTTATAAAAATGCACTAGAAAAAATAATTTAAATATTTTAAAGTAATTAATTTAGCATTCCATTTATTAAATTAACGATACTTTTTTCTAAACATATTAGTTCAAATTATTTATTTGTATGACTTTAAAAAATAATAAATTCAATATTTTAGGGAGAACATATTTAACCTTTTCCTTCTCACTCCCGTGAAAATGACAGAGTGAAGTTTCACCCTCTATTTCTCGTGCCCCTGATATTTCCAGGCAGGTGTGTGCAAAAGTAAAGAGATTGAAAGATTAAAGCACTATATTTCTCATATCCATAATCATTTTTATTTCGCAATCAATACACCAGATGGCAGTGTCAAACTTTCTGTAAAATGCTCAGAGATAGTTCATTTTGAACTAGATGCCAGCAGTATCCAAATATATATATGTATCTGTGTTATGCATTTCGTACTCTTAGCTCAGCTACTTATACTTTTTGTGAATGCACGTGGTTTGTGTTCAGTTATAAAATATTTTTTAATATCGTGCACATTATGGAGTCACAGTTACAATGGACACATGGAGTACATAAAGAGATTTGAATTTCAAATTTCGAGCTAAAAAAGTTTAAAAAATCAAAAATGACTGCATATATTGTACATATACCTTTCCTTTTATAATTTTCTTGAATAAAAATATGCACTTTTATGACCGTTTTAGTGAAAATACTAAGATTGTTTAGGGGTTAATTTGACACTAAGCAAGCTTGAAGAAGAGTTTGCTGTTTCGCAAATAAATTGAATTTTCGACAGTAGATAAGTGTTTTTATTTGTGATACAATCATATTTTGTAAATTGTGCAAAGTTTTAAGTAAACGTTATAAATGAAGCTTCGGATACTTTGTCAGATTTGTTTTGTTTGTTTCCGAAACAAATATATTCTGTTATTATATTTTATACGTTTTGTAAAGCTTAAAGTCGAGATTTCTATGCTGAAGTGACAAATGAATTTTTGAATAATTTCCTTGTTAAATTTTTTTTTATCTCAAAAAAAAAAAAAAAAAAAAAAAAGAAAAAAAAATCAGCAGAGTCATAGATTTTACGTTGGTAATGTTTGTGATCAAGATTTTCATTCTTAAATTACAATTGAAATTTCGGAGAACCTTCCTTGTCATATTTTTTGGCTCTCAATCAAATCTATATAGCGTGTACGTTTTACAAAGTTTGAGCAGTTTGACAATATATAAATGTTTTGAAGCATGATACAATCATATTTAGCAAATTCTGTGTAGTTATAAGTAAAAGTTATAAATGAAACTTCCGAAAATTTCTTTGTCAGATTTTTTTTCTGAACAAAATCTATTCAATCAAATTTTGTACGCTTTGTAAAGCTTAAAGTCAAGATTTCCATTATAACGTGACAAAAAAATGTTTGGACATTTTCTATCTTAGAATTTTTTGGATCTCAAACAAAATTAATAGAGTCATAGTTTGACGTTCGCATTGTTTGAAATCAAGAATTTCATTCTGAAGTGATAAAAGCAATTTCGAATATTTCTTTTAGATTCTTTGCCTCTCCAACAAATCTATACAGCCATATCCAGTGCATTTATCAAATTTTGAATTCAAAATTTCTCTCTGAAGTGTGACAGATTGATACTTGTTTGGTTAATTTTTGTGCAAGATTCCTTTGGTTAATAATTCTGTACAGGGTACTTTGGGTTCTTTTGGCTTAAAAAATTCTATACCGTCTTAATTTTGTTCGTTTTAGCACTGTTGAAAATTAAGATTTCCATTCTCAATTGGCAAAAGAGGCTTCAAATACCATCAGATTCAGATCTTTCCAGCTCTCAAACAAATCTATAGTCATAGTAGAGCTGAGTCAAACTTTGCAAAGTTTGAAGTCAAGATTTCCATTCTGTTATTGTCTCTGGCCACTTGTCAAAACTGACAAGGCCTATTTTAAGGCAAAGGGGCATGCGTCTTGTTTTTCAGTTACGCCATATATGGCCAAGAATTTGACTTCTGCCACACACATACGCCACAACCCATTTTATAAGTAGGACACATTTAAACACCATTCATACACAGATCGTAATTTTCGACCTGAATCAGAGCACGATTAATCTCCGATCCAGTACCCCCAGAGGTATTGATTAGTTAGAGGAACTTGGAAGACTTTGTGACTTCGATAGATTTAGAGTCGCCATTTTGTACACGAGAGTCTACAACCGGCGGGGATTTTACATTATTTTATTTTATAACCGTCGTTGAACTGCCAACCCAATTTTTGAGTTTGCGACTATTAATGTTCAACTCCGTAGCCTTGTAATTGTGAACCCAATCCAGAGGACATGGGAACTTTTAGATCAAGCATTGGGAGAAATTTGTCTTTGTGGAGGACTTTTCGTTGAAACTAACCTGCATTTGCATTACATGGAGAGGAAGACCACGAGAACTTCCCATGGCTAGCCTGGCGGCAAAGGGACTCTTACCCATGATCCGTCTACCACTGAAGATGTTTCACGTCAGCACTATAGTTGATGAAAACCAGAGGCGGATTCGTATTGACCGTCCATCTCTGGGATTCGAACCCGGTTCATCTCATTGGAAGGCGATCGCTCTATCTCTTGAGCCATCGGGGTTCGACCTTTGGGGATTGATCTCACGACCTCTTCGACACGGGCCTATTGCCAGGCTATCCCGGCATCACTCTACCAACCATGCATCGCCCTATCAACCAGGCTATCCAGACCAATTTCCAATCTGAACTAACAAATAAAGCTTCGGTTGAGCCGTGATGGCTCAGGAGATAGAGCGTTCACCTTCCAATGAGGTGCACCGGGTTCGAATCCCATCGATGGCTGGTCGATACGAATTCCGCTTCCAGCTGCACCGACGACAGTGCTGACGTAAAATATCCTCAGTGGTAGACGGATCATGGGATGGAGTCCACTTGCCGTAAGCTAATCAATGGGATATTTTCATGGTTTTCCTCTCCATGTAGCGCAAATGCTGGTTAGTTCCAACAAAAAGTCCTCCATGAAGGCAAAATTTCTACTGATACTTGATCCTAGAATTCCCTCGTCTTCTGGATTGGGTTCAAAATTATAAGGCTACGGCGTTGAACATTGACAGTCGTAAACCCAAAATTGGATCGGCTTTTCAATGATGGTTATAAAAAATAAAATTCGGATATCTTCAGAATTTATTTTGGCTCTCAAGTAATTTTTATAAACTCGTAATTCGCACATTTCTGAAATGTTTGCAATCAAGATTTCCATTCTAAGAAGACAAACAAATTTTCGGGGAACTTCCACTTCAATTTTATTTCACTGTCAAACAAACCTATAGCCATAGAACGCTTTGAAAAATTTTGAGGTCAATGTTTCCATTATAAAGTGAAAAATGAAACTTCGGATAATTCGGAATTTTTCTTGAATTACAAATCATTCTATATACAACAATGGAGCAACATTTGAATAAAAAATTTCTGTATTGTGTATTTACTTATGATAATTTATTGCAGTATTAATCTTAATTATACTTGCTTACATAATCTTTTGCCATTTTTGAATAAAAAATGTTTGAATTTCGATTCAAAAAATTGCATTGAAGCATTGCGGAAAATGATAATTACTGTTATGGAAACATTTGATATTTCAAAAGTAAACTGATTCTAAATTTTTTTGAAAGATTTTTGTAGATACTTTTTGTCTATAATTTATGAAATTACAACGATACATTTTTTCTATTATTGGTATAAGTTTTCCCCATTATAATTAAGCAAATGTTTGTGATGTTTCATTTTTTTCTAAAACTAATTTATATTTTCTGAAAATCAAATGAAGCAACGAAAAATTAAGAAAAATATAAATAATTCATGCTATTTCATGATTCGAAAATAAATATAAATTTTAAATTAGGAAGAAGATACAAAATATTTAACTCAATTTGCAGACGCAATCAAAAAGGGAATAAATTTAAAAACAACTAGAAAGTGATAAATTATTTTAAGCAGCAAAATTATGACTTAAAAGAATTTCACGAGCGAAATATCCATTTTATAACTTTATTTACATTCACATTCCTTCAATATGTTGAACAGAGAACAGAATTACTAAGTTACTTCCTTTTTTAAATATTTTATAATATTATGTTACGTATTTCATTTCAACAATAAATTAAATAATATACATATAATTGATGTGCCATTTCAGTATATATATATATTTAATAATTGAAATATATTTATATTTTGTAAACAAAAAAATTTACAATTTGTTCTAAAAAATAAGGCATTATAAGGTATTCTAAAATTATACGGAATAACTTATTTAATGAATAAATTCTAATCACCTGCTAATAAATGCTTAATAGAGATTAAAATTGCATTTTTCCAATGGGAATCAATTTTGTAAATTCCTTCGTTTATAAAAATAAAAGTACAAAATTAAGTTAACTAATACATTCGTGCATGCTTGTGGTTGGTAGTGAGCAACTCGTAACTAATTAAAAAACAATAACAGTTTTGATGTCTAAAATTTTCGAAACCACGAAAGGTTTTATGGCTGGATATAGGTTTTGGTATGGGTTTTACAATCAGGTCGAAGTTTCCAAATTAAATTTCAATTTCGTGGTAGATGCGATTTTTTTTCTTATAAAAAAAGCATTATTTACGTATTTATGTACTTTTTTAATTGAATTTTATAGTTTGATATAAAAATATGAATGAATGGAAAATGATTCTAAAAATGCATTTTGCATTTCATTAATTACTATACCTTATAATTAACTAAAGTCCTTCAATTAGATAGAAATTATAGAACATTCAAATTCAAAAATAAAATGGAATACTCTTGTAAGGCGTAAATTTATTTCTGTTATGTCTATGAGGTCTGAAGTGACTACATTTAATATTTTACACAATAAAAAAGTATATGTTTTATGAGTAAAAAAGCAGAATATGCACGGTTAAAAAAATTCTGGTAAAATTACTGTATTGTATTGATATAACATTTCTAGTAAAAAAAACATACATAATTCTGGTTAATAAAGTAAAAAAAAATGGTATTTCAACCACTTATTTATTAATTTTTCTGTTTATATAGTAACGGTTTAAAGAAAATTCTACTTGTCAAAATTATAGTTCTCATTATCACACATTTATTAAACCTTACAAAACTGAAAAGCAAATTTAACCGAAGAAATGGTTTTTATACCATGCTCCAACTACGGATTTGAAATCTGTCATGCTGATAGAGTTATTATTTTTAATCTAAACGCGAGTTTTGATTCTAAATTCCACCGAAATTGTAATTTCAGGTGTTTTACTTTGTTTAAGTAAGGGATATTTATCAATTGTTGCAGAAAATTGTACTAGTCTCTCGAAGTCTTTATTTGGAAAATAAAATTAAATAAATGAAGTTGCCAGTTATAAATCTTAACATTTTTGCAGAATTTTTTAAAAATATTAAAAGCGTAATTGAAAACATATAAAATATGTTTCTAGCTTGAACTCCATTTTTCCACGTGTCTACTGTCTCCACTTTGAATAATATTCGATGGACCTTATTGTACCTTACATACCTGATATTATTATATTTAATAATACAGGGTGTTCCAAAATTATCTTTGCAACTTCAAAAATTCATAACTTCGAACATAAGCAAGATATTTATATTCTGTCTTTTGCATGTATTACTGCAACTAATGAAGTTTTTTTTTCAATAGGCTGAAAAGTTTTAAGTGAGGATGTGGACACCACAACAGAAAGCTCAATGCGTCTCATGGCCGTATTCGCTCCACATTTTCTGGACTTGTGCTGGGTCGTCCGGCTCCACTTTTATGCAATACTGATCCGGTGTTCATGAAGCTTGTGTGCCATGCACGGATGGAGGGTCTGGATGGTGGGTCTCTTTGGAAATTTGTCCTGAAGTTCCGTTGAATCTGTGTATCTGATTTCGTCTCTATGAACCATGAGACGCAATGAGCTTTCTGTTGTGGTGTCCACATCCTCACTTATAACTTTTCAGCCTATTGAAAAAAAAACTTTATTAGTTGCAGTAATGCATGCAAAAGACAGAATATAAATATCGTGTTTATGTTCGAAGTTATGAATTTTAGAAGTTGTAAAGATAATTTTGGAACACCCTGTATTTTACCTTTAATTATACCATATATTATTTGTTATCATTCCATATAGTCAACGGGCAAAATTACTTCTCATTCATTTCTGGTTATTGTGTCGCAAATTTTCTATTCTTAGATTAATTTATACTAGGTTCATTTTTTAAGTAAGAACCGTTTTGTATTGGAGTTTCAACCTGAAGTCACCATAAACACTGAAAAATTTGTCAAATCGTGGCACCAGCGTTTGGATCTCATCAACAAGCCGCCTGACCGTTAAACCAGTTAATAACAGATTTTTCAACATGTCGTCATTTCCAAACGCTTTTTTACAAGGTGCTAAGTCAAGGCTGTATAGCGGATGATCCAGTACAGCCTATTCACGAAAATAGGCCTTTCAAGTAGCTTTTCATCACGAATTAAAAAGCCCACACCATTTCCTTCATTCATTGCACCTTCACCATAAAAGTCAAAAATTCGGCGGTGAATTTTAGGAGCACGCGCTTCTTTCTGCATTTAAAATCCGAATGACTGAACGCACTTCACAGTTAGAGAGATTACTGGTTGATATGGTGACAAACGGAACAGTGCACTCATACAACTAACACCGGCAGATAAATGAAACAAAATGGCGGCGAAGTGAAAAACTTCCCAAGAGTTGCCATGCCGCATGAACTAACGTCACTTGACAGGATGGGCGGACACGATGCGTAATCTGTTATTATTTTAAAACTGATCCTCGTTTTGATAAATTACTTTTGAGTACAGACAATTGTTTTTCAAATCTGGGTAATTGTTTTTTTCGTCACAATTAGAATAGTGACAAAATGTTCTAGCATAAAATTGTAATGATCATATAAACCACTAAAAAATTTTGTTTTGAAAATAAAATTGGTTTCTTTAAGGATGAAAGAATGACTTTGAATGGAGAGAAATCATCATAAGGGTCAGTGAGCTGACAGAGCAGGGGATAGAGCCTTCTAACTTGTTAAAAAATAACTGTCACTGTGGTTTTTTTATTTTCAAATTTAGATTTTTGAAACTAGCAAATTTCTATTTCTATATTTGTTTTAAACTGCAATGACAGCAAACGTATTTTTTTTAAATCAAAAACTAATAGTTTTACTTGTCAACTTGTTAATTCATAGTTCGCATTTATGTATCTCGAAGTTATGATTAAAGATAAGCGTAACTTTTCTTGAATGCAATTTCTCACAGACATACTATATTTATTGCTTTTTTGTTTCTCAGTAAAGATTTCTCGAAAAAGATTTTATTTCTAAGTAAATCTTTTTAATCATTGCAGAATTTAATAATCAATGACAAAATCAATTTTTTTCCTCCAAAATCTGAAATTTATGTAACTTTGTAAACTTCAACCTGAAAGTGATTAACAATTGCTAAAAAAAAAAAGCAATTTGTAGGCATATATGTTATTCATATGAAATATTTTTAAAACTATTTTTCCCAATTTAAATTTTTTTATTGAAATGTACCATAAATATTTAATTTCAAAGGACATACAAGAACGTATTATAGATAAGGCTTATAAGAAAAAAATTAAAAAAAAGTTTAATGAACGAAACCAAGCGTAAATATTTGATTTAGTTTTATGTACCCGATGAAAAATGAATTTTAAATTAATTCGGGTAGATGATTAATCATAGAAGAACGTAAAAAAACGGAACACATTTTGACAAAGAAATATGTCGTCTTTTTTAATATTGGTTTATCGTTTTTTTTTTTTGAAAACTGAGAAGCAAAATTAATTTAATTAGGTTTAACCGGTAAATATTGACTTCATTAGTTCAAACAATTTTATATTCTATATTTCATTATGTTTGAAACTATTCTTTTTAAATTTGATTTAAGGTGTAAACGCGTGCCTCATACATAATTAAAAAAATGTTTTTCTTTGCTTGATCTTAATTTACCTTCTCCGCATTTAAATTTTAATTATTTCCCAAAACCTAAACCTAAGTGTTATTCAACGATGTTTAATTATTTCCATCCCAATAACTGCTGTAATGCATATTCCACTTATTTAAAACATTTCGTAACCTATATGAGTATGTAACTATTATTCCTGAGTATAAAGATTAAATTTATTTTCAGTGAACTAAGCATTTTGTTTCATTTACGGATTAGATTTTGCTTATCAAACATAGCAAGCTTCATCTTCTTGTTTGGAAAAAAGCAAGACTAAAGAAATTACTTAGCGCAAAAAGCTACTAGTATTAAAAAAATATTCTCGCGAAAAATAATAATTGTTGTTTCGCAATATTGTGTATTCATTTTAGTCTTGATAGTGATTGAAATTTGATAACCATTTAAATTTAACTAGATTTAAAAACATCCTACTCGGGTAGATATCTACTCTTTCCAAAATCACGGCAAAATAACTGGCAGAAATCTCTCCTTCCAATTAACCGTAAAGTTTACGGTAAGGACAATCTTTTTCCTTTGCGGTTTTTAAACCGGTTATAAATAGTACGGTTAAAAAGCCATAAATACAATACTATATGTTTTTTTAACCATTTACAACTAGCATGGTTTCAAAACCGTGAAAAATAAACTTTACTACTACTTAAAAAATAAATTTTTATTGGAGTGAGGCTTTTCTTTAGGTCTTCAATGCTGGGAATATTTCGTTGAAGGGAATGGAGAAAATATCGTGTTGTCCATGCTAGTAATCGAACCCTGTCCATTGGAGGGACAGATTAACCTTCTCGGCTGCAATATGTACCCATCTATTTTCATTTGGCGGATCTAGTTGGTGCGATAAAATTCTGGTTGCTTAACCGTATCAGGTGAAAACAGTTAATAAATGACTTTTTTTCTGTTAACAGTTTGAATAGTATCTTATTTATAGTTAGTTGACTGTTTTGTTTGAATATGGTAAAATAACAATTAAATAAATTGCTGCTTAACCATATTTTTTCCGAGAAATTTCTGACAGTGTTTGTTTTAAATAGTCTTCCAACATTAGATATTAAATGAACTTTCGATTTTTTCCCCTAACATTTAAAAGAAAGTTTATAGCTCGCTGTTTTAGATGAATTAATGTGTCTACTGAAGAGTTGCATAAGACGCAACATCTGCAAATTTTAAAATATTTATGCTAGAAAAAAAATATTTCGTTGAAAATATACTTATCACTCACTCGGCATTGATAATATATAAATTAATATGATTTTTATTTTGTTTTTTTTCCTGAGATTTTGAGTCATTTTTTCCATAATAAAATTCAAGAAATATCTCTCTTTTTAAATTTTGATATCATTAAGTTTGCATTTCTGCATTTTGCTATGTTTATTTTTAAAACTTTTATAAGCTTCATAATTTTTTATTTCTTGTAAAAAAGAACTTTTGGATCATTATCAATGGTAAAAAAAATCAAAAATTGATTTTTTAATGAAATATGAATTACACTTACCAAAATTTTTATAAAAATGGAATGAAAATCGCATGATTATGTATTTTATTTAATATAAATAGAGTGAGATCGAAAACTATGGTTTTTAGAAAAAAAATGCGATTTTTAGTAGAAGTTATTTTAAGCAAGTTATATATTATTTTAACAGCACATATTAAAAAATTTTATATTATACGTTAACACATTCCAAGTGCTCAAATTTGGAAAAAATTCTTTTTTTTTTCAACCTGAGTATTTCCAGCAATCGAAATTTACTTATCACATTTCTTAAATCTCTTTGTTATATTTCTAATAAAAAAATCAATTTTTATAAATATTCAAAGTATTCAGAAAAACTTTAACAGAAAATAATTCGTTTATTGAATTTTTTATTTTTATTTTACGTTTTTAACAAAAGATACTACTCGTTTTTCCAAGCTCAATTCTTAGTCTAAAATAATATGAATTTTCTCTTTTTTGTCTTATAAAATATTTGATAGAAATTATTAGACTATAAAAGAAGACTGCAAAAAGAGAAATGAAAATTATCAAGAAAACAAGATTACAACTTCATTTCTTATTCAATAAATTTAATTAAAATATCTAATTACAGTATACCCTATAAAACAAAAACACTTTTTCAGTAACGAAAATTTTTTCCCATGTTTGTTCGAATTATTAATTAATCAATTAAGATATAATTGAATTTTGGCAAATTAGGTGATAGTTTATGAAAAATGTTTCATTTAAAGAAATAAAAAGTTACTAATGTTATAAAATAATAAATATGTGCCATAACTAAGTTTGTTAGCCACAAAATTTAAAAAAAATTCCGGATCAAATTACAGTGAAAAGTACAGGCACATTGACTGCAGCATCTGTAAAAACCTTTTTACGCTAAAATTTTAAAATTTTAATTTTTACAATAATATTTATTAAGGTACAGTGATTCAGTTATTTTATGATAATATTACTGCGCTATCGTGCCACAGGTTCCGGGTACGATCTTCGAGCCGGGCAAATTTGACTCAGTCTATCATCCTTTCAATGGTCGATAAAATGAATACCAAGGGGACTAAACACTCTGGGTTCCGATGTCAGCTGACAACCCAGCCGAAACATCTGCTCCTGCTCCTAGAGGGCAAAATTTATGTGGGAACAGTAGGCTTTGATCCTCTATGGACTGTCGCTCCACTGAGTTTAGTGCTACTGTTTAAATTACTGAATTTTTCAATCTGTGAAATTTTAAGGTAAGAATGGATTTTACGGTAAAAAGTACCGACACCCTGAGTGCCAGTACTTCTCACCATAATTTTAGTGAACATATTTAATTATTCGTTAACTTTCCGTATATCTTTTACAATAACGAAACCATCATTCGTCATCAGAAAACAGTGTCGACCAACGGTCACAGAGCGCGAAAAGTTTTACCCTTGAAATACTATAGCTTGTTTTGTACATCGTTTTTCGAAAATGAATTTTACTACTTTAAGCACCATGCTCTATTGTAAAGATCTGCTCGATAAATCACATAAACTAGATCCCCAAAAGGTTTCAGTAACAACACTCTTTTTGAATGATTTTTAAGAGAAATATTACTTGCTTACCTAACATTTGTTATGTAATTGGTTTTGAAATTTTAAACATTGACGCTTTATTTTTCATGCCTGCATAGAGCAACTTAATCATTATCTGTTAATATCACTCACTCTACAGTTGTCAAAAAATACAAAATACTTACTGACCTCAAATAAAACTCAAAGGACTTCGAATCAAATAATTAAAACTCTACTATTACGTTTAATATAAAAGGAAAATTTATTAACTAAACAATCAAATTACAGCATCGCAGTTCAAAAAAAAACAAAAAAAAAACAAACAAACAAATCTCTTACTCTCTCAAAACACTATTTACATTCGAAACTTACCATGACAACCACAAAAACTCTTCTCGTTGCCATCTTCAAACTGATATAAAATAAATAAGTTATTTACCAAAAAATACGATGCACATAAGCACATAATATTTCACATCCTCCCACCTAAGTTAACAACATTAGCAAAGTTAACTTACATAGCTTAAAGATATGTTAAAATGACACTTTGCAAGAATTTTGAAATAAAAATTAAAGTTCTAAATCACTATGCAGTTCTTATAAATGTAGTTTGTCAAGCCTTTTTAACAGCTTGTCCACTCCCTGTAAAATAAACGGCACAGGTAAAAATACATATCCAGCCCTTTGAATTGTCTTTCAAAATCACAGGACCAGCAAGGTCCACACCAGTTACTTGGAAAACCTCTGCGTCTTGAGCTCTCTCACTTGGTGGAGATGCAGTTGGTGGGTCTACAAGTTTGGTAGAAGAACGCTTGCATACTACACAAGGTCTCGATACAGATTTTACCTTTCCTGTACCACGCAGCAGCCAAAATTTTTCTCCAAGAAAATTCAATAAGTATGAAACATCAGCATGTCCCCTTTTCTTATATTCAGATAGTATTAAACGTTTTACTATAGCGTGCTCTCCTTGTAAAACAGCAGGTGTTCTGAACTCCTCAAAATCATTACTCTTATATACAGTTGTTTTTAATCTACAGATTCCTTTCTCCTCAATAAATACATCCAAAGTTTTAAGGCTTTCATCTGAAACTCTTGTAAATGACTCCTGTTGTATCAAGTATACAGTGATTTTCTCAGCTTCCTCTAATTCCCTTACAGAAAGATCTCCTTTTCTTCTTTCTTCATTTTTGAAATTAAAAAGGAATCTTGTCACCCACACCATAGTATGTACACTTTTTCGATTATCAGAAATATTAGAACTCAAAAGTTTAGTCACTTCAAAATTTATCATTGAGGTTGTGACGCCTTTTCTTTTCTCACAGTTTACTTCCTCCTCATTAACGACATATTCAGACGAAGTCCACAATTCTTGAGGAAAATATATGGAACACTTGTTGGATCCACTTAGTCCAAAATACCTTGAAGTATTAATTTTCTCAATGTGCAGTACACCTTCAATCCATTTTAAAAATTTTCTTCTGGTGTTTTCATCAACATCATCATCCCAATTCAGTTTCAACTTCCAAATGCTCTGAAGAAGCAATTTTGGGATCAACGTTACAGGACAGATCATACCCAAGGGGTCAAAAAGTCTATGTGCAGCTGACAGGATGGTTCTCTTCGTTACTTTCTCTATGTTAAGCTCTTTAATGCAACCTGTACTCACTTGAAGAGTATCATATTTCTTATCCCAGCTCATACCAAGAACATTTGTAGGTGGCTGTGAATTTTCCTCGGTTAAGTCGGTGTACTCCCACCCTCTAAGATCGAATTTTCTACTTGCCATTATTTCAGTAGCAACTCTTTCAAACATATTCAATTCTTCTGTATCCTTGACACTCGTCACACAATTGTCCACATAAAAATTTTTCATTAGTTTTTGTACAACATATTCAGGATAAGTAGCTTCTTGTTCCCTTATTTCTTTCAAAACATTCATCAGAAGGTATTTGATAGTTGAGGACAGCAAAAATGGGCTACAGGTTACTCCAAATACTACCCTGCAATACCTGTAAACCTCCAAGCCTTCATCACTAAGCCACAAAAATCTTAGGTAATTTCTATCAGTTTCAGTAAGTCCGATTTGTAAGACGGCTCTACGTATGTCTGAAATGACACAAATTCTCTCAGTCCTAAACCGCATCAAAATGCTTGGTATCAATTCAATAAGATTTTTACCCTTCTCTAAGCAATCATTTAAACTTGGAAAACCTTTGGCCTTAGCTGAAGCATCAAATACGGGTCTAATTTTGGTGGTGCTATTCTGTTTTATAACTGCACGATGAGGTAGGTAGTGTACATTTTCCTCACAATTATCCTTTACTTCTTCTATTATTCCCTCCTCCATCCATTCATTAAAAACTTGCTCATACTCTTTATAAATCGGCTGCCATTTAAGTCGGTTGACAGCCGAATTCAATCTTTTATACGCCAGGTCATAGTTGGTTGGCAATGGAGGATGATCTTCCAGTCAAGGCATGCTAACCACAAAACGGTTTTCTACATCTAGTCTGATTGTCTCCAAAAAGTACTCTTGTGTAGCTCTTTGCAACTCTGCCTGCACTTTCTTCGCAGATGGATCTGTGATTCCCAAAACATCCAATGACCACAGTTGATTCACAGATTCTTCAGTCAAAAGCAATGAAAGAGAAGAATTTGTCGACACAGCAATATCATTTATAGGCATGTTCCCCATAAGAGTCCACCCTAGATGTGACTCAACGGCAACAGGACCTTCAATCAAACATTTTACATTGCCTGTGAAAAGCTTGCCGGCCACATCAGCTCCAAGTAATAATTTGACGTCATTTGATAGTCCTAGAGAACTGTACTCAGTATCATTCACACAAATTTCATATTCATTCAACTCCTTTATCCATGGACCATATGGGATGCGTTTGACATAATCACAAATCTCTGGTTGATCTAAACAAAGCACTTTGAAATTAAATTTGTTATCAATACTCGCTAAAGTAACTTTGTATTGAGAATGATACTTCTCACCTGATGATACATCTCCAAACAATTTGTGTACTAACTTAATTTCTCCGCATTTCTCTATACCCAAATATTTGACTACGTCTCTAGTAATATATGTTCTCTCAGAGCCTGTATCAATAATAGCTCTCACAAGTTTGTCCTTATTTCCATTTCTTATGCGCAGGACTGGAGTCTGTAATAAAACTTCAGAATGAAGTGATTGGCTAGTTAAGACGTTATCGCCAACGACACTTTCGGTTGCTTTACTCTCTGGGTTTTGAACTTCGTTACTGGCCGCAACTCCTCTGCAAAGAAGTATGTTGTGCTTTTTACCACAATTAAAGTATGGTTTCCGTCTGCAGTTTATTACTCTGTGGCCTGGTCGTAAGCATAAGAAACAACAACGTGATCTTGCAACAGCAGTTTCTCTATCATTTAAACTCCAATTTTTTGCATTTTCACAATCCCAAGAATTGTGCTGGTTTTCACAAAAAGGCACTTTCTCCTTTCATGTGGTGAAGTCAGCAATTCAGAAGTGGAAGGTACTTGTGCAGATTTACCAAATTTTTGTTTCTACTGGAATCTACCATTCGTAAGAATTCTTCGTTTCTCACTATCATCTGTACCTCTCACGAAGAATTGAGAAGCCATGTTCACTCTCTCTTCAGCCTCTCCTTCACCCTCTAAGAACTCTAGCAAAGTATCCAAGTCAGTCTTGGTAGTTGGTTTAGCTCCTTCAGCATTTGGAACAACATGAATAATTGACCGTTTATTTATATTCCGATATCTCTCCCACGCTTTGAGTGTTTCCTCTGGAATTTATGACTCGACTAGAGGGAACAACATAGCAGCATATTTTTCTCTTGTTACTCCTAAAACTTCTAATGATCGAAGTTTTGACTAAAGTAGATCATAAAGTTTCCGCTGTGATTTCTCAGATTTGCTGTGCTTCTGTAAAACTAAAGCTAATAACTCTCTCACATAAACTTGAATCAGCAATTCATCCTTTCCATACCGAGTTTTAAGTTGATTAATTGCAGTTTTATAACTCTCTCCACTCGGAGGAAAATTCTTTAGAAGTTCATCAGCAGGTGATCCTCTTAACATGGACTGCGATATATAAAGAAATTTATCATAGTCGCCAATATTTGGATCTTTGTCAATTTTCTCAAATTTGCACCAAAAACTGAGCCAGTTTTTAAAATTTCCATCAAAGACTGGAAGCTTAATCTTTGGATACTGCAAATTTGTCGGACCAACAACTAAATGGTTAGTAACGGACATATTATGTTTTTCAGAAGTAGAAGAAAGTAAATTTTCCAATTTAATATCAAAAACTCTAATTTTATCAATATACACTTCGGAATCATCTATTTGGGAAAAATATACTTTAGGGTGCCCTTTGGCGAAATTAATTGGCGACTTATGTTTGGCGCCATTTCTGTTTGCGTGGAACACAATGGTAACAGGAATGGCTGCCAAAATATAATGATATTTCAATAAATCATTGGAAAATTTCAGCAAAACATCGGCCAAAACTTTATAAAATTGCAATGAACCCGATATGAGCAAAATTAATAAACCCAATAAAATGCATTTTGAATCAAAGCAAAAATTAATGGAATAAGCAAGGTAAGAAAAGGAAAAAAACAACTCACTTCTTCTTTAAGCTTGAATATCCTCAGATTTAGGTACACCGAATTCTCTAATAGCAGTTAGATACTGTCTAAATTTATCATGAATAGAATCTGTGTACCTCCATCGCCAAATAAATTCGGCGAAATACGAATCGAAAATGGCGTCTGTGGTACTGGACTGGCGATGACATTTTTTTCTATAGTCCCTTTTTATGACTGCCCACATACCTTCAATCTTATTGACCAGAAGCAAAAGTAACCTTATCAGCCGGTATTCAATTTAACACTAAAGGACCTCTGAAATTACATATACCGTTGAACATTTAAAAATAACGCTAAAATCTAAGCCAATCAGAATCACTATTAGGTTTCAATATCGCCCAGCTTGGCGATCAGCTGCGATCATAACTTGGCGAGAATCAAGAGGCATCCTCAAATATAGTCTACCCATCTATTTCTTTATCAATTTCTTTTTCATCTCGAACTTCCGAAAACAATTCAGTTCTTACATTTTCTTCAGATACAAGTAATTGCTTACCTTTTTCTGATATGATTCTTAATTTCAACAATTTCTCTTCATCGTTCATATCAGTCTCAATTTTTGCAAAATCATTGCATGACTGAGTAAACAATCTACGATGCTGTGTTCTCACTTGCTTCAATACTTCCATTTTCACTCAGATTCAGTAATAGTCGTGTTCTAAAATCTCAACAGAAATTCAAAGTCCTGTCGCGGACGCCATATGTCAAAAAATACAAAATACTTACTGACCTCAAATAAAACTCAAAGGACTTCGAATCAAATAATTAAAACTCTACTATTACGTTTAATATAAAAGGAAGATTTATTAACTAAACAATAAAATTTCAGCATCGCAGTTCCAAAAAAAAAAAGAAAAAAAAAAACGAAAAAAAAAACGAATCTCTTACTCTCTCAAGTATTGAGTATAGTTAAGTGCTGCGAGCTCTCTGCTTATCGCTTATAGCTCTGCGTTTTACTCTCTCAAAACACTATTTACAATCGAAACTTACCATGGCAACCACAAAAACTCTTCTCGTTGCCATCTTCAAACTGATATAAAATAAATAAGTTATTTAACAAAAAATACGATGCGCATAAGCACATAATATTTCACAACAGTATCGAATTATTATTTACAGACAAAGCTAGTGTTCTTTTAAATTTATATAGTTGAGTTATTTAGTATGCTCAATTTTTACCTCATTAACTAACATAATCAATTAGCCGTTCTAGTTCAAATTGAATTTTTATTATCTCCAAAATTTCGAAAACTGCTCTAAAGAGCTACAAGTTAGAAGAATACATAATCTTTGCTCATTAATCATTTTTATCGACTGTTAATTTTAGTGACAGTTTACATGAGTCTTACAAAGAGGCATTATTGAGGCGAATAATACTTATTGATAGTTTCAGTTTATAACATTTAAGTTAATTAGTTAACTTCAGAAACTTATTTAATAACATCCGATTTTTCTTTACTCTAAATAATGTAGTTTAGCTGAAATATATTGGAAGGCATGTTGTTCTATTATTATGTAAATCCATATTTTAATAAAATCACTCAGCAATCAATTAACATTATATCTTTCAACTGTTTTTTAGCTCTCAATATTGATACAGTAGCATGATTTATGTATTATGATTTGTTAAATGCGTTTGCTTTTTTGTAAATGTACTGATTTTAGCAAAAACCTTAAACCATAAAGAAAATCAGATGTTTTATCCCACACGGAGAAAAAAAATCTGGTAAAATTGCCATACTACATCTCCAAAGTGCATAATATTTGTCGTACTTTTTGGTGCTCCATACAGCTGGAAAGATGATAAATTTTACCATAGTCTTGTAGTTTTGACCATATTTTTTTCCTCAGTGCCGACCATCTTGGAAAAAATAAAACTTAGATTAAAATTTATTGTTTTGAATAATGTATTCCATTATATGAAATAAATATTCCTAATTTTTCAAAAAAGATTTAATTAAATTCTCTAAATCTATTTAATTATAATCAATTATAAACAATTTTAACGACAGAAGTTTTAGTATATATGTTAATTTCAGAAAAATGTGCAGTTAAAAATACCGGTTAAAGGTTTTACTTAGCATTAAACAACATTTGATGACTATTATTTTTAATTAAAAATATTATTATGTATAAATTGTGTACTATTGTAGGCTGTTTGAAAAGAGTGACAGCTATCATAAAATCTATTTCTTCAATTGCTATATTTCTTAAGCAATTAAAAATCGGATGCAACAGTTGCGTAAAAAGCTTATCAGCGTTTCCCACAGTATAAAATATGCATTAATTGTACAAAAGGATACGTGGAATTCGATTTCTTCTTGATACTAAAAAGATAAATAATATTTTTTTCTCCCCAAATGATGTAACATGTTTAAACAATAAATCCATCATTCCATCTATCATTTCCATCATTCGAAGAGGAATTACCAATCAAAAGCTTTCTTTTAAATACACGTTTTTACATGGAGAAGAAAGTATGCTAAAATTACCATACTGTTTGGTAATGAAATTTCTGATAAAAAACATAATACTGGTTAATAAAATAAAAATAATTTAAATCCCTCATTTGGTAAATTTCCCATTCATACTGATACGGTTTACCGGAAATTCTGGTATTTAAACTACAGTTCTTTTTACCATACATTTACTAAAAAACATTAAACCATATAGCAAATTTAACGAAATAAATGGTTTGTATGCCATACTCTCAAGTATTAGGATAAAATTGCTGATTTTACCAAATTTTATCCTATATTATGAAACCATATTTTATTGTTCATTTTACCAAAATCATTACCAAAGCGCTTCTGTTACAAATAAAGTTTGATTTCTTTCCAAGGAGCCAAAAACACAGTAAATTTTACTATATTGTGGTGCGAAATTGGTAAGCATGGCAAAATGCAAAATCGTTCGAATAGTTCCTGAGAAATCAAATTTTAAAAAAATGACTTTTTCAAAATTTGATCTCTCAGGAACTATTTGACTGCTTGAGCTCACATTTTGTTTTTTATTATATAAAATTGTATTCTTTAAAACGATGCAAAAAATTGTATACTTTACTATTCAAAAATTTTTTGACCATTCTTAATTAAAATAATGAAAAAAATAAATACTTACTATTTTTTGTGCGAAATTATTTTTGGATAAACGAGCTTTATGTTTTAGTGTAAAATTCTTTCAATTCACTTAAAAAAAATCCCGAGATATGGTGAAATATGCAAAAAGTAAAATTAACATTAGGGGGTCCAAACTTTGGACTACTGTCCCTACCAAGCTACAGGGGCCATATTTCCTAGATTGCGGCGCTTATTAATTAGCAAATTTGAGATCACCCCCTTGAGCCAGTAAGATTGAGCCCCAGAAAGTGAAAATCCGATAGTTGGATCAAAAGTTATCTAGGGTGATCAGTTTTTTTTGTGTAGGGGAGATTGTAACAGGGTGCGATTGTAACAGAGCAAAAATTTCGAGTTTCGGGTTCTAGATTTGGTTCCTAGGTGGAGCACAAGGTGTATTTAATAAATCTACATGTACACCCCAGCTGGCAACCATTTTTATGTACTTTTGAAAGAGTTACATCACAAAAGATATTTTCCCGCTACGTAAGTACTTTTTTTTCGGCATTAGAATATTATATTGTAACAAAGTAATTTTGTTTAACCAAATAAAAATTATTAACCGAATATGTAAGTGGACACCTTAATTAACATTTAAAAAAAATATTAGTTTTGTTAATTAACTAGCATTGTTTTTAACAAATGAAGCTGAAATGGCGTCTTAGGGGCGATTGTAACAATAAGTAAAGGGACGATTGTAACAGCTGAAAATAAATAATCTTATGTTTACAAACCCTTACTTAACTCTTTAAGAACCACCAATAGCTTCCTATATCATTTATATTATGTAGCATGTGCATTATTTTATTTGTCACCTTTCACAGCATAAATTAAAATTTTTAACCCCTTAAAGTTAAAAGTTTAACCCTTTAGGTCTCTGCTCATTATTATTTTTACTCCTTAAAATATCACTACTATTTTGATCAATAAAAAAATATATCGCAACTATGCTAATATGTATAATTAACTATGTTTTAGTTGCATTTATGAACTGTTACAATTGACCCCGTAAGTGGGGACAATTGTAACAAGTGCACGATTGTCAAAAATTGTTAATAACTAATATAATAATTTAAAATAAGGTATATATTTTTTTTCTAGTACAGGATAGTCTACTTTACTCGTCTGCCAATTAATACTAATAATATATTGGATTTTTTGTTAGTTAAAAATAGTTAAGTAAAAAATGTTACAATTGACCCCACTTTCCGCTACTGTATATGTGATTGGTGTAAATTATTAGAGATCTGTCAAATTTAGAATACTCAAAAGTATCTAAATGTTATGTCAAAAATAATGAATATATCATATAATTACTATCATTATATCAAAAGTAATGAATAGAACCAAGATATATTAAATATGTAATGCAAATGAACACATGAGAAAGTAATAACTAGCATTTTACCTTAAGATAATATATTTCAATAACGATTTTAAAAACTCAATGAATATAACTTATTCGTACCTCTAAATTTTGGATTTCATAGAACTATTCGATTAATTTCGCACAAGTTATGAAGTTTGCCGTGCAAAATTACGTTCTTTAAAACGATGCAAATAATTGTGCATTAATATGCACAATTCAAAATTTTTTCACTATTATTAAATCAAATAATAAAAAATAATAAATATTTACTAAAATTTATTTTTTTGCACTCATTTATCTTTGGATAAACTAATTTTGAGTACACTAAAAGAGTTCTGGAAATATGGCGAATCACCCAAAAAGTAAAATTGAGGCTCAAACACTGGACCACTCTCCTGACCAAACTATAGGAACCATGTTTCATAGATTGCTTTTAATACCTATATTTTAAGAGTCAGAAATCTAAATCCGCTGAAAGAAAAGGTTTTAGTGTTAGATTTCGCAATTTAAAATATCGTGAAATCTAATTATCATATGTCAAATCACCGTTTAAAACCATTTAAATTTAATCCTAGAACTTGAAGATCATTGGATCAAAAGTTATTTGTCCAATTGTTAATTGTATATTGTCAAAGGTCCGTTTGTTTTGCTCACTAAGCATATATGTTATGGTCGGTGTAATTATTTGATTAGTAATTGTAATGTGATTATTATTGATTACAGCTGGTTAACATTATCCATATTTATTACAGTAATAGCAGCATAATATGTATAAATATTGATAGCATTTATGAACATATAATAATAGTTCTTAGAGAATATAAAATACTATATGCTTAAGATTAAGCAGAATAACTTTCCGACGCAAATTGACTTTGGTGCCAATACGTGATAATTAAATTCGGCCAATGCATCAATGAATATTTAGAACCTCTTTTATCTTGATAATATTGCATCACTGCATAACATTATCAACATAAAACTGAACTCTTATTTTCGAAAGCAAAATTTGTTAAGAGCCTGGAGATCATTTAATCATGATAAAACGTTACATATCGGTTCGTTAATTATATTTTTGGCAAGGTAGGCTTGACTTTATCTTCATTACGGCACATTTATACTAAAAATATTTTAAGAAATAATTAGTAAAGTGAAGATATTCTTTCAATGTTTTTCTAGCGTGACGAAAGTTAAATTTTTTTAAGAAAATATCCCTAGTTTACTTTATAAAAAAAAGTAGTTTATGGTGTAAGAGAATATGTTGTTATAGGAAATATATTAAACTAGCATCTTTTTCAAGAATTATATGTAAATTTTCATTCCGCAAAAAGAATTTTGTTTAAAGTGAATATTTAATAGTACTCTTCTTTCCTTTTCTAATATTACTCATCTAATAGTTTTAGTAAACTATTTTAACCAAAAAATGCAAAGAGATTCGAAGTTTTTAACTAGTTTTATAAATTATTCGTGAATATTCTCCTGCAATACCGAGGGGAAAAACGCATAAGAAATATAATGACAGACGGATGGACCTATTTCGAATGATAGAATCAGATGGGATCACTGGAAATATTGGGGAATAAACACTGTCACTGATAGGTAGCAGCGATCTGGCAACAGAAAGATCCACATTCTCAAACGACCATACGTTGAAGCATAATACAGTTGGACTATACGTTGAAGCATTAGACAGCTGGACTATACGCTGAAGCATGATACAGTTGGACTATACGCTGAAGCATGATACAGTTGGACTATACGTTGAAGCATAATACAGTTGGACTATACGTTGAAGCATTAGACAGTTGGACTATACGTTGAAGCATTAGACAGTTGGACTATACGTTGAAGCATTAGACAGTTGGACTATACGTTGAAGCATTAGACAGTTGGACTATACGCTGAAGCATAATACAGTTGGACTATACGCTGAAGCATAATACAGTTGGACTATACGTTGAAGCATAATACAGTTGGACTATACGTTGAAGCATTAGACAGTTGAACTATACGCTGAAGCATGATACAGTTGGACTATACGTTGAAGCATAATTCAGTTGGACTATACGTTGAAGCATAATATAGTTGGACAATAGGTTGAAGTATAATACAGTTGGACTATACGTTGAAACATAATACAGTGAAATTTTCAGCAATCTCAATAAGATATTTATTATGACTCAATTACCTTATTAAAATCTACTGCCATAATGAGGTTGGTGAGCCATGTTTGCGTACCATAGCACGTTTAAGAAGTACAATGATATAATTGGACTTAGCACCATATTAAGTGTGCAGAAAATCGAGCAATATTATACGGTGCAGCACGTTCCAAAACTTTTAAGTTTTGTTAAAGGGAATAATTAAAAGAAAGCAACCTTAAAAATTTTTAATCTACAGTTCTTTCATAAACTAGTTTAAAAATTTTATTGTTTATGTACGATGTGATATTTTATGGTCGAGGGTGGAAAATAAAATTTTATTTTTCTTTAGTGCAAATTATTTTAAATGATTACTTTATAAACTTCATAATTTTTTTGCAGATTATGATTCCGACGAAAAACTTTAGAAATATGGAAAGTATTGTTACTGAATTGAGAATTTTTGGTAGTGTATCGCAGCTAACAAAATCCGATTTTGTGAACTTAATCGAGAAATATAATTTCTCAGAGACGATAATGAATTTCAACTCTTTAAAAGGTGTATTTAAACGGTGAACAGATAAAATTACATAGGGTTCGGATTTCTGCTTCAAATTATAAAATTACAAATTTCTTTTGCTTATCAAGAAATTTCGTTAGGTTATAAAGTTTGAATTATTGAATTAATAATTAAAATTGTTTTTTATTTACAACAAAATAACAATTACTTATGTTAGAGGAAAATATATGTTTTTTTCCAAGTCAATATTTTTACACTTTTTGTGGTGAACAAAACTGTAAAAATTAAAAAACGGAACGTTAACTTTTAAAATATCAATTAAAATCTAAAGAAAATCCTCTTACCTGTTTCACTGAGAAAAAAAGTTTGGTCAAAAAATCTAATTATGGTTACATTTACCGTGTTCCAGGATCTATGGGACTAAAAAAAACTTCGATAATATTTAGTGAAGAGCTTTGGTAATGATTTTGGAAAAACGGACAGGGTATGGCTTAAAACTTGTGGTAAGAGCATGATATAAAAGCAAGTTTTTTTGGTTAAATTTACTTTTTAGTTTTGTATTTTTTACTTAATGAGCGAAAATAAAAACTATAATTTTTTGGAACTAAAACTTCCGGTAAGCCATAACCTTCTGAACGAAAAAATTTCCCAATGAATATTTTAAATACCATATATTTTGGTTTTTACTACCAGAATTGTGTGTTTTTTTTAATAGAAATGCCATTACCATGGAATACGGTAAATTGAAAATTTTTTTTCTCCGTGCGTTTTACTACCAATATACAATTTATACAATACCAATGCCAATTTACAAATATCAATTTATCTTACTTGTTATTCCATGAGAAATTTATATATTGATTAGAAATTCTTATAAACTGTTTCAAATGCAAAACACTTGGTTGCAATTTACAAAGTCAGCATTTTTTAAAAAAAATCTTATAATTTAAGTAGAATTTCATAAAAAAATTAATCTACATTTCAGAATTTCTTCTGAGAATTAAATATTAAAGCAAAATAAGGCAAAGATGGAATTTAAATTATTATAAAAATGGTTCACAAGTTTCTTCGTATTTTTCAAGCACGAGATATTTATTATTTATTAGTTTTCCTTTAAAATAGATTGTCAAAAATCAAATTTTTCTATTTTTCTCAAAGAACTCAGCGCATTTGATGACTTTGAAATATCAAGACGCTTTAACACAGTTTGAAGTCTTTCTTACTGAGTATTAATGACGTTTTTACAACATATTCACAACACTAGAACTTAACAACATTCTTGATATTGAATCAAAGCATATTAATATAATTTTTATGTAAAATGCAGCGTTCTCATGACTATTCAAATAAAATAAAAAATACAAACACGAGAGTAGAAAGGCATATTTGCGGAAATATTCAGAGTCAATAGAAAACTGCTACATAAATTATGCACTTGCATCTTAAAAACGTATTCAACTCTTTTATTTAATGTTTTAACTTTGTTTTAGATTATTTAAATTTGTTTTTATTTTGTTATTTTCTGATGATCTAGCATTCATTTCTTTTTAAATTGAATTACTTTCTCAAAACTCACTAAAAAAAAGCAGAATATTTCATAACATTAAGTTTATTAATGATATATTTAAATTCAATTTATCTCGATAATGAAGAATAAAAATAAAGTTTACTCAAAATGTAAATTTCAAAAATCTCACAATTATTTGTTAAAACTCTAAATGAAAAAAAAAGTTGCTTATTTGTTTACCCTATGAAATGGCTTGCATTATTTAATTAGTAAATCTAAAGAAACCTCATAAAATTGTACATTTTTTATTATGTAATCGATAATTATTTTAATACTTAAATGTAAATGTTTCTCCAAATGAGTAGTAAAAAAGTTCAAATTACTCACTCAATTACATTTATATGAATCGGAAAAAAACTAGCGAAGAAATATACAATTTTTTAAAAGAAAAATCACTAAAATGCGTAACTGAGACGAACGTCTAAAAATTTTCCGACAGATGTGATAATGATTACAATTGTTAACCGCGCTGGCTTTCGTGGTTTTTCTCTCCATGTAACGTAAATGCGAGTTTGTTCGATCAAAAAGTTCTCCACGAAGGAAAATGTATTCTAATACTTAATCTAGGAGTTCCCTTGTCTTCTGCATTTGACTCAAACTTACAAGGCTACGGAATTGAACATTGGTAGTCGTAAACCCTGAATTTGCGTCAGCTGTTCAGAGACGGTTATAAAATAAAATGATTAAAATTCTATATGGTCGGTCGCCAACAATAATTATCTTTCTGTCAAAAAACTTTTAAAAGGTAAACATTTTTACATAGATTTTTAATTTTCATTTCTCAAATCATTTTGATTTATTTTTTTAAATTTCAGACATTATTATTTTTTTACTTCCAATATAATAAATACTCAGCATTATATAATTATTACGATTTCTTAAATCTTGAAAGATACATGATTTGAAAATGATAAGGAATTTATGTTACCTCTTACGTTATTCTCTATAAACTTTAAACATCAAAAGTTAGTTCGATAAAAACAAATACAAATGACTTCACAATGTATACCTCTTTTTCTGTTTTGAAAAGAGAAATGAATTAAATAGAGAGTCTGATTTATAATGAATTAAAACACTAATGATAATTTATTTATATAAATTCTTCTTTAAGGAGATTTTGAGTCTTGAAATGTGAAATGTGTTTACAAATTTACTTTAAAAAAACCCAAAAGTAAATTTAGTACACATATACAGCTAAAATGATCAAAAAGTTTTATTGTTGACATTTATTCGGTTTTTGTAGGAATTAATAATAAAAATAAGATAAATGGTAATTTAGGAATAGTAAGACAGATTTTATACCTCGATGACTTGCTGATAAAATGTACTGATCTGTTTCCGTAAGGGACTGGGGTTCGATCCTCAGTGTTGGCTTGAACCAGTTAGTCTTAGCAGTAAAGGTGATGGCCATAAGGCCACAATATGCACATGTATTTGGTCACAAAAGTTTGAAAATATAATCTCCATAATTCCTTTGACCCACAATGGCCTATTGAGAGCATGTTTTGATCTAGATTTTAATCACACCACATACGATAAAGGTTAACTCACATAGAATACATAGAATACTCTAGAATATTTTTTGTTGAAAAAATACTTAAAAAAGTAAGGAATGTGACAACAATAATAATTACCCTTAAAATACTTCACACGCAAATTTTAAAGATATTAAACTGAGATATATCAAATTGTGATGTCTGATTTATCCATCTTTTATGGAGGTAGCCAGATCTATTTATTTATTTGCATGCATAAATTGCTTTCTTTGTAAACACAATGAATGGGTTAAAAACTCTTTTCAATTTTAATAAAACTGATTTTGTGAAAACAGCTAAAGTATAAATCCAGTGTCATAGTGGAATTTGAACCCACTACATCCACTTCTCAGATCAGTTGATGGAACAGCAATACTGTTCGACGAGGGAATTCCCTAAGGTTTTTTGAAAGTTAAACAACCAAATATTATGGGGGTTTCCATTACAGCATGTTGTCCTTCCGAAAAAAAATCTGAAGTGCAGAGGTAGCGGGCTCAATATCTTTGTGCTGTTTTTCTCATTTTTCTGATATCTATGTATTTTGCAATTCAACGAGATACAAGTCATTCTTTACATTAAGCATAGAAGCCTCTATATGTATCTAAACCGAATTAATTTATTTATTGTTACACGATGTTGCGGCTTGATTCGAACCCGCTACCTCTATTTTAAAAAGCGTTTGGCGGAAAGACGAGACTGCTGTAACAATAATTTAAAAATAATACTATTCCAATCATTTATTGTTACAAATACACAGGCTTATTATAAAGTACGAGTCCTAATAAGTCCTTGTCAAGTTATAGAACAGATAGTACAAGCTAAAAAAGTCTTTACAAAGATGCGTCGAATGTGACGTTTAGGTAGTAAGTTCGGACTCGAACTTATCTCTAGGTAAGTCTGTGATAGTCTTTTGTATCTTGCACCAGCTGTTCTTAGTCTTGAAAAGGGATTATAAGCAGAACTTTGTATTGAGTACACAAGCCTGCATATGTATGTGCAACAATATATAAATAAATAAATATAAATAAGTAGAAGCATCTAGGGTTGTCTTCGGATTTGAACCCGCTGCCTTTATTTTTCGAATTTAGGTTTTGTTAACATAACATTTAAGTTACTGATTACATTTAGTTACTGATTTTCCCTATATTTGAATATTTACAAATGAGTATTATTTTAGTTTCAAAAAACAGAAGACGTTTGCTTTATGTTTTAGATGATAGAAAAAAGAAGTAAAAACAACTAACAGAGCAAAAACAAAATTAACAAGCGTTTAATAAATTTAATGGAGGTTATTAAAATGATAATTTCCTCATCATCTCAAATTATAATATTACTGTCAAAATTACAAACTCTTTTGGTAAAATTACCAAGTTTTACCTCTGTTATTAACAAACAGCATGATAAAAAAACTCATTTTATTGTTAATTTTACCCAAAGTCATTACCAAAGTGCTATGATAAAAACTACTGTACCTTTTGGTGTTTCCATATTACCATATTCTGAAAATTTTGGTTAAACTTTTTTTCTTAGTTTATAATAGATTTCGTGGAAAAACAATATAACTAGACGAACGTATCATGTATTTCTTACAAAGCTTCTATGTTATTTAAATTATTATTTAGATTCATAACAGTCTCTGTTACATATACATACATTCAATACTCTCCCTTACTATTATGATATTCTTTATACTAAACAATCATATTATGTTGATTTACTTGATAGTTGAAATTTAAAATATAGCTACGTATTCCTTCTTATGAAATACCTAATTATACAATATTACCTACATTTTAAAAAAAGAAAAAACTTGTTTTGTGAACATATAATACATAAAGACATGAGAGGAACTTTATTTCTATTATTTTGAACAAACTATATTCTGTCTTTACCTATTCTTTAAAAACTTAACAGAAGATTTACTTTCTTTACAGATAATAAGGAGATGAAAGATTACGTTGGCATAATATTACTTTAATAATTAGACAGTGTTTTCAGGAAGATGGGTTAGAGTTTATCTTTTATTACGATGAAACTGTTTTCAAAATATTTGCATCAATAATTTTTAAAGCAGAGATATTCCGCTTTGCTTCGTAAGGGTAATAAACAAATTTAAAGCGTTTTCAGTGTCAGTAATCTTTAGAGGATAATACGTTACTTTGCATAATATTTCAAGAATAATTATATTTTACAAAGGAAATATGTAACGTGAAGAAAATGCATTTTTCGTTGTTTGCATATAACCTTCAAAATATAACGGTGAGGTAACTATGTGTCCTATAACGGTAAATCAAACACAATTATACGATAAATAAAATCATATATTTATCATGCAACGTGCATTATATAAATCATACAACATGCATTTATCTGTTGATTTTATAATTATATTTTAATCCTTTCTTCAGTTGTAAAATTTTTTCTATTCTTCTTCTTTATTATTCTATTTATTATTATTCTATTAATTCTATTCTCTATTCTTCGAATCTTCTATTATCTATTATTATCTATTCTCTATTCTTCTATTATCTATTATTATCTATTATCTATTCTTCTATTATCTATTCTTCTATTATCTATTATTATCTATTATCTATTCTTCTATTATCTATTATTATCTATTATATATTCTTCTATTATCTATTATCCAATTAAACTTTTCTTAAAATTATGAATTTAATCACATTATTCTCCAAAATAATTAATTCCTAATTTAAATTTAATTCCTAATTTTAATAGTACGATTAAATTCGCTATTTTTTTCTGTAATTTCACCACACTTCCAAAAACATTTGAATGTTTAGGATAATCTTGATAAATCAAGCATATTTTCTCCTGGATTCTGGATCAGTTTCCTTGTTTGAACAGAAATACCTCACATTTGAGTTAAAACGTGCGGATAACTCTGGCTACAGTAATGAGTGTCTGAAGTGGATGGATAAATTTTTAGATGTTCCAACTTCAGGAAATGACAATATTTACTCTTTCACTCTATTCTCTCTATCTTATATATTCACTCTTTCTTATTCAGAGTATAATAAAGAAAACAATAAGCAGTCAAATAATGACAGAATTGAAGAAGTTTCCATTCGAAGATGGAATTTTTCAATAAGATTAATAATTTCAGAAAGTACAAAATACTTTGTCAATTACAAAGTGGTTATTTTAGAGTTGCTATGAAATGTGTAGGTGTTATTATTGAACTTTGAGAATACATGGGTATTTGCAAAGACAGGAGAAAATGGTTTATATTAAAAAACAGCTGATAGAATATGTGCTGAAACAAGCGAAACTGATTTTAAAAGCAAAGTCACGGATTATTTAATATCATCATGAAACAAAACGCATTAATATCACCAATCCCATGGCCTGTCCTTATTAATATTATGCAAAAATTGATTCAACTGAAATTCTTATGGATAATATGTATATTTGGTATCTCGAGCTCTGCAAATATAATAAATAAAAGCTTTTTATTAATTCTGATCCGGTTCAAGTATTATTTTCATCACCCTTCTGTTTTCATCATCTTCAATTTGTCAGTATTCTTCAACTAGCCCACTATACCAATACACTTCTCCTAACCACCTGAATATCCATCACCAATATAAAATGGCACCCTAAATCCTCCTTCTTCATAGTATTGAAGATTTAGTGTTTTTGATTCAAAAATAAATATTTTGAGCAAATCGAAATCAGCAAATCTTCAATTATTTATTCTTAAACAAATTGAAATTTGTAAATCTAAAGTCAAGGGAAATTAGTAAATTTCAAATAAATCTAAATATTTAAACTTTAAAGTAATTCAAAATCAGTAAATATGCAGAAAATCAAATTTACTAAATCTTAAAGAAATCAAAATTAGTTACCACATTAAATCTTCAAAAAAATATCTCTGTTATTTTAACCGAAGTTTATAAACGATTTAGATAAAGAATACAAAACTAGGTACTGATAACAACTGCTATTACATTTTAAACATTAAAATAGGAATGCAAGTAGACCGAATAGAGTTTATCTGGAGGAGTTCTTATCTTGTCAGACGAAATGGTCGATAATCTACCGACACTTTATACAAGTAAACATAAATTCTGTTCTTAAAAGAGCTTAACTATGATCCGAATTTATTCTCTTTTGTCCCCTCTTTGTATACGTCAGAAAAGATGGAAAGCTCAGAATCTTTTACCATGGAGAGTACATTTCGGAGTAAACATTTTACAAATCTTTAGAGACGTTTTACAAAATAGAGAGTTCATAAAACTTTAAAGAGTTAACGAGGTTATAATTTAAATCCTTTTAATTTTAAGTTCACAGAGAGAAAGCTTAATAAGTTTCCTAAAAATTTAGATAATACACGGGTTTAATAGATTAAATCACGTGATGCAAGCTGATGTGTTTATAGTTGGAAAAGGCTAAATAGAGAATTAGTTGAGGTGATATTACAATATGTTTTAAAATGATAAGAACATAATAATTTAAAATTAGAAATGGTTTTAATTTATGAAAATATTTATAATTGCGATTTTGAATCATCGTATATAGTGATCTAAAATAGCTATTAAATATTCGCAAGAATATTATAATTTAATTTAATATTTTTGCGAAATCAGGCACTATGTTAAAGTGACCTTTTCTTTTAAAATATTTTCTGCATTTAGCTTGATAAATGGATGAGTTTGCTTAGTGTTATTGAATCTGATATTTATACCTTTTTTTTAAATTAGTTTAATGATTTATTTTTTAGTTTCGAGGAGTTTGGGTAAGGAAATTACTACCTATTGGCCATCCAGTGGTTTCATACCTGTTGGCCATGAAATTACTGGGACCTTTGTTATTTTTTATCCACCAATAGAAGTTTACGTAAATACTTTACTTTTGAAAATATACTCTACAAAATAATAAATTTAATAGTTTTTAACAAACAATTGAGATCAGCAATATCAAAGTGAGAATTAAAAAAATTAAATCTGATTTTATATATAAAATACGTTTTTTTCAAAAGTCACCTTTTAAAAAATGAATGAATAAACATATTGCTGGAAACTGAATTTTTATACCAACTAAACACTTACCAATTTTTCTAAGCGTAATGTTAAATATCTTATATTTACTTTATATAGAGATTTAAATAGATGTGAGATGTAGAGATTCATTAAGATAGGAATAACATCTACATTAGTAGTACGGAGAGATTTTTTCTGTTGTGGTAGGCCTTGCATTATCTATATTTATAATTGCAATATAATATTATTTCGAAATTTGTAAATGATTTAGATAAAGAATATAAAATTGGGTAATGATAACAGTTGATATTACATTTTAAACATTAGAATAGGAGTGCAAGTAGAAATGACATAGTTACTGAATAGAGTTTACGAGGAGGAGTTCTTATCTTTTCAGGCGAAATGGTCGATAATCAGCCAACACTATACAAGTAAACATAAATTCTGTTCTCAAAGGAGATTAACTGTGATCCGAATTTATTCGCTTTTGTCCCCTCTTTGTGTACGTCAGATGAGATGGATTGTTCAGAATCTTTAGCCACGGAGTGTGCAGTTCAGAATAAACATGCTACAAATCTTTAGAGACGTTATGCAAAATAGAGAGTTCATAAGACTTATAATTAACATAAACTTAAACTTATACATAAACTAAAACATAAACTTATAGTTAATGAGGTTATAATTTAAGTACTTTTAATTTTAAGTTTATAGAGAGAAAACATAATAAGTTCTCTAAAAATGTAGGTAAAATGCGGGTTGAATCACGTTATGCAAACTAATGTGTCTATAGTTGGAAAAGGTTAAATAGATAATTAGATGAGGCGATAATACAAGATGCTTTAAATCGATACGAGCACAATAACTTAAAATTAGATTCATTTTAATTTGCGAAAATATTTATAACTGCGGTTTCAGATCACCGTATACACTGAGCTAATATAGCTATTATATATTCGCAAAAATAATATAATTTAATTTTACGAAATTAGGCACTATGTCAAAGTGACCTTTTCTTTTAAAATCTTTTATGCATTTAGCTTGATTAATGGATGAGTTTGCTTAGTGCTGTTGAATCTGATATTTTACCTTTTTCTTTTCAATTACTTTAATGATTTATTTTTTAGTTTCGAGAAATTTGGGTGAAGAAAAAACAAAGAAAGAAATATTTCCAATTAAAGACAAATTGCATTACTATTTAAGTTCCTAATAATTTGCAGCCTTTGTCACACAATGGTTTAAAACTCTTGGTTTTAAAAGGCATTTCATATATACATTAAAAAACTTCAAAAACCTCGTTTTCTGATGCATTTTTTTTACCTAGTTTTAACTAGTTTTATATTCCTTTAATTTCATTCATTTTGTTAAATTTAACACCTTCATGCGTTTTTTTAAATATTTCTTACTCAAAGTTATACCATGCAAGTAAATAAAAATATGAAGCGAAAATTGATTCACAATCCAATAAACGAGCGTACATAAATTATAGGGGTTAAAAACTGCGCATTTGTTATTTACTAAGGTAATCTTGGTTCATGATAGTGAAAAAAAATAATTAAGGATTATGAAGAACAATATTTACATACCAATGAGCTTTTTTGTGTGATTATTTTTAGTGTTTTCTGCCTGTGCGTATTATACGGTTTTGCTTCATTACCTTTGGAATGAACCTGTTGGAGGGAGGGGGGCATCGTGTTTGTTATTTATTATGCAATTCAGAATACCATCAAGAGTACGAGTACTGTATTAATATCTAAATCATCGTGGAAGTTATTGTTGCAATTTTTGTTGTCCCATTGTGAATAGAACAACAATTAATAATTAAAAGAAACAATTTGATAATGCTAATATCGAGATTGAATTTATTTGCAAAGCTCAAAAATTCGAAAAAGACTTGGCAAATAAAAATTTAAAAAAACAAAAACTTTCTTTTTTGAAATAAATTTTTTTTAAGAATATTTAAATCAGAAAAACATTTATGTTTAAAATGAGTCAAGTATTTTATTTTGTCACGATAAATTAAATGCTTGCTTTGTGTTTAATATAATTATACGAGCAGAAATTATTAGACTATTTTCATTTTTTTTATAGATAGTTAGTGCGTGTTGATTCATTTTCCATTCATAGTTTACTTTGCAATTTTAAATAAATTAATATATGTCCTCGGTAGTCAAAAAACTTATTTATTATTCAAATTCATTTTTGTATTGCTTGTTCAAATTCATAAAAAAATTACTAATAAGATTAAATAAATGCATTTCTAAAATGTAAGACAAATAAATATTTTATCACAAGTATTTTGCATTAACTTTTAAGACCACTCGTATTAATTCTTAAGGCAAACAGCTTTTTTTCAAGAGTTTCTCTTATTATGACATGAATTATTAATATTTCCAATTATTCGCTCTCGTAAATTTATCCACATTATTCAACTATACATTAGTTTGTTTCATAAATAAACTTAGCTTAACTCACCACAATGATTTAAAACCACTTCAACTATTTTACACATTTAATTTAATGTTATTCTTAAGTTAATCGAATTCAATTATTTAAATTATTAGTTTTGAAGAAAAAAATAACTATTACTTTTTAAAGATTTTATTTTATTTTATGCCCCTTTAATTTTTTATTTATTAAATTAAAATTTTCAAACTGCTAATATGATTTAGTTTTGAATTTATTTCCTATTAATAATTAAATTCTGAATCCTCAAAAAAATCTTTTTCATTCCAATTATTTCAAATTTAAAAGCATAAGTTTAATTATGTATGTTTTATTTTTCATGCATAATTGTATTTTAAAAAATTAATAAAAAATAAATCTATATATTTGTAGACATTGTTTAAGTAGCTAATTTTTTCGAAGTAATATAAAAATAATTCGAACAAAAACTTATTTCCTTCATAAAACAAGAAGATATATTTTAACAAAATTCTAAATCGATTTAAAACTTATGCTGCAAAGAATAGTTAAGTGTTTCATAAAGCAATCTGAATTTGAACGAATTTTAAAACGCCAGAGAAATAATATTTGTGTTTTTTTAAGTGCGTAACTAATAAATTTTCAAATTTATTTTGAGGTAATTTCAGAGTTAAGTATCTGTTACCTAGAGTATTAAATCAATTAGTATTAATATGTTTATAATGTATAGGTTTTAATTATGAGCACAAAAATTGGGTTTCAGCTTATTTGGTTCGATTGTTAGTTCAATGATTAAATAAATCCATTTTTCAGTCTGTTGCTTCTAACAGGTAAAATAATTAATATTAAATTGTTTATAATGTATAAATTTTACTCGTCGGCTCAAAAAATGGGTTTTGGCTTATTTGGTATGCGTGTTAATTCAAAGGTAAAATCTATATTTGACTAATTGGCCTAATTAGTAAATTAATTAACATAAATTTGTTTATAATGTATAAATTTTACTTGTGAGCTCAAAAAGTGGATTTCGGCTTATTTGGTTCGAGAGTTTGCTCATTGGAAAAAAAACAACATGGCTATGATGCACTTAATTGGAAAAAAGAAAACGATATTACGCATGCATTGTACACGGGAAAAAAGATTTTTCTCAAAATCAAGCAAAAATGTTTAAAATAGCTACTATACAAATACAGTCCCCGTTGCGGACTGATCGTTAAGACACGGTTTCCAGCAGATCACCGAAGTCAAGCATCACTGGCTACGGTCAGTGCGTGGGTGGGTGACCACTTGGATCAGTCTACGTAGGGACCGAGGGTGTGCGGTATTGGTCCTCGTTAAACTGTTCTACCGTAAAGTGCTCGATTTCGCGTGCAGGTCGTCGGGCTACCGAAGCGGGGGTGCCATCCCCTCTGCAGAAGATCAAAATTGTGATGGCATGTCTTCGGATCATCGTCAGGGATGTTTACCACACCGTTGCCAATAGCCCATTGTGCAGCTCTAGTGCGACGTAAATGAACTATAACTACAACAATACAAATACAGTCGAAATTAAATTGGTTCTCAGACTCCGTTTTCATTTGAAAATATGGCGACAACGTAAGAAAGTGTTGGTTACCGATCTGAAAACATTCTTTATTCTGGAAATAAATTTAGAATGAAGATATGCGCAGTATACTTTCTAAAATTAAATGTTTTTCGAATATTTATAAACTAATAAAATTTGAAGGGAAGAATTGAGGATGATGTGTCATTTTTGAGACTATTCAACTTTTAGCATGTCACTAAACTCAATGGAACATTTCGTTTCTTAACTTACATTTATCATGTTTCTTAAAAACGTTCACAGATAGCACAAGGTCAGTGACTGGTAAAAGTGTTCCAGCAAACTGACCGTAAGAATAATTTTTTGGCCGTAAAACTATCATGATCATACAAATACAGATCTGCCCGTAAACTTTTCTCACAAAATACAGGACCAATCCCTTAAATTAACACTATGTTCGTGAAAGTCATCTTTAATGTGGATCTTTACGTTATTTGAGATTCCGGCAGTTAATTTGACGTATAAAAGTGAACCATAGAACAAAAAAATAACTGTGTAGTTCTGCAGATGTTGAATGAGAGATATGTGTGTTTATTGTCTATGGTTACCAATGTAGATGAAGCACGAGAGATATGTTTTTCTGGATCTGCCAGGGTTTAAATCTGGAACTTTTGTGGCTGTAGTCTTATGCTGTAACTACCATAAAAAGGATATGTACCCTAAAACTGAGCTAGAAAGCTTTATTTAATAATAGTATAAATGAACAATAAAATCTACCGATTTTTCTGAAATTCGCTATAATCGTGGCATTGTTCTTTTTTGTCAGAGAAGAGAACTCATAAAATAACGGTAATTTCTACTATATTTGGTGCATAAAATAACGGTAATTTCTACTATATTTGGTGAATTTATTACAATTGCATTTACTGTGATTTTTTTTATAAAAAAAAAGGGTACTGGCTGAGTAGATTAACTATCAGCACTCTCGGATTTTAACGAGTATAATTTTAGAGTGTACATTTGTAATTTGTATAATTGTATTGAAATATGTTTATCAGTATAAATGCTTAATAATCTATTTTCTCCGACAATGAACTTTTTGATTTGAGGGAGCAGAGCTACAATAAAAAAAGTTAAAAATATTCGAAGCATTTTATATTAAAACAAAAATTTTAGACTGGAAAAAATGCAGAAATATTTCTAAAATGTAAAAATCAAAGTGAATAAAGATACAAAATTTCTTTAAATTCATGACCTGAAATGTAATTCTCTTTCAACAGAACAAATATCACAAAAAATGTCCCTAAAACATAAAAATGCTTGAAAAGGAAAAAAAAGTCCACCAAAGCAACTTACAACAAAATCTGAAGCTTATGTATAAATATCCTATTAAAGTGGTAAAAAAACGTCATAAGTCACTCCGCTGTAACTAATCAAAACATTCTTTAACATCTGCTGTAAGTATTATCTATGAATTTTAAGTATTTCTATTATCTATGAGTTTTTTTGTTTTTCTATGTTTAAACGAATTTTAATATTTTTACAGATAACTGATTATATGTAAGCATCTTAAATTGTTAATTACTCATTAATAATTGTCAGTGTTTATTTGTGGTTCAGATCTTTGATGAGATCGTTGCTTTTTAAACTTTTCATGCTCCCATCTCCTTCACGTGAGCAAGAAAATGCAAAGTCATTAGGGTTGTAGTATAAACCGTTATTATTTAATTAAATAAGCATACTCTAATAAAAATATTATATTACTGTACATTTTATATGTGTCATAACTATTCCAAGTTTAAGCAATAAAATAATGCATTAACAAAAGTTTGAATGAGATGGATAAAATATAAATATTTTTAAACTAGAGTTAAAATCACGAGTTAATTCAAATATTTATAACTTTTCTGAATAATTTAGAAATAAAAACTCAATTTTTAGACTTTTTCAATAATTTAAAAATTGTTGAAATATATCTTTGCTAATGCTTTTATTTCTAACATATTCATGCTGAATAAAATATTTTTTTTGGAAATATTTTTGCAATCATACTTCTTTTCGAAAAAAATATTTTCTCCTTCCACTTTTTTAAAAAGTGGATTTAAAATAAATGTTTCAAAAGAAGCAAGAAAAATGATTTATATCATAGAATATAATGTTCATTACTTTTTTTCTTGTATAGAAAACTTCTATATATACAAGATTTAAAAAGTTTGCTAGGTAATTTGACATCGGTAAATGGTTTTAAAAATACTCAAATACTAAATCATTTTTTCCTTTTAAAAATTGCCTTCTTTATATTACTTATTTCAATATTTTTCTGTGACAAACATTTTCTGCAATAGATTTGAAGCATTTATTTCTACAATAATATAATATAAACGAGTTAATGTCACTGTCATGACATTTTAAGCATTACACATTTCCTTTTTTTTAGACTTTATTTATTTCTGAAATTTATGTTCGTTATAATTATTTCTGAAATTTATGTTCGTTCGTTCGTAATTCTTATTTCGTTTCTCAATCAATATGGCTTTTAATAAACTTTTTATGCCAAAGCAAGTGACAACCTATTATTATTAGCAATATATAAAATTTTTTTGAATAATAATATGAAATACCAGGGTTTTTATTGGAATACCGATATTATTAAATCCATTAAGGAATTAAAATATAATTTTATTATATGTGTTGTTGACAAAGCTTCGAATAATTTTTGCTTTATTTGGAAAATTTTTTTAGACGTTCAATGAATCAAGAATATGACAGCAATAATACTTTTGTCGAAATTAATAATTCTAAAAAAAAATTGATAATCTGATGATATTAGCTTTTTCCAAGAAAATAGGTTTAAAAATAAATAGCAATTATTATCTTTATTTATTTCCTACAATTAAATTTAGATTTGTTATTTACAGTACTGGCTGTTATATAATTCTGTTTTTGGTATTTTTTTAAAATTATTTAAACATTATTTTAAATAAGATTATTTTAAATGATAAGCATTTTATTATCAATGACAACTAAGACGTTATTAAATATTTGAATTACAATAATATTAATACTGTTCTTACATGTGATTTTGAAAATAATTTTACGAGTATAACACACGAAAATTTAGGGAATATTTGTTTGGAAATTTTTGATAAATATTTGAATAATAAGGACATTAATAAGGATGACTGAACAAATTTATGTAATAAAAACATTTTTGAAAATTTGGTATTTTTTTTTACAGACAAATTCAAGGTATTTCAATAGGGAATTGTTATTCAAGTGCTTTTGCTAATATTTTCTTGCATTTTTATGAACAAAAATTTTACATCATAATTTATTAACTGGATTTAGATTTATTGAAGATTTAATTATTTTTGTTTGCATGGATTTTGATTTACTTAACGATATTTATCCTAAAGATTTAAACTTAATTAAGACTAATTCAGATGAAAATTGCGCTTATTTTTTAGATCTTGATATCAAACTTCACAACCAAAAATTTTTCATCGGATTATACGATAAAAGAAGAGATTTTAAGTTTAATGTTATTAGTTTAACACATTTTAATTCCAACCTTCGCTTTAAAATTTTTAAGAATATTTTGATTGGCAAATTATTAAATTTAAATTTACTTGCAATAATAAAACAGATTTTCTTTCAGCCATTGGAAATTTCAGGATTACATTAGAGAATAATAGTTTTCCTTTTAATTACTGTAATTATGATGTTTCGATTCAAAATAATTTAAAGACATTCAAATAATTCTTCCGATATTGAGGCCCGCATAAGTAGGCCTAAGCGGTGAAATTTAGGATTTCATGTTCCAGATGGTAGCACCTTTTTAAATTTTTTTTAAAACTTTTACTCATTGAATGTTTTTCTGTTTTATTTTTTCAAGATTCTCACAAAAAGGGATCAGCACTTGATTTATTTCCGAAGTTTTCTTAATGATTTAGCAATTTATATGTTATTTTAATGCGGCTATTCTAACTGTGACTTTATCTTTATTTATTTTTCTTATCTGAGGGCGTTTCTTATGCCTTATTTTGCGTAGGGGCCTCCCTGGCCGAGCTGTATTGCTCGCCAAAAGCAGTGTGAAGCGGGTTCGAATCCCAACGTAACCCTGTATGCATTCTTCGTGATATCCTTCTCTATATTGCTCTATATGGCTTTCTACTTGACAAAGGCTTAAAAGCCTAAATTGAGCAAATAAGCCTGCTAATGCATGTAATTTCAATAAAGCTTATTTTGTGTACTTTTAAGTCATTATTGAGACTTACTTTGTGATTGTTTGTCCTTTATTTATCTTTGCATTTACATTTCAAGTTTTCTAATTGCTTTTTCTTATTTGACTTTCCATTATGGGGCCTCGGGGCACTGTCAGTTTTTGGTGTCACCACTGCTGACAACAGAAAGGCTTCTGCTTGCAGTGTGTCCCCTGATGAAGTGCTGTCCTGTTAACACACATATCTTTAAATTTTTATAGTTGTTTTTCTGACTTTTTAAATTAGTAATATATTATGCCATGACAAAAAGATATCAAAAATCTATTTTCAGTCCTTCGTTTTTCAACCACTCTCACATTAGCAGAATAGCACATTATAGAGTATCTTTTATTGTCTAAGGAATTTCGGGGTTTTCTTCACTTTCGAAACTACTTACACTTTTTTTAAAAAGAAATTTTTTGACCTAATATTTTATGCTTGACTAGATCAAACATTTGTTCAAAATTAATTATGACAAAGAGTTATCGAAAATATGAATTAGAATTCCATGTTTAAAAGCTTAAAATAATTAACTAATGGCATTGCTTTAGAAGGCTTTTATAAGTTTCTATAAGTTGTGTAACTGAAACAAAGCCGATTGGAGTTGCAAAATAATTAATTTTGCTAATGAAATCCAAACTTAAAATTCACACAGAACAGCATTAAGGGAATTAATTACAGTTGGATTTCAGTGGAAGATTTATCTTCATCGAATTAATCAGCGTGATATATTGCTTAACCTATAATTTAAATGAAGGTTCGTGAACTCAAAATGTTTGAATTTACTGAGAATTGCTTTGTTTTGCCTTGAAAATTCCTTTTTTTAAGTTTCCTTTGAAAATTGATTTGAGTATTTCATAAAATAGATTAATTCAATATTTGAGGAAATTCTTAATAATACTTATCCAAATCGAGCGCGCGTTACTTAAGTGGATCTGGTTCTAAATTAATTAGTACATACAGGAAACTTAAGTCAGGAAACTTAAATTTTTTAAACTATAATTTTATAAAATTATTATTTATAAAAACATTAAATTAGTCAATTTTTTAATACTTTTTTAATTATTTTATTTACTTAATTGGTGCATTTTATTTTATTCAATGTTTCATTTAGTTCATATTTTTATTTTTGTTGCTTCTATGGCATTTGCACAAGTCAGAAAAGTGCGCCTTTCGTTTGACGAAAGAGCACCGCTGGAATGAAAGTAAGCCTTGGCAAAGAAACCCACGGATAGATAGCATCACTACTCATTCGCAAGGCCATTTCCTTAATGCAGACATAGATCTGTAGGGGAAGGAAATTTGCACCAGTTCCCCGCAGCAATGATACTACTCAGTGGCCGACCACAGGATATTCGATTTCACATGTTTTACGAAAACGTATATCGTATGGACTCGATGGGTCTTAACGGAGTCAAGGATCGAACTCATTTCTTTATGGACTTGAGTCCGATTCTCTAACAACTAGGGTACCACAGACCTATTTTTTATTTTTATATCAGAGCTTTGTTTCATTTTTAATTTAATCTACTTTAGAAAAACTTCTACAATAGTTTTTCTAAAGTACAATATTTATATGATTTACTGATGAAAAGGTGGTTTTAAAACCTTATCTAAAGCCAATTTAAATAATCTAAAAATGACACAATTTCATTCGTGTCAATGACATTTTTTCAAAAAGGTTTAATACTGCACTCAGTTCGAACTTATTCAATGTTCTTAGACTTTATCGCTCATGTTTATTTAATTTAGACGTTAAACAATTCAAGTTGAAATTTAATAAGCTCGACGTGAATAGATTTTCTGCTTGCTTCTGATTGTTTACAAGACTGATTGGAAAATCTTGAGAAAATTTCCTAAAATATAGTCTGCGAAATGGGATCAGATTTAAAGAAATATCTCTTACAGAAAAGAATCGATTCTAAATCTATCAATGAAAGTGTTTGCATGAATTCTCTAGAGATATCTACACTCGTGTTTCTTAAGACTTACTTTGTTCCTTTTCGTAGGAACTGTACGAGCAGACAAGATGACAAATCTAAGAATCTGCAAACAAAGGTAGGATTACACTAAAAAGTAAATAACATTTTTCCCTAGCATAAAAAGTAAGCTTTCTCGATTGTATCAAATTGTCATTCAACTCGAATTGGTGGAAGAAACTTTATTCCTTTAAAGAGCATATATATATATATATATATATATATATATATATATATATATATATATATATATATATATATATATATATATATATATATATATATATATATATATATATATATATATATATATATATATATATATATATATATATATATATATATATATATATATATATATATATATATATATATATATATATATATATATATATACGAGGGTTGCTATTTATATTTCTGGCTTTGGCAGCAGTAACTGTTGCTAGGCGTCCGCAGACGGTTTTAATCGAAAGTTTGATATTTTTAAATATGAATTCAGCAGACGATTTACCATTATAGCTTCATTTGTGTTGTTGACAGTAAATTGAAAAGTTCTTCTCTTTCAAAAAATGGAATTGAATCGTGAACATTTTCGTGTCATTATTTTTCATAACTTCCGACGTGGATTGCCAAGACAAGAGTGCTTCGATGAACTTAATTCTATATTCAGCGATAAAGCGCCATCCTACAGCACTGTAAAAAATTGGTATAACGAATTTAATCGTGGTCGATGTTCGATCCAGGATGAATCCCGTGCAGGTCGTTCAAAATCAGTTGTTGTGCCAGAAAGGATCGATGCTGTGCGTGAACTGATAAAGCAAGATCGTCATGTGACATACCGTGAGATAGAGGCGTCTTTGGACATTAGTATCACTAGCATCAATAAAATATTGCATGAACATTTGAGCTTAAAAAAAATTTGTTCGCGTTGGATTCCGTATAATCTGACAAACGCTCAAAAAAAGGCTCGTGTCGATTGGTGCAAGGAAATGTTGGAAAAATACGTTCAAGGTACATCAAAGGCTGTGTATAACATCTACGCAGGTGACGAATCATGGATCTATGCATATGAGCCGGAAACAAAACAGCAATCAACTATATGGGTCTTCCACGACGAGGCGAAACCAACAAAAGTTGTTCGAGGAAGAAGCACATCGAAACCAATGATTGCTTGTTTCTTCGGCATTAACGGTCATGTGGCAACAGTGGCGTTAGAGCAACGCAGGACGGTCAATTCTGAATGTTACACGACCATTTGTTTGCCAGAAGTCATCGGAGAAATTCGAAAAAAGCAGAAGAACAGGCGAATCATTCTTCATCATGCAATGCGAGCTCTCACACATCGACTCAAACAAAGGCATTTCTGACGGAGCGAACGATCGAAGTGATGGGTCATCCACCGTACAGCCTGATTTGGCACCCAATGACTTCTTCTTATTCCCACACATCAAAAATAAATTACGTGGACAACGATTTTCAACCCCCGAAGAAGCGGTTGATGCATTCAAAACGCATGTTTTGGAGTTACCTCAATCGGACTGGAAAAAGTGCTTTGAAAATTGGTTCAAACGCATGCAAAAGTGTATTGATCATCATAGAGAATATTTTGAAAAACAATAAAACCAATTTCGATCCTACATATTTGTTTTTTCATTATTAGGCCAGAAATATAAATAGCAAACCTCGTATATATATATATATATATATATATATATATATATATATATATATATATATATATATATATATATATATATATATATATATATATATATATATATATATATATATATATATATATATATATATATATATATATATATATATATATATATATATATATATATATATATATATATATATATATATATATATATATATATATATACAGTGAAACCCCAATTTTACGTTTTCGATCGGACTAGCGATAAAAAACCCTCGAAGCGGAATAACGTAAAATCGGGATTACGAAAAATCTATGCATATTTTTAAAAATTGACACCTACCAGTTAAATTAATGGAAAAGATTAGTAATCTTCACTTCCTCTCTGTTTTTAGCTACAATTTCATCTACAACTCGTTCAATACTAAAAATTTTTTGCAAATTTACTTCTTGATTTACATTTGCAAGTAAAAATTGTGTTAGAATTGTTATGCTTTGTAGTTTTTATTGTTGTTCCCCACCCCCCTATTGAGAAATGGAACAGAAAGAATGCAAGAATTGCTCCATGCAGCTGAAAAGCAAGTTTTTCTTGTTCAAAAAACTAGAAAAAAGTTTGTGTGAGAGTTGTAGAATAAAAAAAAAATTAATTTGATCTGCTGGTAGAAAAACGTATCAAACGGGATTTTCATAAAAGGGGTAACGCAAAATCCGGGATTTTTTAACATTATCGGTATAGGCAATTTTCACGGATCAGCAGAAAATGACGCAAGAAGCGGGATAACGTACGAAACGGACAACGTACAATCGGGATTCCACTGTATATATATATATATATATATATATATATATATATATATATATATATATATATATATATATATATATATATATATATATATATATATATATATATATATAGAATGTTCTTAAAATATTATTAACGATTGAATCAATACACAAGAAATACGAAATTAAATTAAGTAATTTATTGTATATAGTTACTTAAAACGAATGAGTCGAATTTCGATTAAATTCGGAATTACGTAGAGCTATTGGGGTGGATATGAAACTGGTGTAATGTTTTAAATGTATTTTCTTTGTTAACTGAACATGCGACATTTTTTAAATCCTTTAGTAACTAAATATTTTATATGGCGTGACATTTTTCTGTTAGCTACTATTCGATTTTAGAAAAGAATAAATTAAGAAAAGAAATTGAAAGAATAACCAATTGAAAAGAATAAACAATTGCTTGATGGGGAAACAGTAGTGTTTCAGATGAGAAAAATTCTTATATTTAGCGTGACATATATGTCGCTATAGATCAACATAAGCTAAGATATGTAAATAGAAAGAGGGAGATTTGATTATATTTATTGAAAGATTTAAATTCATAATTAGTGCCTAGTCCCCAAATTGTCTTCAATTTAGGTATAAGCAGTTCTAAATTAAACTGTATTCTTATTAAAATTCTAAATTAAAATGTACATAAATATAAAATAGAGCTCGGTTTCTTTGCAAAAGGCGTTGTTTTCTGTTAGTTGATCTGTTACTTAGCAACAAACAAAATTTTGCGATAAGCTGTCTCCTATGAATTGGTAAATGTTTTTAGTTTAGTTGTTTAATTTTAATTGTTCAGTTATCTTTAGTTTTGCAACTCTCAAAGTTAAATCTATAGAAAACTAATGAAAATTTGATCATATTTTGACATTGTTCTTTTTAATAATAATAATTTTTAGGAAATATTTTTCTAATTACTTTTTAAAATGTGTGAGTATTATAAAGACAGGCAATTTTTTTTTATCTTGGCACAGTGAATTTTTTTTAAATTTCCTGATAAACCATTTCTGCTTTCGACGCAACATTTTTGTTCTCTATAATCCACCTATAAATATACTCTTTTTTGTAAAGAAGTATTTTGAATCTGACAAGAAATAATTTAAAAGAATAAAAAAAAATGATGCAAAAGAAGTAATTAACGATTTAATATTTTTTAGAGTGTCAATTCTCAAGAAAAAAAAGGATTATTTAAGAGCATTATCAATAGAGATTTATTAATGATGTCGAATGTAATTTGATGGGCTAGCTTTTACGTCACAAAAACAAGAAAAGCAAAATATTTAGGAATCTAATTTTGTTCATTTAAGATATATAGACCTACAGAACAAAAAGTATGGTATGTTGTTTTGTATGCATTGCGTTGCCCTTTCAAATTATCGAGAAAAAATTTTTTTTAGAAATTATATCGAGATTTTTTTTTTCAGTCCAAGTTTATTTTCATGATTTACACTGTTAGAAGTTTCTCGGAAAATATGGTTAAATGACTATTTATTTCAATGTTATTTAACTATACTGAAAAAGAAAAACAGTCAAATAACTATAAATAAGATTGTATTTAAACTGTTAAATGAGAGACGAATCGTTTATTAACTGCTATCACCTAATATGGTCAAACAATCAGAATTTTATCGCACCAACTAGCACCCACTTCATGAAGCCACTTTGATCCTTGCAGAGGGGTACATATTATAGATGGGAGAACAAATCTATCAATCTCATGACAGACAGAACGAGGCTTCGAGTCCTAGTGCTGACGCCACAATATTTCCTCCATTCCCTTCAACATATGAAGAGTTTTCAGTATCCTGCACTTCCCAATTTATGACCCTGGCCTATTGGAATACCATGCCCTCATTCACGCATAGATGGCAGCAATGTAAAACTGCTAAACTATTTCTAATGTCCAGTTAAATATCTGATACGGTTTTTAAAGCCATGCTAGTAGGAAATGGTTAAAAAACCGTACAGTTTTGTATTTATGGTTTTTTTTAACTATACTAGTTGTAAACGGTTTCAAAACCGTAAAAATAAAAAATGCTCTTTACCGTGAAATTTACCGTCCCGACCGGTCTATATATGTAGTTGTCAGTCTATGTAGTGGTCAGGGAGCTGATCTTACATCAGAAAGGTCCCAGGATTGAATCCCAGATAAGGCGTCTGTGCTATTTATCCTTGTCCTTACTGTGTGAACAACATTGGCCCACCTAATATGGTACCCCGAAAGAGTTGCCAACAAATCTGCCCTACCTGAATGACGAGCGTGAATCAGGTTGGCATAGAAAAAAAATACTTTTGGGCTAATTGGATGGACAGACTGCTACCGATTATTCTATTATAATTTTAGAATGCAAATTCTAACAGCGTGGATTTGCTGCAGACTGAAATCTAAAATGAGAAGCTACATCCATTTCTTTTATGGTGATATATTACTCGAGAGTAATGAAAGAAACATCTTGTTTTATTTTTATTTTCTTTCATTGTTCATGGTCTCTACATACCGTCAGTAGATTACTTCTATATGTTGAAAAATATAAAACTTGTTATTAAAACGTCTGATTCTCATTAAATATTATACATGATTGAATCAATGTTTGTGTAAAAGATATACTTGTGCTACATACAAATGGGTCGAATTTCATAAAAATCGAAACTATATTAGGATGGACACGTAATTGGAGTACTTATAAATAGCTCTGAATTGAACAAAAGTAAAACAGTAGTTAATTTAATATTTTCATTATCATGTATAACATTGAGAAACAAATGTTATTTTTATTTATTTATTAATTTTTTTGCATTTATACAAATACTTGATCTTTGATCTTGCTTAATTTGGGTATGAGGATTTCAAATCTTAAGTTATTTTTGCTTTTAAAGCGACAGATTCTTAAATGACAATTTTAGTCTATTTTTTTGCAAAAATTTTAAATTTTAAAATCGGTATGTATAATAGAGGGTTCTGTAAATGTTATGATAAACTTCAAGGGAGGGGGCACATAATTAGGATAAAAATTACATAGGAACCCATGTTCGGAAATGTCCTTGTTCACGGTTAGGGGAATTTTTCTATTACGACCTGTTCAGAACAGCAAGAAGCAGTTCATAATAAGGAAGCGCCATTAGCAGCGTATAACAAAATTTACAAGCATAGGTTCCCGGGCCATTTCAATTCTAATGATCTGCTCTAACTCCCCTAAACACTAGTCCCAACATTTACACTACTCTCTAATATATATAAAGCTATTAAACTTGTACATTTCGTCAAGAAATAAATTAAAAATATAACTTTTAAAAAAATCGTATCTTGGAGAGAAAACCGATTGTGCTTTTGAAATCAGCTGCATGAAAGTATCAAAAATCTTCAAAAAATCTCATCTAATAGAAAATAAAAATGTTCCCCAGTATGATCTTTAAAAAATAAAGAAAGTTAGGTATATACAAATAGCAAAAAAAATTTTTTTGTGATATATTTTTAAAAATTCAGTTACAATAATAATAAAATCCATTGTTTATACAAACAAAATATTTTGAATGTTTCTATTTAGTTCAAGCAAAATCGTGATGTTAATTTCTTACTTTTTTAAAATTTTTCGCTAACGTTATCTAATTTTTTTTCTTTGCTTAACTTCTGAAGAAAACTTTTTTAGGTTCTAATCATTGTCACGCAAAATTTATATTTTTTGTCTCGTCAACAAAGAAGCAAAAAAAAATTTTTATTGCCGAAGGGAAAAATGTTTTTTCATCTACCTCCAAACAAAATTGCTTAAGTATGTCATTCTTTCAAGATTTTTTAATTAGGATATTTATTTGTTCGTTTTTATCAGATATGTACCAATTAAAAGTTTAGAAAGATGTTTCGATGGATATTTGGAGATCTTTTGAGACATTTAAAAAAAAATACATTTTCAATAAATGATATAACTGCAAATGATAGTCTTGAAATATTTTTTTAAAAATTTATTTCAAATATAAATATTTATGTTGTTACTTGTTATCAGAGATATTTGTTATTATCGTTTTAAATTTTTTTTTTAAAATGCATATTTTCAGAGTTTATAGCAGTTATGTTTCTTTTTGGTAGTTTCAGTTTAAAAATGAAGAATAAAAAAAAACTGATTATAGAGTTAAAAGCTTCAAAATATGAGGTGAGAAAAGTATGTATTGTTGTGCATTCGATTTTGGTAAGAATATAATTCCCCCTAGAACAATTAAAAATTTTGTTGAGAAAAATTTAAGAGAAATGAAAAATAGAAATGAGAAATATCCCTTAAGGAGAATGTAATGCATTTTAAAATGCAAAAAGTATCTATAATTAAAAAAAGAAACAGAAATAAATTATTAAGATACAAAATTTAAAAAAAAATAGAAAACCGAGTTTATACTTAATTTTTAACGCATTTCACACTTATTGGAAAAAGCTATTTTAATTTTGTTATTTTCTTGACCAACAAAATTCTAAGAAAACTATTGTTTTTAAATATTTGAATTGCTATTACGATAGTAAATTTTTTTTGTTTTTTTATGAAATGAATTTAAAATATTTTAGCTGAAGAATATTTGATTTTTTTCATAATTAACTTCTCAGCTAAGTCTAAGAAAATATCTTTCCCAAAAAAATTCGTTTTATAAACAGAGATAAAATCTGTGTGCTCAGGAAAAGCGACAAAATTCTCGGAAAACTATTGCTTTTAAACATTTTAATTGTTATTACAATAGTAACATTTTTTATTTTTTTAAATGAATTTAAAGTATTTTAGCTGAAGAATATTGGATTTTTTTTCATACTTAACTTCTTAGCTAAGTCTAAGAAAATACCTTTCCCAAAAAAATTAGTTTTATAAACAGAGATAAAATCTGTGGGCTCAGGAAAAGCGACAAAATTCTCGGAAATCAAGTGTTTTTAAACATTTTAATTGTTATTACAATAGTAAAATTTTTTTTAAATGAATTTAAAATATTTTAGCTGAAGAATATTTGATTTTTTTCATACTTAACTTCTCAGCTAAGTCTAAGAAAATATCTTTCCCAAAAAAATTCGTTTTATAAACAGAGATAAAATCTGTGTGCTCAGGAAAAGCGACAAAATTCTCTGAAATCTATTGTTTTTAAACATTTTAATTGTTATTACAATAGTAACGTTTTTTTTAAATGATTTTAAAATATTTTAGCTTAAGAATATTTGATTTTTTTTATACGTAACTTCTTAGCTAAGTCTGAGAAAATACCTTTCCCAAAAAAATTCGTTTTATAAACAGAGATAAAATCTGTCTGCTCAGGAAAAGCGAGAAACTTGCAGTGTTATATAAAAATGTTTCCAAAACCCATAAATGCCCTATCTTGCTGACAGCTCAAAAGAACACAAAAGAAAGAACCAGATATTTTTTTCCAAAACTCGAAAATACCAAAAGTGGAAAGATATATATAGGAGGCAGAAAAGACTCATAAAAGTTGACAGCATACACTAGCCTAAATCTAGCTTTCTTATGCTCTGTGTGGATCATAAAACATTGGAATGGTCAGTTGTATGGTCGTACCGATGTTCTAGAGAAAAGATCTTTTTGATTCAGGCCAGTTCATCTATAAAAGTGATTTCAGCTTTTGAGGTCAGAGAAAAGCCCCTTCACCAAGACTGTTCCATTAGTTCTAGAATGACATTCTTTTTGTCTCAAAACTTGTGAAAATGTTGTTTTATATCTAATATTAGCTTTACTATGTTTGTTTCAGAAATAGTTATTATATTGTTTAAAATCGGTTTTATTTATTGGTTTGTAGTTTTAGAATATTATTTTAATTCCCTCATTTTTACTATAGTGTTTTTTTTCAGAACTAGATAAAATATTCTTTTATATGTTTCTTAGTATTTTGTTTAGGAACTATATGTTATTTAAAAATCGTATTATATTTTATATTAATTTTGTATTTTTAATATTGTGTTTGTTTTAAATTTATAAAATATAGTTTAGTTAAACACATTTCATCATAGTATATGTTTCAGAACAAGGTAGATTATCCTTTGATTAGATCATAATTATTTTAGCAGATCTATATATTTATCATTGTAAATCTGACTTATATGCATTAAGTATATTATGCTTACACAACTGTTTGGTCTTATAAATGATAGATTATGAATAACCGATTTTGAAAGCACGTTATAAAATTTTTTAAATTGACAATATATTTGTCAAGTCAGGAATTAAAGTATTGCTATAAAGTTCCTCATTTTATTATTGCTTCATTCAGCACAAATTGAAATGTTGTTTGCAATTTATCAATAATTTAAAATACAAATGTATAAAATGAAACAACTCCTGATAATCAAGAGTATGCAGAAGATAACATGTACGTCCAAATAATAGTTTATAGAAAGTAATTTGAACAAAATTTTTTTTAAAACAAAAGTGCTTTAAAGTTATACGAATAAAATACTAATTTTCTATTTTAATCGCCTTTACCTAAATCTTGCAAGGTATCAAGATGTTTTAATTCTATATCCCTTTTGGTAATAGTTTACAATTGGAGACCCCTCTTATATTAGGCTATTTGAAAATAAACCAATATATATAAGAAAATAAGCCAAGAAACAATCAATGAAAGGTAAAAAGAAGTTGCCGTAACCCGAAGTTGACGTCATTAAAAGTAAAAACAACAAAGAATATGATGGTAATCAGAAACGGGGTTTCAGCAATACTAGACAAAACTTACCGCCAAACCAAGGGGCACTTGATCCTATTTTTTGTATAATGAAAGTTGAATTCTCTGTAACTTAAGATTTTAAGGCTGTGTTTGTCACTTAATGTCACCCTTATCGTCACTCCAAGTTAGACTTACGAGTATATTGATCTTAATATATCTGTCTTACCGAACTAGCTGGTGCAGAACTAATGCCAGACCTTGAAATTACAAAACAGGCTAGTTCCTCAACATCCCTTTCGACCGACTTCATAATTGATGAAAACAAAAGTTTTCAATCAACAAACATTGAGGAGATGAATATTCATAAAATCTTTACTCCAGGAAAAACATGATTGATAAATTAGTAGCGTTCCTTATCAACAATGTTTGATGGAAAAGATACTCATAAATCCTTTCCTTTGCGAAAAGCATTATGACTGAAATGGGAAAGGGTCTCCCAATTTTACTCTAATTTACTAATAATTCAACGACAGATATATTAGTGTTGATAAAATTGTATTTATGCCTTTCTTTAAAAAGTGTTATTATTCTAAAATTTGACATGCTTTTGATCAAATAAATTCCATAGAACCACATGAACGTAAGTTTTTCTAATATTTTAATTATGAACTTTTGAAATTATTGTTAAACAACTTTTTAAAAACAAGTTTTCAGAAGAGATAGAAAATTTTTGTACTGTCTCAAAACGCTTTGCTCGATGATGTAAGTGACAAAAAACTGCGTCTAACGATGTTCGTTAACTAAAGGTCTCAAACCAAACTTGAGATCTGCAGATATTTCACTGTAACTTCCTGAAAAATGACATAATAGTTAAAAACAAATAAAAATATTTTATCCCATTATTCTTTTTATAAAATTTCTTACTCTTCTGTCTTTAAAAAAATGTAGATTTTTATTTTACACTATCTACCAATAAGTATTTGGGCACCTATGCATATGACTATATCTGTGGTCCTGAGATACGTCACGTCCTCCGCCGGTATATATCGTGTAGGGAGCAACATCGGCATTAGTCCCATGCAAGATGCCTACTGCACTATTATGGATGACAATGTGCTTCCTACGCTGTGGTTTACGAGGTGGACCCCTGTTACTTCCAGGACGATAATTAGAGCTGTCATGTTGCGAGGGTCACCAAGGCTTGGTATGGTGCCAATGGGGTTAATCAAATGGACTGACCTGCCCAGAGCCCAGATCTGAACCCTATCGAGAACCTCTGGGACGAGTTAGATCGCCGAATTAAGGGCTGCACTACCCGTCCAAAATCGGTGGAGGAACTTACATGTCTTCTCCAAGCCGAGTGGAAGAAAATACGACTAGCCGTCACACAAGGACTTGTGGAAAATATGCTCCGGAGGGTTCACGCTGCAATTGCCTCTCGTGGAGGCTCTACCAAGTATGCAAAAATTGATTATGAATAAAGTTTGTTTTTCTTTTCAATCACACGCGTTCAAATACTTATTGGCAGATAGTGTAGTATGAATATCTTTCACAGTCAGAAGAATATTAGAAATGAAAAAGGTTCAGCATCAATATGAATTACATAAATGTTTTACCTGATCTGAGGCAAATAAGGGTGACTTGAATAATTTAAATTGGAAATAAAACTATGATTCTGCTTAAAATATTCATCGAATTAGAGACAATTCTGCTTAATTTAAATTTTTAACTAAAGTTCGAAGGTCTGTTGGAGCTAAACTGTTCACAATAGAAACTGACAAATTTTCATCTAGCCATTCATTGTTTAGTTGCGCATCATTCCTAAAGTCATAGATGTACTACTTTTTAAAAAAGGATAATTTTCTAGATATATCTTAATCTCCCAGTGATCTTACTATGGGATAAGACAGGGTACACATGTTAAATCGATTTGGAATATAGAAATACTAGAATTTCTGTGAAAGAATAGCAGACATTTTTAATTTATATGGGAAATTGGAAAAAAATATGCGTGTATTTTCATTTGATGCAGTTAATTTCTTCTTCTACTGCACTGCAGTTTTCCTGAGTCTAGCATTGACAGGCATCCAGAGGTGGGTAGGACACGATCGGGTACTGCTTTATGCCTAGAACAGAGGCTATTGAAACAAAACAGAACACAGCTACTATTGGACTAAATCTCCTTATTTTTTTTGTTTGGTTATGATTCTTTAGCAAACGTGTAATAAACTGCACTATAAATAAGGACAAATAAATAAGACTAGTATAATATAAAAACCGTTGGAGACTGTACGTAGCAAAACAAACTTATACACGCAGAATTAATCAACAGCAACACGTTGCTGTTGATTAATTCTGCCTGTATAAGTTGGTATAATGTTGGGTTCTTCTTTTTGACTAATTAAGTATAATTCAGAGTCTGTAGAAACTAATTTCGAGGTAATCGAAGTACTCGGTTTCACCCTTACTACCCGCTCTCCCGTACTCATTTCAGTTTTTATAGCAATTGATAAAACCTGTAATCGCCGGGAGGCGATCACAGGTTTTCCATTGGTTGTTGTCTAGTTTTTTTAAAAAATTTGAGTCCTTTCATTTATCCGTTTGTTTCTTCCGTTTACCTTCATGTGTTTGGTCCTCCACACCTGTACCTTGGGCAGTATCATCCAAGTCTGTGAGATGACGCTTCTTGTAACGACGTTTAATATTCAATTCATTTTCATAATTCAGGTTGTTTTGTGAAGAACGTGCCCTACGCTTGAGCTTATGAACAGAATCCTTTCGTTTTTCCGTTTATGTGTAACGCTTAAGGCATTCCCGTCTACGTTCTTTGGCTATAGTTTTTTCAGCCTCAGTAAGTTTAGGTCTTGGCATCGTTTTTTTTTTCGTGCTTCAACTCTAACCTTTGGGACTGTGTCAATCAGTTTGGGACCCTCTTTATTTGGGATATTCACCTGAATTAGTACTGAAAACGATCCAGTTTGAACTGTAGTTTAGAAACACCGATTCTTAATTAAAACAATATTAGCAAATATATTGTTCAAATAATGAAATTCTCTTTTATTTACAGTTAAAGAAGTATTTATGGGATCTCTCTAATACCATATCTCAAAAATAAACGAACTAACTTAATGTATGACAAAATTAGAAGTGAAAAAAATTATCAAACTGCAGCGGTCACCATAGCAAAGCATGCAAAGACGACGCATGCGCACTGATTACTATTACTCACACAAGCTAACACAGTTGAAAACACAACACTATTGAACACAGTTGAAAAGTATGATTACATCCAAATAAGGTGCGCGCGTCATTAAACCTAAAACAACACCATTTTGGTAATGGGTAAAGAAAAAAGCTTTATTTTCTAACTCAGAGATATTATTCTGCTAATTAGCTTCAATATTGTTTGGGGTAATATTTTATCAGATAATATTTATTAGAATTAGACTCTAATAAGGTTTATAATAATGTTTCAGAAGCAAGCAATAAACTAAAATTTATTTAGAAAAAGTCTGGTTTTAATATGTTGCTTTTAGAAATTTTAAAAATAGAATTTCTTTATTCCTTATCAAGAAAATACAATAGCCTCAAACAATAAGTTAGGAAGCTGCGTCAATAATCTTTGTATATAAATCGATACATAAACAATAAAATCAGGCAACTTTTCAAAAGAAAAGAAAAGAAATTATTAATATAAAAAGCAATGAAATAATTTTAATTGAAAACGAAGCGTAATTGCATTTAAAAAATTAATGCCTTTAATGCATTCATTTTGACGCACAATTTCTTAAGACGTTAAAAAATGTCTGGAAGAGGAGGGTTGTTAATTCTTTTGAGAAGAAAAGAATTCATAACTTAAGTTTTTTACGGATATTACTGAGAGAAAAATTATAATATCCTTTTACGTAAGACTCGTTTTAAAATTTCTTTTAAATAGAATCATTCGATATCTTCTTAAAGGATTATTCAAGTTTTATCTCAATTTGTTGGATTGTTCGAGTTTTGTCTCAATGACAGAAGTTTTGAAGATTAGTTTAATTATACGTAGTCTCTTTTGTACTATACTTCTTGGGCTGAAGTTTTTTCTCATTAAACTTCTAGTTTAAATATTATTCTCAAAAGCGAGTCGCAGGTGAGATGATTCTTCAGTTTTAATTATTTATTTTCAAAAAAGAAAAAAAAATTTACAGCACAGACACACAAATGGAAAATATTTTGTTTGCACAAGACCTATATTTATAAAGAGAATATATATCATAAAAAACAATGATTCGCAATTTTTTTTTAAAAATTATGATCAAGTTACTGTTAGTTTTTAACCGTCCAGGTCAGTTGATGAATTACGTGCCTGACTGTGAAGTTGGTGGTTGCGGGTTCGAATCCAACTCAGGGCATGGATATTTTTGTGTTGTCCTCTGCTGTGTGAATGTGGGCCACGTGTATATGAAGCTGTGTGGCTTGGGCCAAAATTTTGAACAATTTAAATTTAATACATATAGACACTATGAAATGTTTGCTTTGTTCCAAAGATTAGTTCAATTAGACGCAAAGTTTTGAAATGCTTCTTATTCACTTCCAAAATTCAGTTTTTGTTTTCAATCCAAGATTTGAGTAAAATATATAGGTTTTTATAGAAATTCCAAAGAATGCTTTCAATTGCTCTTTTATAATTGCTCTTAAATTTGAAACTGTTTATTTTAACATTAATAGTCTAGTTTTGCTCTTAACGGAAAGTCTAGATAAGTAAATATGTGATTTTTTTGACGTTCTAAAGTTTCATCAGTTGTATCCTTTGGAACAGTTTATTTCAGCCCTTTAAAAACAGTTTATTTTTGATGTTTTAAAGTACTCTAAGTACTTTATACATCGGATTTTTCAAAAATTACGAAGAATATTTTCAGCTGTCGTAAAATGTGTGCCAGCTTTTTTTTAGCATTTAATATCTTACTTTCGTTCTCAACAGACGATCTAAATAAGAAAACAATAGGAGTTTTTTTCAGAAGTTCTAAAGTTTCATTAGCTGTAAAATTTTGAACATGGAGTGTTGAGGTAATAATAAAATATACAGTGAGGGTTTAGTTTTTCAGAAATTAAAACTATTGAACATTAATAAAATAAAGATTTAGAAAGATACTCTAAATATTAAACACGAAAATACTTTTGCTCACATGCAATTTTAGAGAATGTTCTAAGTGATCAAGAACTCTTTTTTATAATTAATAATTATAATCCAGCAATTTCAACAAATTTACTTAAAAAATATAGCTCTCTGAAAAGTTGTTTATAAATAAGATTTAAAAACTCTGAATTTATGTTTTATTCTCATGCTGTAATATGCCTTTTAAGCTTTTGTACTGCTTATAGAAAAAATATACTTTTAATAAGTCATGGATAAGAAAAGTTTTCTTCACAATGTTATTCTGTTGTCTGTATATTTATTGAATTACTCGAGTAAATGATTAAAAATAGAATTTAGAAGGAGTAAGTTCAGAATGTATAAAATCATAAAATGTGAGTGTTTTTTTTTTAAAAATTATTCTTATTTAAATACTTAAATTTATGGAATTATAAAAAAAGTATTGCAGGGAGAAAAAGTATGCAAAATGATTTTAGGATTCGCTTAGAATAAAAAATGCATTACAAAAATTTTTGCTTGTTATTTAGAGAATTATTAATTAAGCTCTTTAATGAAGTTAATAAGTAATTGAAAAGAAAATACTAGATGCAAATATTTTTATAAATGAATCTAAAATAAAGTAAACATTCTTAACAAAACTAATTATTTAATATGTTTATAACTAGGAATAAATTTATTTGCCAAGTAAACCGATTTATTCAATAAGCATTTGAAGTTTGAAGTAAAAAACGCAAAATAAATTATGTAGCAATTTCAGAAATCTTTTATTTTGTTTTTAAAATGATAAATATGCATTCAAATCTCTTTAAATTTTCATTCAAATTAAGCTGCTTAATATAAAATGATGTTATTTTTGAAGTTCAGTTTACTAAAACTGTTTTGAATCTCAATTTTTATTACAATACATTTTAATCAGTAATCATGGGAGTATTAATAAATTTTCCTTCGCAAAAATCTGGAATTAATTTCTCATTTAACAGATTTATTAATTCTACTTAATGTAAATTTAATAAAATGTGATAATTCTATTTCTTTTTGCATGAATTAAATATTACTTAGATTTAAATATTCTTAACAAAATTTACTTTTAATTAGAATTTTAAAGCTAGTTTAGTACAGCAAACAACTATACCGGGAAAATATTAATAAGTTTATATTATTTTTACTACCCACAATGTATAAAATGCATTCTATGGAATAGCTAGATAAGCATAGAATATCTAAATGTTTTGGGACCTCAGCATGCCATTTTAAAACTGTCTCATTCTTTTACAAGACATTGCTTAGAATAAAAAGGTATTTTATGCAGTACAAAATGCAGTATGAGAGAATTAAAAAATTCATTAATAAAAAAAAGGTGAATTCTTCGGTATTAGTATTATACAAGGACTTATTATTCGAAGGGAATATATGGGAATTATAGTATATTATTGGCTTGAAAATTTGCAGGCATTCTATAGAATGCATAGGTAAAGTACATAGAGCTTGGTTTTCGATGCAAACATTAATCAACTTTACCGGTTTGTCATTTTTGCATTATATTAAATGCCTATACAAAGTGAGAGATATTTATAATTTTATATTTTGCAGTTCAAACTTAGCTATTGCTTAAATTACTCACTTTCAATTACTTTTTGCCTAAATTAAAAAAGGCAAAATGCATTAATTTCGTACTTTGCCAGTAACATGATTTAAAACTTAAAACTAAGTAATAAATGCGAGTCTAAACTTGATATTAAAAATACATAGTACATTTACTAATAATATGCAATGCATTTTGTATAATAATAGCTTTAAATTGGGAAGTTTAGTGAATTTTCGGAAAAATAAAATAGTTTTGAAATACTAATACAAAAGCTACAGTTAATTTAGTTTTAGAAAAAAAGTTGTTAATTAGTTGTAAAGTCATTAATTACAAATATAAGAATGGTTAATAAGTTAGTTAAAATTTTTCAAGTCAACACGTGTGTAATATGATGATGTTTTTATGTGACATCGTTCACGGAATATTAACATGTTCTACGATCATAAAAGAATCTGTTAATAAAAGAAATATTGATATAATGAGCAAGTAACGCGCACAGGTTTATTTGAAGGTCAAAATTATCGATTTGAAAATATTTGCGACAACGACCGTTCTAAGTATTACAAGATCTCTAACTATGAAATTGCACTTAAAAATGAAAAAATTGAGTGACTTAATATTAGAGGGACAAGGAGAAGTGTTTTTTATGCTCTGAGAAAAAATATATGAGTAAAATTACTGGAATATGGAAAAAAAGTACAGTGTTTCTATTTAAAACCAGAATTTCTGGTAAACAGTTACCGTATGAATATAAAAATTACCAAATCAATGGTTTAAATACAGTATGTTTTTGTTTTATTAACCAGCGTTATGGTTTTTTTTTACCAGAGATGTCCTTACCATACAAATCAGTAATTTTACCAGATTTTTTTTGCTTCATACATATATATATGCAGCATAATAAATAAATAAAAAAAACACGAAGAAAATTAAGAAAAATAATAATTATCTTTAATTTTCAAGATTATACTATTTTATTAATTAATATTTACCCCGAGGAATTATTCTTGCTTCGTAATCATGATGATAATATTAATTTAAATTTTTTGGAATTGGTATTATAAAAGAAGATAATACCTTCTTTGTTGATTTATACGATAAAAGAAATTATTTTAATTTTAGTATAAATAGACTGATTACTTGGAATTCTAATGTTTCTAGAAACATCTATTTAAATACCACTTTTATTGAAATGAATAGAATTAAAAGAATATGTAGTAATATTTATTTATCCGAAAAACAAATCGATAAACTCTTTCAAAATTTGATGAAAAACAATGGATACCCGGAAAGTAATAAAATTTGATATAAAATCATTGAGTTAATCGGATATTATTGTAGATATATTTTCTTTGTTAATTTATATAATTTTTGCATGTTCAAATCCATTTCGGGCAAATCCGTGGCTAAAATTATTTACTAAAAAAATTTCTTTGCTAATTTATATAATTTTTCCATGTGCGAATCCATTTCGGACAAATCCGTGGCTAAAATTATATGCTAAACAGGCAATTCGACTCTCTTTTTTTCTTAAATAAATATTTATTTTCTAAAATTTTTTACTGTCAACTTCTTTAAATTATCCAGTATAATATTACCTTGCACACATCCATTTTCGGGCCCATCCTTGGTAACTAACAAATCAAACGCACTTCAGTAATGCAGTAGGTACGCGCTACAAAACTCTTCTAGTTACGCTTTTAGCTCAATTTGCGCTTCTGTTTTCATTTTTTGCAACTTGGCAATCTTGTTGCAAAAATATTTTAAATCGTTCTTGAAAAATTTCCCGTTCATGCAAGTTCATTTGAATTTGCCACTCGCTTTATAGAATATGTTTTATGTTTCATTCTGTTTTTTTCTTTTTATTTTATTTTCTGTTTTTACGTGTTATTTTTACTCACTGTGTTCTATTTTATTTGCTGTAATTTTTTGAGTGCTCCTCACACTATTGTAATGATATATTTTGCTTTGGCTATATGGATACAATATTAGACAGCGCTCTTTTTTGCGAACATAATCGTGTGGGCTGATGAAAAGATTATCTCTTTTATTTTTCCAGATTTTTAAAAAAATGTTTGTCCTTTTTTTCAAATTTTTTTCCGGTTTTTTGTTATTTTTATTATTATTATTATTTTTCTCTTTTCCCCTTTTTTCATTGTTCTGTAATTTTTTCCTTGCGTTTTCTACATTTTGAACTATACATACATATATATATATATATATATATATATATATATATATATATATATATATATATATATGGGTCATTCTCACAAAAACAGTCATTTTCATGTCCCCAGTATATTTTATGTTTGTTTTACAACTTACGAAAAAAAAATTTTCAGGGAAAGTGTCCTTCAGAATGCAAGCTAACAAAAGAATAAAAATAAAATTATCAATTTTTATTTTTTATTAATTTTAGGTAATAAAAATATACCAATATGTCATTCCCTCACTTGTCCCCACTGCTGATTTAAAAAAAGAAAAAAATTGTTTCTGAAATAAAAAAAAAAATTTTACAAATTTGTGTTTTTTATTTGAGAATATTGAAATATAGAATTCAGAAAATAAATTTTAAATTTAATTTCTGATAAAAATATTAACACAGCACTATTTTAAACTTTGTCCCCAGTGTTTCGCGTCATTCCCTCACAACAATGTTCTTATCACCTGCAATCATCTTAGAATAAAAATATTTTAATAAAAACTTCAGAAGTTAACAACTGGCATCATAGAACAAAATTGCAGTATGTTTCCATCTTCAACTTAAAGAAGCTTTGCTGTGGAATAAATTTGAATGAATCAAACCAGGTAAAATTTTTTACATTTGTCATTCCCTCATGTCGTTTTTTAGAGTAAAATAAAATGCAACTTCATCGAGAAAGTGGATAATTATATGTTGCTTTCTTGTATGAATATAATTGTATGTGATTGACTTCAAAAATTAATAAAGCCTAACTGTTATTTTTAAATTTTATTGAATTCGTCATTCCCTCACTAGTGTAAAAAGTGAGGGAATGATTCAAGATGAGTATATAATTAAATTTTTTTTTGTTCAATCGTGCCAGCCAATTTTATTTCCCAAACCTGTAAAAACTATTAAATATATAAGACTAAATTATAATAAATATTAGATATACTTAGTATGTTATCATTTTCAAACTTTAGGTAGATGTAACTTAGATAAAAACATCTATTAAAATAAAATATCATTCCCTCACTATTAGTGTCAGTCCCTCACTTTTTAAATAGTGAAAATAATTAATTTACTTATTAATTAATTTGAAAAATAAATTAATAAATTAATAAATTGATTTATTAAACTAATTAATTTATTTATTAAATTAATTTATTTATTAAATTAATTAATTAATTAATTATTAATTATTATAAATTAATAATTATAAATTAATTATTTAAAAAATTAATTAATTTAAATATTAAGTATAATTTATAGGATATATACTTTCTTTATAATGCCATTACATATTTCTATTAATATAGAAAGTTTCAGAGCTTTTTATTCACTTTACTTTTTTGGGATTTTATGAACTGAAAAAGGACAGTTTTCGTGAGAATGACCCATATATATATATATATATATATATATATATAAACACAAATTAACATGAAAAACATGAATAAAATAAAAAACTAAATGGTAGAGAAACAAGAATGGTAAAAGCAAATAGTCGTTATCAAGACACATCTATTGCTATAAATGCGATATTTCTGAATAAAGAATAATTATCCTAAGATAAAAATTATTCTTTATATGTGTCGATATCGCAAAAAACCTTATGTTGTAAAAAATCATGAAATAAAAGAAAAATGTAAAAAGAAATCAAACTTACCGGCGTGAATTAAAACGCGGTTTAGGTTTAAAAGTACAATAATAAAACAGTTAACAAAAATCGCGAAGATGTAAAAAATTGGAAGTTGTGCTTATAGCTTGAATCGAATAAAATAAAATTAAAAAAATATATTTAATCGAAGAAGAAGAAATTTTTTTTAGGTAAAATATTAGTGCTGCCATCTATGAGAAACAATTAGTAAAAATGTAATAAAATTGAAATAATAATAAAAATGTTTAACGGATTGATTAAATTAGCAGACTAAAAAAAAAAAATCATTTATAAGGAAATTAATATAAAAGTCAGTCTGTCAGGATAGAAAGCCGTTTATAGACTTATCCTTCATTCATAAATCCTTACATAATTTTACAGAATACACATATCCATCTTTCATAGGGTGGCTTATTTAAAAATCAGAGCCTGCATACAGGAATAGAAAACCGTTTATAGTTTTTATCCTTCATTCTTACAACCTTACATAATTTTAAAGTATACACGTATCATCTGCATTCATTTGGGGTGGTTCTTTACGAACCAGAGCCCATTCCACTTATACAAAAATAATAATAAATAAATAAATAAATAGATAAACTGTTTATTATACTGGACAATTAAAATTAAATTAATTTTAAGAGGCTACAAATACTAAAAAGTAACAAAAAAATATTTAACTAATCCAGTATAAAAGGTCATACATCCAAACTATTCCGTCCAGTGGCTTTAGGAATAGTTTATCATAGTTAGTTCCTACCTTGAAAAATCAGAGCTTATTCTTAAAACAGAAAAATTAAATAAAAATTAAAAATTAATGTACCAAGTTTTTTAAGATATTTTTAAAATAGAATTTAAGAAATGAACTAGGAAAATGGATATATATATATATATATATATATATATATATATATATATATATATATATATATATATATATATATATATATATATATATATATATATATATATATATATATATATATATATATATATATATATATATATATATATATATATATATATATATATTCATTAGTCTCATGATTCAGATGCGAGACAAAATCATGCAACTTTTTTTCTATTTTATTTGAGATGAAAACTAGAAGTAGTTATTTTCAGTTATGTCAAAAAAATTCCAATTCAGATTCTAAATGAACTAAAATGAACTGGACAGTATGAAACGCACATTAAAATACATGATAAGATTCATAAAATATCTAATAAAGGTGCATACATCATCATTTAATGTGATGTATGCTTTAAACTACTAATTCAGTTTGAAATATTTATTTACTTGCAGGGATAGCTTTATTAAAAAATACCTGTTCTTTTCAGATTCTCCTGATAAACAATATTTAAGAGTTCGAGGAAACCAGGTCTCGACTTCTAATAGGAAGCTGAATGTTTCTTGTCTTGCAAACGTCTAAATTAAAATAACACTTAAAATGTCTATAAATTTAATGAAAAGAAACATTTATTGACAATCACATATTCGATTTACAATTAAAGAGAAATAATAAAAATAAACATTATTTCGTTGTTCCATAAATTCATCGAATTAAAATGATCTTTTTCACTTCAGTTCAGTTCTTAAAAAATAGTGCACGTGGAAAAATAAAAATTGTCGGTTTGTTTGCTTCTAATAGGAATCTGAAAGATTCTTTGTATTGCAAATGTTTAAATGAAAAAATGCACCTAAACTGAGCATATATTTCCTAAAAAGAAAAAATTTTTTGACGATCACATATATTTTTTACAAATAAAGAGAATTAATAAAAATAAACATAATTTCGTTGTTCCATAAATTCATCGAATTCAAACGATCTTTTTCACTTCAGTTCAGTTCTTGAAAAATAGTGCACGTGGAAAAATAAAAATTTTCGGTTTGTTTGCTTCTAATAGGAATATGAAAGATTCTTTGTATTGCAAATGTTTAAATGAAAAAATGCACCTAAACTGAGCATATGTTTCCTAAAAAGAAAACATTTTTTGACGATCACATATATTTTTTACAAATAAAGAGTATTAATAAAAATAAACATAATTTCGTTGTTCCATAAATTCATCGAATTCAAACGATCTTTTTCACTTCAGTTCAGTTCTTGAAAAATAGTGCACGTGGAAAAATAAAAATTGTCGGTTTGTTTGCTTCTAATAGGAATCTGAAAGATTCTTTGTATTGCAAATGTTTAAATGAAAAAATGCACCTAAACTGAGCATATATTTCCTGAAAAGAAAAAAAATTTTTGACGATCACATATATTTTTTACAAATAAAGAGAATTAATAAAAATAAACATAATTTCGTTGTTCCACAGATTCATTCAATTTAAACACTTTTTGTACACATCAGTTCAGTTATTAAAAACAGATCACTCGGACAAATAAAAATCCCGTTTTTCCAACACAGTTTGTGCCAATTATAAAATGCAAAACATTTAATTAAAATAAGAAATAAAACTCGAAAGTTATTTTATTCTAACAGAGGGGACACAAACTGAAACCTTTATTATTTTTTTGAGTAAATAATGATAGTAATTCTCTCTAATGATGAAAAATAGTTAAATTAATATTTCAGGTAATAATTTATTCTGTGTTTTATTGTATTGGACTTTTTGTGACACTTGAGCTAGAAAATCTCTATGGTCTTATTTTCAACGTACGTTTTCAAATACAAAACGATATATTTATATAAATATGCAAGAATTAATTGCACGGAATTGGAAAAATGCTTGTTTCAGATACAGAGAACAAAAAATACATCTCCCTGATTAATTTTTGTCCTAGCAATGAAATTTTCACGTAAAGAAAACCTATCCTTATGATTCGAAAGGTAAACTTCAAATATTCAAATTAATTAGTGCTAACTAATATTTGTGTTATAGTTTTTTGACTATCAAAGTTTAAAGCTTTGTAATTTTGCAAGATAAAATGCAGCATTTGCTCGTAAACTTTTGCATAGCTCTTGCTGAATAAAAACTGAAAAAAAGCGCCTTTCTTCAAATTTTGTAATTCAGAATATATTTAAATTTATTTAAACATGAATAGAAGAAAGTGCTAGTATGGATATTGCTTCAAAAAGTATGTACAATCAAACTTATTCTTTTTATTTTATTTTATAACCGTCGTTGAACAGCCGACCCAATTTCATGGGTTTACGATAACTTCTATATTATAACTAAAATATTTCATTGCAGATATATATAAAAAAATACATATATTTATTGATGCCCCCACAGAGCGAAATTGTTTTAAAACAATACACGCATTTGATTTTTTAAGTTTAAAAAAATATTTTTGACTTTTCAGTGTTATTGAAAACTGCAATTCGCTTCAAAAATATACACATATGAAGTAGCAGTTGGCATATTTCAAGCACTCAAAAATAGGCACCCATTTTCAAGTCTTGCAAGACGTGACTGAGAAGAAACAAAAGTGATTCGAACTATGAAACCAGCGAAATGCAAAATTGCCCACAAAAAAGGGAAAACTTTCAGTTGATCCGAACGTTAAATTCACATTAGACGCTGAAATTAATTTTTCTTTACCCATTTTAGATGTTCTTGTAACTAAAATACCCAGAACATTTTTCCTCCTTCGTTTTTAGCTGCCTCTTTGCCCCCTCATGTTAATTCCAATAACCCCAATTTCCAGAACATTTCTGAATTTGTTTTCTATTTTTCGTGCACTATACCTTTGCACTGACTTTTCTTCTATAAACTCCTTATCTAATTTCCTCTACTCGCTTGCTGCTAACAGCAGGTTTAATCCTTCCGTAGCTGATTCTGGTTTTGCTAAACTCCTTATCTAACTTCCTCCACTCGCTTGCTGCTAACAGCAGGTTTAATCCTTCCGTAGCTGATTCTGGTTTTGCTAAACTCCTTATCTAACTTCCTCCACTCGCTTGCTGCTAACAGCAGGTTTAACCCTTCCGTAGCTGATTTAGCTTTTGCTAAACTCCTTAAACTTCCTTCACTCGCTTGCTGCTAACAGCAGGTTTAACCCTTACGTAGCTGATTTAGCTTTTGCTAAACTCATTAGACCCAAACATCTCACAACTTTTAATCCTTGCAGAGAATATTTTGACTACATCGGACAAAATAAAAGTGCTTTGAAATTTAAACTTAAGGAACACTGTCGATATATTACAATCAAGAATACGAAAAATCATCAATTGCGGCTCATTGTTGGAATATGTGCGCATGCATTCAATTTTACCTAACTTATTTCTACCCTAGTTGCATCATTTCATCTTGATGCCCTGGGAATCTTGTTTTATTCTTATGAATGCTGATTTCCTTGTTAACAACATTAGTTCCTCAACATCTTTCCATAGCGAGTGAAAATGCATTTTCCCCTGATTTACTCCTCTCTAGCATTGTTTTTCTTATTCTGTTTTTTTTTATATCTTTTTTCGAGGCTACTGTGTTTTGCCTAGTTTTGAATCTTGCCTTTATTCTTCCGCTTTTCGTTGGCAGTTTTATTTCAAATCAATTTTGTTTCTTTTCATTCACGTCTTGAAAAATAACTACAAATTGAATTTTTATGACACTTATTCTCTTTGTTATAAATTAGGCAAACTGAATTAGACTCATTTCTTAGTTTTTCTTCCGAAATTCATAAATTCGAATAACATGAAATATCACTTATTGAAAATTCAATATATATTTGTTATGCGCTTCACATTTTAAATGACTGTTTAAAATAGGATTCAGAAATAAATTGCTTTTTTTCACAGCTCGATTTTCGGTCTCGATTTCGTAATAATTTGCAATATCGCATTATTTTGAAACAACTACTGCATACAAACTGAATTATTGATGACAAAGAAAGAGAAATGCAAAGAAATTTAAAACCTTCAAGGATCATTTCTCATCTTTTTAAACTTTTTCCTCTTTTTATTTTGGTTTTATTGTTAAAATAAAATCATGATAAATCAAGTCATGTTTGGTTAACTAATTATTTAATGAAGCATTATGAATAAAGTATTGTCACAAAATCCTGATTAGTTAAAACATTTAATTTTATAGAATATAAAATACTTTAATGAAAATGTTTCGAATTATAAAGAAAATATCGTTAGTATTTGGCAACATAAAAAATTCTTTTTTGGTAAAAGCATTTTTGCTTAAAAACTAATCGTGTTTAAGTGTAAATTAGTGTAGTCAAATAGTACAATGTTACAGAGAACACTGGCAACATTCGAAGCAACGAAACTTTGGGCGGCATTCTGTCAGCATTGTAAAGGGAATAAAACTCTATTATCTTCTTTAAGTAAAGAAAAGACTATTGTGGTATACAAATTAAGTGGTCATCAGCGACTGCATATAGTCATCAAATTGTTCAAATATGTTTTAAAAACATTTTAAAAGCTTTTAAAATTTAAATACGTCTAACAGAAATTTAATTCTTGCTATCTCTTACGATATATATCACAGAATTATTAAGAAAAGGTTATAGATTCGAAGTCTTACTGGAGTTCTAGTCTTGGCGACATATTTCAATAAGTAAGGAAAAAATGTGCTCTTGAAAAAGAAACAACTCCATGTTTCAAAATCATTGGATTTGATTGGACATTAAAATTGCAGCGTTTTATGCTGACATGCCTTTCACAAATCAAATACGAGATAAGGAATTTTTACTTTTATTTCACTGTAGAAGAAAATCGTTTGCAAGAAACCATATTTATTATTCATTCATCACTTTCTTTAGAAGCGGACAGAGAGGTGTATTTTTACCATTTTTAGATATCACTTTTAATAATTCTTATTGCTTGTTAATTATTGTTGTTTATAACTGTTATTATTATTAATAACAAAAAAAGCAAAAAGGAGGCCCTGCAATGTGTTTCAAGAGTTGGCGAAATTGATATACGTACGTTCGCGCTGGAAAATTGGTATTCATTTGGCGTGCAATTAGATGGTTCTAAGATAAGAACATGCTTTCTACATGGAAATAATGGTTTTTTGTTAACTTGCAACAGATAATAGTGATAACTTTCTCTTGTTTTTTATCTGTTGTACATGCATAGTATAAATTTATTCTTTATATAAAAAATTATTGAGTACTCTGAAAACAAAGAGAAGGAAGCCTTAAGAATGCGCAAGTGATTTCGTAAGAAAAATGTGAATTTTAAATTTTTTTTTCTGAAACTGTTTAATTATCTTTCCATAACTTTTGATATAAAATATAAATTCAATAATTTTTAGCTTGAAAGAATTTTTTAAATACATAATTACAGTCCCAAATTTTAGCCTAAATTTTGAAATATACATTATTTTGGAAAATAATTAACATAATATATGTAATTAAAATTTCGTATTTAAGGCTAATAATTATTTCACTTTATTTTGCGAAAATAAATAAAACTGTAAGATAATACTTTTCCATAATTTCAATACGTTTGTTTTGATACTTTTTAAAAAAAAAAATACATCAAGTATGAAACAAGTGTTTTTAGGAAGTTTGAATGCGTAAACAATGACATAAACCTAAATATTTCTTAAAAGCGTATTCACAATTGTGCCTTTGTTTTTTAAAATACTCGATTTATTTCTGAAAAAGGTGATTAAGATGATTGTTTTGATTAACAAAGCATTCAATGTTTAAACAAAATGTTCCTTTTAAATCAGGTGAAACATTTCTAAAAAAGAAACATTCAACTGCAAATGTACAATGATAATAAGTTATTGTAATAAAGCAATCAATGTTTAATTGTTAAAAATATAACAAAACATAGCAAAGTAATTATAGGTAAAACAATGAAATAACAAGGTAATTACTAGCGAGCATATAGGTTTTTAAATAAAATTCTTTTCACTACTTGAAGGAACTTAAAAATCTCTTTTAATGAGGACACAAAAGAGGAATTTATTCAAAACATTTAATTTTAATTTTTTATGAGTTTGATTTGCTTATGTATTCCTGATACTATAATGTAATCCGATGCTGAATATTATCTATTTAGCTATAAATTATGGTTTAAATGAACAAAAAAAAAATTAAAATTAGATGATAATTTGAATTAGTTATATAATCTCAAATAAGTATTTAAGATTATAATAATTACTTTTTCTGCTAACACTTTTCACCGCCATTTTCACCATATATGATTTTAGCTGATTATTAACAGTTATGAGGGAAACAACGCTTTGAAATTAAAAGAAACTCCATTTTTAAACTTTACACAATTAAATGCATAGGAAACATTGTTCTAAGAATGAAGCAGAAACTCATTAGAAAGTACTCAGAAATTTTTTTTCATACGTTGGAACAAAATAAATTTTTCATGGAGTTTATTTATTAAGAAAAACTGCATTCTGATTTAATATCACAGCATTTATACAACTAAACAGAAAAAAGCGGGTATGCACAATTAAAGTTTTTAACGAACTCTCTGAGCTATAATTTCACTAAATTTAGGAATTTTTTTTTATCTTCATACATTTGAGAATATTAAGGTCGCCAAACGCATTGCTTTGTCAAAATTTTCATTCTAAAATTATGGTAAAATAACCTGCAGCAACCTTTTTCTTCAATTAACCGTAAAGCTTACGGTAAAGAGCATTTCTTATCTTTACAGATTTGAAATCGTTTACAACTGGTATGATTAACAAAAACATAAATATAAAACTATACGGTTTCTTAACCAGTTACAACTAGCACGGTTTTCAAAACTATTACAAATAAATTTAACTAGACATTGGAGCTGTTCTTTTCATTAGATAATGGGCATTAGAGTTGGGTAGTGGTTGAGTTGTGTTTTATCAAATGAACCATAGAATGTAGTTTAATTAGTTTATCTAGTTGTATCAATAATCGTTAGAGATAGGGAATACTGGAATTTTTTGTGTTAAGTAGCTTTATGGTGCTGCAGTCTATACGTGAATGAGAGTATTCTATTCTAATTGTCCAGAGTCACGAATTGAGAGAGTAGTGTGGTATCAACTCTGGGACTCTAATCCTGTTCTGTCGGTCATAAGATTGATAGATCAGACCTCTCACTTATAATATGTACCCAGTTACAATGAACTAAGTGCTAACATTAGGTGGTCCAAGGGGGGGGGCGATAAAATTTAGGTTGTTTAACCGTTTTAGGTATAAGCAGTTAGTGAACGGTTTTCTTTACAGTTAACAGTTTGATAACCATTTTATTGATGATTATTTTGCTGATATGTTAGAATATGGTAAGATAGCAGTTAAATAAATTGCTATTTAAATCATTTTTCCTAGAAATTGTTTATAGTGTTTACAAAAAATAACAGAATTTTTCATGAAATGCAACATTAGATAAAAAGAATTTATCTAGAATTCCCAAGAATCGAAACCTGTCAAACAAGCGAGCCTAACATTTGAACTATTCCATCATACAGTGCTAATGGTTCAAAAATCAAACATAAAATATTGAAAAACCGGTCATTGCATCTTATTAGATAAAAAAAAGCACTTATCCCATATAATGAAATCTAAAATATAACATAAAAATTTAATGTCATTCTATGAAAAAAAAATAAATAGTAAAAAAAAATAAATAAATAAAATAAGCGATTAAAAAAATGGTTCTTGTATGTAAGGCTTTTTTTATTTATGGGGGCTTTCAATGAATTCTTTTTTAAATTATGGTTCAGTATAACTAACAGCATTACTATTTAAAACTTAAAACCTCTCCTCCTAAGCTATAAAATTTTAAATATCATTTTCTAAGATACCACACAAAAAAGGTAGTTCAATTCTTTCGAACATAAAAACATTATATTTTACACTCACCTTGTTTATTTAACATTTTATAATTACATTATCATGCTATTATTTTTATTTTATTACCGAAGTTGGACAGTTTAGACCCATATTGGATTTACGGCCATCGTTGTCTGACTTCGTATCCTTTAAATTTTGATTCCAAAGCAGGAGACAAGAAAACTCTTCAATCGAGAATTGGGACAACTTGCTTGTGTATCCATTTTTTTTAATGGAACCAACACGAGTTTGAATTTCACGGGGAGGAAAGCCTCTCAAAGGTAGTTGGAAAACAAAGCAATTCTAACCCATTATCCATTTAAAACTGAGAATGTTTTACGTCAACAATGTGGTCTAAAAGCATTCGATCTGACCAGCCATCACCTAAAATTAAAAAGGGATCGTCGAAAGCAGGAGACAAGAAAACTCTTCAATCAAGAATTGGGACAACTTGTTTGTGTATCCATTTTTTTTAATGGAGCTAACACGAGTTTGAATTTCACGGGGAGGAAAGCCTCTCAAAGGTAGTTGGAAAACAAAGCAATTCTAACCCATTATCCATTTAAAACTGAGAATGTTTTACGTCAACAATGTGGTCTAAAAGCATTCGATCTGACCAGCCATCACCTAAAATTGAAAAGGGATCGTCGAAAGCAGGAGACAAGAAAACTCTTCAATCAAGAATTGGGACAACTTGTTTGTGTATCCATTTTTTTTAATGGAACTAACACGAGTTTGAATTTCACGGGGAGGAAAGCCTCTCAAAGGTAGTTGGAAAACAAAGCAATTCTAACCCATTATCCATTTAAAACTGAGAATGTTTTACGTCAACATTGTGGTCTAAAAGCATTCGATCTGAGCAGCCATCACCTAAAATTGAAAAGGGATCGTCGAAATTAATGCTAGCTCTCAGTACCCTTGGTATTCCTTTCACAACTAGTTCAAGTTTAGTTAAAAACATGCAAAAAAATTTAAAAAAAAGTTTTGTGATTCATGATCTTAATTTTTTTTTAAATGAAAAACGACTTTCTCTTCCAATCTATTTTGATAACATTTATGAAAAATGACTTTTTGAATCTTTTGCATTCAATTTAGTTATGATAAAAAAATTGAAGAGCACAATGCACATAGCGATAAAAGAAAACTTTATTTTCCTTCATGTTTTTCTTCATAAACTATAACTAAATCTTTATGATTCCTTAATTGATTCAACTATTCCTTCCATTCAAATTATTTCACTTTTATTGATCTTTTACACATTCTACTCTAAAATTTAAAGCAAAGAAAAAAAATAGTTCATTGAATATAATAGCGAAAGCTATTTTGCATCATTCTCTGTTACTTGGAGTACTTATTTAAACTGTATATAAAAAACTAATCACATTTAGAATTATCAATTTAAAAGTCTAAATAACACTACTCACGCAAAGCTGTCTATATTCTTGTACAGACGAAAACTTGTACTTAAGTTAAGATTGATTTCAAAATTAGTCACTATTTGGATACCTGCACTCCAAGAAGAAGAAGATCATTGATATCCACGCACGTGACTTGTAACATCAGCGTCAGCTGATCATTTTTAAGCAAAATGGCGTGTTAAAGTTTAGCTAAGTTTCTCCACATAAGTTAGAATGCTAATTAATGCAAAGTTGATTAAATGCTGCTCCGTATCGCACATCGAAATTGCTGAAATGTAATTCTTTCTCGCCTACGTCGGTTACTTAACTTACATTTATTATTTGTTTATATATTACATTGTAACCGTGATATATTTTTGCTTTGTGTTCCTGCTAACTTCGATACTTCTGTTTATGTTCCACATGGTCTCGTACCTGTCTTTGTGTTAAGTAAGAAATATACAGTGAAATAATTGAAATATTTGTGAAAGAATCACTGTGAAAGAATATAGAATGTGTCCCTTAAGAGAATTGATACTTGACGGGTGTGATTTACTCGAAATAGAATAGAGAGAAAAGCTGCTAGCTTAAACAAATGCCACGCTTCAACAACCAATCAGGATCGAGATACCCTCACTACCGTCACCTGTAGGTATCACATTAATGCCGTTAGAAAACTCATTCTATTACTTCTCGATTCAGTTTTGAAATTCAGTAATTGGGTGTTGTATCATAATTTTTTATTTTTGGAAAAAGTTACAATGTTCTTTCCTTGGAAATGATTTAACTTTCAGCTAGAGATGCTTTTTAAAAAGAGCTAAAGAGTTAACTTAAATAGCTTTAAATGCATTGCTTAGCTTTAAAGGCAGTGATAATGAAAAAATATTTGCAAACATCAAATTGGAGTACTTTCAGTTTCAGTTATTATAATAATAATTTGTTCTGTCCTTGATAATATTTCAGTTCCTCTTCTTTCCTGTAGTTAAATGCTTTTAAAATATTCTATCCTTATACTGCATTTATGTATAACTAGTTTAAAAAAACAAGCATAAACATAATTTCCAACCACTGCAATTCGGAAATTAAAATTTATGATGACGTATAATTCCTTCGTTTTATTTGAAATAATCTAAATATTTAATAAATGCAAATACATAGATTTGGTACGTTATATTTATAATTCATCTTTAATTAAAGTACTTTTAGAAAAATATAATTAGCAAACAAAACTCTTTGTTAAGTTTTTTTACGTTAAATATTCTAATAAAAACTGAATAATTAATAATTGGTTTGGTGAATGCATTCAAATTATAAATCAAGTTTTATTTTTAAACAGCATATTTTTTAGTAAATTATCATTTATTATTACTTCTTCAATTAAAAAAATCAATAAGCATTTTTATATCACAATAAAAAAAAGAAAAATCCATCCGAAACAATGAATAATTTGTTTACCGTTGATAGCGTTGATGCTTACATAGCTTTTACTTTGATTTTATTCAAAATGTTGAATCGACTTTTTATGTAATTTTTTGCTAATTAAAACATAATGCAAATAAAATCCTGAATTTTAACGCAATGACTTTAAAACTTCTTTCGTATTGAATGTCAATGTATTTGTACTGGATTTACAACAGAAATATTTTATTGCAAAACTTTATAATTTCATAACGTTTTAATAATTATATAACGATTTCTTCTTTACACTATCTTAAAAATGAAAGTTGTATTATCTTTGTAGAAAAGGAATTGTTTTAAATGCAAATAGGTAAAGAGAGTTTTTTTTCAAGAATAATTTTATATGCATACGTTTTAATTAATTTTCTTATTTTTGCCTACCATCAATGGAAGGAATATACTTTGAGCTTGCAGCATTTTTTCCTTTTGTTCTTTATTAGAAAATTGAATTTTTAATACGTCTCCTTTGAAATCGAATATAGTATGTATGTATATTTAGTATTAGCCTTATCACAATAGCCTTTTTTTTTCATATTTTGTGATCGAATATCAAATCGATTTAAAAATGTGTTTTTATCACTAACTATGTGCATTGAAATAAAAAATAAATAAAAATAGAATGTTGTAATTTTATCATGATATCTTAGTTAAATTTACTCTTCAATTTTGTATTTGTTTTGCATGTGGGGTAATAAAAACTATAATCCTGCAAATTAGAATTCCTGGCAAACCGTTTAAAATCAACTGAAAAATTTACTAGGTATGTGGATTAAATATAGTATATCTTGGATTTTATAACAAAAATATGTTTTTTTTTTTATACCGGAAATGTCATTACCAAAGACTAGAATAGTTTTACCAAACTTTTTTCTCCGTGTATGAACTAGCATTTGATTAATGTTTCCTAAATACACATTCAAAATAATCGAAAATAATTAAATTTTTTTCTAAAATTTTTTATATCAGTTTTCTTAATTAATACGGAACTTTCATTTCTGCTCTGCAAAAAAAAATTATCGAAGTAAAAGGTATTGAAAACTGTGAGCTAGTTTTTCAGTATAATACCTTTTTTTCGCAGAAAAATATTATAATTTAAAATCTAACACCTGCTTTTTTAAGCAGATAAGTACTGACATTTTAACTAGCAAACTTCGTTATTTGAACAAAAAATTATGCTATTTTATCAAAAAAGTCCATAAGATAATTATTTCAACCTCGTGGACGGAGAAAGGCATGAAGAGAGTTCGCACGACCAATCAAGGGTGGGATTCGAACCTGGGACACTTAACGAAAGGTGTGAGTTCTGTCCTCTGAGCTACCAAAGCTCGTGAGTTCAGTGTGAAGAAAAGTTTTAAACTTTCTCCATCTTAAAAGTCTTATTTAAATTATATTTCAGTGAAAAAACGATTAAAATTATAATGAACCAGTCTCATAAAACTTACCAAAAAATACATCAGAAGAGACATAATAATCAGATAGAGTATCCTTTTGATAGTAAAGTCTTCGCAGTTTCATTTATAGGGTGTCTAAAATTATAACAATTACGGAAAAGTAAGAACAAGTACAGAAAATAATCTTAAAATTATTCAGAAATAGGTAAAGATACCATACGATAAGCAAAAATGAGTCACAAAAACTAGATTTTGAATTGATGATTTCAATTTTTTTTTTTGTGGTATGCGATTATTCCTGCTTTTCAGTGGCGCCATCTATGGCCAGGAATTCGACTTCTGCAACGTGATTCACATAACCCGTTTATAGGGCGGGTCACATTCTTACACAGTCACACACAAAGGAGAAAGGACATAGAACACGCATAGAGAGAAAGAAACATCCATGCCTTGTCCGGGATTCGAACCCAGGACCTTTCGGATGCAAGGACAGTTTCCTGCCCCCTTCACAGGCCGGTCGGCGACGAATTTAATCAATTTATGATTAGGGGGAAAAACGGAGAAAAACTGTCTTGTTAGCAAAACAGCTTTAAACCATCAATTACACACTGAAAGTTCATAAGAAAACGAGAACGTTTTACATTTCGCGGATAACGGTTGAAAATGAAAAAATTCTGTATCTTTCTTCAAATAGTTTTTTTTCTGAAAAAAATGTTTTTTTCCTGGATAATTCACAATTATTTTCTTAAAAGAATGATTCCATTTTTTATAATTAAATTTTCTGGAGTATCTTTGCTAATTTCTTCAAAAAGCATGCATGTTTGGCAATTCTCATAAAGGCTTTTTATTTATGTAATCGATTGCCTTTAAAGTTCTTTGCAACGAGGCAAAAAGGCTTTAAAACGTTTGGAAGGCATAGAAATTATATGTTTTCTTCTAATAATCAAAGACTATAGGCACTAATAAACAAAGCTAAAACAAAAATATAAAAAATAACAATTTCAATTTTCAATTTTGCTCTTCTTAAAAAACATAATTATTAATAGATCTCAATCTTACTCGATTTTTATCTACTTACCTACTTGATTTTTCCTATAAGACTGGGCTTTGAAATCCATTAAAGTATTGTTCCCATCATTCTTGGTAATCTGTTAGCTAGGTTCAAAATTGTACAGCAAATGTAATTTCCTTAAAATTTTTCTAAAAGTATATTAGTAACCAAGAAAATTATTTACTTTAAGACCTCAATTATAGGAAGAAACAGGGACCAGTTCTAATTCGGTTAATCAAAATATATTTGAAATATTGACAAAACATCGTTTTTAATTAATTTCCAACAATAATTTAGAAAAATCGAGTTTTCTTTTAAACTATAGATATATATTATTTAATTTAATTTTAAAATGTTCATTTATTATGCATTATTCAAATTTATATTATTTAAATTAATATAATTTAAATTTAGTTTTAATATGTTTATTTGAACAATGTTTTTCTGCTATAGGTTTGCCATGTTTTGATAAATCTATTTATATTAAAATTCATTTGCGTCATCACATTAAATAAGGCTTTTCATTTGCTCCATTTTTTAATAAACTACTTGCATTCTGCAGCAACTAATTCCAAAATGTTATTAATTTTCGAAATTTAAATACGTGTTTTATATCATTTTGTAAGCATTGTAAGGTTATCTACTTGCTGCGATATTTCATTTTTCTTGCACTTAAAAATAATGCCCTTCCTTTTTGCAGAATTAGAAGCCGTGATTGTGAAATTTTAACTGTACTTGTATGCATGGTAAAACGCAAGAAAAACGAGATTTAAAATTTTTGGTTTTTTCCAGCTAAACCAAAGCAACCGACTTCAACCTGACAAGTATTTTTAAGGCTGCTTTTAGGTCTAAGTTCAAGCATCATATCATTCAAATTGCAAAGAGAATAAATAATATACATATGTAGGGAACACGCACATTTCGAATTAGATTTAGGTTAATGAATAAAAGAGGTACTACTGAACTCCTTATATTTAATCACACATATGAACTTTTATAGTGGATTAAAGTTCTTGGTTTTTTTCAGCTAAACCAAAGAAACCGACTTCACCTTGACAAGTATTTTTAAGGCTACTTTTAGGTCTAAGTTCAAACATCATATCATTCAAATTGCAAAGAGAATAAATAATATGCATATGTAGGGAACACGCACATTTCGAATTAGATTTAGGTTAATGAATAAAAGAGGTACTACTGAACTCCTTATATTTAATCACACATACAAACTTTTATAGTGGATTAAAGTTCTTGGTTTTTTTCAGCTAAACCAAAGAAACCGACTTCACCTTGACAAGTACTTTTAAGCCTACTTTTAGGCCTAAGTTCAAACATCATATCATTCAAATTGCAAAGAGAATAAATAACATGCATATATAGGGAGCACGCACATTTCGAATTAGATTTAGGTTAATGAATAAAAGAGGTACTACTGAACTCCTTATATTTCATCACACATACGAATTTTTATAGTGGATTAAAGTTCTTGGCTTTTTCCAGCTAAACCAAAGAAACCGACTTCACCTTGACAAGTATTTTTAAGCCTACTTTTGGGTCTAAGTTCAAACATCATATCATTCAAATTGAAAAGAGTATAAATAATATGCATATGTAGGGAACACGCACATTTCGAATTAGATTTAGGTTAATGAATAAAAGAGGTACTACTGAACTCCTTATATTTCATCACACATACGAACTTTTATAGTGGATTAAAGTTCTTGGTTTTTTTCAGCTAAACCAAAGAAACCGACTTCACCTTGACAAGTATTTTTAAGGCTACTTTTAGGTCTAAGTTCAAACATCATACCATATAAATTGCAAAGAGGAAAAATAATATTCATGTATAGGGAACACACACACATTTCGAATTAGATTTAGGTTAATGGATAAAAGAGGTACTACTGAACTCCTTATATTTCATCACACGTACGAATTTTTATAGTGGATTAAAGTTATGAGACGTTTTCAAAAGATGGAAATTCTTCTAAAATATAAGTGAGATTTTCAGCATCTATATATTTGTTCAATAGTTTTGATTCTTGACTAGTTTGCTTCTTAGAAGATGTTTTAGCGTTTATAGCTTTATTTCCTATATTCTTTATTTCTTATATTATTGTCACTCCACCGTGTCAACAAATTTTTTCAACTCATCTTGCAATATTCGTTTTGGTCAGACTCTCTGGTTATCTATGTCTTTCGAACCTTTTAGTATTTTAAACTATTTCTGATTCTAATATTTTGCTTCAATTTATCATATTCATTTTCTGATACTTAATTTCAGAGTTAAGATGAATATTAACTTCTGTGCTTTAGGTTAAAGTTACGCTAATTAGGTTGGGTGCTTTTTGTTAAAGGCGTTTTACTATGCCTTTGTATTTATTTTTGTTTTAAATTTTTTTCATATTGCACTTTTTTATTTTATATGCCATTCTTACTTGTTGTTAATGTAATTTTTTGTGTTTTATGTATGTTTAATGTATGTTTTGCATGCAGAATGTATGTTCTACTCTCGCGTGCCCTTGAATAGGGCAGGTCGAGATACAAATAAACAATAATCTTTTCCCAAGTAATTAAGTAACGAAATGAACAATTCTATCAAATTTGCCCCTAACATTCAACTGCTTTAACATTTTTCTAATTTGATTTTTTGTTTAACATCAGCGTCTAAATACAATTGCCAGAATGTAAAAAAAACTTAATTTTTTCATGAGTTAGTTGTTAAAATTATTCTTTAAAAAAGCATTATAAAGCAGCTTATTCACTTCATTCCTTTCTGATTATTGACTAATTTCATTTTTTGCCTTGGATGAAGATTTTTTCGACGTGAAATCTTCCATTTCATTCACTCATCTTCTCCGCTTTTTCAAGTTGTTAATGTTGCTTGTTTAGGAACTTTTTTCTCGAATGCAAATAAGCCTCCAAGGCGTTTTTTGACTGTTTCTGTTCTATTTTCTAAAGCTTTTTGTGTTATATAAAAAGTGTTTTTTAATTCTTATCCCAGTACTTCCGAAAAAATAGTCTTCTTGGGTAATTAATTTCTTTAAAAAAAGCAGTTTTGTTACTGTTTAAATAGCTTTTTTTTTTCAACTGTGCTCATTCAATAAAATTTAAAAGTCTGTTTATTTTAGTTTTTCGGGAAGTACAATAAATTATTTATAAAAAGGTAGTTAATACGCTATTGATCAATATTTGTATTTTTCTAATTATTAAATATGTTATGTATTTACAAATTTTCATTTTGAGGAAAATATAATCAATTCAAAAATTGAATTTAATTTTTTAAATACTTATATTAAATTTAAATTTACTACTAGTACTAATACTGAAATACTAAGTTTTGAAATACGAGATTTTTTTTGAGACTCGAAAAACAGTTTTTTTTGTCACCAGATGGAGCAATTGTTCATTTTAAAGTGTTCTTTTCTTGCTGTCATGATCTGTTTTGCTGTATGTTATGGTATCCAATTATAACATTTTGGAATTTCCTCCAATTGTCTTAAACAGTTTATTCCGGGGGACAACTAAATCTGGTATACAGTAAAATATAATGCAGCGAGAAATGGAAAATATGGATTAAAGTTATACTTGTATACATTTATGTTATTACATTATGTAAATCATTATGTGAAGTTACGCTTGTTACTGTTTTCAAATTCAATTTGTACCAATTTTACAACATTTTGAGCACGAAACTAAGATTAATTTATTAAAAACGAATGAAGTTATCAATGAGACCGAGAACTTATAAGCATGCTTGCTTTGCTCTAATTTATGAGCAGTAGCGAAAATGAAAAGTGCAGGAAGTATTATTCTAACTTGCTTTGAATTTTCCGCTATGAACAACGTTTTATATACTTGCACGACCAATCTATGAAACACAAATAAATGAAAATGAAATTAGTGAAAACAGCTATCATTTCGATGAAGTAATGTATTTTGCAATAACAGAGAAAAAATTCTGATAAAATTACCGCACTGCACGATAATGATATTTTTGGTTAAAAAAATCCTTATTTCTGGTAATCTAAGCAAAAATATATGGTATTTAAACCATTAATTTGGTAGTTTGTTCATATTTAATAAAAAATACAAGATTGAAAAGTAAATTTAACAAAATAAATGGTTTTTATTCCATGTTCTAAGGTTTTATGATAAAGTGTCCACATTTTACTGTATTTACCAAATTTCATCACAGATTAAAAAACCATATTTTATTGTTAATTTTATCAAAATCATAACCAAAGTGCTTCGTTAAATATAACAGAGCTTCTGTGTTCCCATTCAGTGAGTTTTGCCGTATTTTGATAGTGTTGACTATATTTTTCCCTATGGGCTTTTGATAAAAAATTAAATAAATAAATAAAACATTGGTGAGAGACAGTTCATAAGTGAATAGTAAATATTCAGTTAGTTGTTGTTGTCGTTTCTAATGCCACTTGCCAATGCCATCAACCTAGCTTGGTGAAACTAAGCTGGGTACAGGCAGAGTACGCGTACAGGCAGAGCAAGCTGGGTATGTAAAGCAGAGAACGCGCTTCTTGGTTTTCAGTAGTACTACCGGCCAAGATTACGACTTCACCCGCACACATCACAGCTTATTTATAGTCCCGAACAATTCTTACATCCATTTATTCATCAACAGATGGCAATTTTGACTGGAACCAGAGAATGTTCAATCTCCAATTCAGTACCCCCAGAGGTATTGATTTTCTATGGGAACACGGAGGACTTTGTGACCCGACAGAGTTAACGTTCACCGGTCACCATTTGCTATACGGGTAGTCTTCGACCGGCAAGGATCTACCTCAAGCCTTTTTAAGCATGGACCCAATGCCCTACCAATCAGGCAATCCCTGCCATTTAATTAGTTAATTTATTTATTTAAAGCATTCGTAGTCTTTAGCTATTGCAATAATATTCATATTGGTTAGGGAAAAATTTAAAGCAATCTAATGAAATAGAAAATTTAACAATCATCGAATTTCAAAGCTAAAGGAATATGATTTCCTGGATATTTCCTTTACATCTTAACTATTTTATAGTTAATCCTTTTATCAAAACAAAAGTATCATCTTGTTATTATATTTCCTTATGCAACGTCAAATATATTTGTTTGAAAAAGTAAGCTTAATAAATTAGCGTTAGCTCATAAGAACAAGCTGAATGATTTTGTCTTTATTTAAAATGTATTTCTTTTCTTCATCGTATATCGCTTTTAAGAAGTTCTACTTCGGAAAAAAAGACTAATCTTCAAAGGATTTAAAGTAATCGGATTTTAAATAATCTTTAAAATATTTAGCTGTATCCGAATGATTTTTATGGGGAGTGAATGTCATATGACAGATTATGCAATTCTAGAGAGGGGAATGATAATTTCTGGTACAAATCTCCCACAAAATTGCAATTCGAATTTGATGATATTTTATGCTTGATTTATGTTTCTAAAATCTTTCAATAATCTAATTATTTTAAAAGAACAATTTAAAAGGTTTTTCTGATAAAATTTTGTACTATTTGAAAAAAACATTCTTCAATGAAAGCGAAGCATTTCCTTATAAGGCTGAAACAAGCAGCTATTGGATATCTCCATGCGACGTCATCGTGGCATTCGCTTATATCACGATTCAGAAGCAAATCAGGATCATCGCACACTCGTGTCGTCGCTTACAGGTATCCAATTAAATCGGGTGCGAAAATTGATTAGACGCAAGTGATTAGACACAACCATGTGATTTAGACCTAATCAAGCATTCTTCTCGAGTTGCCAGTACCCAATTAAAAAATATTATTGTTAGAAGCTCACAGTTATCCGCTATATTCATAACAGAAACTAGTTTTATTCCTATTGCCTTAGCCTAACACAACTCAATATTGGTTCAGTCATAAATCAGGATCTCAATCCGACAAGATTGACAGCTACTTTATTTTGGTGTCAAAAGGAGCCATGTTTTCTTTCAAACTGAATTATAGTGTCTTGTAATCAGGTTTAAGAAAAATTAATTTTCAAAATGATAAAAGTATTTGATGAAGGGAATTCCTAAACTTGGCACGTAGGGTTGCAACAAGCAAATTGCATTTCAGTGGCAAAAGGAAGCAAGTTTTCGTTTGAACTGAACAATAACATTGTGGGGGCGGAGTTATCGACCATGCCAATCGTCATCTATCAAAAGGTACCTCGTGATTGAATCGAGTTAGCATGCCTTATATACCAGTGAATTGATGTTTAATATTCGCAGTGGCAGTTACGCCAAAATACTCCCCCACCAGACTTTTATCAGGGATAGAATTCGATGAGCGGATACCACTGGTTGCTGTACTTGTGAGAGACCGGGAGAGAGAGTCACCGGGTTTTTGAGTGCTGAAAGTGAGAGGCGTATTAACTTCACAGTCGTAGTCGCTCCTGTGTTGCCATTAGCAGTTGAGTGTATACAGGCTGACGTTGTGTTAAATCGAGACGAGACTGAGTAGCAACAGCGTGAGGAGGATTGGATAGCGTCACAGTCACAAGTAGCAAGTCAACTGTTTAATGTGGTCTATCCATCGAAGTAGGCGTTACTGCGTGTACAAATCACGTCCGGAGGTCATCAATGTGGAGGTGGACTATGTCAACTTTCATCTATCAAAAGGTACCTCGTGATTGAATCGAGTTAGCACGCCTTATATACCAGTGAATTGATGTTTAATATTCGTAGTGGTAGTTACACCACAACATCTTGTAATCAAGTTGAAAATAAATTTATTTTCACGAAGATATTACCATAAGATCGAGGAAAATCACTGCCACATAGGGTTGAAGCAACCTTAAGCGATATAATGCTTCGAAGCTGTCTAAAATTTATTTGAGTGAACAGATACCAGTGTTAACAAAACATTGAATAGTTCTTATTTCTTTACTTTTAACTCCTGCTTTTTTTCACAGCTTAAAACATTCCTTACGCTGCTAAATATTGCTCTTACTAAAATTGTTCGCATGTAACTTCCATTGTATCTATTGACTGAAGAAGGGTTCATTTATTTCTGGAGTAGCGATTAAGCGGAAGAAAGATCCCGAATCAATTTTCGTTTCCATTCGGAGAATAGTCCGGTTTGTCAATGTGAGACCATCTCACAATCAAACCAAGGAACAAGAAAAGGAACGGAACAGAATAGTCTCTAAGTAAAGAGAAATTGTTTTCTAACAATGGGGATATATCTAGTGTAAGAGCTCTAAATGGAAATGCATAAATGGAATGGATGACTTCTACTGTTTATAGATAGACAGAAAAGTAAATTATTTTTTTTTCTCATAAGAAAGTTATAGCTTGGAAGGACACATGTTTTACTGCTAATTTATTTATTTGAAAGGAAAAAAAACGTCGACGCGAGCGAGGCAGCTTTTTTTAGCATTTCAAATTTGATTTGCAATTCTTTTTTTTCTGTAATGCTTACCAGGTTTGTTTTTTCACTCTCAAAATAGTCAGTTTAAATATTGCACAGTGGGCAAAAAATAAATGAAACACTCTTGAGCACTTTTGATCCAATAATCAGATTTTCGCATACTGGAACTCAATCTTAATGGCTCAAAAGGGTTACTTTAAATATGCTAATTAATTACAGACGATATTCTGAATAATAAATTCAGACAAAAGAATTTCTTTCTCTGAATAAATATGGCTTTTATGTGACGTGTTAGGATTTCTGACCCTCAAAATGTTGGGGGTAGCCGCGAATCTGGGAAATATGGTCGCAATAGTTTGATCAGTAGAGCGGTCGAAAGATTATACCCCTTAATGTTAATTTTACTTTTTGCGTATTTCTCAATATCTCGAGAATATTTCAAGCTAATTGAAAAAATTTTGCACATTATTATAAAGTTCATTTATCCAGAGAAAATATCAGGCAAGAAAAAATTTATAATTATTTATTATTTTTATTATTTTATGTAATAGGGTCGGAAAAATTTTTAATTGTAAAGTATGCAAAATTTTTACATCATTTCGAAGAATGTTATTTTCTCTGGCAAAATGCAAAATTTGAACGAAATTGGCCAAATAGTTCTCAGAAAAATCAAAAGTTTAAAATATCAGATAATGTCAGCCTCCTATGGCTGAGGACAGTTTTTTTTCTGTTTTTACAGTTAAGATTTATTAAATAAGGTTTGATTTTTAAGTCAAATTTTCTTCTTACTAAGAACTAATAATATTACTAAAAACTACTTGACTAATTTATTAACTTAATATTACTAAGATCTTTGTTCGAATTAATTGAATAAAATTCTAACTTGGTTTATTTATTAAGACATGCGATTGAGCAGACAACATGTGATGAGCGGAGTAATTTAATTGTTCCGTTTTTACAGTATATATTTGTCTCCTACTCTGAAATTAGGGAAGAGATTCAACCAGTTTAATTACGTAAAAAGATTTGCAAGTTACCTCCTGTTTGTGGGTTTTTAGTGAAAAATCCCTTTATGAAGTGAACTACACCGAAGAGCCATTACATTATGACCCCCCTCCATCTATAACAATGGGCTCGCCCAGGTTTTCATGGTTTCTCACCCAGGAACAATGTTTTCATGGGGCACAGTAGAACCCATAATCCTCATAGAACAATCTCTGACGTCTGTAAGCTACATGAACATATTTGCAGACCAGGTTCACCCATTCATGGGAACAGCCTTTCCTGCCGGGGATGGTGTTCACCAACAGGATAATGCACCATGTCATAAGGTTCGAATCGTCGAAGAACATTCCAGTGACTTTCAAGTCATGTCTTGATCCCCAAATTCACCTGACCTTAATCCAATAGAGAATTTGCGGTCCTACTTGGAAAACCAAATTTGTGCTGCTACGCTACCCCCTCGCAATGTGAGGGAATTGCAGGACCAGTTGGTTAGCGCTTGGTATCATATACCTCAGACTACCTATCAGCACCTTGTGGAATCAATGCCACGGCGGGTGCTAGCAGTTTTGAGGGCTAAAGGTGGTCCTGCATGTTATTAGCAAAGTGGTCATAATGTAATGGATCTTCGGTGTATATTTAAATAAGTTCAAGGCAAGTATTTATGTTTGCGTGGGTTGAATGTTAACTTCTTTACATCACCAAATTAAAAAAATCACATGCTACATATTTGTGTATAATAAAATTTTAAAACATAGATTTTAGTTGAAATTTTATTGAAGTTAAACTTCTTATGCGACTTCCAACAAGGATGCTTTAAACGTTTAACGCTACATTTTTATTGGCCGGGAAATCACGTGGTAGGATCCAGTTTTTCCTCATTCATTTCCATATTGTTTTGGTTCTCACTAGCATAAAAATAATAAAAGTCATAAAAGTAGTGTTTTTCTATAAATATTTTTTTAGTTAGATTTGATACACATATAATTTAATAGGATAGTATTTTTTATTTTCAAATTTAGTGGATAACAATTGTAAAAAATGAGTGAAAACAATCCCACAGACAATGCGACGGATTTAAGGTTACGAGTATGTCAAGGTACGTCTCTTGTGAATATCAACTGATTGTTAGGTTTTCTCTTTTGAAAATACATTATGACGCATTCTTGACGCGACATACATTACTAATACAAATACATTTTCCATGGCGAAACGATGAGGCAACCACAAGCACTTCCACTATTTCAAGAGGTCCACGAGGGAAAAATGCACAATATTACCGTTATTACAGAGCACGAAAGCGAGCGGAGCAGGAAAAAGAGTCGTTGAATAGAACTAGTGATCCTTCTACGACTGCTGATTCTTCTACAATTAGCGTCGCAGGTTACGAAGTTTAACTTCTTCCGCGCGGAGGGACTCCACGCACTATTTTTTCCCCTCTTTATAGTCTTATCTGTTTTAAAGTTCTGTGATATTTACATCCGCAGAGTTGAACTTTTTTATAAATTTATATTGTTTCCTTGGAACTATAAAAATGCGTTATATAAGTTGTAAGATTTATTATCCTTTTAAAGAACTTCTGTTATTACATTATATAGTTGTTCTTCTTTTATTTCAAGAGGCATTTGCACTACGCAGAAAAACTCTTGAAAGTTCGCTCTTAGCCAAATTTCATAGACACGAGTTTTAGGTGAGAAAAGAGAATAAACAGAACAAACAGAATGAAGTTAAGTGTAAATAACATTAAAGAAAAACAGAAGTGTTTAGCTTAAAAGGTCAAGTTTGTTTTTTATATTCGGAAGGAAGAAAAGCATTGTTAAGAACATTGTTTTTTGATCCTGAGAGACGAGTTGTTATTTTCTTGCGTCACCAATGAGAGGTTCTGATTGCTTTTATCCTTAAACATTGAAAAGATGTTATTTGTTTTCTGAAGCTCCATTTTTCCTTTCATTGTTTAGTTAGAAAGATAAGATTATAGATCTGGTTTCCGTTAAAAATATTTTGTGAAAAAAACGTTTTCAATCTTTTACTACTCTTTTCTTAAAACAGATAAAAACTACAATTGATCAAAAATTCTTCTTATATTTAGTGTACTCATCTCCATGTTTCTTTGTACATTATTATTTCTTTAAAAGTTTTTTTTTTATATTTAAAGATCCTTATATGCGCGATGTTCGAACGCACTGACGTATAACATTCCAAAACCAGAAGCTACACAAGAAACTGTGACACAAGATTTGCCTTAAGTGCTGTCTATGTTTCTTGAGCTAGTTCTGTCAGAGAGCTTACGTTGAAGTGTGTTAATTCTATCATGCTACTTTATTTAAGTAAATGATAAGAAGCCATCATAATTAAAGCTATTTAGAGAGTCTTAAATAAAGAACATAAAGCTAAAATCCTTAACTAAATAAATAGATGAGACCTCAAAATAGATGCAATAGACAAACATATATCTAAATTAAATAACAAATTCTATGAAAAAGCCACCTCTTGCTCTACAGCAAATTTCAATGAAATATTTCTATTTGAAAATTTAACTGAAATCAAGAACATCAGACCAATAGCAGCATACTATTGCAGTGATGCATCATATTCCTGACATCAATAGCATATGCATAACCTCATTTTCATCGTATCTGCTTAGCTAAAGTTCATACTTCTACATTATAATCTTATCACCCTACTGCATATAATTACACAGTCAGAACCTCAATGATCCACAGGAATACTCCTTTACTTCATTTGCATTCTACAACCTCAATGAAGCACCGCACAGATCAAGCTTAAGATGAATTGGAAAAGGGCCGCAAGCGGCCTCAGGTGACCATATATTCTATACAGTTTAAGTTAAAGTTTAAATAAATAAATGAAGGTACAGCCGGTATTCAACGCATCTTAAGGCCTGGTTTCTTAGGAAACGTCAGCGTCAGCTTGAAACGAACGTTTACCTCTGATTGATTAATTTATGAGTTTGACAGCATACGTCATCGAACGCTCAGCTTGAACGACAACTGCCGTCCAAATCAACTGCAGTTGGATTACAACGTGACGTTAACAACAGAAGCAATAGCGGACAACAGCCAACAACAGAGCATTGAAATCAGCCAAGATTTTAATTTTAACATTAAACATGGCTTCTTTTTCCTCTTCTTCTTCATTTAGCTAAGCTATAATGTGTTTTTTTTTTGGACAAAGTCATTATTTGTTCTTTAAAGCATTGGTCGACAATCACAAAATCAATACAAATTCAAAATAGATATTTTTTAACGTTATTAACGCATGCGCAATGCAAGATAATGTCTGTGTTGGACCGACTGCTCACGCTGAGCTAACAAAAGGTATTTTTATGTCGTCAAAATTATATCAACTTAACGCTGACGCCCAGTTAAGACGCTTCTCCTAAGAAACCAGGCCTTGAGCTAACAAACCAGCATTTTGTTGGCGTCAGGGTAACGTTAACTTAACGCTGACGCCCAGATAAGGCGCTTGTCCTAAGAAACCAGGCCTTAAGGCATACATCATATATCTATCTACATGAACTTTGGAAGGTGTTAAGCTGCCGAAATTCAAGGTAGCATGCAAGTTGCACAGAGAGAAGTTCACAACATCTGAGATCGATCTTCCTTAAATGCGGATGAAATCTGAAACATACTTGCTTAGATCTTAATAAATTAACTGAGTTTCAAGAAAGTAAAAATCCCCCAGTTGACTGATTGTAAGACACGTTTCCCAGTAGATTATCGAAGTCAAGCATTATTGGCTAAAGTCAGTGAGCAGTGAGGATGACCTCTCTGATCAGTCTGCTATGGGACTGAGAGTGAGCGGAATCGATCTTTGTTAGACTGTTCTACCTTAAAGTATCCGAGTCGTGAGTTAGATCGGACTACCATAGTGGTGAAGCCATTCCCTCTATAGCCGATAGAAATTAGCATGGCATGTTTTTGGATAGTTCTCAGGGATGATTCTCAAACTATCGCTAATAGCCCATTGTGCTGCTCAAGTGCCGAAGTAAATTAAATACTACTAAAGCTCAAGAAACTTAAAGCAACTTAAGGATCTGGGAGAAGAGAACTGATTTGATAAAGACAAACAACACTTGAGGCAACTGTTGTATAAATTCTTTTTGTGTAGTTGTTATGTGGCTGGGTGGCGCAGTTAGTTTGTCGTCGGCCCTCTGAGCCCAAGTCTGCGGGTTCGGGCCCCGGCCTAGACACCGGATTTTCGGGATGCAGAAAATCCTCAGCGACCATGTCGTATGATTATGCGGCATGTAAAAGATCCCTGGAGTGCCTTATAGTCTCTTAGCATTTCTGGCAAAATTAAATTCCTAGTGCACTTTAGCATCCAAATAGAGTTTCGATGCTGCCATCTAGTGTGGCAGAAACTAGACGTCCAAATTAATATGGCCAACGGTATCTCACCAATTGTGGTGGTCCTGAAAGAGTGGATACCACTTCTGGAGAACGCACTAGGTCTGCTCATCGGGAAGATTGATTGTGCAGCTCGTTGGAAATAAAAAAAAGTTGTTACGTTCAGATTTTTATACGTTTGCAAGCGTTGACTATCGCATTTTTAGAATGTATGTAACCAAGAATGAGGGGGGGGGGTATGCTATAAATCCTATTAAAGTAAATAAAGTAAACTCAAAAGAATTCTGTTCTGTCTAACAGCAGCCACTGAACTTCTCATTCTTTGAAAGTATTGCTCCTTTATAGTAATTCTAAACTCTCTAACGTAATAAAAACTTCTAGCATTCTCTAAGACTTAGGCAAAAACATTTGATAATCAACATTTGAATCATTTAGCGGTTTTAGACATTTTAAAGCAGAATTTATAAAATCAAAAGTAGGGAAAGTAGTTTGTTGTCCACGATGCATTATTTTAAGAAAAATATTATAGCGTCTAATAAATAAAAAGCGTAAAAAAATAAAGAATCAAATCATAATTATATCCGAAAATAAGATATAGATAAGATAATAATCCTGAAATAAAGATTTTTAATTCAAAATTTGCCATTTTTTAAACTCTCGAATATTTTTCACTTACTTGATGTGTAATAGACGCGATTTAATATTATGAACCCATTATAATTAAAACTTTTTTTTTTTAACAATTAGTTTCGGGAAGCAGATTGGACTAATAGCTCAAATCAAATCTCCGAATATCAGAACGCTTTTTATCCTTTTACTCTTCTTTTAAACTCTTCAATCACTAATATATATGTTTCTTTGGTTAAACATAGATATTATGTAACTTTCAGGGAAATTAACCACGATTTGCATAAACGTGTATTACAGAATCATTATGAAACAGGTGATGAGCTGATCGAGAATTGACGGGATGAAAATGATGATAGGATGATGGCTTTCAAAGTAACTTAATTTTCTCTAATGTGAACTATTATGCAAATTAAATTGAAAGTTTTAGCAATTAACTTCAATGAGTGATGAAAAGTTAATTTTCTTTAGCAATAACGATTTTAACATCAGTTTTGTCCTTTATATTTAAGTTTTAAAATGCAGAAATTAGTTTTTTTAATAAAATTTCAGTGCTAATATTTTGTTGTTCAGTATATTTCACTATAAGCAATAAATAAGGTATGAATATTTAATAATCCACTATAGATTTAAAATTATTAATACTTTTGCAAAGAAAAAACAGGAATTGTAAAAAATGGCACAATTGAAAATTTATGCATTCAAATTTTTGTTAGAACAATAAGATTATTTAATAAATTTAAGACTTTAAAATTATTAAGTTTTACAAAAACAAAATCTCAAGAAATTTCGCTTTTTGCTTGAAAATTTTCTGTTTGGGTTAAGTAAGAAATTTAAACAAGTTTTCATATTTCATAAATTTTTAATTATGGAACAATAAAAAATTATTTTAGTGCCATAAATGTGGAATTCAACATTCAAGGATTGAAGTAAGTGGTAAAAAAGAACAGAAACAACTTTACTTTTAATGGATATTTTTTACTGTAAAACCCATTTTTACTGTAAAATTTCACATAACCAAAAATCTGATATATAATGATTTTCATATCATAATAGATACTATAGAATCACTAAATCACTGTAATTGAATATATATATTACAGTAAAAGTGATGGTATGAAATTTTAGGGTAAAATGGAGTTTACTTATGCTGCTCGCAGGTGATGGTAATTTACCGTAATTTAATCCGGAATTTTTCACAGTGCAGTTGTTACAATAGATTACATGGGGGTCTTATATTTTTCAATAAAAAACTCTTAAGTGGAATTCAAATGCACCTTTATTTAAACTGCATCATGGAAGCCATGCATTCTTTCAGAATTGTATTATTTGCCTCAAGACATTATCTAGCAATCTTTTTCTTTTGAAAAAGAAAAAAAAGAATTGGAGCAGTTGCATCAAGACATTATCTGGTAATCTTATATTTTTAAAAAAGACTCTTGTACAAAAATTAAATGTACCTTTGCTTAAAATGTATTATTTTTGGAACACCTTAAGGATTGAAATAGCTGCAATAAAGGATATGGAAATCTTATATTTCTTAATAAAACAAATAAAACATTATTCAAATGCACCTTTGTTTGAAATTCATACACGCCACATAATAATGATTAAAATAATTGAATTAAGAGACTACGCGGTGATCTCAATAAAGAACTGTAACACGAAATTTAAACGCGTCTTCGCCAGACTACGGGAAAATAGTATTCGTAGAAAATATCTAGAGATCTTTTATCTTATATTTAAACTTTAACAAAAAAAAAAAAAAAAAAGAAAAGAAAAACACCTTTCCTGAAAACAAAGACACCTTTCCTGAAAGCACTTTTATTAAATACATTATTTTTTTTTCATCTTAAGTAAATACTTCAAGTGATAGAAAGTATGAACAATAAATCTAATCTCTAATTATATTTAAATTTCATGCATTTATTTAATTCATTGTTAAAAGCGTTTATTAAATTTTATTAAAACGAAAAAAAATTTCACTAAGAGTCATTAAGATGATTCGTTTCAGATTAAAAGCGTTTAAAAATTATAAAAAAAGCATTATTGCAAGTTTACTGAATATAAAGATAAAAACATTAAAACCAATTTTCTCGCCGAATAAAACTGAAAAGTATTTGTTTTTATTAACTTACATGAAACAGGATTTGGTGTTTTCGCATTCGTGATTGGTTACATAATTTTTCATTACGCTTCATTTTTGACACTTAATATAAAAATATATTTTAAAAGTGATGACTACGAAACGCAATGTATATTGGGCAAAGTATAAAATATTTAATATTTTTTTTCTTCACTTCTGCAAAAAACCTACGCTGTTCGGTTAGTTTTAGTTTGCATTATATTGTTAAAATATAAATATTTTGAATCTTTAAGCTCTATATTTTCAAAAAAATTCTTATTCACAGAAACCTTTTCATAACAGAATGGAAAAACAGTTTCGAGTTGAAAACAGCTTTCTAGAACTTTCATTCTTCACATAAAAGATCTTATACAATAAACTATTATGCAAGAGTTTTTCTGTCAAGAAAACTTGAAATATGAATAAATTCAAATATAAGCCATAATGCTATCCAAAGTACTTATAATGCACATGCTGAAATTGCTTAAACGAAATGACCTTTTCGGAAAGATATTCTCAAATTCTAGAGAACATAATAACGCAGATCAACAGCGCAAAAAAAAATAGGTGAAGGCAATTGACTGTTTCGATCTTATAAACAATTTGTTGTAACTAAAGCTGGTTGATATAAACTTTTGTTCTCTGAAATGTATTGTAATATATATTTAAAATGTCTTAAGGTGTAATGTAAATGCTTTATGCCTTAGTATTGCACTTGTAATAATTATTGAAAACTATAATGACGCCTTTATTAAAGAGAAAAAATCGAATAAAAAAATATCACGTCTATTGTCGGTAACGACAGTAATGGAATAGAATATTGTAGTGATTGATGTTAATTTTCATTTGAGTAAAAATGTATCGATCAGAATAAAAATTATAAACTAATTAAATAAGAAAAACTCGTTAAATTAGAGCAATATCGCAGCATATCGATATTTCTGGACAAAATATCACTATTTTATAATTCCGATATCACCCGGTACTAGTTGTAATTCGATTGATGGATGGATACTTCTCTAATATTTTCTAAATGAACAAGTGGTTTTGTAATAATACGTTTTACTTAAACATGTTCAAAATTTCTACTGTTCATTACAGTATTCGATACAAATGCGTTTTAGGGGCTATTTGTTGCAGTAACCACTTTATTTATTATTATTTTTTTAACTTTATTCCTTCATATAACTTCATGATAAACCACATATGTAAATGGTTTAAGATAGCTGTGAAGAACGTTCTAGATGAAATTCCCCGCAATTTTCTCGTAGGAAATATAATGTTTCTTTGTATTGTGATGATATTTTGAGATGATTTTGGAAATCGGTTGAGAATCTGCTTGGGAACAAATAATAGAGACAGTTTCGAGTGATGGAAGAGATACATACGTATGTACAGTCCGCAAAATAAAAAACGTACCCGCCTAAATACCTTTTGATCTAATGATCGGATCTTCACGTTCTAAGAGTCAAGTTTTATGGTTCAAGGAGGTGATTTCAAATGTGCTAATTAATTAGTGCAGACGATATTTGAAGTTACGAAATGAAACACAAAAACGCACTTTCTCTGAATAAACATACCTATTTTTGATTTTAGAGTACTGACCTCCAAAATATATGGGGGGGGGGGTGGTAGCGCAATCTGGGAAATATGATTCGCATAGTTTGGTCAGGAGCGCGGTCCAAAGTTAAGATCCCTTAATGTTAATGTTACTTTTTGCGCATTTCGAAATATCTCAAGAAATTTTTAAGAGAATTGAAATTTTATTGTTCATAACTATGAAACTTGTGCATGCAAAGATAATCCCATGGTAGTACATGGTTTTTATTATAAATTCATTAGTTTTTATTATTTTACTTACTAATATTGGACAAAACTTTAAATTGTGTGGTATACAATTTCTGACGTGGCTTTAAAGAACGTAATTTTAAGAGACACAACACAAAATGTTAGTGAAATGGATCGAATAATTCCGGAGAAATCAAATTTCAAGGAAGCCGTATTTTTAAAATTCGATTTTAAATAACTATTCCACCGATTTCACTCATTTTTTTTAAATATTTTGCTATATAATGTTACATTCTTGAAAATAATGAAGAAATTGTGTACTTTACAATTCAGAATTTTTTCTCGAGGTATGACGAAATACTCAAAAAATAAAATTAACCTTAAATTTTTTTTTCTTAGTGCTTAGAATATTCATCTTAACAATTTTGTGCATTCATTTGTTGATATATCAATTAGAATATTTTTGATAGATTAATTTGCAAAAATGTATAAAAAAAAGTTTAAAAATTCCTGTTAGGTATATATAACATGCTGCAAAAATTGTAATACCTCATAAAATGCTTATTCCATGCACAGTTTAAATAAGTGTATTATACGTAAGATAAAAAAGTTTACTTCAAAGCTTTATCTTGAATAGAAAAAATTCCTTAGGGATTTCATTAAGATTAAAACACAAAATTATCATCTATGAGAAAAAGCACTCTAAAGTCTGTCTGCTGTGCAAGTTTCTGTATTAGGACAATCTAAAATCATTCATAACTTTTTTAACAATGTAAATAGAAAGATGATTTTTTTTCTGTGAATTTGAAATAGTTTTAAGTTCTATTCTAAGCAATAAAAAAAAATTCGATACTTTGGTCATTTTTTGGGCACCAAACTTTGTACAGCTCTCCTGACTAAACTATGGGGACCACAATTCCCAGATTGTGGATGCCCCCTATATTTCGGGGGTCAGAAATTTGTATCCGTCAAAACATAGGCATGTTTATTAAGAGAAAGAGCTTTCTTGTGTTTTATTTCGTAACTTAAAATTATGTTTGCACTCCGACACCAATCACCTTAGTATTGTTGTCGTATAATGTGTATGACAGTATGCGGCAGCATAGCACCGTTAATGTTTAAATTTTTAAAGGGATGAAAAATAAATCTAGCAACTAAATATATATTTCCATAAAAATGCAAACTAAACTTCGTAACTGAACGCAACTAAATATATAACTTGACTAACTATGCATTTCTATAAAAATGAAAAGTTATTCAAAGTAAATATTTAAAGCATAACTCATTTTTAACAGTACATAAATTATTACTTAAAACAAACTAATTGAAAAATAACTGTAGATAATGAGATACTTGAGTTTATGGAGCGGTATAGAAGAAATATTCTACAGTAATGGAAAAGACACTTTCAGTTTTGAACATTTTTTTGAATTTCTCAAGAAATTAAAGGATTATTTTGTGAGTTTAAAGGTGTTAAGTTCATAATTATTTTTCCTACTTAGGAGTAAGGTTTCAAGCTTTCAGAGGTTTGAGGGACCGGCAATAAATTAAGTAAAAAACGAGTATTTTTGAACACCCTATGCCAGAAAATTAAGCAATAAGCTTGAATCGTTTACTTTGTTATTCGCAATAACTGCAAAAAAAAAATCGTAAACTTGGTTTAAATATTTATGGAGATATAGATATTATGATAAAATAATTTTTTTTTTTGTCTCACGAATTTTTTTTTTTTTTGCTATAATTTTAAAAATATTTAGTAAATTTAAAAAAAAGAAAGAATTGCAGCAATTTAATAATGATGACAAAATTATTATTGTTCCAAATTTAAAAAAAAAAAAAAACGTACGAGATATGTGTATTTTAAAAATTTTTTTTTTCTATACTGCGCAAGGTAGGTGCATTTAAAGTCTGCAAGGTAGGTGCATTTAAAGTTTATGCTGCGCATGCGTGGGAAAAAAATGAAAACAAAATTTTTTTTCTCATACTTTTGTAGTGAATCGTATTTGGCAACTAAAGAAAAAGGTATGATTTGAATATCATAAATATCTGAAAAGTTACAAGCAATAAAGTAGTGTTGGTACTTCGTGTTGGTACTTTCTAAGTAGTGTTAGTACTTTTTGAAAGAAAGCTTAAAACGACAAGGAGTTTTTCATAAATGTTTTCATCCTCTATTTTTGCTCTGCTTTACTTTCAGATATATGATATTATGCTAAACAATCATCAAACGATCAAATATAATTGCGTTTTGTTTCATATCTTTCAATCGATAATATACATTTTTTAATAAATTCTTTTTTGTTTCATTTCTTAATCCTATATACCATTTATTTTTTTCAACTATACTCTGAACAATTTATTTTCCATTTTTCCCTATGATAGCAGTGGTTTCGAAATTTTTTTGAGATCAGGTATTTTCCAATATTTTCAATTTAAGAACGAATTCTACGTAAGGTTAAATCTCATATTTTAAGAAGAAATCTCGTTTCTTTTTTTAAAACAGTTTATCGAAATTTTAGCTTTTCTTGTTGTATACCATGCCAACAAAAATCAATTAATCTTATAAGGAAACTAGGATGCGGTGCACTCTGTTGCAGTTTACCAGCCTCCATGGTTTGTTTGCAAGAATTTTTGTTTCTTAACACAATGCAATTTTTTTTCTCCAAGAGTCAAAATTATTCACTCAAAATGCACGTAGTAAAAAGAATTTTGTTTACTTTAATTTGTACTCTCTACTTTTAACGTTCGCGCATTTTTATATTTATTTTAGGATTTATTTGCGAAAATTAATCATTTTGTGCAGAAATCACTTTTTAAAAATAACTTTTAAAATTGAATCCTTATTTTCCGAGCAAGTTTGCTCGGTTACCTACTAAAAAGTTGTTAAATGTTTTTAGTCAAAAAATTATTTAGTAATAGCGCAAATTGTGAATTTCTATTAACATGTAACAATTTTATATCAATTATTTTAACAGCATATAGGAATTAGGTTCAATTTGATGCAAAGTTTATATTAAAACTCTTACCAACTAAGCCAAAAATTATAATATCTAAATATGTGTACTTTTATGATTCGAAGGGAAGTAAAATAAAAATTTGCCATAGGCACGCCTACTGTAATCTATAGTAACCTATGGCAACCATAGAAACCTATATGGCAAGATACCTTTACCTATAGTAACCATAGAAATTCAAATGGCATTTATATGACAAGACACCATACGCTTGGTTATCATAGATATTTGCTTTGCATTCTTATGACAATACACCATAAACCTATGGTAACCATAGAATTTGTATGGTGTTATATGGCTAGATACCATAGTTTTATAGTAAGATTAAAGAAAAGTATCATAGGCATATGGCAAACTAATGGAATTATGCTATACTCATTCGTCATTCATATAGGAAAGTAAACATGGTTGGTGCAGCTTATAAACATAAGGCAATACATGACACATAGAAAAGCAGATAACAGAATTTAGTTAAAGACATCACAAACATGCATCCAGGGGCTGTAGTGGCTCTGGGGATTCTCGAATTTCTGGTCGATGCGAATTCTGTTCCCGGCTCGCTCCGACCACAGTGCTGACGTAAAATATCCCCAGTGGTAGGCGGATCATGGGTTAGGGTTCCTTGCCGTCAGGATAACCAAGGGTGGTTTTCGTAGTTTCCTTCTCCGTGTAACGCAAATACAAGTTACTTCCGTCAAAAAGTCTCTTACAAAGGAAAATTTCTCCCAATACTTAATCTAGGATTTCCTTTGTTTTTTGGTTTGGGTTCAAAAATACTGAGTAGAACATTCGTAGTCGTAAGCTTAAAAAGTTGGTCAGCCATTCAGTGACTGACATAAAGTAAAATAAAAACATGCATCCAGGGTTAAGGTGGGATTTGAAATTATTGCCATCACTTTTTAGAGGGTCTGTCGGGAGATGCCGCTTGACTATGGAGGCCCCATCATTAAGTTTTTGGAGCAGAAATAATTTTTAAGCAATTGATGTACTCATAACTTTTATTAATTTTGTACAAATTGTAATAAAAAAGTTAAAACTATCTAAGGCAAAATATAATAATTATATAATAATAAGAAATAATTTTAAAAGATAAAACTGTATCATGCCAAGTGATTATTCTCTCCAATGTGAAGACAAGGGCTAGTCATCACTTTCAACTAATTTATATTTATATCTAGGAGAATGGGAACATATCGTTGAACAATTTTTGAAAAATCTACAGTTTTTAGTTTTTAATTAGTTCGCATTATTCGTATATGCTTTTCAATTTATGAGCCCACGACTGAAAAAATTAAATAACATGCCCTATACATTTTTCCTTGAAAATTTTTGCTACGGAATGTACAATGGGCAAAAAAGGGATTAATTTGAAAAACTTTAGATCTATTGATTGAATTATCATGAACTAGAACTCTATCTTAATTATTTAAGAAACTAACTTAATATAAAAGCTATTTAGTGACTTAATATATTACATGCGAAATCAGACACTTATGTCCTCTAAATAAACTTAAACGGGTTTTATCTTTTGTTTAAAGAGAAGCATTTAAACTACAAAGAAAACCGGTCATAAAACGTAAGTAGCGTCTTATTTTTTCCTACTGAACGTAAAGAGAATTAAAGCGAGTGAAGTGAAAAATTCTATTTAATTGAAAAAAAACCTTTTTCAATAGTTAAAAAAATGTTCAGTGATGAGTATAAATCATAGCTTTATACGTTTGAAGGCGAAAAATAACTTTAAATTATTAAAACAAAATCACTATTTTAGCAGAGATGCCAACTTGCTCCGGACAGCAAATATATATTTTAGAGTGGTAGTAATCTGCGATTCTCGGTTTAATAAATTCAATTTAGTACGTTTTTGTCCACCACTATTTCTAAATAATTCGTAGGCTTATATAATTCAACACTTTATTGAACCTGTGTCAAGCCACATCTTTTAACACCAAGCAAAAATACTCATTTATCTGCAAAATTTACTTTGTAGTTATTTACCGTTTTTTTAAATATTTTGGCGTGTCCGGAGCAGTTGGCATCTCTGTTTTGGTGCCGATGCTCTGTAAGATGCTCTTTATATAGGCTTTTAAGATGGACCTAGGCTATAATTACTTTCCACAGCATTAACTATCAATTATAAAAAAGAATAAAGGTGTTACAATAACAGTTCTAATAACGAAAAGCTACAGATTTTTAAATAGGTAAAAAATAGCTAATGACAAAGCTTTAAGCAACAAGAATGAAAAGTTTCACTCACTAATATATATTGAGAATCACTTAAGTACCTCGTTAACATTGTTTTTCGATGCTCTGCCGCCAAGGAAAATGGAAAAGTGCCTCACACTTGAAGCAATGCGATGATTTTAAACTATATACATAATCTTGCCGTGATGACCTTAGAACAGACAAATAACTTAAATAATTTAAAAATCATTAAATTTCTTTTAAAACTCACCAATTTGGCGACATTTTTCCTCCTAAATGAAGATTATCAAATCCGAAATCGCCTACACAGTATAGTCACCAAGTTTGAACAGTTTAGAAATTTCAGATATCAATTGATACTATTGTAAGCGTGTAAGGGAATGTGATTAGTCTTCCTACAATATAGGATTTTGGATGAATAAATACAAAACAAATTGGCGATATTTTAACATTTAATATCTACAGTTATTTACAAATTAACACATAGTCATAAGCATGATTGATTCCAGTTATTACATACATTATTAATAAGGGAAAATATTTAAATCCATTATTTCTTTATTATCCAAATATATAGAACGTCAGGATTGTAATTGAAATTGCGGTGCTCCAGCAACGCGCTGTTTACATTTATATAAATGAAGCTTTGATGCGTGTGATGTTACTGACCTTGCCCACTGAAGTGTATCTACCACTACAAAAGCACAATCCAATTCACTAGTGTATAAGACATGTTAACTCGATTCCATGTTGAGGTACCTTTTCATAGATAAAGGTTGACATTGCCGTTAACTACTATATCCACATTGGTGACCTTCGGATGTGATGTGAACACGCCTACCTTGACGGAAACTCCCACTTCATTATGAACACGCCTACTTTGTTGGATTGCCCACATTGAACAGTTGACTTGTTACTTGTGATTGCGACATTATCCACCTCCTCTCGCTGGTGCTACTCAGTCTCGATCACACGCAACTGCTAATAATAACACAGGAGCAACCACGACCGTGAACTTAATACAGCTCTCACGATCAGCAAATGTACGGTGGTGATCTAATACAGTTCTCCCGGCTTCTCACAAAACAGCAGTGACTCAACTAGTGATATCCGTTCATCGAATTCTATCACAGATATAATTCTGGTAAGGGAGTACTGTAGTGTATCTACCACTACAATAATACAATTCCAATTCACTAGTATGTAAGACATGTTAACTCGAATTCTATGTTGGGGTACCTTTCCATAGATGAAGGTTTACATTGTCGTTAATTACTATCCCCACACCCACCATGTTTTGAGAAAGCAAAAGTAACAAAACGTATATTCAATTTTCCTCAATAAAAATGACCTAAAACAAGTTTTGTCATTTTTTATACTGGATTTATATGAAAAAAACATTCTAATGAGAATTTAAACATTTCTTTTAGCATCTAGAGATTTGAATGAGTCTTTTTTGGGGCAATTGTTCCCTTGAGAAGCAGATTCTTTCCTTAAAATATTTCTTCTGAAGAAAGATGTTGCTTTTTCACTTTTCTTTTGTAACGTAAAGAGGGGAAAAGTCAGTGAAATTGAATCTTGGAGTTCTTTGAGCGAAAAAATTTATGACCACCAATAAAATTCTCTGAAGGTTAACGAATCTTGCAAGATAAAATCCTATAAAAATACTCTTAAATGCCCTCTAACGTTCAGAAGTTGCTTTTTCCAATGTCCAGTAGATCCGAAAAGATCTTTAGAAAAATGCGATCAAAACCATTAAATATATTTTAGAGTAAGAATTTAAATACCAAGGATTATATCATATTATTAATTTGTTTTGAGCGATTTGAGATTTGGTCAAAATAAAAAATTATTTTACTATTTAAATGTGTCTGGAAATGTGCGTATTAAAAGTGTAGCTTAAAATATGCATTGCAAATGCTTCTTTGTTGAATACAGAATCTGTAATAAAAAAAAAAAGAAAAATTTGTTGCGTTTTTCTCTTATAACTGCAAAACGTTAGATATCTCAAAATTTGGATTGTAAGCAAAAGGGGTCGATTTTAGCTGTCAATCCTATGAATCGCACGGAAATTTCAATTACTTCGTTCGTGAGAAACGTTTAAAAAATGGAATTTTCTCATTGGTTCGGAACTTGATATTTGATAAAAATTAAACTACAGATGATTCTGTTCTTCAAATATATTAAAGATTACAATAGTGATATTTGCTAGGATATAGCTCTCAATAAATAATTTTATTGCATGTTTTTTTAAATTTAATTGTTTTTTAGTTTAATTGTATGTTAGATAAACTCTGATTTATGCGAGCGTAGTAGCATGATCATCACCAAATTAGTATCAATACATCTAGAGCCACGTGTTTATTTTGTTTATAATTATGCTTTAAAAGAAGTTCGCATGAAACTAAATATTTTAAATCTATAGTAATTGAAATGAAAAAAAAAGTTAAAGCAAACTTAATGGAGAAATAAAACTAATTTGTTAAAAAAATCGCTATACTATAATTGATGCCAATAATGTTTCATTGATTACGGTACTAGGTTCAAATTGATTTAAAAAAAGCTACGTACTAAAAAGCAAAATTTGTCTGGAAATGGTACCAATGTATTAAAGTGAAGCTTAAAAAATCGAATTACGATTATTGGCACCAATGTTGCTTAGTTAATTTTGACTTTTGAATTGTTGCTTAGTTAATTTTAGTTAATAATTCTATGCATTAAAAAGCAAAGTAAATCAAGAAAAAGTACTCATTCTCTTAAGGGAACCATAAAAATTTGTCGTACTATTATTGACACTTATGATATGATGCTTAATAAATTTTAGTGGTAGGTACTACTTGAAACAAATAAGCTATGTACTGAAAAGCAAAATTATGGTGAAATGACGAAATTCGTTCAAGAGAAACGTAAAATTTGCCTAATTATTATTGACGCTTAATTAATTTTAGTAATAGTTACTTTTGATGTTATAATAATTTGTGCAATTTTAATTGATACTAAATATACTAACAGGTAGTTTTAAGATAGATACTGTGGAAAGAGTTTTTTTCTGAGCTAGAGAAAATCGTTTGATTGTGGTAAATTTAGACTATCATCAGTTCGTTTTGAGCAACAGCATCATGATAAATAATACTAAATACAGAGTTAATCTTTATTTTTATGGGAAGAACAAATAAAAATGTGATTTGTTTTAAACACTCTGGCAAGGACAAAAAAGAATAGCAAATAAAGCAAAATTAAAATCAATTTAGCCTTGTTAATTGTGTTGGAAGACTTTATTTTGTAATGCTGCTCTGTACAGTTTATAAAAGTACTTAATTCTCAGGCTTCACAAGTAAAATTCTTTTTTCACTCTATTTTAGACTTTTAAGAAAGTTAGAGAGCTTAATTAAATTTAAAAAAAAATAACCAACTGTCTTTAGATAAAATTTACAAGAGTAATTTGTTGTCAACATTGTAAAAAATTTTACACAAGTAAAAAAGATGCAAATCACGGTATTTTATTGCAATTTTGTTTACCTTATTTCCGTATCTAACATCCGCCGTATATTTTTTAGCTTCTCGTCTAAAAGTAAAATTTTTGAGCAAAGTTTTGATTACTACTTTATATCACGCAGAGCAATATAGTGTTAGGTAAATCATATAGCTCCAAGTGTGTCAGAGCTTTTATTTTGTTAATAAACACTAAATTGTAGACAGAATTACATAAAATATGTATTTAAATTAGTAACGCATACCTAGGAATCCCTATTTTTTTTAGTGAAAAACAACAGCATTCTTATGTTAAATACACAACCTTAACCGATATTTAAATTCTTGACTGTGTAAGAAAAAAAATTATGCTACGTACTTAGAGATTTTTTTGCGGCTTTTAGTACTAATATCTGAATTTAAGGAATGAAATCTGCTTTTCTATCTGCTATATTTATTTATTTATGTAGTTTTTTCCGTCTTCGAAAAGTTACTGCTTCGAGTTTATTGTTTCCGTAACGGCTTGTTATCATTTAGTCTCCAGGGTTTGTGCTGCGACGACAAATTAGGATTTTCCTATTGTTGTTTCATCAGCTTAATGTTTTGCTTCTAAGGAATTTAAGGGTTTATTTTGGTTTCTATTTAGATGTTTTATAAAGGAGTTTTTCAGAAAGAGAATGAAAATAAAATATCCATTATTTTAGATTATGTTAAATATAATGCTTGCTATTTTTGTAAATATAAATAATATTTAGAACTAAAAGCTCTGAAAAAAGTACTAAATAGGTATAATATTACTTTAGTACACTTATTTATTTAGTGTAACTAGGGTAAAATTAGTTTTTTTTTTAACAAGTATAGTTATATATCAAAAGATAGATTTTTCTTTCGTAGTTTGTTTCGAAGGAAATAAAAACCGACTAATAAGAATAATAGTTTTTCTTTTATTTTTACACATTTTGCCTTTCACGAGGGATGAGAATATAAAATTATTTTTTTTCCCTTACTAATTATTTGGAAGGCAATACAAATAAAAAGGAAAATGTTTTATTTTATTTTTGTTAGGCAGCTTTTATTTTTGCATTAATGAGCAAAATTTTCTGTTCTATACTTTCGAATTCAAATAGAAATTTAAGTTGTGTACTAAAATAATGCAAATCTTTGTAATATATGTTTTCTTATTTAAAATATATACGTTGAATAATTGAAAAGTTTATTTTTCTAAGTCTGGTTTGTCTTGTTTAAATCATTTCGAGGTAATATTCTAGTCTTGATATATTCTAAGCTTTGAAAAAGTAGGAGGTAAGAAAAATTGATTTATTCTATTTTAATTACCGTAACTACAACAGATGAATATTTTTTATTTTTCTGCTTTTTGTATATAAAACGCTGCATTTTCTATTTTTAGGAGGCTTAGAATCTGCTGATATGCTAAATTATCAAAATATACAAAACAATTTATCATAAAATATTGTTCATTTTAAATTAGTTTGTGCATTGCGAATCAATGTGTTTCAGAACAAAAATGTATGAAATAGCTTGTTATCATGAACTTTATTATTTTTTGACCATCTTTTTATTGTTATTTAAGGTAATAATTTAGCCTCAAAAATGAAAGAGTTATAAATACGCATTTTCATGATCTAAACAGAATTTAAAACATTTTTGTAATGCATTTGCAATAAACCGAATTATTTGCAATACACTTATGAATCATAATACAGAGGGAAAACTATTCTTTGATTACTTAAAAAATAGTAGAAGATAATAAAAAATAGAAACTAAAAAAACAAAACACGATGAAAAAGTAATAGCGTCTAAAAAACACTTTAATTCAAACTTTAATTACTATTTTATCACGTTTTAAATTTTTATTGTTTTGAACAAAAATTTTTATAGGAGGAACTTTTAATAATTATTAAAAATCAATGAAAGAACTCAATTGTTTCAAGCAAAGTTTCTAATTATATGTGGAAAATTTATTCAATCTACGTCTTAACACAGAGGACGGTACTTGTTAATAGTATCGAAGCAGAAATAAACTCCAACACTGATTTACTGATTTTTCATGCATTTCTTAATTAGCTGTGAATGATGTTAAGAATTATTAAAAATATTATTAAAAAATTCTAGAATTCAACTCATATCCTTTGTTCTGATAATATTGCGCACTAGTTTATTTGCCAAAAGGCGTGTGACAGCAGCAACGCCTCTTCAATTAGTACACTCTAAGCATTTTTTACTGAAATATCTCGAAACTTTCTACATTTTTGTTGAAACCATTTCCTGGTATATGCTCCGAGCAAACGTTTTGACAAAGTGACGAAATAACTATCGACACTTTTTCGAGGAAATAGATTTCGTCAAAATTAAAAAAATCTTCTTATTTTATTTTTCAATAAAAAAAAAAGTAAGGGTGGCAAGCGTCATCTAAACAACACAAAGACTGATAGAAAGGAGAGATAAATTACATTCATCCGAAAGCAGAGATCCGAACCCCGGGTTTTCCTGGTTTGAGGCTAAGTCCTTGACCACCATGCAACCGGTCGGCTTGTCTCGGCATTCTAGTTTCGTTTGTTTAGACTTCGTTGTAGTTTTGTCATTCTAGTTAGCAATCTCCCAAAATGATCTGCGATAAGTTTTCAAGTTGAGGAAACATTTTTGTCACACATTTGAGAGTTCATGTTTCATCACGAATTTCGTGACGAAGTGATTCTCAAAATTACAGAAATACAGCTCACGGAGTGAAGAATTGTCAAAAGAGAGAGTGTTATTTCTGAGATTGTAATAGCATACACGCGTAAAGCACGTAGTATATATATATATATATATATATATATATATATATATATATATATATATATATATATATATATATATATATATATATATATATAGAGAGAGAGAGAGAGAGAGAGAGAGAGAGAGAGAGAGAGAAAATTTACAAAAGTTAATAAATTCTATGAAAATGAACGAAATAAAAATATTTTTAAATAACACATTTTCTCCATTTAGGTTAAAAATTAATTAAACCTCAAACCGCGTTAAATAATTTTAAATCCAAATCCAAAGCAAAAGTAAACAGCTTCATCTATATGACACATTAACACTTTTTATACCACAAATATTTCAAACATTTCGAAGTTGACGAAGAATACAGTGGTATTTCAAAAAAGATTATAACTTGAATAGCCAATAAAAGTACACATTATGGTAAGCTTTTTTGACAACACAAATGATGATAATATTTTTGAAGCCCATTTTGAAAATCTTATACAATTCATTCTGTTTTTAAATCATTTAAGCGTACCTTTTTTTTAATTCTTCGCCTCCGACTCGTCTACCATAATTATTCCTGACAACATTATAGCTTACGCTGAAATATTCTCAAAAAATAACTTCCATCATTACTGTAAAGGATTAATTTTATGTATTAATATTTATGTTAAACTTTCCAAGCAAAGCCTTTATCCAACGAATGAGCAATTTAATCTGTTACTATGACATCAACCGAACATTCTTTCCTTTTTTATTTTTCTAAAATGTAACAGATGTCGTTGAAACGTTTCATATTTAAGCATCCTCATGAGAAAAATATTATTATTTTTTATAAACTGGATGCGTTTTAACGAGGAAGTAATTTTTAAAATACGTATTTTAAGAATTATTTGAAACAAGCTTCTAATTACGCGACAACCGCTGAAATATAATGGCTTTTTTAAAAATATCTCTATTCTTTATTTAGATATCTATTATCTTTATATCATATTTTATCTCTATTCTTTATTTAAAACCGTGTATTTAATTTCTCTCTTTATAATTCTAGTTTTATTACTACATAGAATGTTTTTTGTTTATAACATCATATAGTAGGAAAATTATGACTTCAAAAAACTAAACTTAAAAAAAACCTCTTTGCACTTGATAAAAATGTGAAACTGTGATATAAAAATAATTATGTTTTTATAAATTGTTGTGTTGTTCTTTATGATACTTGGATAAACCAAGCAAGTCAGAAGCGAATTAAGTCCGTAAGGTACGCCTTTCGTTTTGCGATACGAAAACACATTCTGAAACATAATAAATTGCACTCGGGTATAAATTGCACTCATATATAGTTTATTTAAAACAATACTTTATTTTCTTAAATTAATTTTTATCTAGTAAATGCAGAATATCTTCTTTATTTCACAACAGCCATATTTCTCCAAACAGCTCTCTCTATCCCTGACCTTGATCTTACGACTGGAGATCTTTAAAATTTCTAAATCATTCAAGACATCATCCATCCATGTTTTCTTTGGTCCATGTTTCCATGTGACCAAACCATAAAAGCCACTCTGTTTTGATGAATTTGACAATTTTTTTACTCTTCCCCTATGGTTGACAATGTTTGATTTATTGTTTCATGTATAAACCCCATCGATATTGTGATATTACTTAATGTGTATTAATATTTGTTAATTTTAATTTAACTTTAATGTAATTTTGTAATATTTGATTATCAAAAATCGCACCGGCTCATCCGCTTTCTTTAACTTTATAAAGAAACCCGAGTATGGCAGGGAATAAGTAGTTAAATCTCACACTAACCTAATAAAAGATATATACAACTAAAACCTTAGCTTAATCTATCCGAGTACAGTCTTTTTAAACCGCTTGAAAGCATCATTTAGGGGCAGCTTCCTTCTGATCGAGAAATATATTAAGGAAGAAAATGAACATTCACCTAACTCTTATCTGTTATTTAAATAAATAAACCACAGAAGTATAAACAGCTTATTACAATTCTAAAAGGAATACACATCGGAATAGTAAAATTTGCAAATAAATGATCAGATAAATGGCATTTTTGAGGAAACGTATGTAATTTCATCCTCATACCTCGAAATATGGCGTGCGAATCAGTTATCGAATTATATTTTCGTTTGATATAAGAGTCCCTCGGCGAAGTGATTGCTAAGACATGGCTACCAATAGAACACCGAAGTTACTATTGGTAGCCATGGCTACGGTCAATGTGCGGGAGGGTGAACATTTTGATCAGTCTACAAAAGGGAACGAATTAAACTGTTCTATTGTGAAGTTTTCGAATTCGGACGCAAGTCGTTGAGTTACTAACTAAAGCTGAGAAGTCACCAACTTTCAAAAGAGTCAAAATTGTGATGGCATGTCTTCGGTTGATCCTCAGGGATGTTTCCCAGACCTTCGCCAATAATCATGAACTACAACAAGAGCATAATATAAGAAATGATAAAAACCAGTACTCACCCATCTTCATAAGTTTGCTACCAGTCTAATTTAAGTTCTAAAGCAATGTATCACAAGTGATGTAATTGCATAGATATCACTCAGTTAATTAAATTTTCAATTCATAACAATATATAATTAATTGGCTTTGCAAAAGTGTTTGTGTCGAATCAATTTGAGAATGCCTATTTATCCTCACTTCTGAGAATAGTCTTCCTTTTTGCGCCCTTTTCTTTTTAAAATTATTATAATGCGTAATCGAAACGCACATATAATAAAAACTTTTGAGTTATATTTATTGTATTTGCCTAAAAGGAAATACCGAAAAACGAGTAATTGTTCAAATATTACTGTTGCATTGTCTCATAATAAATAAAATACAACTAAGCAGCTATAACATAAATTCATTTCTAATACTATTTCATAACGTTTCCAAAAACATACTTATAATAAATTAACTTCAATGAAATGTTTACTTTTAAATTTAGGAAATATAAAAACATCAATTTTAACTACGTCTCATAATTTTTCTTTCTTAACGCAGAAAGGAAGACTTTTAAACTTTTCTTTCTTTCCTTCAACAATTTTAAGTAATTTACATACAAGCGAAAATATATACTTTTGTTCGTTTAATTCCAAGGATTACCAAAAAGTAATTCAAAGCAATTCTATCATTAATCTCTATAATGCCACTTAATTACTCTTCAGACATTATATAATCACAGAGTATAGTTTTCAGAGTGAATTTGAATAATGTATGAGGCACTCTCAAATCCTGTATCTTGATGCATAATTTTGAGTAACTATTTCCAGAATAAAAAGGGTGAATAGTAAAGAGTAGTTTTTAAACCAATCTTGTCCTGGTTCATTGATAAGCGTATTATTCATACATGTCTGACAACTTTGAATATTTATTGAATAGATTCAATGCCGAATTACATAAGAGAAGTATTATGATAGGCTATTCAACGAAATTGTCAGCTTAATAAACATTTACTTCGACGACAAATTAAGGACTTTCAATATATTTTCAACATTTGAAAGCTAGATATCTTTATGTGATAAACTTTAGGAGTAATTTATTTCACAAATATTTAAAACATAGAGGGTAGTGGTAGTATTTTATTTACGTCGCGTTAGAGCTATACAAAGGGATATTGGGAAACATCCATTAAGATAATCATCAAAATTTAATATATTAAAATAATCACCGAAAACCATCTACAGAGGGGAGGGATAATCCACTTTGATAGTTCGATGATCTACGCTCAAAGTCAGGCATTTTTCAGTAGAACAGTTTAATGAGAACCGATACTATGCACCCTCGATCCTTTCGCAAGTGGATCAAAGTTGTCACCTACAGCTCCGTGCCAGTTACTAGTGATGCTGGACTTCGGTGATCAACAGGAAATCAATTGTTGTACATGTAGGAAATCATGTGTTGTACATGTCATGAAATCACTGTAAAATGAAACCATGGAGGAATTTAAGGATTTAATTAAGGATTCAATCTTTTACGTTGTGCACCATAAAATTTTCAGATGTTATAAAAAGTGTTTTGAACATTTCTGTAGAAGTTCCGTAAAAGTCGGTACATTTGAAAAAAGGATTTTTGCATTTAAGTGCAATACATAAAATAACTTGCACCGACAGCCTACTTCATTTAGGTGTCGCTTACACCAATGACAGAGATCTCAGGGTCGTGAGTTTGATTCTAGCAGGAAACTGAACAAACGGCGTGCATGCATAGCTAAGTTAACTTCAAATATGTCATGGTTGAAAGTCTTTACATCGGTTGTGGCTAAAGGTACTAGCTTAGGCGAAGTTCACGTAGTCTGAAAGGGATCAAAATTACGTGGCATTCCTACAATGGCTGTTGATAGATAGAGCCTTGAAATGGGATGTCTGTTTGGTCACGATTGACTGTTGCGGAATCGGATAATTGCGACTTTAGGTTTCTGGGCAAATAATTAATACAAAGCTAAAAGAAATACCCCAAATAAATTTTAATCTAACTATCGAATTTTTGCATTCTAGGATGGTTTATAGGGTTGATCTCAATTATGCTAATCAATTTGTGCAGACAATATTTCAAGTTACGAAATCAGACTCAAAAACGCCCTCTCTGTGAATAAACATACTTTTTCTTCAATAGATTAAATCCAAAATTACTCAGGGTGTTTTGTTTCAATTTTTTTACCCTGTGCATTAAAAAAAACGATGTTTCGTATAAGAGAGTGAACGCTTCACAGAAGTGCTGGATCTTGAAATATTAGTAGATGTATGATCTCGTGGATGCACTTAAAAATGATTTTTGGTTATGAGTGCAAGACACTTACAGCAGTTTTGCCGAATGTATCAGGGTTTCTACCACGCAATACTCTTAAAAAATCAATTCTGAACTGATCCGGAGATGTCTCTCATTAGGAATAATACAATCAAAAGTAATTAAATGACTGCAATACTGTTGTTTTATCAATCATTTAGGGAGCGAGATGGCCTGGTTGGCAGGACACTGATGGACTCACATTCATGAGAACAGGAGTTCGAATCCAGCCGGCGCAGAAGTAAATGGTGGCTGGTGTACGTTAAATATGTCGGGTAACAAAGCCCTTCTTTTTCCCATCACAAATTATACCTTTGGGGGTACTGAATTGACGATAGATCGTTCTCTGGTTCAGATCAAAATAATGATCTGTGGTTGAATGAAGGGATGTATGAATGGGTCCGCCCTATAAGCGGGTGCGGCTTATACGTATGTAGCAGAAGTCGAATTATTAACCGTAGATGGCGCCACTGGAAAGAAAGAATAATCGTACCCCCTCTGCCTTAATAACCGACGACAACAACAACAATAGATAATTTAGTTATAGAAATTTGTTATTTATCATGAGTGTTAATTTCAATATTTTCAGAAAGTACTTTCGTTATTATCTGCTTTTTTCATTAAGTATTTTGTAAAATAATCTACATTGTTAATTTTTTGTTGTTCTTCATTTGAAAAATCGTTAATATTTCATTAGAAATTCGCAGTTTAGAGATAAAAAAATGCGTCCGCTTGAGTCGTGTAAAGTGCAACGATGGTTATGTCAGCCTAAGTTCCTCAAAAAAATTGATAATTCAGACACAAAAAAAAACCGGCAGTAATTGAACATTCTGCATGATTCAACAGAATATTTAATACTTGAAACGACTTTCTAGCATTATGCAAATTATAGTTCGAGTATAATACGAGAAAAGATTGTTAGAACAGAAAAAATACCAATAATCAGTAAAGTTACATGATTAATTAGAATACATAATACTAAAATAGAGTTTTCAATATAATAGAAGTTATTTCATTTTTTAGTGAATTGTTTCTCAAAACTTATTTTGAAATGATGGATCCATGCAGTTAATTTATAATAATTCATAATAAATGGAAATAATAAATTATTGACAAATATTATGCATTATAACTTACAAATAATATAAAAATCTTTACATTAAAATATTCATTATAGAATAATTTAATAATATTGAAAAGAATACAAAAAATAGCCATTTACATAATTTTAAAAATTTTTGTAAAGCTTTTTCAGAGTAATTTTCCACTGCATAAAGCAAATTTCTAAGAAAAAAATACAAGATTTAGTTCCTAATGTGTCCATACTGTTTATATAAATAATCTAAGATTTTGATTTATCATCTTAAATTTAAAATGTAATATTTCTATATCTAGTGCAGCTAAAAATTAAAAATGAAATATACGAAATTTTATAATGTAATTTTTGGTAGAAAATATTTGATTTAACGTAAAAATGTACTATTTCTTACAATTTTTGAAGATTAGTTTTTAAATTTATTGTAAACAATTGGTAGGGTATATTCTATTTATTATTATTATTTACTATTATTTAGAAGAGTTAGAAACTATAAAACAAAAGACATTTTATGTAAATAGCCGGGTATTGAACACACAGAAATTATACAAAAGTTTAAAGTTCAGAAAATCGTTATTTAAGCGTATTGGTCTTCCTTTTCACCCCTATAAAAACACTATCTTCGTCTGATTATTTCCTTTCTTGCAACTCATAAAGAAGTCAAGATTCTGGTTAGAAATTCGGTAAAAACGGGAAAGAATTTAACTGCACTCGTTGATATAGAAAGACTAAAGGGAATATTTTTTTGCTATCTGTAACGGACTCTTTTACTTTCTAGGTATAAAATTTAAAAAGAAGTATTCAAAATAGTCCCAAAACTCGGAAAAGGATACTACAAATGTAAAAGGAAGGTAAGAAAATAAGAGAGAATTAAATGTAAGAAAATAAGGTACATGTAAGAGAATAAAAATAGTTTTTAAGAGAATAAAAGAAATAAAAATAATACAAACATTAAAATGTAAAAAAAAATGTTAAAGATTAAAGAAAAAGTTTAAAAGTCAACTAAAATTGAACAAAAAATTATAACGAAAATGTATAATCTTGTCATCAGCTCACACGATTATATCCGCAAAAAAGAGCTTTCTAATACTGTATTTTAATGCCAAAGTAAAATATATCAATACCATTGTGTGAAGAGAACCAAAGAGGAAAAAGGAATCAATTATTTAAAGGTATAATAAACTTGTTAAATTCGTATTTCCACAGATAATTGGGGATTTAATGGATTGATTTGCAATATAGCTCATTTTTTGTTGACTCAAAGTCAATAAAGTACATGTAAAATTGCATTTTAATGAAGTAAAATTACACTTTTTGAAACTTTAAGCCTAAAGTTAATGAAAGTTTCAAAAAGTGAACAAGTTTAGAAAAAAAATAGAAATAACCAAAAAGTATAGGAATAATAACCTAGAATTCAATTTATATGTTGAACCTTCCACAAAATATTTTAAACTTAGTGTGTCGAATTAATAAGTGTTCACGAAATAAGAAAATTCAAAGTTGTATTTTTAAAATTCAATTTCTCGGGAACTATTCGACCAATTTTGCTCAAATTTTGTATTTTTCAATCCAAAATTTTTCGAATTTAATAAAATGGCAAAAAATAATAAATATTTACTGGAAGTTAATTTTAACATTATGTTTGGATCAACGATTTTTATAATTGTGTGCGAAAAATTTTCAGTTCTCTTGAAAAGTTCTCGAGATATGGCGAACCACACGAAAAAAAAATTAACATTAAGGGGTCCAAACTTTGAACTACTCTTCTGACTAAGCTAATGGGATCATATTTCCCATATTGCGACTGCCTCCTATCTTCAGAAAGTGATGTTCATTCAGATAAAGTGCGTTTCTGTGTCTTATTTTATATCTCAAAATATCGTCGCACTAATTAATTAACATATTTGATGTCACCTTCTCAAAACATTAAGAATGAGACCTGGAACGTGAAGTTTTGATGATTAGATGAAAAGTTATTCAAGGTGGTCCGTTTTCTTTTGCACACTGTACATTCAGTGTTAAAGCGAGATTCAATCGAACTACATCCTCACGCTTCAGAATGTTTAGCAAAATATCGATACCAAACGAAGGCCTCTGGTAATTATTCCAAGTTACACTACCATACTCGAATTTGCCATGAATTTGTCTCGAATTTGCGCACAGGTCATTGGGTTACTGAAAACTGGGAAGCCACTAACTTTTCAAAGAATCAAAATTGCGATGGCATACCTTCGAATAATCATCAGAGATGCTTCCCAAATCGACGACAGTAGTACATTTTATTCTGCTTTATTGAGTAGTAGCACTACTAGAACGCAGCAGCGTACTACTCCTACTATTACTGCGTAACAATGAAGCTACTGACATTAGTTAAACCTATTTCAAGCATTTATAAGTTTATAAATGCTCATTTCTTATTAATTTAAAAGGTGGTGGATGTTAGCTTACAGTTTACATAGAATTAAAACTCGATGAAAATATAAGAGGGGGTTACTAAAAATCGAGGTTATCAAACAGAACAATATTGCGCCTACTGAAATTATATGAGTTTTGTTAAAATTACCAAGTTATACTATATTAAATACCAAACAGCGTGGTAATAAAACCGTATTTTATTGTTAATTTTACCGAATGTCATGCCATAGCGTTTCGGTAAAAATTACCATTCTTTTTAATGTCTCCAAAGAGGCAGAAAATTTACCATATTTTGGCAGTTTTAACCATAAATTTTTTATCATTTATATATATATATATATATATTATGAAAAAATTCAGAAAAATATTTATATTAGGAACGAGCTAATGAACTATATGATGGGACCATAATAAATACTATGTTATAATAAAAAAAAATTATTTCAGATGTCTGAAAAACAGGACGAAGTAAGAACCATAGCTGAAATAAAGTAAAATATAAATTTACTCTTTTATTTTCTTCTATACAGAACGTCAAAAGATTTGAGAAAAAAAGTAGGAAGATATAAAAAGAAGATAAAAACAAAGTTCTTAAATCTCAACAGAATACTGGGCTTCAACTGAAAAGGTGGCTCTTAGCTAAACATGTAAAGAAATGTTTTATATCTGGCAGGTGTTAAACATATTGCTATTGATCCATTTTGGAAGACAAAAACCAGTTCAGAACTCAAAAAGAAACTCAACATTTTTAGTTTATAAGCTCATGGGAGATATTATTTGTCCTTCACTGTTTCTTGTTATAAAAATTTTCCTTTGGAAAATATGACGGAATCATTTTAGAAGCAAAATATTTGCTTTATTCAACAAAGTAGTATAAATTCGATATTGTTTTTGATGCGTAAAATAACAATGGGGTAAATAATATTAGAACAAATATGGAGGGAAAAAGAGTGACATGTTTAAATGAGCTATCAATTTGAATATGTAATAGAAGACGAGAAATGTAGCCATTTGAATTTTTTATCCATATATAGTGAAAAGCAAAGGCTGTTATGATTTTATTGATAGTTAAAATATGTGCAAAATCCGACATATATCGACCAGCCATCGCTGGGATTCTAACTCGGATGGTTCTGGCAATAAAACGAGCGTTTCATTCCCTGAGCTACTACGGCTCTATTATCCTATATGTAAAAGTAAGGAAAATAATATTATATAATATTTTTAGCAACGTATAAATACAAATTTTCATTAAAATATCTTATTATATTTTTATGTCTTATTCTTTTTAAACAACAATTGATAGAATATCATGAAATTATAGCATTGAAACGCATGCAATTGTGTTGTTTCTTAGAAATCGAAAACCCAGTTATTTTTAAATAAATATTATATCTTTTAAAATAATTTAATTTCATATTTGTTTAGTGAAATAGTTGGATTTGACAGTATACTAACTATATTTCGAAATTCATCTTCCAAATTATTATTAAATATCTTTTCGAAAATGAATCATCCTATTGTGTACTTCAAAAGAAACTCAATCTATTTAAAATATATATCAGATTATTACAGGAAAGTAGAATATGTTGTTATTTTCATAAAACAACATAGTGTGATATAATAAATTTAAAATTCATTTCGAAATTTTATAAGTATTGATATTAATGAACATTTTTACTCAGACGAAAGAATTAGATTTTTATTATTCAGAAATAAGTATTTTAAGTTTAGGTATCTAAATTTTTTAAAAATGCTTGTTACTTTACTAGCATAAAGCCACGCATAAAGCCAAAAATAAATCATCTATGATTTAAAAAGTACCCAAAATATATTTCTGTTATGCTGGTTTTGAGTCAAAATAATGAGATCTTCATACACAACACAAGCATAAAGGCAATTTTTTAAAGGGTGACAGCTTGAGAAAATGTTCGTCTTAATGTGTTAAGTAAAAGCTGAAGTGAAAGAAAAACAATAAAAATATAATTTCTAAAAGTTTTAGTTGGAATAACAAAATGCTTAGAGGAATCAAATTATTTATTGACCAAACTATTAAGATAATTACTCAAACCTCGGAAAGTTCAGCTAAAGGCTTCTCTTTATCATAAAATGAGTTTTTCTTACATTGTTCGAAATTTCTCGGAAAAAATGATTAAATAATAATTTAATTGGTATTTTACCATATTCAAACAAAACAGTCAAATAACTATAAATAAAGTGCTACTCAAACTGTTTAATGCGAGAAAAACCGTTTATTAACTGCTTTCACCTAAAACGGTTAAATAACCGAAAATTCATTGCACCGACTTGACCCATCTAATGAAGCCAACTTAGTTCCTAATGATATTATATAATAATGATATAATTATATAATTATAGCCGAGGGGGCTAATCTGTTAAACTCGTGACCAACAAAACGGGGGTTTTAAACCCAGCTCTGACACCACAATATTTCCTCTATTCCCTTTGTGGTGAACCATCTTCTCACCAGATGGCGATGAACTCTGCTCGCCAGATGGCAGTGCAAAACATTTCCCTCAACCTTTTTTATGTGATGGCAACATCCCTGGTGTACAAACTTTAGTTTCCAGAATCTGGCAACAGCCGAAGATAAACATTCATTCGGGCTTGCTAGCCGGTGAACATTCACCTCTCTAAAAATGCTGCTGTCGTTAATCTTGTCAGTCTTTTACATTGTAACTTAATATGATTTCCTCTTTTTTTTAATTATTATTAAACTGTTGTGATTATTAATTTTATTAAATCAATTTATTTAATATTATTTAATCTAACCACCACAGATTGGTGACCCTAAATGAATTTAACGCGTAACTTTCTAAATCTTTAATCATCGGCTCAAATTTTATGCCGATTGCTCTGGACCTTAAATATTTCTAAATTTTTTCTTAAAAATTAAGGTTAACAACAATTTTTTTTTATAAAAATGCAAGCACTTATTTTTCCTTCATGTATTGCATGTGCACGTGAAATCGATCCTCGAGCTGCCTCAAAATGGTATGTTTATTTAATTTTTACTCTTTGATTTTTTAAAAATACTGTGTATTTGAGTTTCCTCTTGCACTCAGTTCATGCATAATTGTTTACTTACCGTGTTATCTGTAAAATTCTGAATTTAGCTTAAAAATGTGTAAAAAATTCACGTAAAATATTTCCGGATCGTAATTCTTCATTTTCACCCATAAAAACAACATTCTAAATTTCTTTTTCATTTGTTTTTTGGCAAATCTTGATTTTGTAATAATGGCTGGTGATGATGGCCCTATCACCCCAGAGGCACAAATCGCACACGTTTCTGTAAAACCACCCCCCTTCTGGAAATCAAATCCAACGCTATGGTTTGTTAGGTTGGAGGCTCAATTTTCATTAGCTAATATAACTACTGAACTAACAAAATTTAATTACGTTGTAGCAGCTCTTGACGCTGACGTACTAACCTCTGTCAGTGACATACTAATTACTCCACCTGACAATCTTCCGTATTCTGCTATTAAAAAGCGCTTAATAGATTCGCATTCCGAGAGCGAATCTTCGAAAATCCGCACATTGCTTCAAGGTTTGGAATTGGGCAATCAGCGTCCCTCACAGTTACTTGCGCGCATGCGTTCCTTAGCTGGATCATCTGTTGGTGAGCCATTACTTAAATCGCTCTGGTTGGGCAGACTGCCCCACAACACTCAATCAATTCTCGCGGCTCTGAACCAAGAACTTAGCCAGTTGGCTGTTGTTGCCGACAAGATTCACGAAACGTGCAACCCACATTCCGTTTACGCAGCAAGCGTCGTTAAGCCCCAAACTACATGCGATATGGAGGCACAAATAGCACAGCTATCTAGGCAGCTTAGTGAATTAACAGCGTTGGTTCATCGGCAGAATGATCCCCAAAACCAGAGCAACAAACATGTTAGAAGGTGGAGCAATTCCCAAAGATTCAAACAATTTAAAGAACCAATAAATGGACAGTGTTTTTATCACACCAATTTCGGTATTAAAGCAAAAAAATGCACCCCACCATGTTCTTTTCCCCACACATCGGAAAACTAGGTCGGCGATCGTCCACCGGCCAAAACGGCGACCGCCTTTTGCAACGCGTTATGTTGGCCGATTCTTCTTCAAATATGACTTTCTTAATCGACACAGGTGCAGATATTTCCGTTTTGCCAAAAGCTTATGCTCCTAACGCGAAATTACGAAATGATATCACTTTATTTGCCGCTAATGGCACTATTATTCCAACTTACGGCACGAAACGGATAGCATTAGATTTTAATCTGCGACGGCAATTCATTTGGTCCTTTGTAATTGCTGACGTACGCCAACCAATTATCGGCAAAGATTTTTTAGAGCATTTTGATTTATATGTCGACTGTAAAAATCACCGAATTATCGATGCGAAAACTATGATAGGTTCTAACGGCCAACCCCCTAAAATCAATTTCTTAGAATCCAATATATCCATTTTGATTGGTAAAACTCAGTATCATAATATTTTAAAACAATATCCCGAATTACTTAATCCTTCGCAACCAATCCCGACTAATCTCTCAAACCAAGTTTTGCATCATATTGAAACTAAAGGGCCCCCTGTATTTTCAAAACCCCGCCGTCTTGCGCCAAAAATTTTAGAGGCAGTTCGTAAAGAATTCGAATATCTTATGTCACTTGGCGTTCTACGCCCATCAAAAAGCCCCTGGGCTAGTCCCCTCCATGTAGTAAAAAAATCAAACGGAGATTTCCGACCTTGCGGCGATTATCGGAAACTTAATTCAGTAACCGTCCCTGATCGCTATCCGGTCCCTCACATTCAAGACTGTACACAAAATCTTCACGGTAAAACAATATTTTCCACTGTTGATCTCGCAAGGGCTTACCATCAAATAAAAATCAACCCAGCAGACATCCCTAAAACCGCGATAACTACACCGTTCGGTATTTTCGAATACACTGCTATGCCGTTCGGACTCCGTAATGCCGGACAAACATTTCAGAGACACATTCATCAAGTGTTATCAAATCTCCCTTTTTGTTTTCCATACTTTGACGATATACTCATAGCTTCATCTTCCGAAACTGAACACATTGAACATTTGCATCAAGTTTTTTCCCGTTTAAGAGAGTACGGCCTTAAACTCAATCCCGATAAATGCGTGTTAGGGAAAACGTCAGTTAAGTTTTTGGGTTGTCTTATTACTGCTGAAGGCATTAAACCACTTCCCGATAAAGTTGAATCAATATGTAATTTTCCGAAACCTGATACCATTATGGAGCTTCGGCGTTTCTTGGCAATGCTCAACTTTTATAGGCGTTTTTTAGCGAATGTAGCTGAACTTCAAGATCCTCTTAATAAAATGCTTTCAAACTGTAAGAAAAACGATAAACGTCCCGTACCTTGGAATCAGGAAGCTGAACTCGCATTTTCGAAATGTAAATCCGCGTTAGCTGACGCTACAACTCTTGCGTATCCCGTTCCTGACCAACAAATTAGTCTCATGGTTGATGCTTCTTCCGCTGCGGTTGGAGCAGTTTTAAATTGTACAACCCCCGACGGGTTCAAACCGTTAGCATTTTTCTCCCGTAAACTGAGTGCAACAGAAACCAAATATAGTACTTACGACAGGGAACTTCTAGCTATCTACACTTCAATTAAACATTTTCGGCACCAGCTAGAAGGACAAAAATTTATTATATTTACCGATCATAGTCCCTTAACTTTTGCATTTACAAAAAACTCTGACTCTTGCTCCCCACGACAGCTCAGACACCTCGATTTCATTTCTCAATTCTGTACAGACATTCGGCATATATCCGGTTCTGAAAATGTCGTTGCTGATGCTTTATCGCGAATCAATGAGTTAAAAGTCCTGACATTTGAGGATCTAGCTATAGCGCAGGAAACTGACACCGAGCTGCAAAACTTGTTGAAAAACAGCGAAAACTCGCTTCAGCTGAAAGTCGTCACCATACCAAACCAATTGAAACTTTGGTGCAACATTGAAAAAGACAAGCTGCGTCCCTTCGTTCCCGTTGCCTTCAGAAAATTAGTCTTCGACCAGCTGCATAACCTGTCTCACCCTGGCATACGAGCCACCAAGAAGCTGATTCTAGATCGCCACGTGTGGCCATCAATTGCAAAAGATGTTGTCACTTGGACTCGGGCTTGTGTGGACTGCCAGAAATCTAAAGTCTGCAAACACACCCGTAGTCCGATACAACCTTTTGTTCAGCCATCTCGTCGATTCGACCACGTCCACGTAGACCTCGTTGGACCCCTGCCACCTTCTGAAGGATTCGCATATCTTCTTACCCGCATCGACCGTTTTTCAAGGTGGGCAGAAGCCATTCCTGTGGGTGACATAACAGCTGAGACTGTGGCACGCGCATTTGTGTCACAGTGGGTGTCCAGATTCGGTGTTCCCTCTATCATCACAACGGACCAAGGGAGACAATTCCAGTCTTCCCTTTTCACATCTTTAACAAGATTGCTTGGGGTTAAACATATTAGAACTACCCCCTACCACCCTGTCAGCAATGGCATGGTAGAGCGTTTTCATCGCTCGCTCAAGCAATCTCTCAAGTGCCACAACAAACTTAAATGGACTGAATCCCTACCTATAGTTCTCCTGGGACTACGCTCTGCATTCAAAGAGGACTTAAAGTTCACTTCTGCCGAACTTGTCTACGGTATGACACTTCGTCTCCCAGGTGAATTCCTAGCTCCTACATCAAATAGCGACGAACCTCATCCGTCCGAGTTTGTTAATCAACTGAAGAACATGATGCAGTCTCTAGCTCCAACCCCAGCATCATCACACAGTGAGCCAGGCTCATTTGTCCACCCTTCCCTTGCGAGCTGCACCCATGTTTTTGTCCGTCATGGTGGTGTTAAGAAACCACTCCAAACTCCCTATGACGGACCTTTTCAAGTCATAGAAAGAGCTGAAAAATTCGTAACCATCTCCATCAACAACAAACCGACAACTATTAGTGTTGACCGTTTAAAACCCAGTTTTTCTGTGAACTTCGACAAAACCAGCTCAACAGAAAGTGTTTCCAAAGCATCCGTTCCTATCTCGAGACCTCCTTCCCCAGAGTCAACTTCCAGCATGGTAAATGCTGAAACGAACACTGTTCTGCCAAAGACAAGCGTGACTCGATCTGGGAGGAGGGTCCGTTTCAACTCTGTCCGTTTCAACTCTGTTCAATATCTGTGACCTCAGTGCCAAGGCACTTGGGGGGGAGTACTGTGGTGAACCACCTTCTCACCAGATGGCGATGAACTCTGCTCGCCAGATGGCAGTGCAAAACATTTCCCTCAACCTTTTTTATGAGATGACAACATCCCTGGAGTACAAACTTTAGTTTCCAGAATCTGGCAACAGCCGAAGATAAACATTCATTCGGGCTTGCTAGCCGGTGAACATTCACCTCTCTAAAAATGCTGCTGTCGTTAATCTTGTCAGTCTTTTACATTGTAACTTAATATGATTTCTTCTTTTTTTAATTATTATTAAACTGTTGTGATTATTAATTTTATTGAATCAATTTATTTAATATTATTTAATCTAATCACCACACCTTCAACACACGAGAAAATACCAGTGTCATACACTTTCCAGTTTGTAACTGTATACTTCTAGAATACGATACTCTCATTCACACATAGATGGCAGCACCATAAAGTTGATTAACACAAAAAAAGTCTTGCATTTCGCATCTCTTACGATAGATGAGACAACCAGATAAAATAATTAAACCACATTCCCCGGTTCATTTGATAAAACGCAACTCAACCACAGCGTAACTCCAATGTCCATTACTTAATGAAAAGCCAATGCCCTGTTCAATTTCTTTTTTATATATGGTTTTGAAACCATGCTAGTCGCGAACGGTTTCAAAATCGTTAGGGTAAAAAATATTCTTTACAGTAAATTTTACTGTTAATTGAATAGGCAGACTACCGTAATTTTAGAATGAAAATTCTAACAATTTATGTCCTTCAATGGAAAGGTAGTTCATTTTAGGAAAATGTCAGAAAATGTTACCCTGGGGCTCAATACTTGGAATGTTAAGGAGTCAACAAAATCTCATTTCTCGTGTATTTAATTACTTTATTAATTAATTAAGGGAGAGCTTTGAATAAATACATACGGAGAATCTGTTTGTTGACTCAGAATGTCATGGTTTTGTCTTTGAGTTCAACGGTAATTAAAGTTGCAGTTCTAAAGTTAATATGCGGTACTCGAGAACCTTTGAAGTTAGGAATTGTTTTATACAAGAAAGCAATTTAATTATTTTTAAACACCAACAATAGAAATCCTTTTCAAAAAGGTGAAGAAGTCTAACAACCGAATTGCTTTTTTCGTAAAACATTTTTTTAGAGTCACGTGAATTGTTTTGAAAAGTTGAAAATTTTTTGACAGTTTTGAAAGTTTTTGACAAATAGTTCGAATCGTGTAAAAATAAATTTTCATTTAGAAATCGATACTTGCTATAAATTCAGATTATTGACGCATTTATGAAAATAATTTAAAATAACTCATTAAAATTAAAGGAAGGTTAATATGTTCTAAAAATTACATTAATTAAAAATGTCGAATGATGAGCAAATGTAAATTAAATAAATGCATATATATAATAATGCCTTCAAAGGCTGGATGATTCTGGAGACTTTGGCTAATTTAAATAAATAGGGGTCTTATTAATTTACATTAAGTTTATTTATCAGCTTAGGTTGGATTTTTACATGGATGACAATGATGGTTTCCTACATCAGGAATGTTGGGATTTCGTCCAGATTTATCTAGTCATGAAAATACGAAAAAGCCGCGCATTTTTAATGTCTCTCGCTATTTTTTGACAGAGATTCTGAACAGGATTCAGATGCAAGAATATCTTTAATTTAGTCAAACGTCATTCAAATGGGAAAATTTAGGGATTTCGATATGTTCCAAAGCATGCCACCTTTCAGACAATAGGGAATTTTCGGGATTTCTTTTAATGAGTATTTTTCTAAGAATTATTACCCATTAACTTCAGAAAATAATGCTTTAATTGGCATCCTGACTTTTTATGGCTCTTTGTGAAAAAACAAGTTCTACGTCTTAAAATTAATTAGAGAAATCTATTTTAAGCTTATGATTTACTATAGAAGGACTCGTATGAGACATTCTATATTACATATATATTTATAATAGTTATGTTAATTAACCTACTGAAAAATTTTATGTTCTCATTAAGATTAAGACGCTGATAAAATACAGTTAAACTATTAGGGTTTCCTTAATTTAAATATATTTTGTGTATTAAAATTACTATTTTTGATTAAAGGCAGACATTTTTAACATATTTTGCTAGTATAATGGTAGCCATAAGAAATGCAAGAATAAAATAAGAGATCGGTATAAACAGAAAGCCTAAACTAGAAGTTAAATATTGAATGTTTAAGATTAATAGTTAAAACGTAATGTTTGCAACAAAATTTGCATAAATAAAAATAACCTTGGCGAACAAAGAGCTAGTAGAGAGCTCTCGTATCCTTTGGTCAAGAAAATAACTATCTTGTTCACTAATATCAAAAACAGAAATAAAATATAGAAACAAAAAAAAATAATACTCTGAGACATTTTGTCTCCTTTAAAAGAAGGCATTAAAAACAAACTATTTGTTTTTAAACAATTGTAAGATCCGAAAATTTCACAAAAATGTTATGAATATATAAAAGTTTTTATGAATTATTTTATGACTATTAATTGACGTGTTTTAGATATTTTCTTAAGAAATTTTTAAAGTATGGTTCTCTATTAAAAATATTATAATTATTTTTACATTGAATCACTGTGCAAAATTTCTAGCTATGTACGTAAATTGATCTTTGATCTTCTTTCATTTCATACAAACGTTTTTAATAATTATTATATTAAGAATACTAATTATATTAAAGAAATTAAAACATTATTATATTTAATTTAGTTAAAAATAACGATTGAACGATTGGTTAAAAATAACATTACTTTTTTAAACTTGTTTTTCTTCGTAAAAAAATAATGATGATAATTTGAGTGATCTCTCTTCAGTTTGCTTTGAATTTATTTGTTATTCTGTGAAATTTCTGAACAATAATGTATTCAAAAGTTTTTCCTCCACTCAAAGTTCATTAAAATTTTAAAAGAATAATCTTCGTACACTGTTAGAAATTTCTCGGAGAAAATGATAACATAACAATTTATTTAATTGTTATTTCATCCTATTCAATCAAATCATCCAAATAATCAAAAATGATATGGTAATCAAGCTGTTAACTGTTCATCTGTTAAATGTTAACTGTCAATCTAGCTGTTAACTAGCTGTTGAGAAAATCCGTTTACTAACAAATGCTTTCAACTAATACGGTTAAACAATCAGAATTTTATCGTACCAACTAAACCCACCTAATAAGGTCAATTAGTTCCTTACAACTGCGTACATATTATAGTCGAGAGGGCAAATCTATCACGCTCAGGTCGAATAGGGCTGGGGCTCGAATCCCAGCGTTGACACCACAATATTTCTTCCTATCCCTTTAACACATGAAGAGTTTCCAGTGTTCTGCACTCTCTAGTGACCATTACCATGCCATGCATGACCATGTTATCATCAATGAGCGAAAAGCCAACTAGGTCTAGTAAATGTTTCTTATGGTTTTGAAACCATGCTGGTTGTAAATGGTTAAAAAACCTTATAGTTTGGTATTCATGTTTTTATAACTATAATAGTTTTAATAGGTTTTAAAACCGTAAGTGTATTTCACCATCAATTTTACGGTTAATCAGATGGACAGACAGCTGCGGTAATTTTACCATAATTTTAGAATGAAAATTCTAATAGAGTAGAAGCTTGATTTAGAGATTGTTTCCTCGGGAGCTTAACAACAAATTAGAACTGAATTTGTTTCGTCAGTTTTAAGTAAAAATTATTTTGTTCTAAGTTACGTTCTGGATAGTGTGCATAACAAATTTTCTTAGCAAAGCGGGAGCTTATATTTGTACGTTTAAAGAAAAACAGTCATTTCAAATACACCATTTCTTTGCATGAAATGTTTTTATATGCTTTTACTCAATTGCAAAATAACTTAATATTTAAAAAATTCTATTGATTTTATTTCTCCTTAAAGGAATCACATAGAAATTTATTTTAATTATATGTTTAAAAAAATTCAATGAGTTAGATGTGAGCTAACTTCATCGAACTATTTTGTTAAGTACATCACCAAAACATTATTAGAATTCTTAACTATAAAAGTTCTATCAAAGCATTTGTTTTCTGGAAGACACAATATACAATAAACAAATATGCAATATTAATTCAGACATTACATAAAGATAAATAGTTTTAGAGGTTTGCAGGTTTAATTAAATACATCTGTGGGAGAAAAGGTGGTTATATTTTTCACCAAAAATAACCTCATCAAGAAACCTAAATTTCAGCCTCATGAAATCAACCTCGTGAACAGCTGAGCAATACATTTCTTGAAAATCGGGTAATTTTTTTTTACCTCAATTATACCCATTTGCTTGAAGTGTTTAAAAAAAATCAAATGTACACCTCAAAGGTTACCTCTCTATGATGATTGCCATAATGTACATTTCTATCAGCCTCAAGTGTGAATAAAACAAACTCATACAACTTCATTGTGAACTTTGGGAAGTTGATTTGAAGTTGAAGTCAATCTGAAATCAACTGTATCACCCAAATCAACCCCTCAAATAAATCTTAAAAACACTTTGAATTTCTGTAACACTTTGTTATTTTTATAAAATACAAAACCTTTACTTACAAAATACAAAACTTTACTTATAAAATAAAAAATTAAAAATTATACACACAATTAGATGAGTTTCTATATGTATCAATTATTACAGTTATTAAATTTTTTTGCTATGACCAGTTTAGTTTTGCACTTCAACAAATTAAACATTTATTTTCTAAAAGCAATAATGCACAAGAACATACTAATTGTTTATTCAATGATTTAATTTTTATTTAAAATCCTAAGCTATGTATCAGAATAAAATTTTAATCTATTCCGAGTTTTTATTGACAATTTAGCTAGGATTTTAAAGTGTAATTTTGGCACTTTGCTAATTTCCTGAAATAAAAAAGATCAATAGCAACAAAAGAAAAAAGATTAATAGCAGCAAAAAAAACAATCCTTTTTATAAATTAGAAGACAATTTTCTTTATTTTTTAAATGGAAGCATCAGTGGACAAAAGTTAAATTTCTCGTTTATGGTATTCTTAAAGTTTCAATTTTAAAATATCAACCTACTTGTATTTCATCACGCATTCTACTTTTAAATATATTGCTATATATTTGTCATTTGGCAAACAAAATTGAAAACTATAAATAATTTTCTTTAATTTCAATCTCTCGCCAGTAAACGCCTAACGTCATAATTCTAACTTGTAGTTTATGTATTATATAAAATTTAAAAAATAATAGAATAAATTGCAATATTTTTTATAATTGATCTGCTACTTACAGAACTTATTCGTATTTATTGCATTATGCTATTAAATAAATTTATATAAATTTATGGAAATATTTTAATCTGTTTGATTAGGATTTCTTTTTCTGCTCTATTGACGAGAGGTTTCCTTGAAAAGACATCGAAAAAGCAGGATCTATTTCCAACATACTGTCAAAATTATTACAAATGATAAGTCAAAATTTGCCTTTTAAATTTGTTCTCAAACGTTCAGCTTTTCTCTCTTACTTTAATGCTTTTGTTTATGCTTAAAACTGAATGGATAATGAACATCATTCTTCATTAATGGGGTTAATGCAGCTTGATTAAAATGTCTTTTAACCTACTTCGACTCTCTTAAAATAGTTACATTATTTAAGAAATTATTTCAATAAAATCTAAGAAGACATTAATAAATTAAAATTTCAAATTGAGACACCAGAATTGCAAATAGAGACCAGAGCATAGAGTGAAATTACTTCATAATTTTCTGTTTAACATCTAAAAAAATATACAGTTGAACAATTTCTTAAAACACTAGGTCTAGTTGTATAATTCCATGTTGAATGTTCATTGCAGAAATTCTACGTTAATTTAAATTATTCATTAAGAAAATCCCATTAATTAAGAATATACACTCTCAAGATATAAAGCAAAATGAATAACGATGCTTTCCAGAGTTTGAAACAGCAGAGAAAATCATCTTCTGAAAATGAAGATCTCTTCTCTCGCTTATGCGAAAAAATGACTCAAATATAGCAGGATAAATAAAATGGTGGGGTGATTTTAATTTTAAATTTTCCACCTAGACTTTCAAACTTAATCCCTTTAAATGAGATCAAAGTAAGAAGCTAATATTCTTTCTTTTATTATTGACTCCAAAAACTTGCGCAGAAATGAAAATGAGGTTGTCAAAACCAATTAAGTGTGGAAAGAAAATCGATATTCTTATAGCATTTTTATTTCAATCGAGAAGTTATTTGTTTAGAGATATACGATAGTTTGAAGAGGTTTTGTAATATATTTCAGTCAAGAGAAATCAAAACATATGAGTGAGAAATTGGCTTATGATTTATTATTGCTGCTCGCATGAGTGATTAAATAGAAGTCTCAGTTGATTTATCAAAATTTTATGACTATAAACAAATGAAAATAATAATAAAACAAAATATATTATGCTTTTTAGTTTTTTCTAGTGAGTGCCAGAACTTTATACCATTATTTGATTCGGCATTTTTTACTATACATTTTTGTTGTTCGGTAACAATTACAGTAAAGGCCTGTTTAGACGATCCAATTTCTTGGACAGAGATTGATTGATATTGATGAAAACTTGCTTTGCTTTGAGCTTGGATCGTGTAAACAGTCACCCAAGAACTTGGTCCAGCTTCTTGGACGAAATTAGAGCATGTTCTACTTTCCATCCAAGTTTTTTCTCCCTTTACCAATCAGCGTCTTAGGTTTTGTGACGTCAACAAGCAGGCAGCAAATCATGGCGTTTTGTTGTCTGTTTTCATATATTTTACAAATAAATTGATCTGTTGCGGTTTATTTGTGTTATTATGATTTTATGTGAATTTATTTAGTAATTTTAAACTTATGTAAGTATTATTTTATAATGTTGAATAGGAACAATGCGCAAGTTTTTCTTTCAATGAATCAGTGACATTCAAGAACTTGGATAGTGTCAACAAATCATCCAATTTCTTGGACAGAGAAATCCGTCCAATTTCTCGGACTCAAGAAATTGGACCGTGCAAACAGGCCTTAAGATATGATACACAAAAAAATCAGTAACCTTACTTTCATGATACAATATAGAGGGGGAATCATAAATTTAGGATGGATATGTATAATATTTCTTAAAGTAAAAATAATTTGTTAATCAACGCACTGCACAGAAAAAATATTAATACGAATTCGAGCAAAACTGATATTAAATGTTACAAAAATATGTAATACAATTGACAGATTTATGTAAATCTTATTAGAATATATGAATGTTGAAAATCTTTATTATTCAACTAAAAATATACATGAATTTTATATTAGTTTGCATGTGTATTTTGTCAAAACATTTCAACAGGAAGATTGTAATTATTTGGAAAATAAAGGACCGCAATTTTGAACAGTCATTAAAAAAATTGGAAAAACTTATTTGGTATTAAATAGTTAATTAAATCCAATAAGAGGAAATTAAATTTCACAATTAGCAATATGTGAAGGAGCCACAAACTAGACAGTATCTTGAACAATTATTAGACTTTGAACTTCCAACAATAATCCAAAAGCATTTGTTATGCGTTTAAAACATACCCTACCATGATTTCACGAAATAACTCAAATATAGAATAATCATGAGCCAAATTTCTAATTTCTTCATCAGCTAGAAGGGAGTAAAAAGCACGTGATTGGTCTGCGCTTTATTAATTAATAGTATTACAATTTAACTGCATCCTTTGAAGTAAGTAAGAACGCTTGATTATGAATGAACTTGAATTAAAGTAAACTTTCATGCAATTGTAAAACTTAATCAGCACCAAATTCGGATAAGTATTATGGCACAATTTTTAGAGTGTACCCAAATCTATTGGAATAAAAAACCATGGTGGCTATAAATATGAAAGCACAACATTTTAGTGATATTTATTTGAAAGAAAAATGCTGCTTTTCCAAATTTGGACCTGACTTCTAGATGTTTCGCATTTTTGTAACCATATTCTATATGTAGCTTAAATCTATATTCTATGTTGAGTAATACTCCATAAATTTTAATTGATTCTTCAAACACTTCCTTTTTTCTTGAATTTAAATAGATAGAAGCAGATATTTGATAGGTTAGATAAGAATGATTTACTATAACTGGTTATTTTAATATTTTTATATGTAAAGGAATTTAGAGTTGTAATACCATGAACATGTCATAATGGGGAAAAATGTCTCCGTATGTCTTTTAAACACAGAGACGATCATCGACGTTGAAAATTAACTTTTTCAGCCCCGTCTTCATAAATGACACAGGCAAGTCTAACTCTTCTCTCCAATTTACTCAAATCTGTAAGAAAAAAAAGGTTTTCCACCTAATAATGACTTTGGTAGCATAAGTAATAAGCCTGATAGGTTTCTTATATGAAGGGTGAGGAAAGTATGTTACCGGAAGTTTGCCATTAAGTATTCAAATTACTATTCTTAACTTCAAGGTTGTTTAAAACAACTAAGTCAATAAATGGTAGACCAGAAATAGCAAACACTGCTTCATAATTAACAGTACTGTACCCTTTAATGACACAAAGCCGAAATCTACGTTGTGCACTTCGAAGAAGAATACAATTTATTTTCTTTTTTAAGGAATGACCCCAAGAATTCGATGCTTAAGATATGAAAGGAACGATTTATAGTTTATAAATCAGCCAAAGAAGATCGCATTCCACTCCAAATGCATCATTCGACATTCTTAGTAATCCAAGACTCTTTCATTTTTATTGGAATCATAAGAAATATACTCCTTCTACTGTAGTTTGTGATCAATTTTTATACCTAAATACTTAATCTGCTGCAATTTTGTAATCAGCACACCTCCAAAATTTAAGTTAATTCCTTGATCAATTGCAAATTTTGTATAAATTTTTACGACTTAAGTTTTAAGTGGTTTTTATATAATTTTGATCAATCAAAAATATAGTCAAAAATATTCTGTGATAAAATACAGATGTTATGAAAATTAAATTTGCTTGGGAGGAGAAAAAATGTCGTTATGAGCAAATGTTGATTACAGCCATTGAAATTTTTCAAGGAAAAAATGTGACAAAATGCGATATTTTTTTTTATCCAAGCATACGACTAACACTTAATTTTACAAGGTGGTCTTTAACAATTGAGAAAAAAAAGTTTCTCAGCAAGATCGTCAAATTAAAAGTGAGCGCAACGTGCTAAACTAAAAATTCAATATAAAAAAATTAAACCAAGAAAACAGTAATTTTAAAATCATAAAACGCAATTTTTTTCTTTATAATTTGAAAACGAATCATTGCATAATTTATGTAGCAATAAAAATATCTTAATTTTTTTTAGCTTTTGTACCCCGGAATCCTTAAAAATACATTTTATACTGATAGGTGTGTACCCTAAAAGACGTTGCATTTTATATTAACGTCCCCTTTTTCACAACTCCGTTATTATTTTTATTCTCTTATCAATTAATTTTTTATATTATATTTTTAATAAATTTTATTATATTTTTATATTATATTTTTTATATTATATTTTTATTATACTATTATATTTTTATTCTCTTACCAATCAATTATGTATTCATTTATATAGTACTATTCTCAAAATCTTTTAAATTTTATATCCCAGAATCTTTTAAAATGCATTTTTTACTGATAGGCGTGTACTCTAAAAGATGTTACATTTTATGCTAACGTTTCATTTTACCTATCTACATTATTCCTTTTTATTATCTTATAAAAATAAATTTATTAAAATAGTATTTTATGTTTAATTAACAAAAGTGTATTAAAATTTACTTAGGTGTTTGTTTAGTTAAAAAAAGTTAAAGTTTTGGTTAAAAAAATTAAAGCTCAAAATTTTAAATGTTTTATATCGCTTGTATTTATTATATATTAGGTTTATTTCTTTCAATTCTGTTTTATTTGATACGCGCATAAAAACACATTCCTTGCTTTTACTCTTATTTTAAGATGTATATGCAATATTGAACACTAATTAATCAGAGTTTATCAGACGTCAATTAGAATGTGTCAAAACACAAATTTTGGTTGCATATCCTAATCTCTATTGTATATAAAATCACTTCCTATTTAATAACAACAATTCCTTGTCTATTTTATGACTAATAAATGTCACGGTCAATTAGATTTTTTCTGACACAAGTCGTCTTTTCTAAAAACACAGGTTTCCAACGATAGATTTTTTTTTACTATTTGTTTTTCATAGAGAGGTTTTTTCTTTATCTTTTTACTTCTTCAGCTAAGGCTATTTCCATGGAAACGTACAGAGAAAAATGTTCGGTTGTTGTCATGTCGCTCTACTTACTTACAGTTGACGTAATCTTTCACTTTTTAAACGAAATCAACCCATCAAAAACTTCCGTCTCTGTAAACAAAATACAAAAATTTGTCAGATTAAACAATGCGTGGTATTTTGTAATAGAATTGTTTTTTTTTTCCTCTTCTTATTTCATGTTTTTAAGTTCAATGCTTCTAAAAATGCTTGATGTATAAGAATTTAAATTTTTTTTTGTTTCGGCATGCATTTTTACCTTAAGATATTTTACAAAAAAAATATTATACTTAGCGAAGTTAAAAAAAAAGATAAATATTCAAAAATACAACTTTAAGGATTGATAAAAACAAAAGTTTTATAAAAATAAATATTTTTTCATAGAAATCTTTTTTTTACATTTGTAAGCCAACCCCAACCGAAAAAAAAGCACAAACAAAGACAGAAAAAAACGAAGTCACTGCCTAAAACAGTTTTTTCACATCAATATCTAACAATTTCTGAGTGTAACCAAGAAATGCTCCACATACATGCAAATGGGCTTTATTTGCGGCTTCCTTTAGATTACAAGCATACAAAGCATTCAGTGAAGCTGCTAACACAGGTAATCATGCTATAGCAGTGACCAGCGTCTGAAGTAAAGGCCCTTTTTTACTGTGGAAAATTAAGTAAACTAGCGAGATATGTTGTTTTATCTGAATTTTAGCAAACAATTTCAACTAGTGTCTTTGTCCTTTAAACTGATATATGTTTTGTTCCCATATAATCGCAAAGAAGATAGACGTTGAAAAAACATGACAGCAATCATGAACATTCACTGAACCCTTTTTTAACTAATTATTATTTATAAAAAATACAAAAAATCTCCCGCATAAATTACATTAATTATACTTTCCTTTTTGCTAGTGTTAAACTTATTCTAATGAATTAAAAGAATAATCCATTTAAAATAGTAAAATCAAAAAAAATTTATTTCTTGTTATACTTTTTTGAAAACCAGAAAAATCCCTTAGCTCCCCAACACTCATTCTTAAAGTCATTGTTATCCATAGTATGTAAAAAAATTCTTAAAGAGCAGAATTTATCTAATTTTTTCCATTCTGTTTCATATCGTAAGTAGCTAACGATAAGGCAGTCTTGAAAAGCGTATGGAATTTTTTATTTTTTACCAAAAAATTAATTAAACAAAGTAGTAGAAATATTTCATGCTCTTTCATTTTATTTAATCTTTTTTTTATCTCACTTTAACGAACAAAACATCTGTTTTTCTTTTGCTAAAATATGATTATTAATGTATTTTTTATGATTTAATTTTCTTAATAACTACTAAAAGTTAAAATAAAAACTAGCAGAAATTAGTTTTTAATTTGATGTATGAATACTTCACACCATCTGACCCTTATCTAACTTTATACATCTGTTCAACCTGTTACCGTTTTGTGTTTTCAAAGACACGTGTAAAAAGTATTTTCTACAATTTTTTTCAAGTTAGTGTATACAAAATAAGTAAACATTCAGGAAAGCTAAAGTCTGGAAAAACTTAAAAGGTTGTGACTATTTTTTAAGAGGTTATCGTAGATTTTATAGACTTTAATTTCACGTCAACTTTAAGAATTGAGTTGGTCAATTGCAGCACAGGTATTTATTTTAATTCTTTATTGGTGGATGCTAATTAATTTAAGCATTTTATTTCTATCAGTTTATAATTTTTCCTGCAAAGTGGCTACTCTGACATTACACTTTTAATAGTACAAAACTACAATATTTCGTACGATAATATTCAAGCCTATTGTGTAGTATGATGGATGCTAACTATAAAATGAATGGTTGAATGGCTGAACTTGCATTATTTCGATGCTGTATTTAAGATATACAATCCACTGAGAATTATAATATGTTTCCTCCAACTTCAATTAGTGTTATGCTATTGAAACACTCGTATTAACTAGAAGTTGTCAGATCTCTTTATGAAATGTATGGATTTACGAGGAATGGAAATTCTTCCTGTTTAAATTTCTCTAATAGATAAAGTAAGCGTTTTGGTTATTCGAATTTAATGTTATACAAAGTCTTCAAATTTTGTGTATGTGTTATTTTTGAATTAAAAAATAGATTGAAATATTGAAATAGTTAATTATTTGTATGTACATTGTAACTTCAATTTGTTTGTTAAAGTTTGTTTGTTTAGTTTCTGTTGGATGTCACTTTGAAAGTAAGAAATATAGGTAAGTAAAGCACCCTTGAAATAGCTGGTGATGGCCAAGGGGGATCAGGATAGAAAATGCATCATAATTTCAAGTCAAATTACATGATAAAATGGGTCATTGTTGTACAAATCCATTTTTAATTTCTTGACCTGCTTGCAGCAATTGATATATAGCTGACTAGGGTTTTCTAGTCACCACCAGGAATGGAACATGGGCCTATCACAATAACCGCTGCACTATCGCTGTTCTTGTTTGTTCTTGTTTTTAAATACCGATAACTTTTCACAAAGTTGGTGAAAATATAGAGTGAAATTACAGTTGAAGTTCTGTATTTTGAATCAACTGTCCGTGGTATAAAGCTACTTTTCTTTTAAAATTCCTTATATTTTTGTTTCAGGCTACTGATAATATGTCACTGTTAACTAGATAACACTAGACGGTTGTTGAATCTTTATTTTTCAAATTAACTGCTTATGAACTATGAACAGAATACCTTTTAAATATTATGTTGTGTGTTAAAAGATTTTTTTGGTTTCGGTAAGAAGATATGAAATATTATAAAAATAATAAACCTGCAGACATGCTTCAAGAAGTGAGCATTGAAGTAACTGAGCTATATTCTTTGAAATGGAATAAGTGAATTTGGAGTAAAAATATTTTTCTTTTTAAGATTGAATATCCTTTTTTGTATGTATTTTAAAGTTTAACCAAATTATATCGTTAAAAACAAACACCCAAATTGTTTAACTTTTCCTGATATTTATAAATTCATTGAAACGTCAACTCCTAAATAGCTCGCTATAGAAAAAATGGATTTATTTAACTATTTTTAAATAACGGTACATATGTTTAATGATTAGAGATACTTGCCATCATCCCAATAAATATTTGGCTTAATCTTTTTCCTGACTTGAAAAGCTACAAATTGAGCAATAACTATCAAAATTTGTGGATGTTATCCTTTCTCCTAAAGATTTTTAATGTTTTTAAACTTGATATGTATGTATATATATGTATATATATATGAATATATATATATATATATATATATATATATATATATATATATATATATATATATATATATATATATATATATATATATATATATATATATATATATATATATATATATATATATATATATATATATATATATATATATATATATATATATATATATATATATATATATACATAGTCCAGTCACATTAATGTGACCACCACCTACTTTCGACGTCAACGTGAAATAACCACTCACAGAGTGCAGGTGGCAGCACATTACAGTGTAGTGTATATATTGGATGTCCTAGGGCATCGAAAAGCATTTCAGTCGTTGGCGCAATGCAGAAATGTAGCGATTTATCCGACGTCCAAAAGGGCATGATTATTGGCTTTCGGGCCAAGGGTGGAAGCATTTCGGAAACGACTGATTTTGTGAACTGTTCGCTTGCCGCCGTGATAAATGTATACTGTGCATGGCAAAATGGCACTATACGAAACAAACGGCGGGGCACATGTGGTGCACCACGGGCCAAAGATGGCAGAGGCAAACGAAGGCTGCGGAAATGCGTTCAGACGAATAGACGTGCAACTGTTGAGCAACTGACCGTCCAGATGAACCAAGGGGCTACCAAAAGTGTATCCTCAACAACTGTTCAGCGAACGTTGCTGCGCATGGGCCTCCGCAGCAGACGCCTGGTTAATGCACCTATGCTGACTGCTGCTCATCGGTGACAAAGGCTGGAATTTGCACGCCAGTACCGCAACTAGACGTCCACAGAGTGGCAACAGGTGCCTTTTTCCGATGAATCACACTTTATGCTCCATGGGACAGATGGACGTTGGCGTATACGGCGTAAAACGTCTGAAAGCAAACACCCTGCAACAATTGCCGGAAGGCTGCAGGCTGGAAGAGGGAGCGTTATAGTTTGGGGAATGTTTTCCTGGCATTCACTGGGTGCACTCATCATTGTAGAAGGCACGATGGATCAGTATAAGTACATATCTGTCCTTGCGGACCATGTACACCCCTACATGCAAATGATTTTCCCTCAGAATGATAGCATCTACCACCACCACAATGCGAGGTGTCATACAGCTCGCAGTGCATGTGCGTGGTTCGAAGAGCACCAGGATGAATTTACCGTACTCCCCTGGCCAGCAAACTCACCGGATTTGAACCCAATCGAGAATCTGTGGGACCACCTCGATCGGGTTGTTCGGGCCATAGATCCTCAACCGCGTAATCTAGCGCAGCTGGCCACGGCACTAGAGTCGGCATGGCTCAACATCCCAGTGAACACTTTCAGAAACCTAATTGACTTTCTTCCTGCTCGTTTCGTAGCGGTCCGCTCAGCCAAAGGTGGTTATTCTGGCTTTTGACAGGTGGTCACATTAATGTGACTGGACTGTATATATATATATATGTCAAATTATATATATTATCAATATTAAACAAAGATAACTAGACGTAATTTTATAGAGAAGAGCAGTTTCAAATACGATTGTATAAAAATATAACATTAATGGATCACAAATACCAATTATTCAATGTAATAAATATTTCAACATCGACGAAGTAAAGCAAAATTAAATGAAAGTAATTCCATTGAGAAACGCAATTCCATATAGAAGTGTATTAATATACAACGAACATAAATCTGAAATGTCATTTAATCACCCTATAATATGTAATACTCAGTTCAACATTGCTTGAGTAAAGGGAAATTAACTAAAATTATTTCATTAGCAAAATGCAATTTCTACATATTGTCTGAAACTCTACGCATGCAGTGAGTTTAATTAACGTAGATGAGTACTATATCATCGAATTATAAGTGCGGTAACATAAAGCAGAGAAAACATTTATTTTATCTTTACTGCATATTGCATTTAGAAATTGGGAAACATGTGATCAGTTTACACGGAGATTATATTAAGTAAATTTTACCTTTTTGTTTGATAAAATTCTCGTTCATAGACTAATTGTTAAATTAAATAAGGTTTCGTTCATGCGTATAATACAATTTATGCTGCGATATTATTATATATAAAAATATATGTTACATTATTAAAACAATGATTTGTTTTTTCAAATTATTTGTTAAGTTTCAATTTGGTGTATGTAATTTATATAAATCAAGTGTCTTGTAAATCATATCTTCTACATTTATTTATATACTTTATTTAGTTCTATTCTATTCCACTCCATTCCATTCCATTCTATTTCATTCCATTCCATTCTATCCCATTCCATTCCATTCTATCCCATTCCATTCTATTCCATTTTCATTTTATTTCATTTCATTCTATTCCATTCCATTCTATTTCATTTAATTCCATTCCATTCCATTCTATTCCATTCCATTCCATTCCATTCCATTCTATTCCATTCTATTCCATTCCATTCCATTCCATTCCATTCCATTCCATTCCATTCCATTCCATTCTATTCTATTCTATTCTATTCTATTCTAATCTATTCTATTCGAAAAAATTATCAATTATGCTTAAACTATAATATTTAAGAATTTTAAAAACTTATAAATCAATACCTAATAACTCTTTATCAATACAATACTGCACAAAATAAGAAAATACTAATAGACATACTGAAATTAGCATAAAGATAAATTTTATAAACAAGTAAACAATTAATTATCAACCTAATATATTTGAACTAATTAGCAACTTTTAAACTTATAACACTCTAACTGAAATTTAAATCAACTATATGTGCTATATAAGCGATATTCTAAGCAAGTTAATACTCTATATAACATTGTTATTCTTTATTATGCCGACGGGGCTGTGTAGGGGGCAGGGAACTGTCCTTGCATCAGAAAGGTCCTGGGTTCGAATCCCGGGCAAGGCATGGATGTTTCTTTCCCTCTCTGGGTGTTCTCTGTCCTTTCTCCTTTGTGTGTGAATGTGACCCACCCTATAAACAGATTGTGGTTGTGCGAACGGCGTGGCGGAAAAGGCGCCTTGAAAGAGCTTTTCAATTATTTTGTCTATTTTAGAAATTTCTGTGTTTTTTTAAAAAGAAAGAAAATTAACGTTGATTTAATATGCTTCAAAAAAGATGTTTAAGAGATACTATGCTCACTGTTAGAAATTTCTCAGGAAAAAAATGGTTAGGTAACAATTTATTTAATTTTTAGTTTACCATATTCAAACAGAACAGTTAAATAACCATAAGTAAGATGGTATTCACACTACTAATTGTGTTATTAACTACTTTCACCTAATACTGTTAAACAGCCAGAATTTTATCGCATCCATTTAAGGAAGTCACTTAGTTCCTTGAAACTGAGTACATATTATAGCCGAGAGGGCTAATCGGTCAGTCACATGACCGAGAGAACGGGGGTTCGAGTCCCAGCGTTACGTTTCAATATTTCCTCCATTCTTATAAAACACGAAGACATTCCGATGCCCGGCTCACCCAAATTTGTGACCCTGCTCAATAGTATACATTACTCTAATTCACGCAGATATGGAAGGACCATAAAGATGCTAAACTGTCTCTAATGTCCAATTAAATTTCTTTTTTTGGTTTTCAAACAAATCTAGCTGTAAATGGTCCAAAATCGCTTCTTTTTTATTCACGATTTTTCAACCATATCATTTTAAAATCATAAAGTAAAAAATATTCTTAGCCATAAATTCTATGGTTAACTGGATGGAAAGATTGTTGCCAGTTATTTTAATATTTCATTCAAAGTTTTTCACTTAATTTTGGAGTGGAAATTCTAACAATGCATGATTTACATGTATTACAGAATTTCGTTTATAGAATGTAACTTCGAAGCAAAATGTAATATAAAAGAAGAAAAATATAATTTTTTTCGGGATTAATATATCTTCAAATGACAAAAGTGTTCCTCAGATTTACTATATTTATATTCAGACAAAGGAACTGTCTTATTTTATTTATGAGTCAAGCAATGTTTTGCGTAAAGTGAATATAAAAATTTAATTTCTCTCCAGTTTTGTGGTATTATACGTCAAATGAAAATTGAAACTCGGTGTAAAGTGATCATAGAATTTGGTTTTATTCGAAAGAAATTGCTGAAAGTGTTTGTGCATTTAAGTAACGGAAAGGCGATAAGTTTTGTGAAAAAGGATAGGACAATCAGAGCAGAAAAACGTATGTGCTCTGCTCTTTATCATCCGAATGAAACCGACGTCCTCCAATATCTCCTTACAGGTGTTACATATTATACAATGGTAAAAATATCTATGGTATATGGAGGATGTTGAAGTATTTTCCAGCCAAAATTTGACTCATCAGATGGTTTTACTTTAGGTAAATACACAACGCGTTGGAATAACTTTTTGAAAACGTTATGTCATGCTTTTAGATTTTTTTTGATCAAAACTCAGAGCCAGAAAGCGAATTGTTATTAATTGTTATTTTACCATATTGAACTAAAATAATCATAAAACAGATGCTACTCAAAACTCTAAGTGAAAGATAAAACGCTTATTGACTCCTTTTTTTTCTTAATACTGTTAAAGAACCAGAATTCTATCCTGACCAGCTGAGCGGGAGTTCGAATCCCATAGTTGATGCTAAAATATTTCTTCTATTCCTTCAAGGAGCGTTTCCAGTGTCCTTCACCCTTCAGTCGTTGATCCTGGACTATTTCAGTAAGAAACTATCATTCACGTATAAATGGCGCAGAACCGACAGAGTTCCAAAATCCGTTTAAGTTCCTTTTTTAGGAGTTGGAAACTATGCTAGTAGTAAATGGTTACGAAACCAGATAGTTTTTAATTCATGGTTTTTTAACCACGCTAGTTGTAAACGGTTACAAAACTGTAAAGGTAAATAATGTTCCTAATCATAAGATTTATGTTTAATCGGATGAATAGACTGCTACCGTTGATTTTAATAATAATTTAAAAAAAAGTCTAATTGTGTATTTTATGTCAAAAATGAGCAACAAACGCATGCAAGAATGAACAAGAATTGTAAAAAGCAGTGATTCGAGATATACACCGAAGAGCTATTACATTATTACCACCCTCCATCTATAACAATGGGCTCGCTCAGGGTTTCATGGTTTCTCGCCCAGGAACAATGTTTTCGTGGGGCACATTAGGACCCATAATTCTCATAGAACAATCCCTGACGTCTGTAAGCTACTTGAACATAGTTGCAGACCAGGTTCACCCATTCATGGCAACACTTTTTCCTGCGGGGGATGGTGTTTACTAACAGGATGACTCACCATGTCATAAAGGTCGAATAGTCATTGATTGGTTCGAGGAACATTCCAGTGACTTTCAAGTCATGTCCTGGCCCCCAAATTTACCTGACCTTAATCTAATAGAGCATTTGTGGTCCTACATGGAAAACTAAATTCGTACTGTCACTCTACCTCCCCCTCCCGCAATGTGAGGGAATTGCAGGACCAGTTGGTGAGCGCTTGGTACCAGATACCTCAGACTACGTATCAGCACCTTGAGGAATAAATGCCACGGCGGGTGGCTAGCAGTTTTGAGGGCTAAAGGTGGTTCTACATGTTATTAGCAGGGTGGTCATAATGTAATAGCTTTTCGGTGTATGTTGAAGTTGTCGCTTGTTTCTAGTTTTTTCCAGCATGAAAATTATCTATGATCTTAGAATGCTTATACCTCCATTAGCTTGCTTATGCCACATTAGCATGCTTATACTCCATTCTTAGCTTATGTGGGAGTAATTCTTTATACCCCCATTAAGCATAATCAAGCGGTATTAATGAGAATATTTTCATACGTATCAGAAATTTGACCTTGTAAATGATTTCACCACTTTTTTGTGATGATTTACTTTTATTAAAAAAAAATATCAATAATTTTAACTAAGAAAAAATTTCTTTTTTAACCTTCAGATGTTTACTTTAACCAAATCTCAGCACTTTAAATAGAACTGAACCTAAAATATTTAGAAATAAAAGTAATATATTGATTGAAGTAACTTATTTGTCGGTTGAAATGAAACTGAATACTAAATTGGAACTGCTCATTTAGTTCTGAACTATAAAAACTCTAACAAGGATTGAAAAGTTGTTGTTCTTAGCAACTTTCAAAAAATAGCAAATAAATTTCAAATAAAGTTTACCAGGTAATTGCTAACTCTTAAAAGAAGCGAAAAATTAAACAAACTTTAATATATTTTATTTAGATTTATAAAAAAGTTTTTGCATAAAAAATAACTTTTTACCTAATTAAAATATAAATTTAACAATACATAAAATGTTTAACGCTTGTTGCATTTAAGTACTTTTTATGATTCGTTAAGTAAAAGGTTTTTAAAATGAATAAAAACACGTTCAAATATTTTTGTTATTCATACTGTAATTTCAGATCTTAAATTGAAAAACTTGGTGGAGTTTAATTACAGTGCCGAATGTTAAATTACTTTTTTAACAATGAATTTATTAAAAAGTTTCAAAAGAACTTCTTTCTCTTTTTTCTAAGTTCTTTTCTTTTTTAGACCGTGTCATGACGCAAAGAAATATCGAAATATGCCTCAACATTTGCCAAGTTTTTTTTTCTTAAAAAAGATGAAATGTTTTGAAATAAATTAACCATAGACATACCTTTTAAACAAATTTTTCGTGGCTGGGTATTTCTCTTTCTTATGGCTTGTTACATAGAAAAAATTAAAAAAGGCATATTTTTGATTTTGCAACTTGCACATTCTTTCACTATTCTATTTTTCACCATTTTTAATTTCATAACGTATTAGGTAATTAAAATTCAAAAATACCCTATCTTTTTTATAATTTTTATGTTAAGTTTTATAATTAAAAATTATAAACATAAAAATTATCTTTTGTTAGTTTTTATGATGTTTAATAATTTTTATGCAAATTTAATTTTCGTAATAGAGATCCATTGTTGTTAGTGCAAAATATATACTCTTAAAATATTTAAGTTAGCTTTAAATTGGATTATACCGTTTTTATCATTATACTATCATCAATGGTTTGACTTTCTAGGGTGTTCTTAAAGATATGTGGTTTTCTAAGTTTGAAATCTAGCATTAAAATTGTTTTTCAAGAAACTTGCTGGTACTCAACAAATGTTTAGTTCAACTTCTATGAATTGTAACTCAGTAGAAACATGCTGATGTCCTGCAAATCACTTAAAAAATCATAAATAAAACTTTAAATTAATTATATTTTATTCCATAACCGGCCATAAGCAGCCGACTCAATTTTTAGTTTCCGATCATCAAGGTTCAACTCTTAGTCTTGTAATTGTGAACCTTATCCAGAAGACAAGGCAAATTTTGGGCTAAGCATTGGGACAAACTAGACGTCGTGGAATACTTTTAGATGGAATTGATCCGCATTTACATTACATGGATAGGCAAAACCATGAAAACAACCCATGATTAGCCGGACGACAAGGGGATTTTAAACCATGATCCATCTATCATTGAGGAAATTTTATGTCAGCTCTGTGATCGATGTAATCCGGGTGCAGAATTCGCAACGACCAGCCATCGCTGTGATTTGAACCTGAACACCTCATTGGGAGGAGAGAGCTCCCTCACCCGAGCAACCACATTTCGTATATTAATTATAATGAGGATCATATGTGTGACGTTTTCTTTTTAAATATTTGCAACTATTAAACTCCTAGTAATTAAGAGGTAACGCTTAGTAGCTCTGATTGCATGTTTTTAATGATTTATTCTAAAAAATATAGATATCAGTATTTTTATCAGTATATATATATCAGTATTATTCTAACTCCCAATGAGATCCACTCCCTGGGAAAACATCGTTTGCTTCCAGTGTGGCATCGTACTCCATCCCATTAGTGGTATGCTGGCAACCGCCCTGGCCGATCATTAGCATGCTGCGGCCCTCGGCCTTTCCAATCGGCCATGGCCAGATTTTGTACTTTTCGTAGATTTCGTAGATCTTAAGTGTTTAAGGTTTCAAAATGGGGAGAAGACTTTCCAACCTTGTTCCTGCTCACAACCTGCTAGTCCTGATCACCTTCTTTTTTGCCTTGGCGCTTCTTTTAAGCAGTTGCTGGTTGATCCGGACTTTCTGCAGATATATGGGGGACTGACGCGACTGGGCCTTCTGGACCTGGTCTAGGCTTTCCTTCTCCAGGGGGATGTGTAACAACAATGATTTATTCCCCTCTTCTTAAACTACAGATATCATTTAATGGTGATCAATAAATTAAAGTAGTTGTACTACATGTAACTGTTCTCCGGTTTCAGATTACGTTTAGAACTTTTCTCCAGCATGATATAACCAGTTTTTCATGGTAATGATGCAAATGGATTAGGAGAAAGAGGATCTTGCATTTTGAATTGAAATATTCCAATTTCTTTACATTTTGAAGAAACTCAAATTCTCAGCATGCTTCTAAATACAAATTGCCCTGCTCGGCATTAATTTCTTTAGTTTGTTTAATTTTTTGTGAATTTTATTTAATTTCAGAATAATCAGTTTTCGCAATTTTTTAAAAAAAATTAACCTTTTTTTTAACATTATGTGTGGTAGTATTATTGTACAGTAATATGATCAACTTAATTATTAATGTCAATCTTAAGAAATAGCACATAATTATATTTTTTATTGTCAATTTTTAAAAAAAAAAAATTTAAATCAAAATTCAATTCGAAAGTGAAAAGTAAAATTTTGACGCCAGCAGCTGCATTCTAAATTATTCCATTTTAAATTTATGTGAACGAATATCTTCTTTTTTTCGTTGCTTCAAGCTGGTTTAAAAGAATTCCCTATAGACAAAAGACAGAAATCTGTCATATTTAACAAGGCATGCAGCATCGTGTTACAAAAGCTTTTGTTTCGATTTCCACTGGTTTTTTCCTGTTTTGGACAACTGCTTTTAAGACAAAAACGTCTCCTGTTTTCTCAAAAATACATAAAATATGTTTTACTTCTGAAATATTTGTAACATCCTTTTCCCAAAACATAAAAAGCATATTACGTACCTATAATAAATTCTTCAGTTTCGAATTTTTGAAAAAGCAACAAATATACATTTAACTCATGACCCATTACAATATATTTTTCAAAAAAATAACTAAAAATATGTTTAAAAACATTGATATGAGCATCAGTACCTACTTCTAATAAGTAACAAAGCGTGTATCTGTATATCTATAATTACATTGTCGGTAATAAGATTATCGCTAATAAGGTTCACAAATTTTGCGCAATTTAATCGTATATCATTTACATCGTTTCATTATACTTCTTTAATCAAATGTTTCATTAAATTACTTTTCCAGTTGGTGCTTTATTCGATTATTCTGTGCACATATTGCTGAAAAGAAAAATTATTTTACATAATTATAATAAATACTTTAGTTTTGAACAATTAAAAATGCTCTACTAATACTAATTTTAAACGTGGTGCACATATTTATAAAGATGCTTGAAAGTTCTTGAAATTTTTTTAAATCATTCATATAAGCAGTAATAGCTTATTTTGATAGGTAACAATATTTTAATCTGCAAATCTGTGACTAATAAATGAAACAAAATATAAAATTCTCTGAAAACAATTTGCTTTTTATATTATTCTGTGCACATAATGTGAATTTTAAGTATGTTTTTGTAAATACGTTAGTTTTGGACACTTAAAAGCACTATATAATCATTCTTTTTGCTCACGACAAAAATAAATGTTTTACAGAAGTAAGTCAACACTTTTTAAATGTATTTTTAAACACTGATAAAAACAGAAATATCTTACTTTTTTAAGTATCTTTCAAGCTTACTAGTCTGTAAATAAGACATGAAAAAGACTTCCCTTTTTCTGATGGAAGATATTGCTTAGTTATAACATTCTAACACTAATTGTTTATAAATAAATTAAAATTCTTATTTTCCATAACTTACTTTTTTAAGCTTTATATACATGTAAGATAAAACAAAACCCTCAAAAATGTAAGAAAAAATAAGAAACAATATTTTTTTCATGATAAATCTACATGTATTTGCTTATAGAAAGCATAAAATGAATTCAAGTTTTTATTTTGATATTAGCCTGGTCCTTTTCATAACAACAATATTGTTTTGAAAATTATTGGCAACACTTATTGCAAGTTTTTTTCCATATATTGTACTTAAAGTGAGATTATTGCAACTGAAATTCCATACTTTAAGTTAACATGATAATCAATATGCAAAAAATTTCAAAGCAAACTTTGTTTCAAATTTAAAAGATATAAAAAATGAAGTTTTTATAATCATTCTTTTATCTAATAATTATCACAAAGTTAAAGATAAAAAAAAATATTTCTTTTTTAGCTCACTACTTGAGCTGTTTTAAGCAATTAATAACTACATTTTAAGCTATTTTCTCTTACAAAGATAATAAAAAAGATAATTAGAGGGTGAAATGTGAAATTATTATAAAAAAAATCTTTAAAAGAAATGGGCTATTTGTTCCAAACCTATAAAAAGTCAAGTAAATATTATGAAAGAAAAATATAAAAATAGGATTAGGATTTTCCATTACGACTTTTACTGAAATTTTTTTTTTCAAAAAATGTGTCAGCTTTTGAAAGATTAAATCTTTATATCTATAAGCTTGTTTCTTTCTTTTCTGAGCACAAACACGATTTTGTTTAAAAACTAAAGGAGAAAAAAATAATTGTATTTGAAAAAAATATTTATTTCTAAAAAAAAAAAATGCCAATACATTATGAAAGCTTAATTAGGCGCCTTTTTCTTACCTCCTATCTTGAAAAGGTAGATAGATTCTTTAGCTATTATAGTTTAAAAGAAAAATATTTTTTATTACAAGCCTTATAAACACGAATAAAGATACTTTCTCAGTCATCATTAGGTTTGTTGAGAGGATGGTCTTTGGAATTGTTGTAAAAGAAAAAAGTATGTATAAAAGTATCTATAAGAATAAAGTAAAATGTACAGTGTTTCTGTGCTATTTGGGGTCATTAAAAAGATCGATAATTTTTATCGAAGCACTTTAGTTATGATTTTGATAAAATCAACAATTAAATATAATTTTATTATTTGAGTTAAAATTTGGTAAAATTTAGTAATTTTATCATAATATTACAGAGCATTTATTTGGTTAAATTTACTTTTCAGTTTTGCATTTTTTAACTAAATATGTGGTATTAAGAAGTAAAAGGAATCGATGAAACAAAAATTAAACTTTTGGTTGGAAAAGAAATTATTCAAATTAAGTCTTGTTCATGAACACATTGACGAAATGATTTGTATATTGACGGGAATGCACAAGAAAGTAGCTAAAGAGTATAATTCCGTAACTGCTTAAACTATTAATTATTTTTAATTTAGAATAAGCTTTGATTAAGTTAGTCTTAAATAAGAACAATACAATATTATTGTTTTGCTTAAAATAACATATTAGCTTTTATTGTAATAAATATTTATAACGTATTAACTATCTTGCGACATTTTAATGAAGATATGTTTCATTGACATAATTTTAAATATTACATAGTGCATACAAGCGAACATCTCACAATTACCATCTAGTTAAACAAGGTTTTTTTACAGAGGAGGAAAATACGTAAACATTTTGAGAAATAAGAAGTTTCACGCTATTTCTAGTTGATTTAAATAGAGATAAAATGCAAATGCGTAAATAAAATTTATTTCGAATAGTTTAAATAACTAATGATAATCACCAAGTTTAAAAATAATATGGTCATTAATGCTTAAGCACTTTTATAGATAGTGAAGAGGGATCTTAGATTTTTATAAAGTTTTAAATATTTTGTAACCTTCAATATATATGTTTCATTGCTGTTACAATGTATGTTAAAAAGCATATTTTCTTTTTCAATTATGCTATAAAATGAGATGTAACATATATATCTAGGTAATCAAATTTTGCAAGATTCGTATTTTTATTCGATTTATAAATAAGATCTACTAATAAATGAATTCTACTATTATACTTATAAATGAAAATAGAAATGAACAATAAACTATTAATAAACAAATTTTAGTGAAATAAACAAATTTTATATAATTATAAATAAACAAATTTTAGTGAAATTTTAGAAATTAGTTTCAGATACACTCTTAGGAATTTCTCGAAAAAAAACGGTTAAATAATAATTTATTAAATAGTTATTTCAGCATATTCAATCAAAAGATTCAAATAATTATAAATAAAATACTAATCAAACTGTTAAGTGTGAGAAAAACAGTTTATTATCTGCTTTCACCTAATACGGTAAAACAACCAGAATTTTATCGTACCAACTAAGACCACCTAATGAAGCCCCTTAGTTCTTTGCAACTGCGTGCATGCCATAGCTGAGCGGGCTAATCAGTCACTTTCATGAACGGCTGAACTGGGGTTCGAAACCCAGAATTGTCACCACAATCTTTCCTCCATTCTCTTCGACACACGAGTAATTTCTAGAGTACGGCACTCTCCAATGCCCATTACCATACGAAAAGTCGATCTTCTATGTCTAGTTAAATAATAATTTTTTTTTAAAGTTTTTGAAAAATACTAGTTGTAAATGGTTAAAAAACCGTATAGTTTTGTATTCATAGTTTTATAACAATACTTTTTGTAAATGGTTTCAAAACCGTAAAGGAAAAAAAATTCTTGATCTTAAACTTTACGGTTAATCAGATGAACAGACAGCTTCCAGTTATTTTACCATAATTTTAGAATGAAAATTTTAACAGAGTATGAAAATGCGTTATTCTAATTTATGCACACTCGTTTTGGATTAGTTTCATTTGAGAAAGTTTACTTTCTATGTTTAATATAAAAAAAATCATTATATAAATATTGATTAATATAATATAATCATATGCTTTAATAAAGAATATTAAAAAATTTCAAATATTTGTTTTCATCTATTTTGTTTGCTCAAAATATATTTCTATAATAGCAATATCTGAAATTTCAGAAATAACGCCAAATAATTTTTTTTATCAAAATATATAAAAGCTTACCTAAAACATAATATATCCTGAAAATTCAATTTATGTTGACTCATAAGTCACAGTATCTGTAATATTATAACTTATAAAAAATCAAACATCATGTTGTTACGATATTATCGGTGTTTACTAAGAAAATAAAAACTTCCACTTTTTCTTTGTAATATTCTTTCATGCATGTAAGCAGAGCGAAAACTGTTTTCATTTTTCATGAAAAAGTTACCTACCTTATTGTTGCTTCGAGCTGTAACGGTAAAGTTGGATTAAGGTTTTGATCCACGCATCACTTATTTATTTATGAAACTTTTACTGAAATGGAGCGCAAATGCATCAAAATGTTTTAAAATGTTCGCAAATAAAAATGTAATTCAGCTATCTATCAAATCGTTTCTTTAATTTTCTTTTTAGTGCGCATTAATTATTTAAACAAATATGGTTATGAATATGGTTTTGAGCAATAAGGATTTTTTATATGTTCTGTTATGTTTAAAATTTATATTTTTCGCAAGATTATGTTTGTGTTTAAATATATTAGTGTTTAGTTTCATAAAATTATGACTGTGTTTAGAAATAATTATGTTTAGCTTCATAACATTAAGACTGTTTTTTCAGAGATTTGCACTTCGATTATATACTTAACTTTGTAACCGTTTTAATAAATATTTGTTTTGATTTAAAACGTTATCACTGAGTTTAAAGCGAATGATGTAAAGTTTCATTAACAGGATTATTGCTGTTAGATATGATTGTGTTTAGTTGCTTAGATTAATTATATTAACTGATATGTGTGGTTTTATATAACACTATGAATGTGCTTAAGTTATTTGTTTTTGCAAACTTAAAAACTTTGTTTTTCAATATTTTTGGTTAAAATTAAAGTTATCAGTTTTGTAACATCTTAAGTATTGAAAACAGATTTGTTATTAGTGTTGTACATTCATGATTGTTTTCTGAATACATATCTTCTCTAAGAACATTTAGTTGCTGAAGAGAATATATGGGAAATGTTACTTTTGTTAAAATCTTTGCAATACCATGCGTCGTATTCGTTGTATACGCAATTTAAATTTAGTTTTTTCCTCTAGAACATCATGTGTAAACAAAGTTTAAAAACTATATACATAGGATTATGAAATTGAGTAAAAATTGCGATGATAAAAATTTAGTTTTTTTGATAAAAATTCTAATGGTTTCAATAATTTATTTATTTTTTTGATTTCATGAAATAACGTTAAATTATGAATTTTATATTTATAATTTTAAAAGATATAATTTTTCATTTCGGGAAATTCTGCTTTGTTCTAAAACCTATCGCAACAATAACTATAAACTTAAATAAGCAACTATGCTTCCTTAAGTTTCTTTACTCTTTAGTTTAATCATTAATTATTAAATAAGTTCTTATAGTTAGTTTTTAATTTAATATTTATCTATGAGTTTTATACTCTGGGGCATCATATGTAAACAAAATTTAAAAACGATACTTATAAAATTGCTTCAAAATTACAATTGTAAAATTTTATTTTTTTAGATCAAAATCTAATGGTTTCACTTATTCATAAAGAACGTAAATTGATTAATTTTGAATTTATGATTTTTAAAGTTCTGTTATTTTATAATTTTCAGAACTTCTTATTTATTCTAAAGCCCATAACAACAACAAAAATAAACTAAACAAATACCAACTATACTTTATTTGTTATTAGTTAGTAGCACTTTTTTAATTCACAGATTACAATTTAATTACAATTATTTACTCCATTTCAATGTTTTACGAGTTAGAAAATCATAGATTCATTAATACAAAAAACTTCGATTTATTTCTAAGAAAATAAATTTTACTATAAGAGTTTCCAAAAGAATAAAAAAAAATATAATAAGATTTGATACCCATTCATACGAAGTGTTCGATATTGGAGTAATCTTCACTTCTGAATCGAAGGAGGATTAACTGAATACGAAGGTATGTTCGTTTTTTAGAAAAATAGCCATACATTTGGATTCTTCAGAGCAATAAAATTTCAGATTTCTGAGATATTTTATCGATTTTTATAAGCGTAGTCTATTATATTCAAGTAAACTAGGTTTTAAATGTTTATCCTTAAGAAATTGTTTTATGTTGCAGTGTATTAATGTTGTATTGAAATTCTGATTGTACAATGCAGAGCTTTATCTGAATATTTTTTAAATTGTAAAATTTTATTTTGAATCTGATGAAGCTTTAAAAAGATCATTCGAAAAAAAAAAATATTTTATTAATGCATTCTAAAAAAATTAAATAAATAATGTCATGAAATTGAAGTAGTAAGATATTACTTGATTAAAAACTTCCTTCACTTCAAAAATATTTAAATAGGAAATTACAGTCGACACGTTTCAAGCACTCGAAAACAGGCACCAATTTTCAAGACTTTCAGACGTGAATGGCAGGAAACAAAAGTGTTTTGAAATATAAAACGGTAAGATGCGAACGAAAGATGGAAAAATAAAGGTGAGAAACAAAACTAGAAATACCGCAGTAGCTGCGTGAAACAAAACTTTTTTATTGTTGTTCAATTAAAATCTTTACCAAAGTTCTTCGGTAAAAATTACCAAACTTTTTAATGCTCCAATAAAACAAAAAATACGGTAAATTCTTGCCATATTATGGTTATGTTTTTGAACTGGTTATGATTATGTTTCAACATAAAGTCATTAATCCAATAACATAAAGTCATTGGGAAAGGCAACAAATTATGAAAAAGAAATCGGAATTGTCTTAGCTCAATTAATTTTGTGGGTATATGTCTTTCAGTTTTGTATATAACTTTGTGTATATATATAGCGTAGAGTCAGTATAAATTTTGCGTTAGAGCCCAAGTCCATTAGATGGATTAGGCGGATGGGTGACAATGATTTACCTGAATCCTATGCACACCGATATTCATGGATCTTAAAACATGTCAATTCATCTTACACAGCCCCGTCAAAGACAAGTTGGCATGGTTAACGAACATACGGTACGGTTAACTGTTATTTGATTCAACTTGAAATTTTCTTTTCTTTTCGAATATAATATTACCAATACTATATTTTGCGGAATTAGAGTTTAAGGGAATCAGTTGTCGTAGAATTCCGTGGATTTTGAACAGTACCCTACTCTATCGTTTGCTTCCCTGGGAAACTACAAAAATTTACTGTAAAATCACGTCTCAATCTGTTGCAAATAATATTTTCTCAATAAACGGATAAACCCTGACACTATCATTGATACAGATTTTTATTTAAGTATAAATTTGTATTTTTCATTTTATTTCGAACATGAGAAATTTTTATATTAACTCAACAACAAAAGGGTAATTTAATATTCTCATCTCCCGCCAGCGGAATTTCTCATGATGTTGTGTAAAGACATACGTTTCTTGTATTCTGTAGTTTACTTTATCGAACTCACTTTATTCAACTGAACCGTATTATTGTATCTGCGACTGCAACTAGGTAACGCTCTCTAACTCACCTTGATATAGTGTATATTCTTCTCTGTGGTATTTACAGAGCATTCGGCTACGGGCACAAATATCCATGGTTCGATTCCAGTCGGCGGCCAACGAACGCATTTCACACAAACCTCCACATTATTACCCACGCCCAATGAATATGCAACTTGGCTTCTCAACAGATGAAAGCACAACACTACATCGTCCCTTTTTACGATTTGCTTTCACAAGGAGAAAACAATATCAAGTTTCACGATGAACTGTTTTGACATCAACAATAACATTTTTCACCGTATCCTTCCATTCTGGTCCCGCAGTGGACTGATCGTTAAGACACGGTTCCCAGCAGATCACCGAAGTCAAGCATCACTGGCTGCGGTCAGTGTGCGGGTGGGTGACCACTTGGATCAGCCTGCATAGGGATCGAGGGTGTGCGGTATGGGTCCTTGTTAAACTGTTCTACCGTGATGTGCTCGACTTCGCGTGCAGGTCGTCGGGCTACCGAAGCGGGGGTGCCATCCCCTCTGCAGATGATCATAATTGCGATGGCATGTCTTCGGATCATCCTCAGGGATGTTTCCCAGACCGTCGCCAATAGCCCATTGTGCAGCTCTAGTGCGGCGTAAATGAACAACAACAACAACCTTCCATTCTGAAAAGTTTTATTACAAAAAATGTTTGTCAACTTTCTTTTAATCTGTAGAATACGGTCATGCTCCGGCAACTTTTCTACAAGAAATTTCCAGTAACATTTCAGTTTTTTTTCTTCTTCTTTACAGTGTGAAGTAGAAGATAAACTTTTATGTGTCCTGATTGAACGAAACAGTTTCTGGGTCTATAGAGGGTGCAGGTTATGAAATTGATGCCATAGTGTATAGATTTCGGGTGCATAGTTTTGCATGTTCTTATTGCATACTGATAGGTACATCTATGAATATCGCAAATGCCTGGTTTTTACCGCTGCACAATTCAATTTCTTTTCACTGGAAATACAGGGACTGGAATGTTTTATACAACGAGAGTGCAATATTTTATGAGACTGATTTGAGTAATGAATTTATATCGACTATTTCCAATTTGGTAAAAACAACCCGATGCAATATTTGGCTACTATGTACACTGCCTTCAACCTGCGAACATGCAGGAGTTAAAGCGCATCATTGAAGTTTCTTGAACGCATATCTTCGGGTGATAAAAGCTGCTTCGCTTTTTCTTTACTTTCATAAAATTTTGACAATTTCTTTTAGTGCACTTAATGATTTTAAAAACACTGGTTACATACTTTTTCCTTTAAAAAGAATCAATATGAAATATTATTTAAGGCAATTTTAAATTTTTCATGAAATTTTTTATTTTATTTCAGCATTAAAATATTTCATACCTTAAAAGCTGTAAATATTTAATATATTTGAAATTTAAGAGATAATGAAATTTATTCATTTGAAATATATTATGCATTTTTGTTTTAATTTTAATGATAAATTTGCATTGAGTCATCTTTGAAATATATTTATTATGCTATATGACAGTTATATAATTAATGATCTCTGCTCAAATTTATAATAATTGTCTTTGAACTTGAATCCCTCAAGATCGAACTAATAAACAGAATTTTGTTTGATAAAAACGATGAGATAAAACATTTTAAGTATTTGTTTAAAAAAATAGTTGCGCATATTAAAATGCAATTAATTTTACTTAATTGAGCGGAGTAACGAAAAATATTTTGAATTCCTTTTCATAGAAATAATTTGCTCACTAATGATGGTATCTGGATGTGTAAGCTTATTTAGCGAAAGTTATTTTGGAAACATTTTCGTTCGTCTTTAAAGTTAATTAAAATAAATGTTTGAATATGTCATTAAATTTCCATATGTTAAAAACGTGTTAGAATTAATAGAAAGATTTAGATTATAAGACCATTTCCGTTTTCCCAACATCTTACTTTTTATGTTTATAATATGACAAATAAATTGGTGATACAGTATTATAACCTAACAATATGATATCAGAATGAAAAAATTTAAAATATTTTTATAGAATCCTATGAAATGGATAAATCGAAATATCACTCGAAATATCACTTGTAGAGTTTTTATTAATTGGTTTTTCCAATAAGTGACAATCTAGTGATATTAAACATTAAATTTAAAATTGTAGCTTTCAAATGTTTTTCTGAAATAACATTAATTTTTTCTAAATCTTAGGTATCATGAACTACACTGTTAAAATTTTAATTAAAAAATTGTGGTAAAATAACCGTCTACAGTCTGTTGATCCAATTTATCGTAAATTTTATGGTAAAGAATATATCATACCTTTATGATTTTGAAGTTCATGGTTAAAAAAAATCATCATTACAAAACTATACGGATTTTAACTATTTATATTAGCATGTTTTCAATACCCTAAAGAAGAAATTTTACTTTATATTGCAGCTAGGTTTTTGGTTAGGTAATACTCAATGGAGTTAGGTTGTGGTTGAGTTGTGTTTTATCAAATAAACCGTGGAATGCTGTTTAATAAATTTATCTCGTTGTTTCACGAAATAAATAGGAAATGCTAGAAAAAAATTAATTGGCCGAATAGTTCCTGAAAAATCGAATTTTAAATATCTGACATTTTTGAAGTACAATTTCTCAGGAACCATTCATCCTATTTTGCTTCATTTTTGTATTTTGCCATGTAAAATTATGTTTCTTTAAATGAAGCAAAGAATTCTGAACCTTACAATTCGAAATTTTTTCGACCACTATTAATTAAAATAAAAAATAATTAATATTTACTTATAGTTTTTTTTTGCATGGAATTATCTTCGGATGAACGAATTTTATAATTGTGTGCAAACTTTTTCCATTTGCTTAAGAAGTTCTCAAGATATAGCAAAATACGCGAAAAGTAAAATTAACATTAAGGAGTCCAAGCTTTGGAACGTTATTAAGACCATATCTCCCGATTGCTGCTACCCCAAATATTTTGGGGGTCAGAAATCCGAATCCGTTAAAAAAAGGTATGCTTATTTAGAGAAAATTTGCTGAGTCTGATTTCGTAACTTAAAATATCGTCTGCACTAATTAATTAGCATATTTGAGGTCACCCCCTTGAACCATTAAGATGGAATCCTAAAACGTGAAGTTAGAACAAAATTTATTCAAGGTAATCTATTTTTTATTTATTTTTTTATTTTTTTCGTTGCAGAGTCAATGTTGTAGAAATCCTCACACCTGTAGTCATGACATTTTGGTGCGACTACTTTAATTTCGTCATACCTTACATCGATCTGTTTTTTTTTAAAACATAACAATTTTGGCAATATATGTACGATTTTAACACATATCTTAAAGTTTCATTAACTTTCTTTCTGCATCTGTTTCCTTACATCACTAAAAATGTAAAAATTGAATCCTTTTAAGCTTCTTTTGAACAAATGGGCCATTTTCAATCACAAGGAAATTTACTATATATTGTTTTATTAAACAATATATTTCATGCCATAAAAATGAAAATAAATATCTTCCTCTTCGGTAGCACATACATCACTTTGACGCGTAATACAGTTGTGGGAATATCGATTGATGTCATAGGAGAAAAAATTATTTTAAATTGCTTTATATATTATTTAGGTATAATCGGTTTTCTTTAAATGTTGTTTTTCTACATGTTTGATTTATCTTTAGGTGTATTAGATTTTTTACTATGTTTAACCTTAAGAACATAATTTTTTGTTCCCATTTTATAAAAAAAATATTATATTGAATCTATATAAGTATTTTAAGTTACTTTTTCCACTCAAAATTTATCACGAACCTAACTGTATGAAATAACAATTCTTAAAAAAATATTGTTTTCGAAATGTATTGTATTATTTAGGTTTATTTACTTCAGTTTTGTTAAATATTTGTATACTTATACATTCGAATAATTATCTTACAATGATTCAAATATATATCTAAGCATGACGCTTCATTTTACAATTGTTCTTTAAGATAACTATTTGTTTGCTGTATTAAAACTAAAAAAAGAAATCACTTTCCATTTTTTTTTGGTCAGGCAAAGAAAACTTGTAATTTTTGTATTCCTTCGAATGATGTCAAATCTTTTCATTTTTCAATTATTGCTGAAGAATATAGTTGCAGGATAATATGTTAAACATTTTAAATAAGACTTACTTTGCTTTTAACTATTTGACGTGAGTTTCATATTTTTCCACATTTGCATTTGTAGGTTAGGTAAGGTTATTTGCATAAAAAATAAGTTTCCACATGGAAGTGGAATTGACAAAGTGGTGCTTCTAATTAAAATAAATTCAGTACAGTTCTGACTAGGAAACAAATACTTTCAGGATTTAATCTTGTTGTAAGGAAAATGGAGAAAAGATTTTTTTCTCATACAGAGTTTACATCAACTATTAGAGAAAAAGAACTATAACTGTGTTCGTTATGGCAAATTTGACAAAAGTTCTGTGATTCTTAATATTTTTTTCCCTTCCTATATATATTTTCAATAATTTATATCACCGAAACCAAAGAGAAGTAGAAATTGTTTTATACTCATATTATTTGCTAACCAAAAGCCTAACTGAATAAAATAAATTATGATATTTGAGTGACTTGTTGGGTTGCTTTTTTATAAAATAAAATGCAAATTGATTTTACATGCCTTTCTTTCACTGATTGCTAGTCATAGAAGTTATAAAAAAATGACTAAGCAATTACCTAACTACTTTGAAGATAATCAGAAAGAACGCAAAACTAAGACATTCTTTCCTACTTCTTATGAAGACGCTAAAATATTTTCCTCATATTTTCAAGTTTTATGACAAAATTTCTCCTATGAAACATTAGTTGTGAAGATAAACTGCTTCCAACGTGGTGAATAAGATTTAATACTGATTATGTAAGCAAATGGTTGTCAGCAAGCTTTCCAGAGGAAAATATAGATCTCTTTAAAATTTTTAGTTTAAAATTTGTTTCAAAGCACCAATAAGGGTAAGAGAATTCCATTAAAATGAGCTGAATCAACGTAGTTTATTTATTTTAAAAATTATTTGTTTAATTTACCACGATTGTAATGTTTTAGTTGTTTCTTAGAACAAGATTTCATGTTAATGTACAAATTTGCTTTTAATTGTTTACTATTGTCCTTAATTTCAAGTAAGATGTTTGCTTCCTAATTTTTTGATACATTAGTTTTTTTTTCTTCAAGTAAATAGGAGGCAGCACAATAATGATAATAATGTAATTGAACTTGAAAATAATTAAATAAGTTTGAAATATTTTATGAGGTAGATTGCACTGTTAGAATTTTCATTCTAAAATTATGATAAAGTAACCAGCAGCAGCTTGTCCATCCAATTAATCCTAAAACTTACGGTAAAATTTTTTTTTCACATTTACCGTTTTGAAACCATTTACAACTAGTATGGTAAAAAAAACATAACTACAAAACTATACCTTTTTTTAACTATTTACATCTAGCATGGTTTCAAATTGATCGAAGATACTGCTATATTGATACTAGAGAAGGAAAATACTAGACTTTTTTGTGTTAAGCAGTTTTATGGTGCTGCCATCTATGCGTAAAGGAGAGTAGCATGTTTTTATAGTCTGTGATCATAAATTGAAGAGCAGGATCCAGGAAACTCTTCATATGCTTAATGGAACGGAGGAAATATTACAGTGACTCGAAACTTCGTTCTGTCTGTCATGGTATTATTAGATTAGCCCTCCCGGCTTTAATATGTACCCATCTGCTAGGAACTAAGTGGTTTCATCTGATGGGTTAAATTGGGGCGATAAAATTCTGGTTGTTTACCGTATTAGATAAAATCAGTTAATAAACGGTAATATGGTAAAATAACACTTTAATAAATCGTTATTTACCAATTATTCAAGAGACTTCTAATTATGTGGAGAGAGAGAGAGAGATTTTCAAATCTAGGTAATCGCATATTCTTTTTTTTATTTAGAAAATACTAATGTTTAAAAAAACAATAATGAATGAGAAGCAATTACATGGGTTGGTAAGTAGAGCGAACAGGAGGGGGAGCCTTCAAGCTACTTAAATAAGTATTTTGCCAAAAAACGTGGTTAAAAAATTACAATTCCTATTTGTGAAGATTGTTAAAAAAGGAAATTGAAACATTCAAGCAAAATGAAAATTCACTTTGGTTGAATTTTTAATTTAACTTAAATGAATTTAATTGTACACGAAAAGTTTCCCAGGAAATGAATAAATAATCATATAGAAATATTTTGTATCATGGAAAATATTATTACCGAGAGAAACGTTATGGTCTTTAACAAAAGCTGTGTGACTCTTTTCACGCCTTACGTTAATAAGAAATTTTTTTCCAGAGATTTTTATTGTGCTGCACTCAAGCATGTCTTAGATAAATACCTTCCTTAGGATTAAAATTTTATCCATTTTTGTAAATTTTATCACATATTATCAAACAGTATTTTGTTGTAATTTCATCAAAATCTTTAACAAAGAGCCTTGATAAAAATTATCGAGCTTTTTGGCACTCCTACAGAGCCAGAAACACTTTAAATTTTATCATATTCTGGTAATTTTGATCATGCATTTTTTCTCACTGTACTCTGAGTAAAACCCGACTCTAGTCAGATTTTGTGTGCGTTTGTAAAACGGAAATAATTCCTCAATAATTTTTATTTTTCATTTGGAATCAAGGAATTATTTAATATAGAATGACAAACTACTACAAGACTAATGAAAATGCATGTTTGGAACCTTATCTATCTGCGAATACAATTTGCTTATTCACTCTTCTTTAGCATCAAACGCGTATTCATTATTTTTTTTCCTCTTAATAAAGTAAGAAAATTAGATTTGTCAATGCATAGCTGACGAGAAATGTGTCAATATTAATGAACAGTACATAGAGAAAACGGAAAAAATATGACAAAGACAATTTCAATGAATATTTTTACATTGCGAAAAGCTTATTGTTTTATAAGCTTAACAATATTTTGAAACAAATAATAATAAAATGAATAATCGCACCAAACTTACTTTTTCCATTCTCCATCGAAAATAATTTTATATACTTGAAGTTCTCTTTTCTTAGAAATAAACTAAAATTAAAATAAAATTCCCTATCTTGAAATGAATGTTTCTTTTACTTTAAAATAAAACAGATTCCTTCAAGTAAATATAAACAACTAAATCTATCGATCGTCTTTCATTTCTTTTTTATGCCAATAAATGTCCATGTTATTCTAGTTACGTAAAATGTCAAAATATTCCATTTGCTGCCTGCCGTTTCTCCTTAATGTGTAATTTTTATTTAATTGTAAATTTTAGCTATTATTTAAAACTTTTTTTACGATAAATAAAATCTTTTGTGAATATTTTTGTAAATGCAGGACTGGATTGAGAGAGGATTTTCTGGAGATGCAAGACGAGCCCTCAATTTTTTTAGGTACCTCCTTAACGAAAAACTAAATTTTATAATTTAATTTGAAGAAAAATTATGTTGTATTTTTACTCGACATTTTTTGTTCGTCATTAAAATAGTATTATATATTTTAAGAGTAAAATTAAAAAAATAGAAAAGAAAATGTTATTTGGCCATGCTGTTTCTTTTTACAACTCATACAACTCCTTAATTATATCTACTATCTTCATTTATTTCAAGCGCCAGGGCTTGATTTTTCAAATTTTCTGTAACAAACTTCAAAACACTTAAGATTTCCTGGAATGTTTGGTTGGAAAAAATATAACAAGTTTGGTAAAAACAATAATTTCTGATTTGTGTCTTTGTATTATTAAAATTTGTATGTTTGATAGTTATTACTACAACTTAACATTTATAACTTCATATACGTTGTTCTTATCAACCTAGACTCTAAATGGCATTTACTTGTTTAATGCAGTAATTTTATTTAAAAAAATTAAAAAAGATTTTCAGTTTAGAATTTCTGTGAAAAAAGTTTAACAGGGATTGAAATTCATATAAAGGGTTCAATATTTCTAATTTTAAGTAAATCTTAGCGTATTTTATTCAAGCTGTATATCACTGCAGATGGTCTTAAAACTTACATCAGCCATGTGTGTATTTAAATTTAAGGTTTTCTGTAAGATCAAAAAATAATTAAAAAAAAGTTTTCCCCCCTTTTAGCCATCTTCGACAGATTATCTTGCATTTTAATAACCACAGCCCAAAGAACTTGTATCCTTCAATGGATACCAGCACACGTCGATATCGATGGTAATGAGAAAGTTGATGATATCCTGGCCAAGGAGGCCCGAGATAACTCCCAACTTTCCTACAGCCTGACACTAACTGATACCCAGCCATACTACTTTCTACCACCTCTCTGAAGCACTCCGTCCCTGCCCTAAACTGTGATCGAGCCATTTCCACAACCATAGCTAGATTGAGGACTAAACACTTCAAGGAAATGAAAATATCTCCAGATGGCTATCGAAGCTACAGAAGCTGTCCTCACTGCATCGACACCGAACTCTCTCCCGACCATGTCTTTGATTGCCCAGCCATACTGGCGAAGCTCTTCAGGATGCATCTGGATCCCCCGCAGCAACTCCTCTATTCCTAAGAGATTATTGATGTGGCCACAGTTGTTATAGATACTTTTGGACAAATTTAATTTTCCTTGCAATACTGAACAAGACAACAACAACAACAACATCTTGCATTTTAAAATTAAGGTGTCTAAATGTCTGCGATACTGTTTTCTTTTAAGTTTGAAACACGTTTGTGTGTATTGTGCTGCTCTGTAAAAAAAAATAGAATTTTGTAAATAGTCTGGAAATATTATTGAGGAAGGGTGTGACGTTTTTATTCTCATGTTTCATCTCTTGTTTTATTCTCTTCACATTAAGCATCCTCAAAGCAATACAAAGAAAATATGCAATAGATGTGATAAATTCTAAAAAATCCATACCAACAAAACAGTTTTGTTTTAAAAAATATTTTATGTACATGAAATAATCAATCGAGTGACTCTTAAGATAATTAAGCTGTACAGATAAAAAAAATGTAAGAATATATAAGAATTTGTAATTGTGATGTATGCTACTAACGAAAATAAATCCTTTACTAAAAGTATAAAGTTAATATCTAAAAACATAGTAACCACAGAAAACTATTGTATACCAAAAGTAAACAATTTTCCCGAAAAGGGGTGAAGATTAAACCATTTTAGTGTTATTCTCTAAAAACAACTTCAATATATAGAGTCTAGATTAAATTTCACAAAATCTGATTTGTTTTCCCAAGGAAGATGGTTCCTTTTTGATTTTCTCGAGATCCTCTTTGGTATGACTTTTCTTTTGACAAATATCAGACTGAAATGAGTTATACTGGTTGCTTCTTTTAGTATAATGTTTTTCTTTCCCAAGATATAGTAATATCCTTTACAGAGTCAAATACTGTCCTTTATAGTTGCAATATTATAGTCATCAAAAACAGTGATGTTTTGAAATAGAATATTTTCATTCAAAATATCTTTTAATACCTAAATGTAAAAAGAAATGTATTCGTTTATGAAATATTTTATCTCTTATATTTGTGGTGATAGGTTCGCCGCTCATCGTAAAATCAAGTTTATTTCATATTGTTATCTGTTTGTCTTTAATCAATTGTGTTTTTACTTATTTTTGAAGTGAACTGAATTAAGAGTTCTGACGTCATCATATTAGAATTGTATAAATACCAGCACGCACATGACAGCCTGTCAGTAATTTCTCCCATCACTTGCCGTGATGATGTTCTTGTAAATCAAACCAACTTGTAAATAAATGTAAATATATTAAATAAAATATTAGTATCTTGAAGGAGCTATCTTCGCTTACCTCAATGGTGACCCGGACGTGATTTGAACACGCAACCTTCTGATTATAACTCCTTACGTATACGATCCTTTCGTCATTATAACGTCATTATACGTCATTATAACTCCTGACGTAGACGATCCTTTCAAAAAGCTGAAAGAAGAAATTATTGCACGCTGCGGGGAAACAAAGTCCCAGGAAATTCGACGTTTACTCTCCGGAGAGCAGCTAGGTGACAGAAAGCCCAGTGAACTTTTGCGCACTATGCAGAGAAGAGCTGAATCCCACGAAATCTCAGATTCTCTACTTTTGGAACTATTTCTAAATCAGCTACCGCAGCATGTTCAGTCGATATTGGCCGCAATCCCTTCACTAAGTTCAACTAGAGCAGCAGAAATCGCTGATAAAGTAATGGAAGTGTCAACTTCAAGTGAAGTTAGCGAAGTTTCTTCAAACCAACAATGCACCTTTGAACTTTTAGAAGAAGTTAGAGCTCTACGAAAAGAAGTAGCTGCATTGCGGACACGCAGCAGGTCTCGCAACCGGAATTATGCACAGTTTCGTAATCGTCAAAGCCAATCCTCATCTCCACATCGAAACTCCAAAATGTGCTTCTATCATCGGAAATTTAAATCTGATGCTAGAAAATGTGTCAAACCCTGCATCTACCAGAAAAACCAAGAAAGGCAAGAGTGAATGCGACTAACATCTTGCCTCCAACAAATTGTCGCCTTTTTGTTAGAGATAGACAAACTAACAAACAATTTCTAGTGGATACCGGAAGTGACTGCTCAATTATTCCAGCAAATAAAAAAGAAAAAACTCTTTCTCCGATTCAGACTTTTAAAGCTGCGAACAATACCATCATAAAAGTATACGGTAAGAAATTGTTAACTTTAGACTTCGGTCTTAGACGAAAGTTTAATTTTCCATTTTATATTTGTGATATAACTAATCATATTATAGGTGCAGATTTTTTATACTATTTTAATCTTAAACCTAACATTAGAAAACGTTGCTTAAATGATATTACTACTAATTTGAATTCTCATTGTATTTTTAAAAATTCTGATATTATTTCAATTAAAACGGTTCTTGGTGAAAATTTTTATGAAAAATTGTTAAACCAATATCCTGAAATAACGAAACCTATTTGCTCAGACCAAATTGTTAAGCATAATGTTGTACATCATATAGAAACTTTTGGTTCACCAGTTTTTGCTAAACCTCGGCGTCTAGCGCCCGATAGGTTAAAAATAGCAAAAATGGAATTTCAACATATGTTAGATTTAGGTCACATGCGCCCATCCAAAAGTAATTTTTCATCACCTTTGCATTTAGTTCCCAAGAAAAATAGTTTGGACTGGCGTCCAGTAGGTGATTATCGAGCTTTAAACGCTCAAACTGTTAAAGATAAATATCCAATTCCTAATATTATGGATTTTACTAGTGAACTACATGGAACTAAAATATTTTCTCACATTGATTTAATTCGAGCTTTCCATCAAATACCTATAGCCCATGAAGATGTACATAAAACTGCAATAATAACTCCTTTCGGATTATTCGAAAGTACTCGTATGCAATTCGGACTTTGCAATGCAGCCAGTACTTTCCAACGCTTTATTGACGAAGTAACTAGAGGCTTGGAAGGCGTTTACGCTTTCATAGATGATATATTAATAGCTTCCGATTCTCCCGAAGAGCATATAAAATATTTAAAATCACTTTTTGATAGACTGCAGTATTTTGGTTTAACAATAAATCCCTCTAAATGCTTATTTGGTCAGAATAGTTTACAATTTTTAGGTTTTAAAATTTCCGAAAAAGGTATTGAACCTTTAAATGATCGCGTTAATGCAATTCTAAATTTTCCAAAACCAAATACGATTACTCAATTACGTAGATTTCTAGGATTATTTAATTTTTATCGACGTTTTATTCCTAATGCAGCTCATATTTTATCACCTTTAACCAAGTTTTTAGAAGGACAGCGAAATATTAAGAAATCTAACAAATCATCAAAAAAATCTGATTTACCGTTAATTTGGACCGATACTTCAAACAAATCTTTTTCTGATGCAAAACAAGCAATAGCCGATGCAACTCTATTAAAATATCCTAAACCTGGTGCTAATTTAAGTCTGTGGACTGACGCGTCTGATTTTGCAATCGGCAGTTCTTTAATGCAATATCAAAATAATGAGTGGGAACCAATTGCATTTTTCTCAACAAAATTAAATAAAAGTCAGCAAAATTGGTCAACATACGATCGCGAATTATTGGCAATATACGCGTCAATAAAAAAATTTCGTCACATGCTTGAAGGTAGAAGTTTTACTATTTTTACTGACCAAAAACCTCTAATTTATGCATTTAAACAAAAACCTGAAAAATGTTCCCCTCGCCAATTCAGATATCTTGATTATATTTCTCAATTTTCAACTGATATTAAACATGTAAAAGGAAAATCTAATTCAGTTGCTGATACTCTATCGCGAATAGAAATAAATGCAATTTCAAAACCTCCATTAATAGACTTTAAAAAACTAGAACAGGAACAAAATGAAGATTCAGAATTACGAGAAATATTAAATTCAAATAATTCATCTTTAAAATTAGAAAAACATTACTTTTCTTTGGAAGATGTTAATTTAATATGTGATTTTTCAACTAAGTATCCAAGACCTTTTATTCCAAAATCATACAGGCAAATTATTTTTGATAATTTACATTATCTTTCTCATCCTGGAATATATTCAACTACGAATTTAATTTCTAAACGATTTGTGTGGCCCAACATGAAAGTGGATATCAAAAATAAAGTTCGTTCTTGTGAGAAATGTCAGCGAGCTAAAGTTTTTCAACACACTAAAGCTCCTTTTAGTACATTTGCTCAACCCGACGCAAGATTTTCCCATATCCATCTGGATTTTATTGGCCCACTTCCTATTTCTGAAGGTAAGCAATACTGCCTTACAATAATAGATAGATTCACGAGATGGCCAGAAGTTATCCCTACTACGGATATGACTGCCGAGACCACCGCAAAAGCACTTATTCACGGTTGGATCTCTAGATTTGGCACTCCCGTTACTATAACTACCGATCAAGGCCGAAATTTTGAATCAACTCTTTTTCGAAATCTCACTAATATCTTAGGCAGTAACCACATCCATACTACTTCATATCACGCGCAAAGTAATGGAATGATAGAACGATTTCATAGACAGCTTAAAAGTTCTATAATAGCACAGGAAAATAATAAATGGACCGAAATTTTACCAATTGTTTTATTAGGTATTCGCACAGCTTTAAAAGCTGATATTAACGCAACTTGTGCACAACTTGTTTATGGTACTTCCTTACGTCTACCTTCGGATCTTTTAAACACAAATTCTTTATCTCCACCAGTAACAGAAAATTATGTCACAAATTTAATGACCGCAATGAGAAAATTAAGTCCTGTACCAGCATCAGCACACAGTAAAAATAAGTTCTATATTAATCCTAATTTAAAATCTTGTTCTCATATATTTTTAAAAGTAGATAAAATTCGTCCTCCACTATCCCCTGCATACACTGGACCACACCGGGTAATTGAACGTTCTGAAAAAACCTTTATTATTGATTTTCATAGTAAGAAAATAACTGTCTCAATAGATAGAATTAAACCAGCTTTTCAAATTTCTGAGAAATTAAAAATAAATAAAATTCCAATGGTCGAAAAGCAATTATCTCCAACAAAGGAAGAAAAGCCAATTGTAACAAAATCTGGTCGCCGTGTGCATTTCCCAAAATATTTTGTTAAAGAATATGGAATATAAAAGCATCTAAATATTTTGTATCTATTAATTGTATTCCAATTTCTAAGTTAAATTTTTTTTCTTCGTAATTAAGACGTATATTTGAATTTACTACTTTGTATTTTATGATTGTTTTTAAACAATCATTATTGGTATCGTGACTTTGTCACTGGGGGGATACTGTGTGGTGATAGGTTCGCCGCTCATCGTAAAATCAAGTTTATTTCATATTGTTATCTGTTTGTCTTTAATCAATTGTGTTTTTACTTATTTTTGAAGTGAACTGAATTAAGAGTTCTGACGTCATCATATTAGAATTGTATAAATACCAGCACGCACATGACAGCCTGTCAGTAATTTCTCCCATCACTTGCCGTGATGATGTTCTTGTAAATCAAACCAACTTGTAAATAAATGTAAATATATTAAATAAAATATTAGTATCTTGAAGGAGCTATCTTCGCTTACCTCATATTTCATATATTAAATGAGAAAACAGTATGGTCAAAAATACATGAAGAAGGTGAAGTTAAGTGCGTCAAACGCTCGGTAAATTTCAACTAAGAGCTTCGGTAAAATGAATTGGTCATGATTTTGGTGAAATTAACAATAAAATATATTTTTATAATATGAAATAAAATTTCCTAAATGTGATAATTTCTTCGTGAAACCTTAGAGGTTTTAAAAACCATTTATTTAAATTAAATTTATTTTCTGTATTTTTTACTAAATGTGTGGCAATAATGTAGATTTTTAATAAATTTGTGCTATATTTTTGAAAAATCAGAATTTCCGATAAAACGTTACCATATAAACGAAAAATAAGTACTGTTCAGTTTTTTTTTATTAACGAAAATTATATTTTTTCCGGAAATGCCCTTACTGTACAGTATGGTAAATGGTAAATATAAGAACAATTATATAATAGTACAATTATTTAATACACAAAAGACGTTTGCCTTAATTAATAAATAGCGAGTCTAAGGTCTAAAATTCAAAACTAAGTTAGTTATAAATGCGAAGACGCGCAGTAAATGATGTAGCTAGTGAAATATAAGTATTACAACCCTCCCCTTTCGTACCTTGAATACCAAAACCCGTCATAGGAATTCAAGGAACTTTGGTGTAAGGCAAATTGAGACCTCCATTAACAAATTCCAATAGGTTACCGCTTGTTATTTGACTAATTTGTCTTTACTGCATCTGCTAAAGGAATTATGTATTTCAGTGAATAACATTATTTTTCAGATTTTGTAGCAGTTATTAATAATTGTATTAGTTACAATATGTATTTATTGAACAAACTAAGCTGAAAATGAGAATAAATCCAGATTTAAGCATAGAAAAAGCACATTTTTAAAAAGAAAAAAGAAAAGTATTTATAATTTTTATAATATTTTTAAGTTTCCCTTTCACTGCTGTATAATAATAAACGACAATGATTTCATCTTAATTCAGATACTAAGACACAGAGTGTTCAGCAGAGTGTAGATATGTCTTCCAATTGGCTGAAATTAGCTTTAGAAAAATATCGACTTATTTTAATATTAGAGATTTACTTTTCTTTTAAAAAGTATCATTTGTTTCTCAGAAAAGTAGTATTTGCGATATAAAATGAAATTCGAGGTATATAACATTGCTAGAGTTTTCATTCTTAAAATTAAGGTTAACCATCCGGTAGCTGCTTGTCTCTCCTATAGATCTTATAGTTTACTGTAAAGAAATTTTTTTTAACATTTTCGGTTTTGAAACCATCTATATCTAGAATGGTTAAAAAACCATGAATACAAAATTATACGGTTTTTTAACCATTTAAAGCTAGCATGGTTTCAAAATTACAAAAGGTAATATAACTTAACGTTACTAATAGTTCAGCAGCACTATTGCAATAGTCTAAAGAAACGAATTGGGGAGGGCAGGATACTGGTAACTCTCCATATGTTGAAGGGAATGGAGGAAATATATTGTTGTCCATGCTGGGTTTCGAACCTCCGTTTTTTTGTTCTCAAAATTGCAGATTAGCACTCTCGGCTACAATATGCACACAATTGCTAGGAACTAATTGGCTTCAATGGGTGGTTCTAGTGGGTAAGATAAAGTTCTAGTTGTTTAGCAGTATCAGGTGAAAGCAGTTAGTAAGTAAAATGTTTTTTCACACTGTAATGAGTTTGAGACCATAATAATAATCATTATTTGACTGTTTTGCTTTAGTATGGTAACATAACAATTAAATAAATTGTTATTTACCCATTTTTCAGAAACATTACTAACTTTGAAACACCTATTATGGGTTTTATTTTTTTTGCAGAAAGAAATAAAATTGTTTCACATACCATTATGCTAATTTTAGAAAAAAAAAATATTGAACACGAAAAGTCAAAATATAAAATTCAAGTCGAATTATAAAAGTCAACAAGAATGAAAAGCTGCTTTAAAAGTACTAAAATTAGTTTGCTTATAACTGAAAAAACGTGAATAATTTTTAGTTACTTCTAATAAACAAGTTGGTTTTCTATTATCATGTAATTCCATCTTTTTGTGTGATCGTCATTTCGGGACCATCATTAACTCATTCCGTGTAAGTTAACCATTTTATTTTGTGTGTTACCTGCATATTAACCTATAACATCTAATTTATTAACAAATAGTGGATAATTTTAAGGTATTAAAATAATTTGACAGAATTGTTTTTTAAAATATTGTCAGTTGCATCTTTTAACACTAAAAGAACTAATTTGAAATTTCCTTTCTTCTCTTTTTCTTCTTTTCATTATTTTTTGGCGACAAAATAAAGTTTGAAGTTATTATGTACTATTAGATACTAATTTGAAAATATTTTTTTTTAAATATACGAAATAAAACAAATTTAAGTTTAAATTTGAGCGTTAATCAATTGTTTTTCTTTATTTATTTATTTCATTTCATCTTCTATTTTATCAGCATGTAACATTCTGAAATAGCTGTTAAAACTTATTAAAAAATGTTTAAGTGATTCTGCGTGATCGAAAACAATTGTAATTCAATGAAACACGTAAAATATTATTATTAAATTAAGCAAACTTATTATAATACAAGTTTTGTTATGTAGTAAGCAAAAATCTTCTCGTTAAGCAAGAAACTTTCAGACAAATTTTCCTGACATCTCCGGTGGCGGAAAAAAAAACGTGAAAAAAGAAATGAAAATAAAGCATCTGATACTAATATAATTAGCACTAGAACAACGTCAAAAAGTTTTATTTTCAACTTTCATAATAAAATTATAAGGAACAAACGAGGTAAACTGCGTAATTGAAAAAGAATCCGCATCTGTACAAGCATATTATCTTCATATACTCTGTTCGTAAAGTAGGTTAAAATTGAGTTAAACTGCGTGAATAATGTAATTAAAGAGCTCAGTATGTATTTTTATTTCATAAACTTTTCCTTCCAATTAAGTAATAAGCAAAATAAATTACAATCTCTTTGGTTTTAAAATAATATTGCAGTTTTGTGAAATTTTTCTTCATTTGTTTATTTTGATAAAAAGAGAACTGATTGATATAAAATGATAAACACCTACCAGTGGTTTCAAAGTGGTTATTTTTGGTAAACAGCAGTTGTTTGACATGTAATACAGTTCAAAATAAAATTTCCTTAACTTTAATAGTGGAAGATATTAAATTTCTTGATATGTTGCGTACTTATGATATTTTTCCTTGAGCTGTTACTGCAATGTAAATTACTGTAATGACACTCAGATTAAAAAAATTGATAATTATGTTTAATAAAACTAAAATATACGATATTCATTTGGTTATTTTTCCGTTCATATGGTAACGGTTTATCGGAAATTCAGGTTTTAAAAATTATAATTCTTATTACAACAAACTAAGTAAAAAATACAAAATTTAAAAGTATTTTTGACCAAATACATTTTATGCCATACTCTAAGGTATCATACATTATCAAATTTTACCACATATTATAAATCAATATTTTGTTGTTAATTTTTCAAAAATTATTACGAAAGTGCTTTGGGAAAAATTACTATGTCCCCTTAGAATCAGAAACACAGAGATTTTAAAGGGCAAAAGGTTAGTGTTTTGATATTAATACATGATGTAGCCAACAGCTTTCATATTTAATTTGCTACTCAGTTTAACTGCATCATAATTCAACTACTTTCTGTTACAATAATTGATTTATTATAAAATGTGAAAAACTCATTTTCGTAAAGAAATTCTACAAATTACTAGTAGGTTACATTTATTTAAAAAATAAATAAATACTGAAATGTACGTTCTATACTCAAAATAAAATGTCTTATCAGCTTCCTTTTTTAAAAATTGATCTAAGCTTTTATTAACAATTATGTATAATCTGTAAATTTGTAACGTAAACCTTATTATTAATCGGAAAATAAATTAGGGTAATTTATGTCTGACTACTTTCCTTTATGTGCATGAAATTTAGGTCAGTAAAAGTTATATAACATTAACCACAGGCTTCTTAAGCTATTATTTGCCATAAATTATTATTTTTAGTGAATGTAACGGATGCAGTTTTAGTTTCTAATGGTTATTTAATCGGAATAATGTTTTAAATTACTGAGACAAAATAATCTCTTCTGAAATTATTTTTACCGGTCAAATTATTTCCCGAAAAACATATATTAATTTCAAGACACAAATACGTATACAACATTCATTAGACCTTTCATATTGTATGACAGTAAATTCTGAATATTAAAAAAAACAGATGAATTTCGACTTTTAATCTTCGGAAGAAAAAAAATTCGAAAAAAAAAAAATATTTTGCCCAAATTGAGACTATGACATATGGAAAATTTTTTCTAGCAGCGAATTAAATAGAAAATATAAACAAACCATTGTAACATGGTTTGCTTAATCGTTCAAGCTACCTATTATAACTCTTATATTAGGTAGTTTGGGCATATTTTTAGTCGTTATATCAAAAAAATTGTTTAAAAAGTGCCTGTACGGAGATTATCAGGAAAACTAGAGGCAGACAAAATAAGAAGCATATCTCAAGATTAAAAAAAAATCAATCACTGTATGACCAATGCCTCTAATCACGTCTATTGGAGGAGATCGCCTTGGTTTGCAGAGGGTTGTACCGCAATTGAAGAAAAAGAATATTGTCATTTATAATGCCATTTCATCAATATTTTTTAATATCTTGACCGATCTATGAATAACAGGTATAGTTTGCAACAATTTGGCAGCTACTCTTCTGAAATGTGGGCTTGTGCCAAAAGGGTTTATAATTGTTCGTTCGTTAACCGATGGTTAATAATCGAACATAAGTTTTAGTTTAAATTCTGAAGAAATAAAACTATTTTTTAAGAAATAACAAAGAGATTCTTCAGAACGAACAAACCAAACTCATAGTGAAATTATTTCGCATCACATTTATTAATATTTTATTTGCACTTAGTTTTATTTTGCCAATTTTAAATTGTTCAGTAAAAATTTCATGGAGTTGAAAATCTTTTAATATTATATAGGGCTAAATCTCCAGTGCAGCCATCACTCAATTCTCACTATCATTAATTGCTTTCAGTTAGACTTCTAATTCCTTTCGGTTAGACTTCTTTTAACATCAAAAAACTGTTTTTAATATTTTTATTGCTTACTTTTTTAAAAAAATATCACATCTACTATGTTCAAGATATGTACCATGTTTAAGGTAAAATTCTAAGTACCGGCATTTTTTACCATAATATTTGTGCAATTTTTTACATTCCAGAAAATTATAAGTTTGTAAAATCAGAAAGAACTTAATAAAAAAAATAATTTTATTTTCTTCCATGTAACAGGATTTGTTCTGAAACGTGTTTTCAAATATATTTTATAATTTCACCTCGGATAGTCAATTTTTCTATTGATATAAGAATCTGTCAAAAACCTTGTGGGATTCATTTTTTTAAACTTAACTAGAGAAGTAAAACATTTTTCTTTTAAAATTCGCTAGAAAGAGAAAAATCTATGAGAAAAAAAACTCGGAAGGAAATATATTTCAAGTACACAAGCAATCCAGGAAATATACTGAAGTGTATGTGTTGATTATAGTAGGCAGAGATTTCATTTTATATCCAGTAGGAGTAAAATGTTCCTTTATTTTGAAGGTGATACATTTTTAATTCCTGCGAGACAAATACTTTTTCGATTTCAATCGCTGGAGATGCAGAGCTTGGTTTCCACAGCACCAACATACCGAACATCTTGTTGAAATAAAAGGCTATGATTGAAGCTGATATATGTCTGAAAAGGAAATATTGACTTACAGAAGTTGAATGAAAAGTTGGATGCAACTTAAGAATTTAAAAAGGAATGTTCAGTTATTTTCTTTTGCATCAGGGATGTATTCATATCTTATAAACTAATTTTTTTTTTTAAAATTCAATATAGTAATTAAAAAGACGATTTAGAAAACATTTAAATATACCTCTATTTTTTATTTTACCTTAAAGTGAACTTTAGTTTGTAAATATAGTTCGAAATATAAGTTTGATAGTTGTTTATGATTTGAAAAAATAAACTTCGAAAACAGCTTTTTATCTAAGTAATTTTACAGACTAAAAATATCTGATAAAATTACCCTACGATATGGTAATGACATTTTTTGTGAAAAAAAAAACAGTTTTGGTTAACAATGCTCAGTATATTTCAATTTACCTATGTACACCTGAGTTTCACGAAGTTATGTTAGAAAGACGATAAATAATGAGCTTCTAAGAAAGATTAACGATGCAGAATAATAATAAATAATAATAATAATAGTTCAAAATAATCTTGAATCAACATTAAAATAGCAACAGATATCGGTATTAATAAGTCAATATGTCGAAATTTCTTATTTATTCGTTTATTAACGTAGTATCATTTTTTATATTCTATTGAGATTATAGTTCCCTCATTCTTTGTGCAGCGGGGTCTACTTTGTGCAAATTCGAATTTGGCATTTTTCAAGTGCTGCTATTCAGTATTATGTTTATTTCACGTTAAAAATGTGTGGAATTTGAAGATAGAAGTCTCTTCTATAACTACAAACATTTTTTCGAATTTTAAAACAATCTCAGAGTGCGTTTCGTTCATCCAATGTCAAAAATTTTCCGAGGACGTCGGATGTCGAAAAGTGTGTGTGGAAACTTTAGCTGTGAAATGCAAAGACGTTGACAAAACAATTGTCGTAAGTGCAAAATTTTTTTATTTATACATTAATAAACAATTATATCATGTTAGCGTTAAAAAAAATTAAAAATAATAGCAAATAAACGGAAAATGAAAAAAAAATGCTCTGTGGGGCTACTTTGTGCAAAGTTACATTCGTTTCTTTTTTCGACAAAAAATTGTCAGACGTTATAAAAAATACCTCGAACAAGAAATTACTTTGATTACACTTTAGAAAAGCTGCAGCAATGTTTGCAAGCAGTTGCTGGTGGTATGTCGATTGCAGAAGCTTCTCGGAAGTACGAAATCCACAGAAATACTATCTCTAATAAAATTCACAAGAAATACGTGAAACGTGCTGGTAAACTATTATTTTCTTCTAATGAATTAATCAAACGATTTAACACATAAAAATATATTTTATAGGACATCAGGTGATCTCGACAGAAACTGAAGAGCAAGTTCTGTCGTGTTCATTCAAGCATGTTATGTTCAAATTTATCAATATTATAAATGTTAATGGCCGGCCTGGTGGACGAGCGGTTAGCGTGCCTGCCTGCGAAGCCATAGGCTGCGGATTCGAATCCCGCTCTGGGCATGGATGTTTCTCTCTCTCTTTGTGCTGTCCTCTGTTGTGGGTGTGTGTATGATGTGTGAATGTGGCCCACCCTATAAACGGGTTTGAGGCAGTGTGGCGTGGGCAATGTTGCTCCCCTCCGTGACTTTGGTTCACAGGTGCCCACTGGGTAACGCGAAATGAGCAACAATTCTGGCATAGTATAGGCAAAAGATTCAAATTCAGTGCCTGCCATTTAAAAAAAAATAATAAATGTTAATGAATATGTAATAATTATCATTTTTGAAATATCACCCATTTCAGTTTTAAAAAAAGTATATGGTTTCCTTTTGTTTAAACTCAAATGTTTTGAAATAAACATTCTTTTTAAGAAAAAATTCTTCAAAAAAAATGGTTTTTTAACGCTGAAAATTATTTTCAAACTAATATCTTTACATATCTTGATGTTTTTGTCTTTAAAAATGTCAACAATTAACTTTTTTAACAATTTTATGTTACTAAAAACATGATTATTAAACTAAATTCCTATCGCTGCGCAAAGTAGCTCCATTTGGGGCCTACTTTGTGCAAGGTATGTTTTGACTTATTATTCGTAAATATTACATACAAATAATGCCAATATTGATCAAATTCACTCGTCTGAGTCCAGTTATGAATATAATATCGATACATTTTACTGAAGTTTGAATTAACATAGTTATTTTACATGTCAAAGTTCGAAAACTGCGAAATCCTGCACAAAGTAGCCCCGAATGACGGCAATTACAGATCGAAGAAAAAGGATGAAACATGCAAAATATTGCTTATTTATCAGGTAATTATCTTTTTATTTGTTGCCCATTAATGCAACTCGATACATTTTTGGTTGAAATAAAAATGTTTACTCAATGAAACTAGCGAAGTTAAAAATTGACGAAATTGCTCACGTAATTTTCTATTTATCGCTTTAATACCTGTTACAAACCATAATTTTTTTTTTTTACAATCTTGCAAAAATTTGCTAATTTACAATGTTAATAAATTCTATTCGAGTTCAAAAAAAATTTAATAGGAAAATTACTCTATTTGTAAATATCAAGTAAAAATAATCAATATTGAGAATATTTTTTGTTGTTGTCTAAAACAGGCAATTTTCCGTTAATTGGTGCCAAAGAAAAAGGAATATCGTATCTTTTGCATCGAAAAACCAGGAAACGTGAAAAATATTACATAAAAACTCAAATCCATGAATAAAATATGTCGCTGTCACAGGGAAGCCAATGTATGCCATACCATCCTAATTTATTGCAAGAACAAAAACCCTGACAGTACCACATAGCATCTTAGCAGTTGAAGTAAGCAGCATCAGGATCCGATGTATGAATGTCCCCTACAAAATGAAAAGTCTGTCATACAGATGTCCTTAAAATATTATGTAAGGTGTTAAATATTCTTAAATATGCTATAAAATAGATATTTTTATTTAGAAATACATGAAATTACAGTTCTGTATGCTAATGACATTTCTTTTTAAAAGAAACCATAATCCTGGATATAAAAACCACAATATACGGTATTTAAACCATTCATTGAGAAATTTTTCCTCTCATATGGTAACGTTTTCCAAAAATTCTGGTTTTAATATTATAGTTTTGATTACCACGCATTTGGTAAAAAATACAAAACTGAAAAGTGAATTTAACTTAAATAAATGGTTTTTAGAGCCCTGCTCTAAAGTATCATGATGAAGTTATCACATTTACCAAATTTTATTTCATATCATAAATGCTATATCTTACTATTAATTTTACCAAAACCATTGACAGAGCACTTAAGAGAAAAAATTGTTGAGCGTTTTAGTGTTCCCATAGTCAAAAACAAGTTAAATTTTACCATATTCTGGTAGCTATTACCTTACTTTTTTTTCTCAGTATGATTTTAAGTCACTATTACTTCTATTTTATCTAAGAGGGAAGCATAATTTATCGTCTAAATTTCTAGTTTGATTATTTTTCATATTATCCGGGAAAAGAAATTTTAATTTGAGGAAAATAAGTAAAAAAAGAATATTTTTAATAAAAAGAAGTAAGAATTGTTTTTAATTAGTTTAATAGAAAAACAGATGCGTACTTATATTTATATTTTTGTAATTAATAAAGAAAGTCTTTTAACTATATTTGAACAAAATATTTTGTCAATTAAAAGAAAAAAAAATATTTTATAAAGATAGCGCGCAGTTATGCAATAACATTTCAAATTGGAGAGAACAATAACCCATTAAACATTTCTTAAAAAATTTAATCTCATTATATTTTTAACGGTATGCTTATAGAGAGAATATATAAAATCAAAAGAGGAGCGCAGTTTTAATAAATCTTAAAGAAATGCAAATATGTTGTACTTCGCAAAACAGTATAAGAGCTGTAGAATTATCAAATTTAATTTGCAGAAAGATCTTAAGGAATCTTCGATCAGAACTTAATATTTACTCACTTCTAGAGAAAAGATTAGGTTACGCAGCTATTTATTGAGTATATAAGTATTTTGTGAAAAGAGAGTATTTTATTTAATCAATACATTTTCTGGCAAGGCGATTTTAATGCTATTTACTTTAAATAATAAGTTACATTCGAAAATAAGTTATTTTTCAATTTTATATTGAGTTATTTATTTAATTTAATTTTTTCAATACGTTTGGTATCCATTATTAGTATTATAAAAAGACAGAGAATCGGAAGTTTCTTTCTTTTGTTACCCAAACTTAGTTAGAGTGTTAAAGATACTCAAAGTATTTCATGGGCATAATAAATTTTAATCTATTCGTAAAACCGAAGAAAATATGATTTTAAAAAATCTCTTTCATAAAACTCTATGTGATATTAATAAGTTGATAAAATGTTTGAAATCAAAGAAAAACCAAACTTTTTAATCTTTTCTTTGTATTATTATTTCTATAACAGTTATAACATACTGTAGTGCTTCGAACTAAATTTTTAAAGGAAAGTGATCAAATTAAATTAAACAAATGTTTTGAGAGTCTTCGTTCTGAAGAAATGCTCTGAATAAAATAAATAGACTCGTACTCTGTGTTTTTTTTAAAAAAAAGCAGATTTCAGAAGGTATTAAATAAACATTTATATTGTTCCTCTTACTGAAAAAAAGCCGAAACAGGATTAGATTTTAATGGCTCTTTCGTGAAAGTACGAATACTTAAAACATTATTAAGATGGCATAATAGAGCCAAGATAAACACTAGAGCATTAATTCGTCTTCCATCTTTCTCTGAGATGGTTGTGAATTTTTATCGAGGTTTTATGCAAATTTAAATCAAATCATGAATATTCACGCAAAGAAGAATAGCCAGGCTACCAGAAATTTGTGTTCATTCAAAATAGACGGTTATGAAGAGATGTAATATTAGATTTGTTTAACACAGCTTATAACAAGTATAATGAATCTCGAATAAAGGATCTTCTGGATTCTTTTTTATGCCATTAATGAAGTTTGAGATTTAAACTTTTATCATTTAGTAAGAGTTTATTAATGAATGCTGAGAGTTCAAAGAATCATTAGTGATAAAATAAACTTGTTATCAACACAAATGCATGTCTGATTAATTTTCTGATAACAGTTAATTTCTAAGGCGAAAGATTTAGGATATGTATACTTAGTATTATTCATACTTGTTGTTGATGTATGCCATTAAGACAGAGGGGGTGCGATTGTTCTTGTTTCCCAGTGGCGCCATCTATGGCCAAGAATTCGACTTCTGCCTCATCCATACGTCACACCCGTTCATAGGGAGGATCTATTCATGCATCTATTCATTCTTCCACAGATCTTAAATTTGACCTGAATCAGAGAACGATAAATCTCCAATTCAGCACCCCAGATGTTTTGATTTGTTACGAGAACTTTGAGACTCGAAAGATTTTACGTGCATCAGTCACCATTTACTACACGGGGAGCCTTCGGCCGGCAGGGGTCGAACCCACGACCACTTGGTCATGGGCTCAGTGCCCTACCAACCAGGCTATCCCGGCCCACTATTCATACTAAAAAAGGATTTTGTAGCATCATTTAGTAAGTATTTCTTAATAAATGATCTGAATTCGAAGAATCATTGATAAAATAAATTGTTATCCATGCAAACGCTTGTTACGTTTGATAAATTTTATGATAACAGTTTAAGTATGCAGCGAGAAAGTAAGTATGAGTATACTTAGTGAAACTGATAGTAAATGAGATTTAATAGTGTTATTTTGTATGAGTTATTAATAAATGCTCTTATTTCAAAAAAATATTAATGATAAAATAAAATATTTCAGCTGGTCAAACTCATCAACTGGTCTTGCAATTTTCTCACATTGCGAGGGGGAAGCGTGGAAGCACGAATTTGGTTTCCCAAGTAGGACCACAAATGCTCTAATTGATTAAGGTCAGGTGAATTTGGCGGCCAAGACATGACTTGAAAGTCACTGGAATGTTCCTCGACGATTCGATCCTTATGACATGGTGAATTATCCTGTTGGTAAACACCATCCCCAGCAGGAAAAACTGTTGCTTTGAATGGGTGAACTATGTTCAAGCAGCTTACAGACGTCATGGATTGTTCTATGAAGATTATGGATCCTTATGTGCCCCATGAAAACATTGTTCCTGGGCGAGAAACCATGAAAACCTGGACGAGCCCATTGTTATAGATGGAGGGTGGTCATAATGTAATGGCTCTTCGGTGTATATTACTGTATTAAATGTATACATTTTGACAAAAAATAATCTGGAAATGTCATTTGAAAAAAACTGTAGCTTGGAGAGAGAAACTGATTGTAGATTTGAAATTAGTGATATAAAAATATCTAAGATCTGTAAAAAAAATCACAGACAAGAAAAAAAAAATTCCCCGTTACAGTTTATACTTTGGGAAAATATTTTAATTTTTTTTGTTTTTTTTTCGTTATTGAAAAGAGTTTGTAGATAAAATTTCAATGGTATTCGAGCAAAGTTATTGGGTTTCTATTTTACCGCGACTGAATTTGGATTATATATTTAGAATTATCACTAAATTAATAATAAAAAATAATAATTGAAGATCAAGTAGGAAAATTGTTTATGTTTATGGAATCCGATTTTGAGAAAAGCCAATTTCAAAGAGTTTGAAATTGAGCGTTTAAAATTGAGAAAATAAAAAGACAAAAGAAATTTAAAAAGAAATGTTTATAATTTTTTTATCTTGGAAAAATTAAAATTTGAAAATCGCGTTGAAAAAAAAAATTTTCTTTCCTAATTAATACTTTCTCTTTAATATTCCCGTTGAGTGTTATTCACTACACTTATTTTTGCTCTTTTTGTCTACGCATACACAGATACCTTTGTCCTCCAGTACGGCACGTCTTTACAGAGCAATAACTCCAGAGAAGAAACGATTTTCTATGTTAATGATTATGCTAATTATAGTAATCCTTAAAATGTGACATATAGCGACCATCATATTTGTAAAACAATGCACATAAAGCCTTTCTCCCTTAATTTTCAATTGGAATTTTTTAATTTAGAAATTTTCAATTTGATGTAACACACTATTTAAAGAAAAAAAAATATTGCTTAGCAATTAACTTAGGAAACGATAAGGAGTCTCCTAATTATATTTAAGTGACAAAACTGCTGAGATCAACATTAAAAAATTGCTAAATACATTTATCATGGCATAGACATATTATATAATATCATATAACAAATAGCAAATAACATATAACAGAAAACATATAATTGTTTATGTAAAATTAAATACTAAAAAATGATTTACCATTTTCTTATTAGAAAACAGCCGATAAAATAAAATGATCACTTTCTGATTCGTTGTTATGGTAATTGACGTAAAACGGTATCATTTATTTCATCTCCTAAATCTAATATTTTTAAAACATTCTATGCGTAAAAAATACGCCGATGTGGTTGTCATGTTTCAATTTTTTCTTCACTGAAAGATTCTTTTTAAAGGAATTCAACGCATCGTGGAGTTTTGTTATAGCAAAAGGAAGACAAAAATTAGGCAGATTTAACAAAGCGTGGTATTATGCTTCAAAATTTCTATGTCATTTTTCCGTTTTTTATATTTGCTGTCACCTGTTTTTGAGAACAGAAAAGTGAATTTTTAGCTTAGTTATTTCAAAGAAAAATATTTCTCTGCTTTGTATTTTTCATGTTAGATTAAAACTAATCGATGTCATTTTTTAAAATCATTGCTAAAATCGGTAAATAATTTGGGTTTAAATGATTTTATAAATTATATTATTATATAAAATTATTATCCAAAAATAATTTAAATTTTTGGATAATAATCCAAATGTCTTCAAAATAATCTAAATTTTTTTTGTATACTTCCTTGGTTACATTTATTAGTATCTTACAGACAGCAGTGTAGTTTATTCACATTTGCTCGAGAAAAAAAATTAAATAGAAATTCACCAAATCTTGAAAGCCAGGAAAATGACATATTAGCTTAGAAGTTTAAAAAACAGTCATTTTAAGTTAATAGTAAGTAACTCAACTTAGGCCTTTATGTTAGATGGACCATAAATTAATTCTTTTTATCCACTGTAGTAAGAATCAATTTTTTTGTTGCTGATATGTACAGAATAAAATGGTGTATAATATTGAATCATTAAATAAATAAATAACTTTGATTACATCCAACCATGATACAATCAAAACTTGGTATTAGGTTAATATTTTCTTTTCCTCCTTACAGTATTAGCAGTTAAAAATTTTTTTTGGTAACACTTCAATGTCCTGGAATTCATAAGCCAGGAAAATGACAGCAAGACAATGGCAAATTCGCCATTTTATAGCATATAACTTTACTTTATTTTAATATTTTGGCCTAAGACGTTTACATTCTGCAGAAAACAGCAGGATTTCTTAAAATAACTCAGATAAATCCATGTAGTTTATGTTATCAATGATTTCAAGAAGCCAGGAAAATGACAAGACTAAAACCTACTGATCTTGAAAATTTTTTTGAAATAGATTTTGAACCAGGAAATTGGTTCTTTATTCATGCAATAAGACATGTTCATATAGGAGGGTATCTAATCAATCTATTAACATAATATATTGATTGCTGGCTCTATCTATTTTGGTTATAAACCACTAAATAAAAGTATCCAGGAAAATGACAGATTTTCTTGGGACAAACAAATTATTGACAGAAAAATTATTTTAAACGAAGTTTTTGTAAATAATACCCTCTGCGTATATTTTAGAAATGCTTACATAAGTTGAGATAAAAAAATTAGACATTGAAAAATTTCTGGGAAGTTTTGAAGTTAGTTATTATTGGAAACATTGTTTGGGACATGACAGGAAAATGACATTCTGAAGTTCAATAAAATTTTTTAACTATACAAAACAGTCAATGCTAGTGCAAAGTCATTTTAAAACACTAACAGCAATGCAATTTATAATTTTTTTTTTAAAAAAAAGTTCTTTCAGTATAGTATTAGATCTTGGATCAAGGGACAGTAAGTATATTCCCCTTACTAAAGTAAGCGAGAGAAGTCCTTTTGAATTACTACTATGATTTTAAAAATATCCTTAAATGCTATTTCGATTGTTGGTAAATTCTAATTAATTTTTGTCTTTTTGATAATTATTTTTACAATAGAAAATATAATTTTATTCAAATTGATTTAATACCACAAAGATACAATTTTTCATCTCTCCTACCTACCTTATTTTTGCAATATTATGAAAAAAATTATGCTCTAACTATTAAATTTGTTTCAACTTTATTAAATTTGCTATAACTTTTTTACTTATTTTTTTCATATAAATAACATGAGTTCCGAAATCTATTTTTTATGAAATGTTACGAATAAATTCCTCAGCACAGTATTAATTAATTCTGTCGTCTTTTTTTACTTTATTGCCTTGTGTAATAAATTTCAATTATATCGTCACAAGTATCTCTCATAGTTTATTTCTTCCAAAAACTCTTCAGGGAGACATCATAAAAAGAATAATGGTCATTTTTCTACAGTTATAGCATTATACATATATTTATTATTACTGGGAAATAAATTGTTATACCACAATTTTCCAAAATAAGAATATAACAATAATTGAGTAAAAACTAGTTTTAAATTATAAAAAAATGCAAAAATTAAAATTGAAATCAGAGAAATTAAAAAAATGGTTACTAATTTTTGCTGTTTTATGCTTATTAAAATAACGCTAATGATAAAGTTTTAATTTTTTTTTTTAATTTTGGAAATTAACAATTCCATACGTGCTGATCTAATTCAAAGCAGTAAAGAGATTTTAGGGTCATATCCGTACCTAAAAATAGAATGTTGTATTGCAGTGCTCTATCATTATTTTTTCTTTTTTATTTCCAATGGCAGTTTATAGACTGTAACAGCATACATAAACATCTAAAGATAAGAACAGAAACAAAAGATGCTGCAACAGAGTCTATTAATCACAACATGTCTCTAGCTTCCCAATAGCGTTCAGTGATAGAATTCCTGCAAAGTGCTGAACAGCGGAGAAGGTGCGTGGAGTCCATGTCCTCACCAGAACTGCAAAGAGTGCATACCGGGGAAGGAACGATACCAAATCCAGACAGATGTTTCCGCAGACAGTCGTGACCGGTGGCAAAGCGGAATTCAGACACCGCTCTTCGTCTTGGGCCATTTCGCAAATTTAGGATGGCAGCCCTCCAAGACTTAGTAGAAGTACGGTCGATAAGTTCTTCATGAGCACATGTCTTAAAGGTCCTCTTAATAAGCTGTTTGATGGAACAGAAGGGCATAATGTGCGCAGAAGTCTGAATAATTAAGGCCCTCTTTTTTGCTAAGTAGTCTGCATTTTCATTACCCGTAACCCCGCAACGGGCAGGAACCCACTGGAGAACAATGGTTTTCGTAAGGGATGCTAGGTATTCAAGTTGGAAGCGGCAATCTAAAATGTCTCGAGTTAAGGGATTATTTACTCTATCATTGTAATATATATTAAAAAAAGATGATTGATGTCCTAGCTAAGGGAGGTATTCTCTGTTGCAAGTTAAGAAAAAACCATTATCCTTAAGGAGAGAGCTGTTTTCATCTAAATGAACGCTAAATGGATGGCAAGCTCCAAACGCGAAGGAATATCAGCATCGCCAACTCTTGAAACCACGTAGTACGGCCTCCTTCTTTCTTGTAAAAATAGAATGATTTAAATTTCTGTCCTACGAGTGTAACTTTTAAAAGTTTTTATATTGTTTGGAAAGCATAATTATATAATATGATGGCTAAATAAAAAGGAACTACACGCAGTCGCGGATGATTACTTGAATCCTATGATGCAATGGTCTTTTCTTACCTTGCAAAGGAGTATATTATGTGTTAGTGCTTTCAGAAATGAATTCCTTATTCTTCTTTAAACATAATAATTAAAAATAACGTCAGTAAGAGCAATGAGAATCATTTAAATGGACAAATGTGTGATAAGGCTTGGAGGGACACTCTGATCAAGATTCCAGATGACTCAAGAGGAAATGTGGTTGCTGCCTTTAGATTGGCAATTGGACATGACTATCTTGCAGCTCACCTCTACAGACTTAAGTTCCTTTCCCACCCAAATTGCATTTTGTGCATGGCGGACTCCCTGATCATCAGTGAGGATCATTCATCAGGGAGGACTCCCTGAAGAATGCTGAGCACCCAAGGGCTTGCCGAACAGGATTAGGAAACTTCTACGATAGATACTAGAAAGCTCATGAGCTATTACAAGCCCTGCAAATTGAATGAATTTCTATTAACTTCTTGTTCGCATTTATATTTTTGATATTTTCATATTTCTTCTATGTTCTAATGTTTTCAATGCTCTAATGTTTCAAATGCTTATAATACTTAATGTTTTTATGTTATACGTTTAAATAGATGTCGCTTTATGTCCAGTGTTTATTCTCCTAGCATGTTTGCGTGGAGTGTTTTCGCGCCCCAGCAAATGATATATGTATCAAGTGCTGCTACTCCTAAAAAAATGCGCGGAACTACAAACGCAAACTTATATATGAAATAAATTGTTTAAATTGTATTGATTTTAACATTTCTCAAGATTTGAAAATAATCCAAAACTTTGCATTGAAATTATTCAATAGGATTTTCAAAATTATTAAATCCTATACAGTTGCATATATTATATTGGCAGAAATTATGAAGAATTGCACACAGTGCCAGATCAATGTAATAGCTTTTAAAGCAATATGACATTTTACTATGCTCAATTATTCAATTTATCCTATTATCAGGTACGAATTATAGCAACTAATACCATATCGATTAAATGAACAGTGCAGTATGCATAAGCACTCGAATATATTAGTCATTAAAGCCATTTATGAATGAATTATGAATGAAGCCAATATAATGATTTAACACGTATGTAATTCATCTTATGAATTCAAGTTGAATTGCTAAATAGATTTCCGATGTTAAACAAACCCGAATTTCGCATGAAATAGGTTATATTTGACCTGTTCTCTTTATTAAGTAATGCCATTAAAGTAAATATTAATTATGGAAATAGTTTTGATTTAGACGTTTTCACACGCATGTCACGTGGAATGTTTTTAAGTCATTATGTCATTATGCATTTTATAATATTTTTGTTAAAATTCTGTTGGTATTTGGCTTTAGATAACCAGATTCATTTTAAAGCGTTAAAATATGATTGTGTATTAACAAAGATGATGCTATATTTGTTTTCATTTTAATTTGTATTGTGTGCAGAAGCAATATGGTATATACAATGTATGTCAATCATATTTCAGTTCAAATAATATGCAAAAAATATATTTTTTACAACTTACGCTCTTTTAAAAATAACGTTTTTGTACCAAATTACTTCAAATTCAGTTCTAATTAATATTTAAAGAAGTTTGGGTACACAATTTTATTATCAATATAAATTAGTTGATTATAATCCTAGAACCATGAAGATTCATATTAAACTTCCCAATGTAATAAAATGATATCCAAAAAGTTTAAAAAAATAAGTTTCTTTATTCTTTTTTCATGAACTATCTTTTTTTATGAATATTCTTTTTTTATGAATTGTGAATTATCTAATTAAGTTTCTTTAACTTTTTTTATGAATTATCAGTGAATTTAAATATTATTGCAATGTAGTTAAATTTTAAATACATGAAATATTATTAAAAACTTAAAAATAATACATTTGACAGTTATATTTCAGGTGGTCGTTATTCCGTTTTGATTTACGATTATGGAATTTACGAATACAGTTGAAAAAAAACCATCCATAAAGTTAAAATGTTTTTTTACTTCAAAAGAATAAATAGTTCATTTAATACTGTCTACAAGTTACAAATAAAACGCTAAAGAGTTAGAAAAACTAATGAGAATTTATTTGTTCTCTTCAACCATTTCCATCTGAGCTACCATGCATGATACTTCAGAGAGAAATCTGTCTTAATTATAAACGAGTAAAACAAATAAAACAGGTGCGTTCGGTTTAAAGTTGCGTGATTTATTCTGCTGTTAAGATTTTGAAATGAACTGATACTAAACAATAATCTAAAAGCTAATTAAGATATAGGGTCTGTTTAAAAAGATATCAAATGAAGCAAAAGAGTTATAAATTTATTCCTTAAAACTTTAAAATATTTTTTCAAATATTATTAACACTTTAAATAATATAATAAATAATATTATAAATTTTTCTTATGAACTTAAATTATTTTTTTCCCAGTGCTGGGAATTGGATTTTTATTTTAAGCAAAAATGTCGAAAATATCCGATTAAATAATTTTGAATTCTTGCTTATATTTACACTATACAAATTTTCAAATGGTATCCGTAAAGAAAAATTGTAAACACAAATACAAATTTTGCGAAATTGTACGTCATAGTATATTTTCTATATTCATTTTCAATATTATATTTTCATTATTATAAGTAGATTATTTAGAAGAGCAACGTACATTTTGAAAAGGAAAACTAGAGGGCGATATTTATATTATTAGATATTTGTCAAAATTGAATAGATTAATTAAATTTGAAAATCTAATTCTCTGCTTTGAGAAGTAAAGTTCAATTATAACTAACATAATATAATATAATATAATATAATTTACCGTGTTTCTGGCTCTAAGAGAACTCCAAAAAAACTCGGTAATTTTTACCGAAGTGCTTTGGTGATTAATTCGGTAAAATAAGACTATAAAATGAGGTTTTGTAATATGCATTAAAGTTTGATATCTGTGACAAAATATGGCATATAATAAATTTTAAAAATTTTTTTATTATAGTATTTTAGAGCATGGCAAATAAATCATTACGGTTAAATTACTTTTCAGTTTTGTAATTTTTACAAAATGTGTGGCAATAAGAACTTGAAAAACAGAATTTTGCGTTTAATCTTTCCCATTTAAATAAAAAAAATTACAAATTGAATGGTTTAAATGCATTAAATTTTGGTTTTAATAAACAGAATTATGGTTTAGTCTTCATCTTACAGAAATATCATTATCATAGAGTAATGAAGTTTCACTTGTACTTGTTTCCTCCGAATACCAAAAGTTCCAAGTGATATGCTCCTTAGAAACATTATATGGAAGATATTCTGCTATGCACTACTTTCCCGTTGAATAATATAGGTAAGTATGGATATATAATTTGGGATAGTCAGGAGCTCACATTCAGAGGTAATGCCCATAGAGTGTATTTGAAGTTGTTAAGAATGACAAAATTTTTATTTTATTTTATCGTAACCTAACTTATGAGAAACTGTTCATTTGTTAAGTTTATTTGCATTTATTGACCACTAGTGATCCCTCAGTCATTGATATCTGACCACTAAATTTTGAGAGCATCAAAAATAAATTATTTGTGGTGCCAAGGACCTTCAATCAATGTCAAGGAATGATAAGCTGTTTTGGTCACAATTTGCTTCAAAAGTTCTCGAGACATGGCGATGCACACAAAAAGTAAAATTAACGTTAAGGGGTCCAAACTTTGGATCCAGACCAAACTATGGGGACCATATTTCTCAGATTGCGGCTACGCCCTTTATTTTGGAGGTCAAAAATTTGAATCCGTCAAAACTAAGGTATGTTTGTTCAGAGAAAGGGCGTTTTTATGTCCGATTCCGTAACTTATATTATTATTTGCTCTTATAAATTTGCATATTTAAGGTCACGTCCTCAATCGATGAAGAGAGAGTCCCAGAACGTGCAAATGTGGGATTTAGATCATAACTTATTCTGGGTGGTCTGTTTTTATGGCCCACGGTACATAAATGGACATATTATAGTTTCAGTTCTATAAATAAGAAAATTCTTCAGTGTTTAAACACTGAATACTACGACATATATATATATATATATATATATATATATATATACAAAAAAATGAAAAGATATAATCTTTCTTTTCATTACCTCACCCGATTATATCCGCAAAAAGAAATGCATTCTAATATTGTATCAATATAGTCAATATCATTAGTGTGTTCTCACACTATTGTATTGATATATTTTGCTTTGGCTATATTTATACAATATTCGAAAGCACTGCATTTTGCGGATATAATCGTGTAAGCTAATGAAGAGATTATATCTTTTTATATGTTTGTTTCCCGAGTTTTTAATATATATATTTGATTTTTTTCTCTAATTTTTATTTTTTTCTTATCTTTTCATTATTTTCTATGTTGTCTCGATATTTTTAACTATATATATATATATATATATATATATATATATATATATATATATATATATATATATATATATATATATATATATATATATATATATATATATATATATATATATATATACATATATATATATTGTGTGTGTGTGCCCATTCCTACACCCACTATACCATGTTCTGCAAAACAAATTTGAGATCATTATGATTTTTAATGACTTGATAAAACCAAAAATCCCCGAAAAGAAAAGAATAAATTCATAGAACGACTTATCTGTCAAAACGTTGCAAATGATTAAAAAAAAATAAAAAATATATATTTGGAATAAATGTAAAATATTTGAAAAAATTATATTATTTAAAACTGTTAATACACATTCGAATCCAGGATAAATGGGAACTTTTATTAATTAGTGAAAGAAAATCAATTTAAAAAATAATTATACTGTCTTAGATTCAGAATAAATTTTAAATTGTATGAATTGTATGTCGAAATAAATTGTATTTTTGAATTCTTTTTTTTAGTGAATTTCTTATTCAAAAATTTTAAGAATATTAATTTCTTATTATGTTGTTATTATCATTATTATTTCTATTAAAACTGTAAAGAAATGAAACTTTATTTATATTTAATACCATTAAAACACTTTTAAATCAACAGCTTTCAAGGATATATTTGATGAAATATTTTAGCGTAATTTTTATTGATATCCATAAATTTTCCTGCTTAGAGTAAATAATTTGTGTATACAAAATGAAGTAGTGATTAATTTATTAAATTTTATTACTTTATTCTTTGCTTCGGATATCAAAATTTATAGGTAATAATTTTAAAAGATATGTGTTTAGAGTAACTTTGGACTACAATCAGTTAATTTTTTTTGTATTGCTGACACTTTTTTGTTGCATTTCCTTATTTTTATGATGTTTAATGTAACAAAGTGTATTTTGCAAAACACTCTTTCTTTTTCTACGACTTTAATTTAAAAACTTCTAATTAAATTATTTCGTCATTAAAAAAGTTTATTTCACGATTAAGTCTTTTAAAAATAATGGGCGGAATAGGGATTCATTAATCATGGACTTGGTGACTTCAAATTCAAATCAAGAATTTTAGTACTTAACAAAGTACTTAACTTTAAAGAAAAATCTATCTAAATGCATTTAAAAAACTATCTTCCATCTTCTTAACTAATTTTTTTAAATCTTTTTCGGCAAGCTTAGTTCAAATTCATATCGATATTCACTCTGTGTTGCGTGTATGTTTGATTAACAAACTAATTTTATTTTGAAAAATATTATATTTATTCATCCTAAATTTATGATGTTTGATTTATATTGAATTGTAAAAGTAAATTTACTTACTAATTCTTATATATATCATATCTAACTCTAATTATAAATTTTAGTTTTATTGAATAACAATCATGGTTCCAGCTACTTTATACTAAGTTGTGTGAAAGAACATTCTAGGTGCTACATTCCACTGGGAAGTTTCATTGGTTATGGGTGTAGAGCAGTGTTTCCAAAATTTTTGACTTTTGTGTACCCTTTCTAAAATTTTCGTAACGCTGTGTACTACTAATAAAAAAAAATGAATGTCTATTTTACTATAAAGAAACTGCCCAAAAGTTAAAAATCACAACTGGCGCTGTTAACACTACTAATTATTAACTGTTAATTCTGCAAAAAATAGCCAAAAGAAAAATGCGCAATCCTAAATTTTCATGGCTGGCTTTTTTTAAATACATTTTTTTGAAATTTTCTTTTGTTGCAAGATGTTTCACATAAGAACGCGTACCCCCGCATAGCTGTTCCCGTTCCACCCTTTGGGAAACACTGGTGTAGAGGAACACTTAGGGGAACACGTTTTTGGAGTAAAGTAGTTGCCACCATTTTTGGTATTCAGATTCAAGAAAAGGTTTTACATTCTACACTGTATATACTGTCTCCGAATATGATATTAACTAATCAAAAAAAATTAAGTGAAGAAACACTTTATTTCAGTACCACCAAATCAAGCTTTCATATATACAATTTTAGGGTAAACTTATTGAAATATAAACACCTATAATGGTACCTATAACGCATATATATCTTACACCAAAATCTCGCTCTTTCGAATCAAACGAGAATTATTTTCACTTCCGAAAACACTGATGTTAACCAGTTTTAAATATCACCAGTAAATTATTTACAATCCAGTACGAGTTTACGTAAGCTAGTGGAAGTCTTTGACACGGAAGTCTATAATTTTTAGTTGGCTAATAAGAATATCTATATTTTAATTTTTAAATATTTGTGAGCGGTATTAAGTTATTTAATGCATAATGTCAATACGCTTCTGCTTTTTTAAGCTTAATTCAATTTTATCTTAATGTTTTCTCTATGCTACGTGTATGTTTTTATTAATGATATAACATTATTTTCAGAATTAATGTATATATGTACATCTTAAATTAATGATTCTTAATTTACACTGTATCGTAAAATTTAATTTACGGGCTGTTATTTGAATCTTATCTTACTATAATTAGAAACTTTAGTGTTACTGGATACGCAAAAATGCAACTATGTCTAATTATGCCTCTATAATTTGTATCAAGTAAGGAAAGTCCTTGGTGTAGTGGAACATCACCCTGACACCCTTTTTGGAGTTAGGATACACTGAAATTTTATTCAGTATGTAGTGCCTTTAACTAATGTAGTTACAGAGTTACGGCTTATAGATTCAAAAATTGTACTGATTGGGGAAGCAAAAAATAAAGCTATTAGAGTTAGTTAGCTCATCTGGGAATGTTTATAGCAAACTTCATTTTTTTACAAAACGTTAAAGTGATGTTAAATCGTAATCGCTGTATCGAATTAAGTTTCGGTTTTTGCCACTCATATCTCCGCAAATTATTCTTATTGATTAAATGATTCGTAAAAAAACATTATCTTATTTTCAGTTCGTTTCGCGAAATGTTTCACAAGAAATACTTCTTAGAAAGAAAGCTAATGTTTTGTCCAAAAAATCAACTTTTTATTTGGCATGGAATAGTACGAATATCTTAATTACAGTGTTTTATTTGGTCTAGTTTTTAATAGCTTATTTTTTTTACAAAATATATCGTATTCTAAGACTTTTGCACATCATATATGCTAAAATGGATAAGGTCAATTTGATGACTTTGAGATTCCGCCAGGTTAATATACCTTGTTGATTTCTCTGAGTTGTAAGTTTGTGATGAAATTTCTGCTTAATTTTTTTCAATAAACTTCGGCTCAGCCTGTTACTCAGACTGTTACATGTTCTAACTTTCCAGTTACACTTGACAAATCAAACCTAGACTGACTTACCTCTAGATCTGTGGTTAAGTAGAATTCAAAAATAGAACTTATTTTTAAAATTTTTCTTACTGCTGGTTCAGTTTGTGCATTTGCATTGCGTACTGATAAATCATTTAATTGTGGTGACATTACTTTAGTGCTAGTGTTATTTCTGTTTCAAAAATGCTTTTTAAATTAGTCTTATTGAAAAACTACGACAATTTCATACTCAGACTAAAATTTAAAAATGGCATACAGATTTGTTGATATGTAAACTTATGAGCAAATTATAATCAATTTTATCCTATTTATGAATACCAACGACATGTTATCTTAAAACAAATTTGAATTTTTTCCAATAATTTATGCACCATTCAATGATAATTTCTTTTATGTATAACACATATTTTACCCCTTTGCTGCCAAAAGTATACAACTCAAATCAACCATGAAATGCTTTAATCTACAAGTAAAAATTTAAATGATTTACGTATTATATATTCTCTCGCATAATAGAAGTGTTTGCATATTATTTGCAGAGTTTCATAAAATATATAATTTTCAAAGCTCAATGATATATTTTAAGTCCTTTTAGTTATCATGCCGTGTAAGGCATGGAAACTGCTGAGATATGATAAAATAAAAAAAAAATCATCCTTCCATTTTTATTTTTAAAATATTTTTTTTTATGATTATTATTTTTTTTTAAATTGATAACTATGGCCACATTTAAAACTTCAAAGACATATTATATTAACAAAATATAATATTAAGCATCTCTTTCATAGAGACGAAAGCAATTTCTTTTCAGGCATCAAATCTTACGTAAAAATTGTGTCCCAATTTTAACTATCAGAATGAGGGGCCATCGGATATCTTAACTCCCCAGTTATAACTGCAAAAAATTCAAATTATTAGTGAATACATAATTGTTAACTAACACATTGTAGCATGGGATGAGATCCAAAATTTGGCGCGTTATCGATATGATATAATACAGCAAAAAATAAGGCTAACCACACGTTAGTGATATTAAATTTTAAATTCTCTACAGCTTAGTCACCGAAAAGACCGCTAGAATTTAATCTAACCCTGTAAATTAAACATTTTTGTGGCAATAAAAATAAAGTAGCTTAATAAAAACTAGAGTTAAAAATAGGTTTTGGTTATTAATTTGTCACGACACTGAATTAAGTTAAATGATTGATCTCATTTAATTATAACAGGATAAAAAATGATTAAAAATCAATTTTATTATATTAAAGAAATCTTAAAAGCAAGTAAATATGTAACACCTAAAATGGCATAACACTAATGAGATGGCTTAAGTAAATTTAATTACAGTGTGTAATTTAATATATCCATTAAAAATTATAAAAGTTAAACTTTTTATTATTCGTTTTTTCACTTAAAATAGTAAGAGAACAAGTATAAATAAAAAAGTAAATATTTACTAAACCATAGTAACATTTTCTAGATAAAAAAGCATTTGTGTGTAGAAGGCAGAAATAAGAGACAAAGGGAAACAATACCTCCATAATAAAGATTTTAAACTTATTTTGAGTACATAAATGTAAAAGTATAGAACCTGCAATAAGGAAAAGCCATTATACATCAACATCTTTAAAAGAGCAGTTTCTAATAAGGCATTAAAATGAAGTGTCCATTTATAGAGATGGAAAAAAAGGAAAACTCATTTTATTTCAAATAGGTTGAATTTTTATCGCCACGTATCATTATTGGGATTGTCTTATTGTCAAATTTTAATAAAAGAATTCGTACCTTAATAGAAAACTCTTACGAGGTGAGCATTAAAATTAAAAAGCAAAAGAAAAAAATCAATCAGAATCAGATTTTTTAATGGCATGATTAGAAAGAAAATTAATAACGTGATTCTTCTTTCTCCACATGTGATAAAGAAGAATTGCTCTTTTAATTTTTTCGATAGAACAAAAGAGAACATTCAAATGTATTTTAAAAAATGAAATGGGACTTTATAGTTTTATTTGGGTATACTTGCAGTGTAATTATGTTATAATTAAAAAATGGCTTAATGTTAGATAAGATAGTTTTTAATGTTGTCAATATTGACTTGTTTTTATTAATATTGCAAATGTAATTGCAGAGTGGTTATTTAAACTTGAATTTCTTACTAACTTTTTGTTTGAAATAAATGTTAAAGTTATATAGTATAATATTATTACATAATTTATGCTTTTTTTATAGAACACGTGTCAATAATGAAGACTGAAGAAGATGTCGTGTAACACCTACCCGAATTTGTGGTTGAAAAAGTCTAAAAATTGTGTAAATGTTTTTCAAGTTAAACCATTGGTTACGACGCGTAGTATGAGTATGGTGAAACCCGCCATTCTGGTCCATCTGTTATACCAGCCGTAAGCAGACGGTAAAAGTTTTCGAAGGCTCCGTCGTAAAGTAAAATGATGCTTTTTGTGAATAATAAGCAATTTTTATAACCTCTGTGAGTTTGAAACTGGTACTCATGACAGTTAGGTCAAGTCTAGCCTATCTACGCTGTTTACGCTTATTTTGAAAATGGCGCAAAACGTCAATATGGAGAAAACATAGTTTTGTGAAAACGAAAAGCATTTGTGGTCTAATTTTAAAATATTTAAGAGCTTACACCTGAAAAAATTGAGAATGAGGCAATGTTTTGATAATTTCCCTCTAGGTGGACAAATGTCGCCAAATTAGCGAATTTTAAAAAAAAAGTTGATAACTTTTAAAATATTTAAGTTATTTGTCTGTTTTAAAACCCAGGTAATTCCTCACGGCAAGATTAAATATATAGTACAAAATTATGACATTGCTTCAAGTGTAAGGCACTTAAACTATAGTTTTTTATTTTCCTTGGCGACAGAACTTCGAAAAACAGAGCATGTTTTACACACTTCAAAAGGTTGGGTTTAATTAAAACTTAAACCCAAGAAGTGATGAGGCTTACATCAATCCGCAGCTCATTGTGAAAAGAGGTGGTGCTTTTCAGAACTCCGTTAATATGGCGAATGATTAATGTATATTTAAACCATTTAGCTAAATTCTTCTATGAAATGAAGCGAAAATATGTTTTAAAAATGCTTTTGGTGTATTATTAGAAATTAAAAGACGATAATAATTGTGCAATATTTAGATATTGACATACGGCTCCCAGTATGGTAGTTTGTTTACATGAAATGTAGGGGAGAATGGTGTCAATTGTAACATTTTTTACTTAACTATTTTTAACTAACAAAAAATCCAATATATTATTAGTATTAATTGACAGACGAGTAAAGTAGACTATCCTCTACTAGAAAAAAAGTTGAACACCTGATTTTAAATATTATTATATTAGTTATTAACAATTTTTGACAGTCGTGCACTTGTTACAATTGTCCCCACTTACGGGGTCAATTGTAACAGTTCATAAATTCAACTAAAACATAGTTAATTATACATATTATCATAGTTGTGATATATTTTTTTATTGATCAAAATAGTAGTGATATTTTAGGAGTAAAAATAATAATGAGCAGAGACCTAAAGGGTTAAACTTTTAACTTTAAGGGGTTAAAAATTTTAATTTATGCTGTGAAAGGTGACAAATAAAATAATGCACATGCAACATAATATAAATGCTATAGGAAACTATTGGTGGTTCTTAAAGAGTTAAGTAATGGTTTGTAAACATAAGATTATTTATTTTCAGCTGTTACAATCGTCCCTTTACTTATTGTTACAATTGTCCCCAAGACGCCATTTCAGCTTCATTTGTTAAAAACAATGCTAGTTAATTAGCAAAACTAATCTTTTTTTTATTGAAATGTTAATTAAGGTGTCCACTTACATATTCGGTTACTAATTTTTATTTGTTTAAGCAAAATTACTTTGTTACAATAAAATATTCTAATACCAAAAAAAATACTTGCGTGACGTGAAAATATCTTTTGTGATGTAACTCTTTCAAAAGTACATAAAAATGGTTGCCATCAGGGGTGTGCATGTAGATTTGTTAAATACACCTTGTCCACCACCTAGGAACCAAATCTAGAACCCGACACTCGAAATTTTTGCTCTGTTACAATCGTACCCTGTTACAATTGACCCCACTCTCCCCTACTGATGAAATATGATTAATTTTTGTTAGATTTAATTGATTAACTGGGCATAGATAAGTAAGTTTCAATATTAATTACTGATTAATAAAAAATATTGATTTTGGTTGATTATTTGCCAATTAATTTGGATCTTTTTGTTTTCTTGATTGGAAAAACTACTTTGTAAATTGTTACAAATTTCATGAATTTTTAGAGTTGTATAAAAAATACTTTTGTAATCATGAGATTTTTATAAATCTTTCAATTGTAAAAAGTAATTTCATAATATTTAACTTATGTTCACTTCGGCTTTGTTCGAATTCATATTAAATTCTGTCTGCGTCGTGTGTATGTTGGATTATCAAACTAAGTTTATTTCAAAAATTATTTTGTACATTCATCCCAAATTTAATATTCTCCCTTTATATGGCATTGTAAAAGTATCTTTCCGAATTCTAATGTGCATCATATCATATAGTAATTATAAATTTTAGTGTTACTAAATCACAAACAAAATGGCGTCAACTTTTCACCAAATATTGTAAACGAACATTCTAGGTTTTTAACTACTCCAGGAACTATCCTTGGTTTTGGTGCAATGAAACTCTTACTGGAAAACCACTTTGATGTTAAAGTAGTTACCACCATTTGTGGTATTCAGATTGAAAAAAACTTTTTACTGTGGAAACGGAAATTTTGAAAAATGAATCATTAATTTCGTACGTTCAAGAAAATATTTGTTCTAAAGGAATTTTTAGATTTAAATGATGCACCTGAGCTGTCAGTATTAAGCAAAAACTATTGAAACTTAATCAATGGAAAATGATAATAAACAGAATCAATAAAACTATTAACATGTGCTATATGTATAGGATGTAAACTGTATTACCTTTATCCCAGGCTATTATGTAATGTGCTTGTAACACAGAGAAAAAAATCCTGGTAAAATAACCGCATTGCATAGTCATGACATTCCAAAAAAAAAAAATAACATAATTCTTCTATTTAAAAACAAAAACATACGCTGTTTATTTAGTTATTTCATGTTCATTTGGTATTGGTTTACCGGAATTACGGGTTTTAAAAATCATGGTTCTTATTACCACACATTAGTAAAAAACCCAAAGCTGGAAAGCAAATTTAACCGATTAAATGGTTTTCGTGACATGCATGTAGGGTATTATGATAAAAATATCGCCAAATTTTATCACATTTACCAAATTTTATCACAGATTAGAATAGCATATTTCCTTATAATGTTTACAAGAATCATTACCAAAGCTCTTTGGTAAAAACTGCCGAGTTTTTCGGAATTCCCATCGAGACAAGCTCACGATCAATTTTAATATATTCTAGTAGTTTAGACCATACTCTTTTGCTCAGTTAATAGATAAATTAACATTCAAAGCTCAAAATGGCAGCCAGCCATTTTGATTTAATAAAATATTTTCATCCTCACAGTGCCGAGTCACGGAATATTGTGTATTTCTTTACTTATCGTTTAGCTTAAAATCTGCGTCTCAGAACTAAGGATGAAGGTGATACTTCGTTCATTACTTTTTAAATTTTTTGTGTTAGGCTAACACGTTGCAAACATACATAATTTATTTTTTTGTATTATGGGAGAAAATTTTGACGATTGTATATAAATAAATGAAATTCTGACAAATTTTAAATTTAGAAAGTAAAAATGTTACAGAAGTATTTTCTGGCTAACTAAGAAGTGAAGTTATAAGCAACTAATTTGCTAAAAAATTGAAAAAAGATTGTAGAATATAATTTCAAACTTATTTTATTACCAAAAAATAAAATAATTTTGAGGATAAAATAAAGAAGTATTTTTTTACTTATTTAATCCGTACATTAAATTGCAACATCAATAATTTCAGGTACTTGTCTATAGCTTTTAAGTTTTTATTTCTGGTTAATGCGTTATTAAAATATTTTAATGGATGTTTTGCATTTTGTGATTAAAAAAAGCTCTTCAAAAATATTCTTCAAGTTAACATATATAATGATTTAATTTTCTAAGAAATAAAATAAAATATTTTTCGAAATATTCTTTGTTAAGATCAAAGAACTAATTTTAAGTAAGTATTTTGCTGAACAAATGAAAAAAAAATATGTATTTTTCATCATTCCAAACATATTACTGATTGTCGAAAAAGAAAGAGGTTTTTTTAGTAATAAGGCCTTAAATTATCTTTTTTTTTATTTTTTATTAAACTTCTTCTTTGAATTGCGACAGCAACATTTTCCAGTAAATATTGTAAGAATTATTCAAATGCAAATCATGCGGGGGAAAAAACTGACAAACACGCTATTCAATCATTTGTTGCCCAACTGAGAAAGGAGCTGAAAGCTTCGGGAGCAAATCCTTTCAGTGAAGAAAAAAGCTCCAAGGCAAAATCGATTCTGTAAACGTTATTTTCATCCTTTGATTGTATCGCATCGATTTAATGCTTAATTCAGAAAAGTCATGATGTTATTTCTAAATTCTTGCACATGTTTCGAAGCTTTAATAAAGAGTAACAAAAATGTTTTTTTTCTGCAGGCAAATATTTTGCATAAGATCAGGATCCTTTAATTGATAGTTTTTTTTAGCTTAAAAGATTAGGAAATTTAATGCATTTGTTGAAATCTTTTTACATTATTTCGTGTGTTCAACGAGTATAAACAGTCTTAAATTAGTTTAGATAATTTTAGTTTTAATTCTAAGCGTATTAATTTGTATAGAATTAAAAATATAATAAATTGAAGAAGTATAATTATAATTATGAACACACTTTCTGTATTTTTTAATATATATATATATATATATATATATATATATATATATATATATATATATATATATATATATATATATATATATATATATATATATATATATATATATATATATATATATATATATATACATATATATATATATATATATATATATATATATATATATATATATATATATATATATATATATATATATATACATATATATATATATATATATATATATATATATATATATATATATATATATATATATATATATATATATATATATATATATTAAAATTATTCCTGTTAGGATTTAATTGGAATAGTTTATTGTGTGTGTGCAATAATGAAAGCGTAAATTGAATAAAGAGCAACTTTTCAGATTTTCCATTTAAAAGAAGAAAAATGAGGGTTCGTACCAGTTTAACCCCTTAACGATCGGTTAATTTTCAAGAAAACGGTCATAAAAGTGCCTATTTTGCCAAATACCGGTATTTGATTAGTGCTGACATCTAGTTTAAAATAAGCTAACTATCTTTAATTACCTTAAAAATATCCTGGTACAGTCATCTGGTGTGTAAAATGAGAAATAAAATATTTTCTGGGCAAAAGAAATTAATTATTTTATTCTTATTGGCACGTTACTGCTGAACACTCCAGCCCGGAAATTTCTAGGGAGCGAGAAATAGAAGGCGAAACCTCACCCTGTCATTTTTTCGGGAGCGAGAAAGAAGGAGTTAAGAAATTATGAACAGCTAATGGTAAATGACAAGAAATGTGACCAGTATTAATCAAAAGATTTTTACACAAAGATGAAATTTAAGGAAATTTACGTCTCCTTGCTATTGTAAATAAATGAAAAAGAGGGAATCAATAAAGTCTTTTCCTGCGAAATACGAAAATTTTTTTTCTTCTATTTTGATAACATCATAATAAAATTTCTGAATTGATTGTATTTGATACTGATGGTCATCTATTCTCCTTAGTTTAACTTAAATTGTAAACTAACCCTTTTATTAATATTTTTTGTAAGTCTAAATAAAAGTCTTAAGCAGTAGTTGCTTTTAAGCGAATGTTTAAAATTAACTGATGAAAATGAAATTGCTAAATGAATTTAATTTGAATTAGTAAAATAAAATATCAGAACACAATTCTTTTATTCATATTTTTTGTTTGCTTTGCGGTATTCTTAAAATTTTTCTGAAGATTTATTGCTTTTATACATTTGCATAATATTCATATTATCCACGGTTAAAATTTAGTACGAAAATGTCTTCCTTTATAAATATTTTATAAGACAAAACTTAACTTAAAAAGCACTTAAACAAAACAGAACTGAAAGTTAAACTGTAAGCAAACTGTCTATTATTAAATTTATCCAACTACATAATCATTAAGCTTTTTTCTACATATGTAAATGCCAGATGGCACAGAAAGAAAACTTTAAAAAAAAAAAAAAAAAAAAAAAAAAAAAAAAAAAAAAAAACTTTTTGAACTATATAATTTTTTTTCTCTTTTTTGAAGGAAGAATTATAAGTGTTAAAATTATATCACGCTCAATTTCTCCGTAAATAAACATGAAAATGACATATGAAAAGCGATAACAAATATTTTTGCTTGATTATATAATGTTATTTAGTGCTTTCAGCTAAATAAATGTTTCAATAAAAAATATAGATTGATCAAAAAGATGAAATTTATTAACTTCTGAGGTGATCAAAAAATTGTGTTCTCAAATGCAGCACTACCCAGTGGTTAAACAATCTTAATATGCAGTTCTTTGGGATTAATTAATATCAGCAAACAGCCTAAGTATATTAGAGGGAACTCTCTAAATCTTAATCCTATATAGGTATCTTCAAAGAAAAAAAACTCGTTAAAAAGGATATTAGAAAAAATATGGGATATAGATAGCAAAAGGTCAAAAATTAAATCATAGAGTCTCGTAGAATCTAAGCCAAAACAAGATAAACTGGTTCAAAAATTGAGGTGAGGGCATTTTAAATATTTAGAATATAATGTATACTAATACTTCGAAAATATGCATGCTTTCTAATATATTTGTTTGATTCAGTTAATACGCCTGCTAGTGTATTTTTTATCAATGATGGTAAATTAATATTATTTACAATTCACCACTGAACTTCTTTGCACTTTTATGAATTAAATGCTGGGATTTGATAAAATCCTTCTTGTTTTTTGCTTCTAATGTTGTTAAATGTCTAAGAAATGAAATTTTCTGGTGCATATGATTTAGAAAATTATTAACCGATTGTGCTTTGATATTGACATTAAACTGGAAAGCAAAATAATATGATTCACGCAATAGTTTAATAGATTTGAATTCAAGTATTACAAAAGCAAATTAGTGTTTTATGTAATAAATTATACAAATGTCACTAGTGTTAATTTTAAATTCATTTTTTAATAAATATCCCTTTCTCATCATGATACACGTTAGAAGTTCATCAAAAATCGGTTTAGGTTAAGAGCTGTCTGTTTTTCAGCAATTATAAATTAATGATTTTTTCAATCAATTTTGTGCACTTATTTGAAGGGGCTTTTAAGAACTTAGTGATTCGTACATCATTTAATGTTTAAAAATATAAGCTTATAATCTAAGTAGTAAAACACACGAAATATCTTAGATATAAAGCAACACACAGAAAAAACAACTTTGCGAAATAATCAATTCCAGCAGGAAATAACTTAATGGTAATGATATCTGCATAAATTTTTGTATAGCCTCAAAAACAATAGTTCTTGATGTTTTGTTTTACATACTTTTTATGGATTTTATGCTAGTGATTATAAAAATATGGAAATGAATGCGAGATATTTTCTGAAAGTTTTGTATCGTTGTCATAATAATTTCACGCTTTTATGATCTTAACGAGAAATACTTTATGTAAAAATGAATGAACGCTGGTTCCATTTGGTGAGTACATAGCAGTACATTTTTCAAATACTAATTTGCTTTCTGATATAGTATAAACTATTTGTAATGAGAAATATTTTTTAAGCTGACTAATCTTACAACTGTACACATTTAGGGATAGTGACACTTTCATAATAACGATTAATATTTAGTTATGTTTTATAGCGACCTATACTAGCTAGTTAGGTTAAACTGGCCACTTAACTTACATTGAGAAAAAAATTATGGTCAAAACAATCAGAATATGGTCAAATTTACAGTGTTTCTGGCTCTGTGAGAACACCAAAAACCATATTAATTTTTACCTATGCGCTTTGGTAATGACTTCTTGGTAAAATCTACAATAATATATATATGGTTTTTATTACATTGTTGTTCGGTTTTAAATTGCTGCAAAATGAGGTAATTTTAAAAGTGCAGTAAACTTATTAACTTTGCTTTTCGTCGATGATTTTTTTTCTTATGTAAGCCGTAATTTAACATCTACCAACATTTAAAATTATTAAAAATATACATTTGCAAATGTACAAATGCCTGGACAAGGCTGAGCTAAATCAGCTTAACTGTTATTAAATTACTACATTAGGGCAAGTAAAATAACTGTCAGGACAGTCCCAAAGGAAACAGTGTAAAGACGTTTGGAAAATAATGATCTATATGCTTGCAGATCTCTCAGATGCATTCCGCTCACTGTAATTCATTGTCGCCGGCAAGACTGGAGAAAAGAACAGGCAATGTTGACATCGTCACAAGAGGCTTATGTGACGTTTTTCGACGAGACCGAGAAAGTTTGCACTCTAATTCACATCGGACTTTCATATGGAGAACGCACAGATGTCCATTACAACCATGACAACATCAATGAACAGAACCGATACGGTGGTGTAGGATTGCTCGTTTGGAGGCGGAAGTGGACTGGTTTCCAAAACAGATCTGCATGCTACACGGAACCATGGCAATCCGAATTTACCGGGACATCATTTTGGAACAAAATGAACGTTTATTTAAGATTGTGATGGGCGCACAATGTGTGCTTATGAATAACAACTCTTGTCCTCCCCGAGCAAACATCGTAAACGAATGCCTTCAATCAATGCCAAGATATAATCCAGAATTCTCACCTGACTTGCTCGCAATAGATCATGTATGAAACATGCTTGGCTGACGAGTTGCAGCCCGCCAACCAACCCCAACACGTGTAACGGAGAGCATTGCTTGTTGAGTGAGGTAATTTTCCCCACATAAGCTGGGTGATATGAAACACGTCATGTCAAGGAGCTGTACTGAGTGCATCTAAGAGGATAATTAATTTTTTCAAAGGACTTACTGTTTACAATTGATCCATGGAGAAAATGTCATAGTTTTTATTAATTGTATCAAAACTAAAACATCATATTTTAGTTCTTTATTTTTTGTTCAATAAATGGGCATTATGAATAAGATACGTTTGTTTTGTTTCTGATTCTTTATGTGCCGGAGTTGGCATTATTCTTAATTATATGATCATGAGTTTATTTACCTGATTATCGAAAATATATAGTTAAAATTCATCAAATCCTAGAATAACTGAATTCAGCGAGAATTTTCCTGTATCTATACAATCAGATGTATCATGCCCTGTTTCGATTCATGTATAAGCTTTTATTAATCTAATTATACTTATATTAATTTAATAAGGTTTACTAATTAATTTAATTACGTTAAAATAAGTTTTGTAACAATTCCTAAGATATTGCCTTTTAAACGTACTGATGTATTTAAAATTTAAGGTAAAGCCGTAAAATTTAATTCTATCATATGCAAATTTACTCTTAAAATTATTAATAATTCTTAGTAAATAATTTAGTGTTGATACTTATATTGCTGATTCATATAAATAAGCAATTTAATTTATGTAAGAAAATATATATACCATTAAACTGTTCACCAAACGGGACATACCTTTTAACAAAAAAGACCCTTCATTTTTAAAAAAAAATAAATTGTAAATTTTACATTTTTGAAAGGAATCCGACCGTGAAAAAAAATTTTTGGTATGCGTCAAAACACTTTTTTTTTCAAGGAGTAAATGGAGAGAAGACATACGGTTATTTGACTATAAGGACTGCCCCATCACCTTGCTGTCACGAGAATTTAAATTCATGCTCTCCATTCTATCCAAATAAGAAAGAATTGCACGAAGTTGTCCAAAAAGAAAATAATAAAACGGAAAGAAAGAATATTGAAAAAGAAATTGAATGCATCTATTACTCTCCTTCTGTGAATGAACCTGAAATGCGATGACTTAACTTTTTTTTAGACTTTTCCTCGTGAGGAGCTTTAATATAAAAATTTTCTGAAAACAATGTTTTTCTATGCAGAGGACAGGCATATATCATTTTCCTGATTATTTATTAAGTATATTTGTTTTTATAAACAGAGGTTTATGTAATAACCACACTTAATTTGTACTTTTTTTTAGGATCCCTGTAAAAAGTTTAGTATAACAAAACAATGCTTTAGTGAAGAAAAAGTCACGATCAAAATTTGTCGAACCGGAATCCGAGGAAATGAGGAGGGCGGTATGAGAAATGACAGAACCAGTTTAATTGTTTTGTGAAACTTTGAGGTGGTTTTAGTAATCGCCCTTCTGTTCCATTTTGTTGATTTCAATTAAACAGGCTCATTTTTACATGCGTCTTTCTCTGTACACTATAAAAAGAAGAAAAAAAAAGCACTATTACTGGAAGATATCTAAGCAACTAGGATTTCCACGAATTTTTCTTGTATACAAAACTTTAGTATACAGTTTCTTCTCAGGTAGTATTACATGATTAAACTTAGCCAAGAACACTTAGAAACTCTTTAGAAAATATACCAAGAAACTGATTACAGAATTACAGGGGTTTTCTTTGTATGGTTACCAAGAGGCATTTAGTACTTCACTAAGAAGCCTTTAGTAAATATACAGAAAAAAATACATTTGTATTATTAGGAACACACAGTAGATCATAAAAATTTTTAGTAATGAAAAAATAATGTGGAAAATAATCTTAATGTGGACAAATAATCTAATAAAAATAATCTTAATGTGGACAAATAATCTAATAAAAATAATCTTAATGTGGAACTCACACCATATAATGTTTTTAACTGCCCTGCAGTCGCTTCAGGCCTTCACCTCTTGAACTACCCTGCAGAAGAAGATTTATATTCATTTAATGCTATAGAGATAGCAAAGACTATTCAAGCACGCCGTGAGATATGATTCAATTGAGGATACGACACCAACCAACCGAAACAAAGCAAGAACAGGTAGCTGATCAAGATACGGGTGAATTTATAGAAACTGATGAGTAATCTGTAACGCTACTAAAGGATTTCTAGTAAATTTATGCAAAATTATTTACTGTGCAGTGATTTGTTAGAATTTGCTTTTTCTGCTTTCGGCATTTTTATTTTTTTATTTTCCATCTTATATTACTTCTTGCTGTCCCTAAAGAGTATACTTTTACTAAGATTCATAAAACGTATACTAAAAGTAGTACATATACTAACAGAGCATCCGGCAACTATAGAAAGATTTAGGAACATAACAATGAAAACGTGGATGTGCACTTATTCATACACATACAGAATTTTCATTCTGAATTTACGGTAATATAACAGACAGCAGCTTGTTTACCAAATTAACCAAAAAGTTTCACAATTATGATTTTTTTTTACCTTTTTGGTTTCAAAACCGTGCTAATTGGAAATGGCGGACAAACATTTGTACTGAAACTAAAGCACAGAACATTGTTACGTATTTGAATCAATACTTAATGAACCACGGATGCCACGTGATCTAGCAGGCAAGATTCTTTAGCAAAAACCCAAACTGTGATTGTTCTCAGACCTCGTGTACAACTTAACACATATTACTCTTTTGTTCTTCAATTGACTGCTATCGAATTGAATTTTATGTAGGATTATAATCATAAATACCATAAATAGTTCTGGAGGCAATCCAAAATAATGCAAGGAATCAAGGAAGTAATTGAGCACAGGTTATTATCTTTTCAGGCAATCAACACTATACCTTTATAACTACCCATTTATTAGCTTGCAATTACTCTAAATTAAGTTGTAAGTCTTTCCGTACATTTCCCACGTATATCTTAATGGGTATTATTTATTTACAATTTTGACTTGAATCACGGTTTTACTGCAAATATTGTAAATATGTTAAACATTATTTACGCTAGTTTTGTTTTAATCATGTTGCAGTAAGTTTCTAGGTCAAGGTGATCTAGGTTCGAGGGTGGTCGCTGGCAGGCCTTTCGATTTAGAGTGAAGCTAACGTGAATTGTGATATAAAGGTGCTCTACTCCTCGGATGCTTCCTTCGACTGTTTGGTATGAGTTAAACTTCGCTTTTCGTTTGGTAATGGACATTAGAGTTAGGCTGCGGTTGAGTTGTGTTTCGTACAGTGAACCGGGGATGTAGTTTAATTAGTTTATCTAGTGGTGCTATCTTTCGTGAGGGATAGGAAATATTAGATTTTTTAGCTTAAGCAGCTGTGTGGTGATGTCATATAAGCGTGAATGAGAACTTCGTATTCGAATAACATAGTGGCATAAATGATACTCCTCATGTCTTGAAGGAATGGAGGAAAAAATGTGGTGTCAGCGCTGGGATACGAACAACAAATGACTTAGTTTCCAACTTTCGAACTAGTTTTTCAATGGCAATTGTGCAATTAGGCAATTGCGCAAAATCAACAGAAACTAATTTTGTTAAAAAAATGCTTAAAAAATAACATTCCTACTTTATGCTTTTTTAAGCATCACAGGTGTAAAATAGAGATATAATTTTTAATTAGTAATTACAATTTTTTAAAAAAAACTTTACTACATTGTGCACGAAATTTTGAAATAAATAAAAGTGTTTTTCAATACCATTGTGAAAAGATTTGAAATAAAAATTATTATAAATAATGCATATTTTTCGTAAATTGATTAAAAACATTAATAAGAAACTTTGATATAACAAAAATATGTATGTATGTTTTTTAAATTCAGTAGAGGTCTCAATTTCTTTGATGATGACAAACATTTAATTCGATTACTGTCAATAAAAAATTACTTTCGTACCTAACGTGAATAAATCTAAGAAAAAAATAAATAAAGTATTTCATACTTCAAGTAATCTGCTTATGAAAATACTTCAATTTATCTGCTTTAAGCATTTAAATTTGACGCATGGACATGCAAAATAATCCATTTAAAAAAAATGAATTTTTATCGTTTGTGAAGTATTTATTAAATATTTCATGAACTTAATTTAATTAAGTAGCAAATTACGTTAATATCAAAAAGTATATCGGAAAACTCTATATTTATTTTTAAATTTTATTTTCCATACATTAATGCAGAATATATTAATACTATAACTCAAATATTTCTTTAAAGTATATATGTTTTCCTTTCCTTGTGATTAATTAGTTTTCAGTATTCCTGTTATGCTTGTTTAAATCATTTATTTATTGACAAAAATACACTATATTTGTAAAAGATATAAATATATTTTATGGTAAATGCCGAAAAAAAAGAGAGGTTAAATTTCTTGTTCTTGAAACTGACTATCGGTGAAAGCCAAAATTTTTTTAAAGTTATCACATTTCGAAATAGATATTGAATATTGCTATAAACTTATTTATAAAAATATTAATTGATTTATTTCTTTGAATTTTATTACTGATTTATTAAAGAATTAGAATCAAATTTTTATTCTCTATTACAAAAGATAATATTTATTTTCGTTTTTAATAGAAACCCTAGATTTTGAGGGTCAGGAATCCAAGCTTATGAAAAAAAAATTTGTCTGATTTTGCAAATAAAAATTAAATGACATATTAATTAAAATATTTAAAAATAATTAGCATAATGAAGGATTAAGATATTAGGATTTTAGGATTTATCATTAAAAGTTTATTACTGTTAAAAGTTTATATTAAGATTTTAGGAATTATCATTAAAAGTTTTCTATCATTAAGAGTTTATATTAGGTTTTTAAGATTTATCATTAAAAGTTTATTATCATTAAAAGTTTATATTAGGATTTTAGGATTTATCGTTAAAGGTTTTCTTATCCCGACCAAAAAGTCTGATCATTTGATCAAAAGTTATTCATAGAGATCCATTTTTTTCTTGTGTACTGTACAAGAATTTAAAGATAAGTAAATTGTTTGCAAATTTCAAATAACTTACTTGATTCTTCATTATATTTTATGAATACTCCTTCAATGCGTATGAATAAAATGGTTTAATAATAAGTTTAATTTTAAATTAAAATTTAAAAAGAAATCACGCACAATTCACTTAAATGTTCCAGAATATAGTTTTCAATGGTACTTAATATTTTTCAGTTTTCAGGGAGGGAGCAGTGATGGCTCAGGGGATAGAGCGTTCACCTTCCAATGATTTGAACCGGGTTCGAATCCCTGCAATGGCTGGTCGATACGATCTGGCTCGCATCGACAACAGTGCTGACTCAAAATATCCTCATTGGTAGACGGATCATGGCTTGGAGTCCCATTGTCATCAGTCTGAGCGTGTGATGTTTTCGTGATTTTCCTCTCCATGTAACGCAAATGCGGTTTAGTTCCATCAAAAAGTCATCCAAGACGACCCAATTTCTCCCAATAGTTGATCCAGGAATTTCCTAGAGTTTTGGATCGGGCTCAAAATTACTAATCTACGGAGTTGAACATTAGTAGTCATAAACCCCAAAATTTATGTCGTCTGTTCAACGACGGTTATAGAATAAAATTTTTAGGAAGCTGGCCGGGATAGCCTAGTTGGTAAGGCATTGGAATCGTGTTCGTGAAAAACAGAGTTTGAATCCAGCCGGCAGGAGAATCCCCGTGTATTAAACGGCGACTCGCGCACGTTAAATCTGCGGGGTTCACAAAGTTTTCCAAGTTCTCATTAAAAATAAATAACTTTGGTGATACTGATCCAGGAGTTCTCTTGTCGTCAGGATTGGCCTCCCCTCGAGTCGGCCTTGACTTGGCAGTACCTTAAGATAGATGACGGTTAACACTGTCTGTAGCCTAACTCCACAAACTTAGCTACATGATGTTAATAGGCACCAGAATTTTTTTTAACCTCACCTGGAGGAGGTCTTCTGGATTGGGTTCAAACTTACAAGGCTACGAAGTTGAACATTGGTTGCAGTAAACTCAAATTTGGGTTGACTGTTCAATGACGAATGTTAAATAAAACGAAATAAAATTTTTGGGGAGCAATTTATAATTTATAATTAAACTGATTGTAAATACCACAAGTAAATAATTATACATTTACAGAAAGTATAAAAATATTGACTTCTGTTCATTGCTTTTCATAGTTTGATATGAAATATACGCGAATATTCCGTACAACACGGAAAAATACATCCATTTCCTCAAGCCTCAGGAGTACTACGAAGGGGTTATTTTGATGTCACCTTATATCCGTTGTCATATTTACCCCAAAAGGCATTTTTAGTTCCAAAAATACCTGTCGCAAATTTAGTTTCTACACTGTAAAAAGTTACGGTATAATATACTTGCACTCTGGTTGCAAGTGCTTTTAATCGTAATATGGTCCAGAATATTTTACTGCTTAGGTATTATCCTATTAAAGTATTGTCTTTTTCATAATGATACCTACTAAGTAAATTTCATTGAAGTGGAGAAAACAGAACTCGAGTAAAATAGCCGTATTGCATAAGTACACTTCTGATATAAAAAAAACAATATAATTCTGGTTAATGAAACCAAATTATACAATATTTAAGCAATTCATTTGGTAGTTTTTCCGTACAAATGGTAACGGTTTCCCAAAAGTTCTGGTTTTTAGAATTACATAATTATTTATATTTCTGAATGATATATTTACAAAATATATTTATTGAAAATATATTTATTTACAAAATATAGTCAAACCTTTAACTAGTTTACTAAGAAATTTTCATAAATATTTAAGACCTTTAAAACTGCTAAACTAAATCAGTTTATACGAAATTTATTATTAGTTTCTCCAGACATTTTTTTTTTCTAAATTCATTCAGAATATTTCATTACATGTTTCACGATAAACCTAGCATTATTTTGCTTTTATCACGTTTGATAAAACAATTTTTATTTTCCCACTACAAATTATTATTACGATAATTGATCTTTGAATTAAAAAAAAAAAACATTTTGAGAAGTTTTAACCATATTAAGTTTCTGTATTTCGTGATTTTAATTCAAAGCATCGATCCTAGTCTATTGCTGTAATCAAAACTTCTAGATCTAAATTAAAACTGGAAGTCGTATCAGTGATTTAATTCAAACGAGACATATTGATCAGTACATGAATAGAAATTTAAAATAAATTCGAAGCAAAATTCCATTTCATTATTGTACTCCATATTGAGCTCCAAAATCTCTAGACTATTCTTTTATTTGATGTAGTAAATAAAGAAAACACCGAAAGCAATGCGATTACACGACACTCTGGGGGATGTAATTATCAAAATGTCTTTGAACTATTTCAAATTCTGTATTTAACAGTCTGATCTCTACTAAATTAAATTGCCCAAGTCGTTCAATCGACGATATTGCCTCTATAAATTCATCCTCATATATCTATTTATTCGACAATATTTTCTTACATAAACATTTAATATGATCGAGTTAAAACTATCCTGTAGCATTATTTTCCAATCTTTGACAGCTTAATTGAATCTTAGCATATTCCAATTAGAAATAAATTATTCGATATTTCGTTGAAATTACATATTATTAATGATTTCTTTAAAAAGCTTTTGTAATCAATGACTTTCACTTAATTAACGAGAAAACAAATTCCCTAAAAAAAAGCAAATTTTAATTTATTGGAATTTAACTGCAACAAAAAACTTCAGGACAAATCAATAAAAATATAAATGTTAATTTTTTTTAAGAAGTTCAGCATTGTATGCAGAATTAAATTGAAGAACCAAAACCCTCGCTTAAAAAGCGTTAGGAAGGAAATAGTTCTGTAATTAAAAAGCAATTAATTTTAGATACTTGTCATTAAATGCAATTTAACATGTTGAATTTTTTTTCAGGAACAGAAGAAGTTAATGATTGTTTCCCGTGCAATACATACTCATTTAGATTTTCTAAATTTTTTTTTTTTTTCGTATCTGAATTTACATTTTGCTTTAGATTAAGGTTTATTGATTTACTTAAAATCTGTCACGAGTATGAATAATAAATATCTGTAATCATTATTTTATTTAATAGTTTGTGTTTATAAAATATCATTCCTGGTAAAGAATATTTACGGAAATATAACAAAATCAGTGTGATTATCAAAATCAATATATATATATATATATATATATATATATATATATATATATATATATATATATATATATATATATATATATATGTAATACATATATCTGTGGCGTAACTATCACTACGAAAATTAAACATCAATTCACTGGTATATAAGACATGCTAACTTGATTCAATAATGAGGTACCTTTTGATAGATAAAGGTTGGCATGGTCGATAACTTCGCCCCCACATTGGTGACCCGGACGTGATTGGAACACACAGTAACCTCCACTTCGCAAATATCTTGACAGTAACGCCTACTTCGATGGACAGTCCACATTGAACAGTTGACCTGCTACTTGTGATAGAGACATTCTCCTCCTCCTCACTCTGTTGCTGCTCAGTCTCATCTCAAACATACACACAACGTCGGGCAGCATACACTCGACTGCTAAAGAATATGATGACGTCAGAACTCTTAATTCAGTTCACTTCAAAAATGAGTAAAAACACAATTGATTAAAGACAAACAGATGATAAAATGAAATAAACTTGATTTCACGATTAGCGGCGAACCCATCACCACATATCCATTTAAAAAACACAAAATATAAAGGATCGAAAAGGGTGTGTATGCATGATTCCATTCATATTTCCATATGATTTTTGCTTCTTGGAAAAATAACAAAGAATATTTCCTTTACAAAATTTAATATCAAATGGTTTATATGATGGTCAGTACAGTGCATGTGTTCCATGTCATAAAATACACTGCATACAATGCTTAGACAGGCTGAGTATCAAGTTATCGAGCTTGATATTGGGCAAGATTACTCTACTCAGCAAGCAATGATCTCCATTGTTCCGATGCACAAGTAGAAAGTACGAGTTGCAACTCATTAGCCATACATATCCCACACATGCTCTATCAAATTGAAGTCATGTGAATATGCTGGCCATTCCATATGGTTGTCCTACGATTGAAGGCATGCGTTTATGATATTTGTTTGGTGGGGACAGTCGTTGTTTCAGAATTATGCCCTGATAAATTTAACCTGTTCTGTTCTGGATGCCAGCAGAATTCCACCTCAAACTAGCAATCATGTGGCTCCGTAACGGTGTGGTTCAATGATGCTGTGTTGGTTATAACTGGTATCTAGAGATCTCTATATGAAAGTCCGCAAGTATCAATCGCCAAGCTAAACCTGGACTTGTCGAAAAACATCTCGCAAGCCCACGTTGAATGTTTTCTCCAACAGGTTAAGCGTTGTCAGTGAGTTGAGGTAAACGGAATACATCTGACGGGCCTGCTAGCGTACAGACCAATATTTCCCAGACGTCTGTATACATTTTGCCTTGAAACTGTGGAACCAGTTCTTGCAGATAACTGTCGAGATAAGTTGAATTTTCTTTTCCGTTTGATTTCTTTACTGACAATACCGGTCTTCATCCTGCATTGTAACTCGGTGCGATCTGCACCCCTTTTACGTCTTCTGACTTTTTCATCATCTTGGAATTGTTGTCAAAGCCAAGAAAATACATTTTAAGCTATTTCAAGCTCTCCAGATACTTCTGTCTGAATTTGCCCACACACCAAGTGCCCGAAAACTCTACCAAGTAAAAATTCATCCGATTGAGTGCTCTGTTTCATAACCATTTGGCCATGGAATCAGAGGCTTAACAGAGTGCTTACGAACAATTTTAGTTCTTAGCCGCCATTCCTTATATACACTTCTCATACACTAGCATCATTGCGACTTACTGTCAGTGTGATCTGGTAGCTTCTTGTAATTTTCATATTTTCTTGAAGATGTGTGAGCTAATTTTACTGGTGAAATTTAATTTAGATTTCAATTTCCGTGTGATTTTGAATCAATCTAAAATTATGGACGTGGGTAAAAGGAAAATACATTAATACTTTTGTTTTTTTTGCCCGCATTTATAATCGCAAACGATGAAGCACTAAGCTTTCAAACATTAAAAACTTAAACCACAAAATACTTTCATTCGCACATTCATATTATTTCTTCTGATATTTTTATAATGGGCATTGAAAGCAAATTTCATAATGATGAAAGGAATGACAAGCATTACCAAAGAAATCATAATCTTTATTTCTGATAATTTCTCTTCTCTCAGCCATACGTTTCTCCTTTTGGTGGGAAGTAGTCGACGATTAGTCGAAGATGTTTTAATTACTGGGGGAGGATTGCATTTTTTCGACACAGGTGAGTGAAAGCATTGCTTCTGATGTTTTTTCTTTTTTTTTCTTTTGCTGAATCGAATTAGATCAATTACGAGACGGTAACATGAATTTATTTTATGGAAAGCTATGTTATGTCATTATAAGCAATGGCTGAAACATTCCCTACTCTTCTCTGCACGTTTCACTTTTTTAAGGTGAAATGGGGGTATATTTGATGGGGAAGAGCTTGAATTTAAACTTGACACTCATAAAAACTATTAGTCTTTCTTAACGATATATTTGTCCTATTGACTCGTGTCTCATATAGTTTGGTGCAAAATATGCAAATCTGTTACTCCAATTCATAATATCGTATTTAATAAAAATTGCATTTAAAATTGGTTTTAACTTGACACCCAAAAAATTAGTAATTTATAGTAAATAATTTAGCACATTGGAATACAAAGGTAACAATACTTAAACTATTGCCCTGATGGTCTCGTGATTTCACTGTAAGAAATTCCGAATCAAACGATGATAAGAAGTACCAGACTCAGGGTGCCAGTACTTTTATCCGTGAAATCCAATTTTATTGTAAAATGTTTCGGTAAAAAAATCTGCATCGAGTTTTCGTTAATATTTACTTAATATCAATGACACTCTGAAATTAAATAGATATTACTGTAAAAATTGCAGTATCAAATTTTTTAGTAAAATGTACTCATAATGCTGTACTCAGTGTACTAACACTTTTTACCGTAATTTGATTAGGTAGTTTTTACAGTGTAACCTCATTGAATGCAGCATGAAAAAATAGCATAAAAACGATTCTTACTTACACTGTAAAAACCTTGTTGTAATATCTCTCCAAACATAATCTTGACCAACCCAAAAAAATTGAGTGAAGAAACACTTTTTTTTCAGGTTAACACCAAATGGAGTATCCATACATAATTTAAAGGGTGTAATTCAAATCTAAACACTTTTAAAAGATGAAGCTTACACCGAACACTCGCCCATTCACACAAAACAAGAATTATTTTTACTCCGAAATTTCCTATATTGGCAAGCTTTGAATATCGTCCGTAGATTGTTTACATTTTAATACACCTGGTCGTAAGATAGTAGAAATCTTCAGCGCTTCTATTAACAAATGGTCGACGTTAAAATATGATGTACTCTTTTAGATTTTCAATAAGAATAATTATATTTTAATTTTTAAATCTCCAAAATGTACTAAGTGATTTTATCATAGATAATTTCTATCTATTTTCCTTCTGTTAAGCCTAGTTCGAAATCGTCTTATCCTTTTCTCTGTGATAATTTTATGTTCGATTTTAATAATTATTGTATATATATGCGTTATAAATTTAATAATTTTACTTTATATTGCGTTATAAAAATAACTTTACTGACTCTTACGTCATTATGTATTTACTTATCTTACTCTACTTTTATCAAAAAACTTAATGTTACTGAAAAAAATAGATAAATAAATAAATGTTGGAGCCTACTTTACACCAAGAACATTCTTGATATAGTGGAACGTTTAGTAGACCAGCACTTTCGTGAAAAGTAGGTACCTCTATTTTTGTAAACACGAATAATAATAAACAAGAATAATATTTTTGTAAACACGAATTTTGTAAACAGTGTGCCTGAGTAGAAGAAATTCAATTCTACCTCTTACATCACCCCCATTTCCCTTAAAAAATAGGGGGGAGGGAGGGTTGAAGCAAGCAAGTAGATATGGAGTTTCCTCTTATTATTTTTTATAATTTAACAAAGCTTTATATGAAAAAAAAATTTCAGGTATTAATTTTTCCGAAAAAAAATCTAAATTTCTGGAATTATTAAGAGTTTCAATAATCTTCGGAAAAAAAATATGTAGTGTTTATAAGTAATTTATTTCTCATTGAACAAATAGGTATGTTTTTTCCCTCCAGCATTAAGGATTAAGTACATTAGTTTAATTATTTTTGGGAATTTTTTGCTTAAGACAAAATTAAAAATAAAATATCAATTAAGTTTTTAATTAACTTATTACTTGCATTCGGTGAATAACTTACCTTTTTAATTTTTCTCTTTAAAGGTTGTATTTTTTCCTCAAAACCTTTGCTAATAACCTCTTATTGTATAAGCTTTGTAGTGAATAATAAACTGGAAATTATGCGCTAAATATGTAAATAATGTTTATTTGTGAACAAGTGTTAAGAGGTATCTTAGTAACCAAACTTTATTTTTGTGTGACGAGGATAACTTAACAGCACCACTTTCCTTTGAGATCACTCTAGTAAATGTAGTATGCATTGTTTCATTATCGTTAAGTTACTTCTGATGGTCAAAGTAAATCAATATTTCTATATGTAATTGTATTTTCATTTATTAATATATTTTTAGCATATCCCTTTAATTTTATTATTTTCATAAAAGTATAAATGTTTTTAAAATTAAAAACAAGAAAGAAAATTATATTGCGTAATTAATGCACATATTTGAGGGTAATCTATACATAAATTGTATCTTAATGATTTATCATGACATTGAATATATTTTAATTTGTTTGTATCGAACAACTTTAATTTTAATTTTAAGTAGGATTGTTAAATTTTGAACAATAATACATCTTTGCTTTTTGAATCCTAAAAAAACGTTTTGAACAAAACTTAAAACTAACTAGCTTACCCATTAACGACTGCATTTTCTTATATGCTGTGACCCAAATTGGTCCGATTAAAAAATTAGTTACTTTCTTTAATTAAATGAATATTTTCTTTCATTATCTACTATTTAATTTCTGAAAAGAACGAAAAGCATTTTATTCATGTGAATGCAGTCCTGCTTTAGATAAGAAGAATTCCCGTAATTCGTATGACGTATATGTCATCCTAGATCAACGTGGGTTTTAAAATAATGAAGTGTCATTTGAAATTTTTGTGATCATAATTGTGAAGAATACACCGAAGAGCCATTACATTATAACCACCCTCTATCTATAACAATGGGCTCGCCCGGGTTTTCATGGTTTCTCGCCCAGGAACAATGTTTTCATGGGACACATTAGGACCCATAATCCTCATAGAACAATCCATGACTTCTGTAAGCTACTTGAACATAGTTGCAGACCAGATTCACCCATTCATGGCAATAGTTTTTCCTGCGGGGGATGGTGTTTACCAACAAGATAATGCACCATGTCTTAAGGGTTGAATCGTCATGGATTGGTTCGAGAAACATTCCAGTTACTTTCAAGTCATGTCTTGGCCCCCAAATTCACCTGACCTTAATTCAATAGAGCATTTGTGGTCCTACTTGGAAAGCCAAATTCATGCAACCACGCAAAGGAATTGCAGGACCAGTTGGTGAGCACTTGGTAGCAGATACCTCAGACTACCTATCAGCACCTTGTGGAAGCAATGCCACGGCGGGTGCTTGCAGTTTTGAGGGCTAAAGGTGGTCCTACATGTTATTAGCAGGGTGGTATGTAATGGATCTTCGGTGTATATCGTATATAGGCAACATTGATGGTCCCATCCATGAGTAATGTCATATTTAAACTACAAACACTTAAATTGAAGTTTATAAAAGTTTCCTTAAATTGCAAAAGTAACTTTCATATTTCTTCTCTACTCTTTTAAAAATCTATTTTATTTTCAGAATTTCATCAAAAGGTGACAGTATGGCATAAATGAGGAATTTCTTTACCTATTTTGATAGTAAATTTTACTCTGTATTCTTTCAATTAACCAGTATTTGACACAAAAAACTATGTCTTAGCATAGCTAGTCCAACACACATGGTTGTGGGGCTATATTGGACGTATTCATTCTGAACCCATTCAATTTCCAATGGATGAATTATAAATTGGTTGTAAATGTAACACGTTAGATTTTATTTACTTTCTAAAATAGAATTTTGCAGAATAATATACATTTACACTTAATTTTATAGAATGATATATATTTAACACTTAGTGATTCCGATATCAAGTAAAATATTTAGCTCGAAACTTTATAATAATTTACTCCTTAAATATCTTAAGAAACCTTAATGAAGATATTTTATCACATTTGTTAAGAGAATATAAATCAATGTAGATGAATTAGAGAAGAATATTTGTCATAATTTGTCATGTCATAATTTGTCATAATAATATTTGTCATAAGAAGAATATTTGTCATAAATAGAATTTTGTAGAATAATATACATTTACACTTAATTTTATAGAATAATATACATTTACTTTTAATGATTCCAATATCAAGTAAAATATTTAGCTCGAAACTTTATAATAAATGATTCCTTAAATATCTTAAGAGACCTTAAAGGAGATATTTTATCACATTTGTTAAGAGAATATAAATCAATGTAGATGAATTAGAGAAGAATATTTGTCATTCATTTAAGTAAAACAGAATAGCAGCGAATGTTACTGTCTTCTATTTTGCGCACTGTTTATATTGCTCCAGTATAGAGCGAAATATCGCTAAGCTATGCACTCTGTCTATTGTCCATTCGGACCATTTCATCATTAGTTTAAAACCATGGATATAAATTGATTATACTTAAAGTTAGTTCTGCTCTTTTAAGTGAATCAAATTTAATAATGGTTTCAAAGCATTCAAAATGTATTTCCTAGTATAGCGAAATGCTCTATTAAAAATTAGTATTTTAATTCAAATATATCAATATTTATTCCCCCGAAAAGGCTTGGATAGAAATTAATTTAATTTTCGCTAATTATCGCTTTCTGAATGGTTAATTAGTAAGTTATCAAGTTTTTACACACTTGTTCTATATCTCGTCCATATCCCATCCGTGTAGTTGAAGTAGTTTGGACAAAAAAATCCGTCAAAATTATTAAGAAAAAAATAAACAATCTCTTAATTCCAGACACGAAACAGAAAGTAGGTATAATTGAAATTGCTGTTAAAAAATACTTCATGAGATCGAAATTACATTAAATATGGTTTTTGGACAAATTTGTACAACATGTCCACACTAACTCCCTTTCCTCTATGATGCTTATAGACAAATACGTTTTATTTAGAAGGATATTAATTAATATTCTATTTCAAAAAAACAAAACATTTGTTAAATAATTGTTCAAGTTTATTGCTATATTTAAATATAAAGAATGGTTTTAACGAACAGAGTATCAATGTTTTCAACTCACATTGGTCTTTTTCCGATAATTTATAAAAAAATAAAAATAAAAATAAAAAAAGAATTCAAACCGTACTTACAGATCTATGCTGTGTTCTTTTCCCTTGCTATTGGAAAGAGAAATCAGTATTTCCTAAAAAAATTCCATCTTTGTGAAAAAAAGGCATTTTTAAACAACATAAAAGAATTAATCTAATAATAATTTATGTAAAAAAAGAATTTAAAGCATGTTTATTGATCTTTACTATATTTTTTTCTCTCTTTATTGGAAAGAGAAATCAGTATTTTTTAAAACAATTCCGTCTTTGTGAAAAAAGGCATTTTTAAATGAGTTAATCTTGCTTTTAGAATTAAGACCAGGAGATAGTGACTAAAAGGGAATTATTCAAAACGAGCACCTCTTGCCTGCCAGAAGTCGAAAAGAAATTAGACGTTATGGCGCATTTCCCCAACCATGATTTGGACAGTAATAGCAATTGATTGTTGTAAATGGTATAACGTTTGGAGATTTTAGAACTTAAGAAATTTAAATTTTTCCAGTAATCGGAAGTTCGTAACGACTATTGTATTAAGTTAAAACATTATCGAAACCATTTAACAGCACACAAAAATTTTTGCAAATATAATTATTCTCAAAAAAGAATGGGGTATGCTTTGTGCTATGTGGACTAAAACGGAAAATACCAAGAATTTGTTCTTTACTCACGTGGTGTTTTATTCTAGTAGTCATTTTACTTAAAAATTCTACATAAAATTTTTCCATTCCACTAAAATGTCATTTTTGGGAAAAATATATATGAAATAAATTTAATATTCGCATTATTAGAAACATTTTAGGTCTGTCTTGTCAAGACAGTATTTAAAAACGACGATCAGTTTGCGTTTAACAAAACAAATATTACATTTTATTAAAAATGTTTTAATTACCATAAAAATGTAAGTTTTTACTAATATCATGCATTCTTGGGAATAGAAACTTATTGATTATTTAAATCCTTATCTATAGGTCCTTCTTTTTCTGAAAAAGGAATAATTTTCTTAATTTTCTGTAATTAATTGATAAGGAAAGAAATTAAATTCTATGTGGCGAGCATGTTTTTTTACAAGACAAGCTTGGAGGAATTCTTTCGCCTTAAAGAATTCAAGCCTCTAATGAGGCCTTGTTTTACAGCACTCAAAAATGATGAATGAAATGATAACAGAACTCTAATAAAATTTAATTAGTAATCAGATTTTCTTTTGCTGAGAATCAAGTTTAATAATTTGGGGGTTCAACTTTAAATAAACTACTTAATAAAGAAAAAATAATAATTTTCAAAAAAAAAACTTTGGAAGCATGAAATAAGTTAAAAGTTTGTTAAGTGTTAATCGAAACTCAATAGTTTCGATTGACACATAATAAGTATTTCATATTTTATAACTAACCTTACAAAAATTTAAATTGCAAACATCTTTGCGCAATTACATGTAATTTAAAAGAACAAAATCATTTTTTTAATAATTTTTAATGACTTTTAAAAGAGCAGTTATTTAACCTCTCTAAAAAGTTAAATTTCTTCTGAATTTCTCCAGAGGAATGGTTCTTCATATAAGGTTCTTTTTCTATATTAAATTGGTATGCATTTAACAAAAGAACTAAATCATTTTATTAAAAATATCATTATCATTAAAACTATCAGTTAATTAATATTATTTATAATAACATTTGTATGAACAAAAATTTTACTTATTATTCAAAGTCTTTCCTACAGTTTTTTTTCTTCCATAAAAAGAATATTTTCTTCCATTTTCCGTAACCAATTGAAAAGGAAACGAGTCAAACCTACGTGACGAGCATGCATTCTAATGAATAGCCCACCGGACAGATGTTTTCCGGGGAAATATTCCACACCTCTTCTTCCAGAAAAAGAATAAAAAAATTTCAAGTGAGACGCCATTGCACCAAAGAAAATAAAAATTCCAGGCATGGGCTTTGATGTTTTTCTTCCTGAAGTAAATTGAGAGAAGACGTACGGTTATTTGCCTACAAAGACTGCACCTTTTCTATACTGTCTGGGGAATTTAAATTCATGCCCTCTTCTTTACCCAAATAAGAAGGAATTGCGGGAAATTGTCCAAGTGAAGAATAATAGAAATAGAAGGATAGAATATTGAAAAAGAAATTGAATGCATATGTTATTCTTTTGAGTCAATGAAGGGTTTTTAAAGGGGTATATTTTGTAAAGCGGAATATCTTTTTCATTGGATACAATAAAAGTTCTTATAAAGTAACAGCTTGCCAGCAAAATAAATATTTTTTAAGCAAATTTTATGATTGTTTATCACGTGTTTGTTTATATTTTTACGTATTCAATATTATGTTGCATAACACTGGTTAAACAGTATATTCCGCAAGCATTGCGCATAAACGTGTTTTGATTAAAAATCGGAGATTGTTTGATATCCAAATGTGCAAATGTAGAATAAAATGTCCAAATGCTATTTTTATAATAAACAGCTTTTGAATTCTAACATCATTTAAATTATATAGCGTGAAAATAAACATCTTAACAACATTTAATCTACACTGTTTGAAAATTCTCCGTAAAATGAGTAAATAGCAATTTATTTGTTTAATATTTTACCATATTTTCAGTCAAATAACCAAAAAGAAGATGATATTTAATTTGTTAAGTGTGAGAAAAATTTATTGATTGTTTTTACCTAATACTGTTTAGCAACTAGAATTCGATCTACTCCATCTGGACCAGGGATTCCCAAAGTGGTCTATATCAACCCCAAGGGGTCGACGACAACCTGCAAGGGGTCCATGTCAAGTGAAAAAAAATTGCGGGTCCATGAAATGAAAATGGGGGTTAACGATAGTGGATCTCATCTAAGCCGGTCGTGACTTTTAATTTTGACATTTCATGAATGGAATAATCAACATGCACTGATTGTACTTATTTACTTACATTATACTACCTTATATAAAGACATACGTCTATATACATTCTACATAATTTATAAAAGTAGCTATGAAGTAAAAATTTTATTAAAATTTAAGTTATTAGGATTATTTTTTAATATATGAAACTGAATTATTATAAACTAGCAGTTGCCTGCAGCTCCACCCTCATACGTTTAAATTTTCTTTGCGTGCAAGGTTTCATTTTAACAAAAAAATAATACCCTAGAGCTATAAATTGTAGCCTAGCCTGTGTCAACTCTTTAGCTAGCTAGAACTCCAACTTCATCTGCGCGCAAGATCACGGAGATTTGTTGCCTAGTTTTTACGTGAAAACGTAATAAACAGACCGGTAATACACTACTACGATTTTGCATACAAACTTATTTCCGCAATTATAATAGTAGTAGCGGAGTACGGGTTTAAAAGTGCACTATTTTATTCCATTTACACTATTATATTAATTAAATTAGTAATTAAATTAGTTTGAATTCAATTAATAAATGTATAAAATTAGCATATGTTTCTTCTTAAGTTTTTCACCTTACACTTCACTATAGTTAGAAATTTCAACCTTTCACAGTGAGTAGCACTATACCAGCTGTAAAAATAAAATTTGAAAATGATGAATTTACAAAAAATCAATATCAGGTAAACAGGGGGTCTACTCAAAACCGAAAAACATGGCAAGGAGTCTACGATAAAAAAGTTCGGGAACCACTGATCTAGACCCACCTTATAAAGTTATTTTGTTTCATGCAGATGGTTACATACTAAAGCTAAGAGTGCTAATCAGTCAATGTTATGACAGACTGAACAGAAGTTCGACTCTCAGTGTTGACACCCCAATATTTCTTAAATTCGTTTAATTTATGCAGAGTTTCCAGTGTCCCGCACTTATCAATCGCTGACCCTGGACTATTAGAATACGAAGCTAGTACAGAGCACCCGCAGAGTTTCAATGTCCATTTCATTTTTGCTTTTATGGTTTAGAAACTATGCTAATTTTAAATGGTAACAAAACAGTTCAGTTTTGCATTCTCAGTTCTCAAACCGTACAAGTTGTTAACTGTTTCAAAACCATTAAGATAATCTTTTGTATTAATCATAAACTTTAAGGTTAATCGAATGTATAGATTGCTGCCGGTATTTTAACATAATTTTATAATAAATATTCTAACGGTGTGGTGATCAGGTTTGCACGTAGTAGCTTTTTGGCTTTACTTTAAATGCACTAATTAATACAGAATTGTGTTCAAAATTATTGTATCAACATTCAAATAATATAAATCAGAATTAGTTAATTTTAGCAGAAAATAATTTTTGAAGTGAGAAATAAGCAAAAAGTTTTTTATCTTCAATATTTTAGATAAACACGTATTCACACACATTCATGTTTTTTTTTTAAAATTTGTAATTAAATTTTAAAAAATTTAATCTTTACATAATTTCGTGTAGGAAGAAACTAAACACATTTAACTATTTTAATGGCTTTCGACTTAAATAAAAAACTTCCCAAGAACTTTCTCCAGATAAGTTTTATTTTCCAACATTACTCCTTTTTATGATAAAACGTTTCGTAATGGTATACTGATACAAATATTGATAATGACTACTTTATTTTCTGTGTAAAAACTGTGATAATCTAATCCAGTTAACGATGCTGAATTCTTTTATTTTATTTTCATATATACTCGAGTCAGGGTTCATCTCTTTTGCTTCATTAAACAATATATTTCATGTCATAGTAAGGAAAATAAATATCTTACTCTGCCGAAACAAATATATCTTTTTGACACATAATATGGCTGTGGGAATATCGATTGGTGTACTTGTGTTGAACTAAGACAAATTCTCTTGAACTGCGTTGATACATTCTTTAACCAAAGATTATTCAGGTCCAGTAAATCTAAATAATTGAAGTTTATGACACTTTCAGTTATTTATAAGCTGTCAGAAATATTTGCTACTTTTATAAGTTACTGCTAAAATGAGATTATCGTTATGAATAAAGTAAAATATACGATTTACTTTACTCAAATTAGGAAGCAGTTGTATTTTTTAAAGATTATTTTTCTCAAAAATGGAGTTTTTCATGTGTTTAAAGTATTCGTTTAAGCTGAAAATTTCACATAGGAGTTCAAAAATAAAACAATTTTTTTTGTTAGTTTATCGTGTGTCCAATGCTTTAAAAATTTTGATTATCTTTGCTTCAATATCATAGGGAATTTTTGTTTTTTTGATCTAATAAAACTTATTTTACGCATTTAACTCATTTATTTCATTAAAAATTCGTGTCTATGTGGTAACTCATTATAATTATTACTAAAGGAATTTAAAATTGTGATCTTTTAAGTTTAATGGTCTATAATGCAGCAAAAAACTCATTTTATTTTCTATAAGTCGATATCCATACAGATTGTTTCTAAGTTGTTGCACACGTTATCGGTGATCTCGTGCTCTGAGTCAAAAGTCAAAGCAAAATATAGTAATACAATAATCTTGGGGGCACCAAAACTCAAACGAAAATCGAACTTATTATGTGAAAAAATGCAAAATAAAACGAAAAATAGAGAATCAAGAAAATACAGAATAAAACTCAAAATGTAATACATAAAGTGAGTGGAGAATTCAAATGCATTTACACTAACCGGTATTTTTTAAAAATGATTTAAAATGTTTTCGTAATAAGTTTGCTAGATTACAAATTATAAAAATAGAAGCGTAAATGGAGGATGATGAAATCAACTCATGACGCGTTCTCACTGAAATATGGAAACGCTTTTGATTTGTTAGTTACCTTGGATTGGCCCGAATCTGGATGTTAGCAATTTAATAATTAATATGATGGAGAATTCAAAACTTATAATTGATAAAGCAGAATTTTAATTTTAAAATTTTAGTATTCGTACGGTTGAATTTTAATTTCATTAGTTGGATATCCATTGTTTTTTTATTGAATTTTGAAATTGTTCGTCTATTTTTTTTTTGATAAATAAACATTACTACAAATTCTTCTATTTCTATTCATTTGATTAAAAATGGTATTTAAATAAGTGCTTCTTCAAACATTAGAATTCCATGTCATTAGTTTATTTATATTAAATTTAAAATCATTCCTTTTATCGGATAAATCAGCAGATATTTTCTTCTTCTTTAATACTTAAATCCTAAAAATTAAAATTAATATTATCGCCATGATTACGAAGCAAGATTAATTCCTCGGCTTAAATATTATATTACTTAGCAAAGTTGTATAATTTTGAATGTTGAAGGTTCTGTCAATATATATATATATATATATATATATATATATATATATATATATATATATATATATATATATATATATATATATATATATATATATATATATATATATATATATATATATATATATATATATATATATATATATATATATATATATATATATATATATATATATATATATATATATATATATATATATATATATATATATATATATATATATATATATATATATATATATATATATATATATATATATATATATATATATATATATATATATATATATATATATATATATATATATATATATATATATATATATATATATATATATATATGTATATATATATATATATATATATATATATATATATATATATATATATATATATATATATATATATATATATATATATATATATAATATATATGAGGTGTTTCAGGACTGTTATAAACAATGTCTTAAATACAGGTAGAGTATTTAATGACACTCGGGATTAAATATAGTTTGTCTAAGTAAACATAAACTGCTGTTTGTAGAAAATGCAACACCATGAAAGAATCATCAGAATCAAATGAAATTTAATGCAGAAACGACTTGTACTGATACAAATAAATGATGAAATTTTCAAAACAAAAGAAACAAATTAAGCGTCCGAAATCAGTATTTGGTGCAGCCACCACGCGCTGCAATAAGTGCTGCTATACGACGTGGCATGGAGTCAAACAGATGTTGAATATCTGCTTGAGGAAGAGAATTCCATATCGCTTGTATGCGCAACCAAAGTTCGTCTTTGGAAACTGCAGGACGCGGATCACGAGTGAGACGCCGACCAACCATATCCCACACGTGCTCAATAGGCGACATATCCGGCGAATAAGCAGGCCAAGGAAGAAGTTGCATGCGTTGTGCTGAACAGAAGTCTCTAACAGTCCGCGCAACATGTGGGCGTGCATTATCCTGCTGAAAGATAGCTCCAGGGATGCCTTGAAGGAAAGGAACGACTTCGGGCTGTAGCACTTCACGGACGTATCTGTTGCTATTGAGATTACCCTCAATTCGTATCAAATTGGATCGTCCATGATACGAAATCGCACCCCAGACCATAACTCCGGGTGTTCGACCACTATGTCGTTCAATAATACACTCAGGAAGGCAGCGTTGACCGGCATAACGTCTAACACGAACACGGCCATCATGGGTCCACAAATTGAAGCGTGATTCATCTGAAAAGACAACTTGGTGCCAATCAGCTCGCCAGTCTCTGTGCTCAAGAGCCCACTGCCGACGCAGCCGTCGATGATCCGCCGTGAGGGGAATCCTGTATAATGGCACCCTTGCACGCAATCCACGGCGCAGCAGACGACGACGAATTGACGAAGCCGACAATTGTACACCTGTAGCAGTAGACCAATGTGCTGCCAGCTGCCTGGAGGAAGCTGTGCGATCATTCACCGCCATGCGGAGCAGGTGTCGATCATCGCGCTCTGACGTCACCTTCTGTCGTCCAGTGCCTGTTTTTCGAGTTGTTCGGTGCTCGTCGGTCCACTGCTTCCAAACTCGCATCACTGTGGAACTGTTCCGCTGCATACGAGCTGCTATTGCGCGATAGGAAAATCCTCCTTCTCGAAGGCCGATTATCCTCCCTCGTTCAAACTCCGTAAGTTGCTTGAATTTCTTATTCTTCCGTCGTGGAGGCATACTCAGGTCTCACTAAACGTTTGCCACTAACAAATAATCATAGACTATTTTCAACGTCCCGCTACAGCACTTTATTTATACGCTTTCAGCATCAATTCAGAGGGCGCTGCGCGCGCCACGCACGCGCGATGGCTCTGAAACTTTATTAATTTGCATAATATCCTATAATTGACATTTGCTGCGAATTTCATTTGATTCTGATGATTCCTTCATGGTGTTGCATTTTCTACAAACAGCAGTTTATATCTATGGTGTATTTCACAATAAACTATAAAAATGCAACTCTAAATGCTTTAAATTAATAGAACATATACTAAAACTGTAAGGTGCATAGATTCAAATAAGCTTAGTTGTATCAATAATTTTATGCTATATATAACAGAATGCTTATTTCAGAACATAACGCTGACTATTGTGCTTCATATTGCGTTTGAAACTATTGCATATTAACTTCGAAACTCCTTTTAATTTTTGTGCAAATAGTTTGTGTTATCTTACTTAAGTCATTTCAGATCAATGTAGATCGATTTATGAATGTTATATGCTAGCCGATACTTAGCATATAAATTGCACTTCGAATAGTTGCAAATTAGAATAATTTGTATACACGCTGGATCGAACAATGGTACTATAGATTAAGAATGAACATTAATATATCGCCTGACCTTCCTAACTAATTGTTTGTTCGATGTGAATTTAATGCATGTTATTTATATTTAACGAAAGATATACTTAATTATTCATGTTTTGAAGTACCATTAAAGTTAAATAAATCTATTTTTAGAAATGCATGTGATGTATAGATATAATTTGTATATTACGTAAATACTGAATTGCGAAATTATTTTTAATAATTAAAAAGTGCCTTTTTAAATGTACATTTACATTTAAATTTCGATGGGAAAAAATTTCGACAAAAATTCTCATTCCTACCATTATTTGACAATAACTTTTCTTACTCACTACCTTCTTATGTACTACAATCTATGTATTACCTTCTAAGAATAATTTTTCCGCAACTTTTCAAAATTTAATACTGTTACTTTTCCTAATAATATAATAAAATAAAAATAAATTAAACAAATTTATTTTTACCATCAAAATAAAGCATAAACAATAAATGTCTCGAAAACTTATAATAACAACATTGAGAATTAGTCACTTTTTTTACAAATTTCTTTGTATTCATAGAATAATAATAATAAATTAAACCCATTTTAACAAACTTTTTATGCGTCTACGATATAGCACGAAATAAATCATTCGTGGTGCTATTATAATACCAAATTAACATTTTTATCTGATAAAAGAAAGTTTACATGATGGGAAAAACTCTTCTTATTTTGATTTACGGTAGTTATTTAATTATATTAATTGTGGTTCTTCATTTACATGCCTACCATGTAATCTAATTATCATCGTAATCGATATCCATTGCTAAGGTCAATAGTTTTTCTCTTTGTTACATCTGAACTCAAAAAGTTCTACGGAGGCGTAATTAATCAATAAAAAAGTGTTGTATTATTCTAAGGAAAGAATTGTACACGATCTTGATTGAGAAAAACTGATAATTAGATGACTGTGAAACGTGTTATTAGTACAACTTGTGTTATTTGCTCCTCGCTTTATCTTTTCATTTCTTAGGATACTCATTATTTATTTGATAGACTGGGAGTTCATGTTTTTACATCTTGTATAAAAGTTTGATAAAGAAGTTTTGCTTAGCAAAATAAAATGTTTCACAAAATAAATAGTTGAAAATGAATAATGGTAATTATTGGAGAGTTCAGATAAGATGCATTTCAAATGATAGGGGTGGTATTATTTTGGTGCGAAAATGATACTGAAATGAGATCTTTTAGATTATGAAACTAGTAATTTGGCTAATTATCCGTTTGTGTAAGAATCTACGTCTACCAGATTAAAAAGAACACTTAAAAAATATTACACTGGTGTACGTTGTTGTATCACTTGGTTTATAATCTAGATATTTTGTACACTGTTGAAATTTTTTTAATTTTGTTAGAAATGTCTCGGAAAAATATTTTTAAACAATAATTTATTTCATTTTTACTTTAAAATACTGAACCAAAACAGTCAGATGACCATAAGTAAGATAATATTCAAACTATCAGCTGTGAGAAAAACCGTTTATTAACTGCTTTCGCCAAATATTGATAAAAAACAAGTATTTTATTGCAGCAACTAAGACCAACTAATGAAGCCATTTAGGTCCTTGTACATATTATTGCCGAGAGGGCTAATCTGTCAATATTAAGATTAACAGAACGGGGGTTCGAGTCCAAGTGTTGCCATCTCACTATTTCCTGCAAGAGTATTTGCAATTCCCAATTTGTAACCCTAGGCTGTTAGAATAAGATACTATTATTCACGCATGAAAGGCAGCATCATAAGGTTGCTAAACTATCTGCAATGTCTTGCTAAATTTCTTTTTCATGTTTTTGAAACCATGTTAGTTGTAAATGATTAAAAGCTCGTCTTGTATTGTATTCATGACTTTTTAACCATAGTTGTTAGCGGTTTCAAATCCATAAAGGTTAAAAAATGTTATTTTATCATAAACTACAAGGTGAATTGGATGGACGAACTGCTAATGGTTAATTTACCATAATTTTGGCATGAAAAATCTAACAGTGTACAACTATTCAAATGTATGATTTATTTTCATGTAGCAAATTAATTTAGTATATTTTACGTTATGTAGGTTATCGATAAAAAAATTTAGAACTCCATATTTTTTATTTATATTTTGTTTCGGGTCCAAAGGGAAACATTGCTCTAAGCAAGGAGACTCAATGCTTACTTTAAATGCCGTAGGGAAAAAAAATAGAGAAATTTTTGATAAAATTCGGGAATGCGGTTGCTACAGAACCAATCATACAGACATAGATACAAATCACTTACTTACATTGTTCTCTGCTTTCATTATTCTCCATAATTTCGATGTCCGATTGCAGTTTAGGGAAGTTTGGAAGAAATACCCCTAAGATATTAACAATCAAAAAGCATGAGAAATCTCTAGGTAAAGAAATAAAAAAAGACCCCAGGCTTGATGTTTCGATGACATTGGAAGAAAAAAAATTCTTAAACACTTTGAAAGTGAAAATTAAACAAGGTTGTAATTAGAATACACTGCAAGGAGTGTGCATTTGAGGTAAACAAGGCCTGCAAAAAGGCGTTGTAATTGAAGTAGTATTATATTTTATTAATTTATAATAAAATTACTCTAATCAGTAAAAAATTAGCAATGATGAAAAGAAGATTTATATTTTTGAATTATACTGTAGTTTAAGAATTTAATTATAGTTATTTTTCACTTAAAAGTAATTAATTCGGGAAAAAATATTTAAGGGTGTTAATGATAATCGTATCAGGAAGTAAATTTTAAAAAAATGATTTGATGCTTTTAAGGACCGAATCCTCCAGCACATTAGTTCAGATACGAGAGTCAGTTGAAAAGATAGTTTTCCTTCGTCCATAAGAAAAACAAAGTTTTATTACTCTAAAAGATTCAATGGAAAAGATGCAGAAACGCGCTATTTACTTTTTAATATAGAATCCACTGAAATTATTACATTAGTAATTGTTGGGATAAGTTTCTTTCTTTCTTTTTTTATAACCGTCGTTGAATAGCCGACCCAATTTTTGGGTTTACGATTGCTAATGTTCAACTTTGTAGCCTTGTAATTTTGAACCTAATCCAGAAGACAAGGATACTCCTGGATCAAGTATTGGGAGAAATTTTGCCTTAGTGGAGGACTTTCTGATTAAACTAGCCTGCATTTGCGTTACACGGAGAGGAAGACCACGAGAACCTCCCATGGTTAGCCTGGAAGCAAGGGGACTCTAACCCATGATCCGTCTACCACTGAGGATATTTCACGTCACCACTGTGGTCGGTGCAAGCCGAATGCGGAATTCGTATTGACCAGCCATCGTCGGGATCGAATCCCGGTTTACCTCATTGGAAGGCGAAAGCTCTATCCCCAGAGCCTTCGCGGCTCTGGGATAAGTTTTGTAGTCTTTCGGAAAGATAAAGTGGCTGTCCCTGCACTGTAAAAATAATACCAAAACGTTTCTGATTATATGGGGCAGTTGCGTGGAGAAAAAAGGAAAAAGTAAGGGAGCCAAATAAAACTAGAAAACCCACAGTAGCCTAGAAAAAAAAGGATGAAAAAGAGAACACTTAAAACAGCAGTGGCTGAGAGAGACAAACCAGGGCAAGATGTCTTTCCATACGCTGTTGCGAAGTCGTGAGTAACTAATGTCGTTAGAAAAGGAATCAGCATTCATATGAATAAAACAGGATTCCAGGGCATCAAGATGAGCTGATGTGACTAGAATGGAAATAATTTTGGCATTGTCGAAATTGAATTTTTACCCAAGAATCCAACAACCTACAGCAATAAATAATTTCCCGTATTCTTGATAATAGACATATCTATCCTTGTCCTGAAATCTAAATTTTAAATTTCTGACCTTGCTGCTTCAGTTTCTTTAGATTTTATTAATACAGGGTGGACGGTTAAATATCGCCAGGTAAAACTTTAGGTGCTCTAGAGACTTACCTTCTGCATCTTCTAGTAACTTCTGCTAGGCGCTACAATTCCCAGATGAAAGGCTCTTTTGAAACTGGAATACAAATACTCATCCTGTATTCTGATGATTTTCGTGGTTCTCCTGTTCAGAAATATATGAAATATTGCTGCATCTTCTCTAATAAATCTTTCCAAAGTTTCATCTTTTTTTTAAACACCATTAGAAATTTTCTTTCCTGACGACCCTCGTAAATATGTTACCTTTCTATAAGTGTATTTTTTGTAGGGTTGTTTGGGAATTTTCGGAATTATTTTACTTTTTCTCTTAAGAAAAATCCCTTCTGTTCCTTAGTTTTTTAAAAATAAGACCGACTTCAGAGTCTACATATTTTTTCCAACATTCAACTTGTACCACCATACTGATGGTTAACTTTAAGGACTGTTGAACTACAAATTAGCCTTCCTTTCGATTGCATAATGTCTTTTTCAAATTCATGATAAATATTGCAAATTATTAAGAAACATAATATTGTAAAACTAATAACTTAATAAAAATATTACTAATACTAACTAACTAATAACTTAATAGAATATATTATAAATTTTTATAATAATATTTTCAATATTTGTTTAATACTTTATATAGATAGGTAGAAATTATTTTTGACATTCAGCATCAAAATTAATTTATCCGATGCTACATGATATTCTTTACGATGTTATAGTTAATAAAGTCTGCAAAACCACCTCATGGCTTAAGTGTCTAGACATAGAATCATAAAACCGTAAATTGTTTCAAGCAGAATAAAAAGATATTGAAATATGACAACTTATTTTATAAAAGGAATTACTCAGAACTATGATTAAATGTTCTAAAATGAACATAAAATATATGACTTCATAGATAATTTCTGAAAAAATATTTTTATAAATTATTAAAAAATGGCAAATTTAATTTAATTTAAAAGAACCAATGTAACTTTATAGAAACCAAAAATTTTAAAGTAAATATTATCAATAAAATGTAACATTTATTTTAACTCTCCAAGTTCCTATTGACATTTTTTTGGTATTCTAGATGGTTATTTTTTAGCATGAATAACTGTTTTTCTCATGGTACACAAAACATTTCGACTATGCGAAATTTTTCTATCCGTGATTTAAGAAAAACCCAAAACGTGCATGTTTTTAAATTGTTATCCATGCAATGAGTTTCAGTGAAATTATAATTAAGACTATAAAACTTGCAAAAGTAAAAAAAAATTACGAATATTTTTATAATATTTGCTTATTTTAGGCTTTTTCTACTTTTTAAATTTGCTTATTTTCCATTTCCACAATCAAAGAAAAAACAGGAACATGTGCCATGATATGAATGTGGAAATCAATGTTTCGCATTTGGGTGTCTTTGTACATTTTTCTAGATTATTCCTGTTATTATTAAATAAGTTTGAAGCATAACATGTAAATATCATGCTAAATGATTTCTTTATTCTACGTGTTCACCAGAAATAGAGATGAAACTTAACTTTTTCACATACTAACGAAATTTGTTTCCAATCGCCCTTTGGACGAAAAAAAAGTGTCTCCGTGCCTTAGTTCTATCTCAGTTATAGGGTTTTTTAAATCAACTGTCTATATACTTCTCACAGTTCAATGTACTTGACAATCAATGAACTAAATTTTACTGGTAAAGTAATGATTTAAAGTATTTTCAATCACAAATATGTTCTAAAAGAGCTGGTCCAAACTCAGGGTAATTTTGAATACCAATGCAACTAAAAGAACAAGAGTGACCTGAAGGGAATGGTATATTATACTTTATATATCACCGTTTCCATAGCATTTAAATATTTTTTCTTTTTTAATCAATATACAAATGTATAGCAAGAGAATGGAACAAGTGTCATCTATCATATAGCTGATTACCCAATTATCTTCTCAAGAGAACTTGATATCCTTTTTATTGATCGCTGTAAAATTCACCACTGCCTTAATTTTATTATGCAATTTTAGTGCATTTGAGAAAGAGTATGTTAAATTTTTTTTAAATTTCCAATGGCAGGCCAATTTAAAAGAACAAAAAAGGATAAAATAACAAGAAAAACAATGCATAAAGAGATAAATAGAATAGAATACATAGTGACATGCTTAGCCCATACGGGACCTAGCCTTCCAGTAGCGTCCACACACAGTAGTGAAGAAGAGCGCAGGACAGACGGAAATATGGGGCAAGTCCGTGTCCTCCCCTAGGCGACAGAGCTTGCATTTAGGATAGTCAAAAATGTTTATACTAAAAAGGTGTTTGGCCAGACAGTCATGGCCCGTTACAAGTCTAAAGAGAGCGACTGCCTTAAACCTGGGCTGATTTGGGATAGTTAAAATATGGTTGACCCAGGTTTTGTGTATATTGCTTTTACGAAAATTCTCTGAGAGCATGTTCCGGAATTGGTTTCGGAAATTTAAATGAGTGCAGAGAGATGTAGCAAGGAGATGCTTGGGCAATGGTTGTTTCTTTCTTGGTCAAGAAATCAGCTTTTTCATAACCCCAAATTCCGCAATGTTCCGGGATCCATTGGAGGACGATTTGCTTGCCTTTTAGTGTCAGGTCTTTCAGACAATCAATGCATTTCTGAATGGAGATGGATTGGGGAGTCAAGGGAGAGTTAATATCAAGAAGTGCTGCTTTAGAGTCAGATAAGAGCACTAGAAAATTGATCAGTACGACACTGTAGTTGTTTTAAGGCAATTAGAATAGCCTCGATTTCACCGTCGTAGGCAGATGCATAGCAGCCAACAGGAGCGTAGGCAGAGAACACGTGACAAAATTGTATGCTACATAAATTGTAAAGTTTTGTTCTGCAAACAAATATTAATAAACGTGCTAGTTCCATAGTAGAAAAGGCATTGTCTAATCATGCTTGCTCCATTTAATATTTCCTTTGCCAATTCATGGTGAGTGTCCAAAAATAATGTTTGCTATCTCGTAGCTGGATTCCCAATTATCTTCCCCCAAAAAAAACTTAATATGCATTTGATTGACCTCGAAAATCAATAAATTTTTCATTATGTTGGCTTTGCTATACGAATTTACTCAGAATTTAAAGAAGGGGATGTTATATTACATGTAAAGTTTCAGTCTCGGTTCAAATATAACAATATCTGCCGAAACAAAGTTAAAAATCTAAACCTTCTCCATCCCAGCTACAGTGGTATTTAACTTCTAACTCTCATTTTACTAACAGAAATCGCATGTTTTTTTTCTTTTTGTGAACTAGCAAAAATCACTGTTAACCATCCTCTTAGCCAAAACGTAAACGTTTCTCCAACTCTTCGAAAATTCCTTCTTTCGTTTCTTAAGTTAAATTCTTTTTAAATTAAGTACTTTTCTAAAGTTCAAACGTGCAGATAGACTGATATTTCCTTCTGAATTTAATAAAATATAAATACATTAAGTGAGAGAATCAATCACAAATTTTTTCGGGTGACGAAGGCTGAGGCTATATACATAAAAAGCAAACCAGTTAAGTAGCTTTAACCCATGACACGTTCCCCATTCATGACAAGTGTTCAAAACTATTAGCAATCATCTAAAAGCTAGATTCCTAGTAATTTTCCTAAGTGAACTAGTTATCCATTTCATTTAGCATGGGTATCAGTTGAAATTTGCATTGTGTTTACTTGAGCATTTAAGGAATACGAAGTTACATTACTTGTTAAGCTGCAGTACCGGCTTAAATATAACTAAATCTGCCGATACTAATATGAGAAACTATGCTTTAATCTTTACCATTTTAGCAGGATACAACTTTTCACCTGTACAAGGTGACATATATATATATATATATGTGACATATATATATATATATATATATATATATATATATATATATATATATATATATATATATATATATATATATATATATATATATATATATATATATATATATATATATATATATATATATATATATAATAACGGTGTATCCACACCGTTATTTTTTAGTTATTTACAGTCAAAGCAGCATGATTAACGAGTCCATATTGTGAATATTCTTTTTTATTTAGTAGCGATGGTGAAAGCATACATCTTAGCCCCCTCCAAGCTGGAGATGGGGGGAGACCCATGTCCCGTCTAAGCTGACGGATTTTTGTTAGGCATGATAAACAGCAAAACGCACATGCAAAAACATTGCTCCTGCATTTTATAGGATGATTAAAAGTTGTGAAGAGGCCAGTCATTATTGCCTTTTTCTGTATTCTTACGCCTCATCAATTTATTTATTACTCAAAGCAAATCGTTTAATCTTTCCTTATATGGAAGTGAAAGATCTTAAAATAACTTCTCTTTTGAAGTATAAATCTAATTATTATTCATTGGCATGTTTTTAGCCTTGAAGTCCCAAAATAGAATTTCTACCCTTATCCTTTACCAAATATATTTTATGAAAACGAATGAAGTATGCTTTTATTAATACAAAAATATTTAATTTCTGTATTATATATACGTATATAGCAGCAGGTTCACCAAGAGGAAATGTTGAAGCTCACTTGAAATAGCGACCTTCTTTCCTACAATTCAGAAAAAAATTATGTATTATTTTAATTGTTAATTAAACTATACAAATATTGAGTGAAAAACTGTGATCTTAGAAGGAACTATGTCCCGTCATTTAAAAAATGTGAAGGGGTTAAGGTCTGTCTTGCCTCCCCGGTTCCGCGGTCTCTGGTAAGTATTTCATTCTACCAGTGTTTAGAAACATGTTGTTTAGTCATTATTATTTTTCTTGAACGAACCTGGTATTCATTTCGGTGAAATTGGATGGATAAACCGTTGAGCGGACCGCAAGATACTACCTTAAGTCCGAAAAAACTCGAACCAATGTTGCAAGCTAGAAAAAATGAGATATTCTGGATCAGAAAACTTAAGAATTACTTTTTAGCTTGAGTAATAAATGAACAAAGTGCTTGGCGTAAGTACATCTATTTAAACTTAAGAGTTGTAAAAGTATAATTATCTATAGTAATAAAATGAAAAGCTTTTGTGCAGGCCAGTCTGTCCTTCCTATAACACCTGAACCGTTTATTCTAAAGTCTTGAAATTTTGGCAGGGGAGAAAGGAGACAGTTTTAGCGAAAATTCGTTCAAAAATTCTAATTAGATCACTCAAGAGAGGTCTTTAAAACATGGAATTTATTTATTAATTGCCTTTGTTTTCATTCAACTAGCCATTCATGGCCCTTAGACGATTCTGTTTATATTTAAAAGATTACCCCAGGGATGTTTTCTTGCTAATAGCACTTATTAAAAAACGAAGTTTATAGAACACTCTTTAAAATTTAATTATTTTAATTCCTTATGCCAAATAAGCTCAATGATCAACGCGAACGTGGGAGTATAGGTGGACTATGCTAGAAAATTAATATTTCTAGAGTTATATGAAATGACGTGTTTATTTTGTTTATAGCTATGTTTTAAAAATGTGTTTCTGTAAAACTAGAAATAATTTGAAGTCTAGGGTATTAAATTAAAAAATAAATTATATACTAAAGAGAAAAATAACGGAGGAATTGTACTAATTTGTTTATCAGAAACGTGAAAAAATCGCCTAACTATTAAGATAAGATACTTAATTAAGTATGAAAAAAGGCACTGCTGCTGTTTTCGTCATTAGTTCAGTTTCAATTAGTACCAGAAACACTTGGTACCTTTTAAATGTCCACATAGGTCCATTTTAACATAGAAACTGTGGAATGAGTTGTTTATGATAATCAGTAGTATTAAGTAACAGAGCAAATTCCTTGATTGTTGCATTTTGACATTTATGAATTAATATTGATCAATAGTATGATGCCAAATTATACTGAATACAGTTAAACTTTATTTTGACAGGATAAACTACTAAAAACGTGTTTTGCTTAATCTAATAACGTAAAGCCAACTGAAAGGAAAAACTATATAAATAAATCAAAAATATTGAATGTAGTTTTAGAACAAAACTAGTCTTACTTACACTACTTTAATAGATAATTTAAAGAAAAATTTAATAGAATAATTTGTTAGCATCAGCTACATCCGAAACTCAAATTAATGTTAGAAAATAATTGTATTTTTCTTTTGCTTTTATTGAGATGTATTAGTTAATTGTATTCATACAAATATTCGTGTTTTTTTATGTAAAAAGAATCCTTGGCATCCTTTTATAATTAAAATATTTATTTATTCAATCTAATCGAACTTAAATAAAAAATTATTTAGGAATCGACTGTATAGATGAAAGAAAGAAATATATTGTATTTTTAGAAAAAAGTGTTACAAAATTTCAAATGGCAACGAATAAATGAATATGCACTTTCTGAACTATTTTTTAAATCAAAAGTTTCCTACTTTTCAAAGACATTTCTTTATCAAAATAAATGTTTTTAGTTAGAAAAAGAAGTAGAGTATTTTGAAAGTTTTCTAAAAGTATCGATAGACTTCTGATTTTCGTGTTGTTCAGAATCTTTTCTTTTTTTTAAATTTAAAACTTTTAGGAAAATGAAGCAAGGAAGAAGAATTTAAAGCCATATATAATTATTATATTATTTATATTATATTATTTAGGAAATGAAATGTTATTAGGTTATTGTTGAATGAAGTTCAAACATTTATTATTTAAGTAACTATTTTCAAACTTAGACATCCTGAGGCCTAACTGCAATAGATTGTTAAGTAAAACGATAAAATATGGGAAGAGCAATTTTCAAACTTTTAAAGCCTAAACGATAACTATTATACACTGCTAAAGGCAACGACAATGAAAAGTTTTAGAAATAATTTAATAAAATGTTTTAAAAATAATTTAGTTAGGAAGCTTTAACTTTAATTGTGCATTTAAGTCAGAATTTAATGGTTACAACTTGAAGTACAAATATTTGCAAATTATATATATTTTTTTAAATTGTTGAGGCGTTGTTTACAGATTTATCAGGTGCAAAGTTTAATGAATAAGTTCTTCACTTGTGCTAGTTTATTAGCTGTATTTACCAGGATAGCAATGCAAGCAGTAATAAATCAAAAACAGTAAATTGGATGATAGTTTGGTTTTAATTTTTTTCTGTTATACACTGCAAAAACACTTCGTAACATCACTTCGAATTCGATATTGAAGAACCCTAAACGTTATGTAAAGGTACACGTTTTTTTCAAGTTAACACCAAAACGAACTTTTATAAACAATTTAAAGGATGTATGAAAGCTGCCCACGATGAAAATGCGAAATGTTTACACCAAAAATTACTTTACTTTACACCATATGTGAAACAGTTTTGCTTCCGAAAACTCTAATGTCGGTTGTTAAGCCATGGTGGCTCAGGAAATAGAACATTTGCCTCCCAATGTAGTGAACAGGTTCGAATCCCAGCAATGGCTGGTCGATACGAATTCCGCTGCTACCTCGCAGCGACCACAGTGATGACGTAAAATATACTCAGTAATAAACGGATTTGGGTTAGAGTCCTCCTGCCCTCTGACTAACCATGGTAGGTATTCGAGGTTTTCCTCTCCATGTAAAGCAAATGCGGGTAAAATTCCATCAAGAAGTCCTCTACGGAGGCAAAATTTCTCCCAATGCTTGATTCTGGAGTTTCTTTGTCTTCTGGATTGTGTTCAAAATTACAAGACTACGGAGTTGAATATTGGTAGTCATAAGCTCAAAATAGGGTCAGCTGTTCAATGACGGTTATAAAATGAACTATAAAATGTTGGGGAAATTCGATTTCGTCTGTAATGTTTTAGAATCGTTAAAAAGTTGGAGAGTGTACTACGATATGGAAGATATTTTAGAAATTGGTGACTGAAATAAACATTTAATTTATAGGGGAGAGTCGGGTAGCCCCACCCAGCGGGTACCTCCGCCCACTATCAATTTCATATGTATAGAATATTTTTTCAAGTGAATGGGCCATCGGGCATTGATTGTTATATTAAAAGAAGATTATTTTCAAAGTTTCAAGTATTTATGCAGCTGTTAACATAGTAAACAATAGTTTTGAAAATATTGTAACGTAACAGTGTGACAACTGAGCTAAAAGCATCAATTCCTCGAGAGGTAATGCTAAAATGATGTTGCTTGAGAGACACACACGAGAAGTGATGTTCTTTTTTTTTGTTGTTGAAGAAGAGAGTTTTTTTCTGAGAAGAGATATTTCGTTTGGGTAATATTTTGTGATTTTTCGTGTGAATGTTTAAATAAATTGTTTGATACAACTCACGTCTTATTTCTGGTTGTTGTGACACAACAGAATTTCACTGGTGGCAGCGGCGGGATATAGTAAGAGTAGTTGATTTAAGGTAGTCAGTGATTGTATATGTAGTTTTTTATCAGTTGTAAATTATGGCTTTTCTTAATAAAGCGAAAAAAGTGGATTTGATAGAATTGGCCGACGAATTAGGTGAATCTGTTCCACCTCAAGCAAATGTTTGTGAAATTAAAAAAATAATTCAAACTGGTAAACATTATGAGGTTGAGGATGTAAAGATGTGTTTGACTCGTATAACGGAGGAGAGAATTAGACGAGAAGAACTTGAAAAACAAGAACGGCGAGAAGAACTTGAAAGACAAGAACGGCGAGAAGAACTTGAACGGCAATATCAATTGGAATTGCGTAAACTCGAATTAGAAGCAAATTCTCAAATTCAGCACCAAAACAGACCGGTATCAGGTGAAACAAATCATAAAATACAGATTTTACAAATAACACCAAAATTTAATGAAGGTAAAGATGAAATGTCGCTGTATCTGATAAATTTTGAACGTCGAGCAGAAATTGCACAAATTCCTAAAGATGAATGGGTGCCTTACCTATTGAGCGTAGTACCACCCGACATTTCAAATATGTTGGCGAGAGAGTCTCCTAATGATGCCAATAACTACGACTTTGTAAAAGAATTGATTCTTAAACAATATAAGCTTAATGCAGATGAACTCAAACAAAATTTTTATCGACATTTTAAATCACCTGAAAAATCTTGGCGAAATTTTGCTCAAGAATTAAATTGCTATTTTAGCGAATGGATTTCTGAAGTAAAAATTACCACTTTCGATGATCTTAAGAGTTTGATGGTTACCGAGCAAATGAAACGTCATGTACCAAATGACATGAGAGATCATTTTCTTGAAGATTGGATGGAATTGAATTCTTATTCCAAATTAGCCGGAAAATTGGACGACTATGAAAGTTTAAAAAACAGTTTCAAGGAAAAGTCTGTGTCTTATAATCGAAGTAACCAAGATGATTCTTGGCGATCTCTAAACCAAAGTGATACCAGAACTGAAGAAAAGTTGACTTGGCAGAAAAATAATGTTAAAGAAAATGTTCGCGAAAGAGAATTTGAAAGAAGACAGCTTAGATGCTATGAATGTGGTTCTTATGATCATCTACGCCCTCAATGTCCCAAGGCGAAAACAAATTCTGAAACTGTGGCACCGCTTCACGTTTCGGAATCAAGGTTTCCTGATATAATGACACCATATACGAGCATTGGCGTGGTAAATGGCGTTGGCATTTCAATACTACGAGACACTGGCGCAACCTTGGATTTAATTCATAGGAGATTTGTAAAACCTGAAATGTACACGGGTGAATCTGTTTGGATAAAAACTCCAATGCAGGAAGAATCATTTTGTTTTCCATTAGCCGTAGTTGAATTAAACTATAAGTTAGGAAAAGTGGTTACTAAGGCAGCTGTATTAGGTGATTCTCTTGATAAAGGGTATTATTTATTGGGTAATAAAACGGCTGCTCTATTGGAAAATTCGTTTGAAGTCCCAATGATAAGTGCTGTAATGACTCGAAAACAAGAAAATATGAATGAAAGGAGGGAAGTAGAAAATAAAGATAATGTACAGCTCGGTATAGTCGATTCCAATGAACACATCGTTACTTCTCATCAAACGGCGAAAAACGATGACTTACTCACTGAAAAGATTCGTGACTCCAATTTTCCTGTTTATTTTCCTTTACTGTTTTATTTTCCTATATACCGATAAACAAAACAGTTTTATGTCAACCTATATAGATCAGTTTTGACAAAATTTTATGTATGTTTTTTTGCCATTTCCTACTTTTGCAAAGAAAACTCTGTGGAAGGGAGGAGTTAGACTGTAACGTAACAGTGTGACAACTGAGCTAAAAGCATCAACTCCTCGAGAGGTAATGCTAAAATGATGTTGCTTGAGAGACACACACGAGAAGTGATGTTCTTTTTTTTGTTGTTGAAGAAGAGAGTTTTTTTCTGAGAAGAGATATTTCGTTTGGGTAATATTTTGTGATTTTTCGTGTGAATGTTTAAATAAATTGTTTGATACAACTCACGTCTTATTTCTGGTTGTTGTGACACAACAATATGTTGAATACAGTAGTCATGAAATTAAGAAAAATGGGTTGAATATTTCGATTAAACTTCATTTTAATACTAAAAAAATAATTTTTTCTATACATACAGCATTAAAGTATGTAGTCATAAGTTTAATTTTCACAAAGAAAGAAGTTTATATGTGAAAAATTGCTCGAGTAATTACAAATTTACAAAAAAATTGGATTTCGGGTAGCCCCACTCACATGAATGTCGGGTATCAGCGCCCAATTTTATTTCGTCGATAAATGTACGGTTGCAAAGATTATTATTTTATTGCTTCAAATTTGAATGTTGCATACATTTTTAGCAACAAATATTGTTGTTATTAAATTATTGCTATTAAATGATAGAATTCACTGAAAGTATATAAATATGTAATATCTTTGTGATAAAAATGATAAGTGAGGTTTATCTATTGTCAATACATTGGTCATTTTCATTTACACCTGAAAAAACAGTCGAAAAACATAATTTTTGTAACTGGACGGGGCTACCCGACACATTTTGAAAAGAGCTAATAAACATGCTTCTTTAAATTTCTATTTTTTTAAGTTAAACTATTCTTTTTTTGGTTTATTCTTTTTGCATTATTTAATTAGATGATAAAACAATAGAAACATACAAAAATATTGACTATTACTCAATATTATACAGAAATATAAGCAATACTCCTTAAGTCGGCGGGGCTACCCGACTCTCCCCTATAATAACAAAAACGACAACATTTTAAGGAAAAATAATCTCAATATGATAAAAAAAAATTTTAAAGTTTAACTAAAGAATAAAGCAAAATAAATTGAAAACATGTTTTTAGTAAGGAAACGAAACATAAATTTTAAGATAAAAAACTTAAAAAATCAAATTTTCGTACGGTTATTTTGTTTCCTTTCCTCGGATACTAAATTGATCACGTTTCAGTGCTAAATGATGACGGAGCCTGATTTGCGGGAAGCTTTAGTTGACGGAGCACTAATTAAATTTGGTCGAGACAGAACATCGATCATAGTTGGATGCATATCTTAATTACATTTTCAAATTGTTTCTAAGTCTGTAATTCAACCAATCATTTTATAATTAGCAACACATGATTAACATTAATAGATACGACTATGCTTCTTTCACAATCCTCTTAAGGTAATCATTGTAATCGTGTTATTAAAAGAAGCGTAAAATAAAATAACTCTTCTTTAATTCAAAATTGTCAAAATAATAAACAGTTTTTTTTGACGTTTGTTTCCTTAAAATGGATATTCCAGTCATTTCTTAAACTTATCTCTTTCTTAACACATTAACGCCTGCATTTTTTGACACGAAGAAAAAAAGCTTCGATTAAAAAAGCAGTTATTTTTTTTAGCTAAATGGATATTTTTTCTGTTAGATACTACTTGATTTTTGAAAAGATTAAAAAAAAAACATTTGCTTTATGTGAGAACAGCACTGCTTCAAATAAGAATTTTCGTACAATTAAGTAATTCGAGTTTTTCATATGTCACACTAAGTCAACATAGGTTTTAATGTAATTTGTTATAGATTTTACCGATAATTAGGAGAAATACATTATAATGTCTTAAATTTAAAAACTTGATAGGCAAAAGAGCATTTGCTCTTTTAACATAATTATTTCCCATGAAGAGTTTTGAAAATAGAGAATAATACTTTATGCTGATGATTTATTTATAAATTTTATAAAACATAGTTGCTCTTTTTATTATTTTACTTATTTAATTGAAAAATGTTTGTATTTATTTGCATATATTGTAAACAAATGAGAACTAAAAATAATAAGAAAATATATATATATTTATCATATTTCTTACGAAAACTGACTAATCTTAACTAATCTCGCTGGTTTAATGTGACACGATAATTGGAGAAGTGCCGGTGAAAAAACGCAGCGCGGATGGTTGTTACATAACATGTTATCACTGTTATTGCTAGAGTAAAAATATTGCTAGCAGTATTAGAAATGAGAATACTAAATGAAATCAATTAAAGAAAAGATTATAGTTACTTCTAATTTAAACTGCTGACTAATAAGATCTTAAAATAAGTGAAATAAAAAAAATTGAAAGTATGGAATTTTTCTTTTTTCTGCCCTGCAGAGCATTTTTTTCTTTTTCCTTTAATAATTTGTGCTACCGACGTTAAATTAAAGTACTAAAAATATGAATTTCAATCATTTTTTCAGCAATTTACTATTGATTTGAAATACTCTTTATTATTTAAAGTAACATTAAGGAAACGAGCCATTTTATCCATTTACTTAAAATGTTATGTTTACGATATCTATTGTAAAATTGTCATATACTATTATTTGTTGTAAAATGGTTAACAACAATATCCTTCCTAATTGTTTAATATTATAATTTGGTAATTAGTTTCTAAAAATATGTTCGATTGATTATTGGTTTTAAGCAATTATATTGTTTCTTTAAATAAAGAAATTCAGATAATTAGTTTTCTTAATTTCGAAGCAAATCAATATCTGTTTAAAAGAGAGCTAACACAAAATTAATTTATTCTGTCATAATTTTCGAAGTCTTTCAATGGCTTGGTTTTTCAATCTAGCATGTATGTTTTTCATTTGCATCACAATACTTATTGGAATCATGTTAAAGTCTTCTATTCCCATCAGGTAAGTATTTTTTGATCTATATATGGAGTAAATAATCATATTAATCGTAATACCTTTCTAGAGTAGACTTAAAAAATATTAAGATTAATATAATTATCAACTTAATATATTTTAAGCTATGTAGACTAACTTTCTTCTACTTCTGCAGATCTATTTAATTATAATTAGTTTTTTTGAATGAAGCACATGAACTTTTCATGCTTTCATTCTCTCGCGTTATATCAACTTTTATTCCTGCAAAATCTAAATGCTAAATAAGATTTTTGAGGTATATATATATATATATATTTCAAAAGTTCTGATATGAGGTTAGTATGTTTATTACAATTTTCACATAATGAGTATACAATATTCTTAGCTTCATAAGAATGTTCCTTTGCTGTATTCTGTAATGATGTGAGAACATGACTTTCGATAAAAATAAAACTCTAACATTGACTTTAAAGCAACTTTTCCCTTTTCTCGCGCAGCTGACGTTTCACAAATAAAGCCTCAGAGCACGAGATCACCGATAACGTGTGCAACAACTTAAAAACAAACTGCACGGATATCGACCTATAGAAAATAAATATCCTTTGAGTTTTTTGAAGAAAATATTCTAAGATAAAATAAAATAAATTGTTACCTCATAAGAGAATTACAAGTATCTGCACAGCAGAAGATAACCAAAATCAGTAACACGAAGTAACAAAGCACTACTGGAAATAACAACCTAACTATCAAAAAAGAAATATATTAAATAGAAATGAAAGTGGAAGCACTGACATACATGGTAGCATCGTCAGAGAGGGGGGGGGGTATTACCATGCAGTCAATGCGAAAGCAATTTATTGGTGGAATATTACAGCAATTGGTGCTATGTTACTGCAAAAAAAACATACCACCTACTGCCCCAAGTAAGAAACAAAATAAATCAACAGCAAGTCAGATGAAGACTATATGCCTATATATTGAGAATCGAAGTTGAGGTACATGAAATTTTCAAATGAGTAATAGAACTTAGAAAGTTGAAGGTTCGAGTACCAAACGAGTATATGGGTCCAAGAATTTATGAAAAGATAAAGAAAAATAATAAATAAAAATAAAAAAGTACATAAATAGATATAAAATAAACTCTATAGTAATTTAATAAATTAACCTTAATAAAACTATTGTAAAAATAGATAAACACTCGATTATGTTGCAGGGTAATCCAACCAAACCTTCAATATTTGGATGGCCCAATATATATATATATATATATATATATATATATATATATATATATATATATATATATATATATATATATATATATATATATATATATATATATAGAATTTAATAAATAAATACAAAAATAATGAAAATTGATATTTATAGTGCACTCGTAAAATACAATCGCTTTTCTACCAATTGTTTTCTATTTTATTTAATTATTTCACCTTTGAAATCATACTTATGTCCTTTATAAACTGAGAAATATAAATTTAGCTATTTTTGTTTCTAATCTCCAACTGGTCTAACACAACTGGATAAATTATGTAAGTCCATAAACTTCCAGTCTGAAATCAAAAGAAGTTTTGAAAGCAACCCACTCCAAAATAAAATTAATTCAGTTTAAACTATGTCCGGGTTATGCCGGAGCAGTCCTACACTTAGCGCAAATACTAAATGCCCTTTGTCCCTGTGCATTTGAGTGACACCTCAAGTGACCACTGGAAACCCGGGATATGCAAATCTGCTGGCTTCTCATCCTTGAAAAGGCACCCCAGGCCTATAAATTTAACTCGTAATATGCATCACTATATTTCAAGTTAATACTTAATGAGATTCATATTTTTGAAATAAATGGTTATTTAATTGAATGTTTTCTTTATACTTTTATAATTATTAAGGAAAGCCTCACTGAAGTAAGAACACAGTTACTAAAACTCTAATTTTTTTATGATTGCAATTACTTATATTCTCAATTGTTTAAAAAGTCCTGCAGTGGACTGATCGTTAAGACACGTTTCCCAGTAAATCACCGAAGTCAAGCATCTCTGGCTGCTGTCAGTGTGTGGGTGGGTGACCACTTGGATCAGTCTACGTAGGGACCGAGGTTGTGCAGTATTGGTTCTCGTTAAACTGTTCTACCGTAAAGTGCTCGACTTCGTGTGCAGGTCGTTGGGCTACCGAAGCAGAGGTGCCATCCCCTCTGCAGAGGATCAAAATTGTGATGGCTTGTCCTCGGATCATCCTCAGGGATGTTTCTCAGACGGTCGCCAATAGCCCGTTGTGCAGCTCTAGTGCGACGTAAAGTAACTACAACAACAGCAGCAATTGTTTAATTCGGAGATTAGAAAACTATTTTTTGTCAATGTTGGAGATTTTTCTCGCTATAAAAAAATCTTTAATTTTGTGAGTGTTAATTTTTTATTTCAGAAAATAATTTTCATTCTAATTCCCTCTTTACTTACAGAAGATTTTTTTACTTGTTTAACAAGATCGACAGTAACTCAACAAACGATAACGACCATGGCAATGGAAATAGTTTTGAAAAGCCAACCAGATGGATTCAAGAAAAAACTATTCTGGAAGGACCAAAGAGCCACGAATCTATGGTTGCTGAAAAGGAGTCTAAAAAGATACTTTTGGAATTTTCAATTGAAGACTTTTCAGACGAAAATTATTTGAAACGTGGAAACAGAAGAATATCACCGCTACGTTCAAGAAAAAGTCACAACTCAAACCCAAAATTCGACAATGCTTCAAACAGTCTCGATATCCCAGAAATAAACAATCAAAGAAACAAAACGCATCAGCAGATCCCCGCTAACATCGTTAACTGCTTTTTCACTGATAACAGCGGAAACAGAGTTACAAAAGGATTGAGGAAACTAAGTCATAATGATTCATTTAAATTTAATGATAAAGCTTTTAATGATGAGGATGGAAAAGAAGATACAAATAACCGTCTCATTACATACGTTAAAGGTCAATATCAAGAAGTTGAAGATGCTGTTTTGGAAAAAAGCTTCATAATGATTGAAGAATTGAAACTGGCTTTAAGAAAAAGACAAATTTAAAGATAAGTGGTCTCAATTGCTTTGATACAAAAAATGTTCAGCAATAAGGTACCAGAACTGATTTTTGGACAAGAGATATTAGATCATGTAAATCATGGCAATTGATTTCGAAGAAAAATAAAGATAATTTGATTAGATTAGATAACTAGTTAGATATGGGTAAAAATTATTTTAATTAGCAAACGTTTTATTTTGTATCTAAATTTTTCTAAAGGCAAATTTTTTGCGAAAAGTTATTAGTAGTAACAATTAACAATAATCGTCGATCTAATGTACTGAGCTAGCTGTCGTACATTAGCCACTGGGATTCTCTGGTTAACCACTGATCAACTACTGTTTGGACTGGGATTTTATTCTCGAGGATGGTTTGGAGCTAACTAAGCTTATTAATATTGATAGGTGCCTGCATTGTGGCTGGTGAGCAAATCTGACCATTTTGCCACAATGATGCAAAGTTCGATATCGTGAAGACATCAGCACTTTGTCCCACATGCTGGGTGTTGCAAGAATGTTTTTCTTGCGATGATTTATATCACCCTTACCAATGCACGGTACGTTATTCATTCCAAATAAGTGTACACGATTTAGACAAGTACAATAAACTCTATCCCAAACGGAATTGATCGGTGTCGGAACATGAAAATTCGTTTTACAGTTTCCCGTCTGATGTAAACGAAAATTATTAATAAATACCAAGATTAAGATTCCATTACAATCATGAATGACCATATAAAATATTAATAGATAAACTCTAATGAAAGATAATTATGATTTTTTTTATTGAATTTGATATTTAACCGCTTAACGATCGGTTAATTTTCAAGAAAACGGTCACAAAAATGCCCATTTTTTTGACTTTTGTATTTGTATTACGTATTTGATTAGTGCTGCAGCTAGTTTAAGATTACCTAACTATCTTAAAAATATCCTGGTGTGTAAAATGAGAAATAAAATGTTTTCCGGGCAAAAGAAATGAATTAGATTTATTCTTATTGGAGCGTTACTACCGAACACTCCAGCCCGTCAATATGACGGGAGCGAGAAATAGAGGGCGAAACCTCAATCCCGTCATTTTCACGGGAGCGAGAAGGAAGGGGTTAAAAACATTTTAAACCATGGGAAATATATTTTCTTGCCTTGGTACCCTTTGAATTTCAGTAGTCAATATTTAGTTTTGAAGTAAATTTCCTTAATTTAAGTTTGCTTTTATAATCAAATTTCAGCTTACTGTATGTAGTACATTTCAAGTACAAAATATTTCACAATATGCTTGAAAAAAGTTAAAATACGTATAATTCATAATGTAATCAAATATATACGCTGAGTAATAAGAACTATATATACATTTTGATTGAAGAAAATCATCATAAAACCTAAAATTTCAAGGAAAAATACTATTTTAAGATTCATTTTTAAAATTAGTTTCAATCCATGCGAGAATTATTTGGAACTGAATAAAAGAGTTAGAAGTAAAATAAGTATTTGCGGTTATTCAGAAGATTGTGATAGATGCACAAAAACTCGGATAAATTTGTAAGTTATGCGCATGTGTTTTGCCTTCTGAAAATAAATTTATTCAATGCATTAAATATGGCTTATCACGTTGACTTATCATTTGCGTCACTAACATTTCCTATTTCTTCGTTTTATTTCTTTAACATTCTCTATTTCTTTGTTTTATTTCTCTAACATTCCCTATTTCTTTGTTTTAATTTTTTCCTCTCAACAGCTTGTTCAATGTCGTTGTAATTTTTTCGTAATTTTTTCCCTGATTCATGTCCTTTTTAGCTTTTAAATCAGGGTCTATCTTTCGTGTTTCCTTACACGACACCATGTATAAAGCTTCTTGGTAGCATCGAGACAACTGTATGATCCAAGATACAAGGGAAAAATTCTGGTAAAATTACCATAGTGCATCATGAGAGCATTTTTAGTAAAAAACATAATTCTGTTTAATAAAACCATAATATACGGTATTTAAACCATTCATTTAGTAGTTTTTATGCTCAGGAGATAACAATTGAATAGAAGATTTGTTTTTAAATATTATATTTCGTATAACCACACATTTAATAAAACATACAAAACTGAACGGAATAAATGGTTTTTAACCCATGTTCTAAAGTATCGTCATAAAATACCAAATTTTGTCACATTAATCACATATTAAATAAACCATATTTTACCAAAGCTCTTCGATAAAAATTAATGATTTTTGGTATTCCCATAAAGTCAGAAACACAGTATGATTTACTATATTTTGATAGTTTTGACCATACTTTTCACTCAGTGTAACTTCTGCGTGCATTCCAAATTTGTCATATATGGAATCTAAATTTCAATCCCGTTTATGTTCAATATTTCTGGATGTTATAATGAATGTAGTTTATTTTGCATGAAATTATCATGAAAATAATAAATATTGTGAGCATGTCGAACAACAAACATTTTTCATACATCATATAATAATTTTTTGCGTTTTAGGGCACAAACTTTTTGTCACAAATTTCACATTTGAGAGATATGAAACGAAAGAGAAATTCCACATTTTGCATGGATTACAAATATAAATGAAATAAAATAGACATGTTTTGGAAATAAAACTTATATAGGCATCATTTTTTGAATTTCATTTTTATAGCTTACAAGTTTTATTGGCTTTAAAAATACATAAAAGATCCCGCTGCATCAACTTTTTAAGAATAAAACTCTTCTAGCATATATGTTTATCGAATTGATATTGATGTTTGCCGTAGTAAATATCTAGACCAAGGAATGCGATATTTCTTATCTGACAATTTTAGCTTTGACATTATTCACTTATTTTTGTTCCAACGAATCTTTATATGCAATTTTACAAATTTTATATATTTATTTCCTTTTGACTTATCATATTTATTTCCTTTCGATCGATTTTATTTCGTTGCGACTCACAGAATTTAAATTTATTCCATTGAAAATGACGAAAACAATTATCTTGATCTTTTCTTTCTCAAATAATTGCTTTAATAAAGTGAATTAAAGACTTAGCGCAAAAGAAGTTTCATGAAATTCCCGGCAACGCTTTTAGTTAGTCATACCATAGTTAAAATAAATTAATTCTTCAAAAAAAGATCCGAAGCAATTTTTTGTGGTTAAATCTTGAGACAGTGCATGGTTAATTTGCAATATTTGGAAATTTTGGTTCGAACAATCTATTTTCTTCTTTGCACAATATATCTATCTATATATATAAATGAATGTCTGTCTGTCCCTGTATGGGAGTGTTCTTTATAGACTCCCAAGAAAATCCGACAAAAAACGCTGAAATTTGGCATACAGATAGTTCTATACACAAGGAAGGTCACTGTCGACATTAGTACATTCTGCAATGAAACGTCCGAGCTGGATAAACGAAAAACGAAAGGCAATTTTTTTATTTGTTAAACGTTAGTATTTGTTTTAAATTAAAGGAATAGTCACTAATAATAATAATAATAGCATATTGGATGCTTCGATGTCTGAGATATTATTCCACTGACGCTGAGTCACTCTATTGCTAATTATGTACCAGTCGTTGGACAATGATAGGAATACATCCTGGACTACCATTTTGCCTTCACCAAATCAGTCTTTTTTATGCACAAATGTCTAATTATTTTATTTGCACCGTATTTTTCGTGTGATTACCCGTGTCTGTCAGATTGAAGAGATACACGAGACGAGCACATCGATCAACTCATCTCGTCTTCCCCAATGAGACTGCAATGTCTGCAGCTATGGGATGCAACGAGGCTGTAGCTATGGGATGCACGATGGGATCCTTGACAAATAAACACATACCATAGGACTCCAATCTTATATATAATCATGTTGGAGTCCATTTCGAACAGTTTGAATTGAAACTCTGGTATCAGTAGCGCTGTGAAGGTGTTTTGTCATTCAAGTAGCATTGATAGGGCGGTTTCTTATGGCCGTTACTACTAGTTGTAATTGCATTTTGTGAAGTTGCTGGCTTTCGATCTTGATCCCATCAACGAGGAACATGTCAAAGTTCCGAAAACTGGAAATGATATTTTGTCAAGAAATAACTCTCAGCAAAGAGGGCATTCAACACGACTCTCAACAAGTGATGGCACTATAGACTACGGATTCATTAATGTTGGACAGATAATATTGACTATTCAAAAAATACTCAGCATAAGTAATTTTTTTCAATCAACTTCGACATAAGAAATGCTGCTGAAATAAATATTTAAATAAGTTAATAAATAAGTAAATAAATAAGTAATAATATAAGTAAATAAACTCCTGTTTGTGAAAATTGCAACACCATGAAGGAATCGTCATAATTGATTGAAATTTAATACACAGTTGAGTGGTAGTGGTACAAATAAATGATTAAACTTTCAAAGCAAACAAACAATAACAAGAGATCGAAATCAGTATTTTGTGTAGCTTCCACGCTCTGCAATAAGTGCTGCTACAGGACGTGGCATGGAGTCAAGCAAACTTTGAATGTCTGTCTGAGGAAGACAATTCCATACTGTTTGTATGCATACCCAAAGTTCGTCTGTAGAAGCAACAGGACGAGGATTACGAGCGAGACGCCGACCAACAAAATCCCACACATGTTCAATCGGCGACATATCCGGGGAATACGCCGGCCAAGGAAGAAGTTGTACCTGTCGCGATGCAAGGAAGGATTTAACAGTCCTAGAAATATGAGGGCGGGCATTGTCCTGTTGAAATACAGCACCTGGCAAGACTTGAAGGAAGGAAACAGCTTGGGGCTGTAGAACTTCACTGACGTACCGGTTGCTGTTCAGATTACACACAATTCGTAGCAATTGAGATCGTCCATGATATGCTATGGCACCCCAGACCATAACTCCGGGTGTTCGTCCACTGTGGCGTTCGATAACGCACTCCGGAAGATGGCGTTCACCGGCATAGCGTCTGACACGAATGCGGCCATCATGGTACCACAAATTGAAGCGAGATTCGTCAGAAAACACGACACGCTGCCAATCAGCACGCCAGTCCCTATGCTGTTTGGCCCACTGCAGCCGCAGGCGGCGAAGGTTTAGCGTGAGGGGGATCCTGTATAAAGGAGTCCTTGCGCGCAGTCCACGCTGCAGCAGACGTCTACGAATTGATAAAGCACGCAATGAAACACCTGTAGCTATTGACCACCGTGTTGCCAGTTGTTTAGAGGGAGCCGCACTTTCGGTTAGCTCAACGCCGAACAGGTGTCTATCATCGTGAGCTGACGTAACATTTTGGGGTCCACTCCCGAATTTCCGAGTTGTCCGACACTCGTCCATCCACTGCTTTCAAACACGCATCACTGTGCTGCTGTTACGCTGCACACGAGCGGCTACTGCACGATAAGATAATCCAGCTTCACGAAGGCCGATGATTCTCCCCCGTTTAAACTCCGTAAGTTGTTGAAATCTCACTCTCATTCGTCGAATAGGCATAAGTAATGACTAAGCTAACGTTTACCACTAGCAGATAACCACCGATAACCATACTCGCTTGGCTACAGCCGTCTATTTATTCGGATCCATCCGGCGTTCAGAGGGCGCTGCTCAGCATACGCATGCGCTACGGGTCTGAAATTCTAATCATTTGCATATCATGCTCTATTTTGCATTTCCTGAAAATTTCAGCTCACTCACGTAAGTCCTTCGTGGTGTTGCAATTTTCACAAACGTGAGTTTAAATAAGTAATAATATAAATAAATAAATAAGTAATAATATAAGGAAATAAATAAGTAAAAATTCAAAAGATGATACATTGGTTCTCTTCATTCCTGGGTCAGAGAAACTGCGAGGTCCGCTTCGGACCGTCTACCTTTAAAAGTCACATTCTCCAGACTGGACTGCCCCAAGGAGCAGTGAGTAGCTGCTCACTCTTTAATGTTTACATGAAGGACTTGATCCTTGCCTTGAGAGCGGACGGAGGGGAGTGTCTTCTGTTTGCAGATGATCTAGTTATGTGGACCCAATTTCCAAAGAAGAATGTAAAATATGAAACCTAAAAGCTCTTGAACAGAGCGCTAAACGTTCTATCTGAATGGTGTAGAGACAACAACATGACGGTGAACCTCAGAAAGTTTGCTGTGCAAACTTTTTCATTGATGCGTCAATGCATCAGGCCAAAGATGGTCTACAGAGACCAAGACTTATTACACACTGATAAATTTACATACCTAGGTGTGGTTTTCGACAATAAGTTAAGCTGGAAACTGCACAATGAAAGCGTGGTTGGAAAAGTTGAAAAGCACCTATACATTCTTAAATGCCTGGCTGGCTGTTTTTGGGGGTGAGCTCGAACTACCCTAGAAAACTCCAATAAAATATATATTTTGCCTGTAATAACTTATTGTTGTGAAGTTCTTGTTTCTGCCCCAGAGAACTTGATTGAGAAACTTGAATTAATTCAAAACCAGGCTCTTATTGTTACCAGGACTTATTGTTGGTGCAGTGAAGACTACTCCCATTGACTCTCTTCTATTTCTGACTAATACAAGATCAATCAAATCAATTATTGAAGACAAAGCTCTTATACTTTATGAAAAATTAATTAGATTAAATGTACCCTTTTGGAATTGCTACCAAAATATTCCAAGACACTTAAAGAGACAAAATGGTTTTCTACAGAGAGTTCTAGAACTAAGAACAAAGCTGGAACTTGATAATGATTCTGTAGAGGGTTTCTTAAAACCCCCTAACCCTGTAAACCATGTTGAGATATCCACCAATCTGGACCATGCACAACCATTTCTTAAGAGCCAAATGCCTCAAAGCAGCTCAAAGATCCTTGCACTTGAAACTATCGGCACTCTCTACCCTGAGCCTGAATGGTTATGTGTATATACAGATGGCTCCTTGACCGAACTATCCCCGAATGTGGGAGCTATGATATTTTCTTCCATCTTTTCTTTTTATGTGCTAGTTGGAAAATAGCAAACTGCCTTTGATGGTGAGATTATGGCTATTTATGTGGCACTAAAACAAATTACCCCTAGATCTTACAATAGGGTAGTTATACTGTCTGACTCCAAAGCTGCCATTCAAGCTATTAGATCTCGTAAAATACCTATCTCTAGGACTATCCAGGATTGCCAGGTTCTTCTGAAGAGTTTGAGGATAGAAGGGCGACAAATAACACTCCAACGGATCCCAGGACATTGAGATATCTACGGCAATGAACAGGCCGATATGCTGGCTGAGAAAGGCACTCAAATTATTTAACAGCCAAGCAGTCTTAAATCCTTTAATTCAGCAAAACTCCATACCAAACATTTTATGAGATAAAACTGGAAAGCGTTGCTCACTTCTCGTATTTCTTCAAGAAGTTGGAAGAACAGCTTAGAACAGGGTATTGCCGATAAGCCCCGCAATAAAGCTGTTGCAGAATTCAGACTTGCGGTGGGCCATGATTTCCTGGCGAACCACCTCTGCCGCATCGGCATTCTTGCTGACCCCAATTGCCCGTTATGCTCGAATATTGAACTTATGAACAGGGGCCATCTATTGAAATGCTCAGCTCTGTGTGGGAGACTCTGAGGTGAAGCGGTACTGGAGTATATATATATATATATATATATATATATATATATATATATATATATATATATATATATATATATATATATATATATATATATATATATATATATATATATATATATATATATATATATATATATATATATATACACTACCGGTCAAAAGCTTGCGAAAATTTTGAAATCTACAAAGAAAAGGTCTAAATTCAAATGTTCATAGAGCTGCGAAAAATCCTTCAAATTGCAAGAGAATTTGATATGTTTTAAAGTGAACCCTCTACAGTTAGTTACATATGATCAAATTGCAATACTTTGTTTTTTGCAAACTGAATCCAGCTTTTCATCACGGAGTGTTTTTATGGTGAAAAAATTTCTGAAGTTTGAACGCTTGCCAAACTTCCAAAAAAAACTTCCGAACTTTCTGTTAATAGAAAATAATTATTTAAGCCGTTATATGTAAGCCCTCAAAATTTCAGATCGATTCGATTTTTTTTGACGAAGTTATAGAATTTTGAAAAACATGTGTACTTTTCTCGATTTTTGAACATTCCACATATGCGGTCTTTTGGTCTATACATCTTCTACCAAAGAGCTGTTTAATTTTAATGTTTTCTATATTTTCAAATAATTTATATTTATTATAAAACAAATAATCTTATTCATTATTGTAATTATTATTGTTTATATTTATTGCTTTTATGTATTAGTTTTGTTGTGATATTTTTACTTTACATTAAATTAAAATAAAAAGTTATAACAATAATTACATAAACAAATCTAAAAAAATAATAACAAAAGTATAAAAAATTTGCATTTTTACTAAACTGTTTTATTTATAACAGGTCAAATATTTAACATATTCTTATTCGTATTTTGTAATTAAATAAATTAACATTTAAATCTTAGATTCCTCGAACCATCCACCTTTTGCTTTTATTATAGCCTTACATATGTGTGACTTTCGTTCTAAACATCCATTAATCACTTCAAGTGATATAGAGTTCCATTCCTGTTGTAAAATGTTCCATAACTGATTTCGATTCGAAATATCAGAGCATCGTTTGCAAGAACAAACAAATTTTCGATGAAATGTGACATCCCTGAGATATTGTTTTAATTATATTCATAATAAATTCTTTGTAATAACAATAATTACAATAATTAATAAGAATATTTATTTTATAATCAATATTAATTATTTGAAAGTATAGAAAGCATTAAAATTAAAAAGTTCTTTGGTAGAAGATGTATAGACCAAAAGACCGCATATGTGGAATGCTCCAAAATCGAGAAAAATACACATGTTTTTCAAAATTCTACAACTTCGTCAAAAAAAATCAAATCGATCTGAAGTTTTGAGGGCTTATATAGAACGGCTCAAATAACTATTTTCTATTAACAGAAAGTACAAAAAAATTTTTTTGCAAGTTTGGCAAGTGTTCAAACTTAACAACTTTTTTCACCATAAAAACAACCCATGATGAAAGGCTGGATTCAGTTCGCAAAAAACAAAGTATTGCACTTTGATCATATGCAACTAACTGTAGAGGGTTCACTTTAGATCATACCAAATTTTCATGAAATTTGAACGATTTTTCTTCGCAGTTCTATGAACATTTGAACTTAGACCTTTTTTTTGTAGATTTCAAAATTTTCGCAAACTTTTGACCGGTAGTGTAGATATATATATATATATATATATATATATATATATATATATATATATATATATATATATATATATATATATATATATATATATATATATATATATATATATATACGTGTGTGTGTGTGTGTGTTACTGTGAATGACTGAAATTGGGGGTCGTTGATTTTCACAGGGGAATTTTGACAATCACATAGTCACTTTGGTAAATGTCCGAAATATATACTAGGTTTAGTTAAGTGTCATTGTCCGGTATACACTTACCTACATTCTCGACTTTAAAATTTTATGGTTCAGGGCCACTGCCTGGTATACATTTTCCCGATATGTCCTACATCAATTTTTTTAAAGTCAAATGCCCAGTAGGCATTTAAGCGGTACTCCTAACACTGATGTTTCTCCTAATCTATTCTCAGCAGATATTAAAATATTGAATAAATATAAAAATATCAACGAATAAATTAATATCGAATTGGATATAACAAATATTTCAAACATTCACCAAAGCGACTATTTGATTGTTGACATTCACCGGTGCAAATCCTCATTCTCTTAATTTTGGTCATTCATGGTACCATGGTATATATTCAAAACTCATCCCATATAAATTTTTGGGTAGATAAACCTATATTTACTTATGTGACTTAAAGCGTACTGCTTTTTTTTCCTAATGAAACCACTGTGTGAACCTTATTTGTAAACACTTACCACATTTCCCATTAATATCATTCCTCCTGATTCCCACGGTTGTTCTGTCCCATGATGAACATACATTCTAACCGTTGAATGGCTATTTTTCTTGCATTATGCTAATTTTTACTCAGATCAAATTTCAGTAGTTCAGAGGATAATCTACATAATTTGAAAATTATCTTTATTTTGGACACAAATGCGTATATTTTACTAAAGATTTTCAAAAATGGTTCATCCTGAGAAAGTAATAGGAATATTTAAATCACCCCTTCATCGAAAATATTCTAAATTATACGTATTTTTAATCGCAAACAAAAATGGCTCTAAAGATATTTTCTTCATCCTGATCAGAAATTTAAATTTAAAAATATCCTAATTCGAAGCAGAAACAATATTTATGATAAACTGCATTATTGATAGAACGAAACAAAAAATAAAATATAAAATATTCTTGAGGATGAAACATATTAAATTTTCATCATGTTTACTTTGTCCTACAACAGTTTTTGGAAATGAAATAAGAAATCATGTTTTTAAAAGAAACGAAATGGGAAAGAAAATTTAAAATATTTTAAGAAGTATTATTACTTTTCATTTTAGAAGGAGACGAAATTTGTAACAAGATCTCTAATTTCTTTCAATTTACTCAAATTACTGTGCATACTTATATAATGTAACAATGGGGTTTATAAATTTTTATATTAATTAAAAGAAGAAAGAACTTAAATGAAATATAGTTTATTGTCTTTTTTGATATTTATATTCGATAAAAAATGAGTTGTTAATTTTTTTGACAAACTTAATGTGGTCAAAGTAATGTATTGAAACAAATTTGTTTCGCTGAAATAAAAATTGTTGCATTTAAAAATCTTCATTTCTGTTTTGTGTACTTGTTTATTTAATTGTTATATTTATTGTTGATTAGACTTTTCCGTACATTTTTTTTTTCATTTATTCATGACTGATAGCTTATCCATTTAGTAGAATTGTTACAAAAATGTTTATTTTTATAACCATGTAGTTTTAAAATCAATTTAGTTTACAGCAGAATTATAGGTAGTATGAATGAGAAAAATTCTTTTTCATAGAATTTATACGCATCATTTAATAGATAAAAAAATCATTCAAAACTAATCTTACTGAAATTAAGCTTTGACTTATTACATGTATAAATATTGACTTATGTGATCGCTTTATTTTTATTTACTGAGCCCCAAAGCAGCATATAATCCAACATTCTTTGCCACCCTGGTCTACATGTGCTAAAATCAAGCCTATGTTTTATGGAATGAAATTTACGCATGTGGAATTGTAACTGGCATGATTCAGATATTTAAAGGTTTATTTTGTGTGTGGTAATTGCTGAAATAGGCAAAACATATAAATTTGTATTTTATAAAGTGGAATATATTTAAGTAAAATTAAAATAAGTTTTCATCACTCCATATTAAAATTCTAATATCTATTAACTTGCGGTAAATCTAAAACATTCCTCAATCAACGGATAAAAAATCTCAAGTCGTGTACTAGCAATGGGTAAAATTTAAATTAATTACAAATAATTAATTACTTTTAATTGAGGTGATAAATAATCATTACAGTTTTATTCACATTGAGGAAAGAAGTATGGTTAAAACTACCAAAATATGATAAAATTTATCGTGTTTCTTGCTTTATACGAGCATTAAAAAGCTCGCTAATTTTTACACGGTAATTTTAAAATAATAATTTAAAATAATAATTTTAAATAAAAATAATAAAATATGGTTTGATAAAATGCTATAAATTTGGATAAATGTGGTAAAATTTGCTAATTTTATCATATCTTAGAGCACGGCATAAATATGATTTATTCGGTTAAATTAATTTTTCTTTATAGTATTTCTTACTAAATGTGCGCTTATAAGAACTATAATTTTGAAAATCAGAAATTCTTTTAAACCAATACCATGTGAATGGAAAAATTGCCAAATGAATGGTTTAAATGCATTATTTGTATTCATTAAGCAGAGTTATGCTTTTATTTATCAGAATTGTCATTATCATACAGTACGGCATTTTCAACAGGATGTTTTTCTCTGTGCTTCAAGCACAGAGAAAAACATTCTGTTGAATAGCAATAAAAACTACAAATATTAAATTATGATTAAAAATAATTATTATATAAGTTTATCAGTAATTATGATTACATCTAAATCTTGATAACATTTGAAATTTTAAATATAATTTCAATTGCATGTAAATATCAATATAGTTAATCGAGTTCCTGTAATCTAGAATCCAGAATATTATATTCAACTACCCGATGCTGTAAAATGTTTGCATAGGTTTCAACCATAAATATTTTATGCTTCTTAAACTTGAAGAAGAATGAAAGTCCAGGGAAATTGAAATATGGAAATCAGGCTATAAAAATATTTTTTCTTATATTAAAATTCTTTACGAGAATTGTGCGCCAGCACACATCTATTCCCGTCAAACTTGTTTTAATAATAATTGTTCTCTGTAATTATCTCTGTTTTGTATCATCTATGTCTAGCGCTTAGAGAAATATTCTATCGGAATAATAGCCCTTCGAGTTTCTGTTTTCATCAGAATTTCAACCATATTTTCGTTGTTGACGGTTGTTTTATTTCCTTCTCTTTCTTAATGAAAAATGAGCAGCGGATTCAGATTACTGCAAATTTAAAATAAACCTTTAGAGATTATTAAGAATTCAGGAAGCAATAATAATAAGTATATCTTCCGGAAGTAGAGGAGAGTTTTCCTGAAATAGAGGGAAAGTAATAAAACATTTTTGGAAATATATCTTTCATGGAACTTTCAATCTATGCTAGCCTATGAAAGAACATCACTGAAATTGTTTTAATAAAGGGGAGATACATTACGTTACATTATTATAAATTTGCATTACATTAAAATAAATAATTATAAATATGCGTTTCATTGTTATAAATTAACGTTGCATTATAATAAATCACGACAAATTTACCTTACATTATAATAAATTATGATAAATTTACGTTACATTATTAAAAATTTCATATGTCTTAATGAAAAGTGCAATGCGGTCTCAGAATGCTGCAGATTTTAAAGTAAACCTTTAGGTTTAAGAATTAAGAAAACAATAATATTAAGTATATGTTCCTAAAATAGAGGGGGAAATTATAAAAATTTTTTTAGAAATATACCTTTTAAGGAACTTTCAATTTATGCTAGCCTTTAGGAAGAACATCACTGAAATTGAACTACAACATCAACTGCAACAATTGAACTGCATATGGAATTGAACTACAACAATCAAAGGAAGATACATTACGTTATGTCATATTTATCAAAAGAAATACAAAAATTGCTATGTATTTTTACATTGTCTTACAGATTTTACTAATGTTAAACTGTTTAGTTGAAGATAATATAAATTGAAATATTCGCATGATTAACAACGTAAAATTTTCTTTCGAAACTTCTGAAAAGTTCAAGAGGTAATGACTTTTTAAATTTGATTAAAAATGCAACAGTAGTGCAGTTCCAGTTGCACGCATGACTTTGGCTTGAGATTTTAAAAAAATGGATACATATTGTAAAAAAACAAATTATTTTAAGAATCAGGACTTAATTTCTAGTCATTGAAACAAGATTTACATACAATTGATCTAAAAATGGATGTAGGAAACAAAAGCTGCATAAAATTTATATATGCTGATAAATTTTAAATAAATAGGATTGGCATTAAAATGCCTTTTGAATCAACAATTATAAACATGCTTGATTTAAATTTTAAAACTCGATTTGACTATTTAAATTTTGAAAAAAGTTAATGCCATGCATTTGTTAAATTAATTATTTTTGAGATATAAAAAGAATTGCAGTAGATGTAACCACACATCAAAACAGTTTATGAGTAAAATAATATTTTTAGGTATAATTGAGATAAGCATAAGTAGAATGGTTTATTATCAGACATCTTCAAATAAAAGTTTATGGAAATTGAGATTCGTTCTGTATATTTAAAGGTTTTGCAGTCTTATTCCTCGTCCAATTACGTTAAAAAATAATAAAAGAAACAAAGCAATTGCTGTTGTGCTATCTTAAATTAAATATATCTATCACTTTATCGACTTCAATGGATTATAATTGCAATAAGTGCAAAGGAATTGTGTTATGGATAAAAAACTATTTTTAGGTAAACTAGAGATAAACGTGAGTAATAAGGCATACTATCAGACATCTCCAAAATAATAGTTAAGGGAAATCAACATCCATTCTGTATATTTAAAAGTGTCTGAAGTCCTTTGTCTTGTCTCCAATTACGTAAAAAAATAATAAAGGAAACAAAACAATTACAGTAGTGCTATCATTTAAATCTTTTAAATTAAATATATCCATCACTTCATCGATTTTAGTGGATTATAATTACAGTAAGACGCTAACTACTTTATTTGATTATACCCTCTTCCTAATTTTTCTACTTTAATTGCTTTCGGAATTAAGGAAAATAATCTAACGATTTCCTACTAGAAAGTACTCTAAATGAGGTTAGCGAATAAAAAGAACCCATGAAAGAGACGCTAATCCAGTCTTTCACTGGTTTTCTTTCATCGCAAGATACGATTTGCTATACATTTAATTGATTGATCTTGACATCTTCATCTTTATCCCTCATTCTGTTGCTGTAACCCCGACTGAGAAGTAAAGAAATCTTATTTTCTCTACCAGTCTCGGATCTTCAAGATTCCAAGTTAAAGGGATTATTTCCCCCCCTTACCATGATAAAGGAGCCCAGAATCTTCAGTAATTTTCTATTTTCTTTATTTGATCCGGGTATTTCCGCGTTTGCTATTTTTGTTATTATTGGCCGGTAATGTAATGGAATTTTTGATGAAAAATAAAATGATTAATAATCATTTCATAAAATTAACGTTATGGATAACATGATGTACGTTACTATAACTGAATACAAATTTAGATTTTAATAGACGATTAGAACGTTTTGAGATTGATTTATTTGCTCTAGATATTTTTTTTCTGCAATTCTTGTCTTTATTGGCCGTCAATGTTATCGAATTTTTTATGAGAAATAAAATGATAATTACTAAAGTTCAGCAATAAACTGAAGTTGTGAATATGCTTGGAGAAAACTAAATTACTTCTCAAATCCAAAATTAAATTTAAAAAAATCACAATTTGAAAGAAGAAAAAAATCTTTTAAAATTTGTTTAAATGTTCTATGTACTTCGCTTTTGTTTTGTTTTGTTTGTTTTCAATTACTGTCGATGTTATAGAATTTTTAATGAAAAATAAAATGATTAATTCAAAAGTAAATCATAAAATTTAATGTTTGGTTGCAATGAAATTTAAGTTACCAACTGAATCAAACGTTAAGCATAAGAGGACTATTAAAAAACTAGTCTTTTTGAAGTTAGGTAATAAATGCATCCTATGAATTTTTTGATTAAATAATAAGCATTTTTTTTGCCAGTTTTATTTATGATATCCTTAGTAAAAGAATAATTTCAAATTTTTTATACAGCTTTGCTGAGGGATACTGGAAAATTGGAATTACGTAATTTTAACAAATAAGGGCAGGGAATTATTTTATTATTGAAAATGCATGAAAACAGTAACTAAAGAGAACCAAAAAATGTCACTATGTATCCTTTTTTATTCTTTAAAGCAGAACTCATTGTCAGATTTCATACTGCACCAAGCATTCCGAATCTTTCATAACAGTCTGCTGAATAAGAATGCCTTCACAAAGCACATCTTCACAAACCAGAACTTCGCGATGTAATCTTTAAAAAGTCATCAGTTTGTATCATTTTCTCTTAAAAATCTATCTCTTTTAATCTCCATGGTGAAACCAGAAAGCGCGCTATACAAAGCATTCCGAATTTTTATGTAAATTAAGAAGCATTAAGAGAGCAACATTAAAAATAAAAAATAAATATAATGTAATATGAGCATTAATGTAAAAATCAAGGAAACCAGACACAAATATACTAAGAGATTAGGATATTAAAACTTTTTTAAAAAAGTAAAAAAAGTTGCAGCAATGTTCAGGATTTCTACAAAGAGAAGGTTTTTGTATATATATATATATATATATATATATATATATATATATATATATATATATGAGACTTTCTGTTTGTAGAAATCCTCAACAAATTGCTTCAAAATTTTTTACATTTAAAAAAAAGTTCTAATGTTTTAATCTTTGAATATATTTTGTCATTAATGCTTATATTACATTATATTTAGTATCCATTTGATTAATGATGTATTTTAATATATTATTTTACGTTTCATATTGCTAAATCATTAACGTTTCTCAGAATTTAAATAAAAATTTAAAAATTTAGCATAACAGGAATCATTTGTTATAGTTAAGCAAATACAATTGACTTAATATATCTTGTATCTGATATATTAATCAAAATATGAAGTCTTTTGTGCTAATTCTAATTTCAATATCTTGTGATCAGATTATGAAATATAAACCTTGATAAACTTAAACTAATAAGGGATTTTAAATGTACTGTATGATTTTCAACTTAGTCTCTATCACAATCGTGTTTAAATTAAATATTTGAGGCATTACTACTGAATGATACTAAAATATTAAATTTATAAGTTGATATAGTCAAAATTTCGTGCATATTAAATTCAAGATAGGTGATTTTGGTGAACTTTTTGAAATATTCAGTAGTTTAATATCTGTTTTTAGATATTTTAAATTTAAAATGTTTAATGCGTAATTTACATCGTTGTAGTCAAACTTCATAAGGCAGATAATTGTTTTACGAATGGAATTAATTAAATGATAAGAAGTTTTTTCGTTTACCATGCTATTAATATCAAATTTTATATGTGTATTCGCTAAGAAACATATTTTTCTTAGACAATGAATTTTTTAACCACTGCTTAATTTTGATTTGAAAAAGTTTTCTTGCTTAAATTTGTTGTTTACAAATATATGAAATATTAAAATAATATTATTTATTTATTTGTTTTTACAATTTCTATAAGCAGAAACCTGTATGCCTTTTTTTATTGTAATTTGAAAATTGTCTTTTTTTCATTTACAAGAAAATAAATAATTATTTGCTAACTATTTATTAAATTTAATAATAAATTTATTTACTTGTATTTAAAAAGCAAATCAATAAGTTCAATTGCAAGTATTTTTTATATTAATTTCCAATGATAGCTTTCGAAATTTTGCATTAATGATTTAAGTTTGAAACAAAATATTTTCCGACACAATCTGTTCCACGAAACTTTATATTCGAAACTTTATATTTGGTTTCTTAATATATAAAGCATAAGTATGATCAATATTATTAAAAATATAGCAAGAAACATAAAAATGTGAAAAAAATAATTAATTGTTTTTTAAATGCTTCATTAATTTCTTTTTTGTTAAAATAAAGCATTTCTGAAACAATCGGGTTGACATCAAAGATAATTCGCTGATTTCGAGACCAACACATACAGATGGCCAGCGCTCTGTATGATCAGCATAGTGCTTTACTATGCTGATCATAGTAAAGCACTATGGCATGATCTGTTCACGTTGCCACGATCATGTGCTATGTTGGCATGATCTGTTCAACGAAACTTTATATTCGAAACTTTATATTTGGTTTCTTAATATTTAAAGCATGAGTATGATCAATATCATTAAAAATATAGTAAGAAGCCTAAAAATGTAAAAAAAAATATTTAATAATTATTTAAATGCTTCATTAAATTTTTTATGTTAAAATAAAACATTTCTGTAACAATCGGGGTAACAGCACAGATAGTTCTCTAATTTCGATACCAATGACTTAATTTCGACTTAAACTTTTTTTTAAGCACATCATCATTTACTGGCATTTTTTATGTAAAAAGTATGCTCATCAAATATAATTTACTCAGCTGATTCAGCTTTTGTTATTGTCTAAGTATTTGCTGCTATAAAATTTTGATATGAGCAAGTTAGTTCTGTTATAAAATTACAGAAATTTTCTAAGAATGTGCATTAAAAAAACAATTCATCAAGTAATATTTCCTAGCAACATTGCACTTTTGAAACCAAAGTATAAAAAAATCTAATTATTACAATAATCTCTCATAATTATAACAAAAAAGAAAATAAACAAAAAACTGCTTGGTAAACTCAAGTATTCTCTATCCTATTTCATGTAGTTGAAAATTCTTACATAATAAAAGTGTTTGTAAATTTTCGAAAATATTAAAATATTTTCAAGTGTAACTAAACGTTAATGACTAAATATTCAACATTTCCTCTTTACTCGAACAAGATGTTGATTTAATAAAAAGAAGGTACTCATTAAATCCTTGCAGATATTATTAAAGTTATCTTATTTTCAGATATTGCTCGCAGTCAATTAACCGTTGAGTTTTCACTCCGGAGAGTTCTTTCATCCGCGTGGAAATTCAATCTTCCGGGTCATTTGTTAGTTATTAAAAATTTCCTTTCTTCATCCAGTCCTTCCTTTTCATTCTCTATATTAAACACTAATGATTACTTTATAGAAAAGATGATGCTTTCGGATACACAGAAAAGTTTTTTGCAACCAAAAAAAATATTTAAAGAAATTTTAAACTTGTGTTTTTGCAAGCTTTTTCTGCATGCTTATTTGTAACGATATTTAAAAAAATAATGCTTAGTTAAAATAGTAATTTTTGTGAAGAAAATAATTTGTGAAAAGTGTTCCACATTGTCAGAGATTTAAATTTAAACTTAGGATAAAATAATGGGCAGAAACTGACCATTCAAGTAAATTCCAAATTATAAGGTAAGGAACATTTTTCACTTTTACGATTTTAATACCATTTACAACTAGTATGATAAAAAACCATGAATGAAAAAATATACTGTTTTTAACCATTTACAACTGGCATGGTTTCAAAACCATTGGAAAGAAATTTAGTTGGATGTTTGAGTTAGGCTTTTCGTTAGGTAATGGGCATTAGAGTTAGGTTGTGGTTGAGTTGAGTTTTATCAAATGAACCATGGAGTATGGTTTAATTAGTTTATCTAGCTGTTTCACCTATTGTAAGAGATGAGAAATACTAGCCGTTTTGTTCTGCGCAGATTTATAGTGCTGTCATCTATGCGTGGAGGAGACTATCTTGATATCATAGTCCAGGGTCACAAATTGGGAAGTGAAGGACACTGTAAACACTTCATGTGTTTAATGGAATGGAGGAAATAAAGATTGTATCAACGTTGGGACTCGAAACCTCTTTCTGTCCATCATGAGATTGACAGATAATTTCTCCCGGTTATAATATGTACCCAACTGCGAGGAACTAATTTTTTTTAATAGGTGAACATAGTTAGTGCAATAAAATTCTGGTTGTTTGACTGTATTTGGTGAAGGAGTTGAAAAATGAATGATGATGGGTTTGATGAGCTTACATAAACAGGAGCATTCATTGTGCTTAACCGATCTGATTAAATTTGGCATATTTCATTATTTCATTGAAAAATCTGTAAGCACCATTGGATACTAAAACACTTATTTGTACTTCCCCAGTAAAATTCCTAAGGAGATATATTCCTATATATATATATATATATATATATATATATATATATATATATATATATATATATATATATATATATATATATATATATATATATATATATATATATATATATATATATATATATATATATATATATATATATATATATATATATATATATATATATATATATATATATATATATATATATATTAGTCCCGCAGTGGACTGATCGTTAAGACACGGTTCTCAGCAGATCACCGAAGTCAAGCATCACTGGCTACGGTCAGTGTGAGGGTGGGTGACCACTTGGATCAGTCTGCGTAGGAACCGAGGGTGTGCGGTATTGGTCCTCGTTAAACTGTGCTACCGTAAAGTGCTCGACTTCGCGCGCAGGTCGTCGGGCTACCGAAGCAGGGGTGCCATCCCCTCCGCAGAGGATCAGAATTGTGATGGCATGTCTTCGGATCATCCTCCGGGATGTTTCCCCGACCGTCGCCAATAGCCCATTGTGCAGGTCTAGTGCGACGTAAATTAACAACAACAACAACAATATATATATATATATATATATTGTTGTATATATTCATATATATATATATATATATATATATATATATATATATATATATATATATATATATATATATATATATATATATATATATATATATATATATATATATATATATATATATATATAAATATATATATATATATATATAATGTGTTATACTTGAGTTCGATTACTTGTCTGTATTTCTTTTCGTTATATCAAAATTTGCCACTGAAAATGGAGTTTTAATATCTGTGTTGGATAATGGAATTCAGAATATCTATGTTGAACCAATGAATGAGAAATCCAGCCCAATACCCAAGACAAAACCAGCTTAACTTAAAAAAGAGTTTGATTTAAAACTTATAGGTCCGATTGAGTATTTAACATTTACATGCCTTAACCAACTTCTTCTGTGTACAAACGTAATGGATACCGATATCAACGCAATTTCATTAACTGAAAGTCTAAACGCACCTGTAAAAGCAAGAATCTAAAACGAACACCTGTCAGCCAAATTTCTACTAAAAGGAATAAGACCAGAAACATTTCTAGATCAGAAATATCCTGCTGAAATAACAGCCAATTCTAATCTAGTTCTTGAACAATTTCTATTCATCAAATACTAAAGTAGAGACTAAAATAGATTACCAACAACTATCGTCCTCGTCACTTTTCTCGGAACAAGATACCAGCAGAAATAAGAACTTGGTACCAGATATATAACATTATGTTATTCATAGACAGACCTCGTGTCTGCTTCAAATGCACGTACTTCAGCCACCCAACTCGAACTTGTGTACAAAAAAAAGTATGCATCTGATGTAGACAAACTATGGAACAATTATCCTCCAAACAGGACGCTTTAAAATGCACTGCAGAGGTACACTGCGCTCGATGTGATGGAGTTCACGCAATCACAGACACTCGATGTTCTTTCTATCAACAATAATTAAAGATCTGCCACTGAAGGCAGAAAATCACATGACCATAGCAGAGGCCAGATGCATTTTATCACTAAAAAAAAAAAGCTTACTCCCAAATTACAGGATCTGATTAAACATCCAAATCTGTAACCAAAGAAGAATTTTAATCAGCAATCCAATAATTAGCAACCTGTCTAGCCACAATGATTACCCAGGTTACTCGAGCAAAAAACAATGATTGAAACGTTCTAAAAACAAACATCCTTTGCTGCATTAATGGACGACACCGAACTTAAGAACTTATTGTCTGTCAACTCTTTAACTAACAACAATAACTCCCACTCTCCTCAAAGAAAGCGCAAGAAAAAGAAAATTAATCGCCCTGGAAGTCCGGATAAAATGGATGACATTCAAGCGGAAATTGTGCATATGACGGGGTCTCCATCCAGGAGAATCACCAGCCATACCAAGAACTTAAAGCTTAAGAGTCAAGTTTTTATTTCTTTATTTCGACTGTAAGCTACAAGTCTAAATATTTCGTGTTGCTCTCAGCTCTTAGTTCGTCATAGCTGTAAAACTCTACTTCCATGTTAAGTGCCCATTACATCTATATAAATATTATCTCGAGTCCCTCATCCTATTCACAATCGTCCCGCAGTGGATTGATCAGAAAGACAAGGCTCTCAATAAACACCGAAGTCGTGCATCACTGGCTGCCGTCAGTAAGAGAGTGGGTGGACATTTCGGTCAGCCTGTGTAGAGACCGAGTGTGTGCGGTATCAGTCCTCATTAATCTGTTTTACTGTAAAGTGAACGTCTTCACGCGCAGGCGATTTTCTTCGCTGCTGTTTATACACAAAGGTGAAGATCAGGTAAAATTTCCGTACTGCACTGTAAAAAGTTTGGAATTAAATTGTGGTACCGGCACCATGCCAGTACTTTTGAATAAAAAATTGCTTCTTTCTTTTAAAAATTTATGGAACAAAGAAGCTGATATAGAAAATTTTTACAGAAGAATTTATTATAAAACTACTGGATCATTGCAATTAAATAAATATTATTGCAAAAATTACTGTAATCATACGCTGCAAATGAATTTTGAGGTTAAATGGATTTAACAAATGATGCACCCTGAGTGCCAGTTCTGTTTTACAGTAAATTGATCCAGAATTTTTTACTGTGTGCATGGTAATAACATTTCTTGCAAAAAACATAGTTCTGGAAATAAAAGTCAAAATATACGTTTATTAAATCATTCAGTTGGTAAATTTTCCTCTCATGTGGTGACAGTTTACCAGAAAGATCAGTTTACCAGACCTGTACCAATGACAGTTTACCAGACCTGGTTTTGAAAATTATATTTCTTATTGCCAGAAACTTAATAAGAAAATACAAAACTGAAAAGTAAATATTATTAAATAAATGGTTTTAATGCCATCCTCTAAGGTATGATGATAAAATTACCTAATATTACCACATTTACCAAATTCTAACTTAAAATATAAAACCATATTTTATTGTCAGTACCAAAGAACTTCTATAAAAAATGCCGAGTTTTCTGCTGTTTTCTAACTTTTTTTAATTTTTAAATGTCATAGTGCAGTTTTCCTATTAGTTTAAGTTAAGAACTAAATATTTCTTCTGAGTCAAAAACTAGAGTACTAATGAAAGTTTTGCGTGTGATTATACCCGGAGTTATTTTTTTTAAAAAATGTGTGGTTCATATTATCTGAAAAAAAAATCTAATTAGTGTACATTAAAAAACAAATAAAATTAAGCACAACATTTACTAAAACAAATCTAATAATAATTCTGGAATTGCAAAAGAGATCTCAAAATTTTTAAAAAAAAATTGAGAAATTTTAGTTTATAGAGATAAAAAAGCGAAGAATGAAAGAATTTTTTCGAATATTTTTCAAAAACATCAGTTAAAAGTCTTGAAAAATAAATTAAGTGGAGCAAATAATGTCATCATATCAGCTTAAGCTACTTTTGATTGTTATAAAAACTCAGCGAGAAAATCTGCAATGTAAAAATTACGTCACAAAATACTTGAGACTTAATCCTCTTTCTCAACTAACTTGTGGCCATTTTTTCGAAAGTAAATTTTAATTCTTTCCGGAATATTTATGGTGGGTAAGTTAAATATTTGAGATTAAAACAGCACCTGTTAAAAGTATATTCTAATCTAATAAACTAAATCAGTTCTTCAAATAGAAATCTTCATGTTCTCACAAAATAAAAGGATTGTTTTTCTTTTCAGTTCGTTATTTTAAAATGTTTCATGAAGTTTTCCTGATGTGATGAAAATCCTGGATCTAGATGAATTAGCGTTTTATTATTGTTTTATTTTAAATTGAATAATGGGATAAAATCTTAAAAAATATATTTGACAGTAAAATTTTTTTTTTGCATGCCATACGGAGGACGGGCATTCAGCTAGTAGAAATCAAACTAGTTATTACTATATATTGCAGTGCAATACACAATTGAATATATGTACCATTTATAAATTATCTATGTATATTTTATCACGAAACAATTTGGTAGACTAAAAAATTGAAAAGCAGATTATTTTTCATAACATTACCAAAATTAAAAATAATTTTTGCGCTAATTTATTAATGAATTCCGAAAGAAATGAATTATTTCATGCATAGAATTACTATTTTGCAACAGATTTCTTTTCTCTTCAAAAAGATTTATTTTAAATAAATACGTCAGCTGAAATATTTTGAATTTATTTTTTAAAAATTCTGTAAAATGATCATTTAACAAGCAATCATTTTTTAATGAACTTGAAAAAGAAAGAAAAAAACAAACTATTATATTAATACATGGTTGATATTGGAAAACAAATTGAATAGCCCAACTGGTATGGCTCTGTGCCCATGTCAAAACGGTTGCGGGTTCGATCCCCGCTGGCTGAAGACTCCCCATTTAGTAAATGGGGTCTGTTGCATGCTAAATCAGTTAGGTCTCAAAGTTCTTTATGTTCCCATAACAAATCAATACCTCTGGTGTACAGAATAGGAGATTGATCGTTCTCGGATTCAGGTCAAAATTACGAGTTGTAGATGAATGGATGAATGAATGGGTTCGCCCTATAAACGGGCTGTGTCGTGAGTGTGACTAAAGTCGCATTTTTGGCCATATATGGCACCACTGAAAAAAAACGCACCTTCTGCCTTAAATTCATTTGGTTTCACCTAGCACGCTTAGTGATATTGGTGAGTGGAGTCATAAAAAGCAGCATTTTTTTATATTACTAATGTCATTGTTAATCTATTATTTATAATTTTTTTTGTCGTATGCTTGTTTAGGCAGTGGGGGTGCGATTGTTCCTGTTTTTCAGTGGCGCCATCTATGGCCAGGAATTCGACTTCTGCCACGCCATTCACACAACCACAACCCGTTTATAGGGCGGGTCATATTCACACACAAAGGAGAAAAGACATAGAACACACACAGAGAGAAAGAAACATCCATGCCTTGCCAGGGATTCGAACCCAGGCCCTTTCTGATGCAAGGACAGTACCCTGCCCCCTAAACAGGCCAGTCGGCATTATTTATAAATAAACTATATTATTGATAATAATAAAAAAAAATTATTTTAACTTGTTATAATTACAGTATTAATTAACAATAAATGGGCAATTAGTATTAATTTTATAAAAAGTTTCATAATAAAAGGATAATTTAATAAATAGAACGTTTAATTTTGTAAAAAAAAAATGATAACTGAGATAACTGAAGTAAAATACTGAGATAATGGTGCTGATTTAAACACTCTCGCAACTCTCTCTCAATTATATATCTCTTCGAATATGCGAATCATCTTCGTTAATATTCTTTTTGAAAGTCACTGATGAATGTTGAAGACACATAATAATTAAAATCTCAAAAGCATTAATGTGGGTTAAGCATCCCTTTTCACACAAAGCAAATTATTCTATATAGGCCTCAGCTGCATCTTCTTAATAGGAAGCTTAACATCTCCCAGGACAAAGGGGTAAAAGAGATTCCAGCTTCTGCGAGTAGGATTTCAAGTAATGCATCCGCCGGTCAAAACTTCTCTTGACGTAGTCGCATAGCCGGGGGTTAGCTTTTATCTTAATTACGCCAAAATTATCTTCTAAATGCTTTCATCGACAACTTGCGAGATCTAAGTGAGTAAAAACGCTATTTAATTGTTTGCATAAACGATGCAAGGAATTTGCAAAGCACGAATTAAAAAAGATCTATTAGCGTCTATTTTAAAAAGCTTCTTCTAAATGGAGTGTATATTATCTTGTGTTCGAAATCCATGATTTTATCACTGATTAACAATTTATAAAGTTAAGACTTTCAAAATTTGTGTCTGAGTTGTTGCTTCGAAAATTTATTGTTTTTAAAAGGAAAGATTATTTATTAGATGAGGTCATTTGGTTTTATTATTTTACAATTGTGATCCGATTATTATAATTGTATAACTCAAGGGCTGAATCTTAAATATTTGTTAATTTAATTTTTTTTTTAATTTGTGGAGAATATTAGGTTTTATAGTTTTACGAAAGTAATTTTACTTTTATTGTTAATGTATAACTCTTGGATAGAAACTCAAGAATTTCTTACATTTAAAGGAAAGTTTATTTATTAGTTGTGTTTATTAAGTTATATTATTTATAAAAGATTATTAAACAATCATTATTGCATTACTGTTAGGCAGAGTCTTGAAAATTTGCACTTTTATAAGATAGTTTATTTATTCGTTGAGTATATTAGAATTTACAATTTTCCATTAGTAATCTAACTGTTATAAGTATTTCTCAACTATGGGATGGAATTTTAAAAATTTGTTAATTTAAAGAAAGTTTACTTATTTATTGAGTTTATTAGATTATATGATTTATAAAATGTAATTTAACTATTATTAATGCATTACTCTTTGGCAGAATCTTGACAATTTGTTACTTTTAAAAAAAATGGTTATTCATTTGAAAGGATATTTAGGATTTTATTATTTATTAAAAATATAAAACAAGTAATAATTCATTACTTTTGAATCGGCTAAATTCTACAAATCATGAATTCAAAAAATCTATTGAAAAAAACTTCTTCTAAATAAATCATTTATTTGATTGAATTTGGAAAAAAATGGAAGATATGTCATTCTATCATTAGCTAATATTTTATAAGATTTTACTTGGGAAGTATAAATCTGAATGATTTATTACATAATTTTTATTATTAAGGGAAGAATTATTTATTTGTTAAAATATTATCAGGTTTTTTATTTGCTTAAAATGATGTATAAGGTTGTAATAGATGTCTCTTAGATGAAATAACTTTGATATTATTTGATATTTGGGTAATTTTTTAAATGTTTTGTTAACAAATAGTTTATTCTAAAATTTTTATTTTAAACATAAAAATTATATTTTATTTGGTTACACTAATAAATATGACATTGAAATAAATAAAATGGACATTTACCTAAGAAAATAAGTATATAAATATTTACTTAATTTTGATTTAAGCAGAGAATTCTTTTCATCATCAATAATTACATCGTTTAGGAATATCAATTCTTTTAAAATTTATTTCTGTGGTATTATCGAAGCAAAGGTAAGTTATTTTGAAAAAATTATTTCTTGATATTTTTTCTCGCTTTATTTGTTCCTTTTACCCAAAATTTCAATCTAATTCTTAAAGTGGAAACCCAGAGTAGGAATAGAAATATACTTTAAATGAAAAATCTCATTTTTTGGATCAAAATACTTAGTTGTTAGCTTGAAATATATTACCATAAAGTTATGATTACAATTATGAAGCATTTTAAATCCGTCATTAAATTTTATAAAAAGTGATCAATAGTTTATCGCAGATTGTTCACGGAATTTAAAGAATCAAAAAATGTGAACCAATCTTAATTGAACGTTTATTTACTTTCCTAGAGTAAAAATTGATAATTCCTCTGTTGATTGTAGATAGAATTTGCACCATGCGTCGTTTTGAACCAATATACTTAATAAGCATGCTTTGATGTCTGCACGGAAACAGTAAAAACCTAAAATGGGTAAAGAAAGAGACCTAATTACTGTTGAAAGATGAGGTATGAGGTTATCAATTAGGGTTCATACTAAATAGGGCCATGAGCCATGACTGTCTTGAATATCCCTGTGTATCCATTATGGAAAAAAAAGTAACTTGATAATTGGGTAAAAATAACAATTTGAGTTGAAAGATTGTTAGGTATGAAGTTACCCAATTTGGGTTCATAGTTAAGTGGATCACGGCCCATGTCTGTTTCAGCTATCACTAAGTAACCATTTTGGATAGCTCAAGACCGATTCCGGACGCGACTGGGAATAAATTTTTAAGCAGTGTTTAATATCCAATTTGGATATCGTAACACCAGATAATATAATTTAGAGCCTATTTTGGAGAATATTTGATACCCGTTTCAGCTATTTTTCTTGACACAGTAGTTCTCAATTTGGATGCCTTTCAAATCCTGTTTTAGAATGAATTCCACTTACAATTTACATAGATTTAAATATCTTTCTCAGTACATTTAGTATTTATGAATTTATTATACACCTTGATTAACTAACAGTTTCATTTACTTATTGCTCTTATTAAAGCATTGCAATAAAATTTTAAGATTAAGATGCTTGAAAGCTCAAAAACTATTCATGATGAAAAAATAGGCCAATTCGCACAGTTTCTAACCACTAATAAATTATATAATTTTCTCAGTAATGTTTGGAATTTTCTCTATCATCTTAGGATTTTTATTTGAAACAAAATTACTACAACATACCTGCCAACTCTTCCGGATTTTCCGGAAGATTTTATTTTCATATTTAAAGTGGTAGTAAATATATACTATTTTTTTCTTTTATAAACTTAATTTTTAAATGATTTTGATCACCACTATTCTTACAAAAATGAAGCACATATATTAATATGCGTTACTATCAAGGTTGTCAACTTAAGTTTTTTCAAATGCAACGTATTTGTATGCTTAAAATTGAAGTTTTAATTCCATTTTAATATCACTGGGAAAAATGATAATGGAAGGGATTAAAAGTTGGCAGGTATACTATAAACATTTTCATCATCAACAAATAGTACATCAACAAAAAAATGTGATCACTTTTCAATTATTACTCTTTACCAAGAATATACGTTGTAACGATCTCTTTATTTTTGCTCTTGATTGTTTAGAGTTAAAATGCAATCTGATTATAACTAGTTTAATTTTTTCCCAGTATTGAGACCAGATCTACACCCATGTTAAACTCCAATTCAAGTATGCGATTAAATCTAACAGAGAAATATGAATTGTTTTGGTAAAACTAGAGTTGACGGTATAGGCTTGGCGCAATCTTAAAAATTGAAGCCAAACTGACTAATTAATGATGTCATATTTGCTATAGATTAAAGTTGAAAAATTGATTTAGGTTCTTTGGCAAATGTTCTTGCTATGTTAATTTGAACTTCGTAAGTTATAATGGTAAATGTTAAATTTTGGTCACCTAATCGGAGATTCTTCAAGTCAAACAAATATGCTACAAAAAAATCTTATATTGGCGAAAATATTAACTTGATGATGTAAAGTAATATAAAGTAGTAAATATCAAAAAATCTGCTTCTGCAGCATGTAAAACCAAAAAAATAATGTTTAAGAATAATATTATAATGATGACAAAGTTATAAAAAGAAAGAAAAAGATCATAAACTCGCCTTTTTTGACTTATCGACACAACATCCAACTGTTGGAAAACAAATATGGTGTAGAAGGGAGAATGAAACGAATTCGGTTGACAGCTGAAGCAGCCGAGCTTTGATTCAATTTGGATATCAGCATTTCCCAACTGGTGTTGTAAACTGGAAGACGTCGAACACGTGACCGGTTTCTTTCAATTTGGAAAGATCTTAGACCCATTACGGGTCTGATTAACTTAAATAGTGTATATTACGCCCGGATTTGAATTTGAAAACCATTATAGGTGTTATTTCATTTTGGATAACATTCTAAAATGGGTATCATTTTTTACTGTGTGTTATAAATACGATGTGGAATGATGTCACGAATTTTAAGCAGAGAAGTATATTATATCGCCTTCATGAATAATAAAAAAAAATTAAGAAAAAATCTTTTTCAAATAAGATCTTTTAATTAAATAAATGAAAATATTTTGCGATTATTTTCATTCGATTTGATCGCACATTTTTTGGGGATCAACTTCAAATGGAAATTAAATTGATATTATTATTAAAAACATTGCTGAAGACACATAAGTTATTTTAATAATTTACTGCCATATATCAAAATATTAGATCGCATCGATTACCTTCATTTGCTCTTGTGTTTAAACATTGCAAAGTTTTAAACAAACAAAAATGTTTTGCGATTTCCAATATCATTATTTTACTAAGCACAGAACAACAATTTGCTCCAGATTAAATAAGGTAATAAATGTTCAATTGAAAAATAGTAAAAAAACATAAATCCACTTACTCTTATTGAGATCGGAATCGAAATATCGCATCTGAAATTATTTTTTATTTCCATTATATGAAACACGAAAGATTCTTAAAACAAAATAAATAATTGAAATTCTCTATATGCACCAAGCAATCCGAAATATTACCAAAACTCTAAAAAATATAACAGTAATAGAATTCCGAAAACAATTGGCATACAAAACAGCAACAGAAAACACAACAGTAGAAAGATGAATTTTTCTTAATAATTTAAATTTTTTACATGAAAAAAGTATTATAAAACTTTCAAATATTATCTCTTATTCATCGCAGCATCCAGCTGCAGGAATAAAATATGTTTAAATTAAAGTCAAGTCTTACAGACAATAACTTTTTCTTACTGATTAATTGAACTTGACGTTATAAATGGAATAAAATACGAATTATAAGAGTATTTTATGCACCCCTTTTCAGAAGAAGTCAAGAAAAACAAAGTTAAGTGATTCACAAGGTTTAATTAAGGTAAGGCTTAATTATTAAAGTAAGGTTTTATTTTAATCTGTATGGCCTATCGTGTGGGATGAATTGACTGTAAATTGAATTTTACAACCATAAGTATTTAAAATGCGTCCTTGAAAAAATACCAATTTTTATGACTTTTAATATCAGGCTGAAAATTTTTAAAAGCAATTAATAGTACAATGCAGTGCTTAATAAATTTTTTAAATGCTAAAATATTGTTTTTATTTCAGAAAAACAATTTCTTTTCTGCTATTTTAATAATCAGCATAGAGAACCTAGCGAACTTGGAAACTTTATCCAACAGTTACGAACAACGCAACAGTTAAAAACATAGCATATTACACTCTGAAATGCACTACTTCATGTGCTTGTTTAGGAAAAATATATTAAAATTACAGATTAAAACTAAATAATTATTGTAAAATTATTTTGAAATAGTCAAAACATACATTCTATTCGCTTAAACGTTTTTAAGAGATAGTGAACTAAGCAAAAAGTTAAAATAAAATTACCGATCTTTTGACTAAGCTATATTTTCTAAATTACAACTCTGTACCACTGAAATTAGAAAATAGTATATAATTATGTGTCATTGTATAGGCCACTAAATAAAGCTTCCAAACTCGTCCTGTACTGTGGTGTATGACTATGGTGGTGAGATCAGCAAACTAGCGGAGATCCCAGGTTTGTTTCCTTATCTCTTGCCAACGAATATCTTTTCTGTATATTTCTCTCTCCACATCACTTTTAAGACGTTTGTATTTTGCTCAAAATTGTGCATATTCTTTTTTTATTTAGAATACATGGAGTTTTTAACTTCGTCTATATTTTTTTCAGAGCCATTTTGCAAAATTTATGCTCAAATTTGATAAATTGATTGTTTTAAGTTACTTATTTAGGCAACCAAAAGTATAAAAAAGAAATTTCGTTACTTTTCCTAATAGAAAAAATATTATAAGCCTCTTGATCATTTAAAGTGATTGATTCTATCATATAATGTGTTGAGTGTTTGCTTGTGCTAATTTCATGTTGTCATTTTTCTCAATATTTGTTTGTTTTAACATTAGAGAGATATTCTGAAGAATAATTTAGCAATAAGATATATACCTAATTAGGAGAGCAACTACTTATATTTATTTTTCCTTTACACGTTGACGACGAATCAGTAAATGAAAAATTACTACTACTATTCATATAACACATGTATTTAAATATTTTGATTAAATTTATTGAGTTAGTTATTTTTATAATGAAAAATAAAAAAAAGGAAGTAACTAAGTTAATTTTCTTAATTTTAATAATGTTTTAAACTGTTTTATCATTTCTATGATAGTTTTTAAAGTGATTGATCCTATCAACTAATGTGTTGTTTGTGCTAATGTGGCATTGTCGTTTTTTTTTCTTCAAAGTTTGCCTGTCTTAGCATTATCTACATTCTCGACAGAAGAATTTAGCAATAACATATATACCTAATTATGATAACAACTACTTATATTTATCTTCCTATTACGCATTGGTGACGAATCAATAAAGGAAAAGTTATTGCAGTTATTTGTATAATTCATGCATTTAAATTTACTGATTAAATTTATTGGGTTGACTATTTTAATACTGAAAAAAATACGTTAATTTTTTTAACTGTAATAATATTTTAAACAATTTATTATTCTTGTTATAGCTTTTGAAGTGAATTATTCAATAAACTAATGTTTTTGTTTTGACTTTTTGTTTGTACTAACGTAATTTTCTAGTTAGTGAAAAGTAAATAAATAATATTATGCTGATTTAAGAATGCAAGAAAGTTGCTGTTGCTCCAACAAAGATCTTATTTTCACTTTAACCAGCACCTAGTTAATAATGTTCCGATTATTTAGACAGTTGACAGATTACTTAGATGATCTGATAAATGAAACAATCAAATGATACTTTAACGGATTACTTAGTCAATTTGCGCGTTAACAAAATAATCTGTAAAATAACTGATTGCTAGCAGATAATGCTATGATTATCTAGGTGTGATTACGTAGGCAATTTGAGAATTGAAGTAATGATTTAACATTTTTATGAATCAACTAGCTTATCTGCACACTAACTAGATTATCTGTATAATGACTGATTCTACAATTTAACAACAATATATCTATCTCTAATAATGATAGTGGCCCTGTATATTAATTTTCCTTTTACACGCTAGCTATGAATATATAAATGAAAAATTACGGCAACTAATCGTGCATTACATACATTTAAATTTCTCATTAAATCATTACTGTTCCAAAGTTGTAAATCTAAGCTGAACTTTTAAACATATAATTTTAAATACGTCAACGATGTCAAGATAAAAACTATAAATGCAAATATTTCTCCTGAATCGACCCTCATTCCTTGGGGTGATGCCATTGCGGTTCATTCCACTAGAAAACTGAATGCATGAAAAATTAAAATGATGGATGAATATCGTAAGTTTGTTAGAATATATTATAATAAAAATTGAGCAACAATTCGCTTCCAGTTTGATATCTTTTGTAATCAATCATGCCTTCCGGCTTTTAATAAGGGTTGTTTAAAATATTGAATTTTTAGAAAATTTATAGTTTATTTATCGCTTTTTGAAAAAGATTGTTTTCATAAACCTTAATAGCGGCTATGCTATCGCATTTTTGATTTTTCAAAATAAGAATATTTTTGAAAGAGGAAATATTTTTACATAAATATATATTTTGGAAGAACTTTGCTCATTTCATTAAAATTATTAAATTTGTACTTGAGTTTAATTGCATTTGAGTTAATTGTTAGTAATAAAATTTTTTTTTCAAATTTGGCTTCGTCGTTTAAATCTTACTAATTAATTGTGACACAATAAATAATTTATGAAGCAAAAAAAAAGTATAAAAGCACACTGTAAGAAGTGGATACACAAAAGTGGATCACGAAAATTTCTTTGTTTCTATCGAAATCGTCTCCTAATATTTGCTCAGAAAAAAATTTCGTCAAAGTGACGGAATAACTATTGTCCCATCTGTGAAGAAAATAATTTTGTCATAATTAAAAAAAAATAATTCGTAATTTTCTTTTCTTCAAAAAAAATGAAATTAAATAAAAAAAAACTCGTAGTGCTTAATGTTTTTACCTTTCATAGTTATCACTTTATTGTGGGCATTAAACAGGTGAATGAATGTCAGCCCAACAGCACCAGAAAAATAGACAGGAGAGACAGATAAATTGCCCGATGCCCATATGGGATTCAAAACCGGAATATTCTTGGTACGAAGCTAGCCAACTTCTTGACCACGATACAAGCCGGTGGGTAGTCCTCGTTACTTTTTTTTCTCGATCTTCTGATTTTTACTCTAGTTTTGCTATTCTAGTTGACTCCACACAGTCCACGCTACTCTAGTTCTCCCACAATGCACTATGATGAGGTTTCGAGTTGAGGAAAGAGTTTCGTCATAAATTTAGGAGATTGTTGTTGTAGTTCATTTACGTCGCACTAGAGCTGCTCAATGGGCTATTGGTGACCGCCTGGGAACCATCCTTGAGGATGATCCGAAGACGTGCCATCACAATTTTCATCCTCTGCAGAGGGAATGGCACTTCCGCTTCGGTAGCCCGACGACCAGCACGATAAGTCTAGCACTATACGATAGAATAGTTTAGCAAGGACCAATACCGCATACCCTCGGTCCCTACGCAGACTTATCCAAGTGGTCATCCAGCACACTGACTGCTGCCAGTGATGCTTGACTTCAGTGATCTGCTGGGAACTGCGTCTTAACGATCAGTCCACAGCGGGACTTTAAGAGATTGCGTTTTGCCACAAATCACGTGATTTCGTGGCGAAATGATTCTTAAAACTAACGAAATACAGCTTAAGGATTTCTGAATCGTCAAAAGTAAAATTTTTTATTTCTGAGTGTGCACAGATTTCGATTCTTTCGTTTAACATTCTAACAGAAGCAAGATAACGATGCATCCATTACTCTATAATATCAGAGAGAATTATTTATGAAACTTCAAAATGTTTTTTCGCACAAAGAAATTTCCGAGGTTGCAATCAAATTTGAAAATTTGCCTTTTACTATGATGTAAAATTTGTTGTGCGTTCTATCTGCAGGTTGAGTTTGGCATTTTGAATTTTGGTAAAAAAAAAAGGAAAAGCTTGGATTACAATAAGAGTCTTTTGATCAAATGTAATTTCTGAATAAAATCATAAAATGTTTATTCATATTAAAAAATAAGTTGTTTTACTTGATTAGGCCAAATTTACAAAACGCAAGTGTCCAGCCACGCTTAAACTAAGACGGAAAGAAGCTATTAATTAATAATTTGTTATAATTACCGTATGTATAAAATTAGGAGCAACAAAGAAAAAAAGAACTTGTTTTTAAAAATTTAACGAAAAAAACATTTCAGCTATCATTTTTATAAACAAAAATCCCAAATGAATAAATATATACATTTATATTTTAATAAGAATGGAATTGTAGTGATTTCCTTTAGATATTTGAAACTTGGCGGTGAGAAAGAGGGAAAACAACGACAATTCAAGAATCCTTTTTTGTTGCAATAATACTCAGTGAAGCTACCGATTATTCACACTTTAACGAAAAATACTTTCTCAAAATTTAAGTTTTTGGCACAATAATATATTAAATGCTTGTAAATTATGGGATAGGTAGAATGATTGAATGTTAAACATGTACCTTATATTGCAAAATAAAATAATGGAAGTTGCACTATAAAAAATTCCAGTTCACCGAATTTTGTATTCAAAGTAGCAGTACCCTGACCCGTACTTTTTACCATAAAATCTATTTTTACAGAAAAATGATACGGGACAAAAATAATCTGATATACTGTAGTTCTACAGTAGCAATTATCGTAAAATCTTCTGATAACTGTAATTAAATGAATATTACTGTAAAATTTACGTATAATATTTTACGGTAAAAATGAATTTTTCGGATGATGCTCCCATAGTACTGGTACTTTATACCGTAATTTGATCGGGAATCTTTTACTGTGTGGCCGAAAATTGAATTGCGTTTCCCTTTGTCTTCTTTCTTTCTTAACTTTTTTTCTTTCTCTTTCTTTCTTTTTTTTTTGAATATTAATGATATGGATTGTTTTTATTTCACGCAAAGTTTCCTTTTTAGTGGTTGCGCACATTCGGCTATTTTCAAATTCAATTTAATATTAATTAACTATTCTTAAGCAGCATTAACAGTTTTATATTAATTAATTTCAAAAATGCATACATTTATCAAATATCTATATATATATTTCTCTTACATGGCACCAAAAAAAAGCCTCATTGCAACTCCCCGAATGGCATCGTTAGAAAATCGACCAATGATTGCTGCTAAAAATGTCACATGGCAAATGTCACATGAGGTGGCTCAACATATAGCGCTTTTAAAAACGGAAACAATAACCAGAGTGAGCATTATCAGGTTGTTCAATTCAGATTCATGCCCTAAAAACATGATAATATTTAATTTAAACTCAATTAGGAATTAATTAATTAATTGAAGTGAGAATGCTCTAAAAGGCCGCTGTTGAATTGATATTTTTCTACTGGGAGCTACCTAAACGTCTAAAAAACGTCTAAGTGTTTGTATTGAATGCATTGAATTTTTTTATATTTCGCGTTTATTTATGCATTGAATTTTCACGCTTTAAAATGCAGAATATTAGTGAAGCTGCTAGGGCTTTTAAACGTAATGAAAGAAAACGTGTTCGAAGAGCCCAAGAAAGTGTTGAGGAATGTTATGGAAAACGTAGATTGCAGAGATCAAGTTCAATAATAACTGTTCAAGATGTAACAGTAGATGTCGAAGAGTATAATATCTGCCAAAATCAAAACTCCCAGATTAGAAATGCAGCATGGCGACCTCCACATGGTATTTCTCGGGTAATGCTAACAGCCATGCATTTTAATTTATTGTATGTAAAACATCCTTATTTTGTTCTAAAATGTTATGTACTTTATCACAAATGTTAATTAATATAGAAATTGATTTCAATAATGCTGATCACCAAAAAATATTTCATTTGGCGATAAAACAAATTTTTGTGTTCTTGAAAATGAAAGACTTTTTGAGGGTTATTATCTCACAGGGAAAAGTTAGGGTTTAAAGTTTATATTTTTAAATAATAAAATTTTTTTCTAAAACTTTCAGAATTTCTAGCATTAACTAGTTTATTATACACATTTAGTTGAATTTGGGTGAGTAACTGCAATATTTGATAATTTATTTTGCTAATATGTTTCTCATTTAGCTAATATTTTGATTTTTTCACCATATACAATCTAAATAGCTAATATACTTTTTTAAAAGCCAATAAGAACATTGATAGAATTCTTCTACATAAGTACAATACTATGTCTTTGATGGTAAAATACTATGTCTTTGATGATAATATATTATGTCTTTGTGCTAGAACATTGTGTTCATTGGCGAGCGAGCGCAGCGAGCCATGGTTCACGGCGTGAACCACATAGGATTACGTAGCAATTCTCGGGGGTTGGCGAGCGTTAGCGAGCAGGGGGCGGAGCCTCCCAGTTTTTTTTAAAAAATGTAAATGATCTCGGAAGAAGCGAAGCCTTTTTTAAAGGTTAAGCATACTCGATTATTTTTAAATTTAATTTCAAATTAATTTGGAATTAAAAAATTCAATTTAAATATTATCGAGTGCTTTTTATAATTTAAGTGTATGTAATGCATAAAATTTATAAAATATTTTGCTAAAGTGAAAATTTTGAATAAGGTATGAAAGAGATAAACTATGTAAAGATAACCCTAAACTATATAAGAAAGAGATAAACTATGTTAGAAATAAGTTATCTTCCTCGCATTAAGTAAAATATTTGTTTACAAACACATAACATACAGCCATAATTTCTCAAAACAGTGGAGAAGGAAACTTTATAAAACATTTATTATAATTAGCATGTGAATAAGTTCAAGGAATAACAAAGTAAAAGGAAAGAAACTGATCTTGTATCCGAAAATCTAATGAAATAAAATTGTTTCATCTACTTTTCCTATGAACAAAAATTCCAAATGAAGTAAGAAATACATTTATCATTTCCTAAGAATGTAAGTTAAAGCAATTTGCTCCTAGATTACTTAAAACACAGCGTAGAACAAACAAAACAACAGCTATTCAAGAATCCTAATTTGTTGCAATACTTCCCATGGGAGCTTCCGATAATGCACACTTTTAGGAAAAATACTCTCTCCAAACTTGAGTTTTTAGGGAAGATAATAGGAAGCTCGCAAATTGTGGAATAGATTTATTCATTCAAGGCTAAACATATACAGTATTCAGCAAAAGGAAACTATTAAGGTCGGATGATGGTGGCATTTTTTTTCTATTTAAAATCTCTGAAGAATTTCGATGTTCTTAGAATGTTAATGGTTTGGATTGTTTTCAACTGTAACTAAATCCTTTTTTAGAAGTTAAATATACGAGAATATTTTATGAGTCATTTTAAAATGAATAGAAATGACATAAAGAGTATCAAATCAATAAAATCCATTTAGTTATCAATAAAAACAATACGTAATATAATAAATATTTAATATATTACAAAAGAAATTTTGTAAACATAATTTTTTCCTTCTCTATTTTTTAATCACATAGTGAACAAAAAACTACAAATTGAGAATTGAGATGCAAAGAAAAATGAAATTTTTTATTAAAAAAGTAATCTTCTGTCTTCGTTTTATTTAACTACTTATTTTTATTATTATTTATATTAATTTCCAAAACATTAAACTACTAACCGCTAAGATTTTTAAGAGTTAAATACATTAAAATATGTTCATATATATTTTTTTTTCAATTTATGTTTTAGATATCTTAAAACCGATAAAAACGAGTATTTTTTCAGACAAATTGTTTTCGTATCTTAGTATCTTTTTCAATCGAAATAAGTGCGTAAATAAATAACGAACATTATAGATACGCTAAGGAAAGTCGTAAACTATACACAATTAACTTATTAATACGTAGTTAAGGGAAACTCATTTTCTTCTTCTTTTTTTTCGCTATCTCTCTGTAATTATAAGGTGTAATACATTTGTGCCTACTACAAGGACCGAATAATAATTTATTGTCAAAATAATTTTTTTTTTTTTAATATTTCATTCAATAATGATTAAAATATTTTTCATAGCAATATTTAAAAATTGCAACTTCATATTAGCCACTGTAATTTGAAAAGTCTAAACATTAATCAGTTAAGTGGTACTAGGAAAAAAATAAAAAATGAAATTTAACTGCTGAACCACTTTATTCCAAAACTAAAACTTTTTAATTCAAATTATGTAGTTTCATATCAAGTAAGACTCTTTACCTTATAGTTTAAATATTTTCTTACAATTTTAAACAAAACTATAAATAAAATAACTAACTATTACTAGTAGTTAGTTCGTTGCGTTTACTTGATTGTTAAAAAAAAGGTAAGTTACTTTTCTAATGTTGTAGTGAAAATTTTATATTTCTGGCAATTATTTTCAGAGAAATAACGAAAAATACTGAAAATATTAGGAATTTTCCCAAACTTAAACCTGTCTTCTGAATGAAACCATGCGTTCTAGACTATCCACATTTAGTCAGATTGTCAAAAAATTTGTGAAAATGTTTAGAATATAGTGTAAACGTAAAGATTAAAAATCAAAAAACTGTTTTTAAAATATGTCTGAAAAAGAAATAATTTTTAAAATATACTTCTCCTTTCCTTTATTTTCCTTTTATTATTACTATTATTTTGCACTTTGTAACTAGACCGACGACATAATTTTGCATTTCTTTCTGTTCTTTTTTTGAATAAAATGGAGTAGCTGTTCTCAATTTATTTGTTCTAAAACTAAACAAGAAAAAACTGTTGAAAAAAAATCCTAAAATATCTAAAATTCTTAAAATTCATCACTTACGATCTTGACCGATATTTTAAAGATTTAGGTAGTCAACTTTATTTAAAATCGAAAACAGCTTTATGTCTTATTATTTATTTCGAGTGTAATATGAGCTCACGATGTACGAGAAAAAAACTGTCAAAAATACCAGAATAAGGTACAGTTTACCGTGATTCTGGCTCTTCTATAGGAACACCCAAAAATTAATTTTTACAGTAATTGGTATTTGCATAAGTATTTTATAAGTATTGCAAGTACGCAGTACCTAATACATATACCTAATACAGTTAATTAACCAGGTCTAAAGAATTTAATTGCTTTATAACCGTATAGTTTAGCATTGTTTAATAACAGTAAATATAAAAGTCTATGGTTTAGAAACTATTTACAACATATCGGGCTAAAGAGATAACTATCATTTATAACAATAAAATACAATAATTGTTTCATATGGAATGTCACTGAATATGTATGGAATCTTTACGATTTATTTTCTAATTGGAACTAATACAGGTAAAAAAAATTAACATTAAGCCGTTTATAAATTTATGAGACTAAAACATTGAATTACGATCAGAAGATGCAAACAGCTTATTAAAACTGTTTAGTAAATTGTTAACTCTATAATATTAGTGACCAAGATTTCAGAAAACAGATTAGGTGCTGAAATAGTTTAAATTTTTCTAAGAAATATGAAAATAGTTCGCAGCTATAAAATTACACTGGCGGAGAAACTTAATAAATTTAATGGTAACCTAAGGCCTGTCGGGTGACCATTTTCTTAACATTGCTTGTCTACCTGAATAGGAACTATACAACAACAGGGTCCTTATTGCTTGTTTGGCATAAGGCCAGTAAGAATGAAATTTTCAACAGATTAGATACTGAACTTCAAGATATATCATTTAATGTATTCGAAAACAGAATATAAATGATAATTAGAACAATTTATACCACAATTTTTGAAAGTTAAGTTATTCTCAAAACTAAACTAGGTAATTCTAACATCAACTGTTTCAACTTTTTAAGTAAAATAAAGTTTTTTATTAAAACTTCATAAACATGTTGATAAATTGCAGATAATGAAAAGAAAACAATTACAAATAACAAAAATGACTTTATTAATTTCTACAGATAATTTCATATAAGCAAAATAAACACCTTTAAACACTTTTTTAAAATGTTACGCACCCTGTGAATGAAGGAAAGAATAAAAAATTGATGAATTTATTAATGTCGACAATCTTTCACCCAACTGTCATAGATAGAAAGCTTAAAAACTTGGGTGAATTTCCGATAAACAATCTTTTCCCTTTCTACTTTGGAGCCAGACACTGAATTTATTCTAACAAAGCACCTGAAAAATATGTTAAAATTAGTAAAAAATAATTTCATGTACATCAATTTTCTTGGGCTTCAGAAACAACTGTAATTATGATAAAATTCAATATAATAGCAAACTGACTTTTTCTATTGAAAATTTTGCAAGACAAACATTACTGATATCAATATTCCAAATACTGATTTTTAAGAAACAAATTTAGCCAAAATAGAAAACTTTGCCACACCATATCTCAAATCTCATATTGTGGAAAACGAAAATAGAAAAAAAAATAACTCCACGAAGTCAAAAATATTTTCAATACTATTTTAATACCAAGTTTTCATGGAGAATCCTTTTATTTAGAAACGCTCAACATACACATATGTAAGAAAATAAAAGCAAAAAGCTAAAAAAATGGCTATCAACAAAAGCAACTGAAAGGCAAATTAGAAATTACCATAAACATTTATACAAATTGACAAGTTTATTATTAGTTATAGACTGTTAATTATTAGAGAAACCAGTTAGTTGTTAATAAACTCAGCACAGAAAGGTTGACCAAGCCAAATGCAACTTGATGCAAAAGTTAATGAACAAATTTATTTTATTACCTCGGAACTAGATTAAAAAAATGCGTAAATATGTGTTATCTGTAGCAAAAAGAATCTATTCTCAATCAGTATGAACACTCAATGAATAAAATTGATACATAGCATATATTCAGCAGCTTTTTAAGCTCTTAAAACATAATACAACACTACTGTTTTAGTGACAGCCTCATTTTGTTTAAAGTATTTTAGTAACATAGGAATTGTAACTTTCAGTCATTTCTAACATTTTAGATATGACATTTTCACATGAGAAAGCTAACAATTATAGAATATTGGAAAATCACATACATTTGTTTAACAGACTTAATCTGCAAACATTTTTAAATTAATTTAATCTATTAAGAGTAGAGCATAATAAAAATAAAAAAAAGGCGAAGGCACATTCAAGCAGAATCTACTGTTAATTTGTAAAACAAAATATTTAAAATTTCTCATAATTAAACTTATTTATCATAATATTTGATTTATTAGTGATTTGATTTCAGTAAAAAAAAAAATCGTGAGTTAAATCAGAGCTTCTAATCTTTAATCAGGGGTCTGTCCAGACATTTTGTGAAAGGTCCGTTTTTGTAAAAATTGTGAAAAAATTACTCGTAATTTGTGAATATAAAGTAAACGTTAAGTCACATTCTTTCAACCAGGGTCCGCTTTTGTGAATTTGTGCAAATAGGGTCCGTTATTGCAAAAAAACTTTTTCAATGAGTTTTTAAATTGTAAAGACATACAAGATTATGCTTAACACTGTAAAATTATAATAAATAAAAAAAATTAAATTTTCAAAAATAAACAGCAATTGCTGCAACTAAATGAGAGGGGCAACATACAAATATTTCGTATTTAGCTTTTACTGCTGAACGCAGAAAATTTATTTCGGACGAATAAAGGAAGAAGCGTCTGCCGAAGGCAAAACTTAGTTTGTTTACATCTGTCTTTCTCCCCCCCCCCTGGGAAGGTTTTATTCGATTAGCAAAACAATAATGAAGATAAACAAATTTGTGAAGGGTCTGATTAAAAGATAAATTATTTTGTGAAGGGTCCGTTTTTAAGTTAAAATATTTTGTGAAGGGTCCGTTGTTATGAAAAGATATTTTGTTAAGGGTCCGTTTTTATGAAAAGATATTTTGTGAAGGGTCCGTTAACGGACCCAAATTTCTTCTAAACATACCCCAGTTAATTTAAGTTGTTTACATTATGATAAAAAGCACAAAATAACTGATGGATCATCCCTTAATTGAATTGAGATTCATTTGTAATTAGTTAGAACTATTTGAATTAATAATTAAATTTTAATCATAAGCAGCAATTCTGATAAGATATTGTTCCAATCATAGGTTTATTTAAAATATAATTGGTTTTAATGAATAATATATTGAAACACACATCAGGTAAATTTTTGTGCAACAATTGGAAGAATGGTATAAAAAGTCATGTTTATAGGTCTTGTGGCATTCTAACGATTTGCTAAAACTTTTTTTTTTGTTTTTACTCAAGAACTTTAGAGCTTAGGGGAGGGGGGGGGGAGAAGAAGAAAAATACAAGAAAAATCAATAAAATTTTTAGTACCTCTAATATGTAATAAGATGCAAACCAAGTTGCTACAGCTACTGCATCTTTAATTTTGGTGTTTACGGCTATGCCATCCATAGTTCCTCACACCTCAACATTGATGTACCTAAAATTTAAAAAAAAATAATAATAATGATTGATATGAGAATAAAAAAATACATTATCTTATAAATTAATTTATAATTTTCACAAAATTTTAAATTTAAACATTTCTGAAAACATTCAAATGCTAAGACAACAAAAATTAGATATAGATTATTTCAAACGTGTGGAGATACATCTCCCAGCAGTGAGAAATTTTATAAAATTCTAATTAATTTTCTCAATTATTAATAAAAATATCTTACAACATTTATTCTCATGAAATTCAATATGCAAGTTTAAATAGGGAGAGAAATATCCCAGATGAATTATTTTAATTCTTTTAATCAGTTTTCTCTTTTTAACAATAGCTAAAATTAAACTAAAAATATATTGACATTTTTAGTCACTGGCAAATTGAAACTCTATGTTTGTGGATCACACAATTACTTAAGACATGGATGCTTTGGTAACGATTGCAGATCAAGTGGTTTGAAGACCTGAAAGAAAATTAACTATTTAGATGTACCTACACTAAGTACATACTTAATAAGTTTGAAATACATTTATATTTAAATAAACTTATTAATAGTAAAACAGCAAATTAATTTATTTGCAACTAACGAGTTACACTTAAACTTAACACGGAACTCATGTCTATGAGTTGACATGTGGAGATAGTACACTCTAGACGAGTAACTTACATAATTACATATATTGCAATGATACATTATAAATTTTGCTTTTAAATTATTATTCATCACATTTTCAATTTAGCCTACATTTCACTTTCGAAAACTGCAAAAACATATAGCACCTTGCCTCATTACATTAAAATAACTTAAAGTGAATTTAAGTAATAAAAATGAACACACTAGATATGTTGTAACAGCAATTAATGGGATAAAAGCTAGAAAATAAAGACTAAATCAGGAATATGTGATTTTTAAAAAGGAATTAATTGTGTAAAATTACTAAATACACTACTACACTTTACAAAAACAAATAAAAACTAGAAATTTTTTTTCATTTGACTCTTTTTTCAATACTTAGGTATGTTCAGGTTTAGTAGTCGGCCTGAAAAAAAGCACAATAAATAAATAAAGACATTTTTTGTACATAATGGATGTACCAGACTAACTATAACTGAAATAAAAGGCTGGGATAGCTTAGTTGATAGGGCCCAGGGCATATGTCCAAGAGTTCGTGGGTTCGATCCATGCCAGCCGAAGACTCCATGTGTAGTAAATGGTGACTGATGAACATTAAATCTGTCGAGTCTCTAAGTCCCTCATAATTTTGTAACAAATCAATACTTCAGGGAGTACTGATCCAGGAGTTTTCTTGTCTTCTAGATTGGTTCAAAATTACAAGGCTACGGAGTTGAACATTTGTTGTCATAAACCTAAAAATTGGGTTGGCTGTTCAGCAACGGATATAAAATAAAATGAAACTGAAGTATAATTTGCTCCACTAAAGTGCAAGAAAAGCAATTTCAACATAAAAGAAAGAAAAAACTATTTTTAAATTCAAAACCTACTATTTTTAATTATTATTTTGTTTAGAAGAGAACACTTTTACAATTTCCAGTATAATTTTGTCAATATTTTACAGTATTGTGCAAAATTAACAGTCACCACCTACTTTAAGGCACTAAACATAACAAATGGCAATTCGCTAGCTAGTTGTCACACTGTCACTTTTTTCATAAAAAATATGCCTTTTACTACTATTTTAATAAATTGGAATCATTAAGAAGACTTTATAATATTCTGAACTTTATTTTACGGTTAATTCGCAAACTATCAACCAAGGTAGCATTAACCACTTTTGCTGTTTCAATCAGATAAACATTTAATATTAATTATTACCAGTCAGTTTTTTTTCTCGACAAATTTATTAAAGCAATGAGTTTTTGAGTTGGTTCATAGTATCAAAAGTAACCAGAATGTCATCAAGTTCATTTTAATATTTAGTATAAAACAGAACTATTCAAAACTTTTAATTTATCACAAGGTCAAATGTTAATTATATATATTGAGGTAAAAAAGACTTCTTAAAATAATTTAGGGAATAAGTCCATACAAGGATCTGTGCTGTCACTATCACCAATGTGCCAAATGAATTTCAAACTACCAAATTTAGGATAACAAAATAAGAATCAGAAAAAAAATACGACTTACAAATATACAACAAAAATACAATAATAAATTCTTAAATAATTGCAGTGAATAAATATTATGTGACTTAAGGATTTTTAAGGCGACAAACCTGAAATGAAGTATCTGTTTACAGTCGATGGTAAAGCATTTGTGAGTTATTTAGCCAATATCTTTGAAAAACCGAATATATTAAATAAGAAACTTCAAGGAACCAGTAAAACTCTTCTTGATGCAAAAACGAAGATATTTGGCTTCATTACCCTTATTGAGTTATGTCAGAAATATATTAATAACAAAAACTTTGAACAGTTTCATTGGCTCCAAAAATGTGAAGTAAATGATACCGCTTTACTTGTTATTGTCTATCATCTGAAAATTCTATCGGCTGATTTGAGAGAAAGATATTCTGATTTAAAACAAATTTATTTTCCAACATGGATGTTGCAGTCCATGTTAGTGGATTTGTCTGATATATCAAGAACTTGCAGAAATGGAAAATGATTAGTCAGTTAAAACTTTATTTAATATGAAATGAGTGATGTCATGGCTTCGTGAGGAAACAAAAAACAAATACCCAAATTCAATCAAATGTGCAAGAAAACTATTGTTACCGATTCCATCTTCATATTTAGCTGAATGTGGATTTAGTGCTGTAAATGATTTCATTGGAAAAAAAAAGAAATCGTCTGGATATAACACAATGGGGAGACTTGAGACTGAAGCTAACCAAATTGGAACCTAAGATAAAATCTATGTGCAGCAAGCATCAAGGGCAAGAATCTCACTAAATTTAAATATTAAATTATTATAGAAAAATCTTTATTAAAATCATTTCGAATTTGAATTTTTTATTATATGTTCTGAAAATTTACTTATTTTGTTTCGCTAACAATTTCCTAAGTTTCTTAAATGAACAATTCGATTTTCTTATATTAAAATTACGTATATGTTACATAGGGGGGGGGGTATAAGAATTTTAGAAAGGCTTAGGTGGGGCATGGTACAAGAAAGGTTGGGAAACACTGTATTAGACTTTCACGAATAATATTTCTTATGCAATGAATAAACTTTAATAGTAATAATATATTTAATTAAGAATTGTGTTTTCATTCGAAAATCAAAGTTCGTTGCTAGTAGAATATTGAAGTGCAATGGCGTTAAATTAAGCACATTATGAAAATATTACAGCATTAGCGATTTACATTTTAAGTTTTTTAGTAATAATATAACGATCAAAACAAATAAATTGCTGAATACAAAAAGTAACTATCGTTTTTCTTCAGAAAAAAATTACTTATCACTTGACACTGCATAAGAACACATGTACTCGAAATTACATTTTTACGAGGGATTCAAACTTAAATACAATATATAATAACATGAAATAATTGATGATGAAATACTTACTTTTTGTATCTTATTAGTCTTGCTCGATGATGATGGAGATCCCATGCATCCCATCAAAGCTCACGCGATATGGAATAATATTTATATTTCCATTATCGCATGAGCTTTGAGCTTCTAACGCTTCTCTATGGCGAAAGACCTAGATGTCGCGAATAAATTTACTGTTGTTTTAACGTACTTGGTTAAAATGATCAATCAACGGTTTTTCTCAATGTCAACTGTTTGAATGCCATATTTTTTACGTTTATTCCACTGTTTTGGAAACTATTTTTCTATAACTATTTTTCTCAGAATTTTCTAACAGTGTAGGTTGGCTTAGTTGGTACGATAAAATTCTGGTTGTTTGATCATATTATGTGAAAGCAGTCAATTAACGATTTTTTTCACAGTTAACAGTTTGATTACCATATTATTTATGGTGATTTGACTGTTTTGTTTGAATATGGTGAAATAACAATGAAATAAATTGTTATTCAACCATCTTTTCCGAGAAATTTCTAACAGTAGAGTATGCCATAAAAGCAATTTATTCGGTTAAATTTGCTTATCAGTTTTATATATTTTACGAAATATGGATATGTGGTAATTACTAGAATTGCAAAGAAATTGTTTCCATATGAACGGAAAACTACCCAATGAAAGGTTTCAATACTGTGTATTTTAGTGTTGTTAACCGAAATTATGTTTTTTTTTTAATGTTATGTATTGTATTTATGTTTTTTTTTATTTACTTAGTTCTTTTTTCCACTAAACATTTCATTACAGTAACGTAATTTTACTAAAATCTGCCTCTCCACATGAGCAAAATGAAAAACTACACATATTTGGTGAAAAGTCTCTAATTTTCCTAAATGGCATATTAACAAAATAAATCTGAAAACTACTAAGTTAAATCGATCAGGGCAGGCACAAGTGGGGCCGTTTTTGCCTTATTTGTGTTATGACATAAAACCCCTTTGACTAATGTTACTTTTTTTAGTTGATAGTCACACTGTTTAGTTGATAGTCACACTGTTTAGTTGATAGTCACTGAGACATTTGTTTTCCTTTAGAGAAAATTTCTTATATTAGAGAATAAATTAGTATTGGTACTTTTAGGCTAGTTAGCATAAAAAGATTGATGATTAAGGAATATTGATATGTTTTGATATATTTTTCGATTATTTTAATTCAATTTAATTTCATTGTTTGAAGGTTTTTTCGTTTTTAAATGCTTATTGGGTGTTTATTTTTTTATTCTAAGTCAATTTTATTTCCTTGTGATCACATTTCTTTTAATTTTTATCTTCCTTTTAAAATAATGCACATAGTCGACCGGACTATGTAGGGGTCAGGGAACTGACCTTGCAGGGGGAAGGTTTTGGGTTCGAATTTGGGGTAAGGCATGTATGTTCTTTCATTCTCTGTACTATCTGTCCTTACTGTGGGTGCAACGTTGGCCTACCTAATAGGGTGACTCTTATATGGTACCAACAAATCCGCCGTGTAAATGTCTGAATTGACGAAATGTTAACACAGGTGGGCATTAGAAATAAAAAAATAAATAATAATACACCTCAATTAACGATTTTGGATATTTGACCCTGTAAAATACAAATAATTGTTTAAAATTTGCAAGATAGTTTTGGTAGTGTTTTGGCCAGCTACAATTAAGTGTTTCATTGTGGTCTCATTTTTGCGTCTATGTGACATCGAAATGTGACCTCACCAAATCAGGCATAGTATTCTTTTTTAAGCCTACCCATCGACGCTGCAAGAGTCACATGCATCTATTCAAATGATTCTCTGTGACTGCTAGAAGCAATCTAGCAACGGCGCTGTCTGAGAAATTAAGTAAACAGCTTTTGCCTGGCATCACCTGGAAATTTACATAAATTTATGCACTTTTATTATTTTTAATCAGAATGACTTATATTTGTATAATTTTGGTAACATTTAGTAACATTTTAAAAAAATAAATAAATGCACTTAATCGTATTAATTTTGCATAAAAATTCTGAAGATATTTCATTCTAAATTTTCTTTTCGTAGTTGAGCTAATAATAAAATTGTGTTATAATTAATGATACTTTAGAGGTAAGAATTAATTTGTTTGTAAAAATATAAAACAAAGATAAATGGGATTATAGTTGTATTATTCGTATACCGTGTACCATAAATGACTATAAATAATACTACTGTTTTATAATCTTTTTCTATGTATTACTAGGATAAAGAGCCTCTTCTTCACTCCCACTCACAAACACCCATGATTACTTCGTAATAATTCTTGTTTCTTTACACAAAACATTTTTTTCCATCAAAACTTTAAATTATTCCCTGAAAATCTATTAAAATAAATTCCATTTGCTCACACCCATGCTTCCCATTTATTACGTCCAAATATTTCTCTCATGATGCTACGATCTATTTGTAAAAACAAATCCTTCTTTCTAGCAATGAAAATAACAGCTATTAAAATAACTATTAAAATAACATTTATAATCAGGGCTTTATTATTTTAACAATGTTCCTCAGTTACCAGTGCAACTTTACCTTCAATTTGACTTCTAAATTTCTTTATATTTTTGGTTGCTATATAAATTCGTTCAATATTTTTTTTCCTAAAAGATTGTTTAGCAATAATGCAAATAATCTTTTTCTAACATTGTTTTATTATTTTGTATTTATCATTTTAAATAAACATACACAGAGCTTAGAATAAAAGTTAGTATAATATCTTATTGTTTACTTTTTGTAAAATGGTTAATAAATTTAGCTTTAAGTTTAAATTAAGTCTTAAATTTCGAATAATAATCGAAATCAAAAGTAAATACCTTCAAATTACGGATATAAAATTTTTCATCTAGGAAACAATGCTTTGAAACTTTCATTAATTTTATTTTAATGACTACGAAATAAATAGAAATTCAAATGGAAAAATGTGATTATAGTTCAAATGGCTGATCCATTCTAATTCAACTTCCGGCTCACTCTGATTTCGGTGCAGGAACCGAAAATCCTAAAGAAAAACCCTAACCAAAAGTCAAACCTAGGAAAAACAAAGCCAACAGTTGTCTAAAGAAGGGGAAAAAGTTAAATTTCAATTTGTCTACAATCTTGATAGGTAGATACTTTATGTAGCCCTAGAGCTGCACAACGAGTTAATTTCGATGGCTTGGCTTCGATATAATTGTGAAAAAATAAAGCTTTAGATAAGTTATTTCAAAATTTTACCTTTTTGTTCTTGGGATTTTTGTTGTAGTTGTTGTAGTTCATTTACGTCACACTACAGCTGCACAATGAGCTATTGGCGACGGTCTGGGAAACATCCTTGAGGATGATCCGAAGACATGCCATCGCTATTTTGATCCTCTGTAGAAGGGATGGCGCCCTTGCTTTGGTAGCCCGGTGACCTGCGCGCGAAGTCAAGCACTTTATGGCAAAACCGTTTAACGAGAATCGACACCGTGCACCCTCGGTCCCTATACAGACTGATCAAAGTGGTCTCCCACCTGCTCTGACAGCAGGCAGTGATGCTTGACTTCAGTGTTCTACTGGTAACCAAGTCTTCACGATCAATCCTCTGTGAGACTACCGTCTGGAAAATCACTAAAAAGAATGTTATAAAACACCTTTTACCTTAAAAAATTACCAAGAATCTTGGTAAAATAGACCAGAAATAAAAGGGACATTCTAATTTCTTCCCCGCAAGTGTTAATATAAACAAGGCGTGAATGGCGACAGAAAACCCCTCAAATCCTAAACTGTTCATTTTATATGTAAAATTTATGTATAATAAGTACCTCACCTTAGTCAATCATGGTATCCAGCTCATATTGTAACAACACTGACAATTTGCTGAAATCACACAAATACAATATTTTACCTAGGGTAGGATTCTAATGTTTTATGTTTCCATTAACACGCGCTAAAATAAAACTCATCTGAAATCAGTATTGAAATTCAATTAGTTTCAGATATTTGAATTCTATTACACTTATATTTCAATCCAAGCCTTCTAATCCCATTTTCACAGAGGACTTATAAATTCCCCCATATCCTCCGGCTAATTTCCTTTTCTGGCTCATAGGATGTAGCCACCACTCAATATTTCTAGCCGTTTAAGAGTTTGTCTCAAAGGGTTTCTATCTTGTCGGACGAGAGAGATAGTCGATAATCTTCCGAGGCTTTTTACTAGCGGTCATAAATTCTGTCCTCCAGGGAACTAGAACAAGATTCGCTTTTATTGGCTTTTGCCCTCCTTGTACTTGGCAGGAAAAGATCCGAGAGAGTAACATCTTTGGCGTGGCACAGATATTTTAGCACAAATGTACCAATCCCTAAGGAGGCATAGTGCCCGAGAGAGGTTTGCCAAGAAGGTCAGGAAATACAATAAGCTTCTTAGGCTACTTAAGTGGTTCAATTTGAATTTCGGACACAATGCATTGTAAGGCGAAATGGCTACTAAGGGGTCCTAGATACCACGTCTTTTTATTTATTATGGCATTTATTAATATTTTAGAGTATTTTTGTTTCATTTTATTCATTAAAATACCTTTTATAGATTTTAGTTAACAGATTTTAATTTTTAAGGTCTTATGTATATTTTTATACATATATAGAAAGCTAACGTTTGTCGCTTCGATGAACTTCGACATAAGTTGAAAACACTTTAAATAATTTATTAAAACTCCGTTACTAATCTCAATGATAGACACTTTAATGCATAGTAAGCAAAAAGTAATTCACAAAATTAATAAGTGACAAAATATATGGGAAAGGGTTCTCATATATTTTCCTATAAGATTACGTGGGCAACAAGGTAAATAAAAATTGCTAAAAGGACATTTTTAAAACAGGTGCTTACGAGGATGCCATGCCACGAAAGAAACTGTTCGTCTCAAATTCTCCTCCATCTCCATACGTAAATTTAACTTTAAAGTTCAGAAAAAGTCAAGAATATAGACAAACCTAGAGAAAAGCCATGAAATTTTAAATACTGAAATTTTTTTTTGTATTCAGTGTTTTTAATATTAAAATGAAAATAAATAATGAGAAGTTCTCCTGCAATAATTTGTTTGCATTTTCTTACATTAAAATATTCTTTAAAGCAAACTAAATCTTCAAATCCTACTCTAGGTTTGCTTGAACTATCTTTTCCTATACTTCGAATTTTAAATTGGTTATGGAGGTGAAACAGAATTTGCCACGAAACGCTTATCTCGCAGTATCACGAGATTTTACGGGGATTAAAGGATTTTAAGTGGATTATTAATAGTCTCATATAAATTTTTAAGCACTTTTACATTATAGGATATCTTAAAAGCTAAAAAAAACTACAAAGTCGCGAAGAGGTAAGCAATTTAAACGCTTACTAAATAAATAAATCATATTGAGTAAAAGTGCGTTTTTAATGAACATAAGTTTAAGTAACACACATTAAATTTAAGTTTCATATGCATATCCCTTGTTTCATTTATAATTTTGCCTAGTAAATACATGCACTAGATTGCAATTTATATCTGAATGGCTAACATAAAGCTCTATAAGATTTTTTAATATTAATTTACTTTAAATTGAAACACGTAGTCATTGCATATGCGTAGTCATTATATACACGTAGTCATTGCACGAGTGTCAAGAATAAAAACAAATTCAACTGTATGAAATAAGTTTTATTTCCTCTGAGCTGCACAATCAGTCTTCCCCATGAGCAGACCTAGTGCGTTCTTCAGAAAAGGCATCCACTCTTTCAGGACCACCACAATGGGTGAGATACCGTTGGACATGTTAATTTGGACGTCTAGTTTCTGCCACACTAGATGGCAGCACCGAGACTCTATTTGGATGCTGAAGTGCACTAGGAATTTAATTTTGCCGGAAATGCCAATAAGGCACTCCAGGGATCTTTTACATGCCGCATAATCATACGACATGAACGCTGAGAATTTTCTGCGTCCCGAAAATCCGGTGTCTGGGACGGGGATCGAACCCGCAGACGACAAACCAACATATGAAATAAGTTCAATTAACCAATTTTTAAACTGCAAGGAAATTTTATCGGAAGCATTTATTTAATTGGTAACACTCGCAAATTCTCCTTCTAAAAATGAAATGTTCACTATTTTTTCGAAGTTTAAAGAAGATTTCATTATTCCTATCATAATATTATTGTCCGAATGATTTTCATGTACACATAATTGATAATAATATTTAACTTTTGATAGAAAAATATTTCACAACAAAATATACTTCGAATTGTATTAAATATAGCACAATACACGTTTCCTTATTGAACTACCATCGAATCAATACCAACGAATCTTATACAACAGTCCGTAATTTCGAAGCTAAATCTAACAGATAAGAACGATAAGCTAGGAATGCAACTCAATCGAATATCGGGGAGAATCTGAGAATATAGTCCATTTTATCGATACGATATAAATACAAGAAACCGAATTAATTACAAATCTGTGTATGATTCATAATTTTCAGTCACATCTAAGATAAATAATAGTTTTTATCATAATTAAGAAAATTAAATTTCATTTTCTTTATATATCTAAAGTTCTTTAGATTCTTCAAATGAGAACTAATAAACTACTCAAAATTTTCAAATGTATAAGGAATAATAAGTATTTTATCTATGTTGCCATACATACCTAAAGTAATTGTAATTGCATTTAAGTCTTTTTAAATACCATAAGTTAACTGAACAGAGTAAAATAATCAGTCATTGATTAATAAATCAATACTATTAAACATTATGAAAGCATGCATAAAACTTATCAGTAAAAATGCTTCTGATTTCTTTTTATTGTTATTTGTTGCCCTTCACAGTAGTTATCGGATTAGATAAAAGACGTATTTAGCAGTTTGCTACATCAAAATAAAAATCAACTATAACTAGTATTATTTAGCATGATGCTAATGCCAATTCATAATGGTCGAAATTTACCACAATCAAGCAATATGTTCCGGTACCTACACGGAGCTGAAAAATCCATGTTACCATATTTCATGTATAGATACCCTGGTACCTACTTTAGTGCATTTGTTACCTATTAAAGCATCAAGTATTACCTCAATACTAGTATTACTAATTGCCGAAACTAATTAAGCGTGGCTGAATATGATTGTAACAGTTTTGCATAATACTCTTGCTCATTATCTGAATTTAATCTGACTGAACAACTCAACTCTAGCAATCCAAAGAACGTTACCAACTCAACAAAAAACAAATTAATAATTTACCTGTGACCTAACATATTAAATTTCAACATCAAGAGGCTTGATCTAGTTGCCTTGGCCCACAAAAAAAATAATAATCTATCTCATATTTAGGATTTTATTTAGTTGAAGCGAAGAAGAACTTGAAATTGTGGTGAAGAGCTTTGTTTTTACAGTGTATTTGTTATGTCTTCGTGTAGAAGAAAAGTCCAGTCATTTGTTTTGCACGTACGATGTTCTAGGCCTTATAAAGATTAGATATTAGGCATTATTTGCAGCCTTGCATTGGTCAACTGATATTTTATTTTGTCATGAATGGTACTATGTCTTTGAACTTATTAAATGTAATACAATATTTATCTTTTAATAAAAATAACTCTCTTTATTACTTTAAATGTTTTCATTGAATTCATCATTACAATATTGAAGTAATGATGCACAAATGATTTTAAAGAACATTTCTAACTTATGCAATGTAAAGCGTTTGATTTTTAAATTCTTCTGGGTTTATTTAAAGATAAATCTACAGGTATAAATTTCTGAATATGATAAATCTTATTTTATTTGTTAACGCAAACATCACATTCCATAAAACAGTTTTGTCTAAATATATCGAAAACTAATGAGTAAGCATTGAAACCCGAACTAATGACTACGTGTATTTGTCAGCTACGTGGTGGCCACCACTGCAGGACTCACGGAGCAGGTTCTAGACTTCGTGATGGCCACTGCGTAATCAAATCATCCCCAACACTCCAGGGGTCTAAAGAACTCGGGTCCATCGGGCAGAGAAACCACTAGCTATCACCCAGATGCAGTGTGCGCGGTCCCTTGCACTTTGTGCAAAATACTCCAAACCTACAGACCCACTAAAGCCCGCCTGTCTAAGATTACTACAAAAAAGTTGGTTAGTGACATTAAATAAACACTGGAAGGAATATAAATGATTGGACTGAGACGGGAGCATTATGATTTATTCAGTTATGGCAATAGAGTATTAAACAGTTTTAGAGTTTTATAATATTACAGTACGCAGAGTATTACATTAGAGTATTATTGACATTAATAGTTAACAAGACTTGCTAGTATAAAATAGAACTGTATTAATCACATTATTGCTTACGGATAACACTAATTAATAGCATAATTATCTGCCACGTTTAGTCATTAGTTTGTGTTTGATTGAATGGTTATTGTTTACATGAATGCTGTTATAAACCAAGCAGAAGCAACATTGTTTTTGAGTAAACTATTCTAGTATATTGATACAGCCTCATTCGTAACAATTAAGTTACCGATCTAGATCAGCTTCCAGTTAAGCATCATTGGCTTCAATAATGATATTGTATTGTTTTACAGTCCTTTGAAATGAATAAGTGCTTTTTTTCCGTTGATTTTACTTTTCAGTATAGAACTTATTTTTCATTGCAATTACCGTTGACATTAAAATATTTTTTAATTAATTTTAGTTTTTTTTTATAGAAATTTAGTAATATTACTTTATAGAAAGCGTGCTACAAACAAAATAAACATGTGGTTTCAGAAGAAGGCAGAAGTTGCTCAGAAGACATGGGGTTTCTTTAGAAATATTGATTCAGTGATTTAGCCCTCACTTGCTATACACGTTGACCATTGACCTTATGTAATATAATAAATAAAATATTGCTAAATCGTAAAGAACGCGTTTCTAGTAAACCTAAGAAACATACCTACCTACCATCCTTTTGCCTAACATACCTAGTACCTACCTAGAATACATAATGGATATTATCTTTTAAATATTAAAAAGAAAAAAAACTGAATTAAAACAGTGACTGAAGCTAAACCAATGAGAAAATATCATTTTTTGAACGTCTCTCTCGAACAGACTAGTTTAATTTTTTTAATGTTTTCGGAATAAAAGCTGAAATTCTCCCTTTATGCCGTGTCTAAATTTCAGGATCCCAGAACAAATTGTTATGGAGTGATGAAAGGGACACATATATCCTGAAACTCTTTATCTCTCCCTGATATATATAGATATATTTGCTCCTAGACAAAGTTTTTGCTGTGTAACACTGAGTATACAAGAAAACAAATCATAAAATTGCACAGGAAATGTAGACAAACAAATCATTTATTAAGAATACGAGAGTTCGGTTTTTAGTCAGGAAAAAGTGATGATGACCGCAATTCATTGGTTAAAGACTGTGCAAAAATAATACTGATATTTGTGATTGGAAATAAAGCGATGAGGCTTTGGCACGCAATACAATTAGAAAGGTTATTTTTCATATAAAATTTGTGTTGTTCGTAACGACCACTTTTTTTTATACCGGGAAAAGATGCTTTCAAACATCTTACAACTAACAAAATTTCATCTGATAGGATTACATAATGTATTAACAGATTAAAACAAAATCCAACATGCATAGAATAGACTTTCCATAGTTACTTTCCCCTTCCTGTGTGCCATGAACAAAATATAACGGAACGAAAGTATGGAGATAAATGCTTGCTAAGTGGTTTTATCAAAGGAAGCAAAGAAACAAATTAGAAAAATTTTTTTAAAAAATGAGGGGTTATAAGAAAAAGGTGTGAGGTGCTTTACGGGAACCGCAGGGGGCAAAAGATTAAATTAGAATATATTTCCAATCATTGGGAAAGTATGGGATACTGGAATGATTATTAACTAAATCATTGGAAATTTTTTGAAATGTAGAATGACTCCCAGAAATCAAGCTCAGTTGATGACGACTAGTATTTAATGTTTTTTGCAGAAGAAAGCTTAAACCTGTGATTAAAATTCCAACTTATGCAGGGTGAAGAAAGATAATATTTTTTTTTCACCCTGCATAAGTCCTGATTATGAACTTATCTTTCATGTTTCGTAAGTCGAAAGTTAAGGGTAGGGTCTTCCATTGTTCCTCAAATTTACCTGGTCAGCATTGTACTTTGGGTTTACGTGATTCAGGTTGCGTGGTTTTTTCAAAGATCTTATAGGACATGTGTAAAGATGATTTTGAAAACTGCCAAGTCTGTTTCATTTCTATTGATATGTTGTGTGAGAACATTAATAACGTGATGGCATGGTTTCAGCATACTGTTGATCTGTAAATTATTCGCACAGAACATACAGTCGTGTAAAAAGATAAAATACTATATTATTATTTCATTTTTTGGATAGTTACCTTTTCTTTATTTCGTTTCAGCGCTATATGTTAGTAAAATTTCAAATTATTATTTTTTCTTTGCAATTATTATATTTTCCTCTGCCATTTCTCTGCTATGACATTTAAAATTCTTTTGTTATTCATTCAGTTAAACTAGAGCCACAAGTCTTTGAATAACGTAAATTTAATTAACCTAAAGCTAACTTATTTATGACCTATTACTTTGGTATTATCTAAACTTCTATCCCTGCAATTGAGAGAAAAAACTGTATTTATAAAGTAATCTAGTCCAAACAAATGTTTTGAAGATTTACATTTCATACTATGAATGTTATAAATTTTATACGCTTTCAGAAGTTAGAATTCACGAAGAGAAGAAACTAAAAAAGGAACTCTAGTATTGGTGAAAATATCTTCAGCTATACTTACAAGAAGAAAAAGAATTTCGAGAATACGGGTATCGAAAATTTTCTCTTTCACTTTAGATTTTGTTTATATTCTACTTTTCCTGAGTTTATAATGCATATTTTTAGCATTCATATGATCAGATGTTAAGAAAGAAACATAGTTGAATTTAAGGAAAAATGCAACAAATTTGAAATGAAAGAAAATAGAAATAGACGTATGAAATCAGAAAGTTTTTAGTTCACATACATTTCTTTCAATCGGATTCTTTAAAAGAAAATAAATGATAGAATGCTACTCTAAGCTGAATCATTTTTTTTAGCTATGATATAATTTCTTGTATTACATCCTGTTCTATTAAGAAAATTTTTATAGTTGCCTATAGAAAGGTTTTCCAAAAATAAATAAATAAATACATAAAGAGATAACAAAATATATTTATTTCTGCGTGTTTAGTGGTTTTTAGTTACAATATCTAGTAAAACGGTTTTACAGAGCTTGGTATTTATTGAAAATATAAGACAATTGTGTATATCACTTTGTAAAATCGGATGTCTTAAAAAAGTTAGACGATTAGAAAAGTCTGTTGGAAGAAACATGGTAGAGGTAGTTGACAATACATGAATTTGCTTAGGAAGCAAGGTTTTCTCATCAAAACTATAAAATAATTTCAACTGACAAATTAAATAACATTTTCAAGAAAACAACATTTGTATCGATATTGTGACACAGTTTGAGGGCAAGATAAACAGTCTTCTCGTCTTAATATTTCAGTTGCAATGGTCTAGCAAGCAGCAGAATACTCAGTTTTCTAGTTTGTCGAAACAGCTCCATCTGTTATTGAAATTAGTCAACTATTTTGAAATTTTGCAAGTCAAACTAACTGGTTTCCTAAGCATAGAACAAAAATATTTATTTTTTCATTTTCTGTTCTTATTTAATTGATCTAAATTGTCGGTCTGTTTTGTTACACCTGATGTCAAATGTGTAAATTAGCCGCAGTGTGGCACAGGAGATAGAGCGATCGCTATCCAATGAGATAAACCAGATACGATCCCAGTCATGGCAGGTTGATATGAATTACGCACCCGACTGACACTGAATACAAAGCTGACGTTAAAATATCCTCAGTGGTAGACGAAACATGAGTTTGAGTCCCTTTGCAATCAGGCTAACCGTGAGAGGTTTCTGTGGTTTTCCAATCCATGTAACAAAAATGCGAGTTAGTCCCATTCCCAAAGTTCCAGGAGTTAGTTAGATTAAGAAGATATAGGAGTTCCTTTGTCTTCTGGATCGGGTTCAAAATGGCAAGAGTGTGGAGTTGAACATTAGTAGTCGCAAACTCAGAATTGGGTCGTCTGTTCAACGATGGTTATAAAATAAAAAATATAAATAATATTTTTATAATACATTTCCTTCAACATCTCCTTCACAGTACATATTACTTTCACACATTTATTTTAACTATTAATAACTATTATTATTAATAAATGTAACTATTAATATTTGCTTTAACTATTAATAACAACAATGATGATATATAAAATAAATATTTGAATTTACTACTTAAAGTTTCCTTAAACACAAAAACTAATTACTCTTCAAGTGCAAGGGTGTAAGGAATGCAGACATATTTTATTAAATATGCATGTTCTTTTCAAAAAAAGTAATATCAATGCTTAGCATTGCACCTCTATATTCAGAGTGTTACAACTAAAAGACTACCCCAAGCGTGCTAAATCCAGCATTTAATAATCGACAGGAAATAAAGTTCCGTAAAAGAAGATTCGAAAAAGCGTAAAAACTCAAAATTCAATAACTAACTCTGATGTTTACATTCAGAAGCAGATCGAAGACACTTTTAATCTCTTAACGTCAAAAAGAATATATATAACGTTCGTTTTTGGGGTCTCCGGTAATCGAAAAGTAGCTTGCTGTCATAACTTCTCGTTATGAATATGACACAAAATCGCTGGCAAAACTTCTCCAAGAAAACCGGCGCACCGACACTAAAAGGTATGAGTATTACCTTCGGTGAAAATGTCACAACGGGTGCCGCCCCGTTTTCCCAAATTATTGAATCAACGACCCAGTCGTGCAGAAAACGAGCTTTAAATGTGAGTTCTGGAAGATGGGAATGTAGAGTGAGTTTTCCGCACCCCTCCCCCACCCCTTCTTTTACTCTGGAACGTTTTTTCCAGACCCCTTCTGGCTTGCGAGTCATGGCATAATGTCAGTTTGAAAACTTACCGAAATTCCAGCAACTTTTGCATCGCTAGTTTTGAATATTGAATGACGAATTTTGCATGGATGGCTTTGAAGTGAAAGTTTAAAAAAAAGCTCTTTTATATATTATACAAGTCAGCAGAAACTTTTGAATTATTTGTAACACAAAAAACTTACAAATATCAATATTTTGAATTTTAACCATTTACCTTAATACAATCTTAACTATCAAACGAGCCGCATGCAAAGTAATGAGTTTTGAAAGAGAGAAAAACGAGGAACATTTAATGTTTAACAAATTTTTGATTCACTCATATTTAATAAACTATGCCTTGGCGTATAATGCGTTTTATTCCAGGTTCTTTTCAAATCATAATTTTTTAAAGATACCTTTTTATATTTCTTATTATATTTAGATAAAGAGCCATTTTAATTTAGTTTTTCTGTTTCAAACTATATGCCATCTCCACAAATTTGTTTATTACCACTAATTTGCGCGTTCAACATATATTTAATAAAATTTTTTAACTTTTGGTTGCTTTAAAATAAAGGTACTCATTTAAAATTCTCGATGATTTTTATACTTTTATTATATTTAAAATAGAAGTAGTAGACATTCTTTTTTTTAATTGTAACCTAGTTTTTAATATTTGAAGCATGTATTTTCAACTTTCAATTAACATTCTTTACACTAGTTTCACTTTTTTAGCATTAGATAACATTTCGTTTCGCTAAATCTGTTACCTTTTATTTCATAACTACGTTATTATCACTATATTGACAATATACGGGCCGATATGATATAATTATAATAAGTTTTATTGTAACTGTCATTTTTCTGCTAATTTGGATAATATATTTTAGGACTAATCCCTTGAGTTTTCATTATTATTAAAAAATGGATCTTCCACTACCGGAAGAGCTAGCAAATTTCACAGTAAAATTATAAATAATTGGGTTTATGAAAAAAACCAAAAGCTCAATAATTTTCCATAATAAATTAGTAAGCAAAAATAAAAAAAAAATAGAAATTATAGCTCTTCTAAGAATTTCTACTTTTCAAAATTATAAATCTTATTACAAGACATTTAGTAAAAAAATACAAGACTGTTTTAATTTAACCAAGTTTTAATGACATGATCTAAGATATCAGCTTAAAATTACTAAATTTTATCACATTTGCCAACTTTTATCAAATATTAACAAAGCATATTTCATTGTTAGTTTTATCGAAACTCATATGCACAGCACTTCGGAAAAAATTACCGAACCTTTTAGTGTTTTCACAGAACTAAAAGCAGGACAAAATTGACGATATTGAGGTAATTTTGACTATACTTTTATTCTCAGAGTATTCATAAATCCAAGGAAACATAAAATAAATAAATAAATAAATAAAATGTTAAGCGAGAAAAGTTTTTAGGGAAAACAGAAAATTATTATTAAAATTTTTTAAAACTTATTTGTTGTTTTTTTTATATTAAAATATCTTCGAATAAACGAATTTTAGAATTTTGTGCAAAAACTTTTCAATTCGCTTTCATAGTTGTTGAAATTTAGCGAAATACGCAAAAAAAAAAGATATTTCAAAATCATTAAGAGGTCCAAACTTTGGAAAGCTTTCCTGGCCAAACTTTTCGTCGAAGTGACAAAATAACTCTTGTCACTTCTTCGAGGAAGCGAATTTCGTCAAAATTAAAGAAATATTTTGTGATTTTATTTTTGTTCCAAAAGAGGAAAACGTATCGAACTTTTCTATGAATAATGAAGAGCCCCTGATGTTCCCGGTGGGGGGGCAACTCCTTGACCATCATACATCTCGTTTGGCATAATTCGTCACTTTCTTTTCAATTGTTTAGTCTTTATTCTAGTTACGTCATTCTAGTTAACGTCTAGTTACGTCAGTCTAGTTCTCCCACAATGCACTACGATGATTTTTCAAGTTGAAGAAATGCTTTAGTCCTATATTTGAGAATTCGTGTTTCGCGACAAAATGATTCGTAAAATTAACGAAATATTACTGAAGGATTGCTGATTCTTTAAAAGGGAGAGTTTTATTTCTGAGAACATGAGGACATCCTTAAACGCAACACATAGGAAAAAAAGAACTTTTAGAAAGGTAATACTACATTTCTATCGGAAATGCATGAATTAAAGCTTAGTACATTTACACTTGTTTTTTTATGGCGTATTCAATTAAGGAAGTTCAGTTGACTTTATATATTAGTTACGAACCAGTTGAAAAAATACTTTAGTCCGTATCAATTATGATTAAAAGAAAGTGAAATAAAAAGTTTTATTAATCACGTATTTACATTTTATTAAATGTAATATATCTGATCTGGGTTCAATAAATCTGACTTATTTTCTTATAGAAATCCCTTAAACATTTCTTAAATTGTCAGCTTAATAGTTTAGGAGCCGGATTTTAGAAAGTTATATTCAGCAATTTCCTTTCGATTACTTTAAAGAAATTCCTCTTCTAAGAGAAGATTAATTTGTGACACTTCAAACTTTTCAGAATTCTTCGAATAACTGCATTTCGAGGAACATTTGCAAATATTCCTATCCATAGCTTAACTTTTCAGTTAGAAAATCTGTTATATGTTAGTTCCTATAGTAATATTTGTAACTAATACCCAGGTAACGAAACGGAATACCTTAGAATAATGTAATAGTGTTGCTGAGTTTCGAATATTACGAGTATTAGCATTCAATTCTGTATTAAATGTTCAAAAATTTGCTTAATTTCATTTCATCATTTGCAATATTAACGAAGCTTAAAGTTCATGATCCATTTTTCCAATCATGTTAGATAATATGCGTATTTTTTAAACTTAAATGTAAATAATTTTATTTGTAAATTTACTTTTATTAAAATAATATTTTAGTATTTGGATGCGATTGGTGGTGATTTGGTGGTGATTTACAATTACGCTTACTGTTAATTCACCAGTTTTCGAGGAAAAAAAAGTCTAACCACAGATTAGTAAGTGTCCATATACCACAACAATATATAACAATTATGTTCCTACTTCCAAAAGTGTTTTGTGATAGAATTTAACTAAAATTTTAGCTTTTTTCTTTGCATATCCAAACAAAATAGCAAAGTAAATTATTTCTTGCTAAAAAGAAAATGTTATTTTTTTTCCCTTTTCTGTTAAAGATTTTTCTTTTTGCATTTTTTTATAAGAAATTTTCTAATGATATATATTTTGTAATTTTATAAACCATAGCTCTTTGTTTAAAGTCTTCTTTTGCTTCTGAAAATAATATACTGCATTGAGCTTCATTTACAACATTATAATCAAAACATCCCACTTGAATTTATAATTTAGAAAACTTTTAAACTAAAGTATCTAAAAAGCAATTTCTATTTTAATTTATTACGATGCAATTTATATTAAGATTTAATCATATTCTTTCTTTTTTTTTTTTGCTTTCATTATTATTTATTTGGATTGTCGGGCTACCGAAGCGGGAGTGCCATCCTCTCAGCAGAGGATCAAAATTGTGATTGATGGCATGTCTTCGGATCATCCTCAGGGATGTTTCCCAGACCGTCGCCAATAGCTCATTGTGCAGCTCTAGTGCAAAGTAAAATAACTATAACAACTACAACATTCATTATTATTTGCTTTAGCTCGAAATAGTCATAGCTTTTTATCTTCCATATCTAACAGTTGATTCGTATTATAACATCAAGAAATTTTGGGCTCGATGGTAAAGGCTAAAAATCTATAAAATAGGAGAGTTATGAATTTGTAATATGTTATTAATATTTTCTTTGCAAATAATTTTATATCAGTTAAGAAAAAAATGTATTAATCTCTCTTTATTATTATTCTATCTATGAAGTTTTTATTAAGAATATATATTTGAATATTTTATTTATTTTAAAATATTGATGATTTTGGAAAGGCTACGGAGTTATGCATTGAAGCTCGTAAATACAGAATTAGGTCAGCCGACTTTTCAACACCGGTTGTAAAATAAAATAAAATATAATTTTGGGCAACTACCGAGTTTGCCTTTAAGGGGCATTCTTCATAGCAGAATAACATTTTTAATTCGGATTTTGTTAAGACTTTAAGCAAAAAACAAAGTTTCTTAAAAAGTAAGTTTTGAAGTAAGAAGAAATCTTGTTTAAGATTCCAGCGAGCATCAATGCAAACAGAGACCTCTTCATTTCAATCGCCTTGATTTATTGTTCGTATTACCTTTCTGAAACTTGAAAACCACGTTCCGAATACACTCCGGAATTCCAGTTAGTTTTCTTTTCCCATTTTGCATTCAAAGTTTTTTCTCACTGTTTTCTGTTTATTTTTACTCTTCCTTGATTCTTTTTTTCTTCCATTTTCTTTTAGAGAAAGCAGAGTGATCGAGTTTACTGTAAAGAATTCCAGGCATCAAGTTTGAAAGATTGAGGCAGCAGTTTCAAATTCTGGATTTTCTTTCTCTATCTCTTTTTGAAGCATTTGTAAAAAGAAGGATGCGTGTATAAAGAAACCTCTGTGTACTTTGGTCTTAAATAGGTCTCGCCGCTATCTATTTATTTTTTTGGAGTATTCTATGAAGTAAAAGTAAGTTTAAACATGTGATCCTTATTCAAAATGTTTCCAAATGCACTGCTTACTATTTGTTTAAACGTGATGCAGAACTAAACAGAGAACATAAATGAAATAGTTAAAGTCTATGCGAAGAATTAGAAACAAATATTGCTTGGAATTTTTATATTCCATATAAATATTGTAATATAAGCATATAAATATTGCAAGCAAAAATTGCATACATAATTATGTAGTTTAAGCATGAAGTCGATTTTAGGTTCAAGCAAATATATTGTTGAATTTTTAGATATCTTTTCTTGATATAGGATGGAGGGTATTTAAATTATTAAAAAGACAAATTTTTAAATAACACTAGGGAACAATTTCTTTCGTTCCGCTGATCTCAAATTTACAATAGTTTTCTCTTTTTCCAATCTAAAGTTTATTTTTTAAATGAGTCATTTATAATCAATTTTTGTTCAAGTATAAGAACGTTATATATATCAAGGTGTCGGATGAATATTGTGACTAAATGCTTGGGGAGTTAAGGAACATTATCAAGATTAATAATGCATAGGAACTCATGATTGGAAATGTCATCATACGCAGCTAAAGGCGCGTATGATGATGTATTATGAACGGTTTCTTTGTGTGCTTGTGCACACGTCATAATAGGGGAACTCTTTTAAGAGCATGCGATGATATTTCAGGCTTGAGTTCTAATGCAATTTGAATCCTGATGATGTGCCTTAATTTCTCAATTTGTTGCAACATCTACGCGACCTCTTGTTATATTTAACACTTTTAAACATGTACATTTTGATAAAAATTGGACAAAAATGTCACTTCTTTTTTTAAAACAATCTAGAGTTCAAGTTCGAAGAAAATCAGACACAATATTGTGGGTTAAAACTGGGCTTTCTAAAAGAGTGCATTAAATGTTAATAAAAATTAGTATCAGCTAAATTGCTGCATTTATATCCTCCTGTAAAATATATCAGTCAATGAGAAACTTTTATAAAGATTTATTTAGTAATTTTTTTTTTTTTGAATTTTTTATTAATCATAAAATATTTATTTAAACGTATTTAAATTAAGAAATTGTGATGTAAGTAAAATTCTATGATAATCTTCATTAAAAATTGTTATTCTATAAGCAATAATTTAAAATACATCAAGCTAGTTAACAAATATACATTTATGAACCTCACGTATGTAAGTTTATATAAGCGTACGTAATTAGTTTGTAGCCTAGAAAAGTTCAAGTATCAAATTCAATGTATAGTTTAATTTAAGAATTAAAAATTTAAAATACAATGATCAAAAAAGCAAATTTTTTCTTAAAAATTTGTTATCTTAAGCATTTTTTCTTTATTATTTACATTAAATTGTAATTGACAATAAAAATATAGGTGCTTATAAAAAAAAATGATTTCTTTTTAACATGCATCATTCTATCATAGATTTACAAGCCAAAATTTCAATAACCTTATTAAGCGAGAGCTTCTGGTAGATTGTGATTAATTTTCTATTAAACAATTTGCCTTTTAAGCAACATCATATCTTCTTACGAAGGAAACTAAATGTCATATTAGCGAAGTGAATTTCGTAAAAGTCATTACCAAAAATGTGAGAACTTTTAATGAAGCAATTAATTTCCGTTGACATTTGTTGAGCTAAAAGGCACCATTTGTAAATGGTCTATAATTATTAATTACCACAGCTTGAATAGAAAAGTCTAGTTTCCCCAAGGAATAATTTACGGAAAAAATTATCAAACGAAAGGAAAAGTTTAAAAAAAAATCAATGTATCATATTTTAAAGCGAATTTAATATTTGAGAAATTGATATATTTGACATATTTTTTTGTAATTGTGTTTTTTGTGTAAATTATAGCTGTTATTTAAATACTAATGACAAAATATTTTAACATTAATCATCCCAAAGCATTATTTTTCCGATTATTTTGATGGTTTCTGTTATACTGAAAATAAGTTTAGTCAAACAATGTGTTTTTATATGCTTAAAATTTAATTCGTGTCACACATTACTCATATTAAATTGCTAATTTAAAAATTAGTACGACATAACTCATTATGTTTGCAAATGAAGAGTCATATATATATAGTTAAATATACAAATTATTACACACGTCTATCACAGTAATTCATTTCGACAAAAATAGACGACTAAATAAAATTATTTTAGGTAGTATTACTTTAGTAGTTTGTTAATAAATTTATTTATGCATTTTAATTAAATTTCTAAAACAGTTTTATCTTATGTTCTTAAAGAAAACTATTATAAAATGTTTCGCCTTTTTTTAAAGTAAAGAAAAAAATAACACCTTTAGAAATACATTTTAAGAAGTTAAACTTGAAAATACGATTCCTTAGTTTAAGAATCTTTGAAACTCTAAATTATTATTTGAAAGGGGTTGAATCAATTCTTTAGGGAGTCATGGGTAATACAAAACTTCCCAAGTCCGACATTTTGTTCTTTTTCCTAAAAGAAATAACCTTAAATCCTTGTAACCAAACAAGTGACACAACCCTAACGTCAACAAACAATGGAATAACATTTTGCACAAGAGAGCAAATATCATCTCTCTTGAGAGTTCAGGCGAAAAACTCAAATCTCTCAGACGAATCAGGAACGATTCGTTTCGTTGGATCAAAGACCATGTTTTGAACAGTTTCTGGATGTAAAAGCAGTTCCCGATCTGTTAAGATAAGTTTCGGCTTCTTTTGCTGATGTCTTATAGTTCTTGTTAGATTTAGTTCTTTAGTTCAATGCTCTTTTCCTTTATGTTCTTAACAAGTTTTTTTTAAAACTATTTGGACTAAAATTCTAACTAAAAGCTAAATCTGCTTAGACACAAACATTACAAAAGGATTTGATTGGACAGATAATAAAAAATCTAAAAAATGCAAAATAATAAATAAAAATAAATTTAAGGAGGCAGTATGCAGAATTTCATGTATCACGCCCCGACAAAACTAATGATATCGTACATAAATGTAAGAGTCAGAGCTTTAATCTGATATGTTAAGGTTAAGAGGTATTTAAAGACTATAAATTATATTATTAAATCAATTTCTAGTTCTTATAATTCAACTGAATTCTATTATTCTATATTCAATTCTTATTATGAATGCATCCCCCTTTAGGTTTTTTTTTCTTTTTCTGTCAGATTTTCTCAGAATTCACTCTAATGTTCCAAATAAAAAAAAATAAAAATTAATTACACGTAATTCAAACGCAGTGATTGACATTTATTTTTAAATTAAAAATGGTTAAAAAATAAACTAAGAGTTTGTGATAAAATACAAATGGTATTGAATAACACGCATTAAAAAGGTAAAATAGCATTTGTGTTACAACACAAGCCTATCTGTGGGATAAAAAATACCCACCTAATTCGTATATTTTGTAACAAACCTGATGAAATTTCTTTACTCGCAATGGAAACAAAAGCCTGAAACTAACTGAACAATACATATGGCGGAAGTAAAAGATTGAAGGCAAACAGTTAATATTAACAAACAAACTGTTTTAAATTTTTGTTTAACTATGCACTGAGGAAAAAATATTGTCAAAACTGCCAGAAAATTTACCGTGTTTAAGGCTCTATGGGAACACCAAAAACCACGGTAATTTTTTCGAAGAGCTTTGGTAATGACTTTCTGTAATACTAACAATAAAATATTAACAATAAAATATACTAACAATAATAGAATTGCGTTGTTGGGTAGTATATGTGGCAAAATTTGGTAATTTTTTTGATACCTTAGAGCATGGCATAAAAATCTTTTATTCCGTTAGCTTTATTTTTCAATTTTGTATTTTTATGAAAGGTATGATAGCAATAACTATAATTTTGTAAACCAGTAGTTCCGGTAAGCCATCAACCGGGTGAACAAAAAGTTACCGAACGAATGGCTTAAAGACCACATATTTTGGTTTTAAGGAAATGTTATTATCATTCAATTACAGTAATTTTACCAATTTTTTTTTCTTCGTGGGTTAATGAACTTACGGAGGTAACATAATACTTTATACTTATATAAATGATGCTTAATAGTTAATTCAAGCCTTTAAACTGTTTTTTTTTTTGTGAGCAGGTATTGGCCAGAAATAAGTTGTTCATTGAAGGACTTAAAACTGTTATGACTTCAAAAACAAAAATTTAAAATCATGAGTAATTTATACCAAAGTAATTATCACGTATCATTAAAATGTAGATAAATTAAATTGCAATGTATATAGATTAAATGGAATGTTTAGAAATGAATATTTTGAAGACAACATGTATATTTTAGATATATTTTTAAAATTTCATTTTAAAAAGAGTATCACTATGTATACAAATGCTACATTACATGGTTAAAAATGACATAGTTAAGAAATACATGGATATCCAATGAGCGTGCAAAAGAGCCGTAAAGGTTCTGCAAAAGCAGATAGGCTGGTTGACGAGTCTGGCGAGCAATGCTTTGAGCAGGGCTATATTCTGTTCCGGGCTATATTGAAGGTAGAAATATTCTGTGGATAAAAGGAACAGCATATTCCTCCCGAGTACTAGTACTTTGCACTAGTGCTAGTACTAGTGACTCTGCAGTTTTTACCTGCTCTTGAAAGCAACGCGAAACTAAAAATTATTTTAACACAATAATAACTGTTATTGACTGGGAAAAATATGATTCTGCGATTAAAGCACATTGTTGAAAGTAAATAGGAATATATTAAGCAGTTTTGATTCCATTATTTTGTATTAGTTAACATTTATGAAGACTACGTCTTAAATGTATTTATGTCTGCTACAGTTCCATATGTCGAAGAAATTTTGATGTAATTTTGTAATAGTTGATAAGCACACTATTTGAATTATCTGTAAATCAAATTTTATTTCTTAATTATTTTTATTTAGATTAATAGAACGCTTCTTAGAGCTTTTTAAAATAAAAGACTTATTCCATGCCAGTCTTGCATTTTGTATTTGTTAATTGAATATCATATTATAAGCAATGCACTCAAGACTAAAATATGATGGATATGGAAGACCATGCTACAATCAAGAATGCAGCCCGGGTTGGGAGTCACTTTGATAGGTGCATCAAAAAATCAACTATGAAAAGTACTTTATCGCATTTTTAAGGAAAAGCAATTATCCAAACGTTATGGAGACTAAACAATACAATGCTTGACAGCGTGTGATAGTGTTGATAATTGCTTAAGGTGTTCTTCAATTAGGTCATGAAAGATTAAGATCAAATTATGTAGTGTATACTGAAATTCGTACTGACTTGAACAAAAGATATTCATTCAACTGTATATGTTTTTGTGCATAGATTTTGCAAAGTAAAAAATGGGTACTTTGAAATTAAAGTGCACTTATTTGTAATATGAGTGAACTTTTCTTTTGTTGTACTTCATATGGATATTTGTTTGTATTTAAAGGTCATTATGTGTAGGTAAAATATACTTGTAATTAATTCAGTCGGTGATCGATTTGTTAAAAATAATGCAACTCATATTTATTGAGAGGACATTAAATTTTATTTGCAAGCTTTAATGTGCTGAAAACACTTGATCAACTTTTTGCATAAAATTAGTTGCTTAGTGAGTTTGCGGACAATTCCACGAAATAATTTTAAAAATAGAAAGCATTCATTGTTTTGCTAAATTGGCTATAATGAATGCTAAAAAAATTTTTCTATGCGTTTTTATATTTATCTTAAAATAAGACCAAGAATCCTCTTTTTCACAATCCATCTTCTCGGTGTTGGAGAGATTGCTTATTAATTAGGAGAAATTGTTATTAATAATATCTACAATTAATTCGTAAAAAATGGTACCTGTACATGAATAAAATTGTTAAAAGAATTTCGTTAAATAACATCATAATTTCATAACTGAATGTTTCAAATAAATAATTAAAGCATCGAAAATTGAAAAAACATAATTTCAGAAAATTAAAGAATCAGAAAAAGTTACCATGTTTGTGTTTGCAATTATTACTATTTTTTACATTAGAAAAAAAAATCTGTAGGATTATATACTTTTGTTTCAATTTTGTAGAGAAAAAAAGTGGAATTAATCTATAGAATATTATCAAAATGTATAAAAATAATATTTCTGATGATTTATAAGAAAAGAATATTATAATACTATTTATTAATATTCCAAGAAAATTACTTTTCAAATGCTGCTTTTTTCGTCAATAATTGTTTTCTAAAATAAATTCAAGAATAAAAAGTATCTTAGGAGGTGAATGATAATTCCTCACGAATAAAATGCATGAAATGTAATAAATTAATTATATTAATGCAATTTCTGTTTTACAACAAGAAACAAAGAGGATTGTAAATTAATCAAGGGATTGGAGAACAAAGCAAGCATCGGGTTCACAAATCATTGTTTTTATTATTACTTTAATGAACGCTGAATTTATTATTGAAACCAAAATATGCTAATCTTATTTGTTAACACATGAAAAGTGAATATAATAGCAAAGTTTGGTGTGATTGGAGTAGATGACTAATTGAAGATTATGACCAAAACAGGGTCATTAAAATGACAGTTGATGATGAAAACAGGATCATAATCATAATAAAACTTTTATTCAGTAGCAGCTGTAGGAGCTTGAGATACAAAATTAAAAGAATATTTCATCCATATGAATTTATAAGTGAAATAATAAATTTTGCATAATAATATTAATAAAAACAGGCCATGTGAGACAAATCCCCCATGACCTGCTTAGTCAAAAGCCATATTAAAAGTATTATTTAATCAACACTTTGTAAGACAGGAGAAATTCATTATACGCGCATTATCGAAAAAATACACTGCCACAAAGTGAAGCCAATTCAGCCAACCTCATGATATCTCATGTTAATATTTGAAGAATTTGGCATATAGTTTGCAATTTATCAATACATAAAATTGCCATAAACGAAGCCAGCCCCGCGTTATTATTATTAAGGTTTTAATAACTTTGATAAAAAGCTTAATCACCAAAGAGACCGTGAAAAATTAATCTAACCTTGTAACTGAAACTTTTTTGTGGTTAGAGAAATTAAACAGTAAAGAGTTAAAAATTGATCTTGGTCATGGCAGTGAATTAATGAGGTAAATATTTGTATTGAATTTAAGAGTCAGCTGTCATTGATTGCTAATAAAAATAAATAATTGAAGTAATTTAATTAAAATTGGATTAAGAATGATTGAAAAAATAAATTCATAAATTTAAAGAAATTTTGCTAGGAAATATGTAACACCTATAATAGCATTGCAGTAAACTACAAAAAGTAATCTAATTACACAATAAAAATTTGTTAAGAGAAATCTTTTAGCTTTAAACGAAATATGCATTAGCACTTAAGCTCCTACCAATTCCAGTATAAGTCTTTCTAAGAAACTTCTGGAAATCACAGTTATCGAATATGTGTCATTCCAACGCATTTAAGACAAAAAATGTCGCCAAGAACTACAACAGAGAAGTGTAGCTCAAAGAAAGCAAAATGTAATTTTGCGAAATCTGATCTGTTTTCATAAGAAACACGATGATGACAGTGTATGCTTCTTATCCGAGTTTTGGGGTAGAACTTTTTTTTCTCTGTGTTCTGACAAATATCAAGTTTAAACAAGTTATACTTTCTTTCTCCTATGTTTTTCTTTCTGAGATTTAATAACACACTGAAAGTTTGGTTGAGCATTTACGGTCTCAATATTTTGATGTCTGAAAATGTGAAATATAAAACTGTTAGAGTCAAAAATAAATTTTTTATTGTTAAAAAGCAAACAATAGCTTATGAGATTTATGACTTTCTTCTGTGAAAATTAAAAAAAAAAGTCTACAGCAGCGTCCTAAATCAATATTTACTTTTCGATAAAAATAAGATTTACTTTGTTTTATTAAAATTTATTTTAAATCTGGGGGATTTATAATGATTACTTAAACATTTCAAGTTCATTTTAGATTATTTTTAAATTACTTTTTTTTAAATGAAAAATATTTTCAATAAATATGTTTTTTTTGTAAGCTGCTCTAAAAATTTCCATTGTCTTAAATTATATTCTTTAAAATTACCGTATAAAAATCCTAAAATGACCAGCCATGTTAAATTTTCTAACACTAAAAATGATGGCAATGAAATGACTGAAAGCAATTAGGATTAAAACAAATTTGCATCAATGTGATAAATTTGCTGCAATGCTATTATTAATTTCTTATCTCAAAAGGGCTGTAAATTTTCTTAAAATTAGCTTTTTTAAAAAATTTGCACTTTGAATTGTTTATCAGTTTCATTATCAACTCTACATTATAATTAGAAGTTTAAAGCGCTTTAGCTGTTTGTAATTTTCGCTTTTCAGAAAATTCGAAAATTCTGACAGACCAAACAATATAATACGGAATCAAACAAAACCAGAATTAGTGATGCAATACATTTTTCTCCATTTTGTGTTCTGTATTGACTCTTTATTTACTTAGTATGCATTTTGTGTATAAAAATGAGATGGATTATTTAAAACTCCAATTATTTTTTAATTAATAAATTCCAATTTCATTTCATTTTTTTTCAAAGCTCACCAGGGTTGATATTCGTCAATTCAGGCGTATTAGGGCAGGTTTGTTTTCCCTTCTTTCATGGTCAACGTTGTACTCATCGTTATACTCAACGTTGGACAGATAGTACAGAGAAGGAAGGAACATCCATGCCTTGTCCGGGATTGGAACTCAGGACTATAGACATAATAGATGCGTTCCTGTCGTTTTAAAGAGCTCTTCGAGCTTTATTCAGTATAAACTTTCTAGAATTTTAAATTTATTTTTGCTCTGATTTATCAGAATAATGATTTATCAAAATTTGATATTTTTCAATTAGATACTTATTTATAGCGGAACAGTAGGTGAAATTTTAGGAAGCATAACAGGTGCATAATTTTTTAAGAATATATTTAACGCTTGGAAGAAAGAAAGTGAAATTTGATTAAAGTAAATGATCTGTGATGTATATTTAATAATTCGATTTTTTTTATCTGGCCTGTATTTTAATACATATTTATGAATAACTTAAATTTTATGTATGAAGAATGTTTCCTCACGTTAATATAGATAATAAATAATATACTAAAATACATGAATAACATATTCGTTATTAGTATCCTCTTCTGAATTAGTAATACAAGGATAATCTTAAAAATAAAAACTCTTATTTATCTCATAAATTTAAAATTAATTTATTTCCTAAAATGTTTGCATCATTTTGAACGTTTATATTTTTCCCAATATATTGGCCGAAGCATTTTTGCTGAAGATAGTTTTTGCATGACTATGTAACCAGCTCCTAGGCTTGTCTCAACTTAAACCCTCATCTCTTCAAAGAACTTAATCAACTTTCAACCAAATGTTTTTTTAAGCTTATGGACTGGTGGTAGTCCTAAAAACTAAACTTAAAGAAAATGCACACTCTCCTGCCTATCACTACACTGTTTTTAAATGCCCGTCTAGTCGTTTTATCATTGTTTTACTGAATCATTTTAGCGTTTATTTTGATTCAAGTAGGCCTAAATTCAATACAACAATTATGCCCCGACAGTGAGGTGAAAATGAGGTTAATCGATTTCTCAAGGACATAACAAGCTTGTTGGACGAAAGTATATAAAAACGTTTTAACCGATTTCATAATTATGTTTAATATAAACAAATATTCAGTCTTTAAAATGATACATATTTCATGGAACGCAAATAGTATTTGCGTACCTAAAAAATGCGAAATCTCACTTTTGATGCTACCCTCCTAATATAACGATTTAAATGAGTTCACGAACTTTTCAAACACAAGTCGTATTTCAGAAACAAATACTATTATCTTCTCTGGAGAGATACTCACTTAAACTTAAGGATTACCCAAGGGAAAAGAATAATAAACAGAAATTCTCTAGGAACGACCATTTCTTAAGCCTAACAGATAAGGTTTCTTCACACACCAACACCTTCCCTTTTGTTCATCTCAAAAGACGATGGAGACACACGATTTTCCAAAGAAGAATTGCAGGACACATATATAAAAAAACTGATATATCTATATAAACAGAGGAAGTCATTTATATCATTTATTTATTTCGATTTGGAGCTTTTACGCCAGATTTCCCTATTCTTAGAAAACAATTTCCTTCGAATCAGACGATTTTTATTTTCCTTTCCTCCCTTATTCCCTAGTTTGATTGTAAGACGGTCTCGCGTTGACAAACGAGACTACTTTCTGGATGGAAACGAGTCTATGCTTTTTTCTCTGCTTAATCGCTATTCTAGATAAATGAGACTTTATTCAGCAAATGGAGCGAAATTTTAAGGAACAAGAGTGAAATAAATAGAATGCTGTTATACAAAGAAAGGTGCAATAGCAAGAATGAATCAAGGTCGTTTAATAAAGATAGAAACAACAATCTTCTTATCGCTATTTTATTTACAGTATTTATCTTGTTTATCTTTAATGCTATTCTGCCCACACATAAATATATCTACGAGAGTTGATAAATGTATATAGTATAAATGTTTTGTTTCACAAAAATAATTGTACATTTTGTAATTTTTTTAAATCAATTAAATTTCCAGAAACTTACTTTAAAAAAGTGAATTTACTCCCTAATTTTATTTAAATGTTTAATGTTTGTATAGCTTTCGGCTCAAAAATGCATCTTTCTTAAAAATTCAACTGTTAGGAAAAAGATGCATCTACAAAATTATGAGACTTTCACACTGAGAAAAAAGATATAATCAAAACTACCTGAATGTTGTCATTATACAGCTTTTCTGGCTCTAAGGGATCACCAAAATGCTCAATAATTTTTACCAAATCGCTTAGGTAATAATTTTGATAAAATTAACAAAATGGGTTTGTAATAAGTGATAAATTCAGTAAAAATTGTAAAATTTAGTTATTTTATAAGTATTTCTTAGAGATAAGCCATTTATTTGGTAGAATTTACTCTTTAATTTCATATTCTTATAATTTTGAAAATCTGAGTTTCGATCTGAGTTTAAAATCTGATCTAGTTTCATTTTTTTGCGGGCTTTTCTTGACAAATTGATCAATTTAATTAGTTTTAAATAGTAACAAAATTTTTTAAAGTATTTAGATAGGATTTAGCTTTATCAAATTTGTAGTGCTAAGTTTTAGAATTGTAATGTCATGTATCAAGTCTGAAGTATTTTATCTAAGATGATACTTACTGTACTTGAATGTTGTTGTTTGGACAGCTACTGAATGCCAACACTGCAAATTTTTTCTATCATAATGTGTCTAAAATATTGGCCTTAATTTGTGATTTTTCTTGGTTTAAACAAATATATAACTATTTTCAGGGGCAAAACATATGTTTTAAATTAGGGAACAATATGATATTTGATATCCTTTATACAAAAAATATTTTTCTATTTGTTTTGTATTTTCAAGTTGAAATTAGTTTTAATTCTAATAATGTAATTAGTGTACTAATAATATAATTACTTGACTCATAATGTTAGCTATTTATATAATTAAATTTAAATTAAATTACATTCTCTCCGTTTTGTTAAATGTTTCATTAACCATTTATTTGCCAATGTTCAAAAAATGGAACAGAACTTAGAGTTTGAATTTAGTGAGCAATTAAAGTCCGAATATTTTCCATTTATTCAAATCTTTCATCCTGAAGTAATTTTTAGCAGTTAGCTTGGTTCCATATCATTCATGCATTATTTTTTTATGAGTTTTGGAAATTTGATATAGTTTGTTAATAAGTTTGATCCCGGTTTAATGGAATTTCCCAAAAGTCGAACTTTCAAAGTAAGACAACAATACTTAAAAACTTTTAAAGGAATAATATAATCCTGGGTTAGACATCCGATGTAAATTTTCATTTTAAATTTTGTAAGACAAAAAATTAATTAAAAACCTGATGTTCCACTTTTAGGACATTAGGGCTTCAAGGATTCTAATTTTAAGTTTAAAGTAATGCATTGGGTTATGTTGTATGCTTCTCATTCAATTGTTACACATATACAAGATACATAATAATGCTTGTTTTAAAAATAGCGTGATGCACATTTTGATGTTAATTTGCAGGTAGCTGATAGAAAGACAGAGACAGAATTCTTAGAAGATATGTACTCTTTAATACTCAGTGTTTTTCTTTTTTTTGAAATTCTGACCATCGAAAGAAATTCTTGATGATTAAGTGATAGCATCCATTTGCTAAAATACTTTTTTGTCTTATTTGACAATAAAAAAGTTAAAATTTAGAATCAAAAGGGTTCTAAAATGTGATCCCAGCAATGACATTGAATATATTCTTACTATTAACAGTTTTTCTTTTCTGTTTATTATGATTTATTTTTCTTCTGGGGAAAAATATTGTTACAAAGTGAGTAAAAGTAAAGTGTATCTTTTTTATATGTCGCTTTACAAATTTTGCCTTCCCCTAGCTCCTGGTTTCAGAGATGTAAACCGATACAACAGACAATGGCCATGTTAGAAAGAATTTCCGATTTAGATTTGGAAGATCCATATTGATATTTGCCAGCTAGAGCATGATGAACCAAGAGTTTTAGTTCACCCAAAAAACATAGATGAAAACAACTTAGAGTGTGTTATGCCATTCCATGTCTATAGAATACATTTTTTAAAAGTAATATTGAAGAAGATGAAATGAAAATTATATCCTCGAGCCAACAGAATTAAAAAAGCCGGAAGCAATTTTTTTTTAAATTTCACGAACGCAACTATTCTTGATTTATTTTTAGAACAATTTCTTAATAATATCTAGAATAGCTCGTCAATATCCAGAATATCTAGAATAGCTGGTAATCAGTTCATGCTTTGAAAAGGTTGAACTGTTCATATATTTACCACAATGATATTTTACGTTTTCTTGGACTTCTAAGGGGTCACCATACCATTTTGTTCCTTCCGCTGATGTGTACCGGAACGCAGCTTAAACAATTGCAACTGCAGTCAGTATAAAAAGCTTCTGCCAAACGCCAATGTTCCAGAAATGGAACACCTTTAAGACGTGTTGAAAATTTTTTTCATTCAATTTTTTTTATTTAAAATGTTTTTACGTGCTTTTCAGTAGTGAATTTTCCAAATTTCAAGTCATTTGGCTTACCCTTTTTCAATTTTACATTTTAACGATTATTGCATACAGACAAGTTTAACTTACGGAATTGAAAAAGAAGGTATTAACATCTATGTAAAATTGATTAGTTATGTAAAGTAATCATAGTTGTGTCTAAGAAAATGCCAAATATTCAGTTATTGATGAAAACAAAAAATTGAGCCAATTTTTATATGAACCCAGTTTGAACTAGCAAACAATTTAAAAAAAATTGTTTTATATTCACCTTCATATTCTTATTTTTTTCATGCTATATATGTTTTTGATACTCTCTTTAACAGACGTAACTGACAAAATTTTTAATTTTATATGTTCGCTAAAAAAAAAAAAACACTTTTTTGGCATTTTTAAAAAAAAAAGTAAATAAATAAGCAAAAACATAAAATTAAAATAAGAACTAAATAGGAAGTAAAATCAAAGGTAAATTTATTGATTTTTAGATTATTAATAAAAGAATTCATCTTTTTCTATGTATATTAATGATGGATGACGAAAAAATAGAAGAACTTACAACAAAGAATTAATTTTTTTGGAAGTAACGGATTGCATTATTATTGTATAACGGATAGTTTATGAAATGATGTGATTCTGCTTGAATGACATGCTGCAATATGGTTCTCATCATTTAAATAAATAAAAAATAGCCTGAACAAATAGCCTTTACGATCAAACCCATCATGTTTCATTTAATTCGTTTTAACCAGTCAGTGAACGTTATCTTTATTTATGAGTATAAACTTCTTCCAAATAATTAAACAATGATGAAAAACCTATTTACCACTTAGTGACAGTAAAAATATATTACTTCACTCTTATTTATTATAGCACATTTCAGATCTTTCTTCAAATCTACTGCTCATTTATTGACGTTATAATAACTATATCTTCCAATTGCAATGTATGTAGTCAAAGTAATGCGTTACTTTTTATTATTATTGGGAAAGTGCGCTACAGCGCAGCAAAATGCAAAATTTTTTCCTCTGCTTTTAATAAATTTTCAAATTCGAAATTTTCTCCCCCATATAAGTTATGCATAGTTTCATTTCTTCGCATCAGTTCCTATAGAAAAACTTTCATAGCACTTCTGTTTAGCTCATTTGATGAAGATTTTTAAATACTTCCAACTCTTTTTCATGCCTTAGTTTTTTTTTCTTTCAAAGCGATGATACGTTTTGGATGTATCCGTAAAATCCATTTTAAACGCAAAATATAAAACCGTATTTTTTCGGTAATATTTATTTAATTAGAGTAATTCAGTGATTTTACAGTAATTATTACTCTGAAAAGTACGTTGTAAGAGATTTTTTGTTCCAAAACATGCTCTGGTAAAAATGGCAATGGTAAAAAGAACCGTCATCCTGAGTGCTGGTGTTCGTTGCTGAAATTCGATCCGGAATTTTTTGCAGTGTATAGACGTCTTTTCATCTGTTGTTTTCTATCCTGGGAACCAGTTTTTTTTCCTGTTATTCAAAAAGAAAGTTGTGTATTGAGAAAACATTTCTATACAAACTTGCTCAAATGCAAAGCACTCGGTAAAAATGCAAGCTTGCATTTTTCTTTTCCTATACGGAATTTATTTTCTTGACATAAAATTTCAAATGTTATTTCGGTATTAAATCAAAAACTGATAAATAACTTAATAGTAAATTTGCCAGAAAAATAAATAAAAAATAAGAAATTTCGTTGAGCAAAATATTAAAGTTTTGAGCTGATGTACAAATTAATAATAAATTTACCTGAAAAAAGAACAGAAATTAAATAAAAAAACTCGTTGAACAAATTATTATCTTTTTTAAAAATGCACAAGTTTTTCTGAGAAATATACATTCTAGAATGTTCGCAATTAAAAATTATAAATAATTATGAAGATTATTTCACAAATTAGTCAAATAATAGAAAGAAATTAAAGGAAGTAAACAGAAATTATTGAAGCTCTTTCAGAAATATATATATCGAAAATTATAAAGAAATAATATAATATTTATTGAAAACTTGAACTGAATCAGGAATAAATAAAAATTTAATGAACATGAAAAAAAAAGTACATACTTTATAGTTTTCTGAAAAAAAAATATAAAAAAATTCTTTCAAGGGCTAAAAGAAGCAAATGAAACACTTTCAAAAATCTTTAAAGATAAAGAAATTGAGGTTTTGGTACTTTACCATTTTAGTAAAAAGCAATTCGCAATTTGTTTTATACATCAAACCACTTCTGTCAAGAATGAGACAGATGGAAATGGTCTTTCTATGTTTCACTTGTTAAAAACTTACTTTTCTTCAAACAATTCATTCATTTCCCGAATAAAAAGATTTAAACTGAAATCGATTTTTAAATTAATCCAATAGGGAACTATTTATTTCATTTGTAACATACATTACTTAAATTTATTTTTATAAATCTCAAAATTTTGTAAAAGTTATTTCGTTCTTTGAAGTAGTATTAGGTATAAATTTAGTTGCTAATATGCACGTTTACGTGTTAAATGTAGCTTTGTGGAAGTGATTTGTAGAAAAGAAATTGTTCTCTAGTTTTAGGTAAGTTTCAAAAGTTTAATTAAATTAAAATTAAAATGCATGGATTAAATGAAATTTAAATTTAATGCTTTTGAAAATCTCAAAAAATTACCAAAATTCATGAAAGTCAAGTAAGCTGGTATAATTATTTTAGGACTTTGAACCTCTTAAAGTTGGTTTGCGCCTAAAATGACCACTGGTCGTTAGTGTTGAACTGCTTAAATTATGTTTCCTCTTAAGCTATACCACAGAATAACGTAATCAAGTGAAAAAAGAATTAGTTGAATGGTTATTAAGACTGCAGAAAATGTGATCGATGATATGATGCAACTTGCATCTACGTTTCTAACATTACATAACACAAGATGTATTATTCATACTTTAACAATCAGTGTAATAATTTTGTTTTTATATACTATTTCGTAATGTATGTCGGTCATATTAAAGTGAACGAATATAAAATTAAAAGAGATGAAAATTAAAATAAACTATTATTTCATGTAAATTTAATTAGATCATATAAAGTAATGAGTATTAGTATTTAAGGGAACAAAATCTTCTGAAGTTCATTTTTTTAAAATCTGAACTCAGCTAAACTTTATCTAAAGTATTATAACTCAAAAACAACATATAACACGAAAGTTCTTTGACCAAGAAAACCGTATCGTAATAACATACGCTATTTTTTTATTTAAAAAAAAGTATCCTGCTTACAAAAAAATTCATATTTCTTTCAAAAATATGATGCGTTTTTCTTCTTTTTTTTCCTTCTGAAATATGATATATTTCAGCCTTGCTACTGTCGATCAAGGAATAAAATTTTTCAAGAAACTCGAGGAACATAAACACTGGAATATTGTGCGGAACTAATACATATTTTTGGAAAACCTTAAATCGTTCCTGAGGGATCAAAATTTAGAAATTCAGATTTGCTTCTAGTTTCCACTCTGTTTCCCTCCTCACAGCTGACAATTTTCCTCCAGAAACACATTTCAGTGGAGGTCTTATCATGCAAATTTTCTCCAGAATAGACACTATTTCAGAGAAAACTTTCTTCGGGTCGTGCGGAGGAATTTGTTACTCTCCCTAAGGTCGCGACATGCAAAATGACTCAAGCATTCTTGAGGTACGTTGAGTTGATTCTGACGTTAATGTTTGCGAAGAATGAACATTCTTCGGATTTAAGCGGTATGACTTTAGACATATTTCGCATGTTAATGATAGGCAAATTCAATTACTTTAAAGACTCTTTGATTTAATATTAATAACTTCAATGTTTGATTTTTAAATTAATCTTTTGGATTTCGAAGCAATATCAATTAAAATACACAACTAATACTTTTGATATGTAAATTTTTTTTTATTCAATTTTAACACTTTTGAAAAATGAGTAAATCAGTGTTTATCAATTCTATTACATTATAAATTAATTAATTTAAAGATTTATTGATATAAAAATAACATATCCAATGTTTTATTTTAAATTTAAACATTGTTGAATTTTGAAGAAAATTAAAATTCTACACGCATATCTAAGTTCAAGGGCTTATACTCGTAACATCAGTACATATTTTCTTCTTGTTATATTTTATGCATAAAAGCATCAACAAATACTTTTAACACATATTTTTTTTTTTAAATTTTTAAACATTTTCAAAATTTATAAATTTCTTTTTATTAATTTTATTGTATTATATAATCGATATTAAACAACTGATTTTATACTAATTAGTATATATTTGTGTACAGCTCAATATAGACTTGTAATTCTGCTTTTAAATAAGAGGACAAGCGAACTCTTTTATTAAATATTGAGGCAAACTTTTCGATGGGACTAATTCGTATTTGTGTTATATAAAAAGGAAAACTACACGATTAACTCAAAAAGGATTATACGATTAACGTTAAAGGGATTGTAACCCATGACCGAGTATTATCACTAAGGATATTTTGCGTTAGCTACTGTCGATGTGAACTAGGAGCAGTATATGAGTCAGCCAACCTATTACAGGTTTTGAACTTGGAGCACCTTATCTGCAGGAGAGGCGGCCATTTTTACCCTCTAATCCATACCGTCTTGTTTTTATCGATTGCAAAGTTTTGAACTTGAATAAATCTGTTTCACTCATTGTCTTATCCACAGTCAACAGAATCTGTTATTATGACATAAAATTATAAATAAATTTCTCGGCTAAGTTTTTAGTACTATTACCTTCTTTTATGCTATGCGATACAACTTTTCAGCTATCAAAGCATTCTTATTTTTCTTAAAATCCTATATGGTATGAATAAAACGAAACAGCGTAAATACAACACAATAATGTCGAAATTTTCTCTTACATTATCAAAGCTATTTTCACGTTTTTTTTTTTATTTATACGTAACACAAAGTTTACACTGTTAAAAAAATTATATTACTGGAAATTCTCGATGAAACCAGTATTCTTCGATTTTTTCTAGCAATCCACACAATTTCTTTTCAAGTAGTATTACAGAGGATTAAACTTAACGAAGAACATATCGGTCTCCTTGGTAACTATACTAAGGAACTGTTAGTAGCATAACATATACCTTCTTTATATGTTTACTAAGTAGCCTGTAGTACTTTCAGTGAGAAAATTTTAGTATATATGCAAGAAAAACACCTGCAACGCTATTAAGAAACCTTTAGTTGATACAAAAAATCCTCAATCAAAAAGCAGAATAATACTATCCAAATTTATTGGTACACAAATGTATGCAAACTTATGTGTTCAATTACATAAGGATGACTATTGGGTTGTGGCTATAAGTAGAAGAACTGATTTTCATAACTCAACCTTGTCCCGCCCCTGCCAGGGGGCATCCAGGGAGTACTGGTAGATTGCAAACATAATTACATCATGGAAAATTGAAAGCATTAAAGAACATAAAATTGAAAATATTGTGGAGGGTGAATATTTACAGATAGAAATATGAGATCAATCAAAACACTTGATTTACAAGTAAACAGTAGCCCCAGCATGTCAGGGTATGCTCCATCGTCCGCCAGTTCTGGAAGATTGTTTTCAAAACGTTTTTTAATAATTTGTTCAATTCCCTTACTTATCCTTGCGACTGTCCATAATTTCTTAATGGAATTGATAGTCAGATTTGATGGAAAGTAAAGGTTACGGATGTCCCCAAAGTTCGGACAGGTAAGTAGTATGTGTTTAAGATCGTCTAGACCAGCGGTTCTTAACCTATGGGTCGCGACCCAAAATTGGGTCGCGAAGCATATTTCTTGGGTCGCGCTGAGTTGAACCAAAAAAGTTAGTAATACACCAAATCATAAGTAATACCAACACCTCCTAGAAGAAGTCATTGTGGCTTACTCAGCCTATGCTTAATGAGGAATGAGGAATTTGTTAATATTAATCAATTTCAAGTACAATTAATAGAAATACAAAGTGGCCAAGCACTTCGATACAATTTCTACAAAAACACTGAATCTTTATGTGCTTTCTGGTTAAAATTAAAAACCGAAAAGCCAATAATTGTTAAAGAAGCCCCAAAAGTATTATTGCCCTTTTCAACAACATATATGTGTGAGGCTAGTTTTTCGGCTCTGTGTGCAATCAAAAACAATTACCGGAACAAGTTAAATCCTGAAATAGATATAAGTTGCTCCTTGACAAGCATTCAACTGAGGTTTGAAGATCTTTCAAAATCTATTCAAGCATAAGGTTCTCATTAAAACTGTATGACTTGCATTTAAAATTTAAAAGAGTTAACATATGTATTGATATTTCTTTTTTTTTAGGAATAAGTTGTCAATTATTTTCATTGTCAATTATTAAAATGTCAATTATTTTCAAAAAGTTATAAATATATTTTAATTTGGTCAATAGAAATTATTAAAAACACTTGATTATTAATTAAATATTCCTTGGATCGAAAAGTACTTTTGTTTATCTTTATTATTAAAAAAATAAATAAAAAATTTGTAAATTAAAAAAAATCATCATCGTAGGATTGAAGATTTTTAAAAAATACGATCTAAAATAAAGCAATGAAAAAAGTTTGACTTTTTTTTGGGTCGCGACATGAACATATTTCTCAAATTTGGGTCGCGACATGAACATATTTCTCAAATTTGGGTCGCGGCTTAAGAAGGTTAAGAACCACTGGTCTAGACAACCACACAATTGGCACTGATCAGTTTTATTGTGGAATCTTGCCTGATACGTGCCGTGAGTTCCGTGATTAGTTAAGCACTGACTAATAGAGAAATTCGATAGGGTTCTCCTGTGGTTTACTTTTTTAATGAATTCGTATGTGTGTCTTCCCTGATTTGAAATATCGTCCAATTGGTTTTGCCAATTTAATAAATTTTGCTTTGCTGTTTTTATTGAGTTTTAGGTCTAATTTCGTCTGAATCAATTCTTGGTTTTTTTCATGCTAATTTATCTAGACTGTCAGCCTCCTCATTGCCACGGTAACCAACATGGGCTTTAATCTAATTTAACTTAATATTGTCCCTAAAATTTTCTTTAATCATTTTGATCAGAAACTCCTGCTCCTCCGGGCAGCAGAGAGTAGAAGAACTGATAGAAAATTCGGAAAAGGACCCACAAAGATACATTCAGGGTAACGAAGGGATTCAAATCTGCGACTTTCACTATATAGAGCGTTTAGCAACCGATGCCACTAGGCCAGGAAGGATCAACTAAGCAAAATCCTGCAGACACTATGCGAAAAATCCTTTTGTCTTTCAAAAAATAAAAAAATGAAGTTGAAAGGTTGGGGGAGAAAAGTTTTAAATGACGCTAGGAGAGCTACAGTAATTTCTCCTATAGTCAAACAAGCAAAAGCTAGTTGTAGATCAGGCACAGATGATTTTTTTAGTCACTGATGAGTAAGGCTACTAAGTGATTTCTAGTAAATTTATGCAACGTGTTGTTGTTGTTGTTTCTCATTTCCACTGATCCAGCGGAGCTAGACCAGGTCCATGAGTCCATTCACCCTCAGGAAACCAAAAAACACGTCCGGATCGCGCAGAAAATCCTTCTTTTCAAAATCCACACAGATAAAGAGGTGGGTCGGGCTGGCTGCACAGGAGAAACATTTGTTGCAGGTGGGATAGACCTTTCGCTGTTGTTCACACCTCATTCACTTTATGTGACCACTGATGAATCTAGTGAACGCGGTCTAATCTCCTCTATTACATCTGAAGGTCAAAGCACGACCCGGCTTATCCCCAGAGTACCAGATATGTATTACAAACTAGCTGCACACCTTTCTTTCTAATGGAGTATGTGAGTGCCAAACTTTCCGGCAGAGGTTCATTTGTGCCAAGTTTTGCCAGCAAGTCAGTGATCTCATTCCCGTATAGACCAACGTGGGACGGAATCCACTCCAAATAAATATCCCGCTTCACGGAAAGTTTACTAAGAATTTATACGATTGCAGTCCTATCGCCCAATCTGGACCATGCACTCAAATATTGGATAGAGCTTCTGCTATCCGTTAGAATCCTGATAGGGTCCAGCAGCAAATCCTCTTCAATTGCGTGCAGTCCTGCCTCAATAACAAGAAGCTCCGATCGGACAACAGAACAAGAGTCCGGGTTTCTCATTTTAATGTTGATATCGCCATCAGGTCTCTTGATGTAGACTCCACTTCCAGTACGACTCCGGTCGTCCCTGCTACCAACTGTATAAGCGCAGAAACCCTCCTCTGGGATGTTGTTGATTATTTCGAGAGCCAGTTGTTGCAGCAATTCAGGAACGTCTGAAGTTTTATATGTGCTTAATGCCAAATCCGGACTAAAGCGTACTCTCGGAAACCCTTGTGAGGGGTCAACGCAAGTTTTATGGGCATGTTGTTCGACATCTTGGTAGATTGTATTTAGGGAAAATTCACGTGAGAAAGGGCTATCTCTTCCTAGTCTCTGATTGTTGGTCCAATGTAGGAGGTAGTCAGCTGTTCTGTGCTGGGCCCCATAACTAAGTAGCTTACTAAAATATTTCACTAGACAATTCTCTCTTCTCATATTTAATGGCAGAAGGTCTGCTTCAAATAACACAATTTCACCAAGGCAGGAATGTCGCAAACCTGTAATTATTAGTCCCGCACTATGTTGGCTGACGCACTCGTATAAATTTGTTGATCATACTCTAATATAGGTGTCACAAGAGCTATGTGTGTTGTTCTTAGTGTGGTCGCGTCTGAATCACAGTCATGGCCAGAGATGTATTTAAGGGCGTTCAGTCACTTTCTACTCTTGGCCACCAGGGCCTCAATATGTTTGTTGCAAGTAAATTCTGGGTCTAGTACAAAACCCAGATATCTAGGGTACTTTTCATAAGTGAGAGGAATACCTCTCAGAGATATCTGGGGATGATAATTATAAATATGTTTATTGGTGGTGAAAAAGCTTGTCACTCATTTGGAAACATTGAATGTTAGTTTATGTTCTGCAGCAAAATCCTGAACTTTTGCAAGTGCTAGGTTGAGATTTGATTCCAGCTTTTTAATGTTTGATTCTACCTTTTTAATGAGTAAATTTAGGCGACGTAATTTAATGTAACGTAAATCTGTTCGGGCAATAACGTTTGTTTACTACCAGCGTAGTGTCAAATATGTTAAAAATTACAAACTGGAAAAGTATCCATTTGCTCTTGAAACATCAAATAGACATATTTACTTATGTTAATATTATACCATTCTAATTTTGTAAAATAATCTTCAAGTTGCTTGGATCATTTGGCGGTTTTTCCTATCTTTCTATAAATAACAAGTATATGCAAAGTTAAAAAAAAAAATTGATAAAATCAACTTCTATGCTGAAATATTTTATTTATAAAAATTTCCAATAAAAGTTTGGAAAGATCAAAGCTGAAACATCCCTATTTCCAGTTTTAATAACCGTAGGGCATCTGGGAAAAATTTTCTTACGGAAAAGAAAGTCAGAAAAAAAATGCATGCAACCTGAAATTAGGGAATCTAACGAAATTTCATGCGCATATGAATTTCAATAAAGTGATTTAGTGATAAAAAATATTCAGATAGGAAATTTCATAAGAGATATTTTGAAGTGCAGAGGTATTTAAAAAAAAAACGTTCTAAAAATACTGATAGTGGATATTTTTATTGAATATATAAAACTAAATGTGGAAAACTAACTATCGTAGAATTGATTCAAAGTTGTAATGGAAACGTTAATTTAGAAGTTATAATGGTGCATAATGGCCTTAAATTTTAAATACTGAAGCAGATTTTGAACAGTAAATAATGTAGAATGAAATAAATATTGCATATATAGATGATATACTAGTGTAATATTTCAATATGGTGCACCACGCAATTCTCTTATTTCATATGTAAGTAATTAGCTTAGTAAGTTTTTTTTAATGTTCAGCTTCTTTGATTAGCATTTTGAAAACTATGTCCATATTCTTAAATGTGCATTTTAAAATGCGCCCCATTTTCTCAAATTTGCATTTTGAGATGTGTCCATTTTCTTAAATGTGAATTTTGAAATCTGTCATTTTCTGAAAAGTGCATTTTGAGAAGTGTCCATTTTCTTAAATGTGCATTTTGGGCTATTTTCCAAATAAAAATCTCATTATGTAAATAATATTTCAAAAATAAATATGGTCTCTTCTTCTTTATGATATTAAATAAGAAATATTATTCCTTTTTTGGCATTACCTGCTAAGAATATGGTATTAGAAAACTCAGCTTAAAGTTGAAACATGATATAAATAACTTAAACCACTAAGAAAAAAGTTTGGTTAAAACTGCTAGAATATGGTAAGCTTTATCGTGTCCCTTGCTCTATGGGAACACCAAGAAGCTCGGTAGTTTTTACCGAAGCGTTTTGGTAAAATTAACAATAAAATATGCTTATATAATCAGTTACAAAATCTTGTAAATGTGATAAAATTTTGTAATTTTATCATTTTACCATAGAGAATGGCATAAAAACCATTTATTTAGTCTAATTTACTTTTCAATTTTATAATTAATTTACCAAATGTGTCGTAGTAAAAAGAATAATTTTGAAAACTTGAATTTCTAATAAACCGTTACCATATGGGAGGAAAAATTAACGAATGGAGGATTTAAATTCCGTATATTTTTATTAAAAATTATTTTGGGAATACTTTTTACTAATAATATTATTATACATACAGTGCTGTGCTGTGTTACTAGATTTATTTTATCCATGCACATAATACGGTTCAAATTTGTTGCCATTTTAACTGGGTATTTAATTTTTTCAATGAGAAGCATAGTAAGAGACAATTGAGATTAAAGATTACAATAATATGGTTGATCTTAGAACCATATTAAATTTGCGCAAATTTGAAATGTATTATGGATCAAAACGCCTCGAAATTTCAATAAGAATGAAAGAAATCAAAAACCTAAATATTTCAAAATAAAAAAAAAAAAATAGTGCGTGGAGTCCCTCCGCGCGGAAGAAGTTAAACTTCGCAATCTGCGACGTTAATTGTAGAAGAATCAGCAGTCGTAGAAGGATCACTAGTTCTATTCAACGACTCTTTTTCCTGCTCCGCTCGCTTCCGTGCTCTGTAATCACGGTAATATTGTGCATTTTCCCCTCCTCTTGAACCAGTGGAAGTGCTTGTGGTTGCCTCATCGTGTCACCCTGGAAAATGTTTTTGTATTAATAACGTATGTGAATGAGTCATAATGTAATTTCGGAAGAGAAAACCTAACAATAAATTGATATTCACAAGACACGTACCTTGACATAACCTTAAATCCGTCGCATTGTCCGTGAGATTGTTTTCACTCATTTTTTACAATTGTTATCCACTAAATTTGAAAATAAAAAATACTACCCTATTAAATTATATGTGTATCAAAACAAACTAAAAAAATATTTATAGAAAAACAATACTTATATGACTTTTATTATTTTTATGCTAGTGAGAATCAAAACAATATGGAAATGAATGAGGGAATACTGGATCCTACCACGTGATTTCCCGGTCAATAAAAATGTAGCGTTAAACATTTAACGCAACCTTGTTGGAAGTCGCATCAGAAGTATAACTTCAAAAACATGATTTGAGTTTTGATTTGGAATCTTAACTTTTAGGCATAAAATTAATAATTAAATATTATAATTTATTTTGAAGAAACGCCTTGTAACGATATCTTGCATTCAATTTTTTTCGAAGTTAATTTTAATATTTTATACGTTTTTTTTAAAATTTCGATTACTTTTTATCGGCTTATCAGGATTTTTTATCTCTCCTGAAAGTTTAAACCCTAGAATTTTGAGAGATGCTGCTAAATGGGCTACTGGGGATTAAATTGTGCCGTAGTTAATCACTTCACGAAATTTCTATATCATTTCATTAATTTTATGCACTGCCGTTGGCGCACTGTCGGCGCAAATTATGATTGATAGTCCGAAATAGCTTCTACAGTTTAATGGAGTAAATAGATATGGATTCTCTCTCTCTTAATATAATATGATTAAAGAACTGCTTGACTTGAGTAGAAGCTTTGATGTTGAGGTTAAAATTTTTATGAGTCTGGTTTTAGAGTTTTCTTTTTACTAATGCTCAGTATATTTCAATTTACCTATGTGCACCTGAGTTTCAAGAAATTATGTTAGAAAGACGATAAATAATGAGCTTCTAACGAAGATTAACGATGCAGAATAATAATAAATAAGAATAATGATAGTCCGAAATAATCTTGAATCAATATTAAAATAGCAACAAATATCGGTATTAATAAGTCGATTTGTCGAAACATATTATTTATTCATTTATTAACGTTGTATCATTGTTCATATTGTATTGAGTTTAATGTAATTGTTGATCCAAGAAAAAGAATGAAACATGAAAAATATTGCTTATTGGTTTGGAACTTATCTTTTTATTTGTTACCAGTGAATTCAACTCGATACATTGTTGGTTTTAATAAAATGCTTACTCAATGAAACTCGCAAAGTTAAAATATGATTGCGTAATTTTTGATTTATTGCTTTAATACCTGTTACAAACTTGCTTTCTTTTACAATTTTGCAAAAGTTTGCTCATTTACAATGTTAAAAAATTCAATTCGAGTTCATCATTTTTACTTGGAGACACACCTCATCCAAATTTAATACTGTACATCAAACATATCGGACTTTACAATTTGATTTAGTACTAGTTCTAACCTAGTTGAAAATTTTTAAACTAGTTGTTTTAATTTCGGACAAGTTGCTTATTTCAACTTAATTGTTCTGGTTTTAACAAAGTTACAGAAATTTTTACCTAGTTGGTATGATTTTAACCTATGTTTCGGCTCGGTATAGCCAAACCATGGCTCTTGCGCCAAAAATTTACATCAATCAATCAATCAATCGATTCAAGTTCAAAATAAATTTAATAAGAAAATTGCTCTACTTGTAAATACCAAATAAAAATTTAAAATATTGAGATAAATTTTTTGTTGCTGTCTAAAACATGTAATTTTAAACATGTTAATTGGTACCAAAAAAGTATCGTATCTTTTACATCGAAATAAGCAGGAAATCAGGAAACGTGAAAAAAAATTACAGAAAAACTCAAATCCAAAGAATAAAATATGTCGTTGTCACAGGGAAGCTAATGTATACAATACCATCCTAATTTATTGCAAGAACAAAAATCCTTGCAGTACCACTTAGAATCTTAGCAGTTGAAGTAAGCAGGGTCAGGATCCGAATTATGAATGTCCCCAACAAAAGGAAACATCCGCTACTGTCAAATATTTCTTATTATGTAAGGTGATAAATGATCTTAAATATGCTACATAATGGATATTTTAATTACAAATTTGGATCTGTCAAGGAAGAACAAATAAAGGTAAAATTACCGCACTGTATGTTAGTGACATTTTTAATAAAAAGAAACCATAATCCTTTAAATAAGAACCACAATATACAGCATATAAACCATTCATTTAGAAATTTTTCAGTTCATATGGTTACAGATTTCTGGAAATTCTAGTTTTCAAAATTTTAGTTCTTATTACCACACATTTAGTAAAAAATACAACACTAAAAACAGCATTTAACTGAACAAATAATTTTCACGCCACGCTCTAAGGTATCATGAAAAATTACTACACTCACCACATTTATCACATATTATAAAAACATATATTATTGCTAATTCTACCAAAATTATCCCCAAAGCAATTCGGTAAAAACTATTGAACTTTTTGGTGTTCCTATAGCGGCAAAAAGCATTACGTTTTACAATATACTTGTAGTTTTTACCATACATTTTTTCTCAGTGTTATTACTTAAAAATCGCATTTCATCCAAATACAATTTTACTGATAGGGGATGGATTATGAGGACAGGATTATTTCAAATGACATTCTAGGTAACAGTCTCTTTTCTACGATTTACGGCCAACTGCAACTCTTTCTTGTAGTTTTTATTGCTAAAAGAAAAGGGCATTTGAACTTTCAGTAGTACGTGGTAAGGACTCTCAGAATTTTCATTTTTACTGGAATCTCAACTTTTTTATGGGATGCAAATAAAACGATCATACGAAGAAGATATTATAGGGGTGAATACGGATTGAGTTGGGATTTGGATTTTTCCTTATTTTAAAACTGAATTTCGATTCCTTCTGTTACTTTTTATTGTCGTTTTCTCCTGCGATTTTACTTTACAATTTTTGTAAAGGTTACAGACTGTGTCTTTTTAATGGCAATAAAAACTATGAAAGTAAATTACTTTCAAGTAATCAAATTACTTCTTTTTATGTCAAGTTTCTGAAAAAAAATTAAATTGAATGTGATTGTTGTTGTTGTTGTTTTAGTTGTCTTGTCTATATAAGTGGTAAATATTTCCAAAAGTTTTAAGAATGTATTCTGCAAGTTCTGGTGGCGCCTGAGGACCGTTTACTCTTTCAAAAAATTACAACGTTTTTACAATGGTTGGTTGACAGGTGTAAAAAATACACCTTAATTGGAAAATGATAGGTTTTTGCACCATAAATAAATTTATCGTTAGATTTTAATTTCTACTTCATTCACATCTTATAAGATTTACCCCATATATGGATCAGCAATACTTTTGTTGAAATACTTTTGTAGGTCAGCTTTGTTTGTAGGTTTTTTCAGCAATACTTTTGTAGGTCAGCAATGTTTTAGGTGAAGTCGGGTAAATTTTTTATTTCTCAAATATATTTATTTCCTTGAAAAACACCCTCTCTAAACTGGTTGCTCTAATGTAGATTTCTAACAGACTCAAAACAACCTCAAGTGTGAACATTACGACTTCACTTTTGATTGTGAGATGGATATTTTAAAGTTGGTTCTATACTTTAAATGTACCTCAAACCAACCTTAACACTTCATAATAAACCTCAAAAACACCTTAAAATTTTGTAAGGGTAGGATGTTCTCTGGTGTTGAGCCAAAGCATTCTAGCTAAAATGGCCTTGCAGTTGAAAATGTATTCTTGCTTTATTGTTTATTAAAATTAGATACATTTACAGGCTTGTGTGCTCAATTTAGGTTTATAAACCTTTGTCGAGTAGGAAGACTGAGCAATTCAGAGAAGGACATCACGAAGTCCAGCGTTACGGAGATATTCGTACCCGCTACCTCCACGCTTTGCACAGCGTTTGGCAGACGATACCGCTCAGCCACGGAGACCCCGGTATTCTTGCATTAATTAAGTTTGGGAGAAATGTCTGCATACAGGGTAGTATTTGGTTCTCTTGTCTGGAGATACCGTCATGTTCTTGAAATGTCGCGTTTGCAGTCAGATCATTATGACAGGTTCCTAGAACCCCTTAGGTCTGGAATGGAAGGTTTCTTTAAAAGATTCAGTGAAACGTTTGCGCTTTGCATTAGCGACTTCAGAGGTGATGATGGAGACAAGATCCAAGCCTTCGACTTACTTAACAAGAACATTTGTGCACTCCCTCGATGTCCAAGAGGACAGGGATCCACAAAAAGATTCTTTTTTTTAATTTGCTGTTTTTTGTGCAGGTTTTTCTTAATTTGCTGTTGAATATAGTTGATTATTTAATGCTATTAAACTGGTAAATAAATAAAGTGGATTTGAAATGAGTGAAGAATTTAACATTCAGTGTATACATTTTAAACTTATATCACTGTAAGGTAATATAGACATTTAATTTCAAGTTTCATTGCTCTAGAAACTTTTTTTTATCTCTCAGCATGCACTTTCTTAATACCATCTAGATGCGTTACAGTTAAATGACAATATTTTTTGGAATAAATAACGAAATAATAATTTAACTTGTTAATAGTTAATAATTCTAAATACTAACTAGATACAAAATTAGACACCAACTTAATACACTCTTGTCATAATTTAATAGTATCAATAATTAAATCAGATTGTAACTAAGCGATGCATATTTTAATTCTTCCTTAATATTTTTGCTTAAGATAGCCACAAGATTTAAATCACAAAACGAAATTAAGTTTTTCACGCTCCCATAAAAAGCTTTAATGTTAAATGATACTAATGTGCACCCTTGCTACAACTTTAACCCAGATAGGAAAAAAGGGTTTGTTTCCAATAAGCAAAAATCTTTTAATGTAAACCTAGAAAGGTTCGTAATGAGGTTTACGTGCAAACCTTCTACCCTTAAGACGAGATCTGAGACAATCTGCTCTATTCTACGTACATTACCCTAATCCAAAACCTTGGAAAACAACCTTCGATATAAAAACCTTAAGTCAATGTTGACTTATGCTTTTCAAGCGTGAAACAAAACCTTTTTTAAAGCTAGTCTCAAGGTGAAAATATTAAATCTAGGTAATTATAAGGTTTCTTTTCGCAAAGTCTTCTATGCTCAGCTGAAATCCACCTTGTCACGAAATTTTAAAGGACGATGCAATTTGATCTTATCGCTAGTGTGACGTCAACTAAAACTTCATTATGGACCTTAGTGACAATATTTTTTAAAAAAGCTTTAAAAAATAATTTTTAATCCTTTTAGTATGAAAGGTTTGAAATTGCAATATTTTTGCTATAATGAAAAAAGGTTTTTGGTATAAACACTTTCTTGACAATAAAAAGAAAATTCTAACACAAGGTTGTCGTAAGGTTACATGCTTTCCGGGAAAGTGTTGAATCGAATCATATTTCAGCGTAAGTTGAACTATAATCCAGGGCTCGAAAAAACTCCGAAATTTTACCCGTCCCCGAGGACGGCTTGTCCAACAATGTACACGTCCTCCTTTGAAACTAACCCGTAGCTTCTAAATAAATAAAAATATAATTTTCTCTTATTTATTACAAACATTTATATAAATTGCACAATGAATTAGTAGTTACAAGGATTACATTATACAGTAAAAGAAATACTAGGTTACTAATAGTAAAACTTAGTATTTCTTTTATAAAATAATTTAAATGACAAAGGTCAAGTTATCTGGAATGTCAATTTATCCGAGAGTACAGCGTTTTTAAATGAATCAAATATGACGTTTGCCAGTTCCACAATCAAGCCAATGATTAACAGAGGTTTCTCCACAGAAATCTGAAAAGGGTTTTCCATTTAGGTAGATGTTCTTAATTGCGTTTAACGTTTCTTGTTTAAGACCAGTACGTTGTGTTTTTTTTGTAAGTTCATTGCTGAAAATCCTCTTTCAACCGCTGTAATACTCCCAGACAGAGAAAACATCAATTCCACCATGATCAGTATGTTGCTGCATTTCTAGATTAGAGGGTCATTTTAGAAGTGAGGCGCTAAACGCTTGTAAGATAACAAAAATTGAAAATGTACATTTACGGGTACGAACATTTACGGGAAAATGGCCGTCCGCGCGGACGTTGGATTGCAGAAATTTGTTGTCCGCGGGGAATTTTTGACCACCGAGGACGGGCGGACGGGCGGTTTTTCGAGCTCTGCTATAATCATGCAATTAAGTATTAGAAGTATGATAGAACTCTTCAACCTCGCTTCAAGTTAAGATTTTAAAAATATAAGCATTATTATGTCTTATCATACTCCAAAATTCGTTAAACTATCTATGTGGTGAGTAAAAAACAGGTGCGTGATTGTTGTAAAGGTAATATTTATAAGCACGCTCTCGATGCTTAAACCTCAAATCCTACTAATTAAAAAAAATATGATAAATATTTTAGGTATTGTATGAAGTTATAAGAAAACAACAAAATATTTCGAAAAATGTATAAGAATAAATGAAAGCGTGAATTTGTTTAAAATGCTTTTTTGATTGTTGAAACCAAAAAGGAATTTGATAGACGCAATCACCCAAGTGGAGAATTTCCATTATTGTTCTTTTCTTTCGAAAACATTTCTAGAATAACTGCTCTTTTAAAGATTCCAAAAAAAGTAAAGAGTTCACCCTTTTACACGCTGAGAGATAACCGCAAGAAATACAGGCACATAAAAACTTTCTGCTTTCTTTTCGTCACAAAAAGCAGTGCAAAACGTGCAATGAAAAGAAGAAGAAAAAAAAACTGTTTTCCGAACCCCTTTCTTTCTATCAAAGGAAATGTAAGAAAAGATTTCCAAGAAGAAATTAACAACCTGGAAAAGCTTCAAAGACGAGTGAAAGGAATCGGGAAGTTGGTGGCAAAAAAAGAAGAAAAAAAAGATTCAACCTCGACAAAAACGAAAGCTACCCAATGATCCAAATAGATTGTGGTGAACAGGCTGCCTTTAGGACAAGAAGAACCCCTTAAAGAAAATGAAAACAAACATAATAAACGATAAAATGGGAAAGCATTTCTTAAACTTGCTTCCCTGTGATTAGAAGCAGAGATTGATAGAAAGAAAGTAGAATTTCATAAAAACCAACGACTAAATGTTAGGTCGACACTTAAGATAAGTGTTCACGTCTTGTGACAAAGTGAAACAAATAGTTGTCTGGGTTATCTGTTTCAACAGCAATGGCGGATAAAGATAAGGTTTAAACGGTACTTCATAAGGTTAGGTCTTTTATTTTTGCTGTCGAGAATAAGGATAACAAGATGATTTGATAAAGGATAATAAAAATCCTTGTTAGCTTTATTATGTTATTAAATTTTGGCTTTAATAAAACATAATAGGTTTTATAGCGCTCAGAGAATTAAGAAATTTAATCATCTGATTTGAGATACGGGGGAGTTTGAAGCGTTATTTATTTTTTATGTGTTTTTAGTCATTTTTGATTACTTTATATCGATTGATGATAAATACATTATTTTAAATGTAGCTAACTAAAATGTAACTGGATAAAAAATAAGTAACAATGGATTCCAAATTTAATGAAATTAATTACTACCATTTGAAAAATTTGTTAATGGGAAACTTTTGCGTATGGAGGTTAGAAATTTTAGTGTTTATTTAAGGAATCCGACTGGCAATAAATTGGCAATTTAATTTTAATTTTTTATAATTGAAATTCTTTTTGATAGCTATCTATATAACTTTAAATTATTTATCTATAAAAATTTGAAGGCATATAGATAGATATTGCTTAATTATTAAATTATTTATATGCCTCCAAATTTAATGGAATTAATTACTACTATTTGAGAAATTCGTTAAAAAGAAACTTCCTATGTATGGAGGTTAGAAATTTCAGCGTTTGTTTAAAGAATCCGACTGGGAGTCCGAGTAAATTGGCAATTTAATTTTATTCTTTATATTTAAAATTCTTTTCAATAGCTATCTACATGCCTTTAAATTATTTTCTCCGATCCTAAGAATCAGCGTTATAGCTTCTTCGCATGCTGACAGATGAAACAGAAATAGCAATTTCATACTTTAAATACATTTTCAATTGATTTCGAGAAAATCTCTTTACGCTAAAGAACAATAAAAAAAATTTAGTTTAGAAATCTTGGAAATTTTCTATCTGTATCTTGTGTACTTTTTATATAGCTATATTTTGAACTAAAAGCTAAAGTGAATTTATGAGAAAGAATTTATTATTTTTATTGTATTTTATCTAAGAAGGTTAAAAATATTTTTTTAAAATCTCAATATTGAATAATATATATTTAGTTCTATCTCATTAATCTTTTAAAATGTTTTAAAGTCTTAAACTCCAAACATAGGTAACCATATTATTGATCTAAAAAAAATATTTTTTGAAATTTATGAATTACTATTTGTTGTAGAGTTGATAACGTAGTATCAAAAATTTGTAGTTTTTATGATCGAATTTACCTTAATTTTGAAAAGAAAATATTTAATAAATTTTTACAGTTAACTTTAGATTTAAAATTTTAGGTTCCACAATTTGCAATATTTTAATAGGTTACGAAATTTTAAGTCGTTATTATATGCGCCAAAGCATATAATTCTGAATTTTAATTAAAAATGAAATATTTTTTAGTTTGAATAAATTCTACAGTTTCTAATATACAAATAAAATTGCTCAAAAGTTGAGGTAATTCAATTTAGACAATAATATGCAGTAGCGGGAATTTACGCCGTTTTGCTAAAAAAATATTCAGTGATATCAATTTTTTGCATTTCCATCTAAATTTTCATCCAAAATTTACACATCTAACCAGTCTCTTAACAAAAATTTCTACACATCAAATATTATAATCAAATTTGATAGAATATGGTAAAATTCACCGTGTTTCTGTCTTTATACGAACAAAAGAAGCTCGGTAATTGTTACCATAGTACTTAAGTAACAATTTTGGTAAAAATAACAATAAAATTTAGTATTATAACATTAGATAAATTTTGGCAAATGTGGCAAAAAACTGTAATTTTATTATAGTCAGATGGCATAAAAGCCATTTATTCCGTTAAATTTAGTTTTCATCTTTGTATGTTTAACTAAGTTGTAGTAACAGGAACTATAATTTTTAAAATCTGAATTTCTGATAAACCGTTTCCATATTAGCCGAAAAATTACCAACCGAAGAGTTTAAAAGAATTTGCAAATATTGTGGTCTCTTTTTTTTACCCGAAATACCTTTACTATATATTACAGTAATTTTTTCGGCCTTTTTTTATGTGAATTAATATGCATCATTGCGCCCCGTTCTAAAAACAGGCACATGCCAGAGCGAATTAGTTGCACATTAAATCCAACCTTCAATTGCAATTTTTTCTAGAAATTAATAAAATCGAAAGCATGACGACAAAAAACCTTGCTAGGTACTGACAACCAATGCGTTATTCACAGAATACTTGAATTTTATCTAGCATTCTGATTAAAAAATTTAATTGTATGAAGAAATTCCATATCAGAATATAATGTAGGAATCCTCTACTATCGCTACATTTCACTTATTGCAATTAAATAAGATTAACTAACATTGTGCTGTAGTTTGAAGAGTTTCTTTTCTTCCTTTTCATCTAAAAGACTGTTTCCCTATCATTTAGATTTCAATTATTTATTATTTTATAGTGAATTTAAATGAAATTTTTTAATTAATTACTTGCCAGCACATTCTTTTATATAAGAGTGTGGCTATTATGTAATTGATCATCAGAAACTAAACAGTTCCGATTGAATATATAAATTGTCTATTTTGTACAACAATGGCTTTAAAGATTTTGCAAGGAGGAAAATTAGATATTTGTTTTATAGATTTAGTCAATTTACTCTGTACCCAATCTAAAAAGCTGATTTTTTTTTAAAAAATGTGTTTTTTTTTTCTCTCAACTTTAAGAAAATAGATTATAAAAATTTCTTAGTAGTCCCCAATCTATATTAAGCACCATATTTTACACTTGTATATCGAATAAAGATTTAAAACTTTTTTTATTCTCACTCTTTTCCTTAAAAAAATTTATTAATTTAATAATTTTTTATTTATTTATATGTATTTTTTGAAGATCTAGCAAAACTAAAATAAGTATTGTATTATTGCAGTGTTTAGTATTTATCTTTCAAAAAAATAATTTTAAATAAAATTGAGACAAATAAACGCAATACGTATTTACTTTGAGACAAAAAGATAAATTTGCTCCATTTCAATTCAAATATAAAAATATAGAGACATAGTATTTAATAATAAACCATTACAAAATCTCTCTCTCTCTCTCTCTCTCTCTGTCTATTTGTTTTTAATGTTTGTTGAAACTTTAATGCCCCCTTGTATAATTGTTTATTTTTAATTTTTATTAGATTTTTGGTATGCTAATTACAATCTTCTCTCTTGAGAATTTTAAAACAAACTTTCCATATTTGAATTTTCAAATTACTATTTAAACGTATTATTTGGAAGAATTATTTTTAAATTTAAATTTAATTAAATTTTAATTTTAAACAAACATTTTCCTTTGCTTTCATAAAAACAATGTATAAGTCAACATTATTACTACTTAAATTGACATTTAAATTTGCAATCGTTTGAAAAATATTTCGTGACATTTTATTTTATTATCTACAATGAACAATTCATCCTTATCAATGTAAATACAGTTACCGAAGTTAAATATTCATACATTATGCTTGTCTTAATGGGAATTTTGCTTCAATGAATTTTAAGAAAAATAGTATAGTTTGAGGAAAAATGGTATAGTTCTTGTTCATATATGGTACCACTGAAAAGCAAGAAACACACCCTCTGCCTTAAATTATCTTGGTTTCATCAAGTAGGCCTGCTGGTCTCGGCAAGTAGCATTAGAACATTACTTTTCGCCTTTCATTAACCAAGTCGAAGAAACGCCACATTAACATTCTGCAACATTTAATGCATCCTTGTCAAAGTCAATCCAATAAGTAACATAATATGAAAAACTAAATCTGATATTGGTGGTAAACGCACTGTTGTTAAGAACAGCAGTTTACCTAATATCTTCCAGGGTTTCGACTGTTACCTATTACCTTCGATAAGTAGTCTATTCAAGTAGATGATTTGTGGCAATAGTATTTTCCCATACATCTTTCTCAATTAAACAATTTAGAAATAAAAGAAGTCTAAATAAAAGATTAATTGCAATTTTAAGAAGAAGAAAAAAACTGTTTAGAATAGGAGAAACCGATATTTGTTAAAAAAATCGGAAAATTAGCTGTGGGTCAATGGCTAGTTGTAATATGTTTAACAGTGGCTACGTTTCAAAAATTTATAATTTTTAATGATTGAGAAAACTGTTATTATCTATCTATACACATAAAAAGCTTAATTGTGGTAAATTTCAGTTATCAGGAGTTGCCTCGAGCAGCAGAATTCTGGCAGATGAACTGAATACAGTTAATATTTATTTTGATTGTCTGAATTACTAATTTTGCTTAATCTAATAACGTAAAGGCAACGAGAAGGGAGGCAAGCAATAAACAAAGAACAATGTTATTATTTAAGCTTCATTATTTGTGTCAGTATTTACTTGATCATTTCGAGCATGATTTTGCTGTGTTGTTGAGTACTGATCTATTGATGAATATTTTTTCACCCAGTAAGAGGAACTGGTATTCATCTTGTTAATAATATAAAGATTATCGAAATAGAAGAAAGATTACAATGTACATTTATAAGATGAAAAAAAGAAATAAGCATAAAATAAAATAATTTTCAGGTTATTATAAAATATTCATCATTCCATATTCAAAATAAAATAAAATGCACATGCGCCATTTTCGACATCTCAGGGGATAAAGCGTTCGCCTTCAATGAGGTGTACCGGGTTTGAATCCCTGCAATAGCTAGTCGATATGAATTCCGCATTCGGCTTGCACCGTCTACAGTGCTGACATAAAATATCCTCAGTGGTCGACAGATCATAGATTAGAGTCCCCTCACCAACAGGATAACCATGGGAGGTCTTCGCGGCTTTCCTCTTCATGTAACGGAAAAGCGGGTTTGTTCCATCAAAAAGTCCTCAACAAAGGCAAATTTTTCTCAATATTTGATCCCGGAGTTTCCCTGCCTTTTGGATTGGGTTCGAAATTACAAGATAACGGAGTTGAAAGCTAGTAATCGTAAACCCAAAAATTGAGTCCATTGTTCAACGATAATTGTAAAATAAAACAAAATAAAATAAGTGATTGTAAGGAGACGTGATGGCTCAGGGGATAGAGCGTTCGCCTTCCAATGAGGTGAGCCGGGTTTGAATCCCGATGATGGCCAGTCGTTATGAATTCCGCTTCCGGCTTGAACTGATCATAATGCTGACGTAAAATATCTTCAGTGGTAGACGGATCATGGGCTAGAGTCCCCTTGCCGTCAGGCTTAGTGTGGGAGGTTTTCGTGGTTTTTCTCTCCACGTAACGCAAATGCGGGTTAGTTTCAATGAAAAGTCCTCCACGAAAGCAAATTTCTTACAATTCTTTATTTAGGAGTCCCCTTGTCTTCCAGATTGGGATCAAAATTATTAGGCTACGAGGTTGAACATCGATGTTCATAAGCTTAGAATTATGTCGGCTGTTCAACGTCTGTTATAAAGTAAAATAAATGGTTTTTATGCCATTTTCTTCGTTATCATGATAAAATAACGAAATTTTGCTCCATCTACCACCTTTCTTCACCTCACCTATCACAAATTACGACCACATTATACGTTGTGGTTAATTTTACCAAAATCCTTACCAAAGCACTTTAGTAAAATTTACCAACCTTTTTGGTGTTTCAATAGAATCAGAAACGCGGTACATTTTAGAATATTCTGGTAGTTTTGACAATATTTTTCTCATTGTAGAAGTCACAATAGAAAGCAAATCAATTCCACAAGACCCACTGTTTTGTCCGATTAGCTTAATGAAGATTTCAGTTACTACAATTTCGAAATCAATGAATTGATGGCAGCAATGCGGTCAGCTATGCGCTGCAAATGTTACTAACATGTCATAATATTGACATTAAATACTTAAAATGACTAATATAATCCATTTTTAAACAAGTTATAAATTTATAATTAATGTAAAATTATGTTTACAAATATGTTGCATTAGCACTTTTGATCCATCTTCTCAATACATCTGTCTGCTTTTAGGAATAATCTTTTTTGGAAATCCCTAAGTAGTTCCTTTCAGAATTCATCCGCTACATCAGTTAAATTATAATTAATGGATTTTATGGCAAGCCATCCTGCTGGATAAGAACAAAATTTCGAAAGTTCATCCATCATACTTTAAAGAGAGGAGAGCCAGAAATCGCTTGTTGCGGTGAATTCAGTTGTTTTTGATATTTTAATACATAATAAACATTGAAACTTAGAATAAAATGTAACTTTTTATAAAGTAACTCGGAATTGTTTAAAATACAAAGACCCGCAAGTTTGACTGCGAGCATTTTTTTAATACTTGCATGGCAAAAGCTAGAGGCACATTTAGAAGTAAATTAGTTTTACTATTATATTCCGTAATTTAAAATATAATTGTGATGTAGTTTAAAATTGACTCGTCATTAGAGATTAAACTATAGAAAAATAATAAATAAATAATCCCGAGAAACTGGAGCGATAAGATATTACTCGATTAAAAAATTCATTCACTTCAAAAGTATAGAAATTGGAAATAACAATTCGCATATTTCAAACGCTCAAAAACAGGCTCCCATTTTCAAGACTTGCCGGACGTAAACGAGAAGAAACAAAAGAGATTTGAAATATAAATTGTTAATTGCCATCGAAAAATGAAAAAATAAGGGTGAGAAGCTAGAAAAACTGCAGTAGCCAAGAGAGAAAATCTTTCGCAAGTAATAATTTTTAATACGCAAAATATTTAACTTTTCTTAGGAGAGCAAATGATAAAAAATAATACTTAAATGTATTTTCTTTTGCCAATTTTTATTTTATTCAGCATTCCATTTCAACTAAGGTATATTCTTTGGAAAAAATATACTATTAAATTCAAACTATGTTTATTTTTTTTATTTTTTATAATAGTATTATACTGTTAACTCAACCATAACATTTAAAAGAGCTTTAATCATATATTCAAAGCGTAAAACTGACCTTAACATGGCTAATCAAATTGTCAAATAAAAGTTTTATTGATTACGAAATAAATCCTACAAATTTTATGAAAAATAACGATGTTAAGCAAAATAAATGCCACTTTGAAAAAAACCATCTTAAACGAAAAAGGAAAAGCCTAAAAATCTTGTCAGAAGTATGTTGCTAAACGTCTGTATAAAAGAATGCGTATAATAGAAATCCAAATGAATGTTTAATATTAATTAAATTATTGAGGATTAGTAAGTATATCACACGATTACTGTTAGAGATTGTAATATGTTTTTATAGTTGGTGTCACGTGACTCTGACTGCTGCTGCTTTCATTTAATTTTTATTCTTTAACTTTGGTTTTTATGTTGGCAACCTTCTTGAAATGTTTTGTGTTGATTATTTAGTGTTCGAATTAGTTAGGTTTTGAAAATATCACTAAATTGAGATTGCTTTAGAATTAATAAATGTTTATTAAGTTTTAATTTGTATCTGTTTATTCATCTGTAGAACTAGTAGTTCATTTGAATAACATTAAAAAGGCGTCCGTGAAATTTATTTGTTTGCTGCAATTTACATTTTCTGGCGTTCGTGACAGGACATTTTTTCCGATTCGAAACAATGTTTCAAGCAGCAAAAGGATTTAAAAAAGAAGATTTGTTGTTCGTCGCTGAAGAAATTGGCGCAACATTACCACAAAAGGTCACAATATCGGAACTGAAAGAAGCAATTTTGAAAAGTAAGCAGTATTCCGAAGATCCACAGTTTGTTGAAGATATTTTGGTAACAACTGTTAGTGACCGGAAGCATAAAGAATTGGCAGAGGCGGATCAAAAACGATTAGAATATGAAGAAAAGCAAAAACAGTTAGAATGTGATGAAAAGCAAAAGCAATATGAAGAACGGGAAAGAATAAGATTACATGAACTGGAGTTGGCGCGAATTCAAGTAAACTCGCCAGTGGCAATAGCAGGTGAGTCCGAAAATTCTATGATTACTAGTGCTAGGAGGAAATTTAATTTACCCAAATTAGAGTTTCGACAATTCAGTGGGGATATCAAGGAATGGTTACCTTTTTGGAGCCAATTCCAACAGATTCATCAAGATGTAGATATTGCTCCCGAAAATAAATTTCAGTACCTTATTCAAGCTACTGTAAGCGGATCTAGAGCGCGAGAAGTTGTAGAGAGCTTTCCGCCAACCGGAGCTAACTACGCCAAGGTAATTGATAGTCTGAAAGCTCGGTTTGGAAGAGATGAACTTTTGGTAGAAGTTTATGTTCGCGAACTATTAAGATTAATAATTTCGGTTCAGAAAAATGAAAAAATTTTAATGACTTCTCTCTATGATAAGCTTGAATCGTACCTTAGAGCATTAGAGACACTAGGAGTAACGACTGATAAATGTGCTTCAATACTTTATCCAATGGTTGAATCTTGTTTTCAAGAAGAGTTCCTGAAAGCATGGAACAGAAGTCCTTCTTACGCAGCTTCAACTGATGCTAAAGAACGACTGAACAATTTGATGAATTTCCTGAAAACCGAAACTGAAGGAGAGGAACGAATAAATTTAGCCATGGCTGGGTTTGGTTTGGGTTCAAGTGAAAATCGCCAAACTTTTAAGAAAAAAGGAAAGCCTTTGATTTCAGGTAGAGTGCCTACAGCTGCCAATTTACTTACTGTGGTTTCAAAAGAGGTAAAGAAATTATGTGTTTTTTGTTCTGGAAAGCACTCCAGCTCAGACTGTTTCACCGCTCAAAGGATGAGTTTAGCCGAGAGACAAGATATAGTAAGAAAAAACCAGTGTTGTTTTGCGTGTTTGAATCCTGGTCATCCAGTACGTAAGTGCAAAATGTTTATCAAATGTATTGTATGCGGTAAAAGACATGTGCCACTTATGTGTGAGAAGCTAGATACCCGAGGTAAAGAATCAGGAGAAAGTGGTGAGAAATGTGAAAGTTCTGAGATTAACATGTCTAACATTACTTATGGTCCCAAAGTGTTTCTTCAGACATTAAAAATCAAACTGGTTTCAGATAACAAGGAAATTCTAGTGAGAGCTGTATTAGATTCCGGATCCCAAAAAACGTATATTTTGAAAAGTCTCGTGGAACAAATGGGATATACTCCGGTAAGAAAAGAAACACTTATACATTCTTTATTTGGTGGTATTAACTCTGATAAGTATGAACACACATGTTATAGAATTCGATTAAGAAATCCTAAAAGCAGCATAACTTGTAACATGGAAGCTTTGGATCAGTCTTCTATATGTGATAACATTACACCTGTAACTTCAGGTCCGTGGATCAAGGAGCTTCAGGAAATGAAGATAACTTTATCAGATATTGGTAATGAATTGCAACCTGTACAAGTACTTCTTGGAGCTGACGTGATAGGGAAGCTTATGACAGGTCAGCGTAAAGTATTAACTTGTGGACTTGTCGCCATAGAAACTTTACTTGGTTGGACTTTGTCGGGAAAAGTGCCTGAAAGCGATACATCTTTATGCAATTCTATGTTGGTAACTTCTCTTTTAGTGAAAGAAATGGATATATCAGATATGTGGACATTGGATACCATAGGGATACAGGATCCATCAGAACAGGAGACTAAAAAAGAACTTTATAACGCTTCGGTAGATCATTTCTTAAAGACTGTTAAAGTTGAAGATCAACGTTTCCTTGTTAGTCTACCTTGGCTTAACGTACATTTGCCTTTGCCCGACAATTTTAATTTAGCGCTAAAAGGGTTGCAAGTAACAACTCGGAAGCTTAAAGCAGAAAATTTGTTTGAGGAATATGGAAATGTTTTCAAAGAATGGGAACGAGAAGGCATCATCGAAGAAGTTCCTGTAGAAGAACTGAAATTGACTTGTCACTATATGCCACATCGTCACGTAGTGAAGGAGAACAGTACAACAAAGATTAGGCCGGTGTTTAATGCTTCGTCTAAACAAAAGGGACATCCCAGTCTTAATGACTGTGTTGAAAAGGGCCTAAATTTGATCGAATTAATTCCTTCCATAATGACAAGATTTCGCCTCCATAAGTTCGGCATAACAGCAGATATACGCAAAGCTTTTTTGCAAATAGGTCTCCATAAGCCAGATAGAGATTTTCTACGTTTTCTATGGCACGACGAACAAGGTGAGCTCAAACATTACCGTCATCGAAGAGTTGTCTTCCGTGTTTCTTGTAGTCCCTTTTTGCTTGCGTCAACCATACGATACCACTTAGAAAACAAACTAGATGAAGCCACACAAGGAAATGGAAGATATCCTGAAGGCATTATCCGCCAACTGCTACTCAGTTTTTATGTAGATAATTGTTTAGTTAGTGTTGAAACTGAGCAAGAGTTAGAACAGTTTATTGAAGTTGCCACAGAAATTATGGCTGAAAGAAAATTTGATTTAAGAGGGTGGGAGTTCACTAATCCCGCTGAATCCACTGTAAGGTCAACAAACATTCTAGGAAAGATATGGGACAGACAAAGTGATACTCTTTCCATAAATATTCCTGATGTTAATGAAACAAAGAATGAAGTGATCACAAAGCGAAATATTTTATCAGCTTCACACAAAGTTTTTGATCCCATAGGGATAACCTGTCCAGTGATGATGCGTCCAAAACTTTTGTTACAAAATTTGTGGAAGTCTAAAATTGGTTGGGACGCTGAAGTTGATCAAAAAACGGGCGAAGAATTTCTAAGATGGTTAAATGAGCTTGAATGTTTGAAGAATGTGAAGGTAGCAAGATGGTTGCACTGCGATAAGGGAGTTGAAAATATTTCACTTCATTTTTTTTGTGATGCAAGCAAGTATGCCTATTCGGCAGTAGTCTTTCTGCGAGTTTGTTATATGACTAATGTTTATGTACAGCTGGTACAAAGTAAAACAAGAATTGCCCCTTGTGGGAAAAAAGAGACAACAATTGCAAGATTAGAACTTCTTGGTGCCACAATATCTGCTCGTCTATCCACTGAGGTACGAAAAAAGTTTAAAACCCACAATGTGTATTTTTGGACAGATTCCACCACAGTGTTAGCTTGGTTGAAAAGAGAAGAAACGTGGGGTGTATTCGTACAGAACCGTGTTCAAGAAATTAGGAAACTGACACCAGTTCAAGCATGGAGACATGTACCTGGATCCTTGAATCCCGCGGATCGGCCAAGTAGAGGTTGTTCAGCTAAGCAATTGTGCCAGTCAAAATGGTGGGAGGGTCCCTGTTGGTTGTACCTTCCATCCCGTGAATGGCCAACTAACGACTCAGAGGAAGATGTCAATGAAGAAGAAGTGATTAGAGAAAAAAGAAGAACGATCGTATCTTCAATTGTAAATATTGAAGTTACAGAAATATGGAGCGATCATTTTTCCTCTTACAGTAGAAACATCAGAGTGGTGTCATGGATTCTTCGTTTCATACATAACACATCACATGAAAATAAATTAAAAGGTAACTTGAGCTATGAAGAATTCAAAGAAGCAGAAACTCAAGTGCTCAAATCCATGCAATTAAAAGTGTTTCAAGATGAGAAGTTTCTTAACAAAATGCAAGCATTTAGAGATGAAAAGGGATTACTGCGAATAAGAACCAAACTTGTAAATAGTGATGAAACTGAAGATTTTAAATTTCCCATTCTTTTACCTGGTAATAGTTTCGCTATGAAGTTAATACGAGAAGAGCATGAGAAATCAATGCATGCTGGTTCTTCTATCGTACTTGTCAGACTTAGGGAGAAGTTTTGGATTCTTAAGGCTAAGAAGTTAGTAAAAGATGTCATTTCTAAATGCGTGACATGCAAGCGTTTCAAATCTAAACCAGTTGAAGTTCCCTTCGCTCCGCTGCCTAGAGAAAGAGTTACCTTGACAAAAGTCTTCGAGGTAAGTGGTGTAGATTATGCTGGTCCTCTCTACTTGAAGTCAAAAGGAAAAGCTTGGATCGTTTTATTTACGTGCGCCGTTTACCGAGCGGTCCATTTTGAACTGGTACAATCACTCACCACAGATGCTTATATCCAAGCCCTCAGACGATTCATTGCCAGACGAGGCCGGATTTCAATCCTTTATTCCGACAACGGCACAAATTTTGTGGGAGCCAACAGAGCATTGAAAGCATTAGATTGGGACAAAATAGCCGCATACTCAACCGCTCAGAGAATCACTTGGAAATTTATTCCACCTACCGCAGCATGGTGGGGTGGGTGGTGGGAGCGAATGGTCAGAATGCTCAAAGAACTGCTACGTCGAGTTCTAGGGAAATATACCATCGATTACGAAGAACTCTACACGATATTGTGTGACTGTGAGTCAGTAATAAATTCAAGGCCACTCACTTACATACAAGATAATCCAAATGAATTAGTACCGTTGACACCCGAAATGTTTATTCACGGTGGCGGTAACAGCGAAACACCAGATCTAGATAATGTAGACCGATCTTGCCTCATAAAACGAATAAAGTATTTACAGAAGCTACGTGAAAATCTCAGACAAAGATTCAGAAATGAATACCTTGCTCTTTTAGTCCACAAAGGGGTAAGAAGAAATAACGTTTTAGACGTTGGTGATGTTGTGTTAATAGGACATGACAATGTCCGTCGCATCGATTGGCCACTTGGAGTTATTTTAGAAATTTTTCCTGGTAAAGATGGTATTCCTAGAGTTGCAAAACTGAGGACCAGTAAGGGGGAAAGGATCCGTCCATTTCAAAGGCTTTACCCATTAGAAGTGTCTACCAAAACTGATATTGAGGTCTTAAAAGCTGCTAGAAGGACTGACGATTTTGTAGAAAACAATGAAGCTTTAGAGGTGAATTATTTTCCTAAAACTAAGTCGGGAAGAATCATCAAAGTTCCTGTTCGGTTGGACTTATGAGCATTCTTTTTATTTTTAGCTCTAGTAGTTTAAAGTTCCAACTTTCGTAAAATTTTGGTTGCAAAGTTCAATAAGCCTAACTTTGCAAGGTGGGAGTATGTTAGAGATTGTAATATGTTTTTATAGTTGGTGTCACGTGACTCTGACTGCTGCTGCTTTCATTTAATTTTTATTCTTTAACTTTGGTTTTTATGTTGGCAACCTTCTTGAAATGTTTTGTGTTGATTATTTAGTGTTCGAATTAGTTAGGTTTTGAAAATATCACTAAATTGAGATTGCTTTAGAATTAATAAATGTTTATTAAGTTTTAATTTGTATCTGTTTATTCATCTGTAGAACTAGTAGTTCATTTGAATAACATTAAAAAGGCGTCCGTGAAATTTATTTGTTTGCTGCAATTTACAATTACTATACTTCTTGATGACTTTGTTATACAATATTCCTTTAAATAAAAAATGAAAAAATTGTTTTAAATAATGATTTCAGAATAAATTTATTATTCAGAATTCTAAATAAAAGAAGGGGATGGGGCTAAATATCCAATTATAATCATAATAGTAAATTAATAAGTGTACTTAAGATACATTCCATTTTAGTAAAATTATTAAGTGTACTGAGGTTTTAGTTATAAGGACGAATACAGATAAAATTTAAGAACACTACAGCATAACATTGAATTTCAATACATTTATCCATACCAAACATCTGGTACTCTAACAATAACAAGTAAATTAATTTTGTAAAGGATATAATTTATTAAACTTATTTAAAAATATGCTTAGTTTGAGTAAATAAAATCAACAGCATTGTTTCTTTTAAAATACAGAGTTTATGAATTGCCAGAAGTAATTTTAAAATATGCAATAAAACAGAAAACTAAATTGGACAAAATCACTTAGTAAGCTACACTGGAGTAAATAAAAACGAAGATTAACTCCGTCGAAACACGCATTACAATTGAGAAAAAAAGATTATAAGCACCCATTACTTCATTTTGAATTCTAAATGTGCTAGCCGTACTTTAACAAAAATATTGTATATTTCGACTTCTGATCTCTACGCGACATCAAAAAGACGACGAGCCAAAGAATGTCCTTCCAGAAAACTATTTTGGAGATTTTATGTCTGAAAATTGTCTTATCCCGAACACTTTGGCATGATGAAGCCCGAGTCGTTAGGCCGTTTTATGCTTGTGTAGCGAGTATATGCAAATTCTGGATTCATGTTATGAGAGTTTTGATCACCCCTGCGAGAATGTTAAAACGTTATTTATGGGTGATTTTTAAGTTTTTCGTCGCTTCGACTTCTGTAAAATGGGATATCAGAATATACTTTGATCTTCCTTCAAAAGCAGGTGACATTCTGACTCTTTTAGTTTTCATCCTGCTTTTATTAATTCTTCGATTCTTTTCTTTTTTGAAATGGAATATTCAAGAATGAAATTGTGAAAAAAGGTTTTATGTTTTCGAAGATTCAGGTGGATGTGAAATGTTTGATGTAGGTAAACAACATAAATTTGCAAATTCCTCTTTATGTTGAGCGCATATCTTATTAAAGAATCAAATTTTATTTCCACAGTTCTATATTTAGTACTGTTGAAGATCTAGAAAGAGGTAGATTATATTTCTATATTCTTTCAAAAGCAGGTGCCATTCTGACTGTTTATTTTTCTTTCTTTTTTTCAGATTGCATTTATATATTTTTGTGTTCTATCAGATTTTGCTGGGAGAATTTTCTGTAATAATTTATCTTTTGAAAATAGTTTAGAAATAAATGATTTTCTTACAGCTTATTAATTTCAAATTTTTAGAAATAGTTTATCTCTTTTATTTTTTTTTGGATTCATGTTGAATGTTCAGTTCACCCCTGCGAGAACGTTAAAATGTTATTTGTGGATGATTTTTAAGTTATTCGTCGCTTCGACGCCTGTAAAATGGTATATCAGAATATACTTTGATCTTCCTTCAAAAGCAGGTGACATTCTGACTCGTTTAGTTTTCATTCTGCTTTTATTAATTCTTCGATTCTTTTCTTTTTTGAAATGGAATAGTCAAGAATGAAATTGTGAAAAAAAGTTTTATGCTTTGGAGGAGTATTCAGGAGGATGTGAAATCTTTGACATAGGTAAACAACATAAATTTGCAAATTCTTCTTTATGTTGAGCGCATATCTTATTAAAGAATCAAATTTTATTTCCACAGTTCTATATTTAGTACTATATTTAGTTCTATATTTAGTACTGTTGAAGCTATAGAAAGTGGTAGATTATATTTCTGTATTCCTTCAAAAGCAGGTGCCATTCCGACAGTTTCTATTTCTTTCTTTTTTTCAGATTGCATTCGTATTTTTTTTTTTTTTTTTTTTTTTTTTGGTTTGGTCAGATTTTGATAGGAGAAATTTCTGTAATGATTTATCCTTCGAAAATAGTTTAGAAATAAATGATTTTCTTATAGTTTATTAACTTCGAATAGTTAGAAATAGTTCATCTCTTTTATTTTCTCTGGATTTATATTGAATGTTCAGATCACCCTGAGAACGTTAAAATGTTATTTGTGGGAGATTTTAAGTTTTTCGTCGCCTTGACTTCGGCAATATGGTATATCAGAATATACTTGGATCTTCTTTCAAGCGTGGGTGACATTCTGACTGTTTTTGTTTTCGTCCTGTTTTTATTAAATCTTTGTGTTTTCTTTCCTTCTTGAAATGGAATATTCAAGAGTGAAATTGTGAAAAAGGTTTTACGTTTTGGAAAAGTATGCAGGTTGATGTGAAAGGTTTCGTTTGGCAAAGGAGAATAACATAAATTAGAAAATGTCTCTTTATATTGTGTGCATTATTAATGAATTAACTTTTACGCCCACAGTACTATATTTAATTCTTCAAAAACTATACTAGTGGTAGATTACACTTTTTTATTCATTTAAAAGCAGATGCCAATCTAGCTGTTTCTTTTCTCACTAATTTTTACAGGTTGCATTTTTTCTTTTTTCTTTATTTTGTTAGATTTTGCTAAGAAGAAATTATGAAGTAAGTTATTGTTTAGAAATATTCAGATGAATGTGCTTCGTTTGACAAAAATAAACAACATAAATTTGAAAATATTTATTTTTATTATGAACAGATCTATTTTAAGGATCAAGTTTCATGTACGCAGTTCTATATAATAGTTTAATAAACTAGCGATAGAACATGCTTAGATCTTCATTTAAAAGCAAGTGACATTTTAACTATTTCTTTTTCCTTTTATTCCTTTCACAGAGCCTGCATTTATATTTTCTTAGTTGTAGCCGAGATATGTAAGAAATTGTGAAATAGGCTATGTTTCAGAAAAAGTTTTCAGATGGATTAGCAGTGTTCCATTTCATAAAGTAAAAACAATATAAATTTGCAAATTTCTAGTCCTGTTGTGAGTATATCTTATAAAAGAATAAATTTTAGGCCCAGATTGAGAATTTTAATATTGTTAAAGCAAATGTCAATAATATATTATGTCAAATGTAATATAACCAAATATATAGTTAAGTATATATTTTGTTCCTCTTTAAGAAGTAGATTAATTATTTATTAATTATTAGAATTTTTTCGTAGTAACAAATTACGAAATTAGAAATTGTGAGGTATATTTTATTATTTAGAAAAGTATTAAAATAGATTTGATTCATTTCATTTCATAAAGATAAACAAAGTAAATTTGCATTCGCTATAGGTGATAAATATATCTAATTAAAGTTCCGAATTATCAGTATACAGTTCGACACTCAATAGTAAAAATTTCACTAAACTAGGTATACCCATTCAAAAAATCATCAGAAACTGCAGCAAATTTGCAGATACAAGTTTTTTTAAAAATAAGGAAAACACATTATTTTATCATATCTTTTTCTCTGAAAGTTATTTTTTTTAACATTTTATAAATAATTTGTTTTAGTTTGAACTATGTGTTCTGTCTTTTCGTTTCTTGGAAGAAAATTATTTACATAATAACAAATAAATACATATTTCTTTCTTTTCTCAAAGGACAAGGGAGTAGTAAAATTTGGCATTGAGACAAACTGGCCCAGTTTTGTGTTACACAGAGAAAAAAAAAGTTGTGAAAACCTTTCACTGTTATTCTTTTTCTCAAATGCATACTCTTAATCATATTTTACATTATCACTGTTGTTGTTGTTGTTGACTTATTCCTCTTGGTCATCCGCAGGCTAGACCAAGTCAATGAGCTCGAAAGTCTTCATGAAATCAAATACAAGTAAGGGACCAGAGTAGAGGTCTTTCTTTTCCAGACCAAGACAGTGTGAAATGTGATCGGGAGAAGCCTTACACCTCGTGCACGTGGAAAAGGTCTTTCGCCCAAGCTCAAAAGAGAGACACCTGATGTGCCCACTTATGAGCCTACTTATAGTGGACTGTATGGCTCTATCAGCCCCTATGGTAAGTGCCCCACCAGGAGTCTGTCCATTATACCAAGAGTGGGCCGGAGGGATGTTCCAACTACATTATCACTGTAGTTGGTACGAACTTGACGGGAGATATAAACCAACCTGATAACGCCAGGATTTAAACCTAGATCATCCCAGTTTGGAATTCTAGTTATTAATAATTTATTAAGAATAGATTTTTTGAAATTTTGATTAATTTGAATTTTAAATACACTTCCGTGGTATTTTTAATTTAATTTAGTATAAAATTTTTTACTGATATAATATTGTTTTGGATTAGGCATTCGGTCAGATCAGGATTTAAAAGCTCTTACCTATCAAATACGCATAATAATAAACTTAAGTTTATTACCTGTCACCCAGCATGACATATAGCAGAAGATTGCCTGTACTGAATAATAAACCCTTTATAGCCATTTTAACTGTTGCAATGTATAAATCACGAGTGTAATATGAGTATAAGATATTAGTTATTGGGAGATAACAATGTTACTTCCTTGAAGATTATCCAGCCATGCCCTTGGTCAACACAAGCATTTTAAAATAGTGGAGCATACAAGTTGATTTGCATATAACATACACTATTTTACATAAACCTATTATTACGTGCATCAGAAATCGCTTTAAATAAATGTCATATACGTGAACTGTCATATCCCTTAACTTCATTAGAATATCGTATAATAAGGCAAGTAGATTTCATATTTTGTGGAATTTAAGATGAAGTGGCATATGGGTAATGGACCTGATGCAGTTGAATAATAGAGGATTTCATTTTATACTTAAAATAATTAATGTCCAATGTATGAATTATGTACAATTAAGGATCTGTTTAGTTATTACGAAACCCTGTCCTACTCTTGTAACTAAATCAATGCTAATACTCGTATATTTTAAAGGTAATTTTCGCAGCTGAATATCTTTTTTTTTAAATAAATTTTTGCACGATGAAAAAAAACGAAAGAAAGAATCTTTTATCAAACCTCTTACTCCAAAACTTATAAAGTATAATCTACTTATAAAGTTTACTTTAAAGTTATAAAGTAAATACTTATAAAGTTTAGATCTGCACTTAGATGAATTTTTAAAATCATTACAGTTTGCGTAGAAAGATATTTCTTACTTGACAAATCAAAATGTAACTTATTATTCGCTGAAAATCAAGAAATAAAATAATATTATTTTTTTAAAATAGAGGATATTAGTGTTATGTGATATAAAAGACGGTAAAAAAAAGTTTACTTGAGAATGGATATAAATTTTAATGTTCTATAAGTAATTCCTAAATGGTCTAAAAAACCCCAGATGACGATAACTGGAAAGTTCAATGGCATTCGTATTTTCATAAATAAAAATATTTTAGAAAGTTATAGCATTTTTTTCACGGTATTGTAAAAAAATATAGGGAAAATATCGCCAGAAAAACCAGAATCCCTAATCTAATACGTAGGCTCTTGTTCAAACGCAGACAAGTGAAATATTCGGTTGCAGATTTAACGGAAAGTACCGGCCTTGCCGTTTTCCAGATGAATACACTTAAATGCAATTTTGTTTAATTCCAATGTGAGCAGCTGGTTGTTTGGTATGGTGGTTAGAGTCCTCGCCTGCTGCGTTTTCAATGAGGGTTCAATTTCTCATGTCAACAGCATGGTGTTTGTAAAGGCTTAGCGTCTAAGCGTCGAGATTAAATGTCAGAGTTCTAATTATTTTATTTTTGTAAAATACCATAATTTCATGTGAATATTTTTCTGTGCTTCTACAGAAATGCTTCGTTTATAATTTGTTTTGTAATTTTACATAAGACTCCTAATAAATGATTTTCGATAGTTTCTTCGGTATTTTCATCGAAGAAATTCACAGTTTCTTTTGAATATTAAGAGATTATAATACTATTCAGTTTTAATTTTTTCTGTGAAAAATTTCTTTATTATTTTTCCTTAATGAAAAAACAAATCAAAATTAATGAATTTTTTTAAAGCTAAAAGCATAATTCCATTTTTTCACCTCGGTGAACAAAATGAAATTCCGCTCACGCAAAGACAAATCCAACCTTTAAACGTTTTTCCTTCAAATGAGCTTATTTTCATAATTTTAAGTTAAATATTCACTTTTAGTTCATGCATTTTCTCATGAGTTGCACTTTCACGAACGTCAAGTATTTAATATGTGCGGTTTTAACAAGGCATTTAATTTTAAAAAGTGGAATTCGCGAATTAGAAGGGACGACAAACGGTCTCTTTAATATTTCTCGAAACTAAATTAAAATTTTACATTTCGTCGACTGCACGAAAACTGAGGGCAAGTCTCTTTTCGTCAAGGTAGATTAAAAATGGAAGAGCTCAGGGAACTAAAGAAAATCAAATAATTCGTGCTATGTCTTTTATTTCTTGAACTCAAAATCTCCTAAAAATAGAATTTAAAATATATTTCCGGAATTTGCCTAAAAGGGAGCTCTATTCGATTAATAGCTAATTACACAAATATTGATTATTATAAGATAAATAAACTCATGTGCATAAATTAATGTGAACCATTAAGAGCCGATATAAGTATATTAATAAAGCTTGGAGCATTTAAAGCCGAATGTAAAAAGATTGGCAAATATAAACAACACAGTATGTGGTTTCAATTTTTTTTAAAAGAAATTTGGAAATTTGGTAAAATATACTACTACTAGAACGTCAAAATGGTCAGAATGTTTAGAAGTGTTATAAAATAATTATTGAAACTTGATTAAAAGCTTCATTCACTTTAAAAGTATACAAATTGGAAATAACAGTCGACATGTTTCTAGCGCTCAAAAATAGACGCCCATTTTCAAGACTTGACAGACTTGAATGAGAATACATAAAAGCAATTTGAAATATAAAACGTAAAGTTGCCAACGAAAAATAGAAAAGAAAAAGATGAGAAACCAAACTAGAAAAACCATAGTAGACGTGATAGACAAAAGATGAAAAATGGAACAAGAAAACCCACAGTGGTTGAGAGGGACAAATCAGAGTAAAATGCATTTCCACGCTTTATTGAGATGTGGGGAAGAATTAATGTCGGTAAAAAAGGAATCAACATTCATATGAATAAGGCAAGACTCCTGGGCATCAAGATAAGTTGATGCGACTGGAGTAGATATAATTTCATCGGTGATAAAATTGATAATTTACGCTCATTCTTACTTTAAAAAAATTATTTAAAGATGCGGACTAATATGTATTCATTTACTGTAACCATGTATTATTGTTAATATGCATTGTTATTATTGCAAATTGACTAAGTGTTTGTTTTTACACACATTATGATAGGTTAGAGAAATATTACCTTATCAGAATAGTTTCCTTTACTTATAGTTGTAGACTAATGTGTATTCCTTCACTGTTACCATGTATTATTATCAATATATATTGTTATTTATTGCCAATTGACTAATATGTACTTATTTTTACGCATATTATGATAGATTAGAGAAATATTACCCTATCAGAATAGTTTACTTAACTTATTGAGTTTCCTTTACATAAATAGCAGGCTCTGCTAGACATTGGCGTATGTGCGTGTTTAGATTCGTGTTAAAATGGGACGTGTAATATTAATTGCTATACAAACCACGTTGTACTATATACGTACACTGTATGTAGAATGGTTTTGATTAAAACAATGCAGTTTTCGAAAGAAAACTAAGCGGTACCTAAATTATTTTGTTTTTGTTAATATTAACTATATAATGCTAGTATGTTTTCAGCACAAGGCGGATAATGAACTAAATACTTATTAAAATATTTAAAAGCATTATATTTAAACATATTTTTTAAGTATTTTATCAGTTACCTTTATTCTGTTTCATAAATAGTTTGAAGTTAAAAAACTTAAATTGCAAACTTTTTGAAAGAACAAATACAAAGATGTATAAAAAGGAAAGAATATTCATGTTAAGCATTGTTCAATGATAGAATAGATGTAGGCTTTTAATTAAAAAGGATGGACTATATTTGAAACTAAATGCTTCATGTATGATATAAGAACTTCAGTTGGATTTGCAATCAACATGAGAAATTAAGATGATTCGCAATCAACGATAATAAACTTAAATTTGCATGCACTCATTTAGTGCCATGGAATGCATTAACCGGCTAACAAATTCTGTAAATATTAAGTTATAACATATGTATTTCTGGATTGGTATGTTTAATAAAAAAAACTATTGCTTAAGGTGGTAACTTCTATAATTTTTTTGGATTCAGGAATTTCGAAACTGCTTTTCCGTTTATGAGCATTTATAAGCGTTACGCGGATTCCAAATAAACAGACAATCTCGTTGAACTATATTTTTGGGATTTATCTTCGCTCATTTCCAAAATAAATGGAAAAAAGTCTGCTACTTCGTGTTATAAAATGATAAAAATTTATTTCGATAATATATGATGAACTTATTTTAAGCTTTGAAAATGCTTGAATATTTAATTATTCTCACTGTTAATCTAATATTAGAGTTTTAGTATAATTACACTGTATTTACCTAAATTGATAGATTTAAAAGAATATGCATGTTCCTTTTGAAACATTTATATAATCAGTTATTATTCAAATTAAGGCTTTTTATTTTACATCAGAGCAAATTAAAAAAATAATCTAAATTAGTTTCAATGTCCTATTGATAATGCAACAAACATCGCATTTTTGTACTGTAAAATTAGCATATATTGCATCTTAGACACATGAAATCTCTAAAAAGATTTTCTGCTGGAACAAAACTGTTCGCTTCTAGATATAGAATATTCAGTATTCAGTATACAGAAATATTCAGTACTGTAGGTATAGAGAAAATCAATTCAAAGTACGGAAGCATTAAATTGTGTGCTAGCCAATGCAATATTTGAATCTGTATTTATTGCTAAAAGTAGTAGGGGGAGGATTGTATCTGGAAACAATTCTAATTTTTACTTTTATATACAGAAAACAATAATAAAATTTAATTAGAAAATTTTGCTAAAAAAGAGTATTACGAAATTCTCTATCATCCCATTTGTAACTGGGTTCAAAGAAGAAAATGGCAGCACAGGGTTGGCATTCTTAAGATTTATTTTTCTGAAGCAAGATCGTTCCGTCAAATGCAATTTATTTTGAGTATAAATATTTATATTTTGGTTTTCAGTCAAAGTTTTGTACTTTTTAAAGCTTAAGTGGTAGGTAAAAAAATGAAATATCCATTTGGCATAGACAAATATATACTGCAACTTTTTCCTGTTGTTGTTGCTCACATATAGACCTTATTTTGTGTCTAGGCTGTGCATAATAAAATTGTGTTATGAAAGAATTTTAACCTACACTCCAGATTTTTTTGAAAGTATGAATTATCTATTCCAGGTACAGCACTCTCCAATATATTTCATTCTCCAGTAAAAGAAACATAAACATATTACATATTTGGTGTAATAAATGAAATTACTTGGGTTTTTAAAAGTGAAATAACATTATTAACTTTCAGTGTTTAATTTTTAACATAATGTATTTTTGTGTCTAATTTTTATTACATTAGAATATTGTATTTTATCTAATAGCACATACATGCTTAAAATTCAAAATTTCAGAAGCATAGGTTATTAAAAATAATTGGGAAATAATTATTAATTAATTATAATTAAATGATAATATTAATGCATTTTTCAAATAGTTATGTTAAGAAATTAATTGGATAAATTAGATCAATTAATTAATATTTGGATTAATTGGTCAAAAGTTAGAGAAAACTAACTTGCGAAATTTCACTTGTAATATGCAATTAAAACCAAAATTGAATAAAAGAGTACAATAAGTTAAAAATCAAACAGTAATTTGATAATTATTTAAATAGTATGCAATAAAACGCATAATAGTATGCAATAATAAATAATAGTGTGCAATAATGTTTTATTTTTTATTAAGTTTCTATTGACGATAAACCATGCAATATATATTTATATTTTAAATTGATTTGAATCATATTGAGCAACATACAATGAATATCTATTTTCCGTTATTCTTTAAACTTTTTGAAATCATATGACACATAAGTTTGTTTAACTTATAATTGGATGATATACTTATAGAAAACATGTGGTTTAGTGATAAAATTGTTTCGCTTAATTTTGTATTGTATGTCGTAAAACAATCATCCAATTTCAAAACCTGATTTGGATAATTCAGAATAACATATGAGACTGTTAGTAAATGCTAAAAAATGGGTCTTAAATCAAAGGAGCTAGAACATAAAGAAGAAGAAATAAAAATATTCAATTCTCTAAAAGATACAATTTCGCAAAATAACTCGAAATTGTCGTCCTGAATTGTTTTCAGATAAAGAAACAGTAGAAATTTAATACCTAAATTGCAAACTTTGTTAGATCAAAAAAACATTGTTACTTGATCTTTTGTTCTGATATATATTTTTTTCCAAAACAATAAATGTTTTAAGCAAAATTCAGTAAGAGAAGTCAAAACAACATTTTGCATCTCTTTTCCAATTGAGAAATCTGCATTTTAAATCAAAGAAAGATATTTAAAGAAATTTTTAAAGGATTATTTGCTTTGAAAGAATATTGTTTTAAAAAATAAATAAATAACAAAACAGCTAATTGAACTTGTTTGCATTAAATGAAATGGAGAAGCTTAGATTTTGTGGAAATAGTTAGCCTTTTTTACAACATAAGATAATTATAAATGCTAAAATTCTGTATTGAAACGTTTTTGAATTGAAATTGAAATTATTTTATATGCAATGAAAGGGTGATAATTTCTGAATTAACAATAAGCACAGATCAGATTTTTATTTTGGTAATGAAAAGGAATTAGACAATTAGCATGGATATCGTAACATAGCTTATCTAATAAAAACTAAACATATTATTAGACAAAAAATTTAAAAAAAAACAATTTAGAAATATTTATAAAAATTTAAATTGGCATGTTCTTCTAACCAAAATAAGTTTTTGATTTGATAATCTTACTCACTTTTACTTTATTTGATCAGTGCAAAAAAATAGTTCAGATTTTTAAACACTATTGTGAAACTTCATATCTTAAAAAAATGAATTAAACAACATATTCCACACATTCCCAGTTTTTACTTCAACCAAATTACTAGTTACAATTAAGAAAAGAAATTCAGTGTTTAGTATTATAAAAATAAAAAAGCAATTTTAAGAAGCAGTTTAATAAAATGTAAAAATTTTGATACATCAGGCTTAAGCATTTTTAAGTAAGTTCGCATAAAGTATCGCTCTGAAATATAATACTTTCCTTCAAAATAAAATAATTTATCGGTTAAAAATGTGAAAATGGCTGAAGGTTTGTAATTAGACATTTTCTATATATTTTAAAGTCTATGTGTTTCAGTTAAATAAACGGATAATAACAGTTGAACGCACTTTGGAATATATTTTAAACTGGTAGGCGCTTTTTTTAAAAAAATGAACTAAGTAGAAATTCATTATATGTTTAGAAGTCGGAAGGAAATTAATATACATTAGTGTCTGTCTCGTGGGAAATCATAGAGTCATATTTTGGTAAACAAATATTTCATATAATTAGTGATTTAATGAACATTTTTAAAATTACTGTCTTTCTTGCAAATAATGAAATTCTCGTTGCTGTTTAATGAACTAATTGGAGTTAGTTCCAAAATAATTAAAAAAAATAAATAAACGAATTTATTTTTATTATTGCTGTTTGATTTATTTAAATAAAATGTAATTTTTCGAAATATTTATGCATTTTATACAAAATTAAAAGTCACTATCATATTAGATAAGCATTGCGAATAAATAAACTTAGCAAATTATATAATAATTATCAATTAATTTACAAATAATTCTTAAAAATATATTCTTAGAGCTCATGTTTAGAATGAATACAAATCTATTATGCATTGAATTCTTTACGGATTTTACTATGCATATAGCGTAAATTATATAAATAAATAAAATAAATAAAACCTCCGATATGTCTAATGGATATTAATGCTTTATTCAACAAGCGTTAAAATCACGTTTTATTTTACATTGACGTAACATAGAATTGAACTAACGACTAAGTTACACACATGAATCTAAAAATGTACTGTTAGGGATGTTAGAACACGTTGAACAATATATTCTTTCAAAATTCCTGCAACCATAATATGGTGCTGAGTTGAACCATATTATCGTACATATTAAATTTAATTGCACGATACTACGGATCAATATGGAAACACTGTCCAATTACACACCTTATTAAGATTGAGAACTCATTTTTACCATGTTAGGGCTCATGATATTGATATTATGATCACTATCGAATAAATTCTTTAAAGTGTATTTGCAATGACAAGCACTTTTGTTTTTAAAATGTACGCAATAGGAAGTATTCGTCTTCTATTCTTGTAATGTAATTTCAAGTACTACTTCTATAGTAATGTAATTTCAAATTAATATATTTAGACTAGAAAATATTTTAACATTTGAAAAATACTTCAAAGGTATTCGTAGACTGGGACGTGGAACCATGCCGATTCCAGTGCCGTTTCTATCTGCACTAAGTTACTCGTTGGCCGTGGCCCATTGAGTACAAAAACCCGATTTATTTGGTTCGACAGGTTTTCTATGGGGTTTAAGTGCAGGGATTTTGGTGGCCACGGCAGTAAGGTAAACTCATTCTAGTTTCCTTAGAACCACGCAATTACTCTATGAGCTGTATTACTTGTGGTATAGCTGTATTGCGCCTGCTAATAGATGTCATCACACTGAGGAAAAGCCAATTCGTATGTAGGAGTGTACATGGTCTGTAAAGTCAGATGTATATTTGTTTTGATCCATCGCGCCTTTCAGAATAATGAATGCAGCCAAAACAATACCCTAACTATTATGCTCCCTCCTCCAGTTTGGTCCCTGCCGACAATTATTGCAAGGTGTTTGCTTTCAGACGTTTCAAGCCGTATACGCCAACATGGATGTGTCCGCGATGGAGCATAAAAACAGAATCATCGGAGAGGACTCAGTTTACATCCAGTTGCAATACTGATGTGCAAATTCTAGCCTTCGTTGCCTATGAACTGCTGCGGAGGACTTTATGCAGCAACGTTCACTGAACCATCTTCGTGAAGAAAATTTTGGTAGCTTCTTCATCCCCATAGGTTGCTCAACAGTTGCACGTCTATTCGTCCGAACGCATTTCCGCAATCTTTGTTCCTCTCTGTCATCTATAACCTATGGTGCACTGCTTTCACCGCATCGCTAAATTTAGAAAGTGTTATTTTGCCATATACGGTATATTTTTGTCTCGGCGACACGTGGGCAGTTTACAAATTTAGTCGTTTCGGAGATGCTTTCCCCCTTAGACCGGAAGCCAACGATCCTGCCCTTTTGAACGTAGCAGAAATCGTTTCGTTTCTGCATTACGCCACCGAGTGCAACGTTTTTCGATTCTTTCGATAACCCTTTATATATGCATTATACAATGTTCTACCACCTGAAACCTGTGATTGGTTATTTTACTTAGACGTCGAAAGTACGTGGATGTCACATTAATTTACCTGGACTATGAGTTATCATAACACGATAATATTGTGACTGCTACGTTGAGCATATTCATTATTTCATAAATTCTTTCCTACAAATAAACGACTTAAGAAAAAATTCAAATTACTGTTCTGTATCATTGCATATAAAATATATTAGACATCCTTAATCATGAATGCATTTTTAATTGATTGATGATTGTAATCGTATTGATTGTAATTGATGCAATTGTTGAATTATAATTTAATGAATTTACAGCCTTTATCAAAGTCTCGATTTTGGAAAAAACTAACTATCCTTGTATAACATTGTAACATATTTTGATAACAGCTATGACCCTCCTGATCTATAAGTGGCTGTTCCACGAGTGAAAGTATTTACAAAGTTATTTCTTTTAAAAAAATGCATGTTTAGTCTGGCAGGATATGCGGAGTCATTTTTAGACCCCATGCATTCTAAAGTTCTGATTCCTCGAAAACTAGCCATTTTTTTTTATTTATTAATAGCCAAATTTTCCATCCTTATCTGCCTATTTTTTTATCAGCCAGTTATATCAGCTACTGGGGTCATGGAATGACCCCGTACGAAATTTCGTTTGTCCCGTCGGTTTTAACAACAAAGCATTTTATTTCAAGCAGTTGATGTATTCAGACTGTTATTTTTCGTTACTAATTAAAATGATTTTTTTTTACCATTGGTCATGAATGTTTTACAGCAGTAAGAGAAAAAGCTTCCTTGCAATATAACAAAACCCACAACAACTTTGCAAAACGGAAGACACTCTATCCTTGCTTTGTGGTTTATTAATGAGCCACGTGAGCAAACTTGCTCTCATCATAAAAAAAGTTTAGACAGTAAGTAGTCATTACTTGATCTACCAAAATAGAAATTAAAATTTGCCTGAAAATGAAATATTGTTCCAGAAATAAAGAACTAGCAAAACCTGTAATTTGAGCATCCCCCCTTTTTTAAGGAACATTTTTTTTCTGCGTTGATAGTTGTTTTTACCCAAAAAGTGAAATATAAAAATCAAATTCAAACATTTAAATTTTCATTTATTCAATCATATGGAGTATAAATTAATGATTTATTTACTAATTATTAGAGTAGTAAATTTTATCAGAAAAAGAAATATAACAAGCTTTAAATAGTTAAGCTATACATGATCAATGTGTAACACACTAAAGTAATAAATTTTTAGCAAAAACTATAACGTTTTTTCGCAGCGTATAATTGAATTTAATTTGAGGTCATTTCATGATCCGCACTTTTCCTAGATTTTATGCAGCAAGCACGAGTCTTACCGGGTTAATATTGTCAAATGCTTGAATATTGTAAAACTAATAATAGATATTAGAAACTCAAACTGACTCTTAGCAGTTATATTGTGTTTAAATGTCAAGGAAGATTTTTAAGCATACTGTTAACTATTTCTTTATTAGTTATAATAAATTTCAAGAAAATTTCTACCAGTAAGTACTTTTAACTAAAACTTCTATTACCTATAGCACAATTACTCCCCAATAACGCAATAGAAAATCTTTCAAATTTAAATTAATTTGTTTTTTTAATATTTTGCTCCATAATTTATATTTTTATAAAAATGTATTTTTTATCAGTAGAAATTAAAGGGTCTGTGTCATCAATCACACGAGTTTATTCAGATATTGATGATAAATTAATTACGCAAATCTAAACAATACAAGCATAAATAATATACATTTAAACATCTGCAATATTACAGTATCGGTAAGAATATTGAATGAGCAAATGGATACTTAGTAAATCTTTAATATTTAATTCTTATTTCATCGTAACCTTTCTTTTTCATTGCAAATAATTATTGATTAAACTGCAGTGAAACTTGTCTTTATGTGATATGTTGCTTACGTAACAAAAATGCTTGAAAAATTATTTTTAATATTCTAAGTTACATTACCGTTTCCCTTAGGGTTTAATTTTTTCAAAACAACGAAAATATCTTAAAAATGTTTAGATAATAAATAGAAAAATAATTTGTTTTGTTTTCTAATGTAAAAAATTATTATGAGAAAATAAATAATCGAATTAGTGCAATTTAAAAAAAATATTAATTAAATTTTAGAGAACCTTAAGGAAATGCATTTTGAGATTATTATTTTTTTGTGTAAAACTCCTTTGATCCGATAAAAATTTCGCTGCTAATGTGAGAGCAAAAACCTCTTTTACTTTAATCAACAAAAGCGAGATAAAATTAGCCTACTTAATTCTCATACATAATTAAAACAACGAGCTATTGTTTGCGAAAGAACTTTAATTGCTTTTACAAGAAACGAAAATAATGAAAAGAAAACGAACTAGATGGGTAAAAATTCTCTCTTTTTGCCCTCGTAATAGATTTGGGAAGCATATTCTAAGAAAAAAAATGTACATTGTTTACAATTTATTAAAATATACGAGCTTCTTTTTTAAATTTTATTATTAGAATTTTTTATAATGATTGAATTTATTAAGCTATTAGTTATGCAATTTAGTATCATTGTTTGATGCCTAGAAATTAATATGCATGACACAAAAAAAAAAAATTATTTTTTATCACGTTTGACAAAATCATTACAATAAGCTTGGTATTTGCAGAATGTATTCCTTTTTTAAAAAATGAACTATTTATTATTAGAATTGTTGCTAAAATTATTTTTAAAAAAAATAGTTACGTACAAATTTAGTGCTTTATGTATACATTCATTTGTAGAAATAAAAAAAAAGTTATTCCTATCAGAATTTGTAACGTTTTACGCACAAAACCATTTGTCTTAATACATTAATGCATGAATTTTCCATTTGGTGATGGTTCTTAAAAATATTTTAAAAAATAAGTAAAAAATGGTAAGCAGTTCTACAGAAAATTGCTTTTAGATTTTATTTGATTTGCAATTTTCAACTGTGGAACTACATTTTAGTTGGTATGCCTATATCGTATATTTATTTTTTTTCAAGTTAAATTTAAGACATACAAAATTAATCGTTTATTTACTTATCCGGGATTATTTTTTTTCCTTAACTAAATTTTATTCAGAAAATATTTAAAAAAAATTTATTGTAAGACTACTTTTGTTTAAGTTTACATCATATCCTATTTTAATTTTCTTTGAACATTTCGTAATACGCTCATATATTTTTCTAATGTACCAAAAAATGGATTTTGGAACAGAAATTGTTTTCTTTTTTTAAAAAATAATTATGGTTTTATGATATTTAACATCGATATCGAAAGATTTATTTTAAATTTTTTTAATTTCGTTTTCCTTGTATTATTCTATTTCTCCAGCAAATCAAAACAATATTGTATTTTATTATTTTAGCAGCACTTGACGACAAATAATTTAAATTAACATATAAATAAATGCAATCATGAAACTATAAAAAATGAAGAATATTTAAAAAAATATTTTTTAAGTATTTACTTTTTTTGCGCCAGAAACTGCATTAACATAACTTAGGCACTTATCGTTATTTATAGCTATAGTGAATACAGTATTATAAAGTATATTGAATGCACAAACATACCCATTCCAAGAAGAGATTAATTAAAATAAGTTTCTTTGTTAACTTTTAAAAAACTTAAAAAGGGGGAATGATTGATAATAGTTTTCCAATTTCTAAGGCTAATGTTTACAGGGGTATCATATGATGAGATATATATCATAATACAGATGCTTGAAAGAATTTTATTGAAAATTTCTTTGACAGATAAAAAATCGTGTATTTTGTTACTTCATCAGCAGTTGAAGACATATAATTTAAATTAATAAATCAATAAATACAATCACGAAGCTATGAAAATTGAATTATGCTTTTTTTAAATATATTTTTATGTGTCTACCTTTTTTGCCCCAGAGACTAGATTAACATATCTTAGGCAAATTATAATTAAAATTTTATAGATGGAAATATATAGATAGAACAAACATATCCATTTAAAAAAGTGATCAATTAAAATAAGTTTCTTTGTGAACTTTTAAAAAACTTAAAAAGGGGGAATGATTTATAATAGTTTTCCAATTTCTAGGACTAATTTTTATTAACCTGAGGTAAATTTTTGATGAAATGCTTTTTTATATTATGAGGAGATATTAAGTATCATATAACAGATATCGAAAAGAATTATATTCATTCCAGAATTTTATTCAATTCAGAATTTTACTCATTTTATTTTGCAAAATTCTTTAAACAAATGAAGGAAAAATTAAAAATTTTAGCCTACAAAATTTTTCAGGGAAACAAATTTAATAGATCCGTATATTACATACTTTTTTTTTTAATTCAAATGCAAACTCTATCATGGTAAAAAGATTTTTTTGGGTTTTTACGTTGGAGATTTGTAAGCTTATTTGTTTTTATTTAATATCTTACTAAAATATAGTTTTTTCAATCAATTATTTTAATAGCATAGGCATACGTATTTATTGAATCTTGATACTTTGTTTTCGAAGAGAAAAAGTTTTGTAAATATTCTTTTGTAAGAAAAATCAGCAACTATAACTATTTTTACCAACTACATCGAATAATGAATAAACAAGAAGAGATGATACATGAGTGATTGTCGGTAAATTTGATGTTTTTCTCACAGACCTTTTTTTGCGCAGAAAACAAGGCGGAGAAAAAATGTATCAAATTTCACTACATCAAAGAGTTTCTTAAATACAGACAAATTGGACCATGGTGGCGTAAGGGATAACGCATTCGTCTTCAAGTGAGGTGAACCGGGTTCGAATCCCAGCAATTGCAGGTAGAGACGAATTCCGCACCCGGTTCGCAACGACCCCAGTGATGACGTAGAATATCCTCAGTGACAAGCGGATCAGGGGTTAGAGTCTCCTTGACGTCAGACTAAACATGGGAGGTTTTCGTATTTTACTCTCTATGAAATGCAAATGCGGGTAACTTCCATCAAAACTCCACGATTCAAATTTCTCCTAATACTTGATCCAAGATTCCCTTGTCTTGTTCCCACGGTTCAAAATTACTAGGCTACGGGGTTGAACCAGGTAGTCCTAAACCCTAAATTGAGTCTGCTGTTCAACGACTGTTTTGAAATGCGAACAAAAGTGGAGTGGTGGCTCAGGGGTTAGAGCGCTTGCCTCCCAATGGGGTGAACCAAGTTGGAATCCCAGCAATGACTGGTCGATTTGAATTCTCCACCCAGCTTGCACTGATCACAGTGCTGACGTAAAATACCCTCAGTGGTAGACGGATCACGAATTAGAGTTCCCTTGCTGTGAAACTAGCAATGGGAGGTTTTCGTGGTTTTCCTCCCCCTGAAACGCAAATGTGGGTGATTTCCATCATAAGAAGTCCCCGACGAAAGCGAAATTTCTCCCAATACTTGATCCAGGAGTTTCCTTGTCTTCAGGATTCTTTTAAAAATTACAAGGTTACGGAGGGGAGCATTGGTAGTTGTAAACCTAAAATTGGGTCAGCTGTTTAAAGACGGCTATAAAATTTAATTAAATATGAACAAGAATATTAGTTTTTAACTGCATTTATGTTCTCTGATTCTCTTTTTCAAGTAATTTTTAATTATTCGATTACAGAGATTGAAAATTATTTAAAATTATTATCTACATTTAAGTTGCTTATTAAATAAAGATCTTTACACTCAGGTCCCTGTTATTAAATATAACTCGATCATTCATTAAAATGCTAGCAACTAAAACTGTTGCTTACAATTTATCATCTTCGATTTTCTAATCAACTGTTTTAATGCATTTTTTAAATCTAATTGAAAGAAGATCCCAAATAGCTATCTTGGCAAGATCTGAGAGTTTCTATTAAGTAGTTTCGGGCCAAAATGAGCTCAGAAGTTATTCTTTACACGCTCCGGTATTTCCAGGGCTATTTCATATTCTATCGATTTATTTCAACCGGCTGGGGGCGCTGAACGTTAAACGTAACTGTGACCGCGAGAGTTAAAGCTGCTCCACTTCTGTTATTACATTCGGTCTGTGGCTACATCATTTCCAAGAGCAAATTTTTAACCAGGTAAGAGGAAGCTGCTTGGTTTTGTCTTAATATCATTTTTTTTATTTCCCCAGATTTTTTTCCCGTTTCTCCTGGAATGCGGGGGCGTGTGCGCTTGAGTAGGAATATGGAGTGAGTTTTGGAGAAAGGAACTCTAAAGCGGGAACTTCAATCATTTTAGTGGAGGGTAGAGAAAGTGTTAGCTTGACAGATGGGATCAACAGGTGGCAGAGCATTTATAAATGTCCAACGATAAATGCATTTGTTATATCGTTGACATGCGAGAAGTAAATGGAGACATTTTAAGAGAATTGTATTGGGTTATATCTATGAAAAATATTTCTTCAGTAGTAATACCATTTATTGCTAATTTCGCATTTCAGACAATGTTGCACATGAAATATTATACCTTTTTATTAAATCTAAGACGAAGAGAATTGTTATCTGTTTTGAAATATTTTACCACAATGATGTTATTTTTAAAATAAACAAGGGTATCTGACATTTTCATATGAAATCATATATGTGTTCCAAAGTGAAGATAATAACACAGAAATATGTATAAACTAAAATGAACATTGAAATTGCTAGAACACTTTTTTTTAATGATGAGGAAACTTTGTTTCAATGTTTAAGCTTTTAGTTACAGAAATAGTGTTAATAAAAGGACTTGTATAGTTTTTTTTATTTTAATCAATTTAAATTTTGTAATTAGAGGTTAAATTATGCTGGCAAATTAAATTAAATGTTTTCGTTTTGCTTCAACCTTAACTCTTTATTTCTTTTACCCTTACAAATTTAAAAGTAATAGTTAAAAAAAAAGAAGAAAAAAAATTAATTGGACTAATTTATTGAAAACTAAATAGTACAATAGAATATTCTTATTAGCACAAAATCATCAAACAAAGTCAGGATTTTATATTATCTGGGGTTTTTGAGTGAAAAATGTTCATATTTTCACAGAATGATGTTCATATTTTCAAGCTGTCTACATATTCGAATCTTTCAAATTTACAATGAATATATCGGTTTTAATGTACTATGTAAAGTAAAAATAGCATCTGACTGAAGTTCCTTTCAATATATAGTGCAATATGTAAACTAAAAAGCAAAAAAACATGTTACACGTGAAACAATCTTAACTTGATTATCTTACTTCGAAAGAATTTTCCGTACAAAATTACTTTTGGTGTCCTATTTAGTTCTTTGTTAAACAATTTTGTATTAAAACGCTTAATCACAGAACAAGATTTTTTTATGTACATACGTTTAGTAAAATCATTCAAGTGTATTAATATAAATAAAATGTATGAATAAAATATGGATTCTAAAATATCGTGATTAAAATATATTAGTATTTCATAAAAAAAATTGATAGTAGGACAATTTTGTACAATTTACATGAATGTACAGAAAAAATTTGCTGCTTATAGATTAATCGAAGAAACATTTTCTAATTTAACTAATCAATAATTTTTAGATACATTTTTTAAACTAAGAACTTTCAAAAAAGGCTGTGAGACAAATAGTTTAGTTTTTTATACAATACAAAAAAAAACGGGAAATGGTAATATTATATTAATTAATTCTTCAAATTATAATTTAAAATATGTAGTTTATGCATTTTTAACTAGTTACACATTTTAAATGAAAGTGTTTAAAAAAATAAGAAAATAACATATTTTATTTAATTTATTATCAATGATAAAAAACCTAACGAATTGTTGTGAGTTTGAAGCATGATATTGCTATGCACAAAAACTCTTTTCATTTGTTTCCAAAACATAAAAATATTCATTTCACTTTTCTTACAAAGCAAAACATCTCAAATATGTTTCCTATTCAATTTTAATATTTTTTATGGCTACCTATTCATTAAAGATCTAATTAATATATAAGATAGTAATTCGAATTTGCAAATTTTTAAAAAATTGCAATTTAATTGATGTAGAATTTGCAATCTTTTCCGACTTTAGTTACATCTTGTTGATCTTCTATTTGTTTCCTAAACTCTCTAGCTCGTTTAGTATACTTTGTTTTTTAATCCATATAATAATATTTTATAAACTTTTTACACACTCTTTTTAGTTTTTTTTTCATCTATTGCGAAAAACGACAGTTGAAAACAAAAAAATTTTTTTACTGTTTATTTTTAAAGATTTCTAAAATGGTTTATATGGTTTCAAATTTTTATAGCTTCAAAATTTCAACACGTAAATATTTGTTTGAAAACACGGAAATTATGTTAAGTTGTTAAGAGACAGAAATGTAGAAATATAGCACAGGTGTAAATTCTTTTGCTGCCATGGTAATTACTAAATATTATTGACATGGTTTTATTTACCAATAATTAAATGTAGTGAATAAAATAAAATAAGTAGTGATGCTATTTCTAACACTTATAAATATATTTTAAAAAAGTGGAAATGATTGTGCAACTTCATGTTTGCTAGATAAATATTAAAAAGGCTTAATGTTTAATTAAAATATTTAGAGTTTTAATGTTTAGTTAAAATATTTAGAGTAGTACTCATTAATTGAAATTTCTGCTCGTTTACAGAGGATGTGATTTTATGCAGTGGTATTTAATTAAATATTTATATTCCACTAAATTGTTGATTAACTAAATGGTTGATTAGATAAATTACTGATTAACTGATTACCCTACTACCATCATTATAATTGTGGTGTAGAATTAAAATTATAAATATAAAAAACTTATTGGTATTTATTAGAATAATTGTACATTTTGTTATATAAACCTTAGTAACAAAATTAATCTGGTCCACATTGAAATAGTATTCACAAATCTTTGGCGAATATGAGGCTAAGACAATTTTTAAAAAAAAGGAAAGTGTTGCTTATTGGTTGTATGCTTTGAAAAAAAATACACTGATTATGAATGGCTTTAATTGTTGACCATTTTGTACTTAGGATAAGAATTTAGGGGGTCATGTCACTGTTCCTTCATTCAACAGGAATTCATAGTTCTTTTATATTTATTGTGTGGTCACGTCAATGGAAATAATGGTTTAAAGTGAAAACAATTTTGAAAGTTATTTAAATAGTAAAGTGATTTGAAACTTTTTCTAAAAGCCAATATTTTGTCAATATGGACTCATTTCAAAAAAATATCCACTTCTATCCATATTTTAGCCCCTATTAAAACTTACTTAGCGATCCTGTCATTAAAAAAAACTTTCATTGTCATTTGTCATTTAAAGTTTTTCATTACTCCTGATTTAAATATACTCCGGGTGAAGTTCATAAAAATTCCACTTTGAATTATATAATATTTTATATATTTTAGTCATTAATTTATTAATTGCTATTTGATTAAAAGTTTTAGTTTTGGTGTTAGTTCGCCGTCAACATATGGATCCATATTTGGACAGCGAGTCTCACAAAAGTGTAGATCCATATTTTTTATTTATTTCATCCGTTTATATACATAAAAGTTTGAAAACATCTTGTCATATTTCTCGTTATTAAAAAAGTACACTGATCTTAAATGAGTAACTGAACTAACGTATTAACCTTGTTAATAAGTCAATTGCTTAACAGTTATTTCTTAAAGTGTTTTAAAATAGTTTTCAGGCTATAAGGGGGATCAATGGAGAAAATTACTAAAGAGTTTACATTGCATTATTTTTGTGAATATATTCCTTTAAATATTTTTAAACACATTAAAATTTCAAATTTAAGCTTTCCTTCAAAGTTGAACATTACAAATAAGCAGAATTGCTGTAAAAAGTATTTTTTTATGTTAATATTTTTTAAAACTTAAGCACCTCTGTTTAAAATGTAATACTTCTTATAAAGAAGATAATCAACAAAAATATCCCTTTGAAAAACAAAATGAATAATTTGTTACTTAAAATGTCAAAATTTAGTTATAAAACAAAAATAAGTTCTTGTTTTAAGCAATTTTACCCCGTGTAGAAGTAGCTGGTTAGTGAAGATAAAGTTTCAGATAAAAGTTAATTCCTGACAGTTCACTAATTGTAAAGACGATGATAGAATATTTTTTTTCTCATCTTTATTAAAAAGAGTGTAAAATTCAGTGGTCTACTTGTTTTCTTTAAATCTTGCTTTTTTTTATTGTTACATAACATTTGTTTATATTTTTATTGCAATTCTCAAAATTTGAATATGGGTATATTACAAAACATTCTAGGGCGTAAGAAATTTGTAGGTATTAAATTCATATTCTTTTTTATCTAAAAAGTTTCAAGTATTTTTCATGTATAAAAAGACTTAAATGTTTATTATTTTTACAATATATATTTGTTTTATTTTTTATTAAAAAACTTTAATATCAAAAATTTTAAGTCAATAATACAGTAAAGCAATAGCATACCATGCATTTATAAAGAGAACAAAATACAAACGTAAATATTGTTGAGTTACATTTCTTAATTAAAAAATTTTAGTTTCATTCTGCTAAATTTAAATTTTTTTTATATATTTATAGTATTTTAAAAGCGAAATTTTTAAGTAATGTTTTCATGAGCTCACCGTAGATAGTATTACGATTTTAGGTTAAGTGATGATACATTCAATTCTGAAATTGTATTACTTTCTTATGGAATTTGAGAAATAATTTGTCTCTTGATAAAATTAATTAAAACATTTAAAAAAAAGATCATTTAATGTGAAAATATTGTCCTGAACTGAAAAAGAGTTAATGAATAAGATAGTTCATTGAAACAAGACAGTTAGTAAGAAATTCCTTCGATTAAATCGAATTTTTTTTTTTGAAAAAAGCATCGACAATTTCTAAAATGATATTTAACAAAATTTAGCAAATTTTACTTAGTTTTATTTTCCAAAAAAAGGGAGAGGTGATTCAAACTAAGTGAGCACAGGAGATAGATCAAAAGAATAAAATATTTGAAAAGAAATCTTGATTTTTCATTTCATTCATTACCGAAGCACTCTTTCATAAGAGCTTCGAATTTCTGAAAAGAGTGCTATGCCGCTACTTTCCAACAAATACTATTGAATTTTTTGAAGCCCACGGTGCAAGAAAGTAGAAAAAGGTGATATTGATTGGAGCAGCAAATAAAAGTGTCTCTCTTTTATCAGTTTTCCCTTATCCATTTTTTTTTCTTGACCCTTTTCCCAACAGTTTATCGTTTGTACGTGGCTTCTGCAAAATCGAATTTTGTTTCGTTTTGTTGTTGCGGTATTTATCTGATTTTGGTCAGAGATGTTACCAGTTGCAAGCTAAGTTTTCATTTTTCTGTTTCTAGAAAGGCACATTATGGTAAAAAGCTATTTCGTTTTTCTCCTTGGGAGCCTACTTCTAACAGCTTTTTTTTAAATTTATTAACCTCAGGCTGGATTTCCAAAATCCTGCAATCTTCAGTGGTTCGTGGTTATTTTCTTTTTAGGAGAGTATTGATTTGAAATACATCTACATGTGCTAATGTACTTATGTTACGTACTTTTTGAAATTTAGAACTTTAAATTGTTCTTTAGTTATTTGTTAAGCATTGTTACTTATCACTTGAATTTTAAAAAAATAATTATTATTTCTTCGTTTTCAAACTTTTATTCAGAATTAAAAAACGATTTTTTTTAATTCTGTCTTGGAGTCTTGTCTGTGTCTTGGAGGGAATGTAATTTTAATAAGCGGTGGTCACTATAAATACAAATTTAGAATCCTTAAGTTTGACTGCAACTTCTAAAGTTGGTGTTGAAACTGTTGAAACTTTAGAAGAAACTTTAGAAATTTTGAAACTTTTGTATGACATTAGTATAGGAAAGTTAAATAAATTCAGTTGGTATACTAATTTAATTGCTTAAACACGCACAACCGTTTCTTGATTACAGAGCCCTATAATTACAAAAAAATATTTTAAAAAGCTCAATGATTTATGATATAAGATAAATATAAAACCAAACTTTATTCAATATAAAATTTTTCGAGAAATAAATCTTTAAATAAAGATTTTATGTCCAATTTTGCAAGCATTTAACCTATTTTATCGATATTTTACATTTTTTTTAGAAAAAGAATCAAAAAATTAATCTTTAAAACTTGACTAATTTAAAACAATTAATAAAACAATCTTTTTTAATTCTGTAGAGAATTAAATTTTAAAAATAACCTACTATAACATTTACTTAGTTCTTTCGAATTAGATGATAATATGATGCGCGTGAAGTTCATAGTAAAATGCTAAAAATGAAATTTCTATTTAATTTACTTGCTCAGAAACACAGGAACATACCGGAATGTATTATTCAATAATATTTACTTACTCCAGATCAGAGAGTAAAATTAGATCAAGAATATTGATAAAAAAAATTAGAATCTCTCACAAAAATTATTGTAAGGAAGGAGAAATAGTTAAATTAAAAATACAATATTCTTGAAACATCAACACTCATGCAATGGCTTAGAATTTGGAACTACAATTTCGTAATCAAATTATTATTTAAAAGATTGTTTATAATAAAAATTTCCTCCATTTATTTGCATTTCTTAGTGTTTCCTTTTACCATTTTGCAAAACTCTTTTCAGAACTGCATGTTTTCATTCCGCGGAAAAGATAACAAACATCTGAAATAACATTCAAATTATTTTTTACAATTAATAAGTAATTTCCAAGGCTTGTAGAAGCCAATGCTTGCCTTTTAAAAATACAAGTTGTTTCTTCAAATGAGCGATGTTGTTTAAATGTTTTGTATATATATATATATATATATAAAATATATATATATATATATATATATATATATATATATATATATATATATATATATATATATATATATATATATATATATATATATATATATATATATATATATATATATATATATATATATATAAAATATATATATATATATATATATATAATATATATATATATATATATATATATATATATATATATATATATATATAAATATATATATATATATATATATATATATATATATATATAATAAATACAAGAAAACGTGAAGAAAGTTAAGAAAAACAATAAGTTTCATTTATTGCGCTTAAGCTGCAAGTAAATTGAACTCATTAGAAAAGTTCCAAATGAAGATAAAACAAAGAAAAATTATAGACATATGAAAAAAAGGGGGGGGGGAAATAATAAGTAAAAAAATAACAAACAACAATTTAAAAAAAAAAATGAAATTTTATTTAAAAAAACCGAAAAAAAAGATATAATTCTTCCATCAGCCCACACGATTATATCCGCCAAACAGAGTGCTTTCTGATATTGTATTAATAAAGCCAAAGCAAAGCATATCAATACAATAGTGTGAGGAGCACTCAAAAAATTTTTTTTACAAAAATTACAACAAATAAAATCGAACACAAAAAGTAAAAATAAGTAAAAATAACATGTAAAAACAGAAAATAAAATAAAAGAAAAAGAAAAACAGTATAAAAATGGACTATAAAGCGAGTAGTGAAATAAGATCTACTTACATGAACGGCAGGGGCTGAATGACGGCATGATGGACTGCAATTTTTTCACGAATGACTTAAAAAATGCTTTAGCAGAATGATTGCCAGATTACAAATTATGAAAACAAAAGAGCAAATTGACTGTGAATAGAGGGCTTTAAAGTGCCGTTCTTACTGCACTGCGGAAGTGATTTGTTATCCTGTGCATTGATTTGTTAGCTACCAAGGATGGGCCCGAAATGGATGTGCGCAAGGTCATATTATACTGGATAATTTTAAAAAATTGACCATAAATAGTTTTAGAAAATAGTTGTTTATTTAAGAAAAAATATAAAATAGAAAAGAGAAACATAAATTACCTGTTTTGCAAATAATTTTAGCCACGGATTTGCACGAAATGGATTAGCACATGGAAAAATTGCATAAATTATCAAAGAAAAAAATTTTGATAGATAATTTTAACACGGATTTGCCCGAAATGGATTTGCACATGGAAAAATTAACAAAGAAAAAATTTAGTAGATAATTTTAGCCACGGATTTGCCCGAAATGGATTTGCACATGGAAAAATTGTATAAATTAATAAAGAAATTTCTAGCAAACAATTTTACCCACGGTTTGCCCGAAATGGATTTGCGCATGGAAAAATTGTATAGATTAACAAAGGAAATTATTTAGTAAAGGAATTTTTTTGTAAATATTTTTAACCACGGATTTGCCCGAAATGGATTTGCACATGGAGAAATTATGCAAATTAACAAAGAAATTATTTAGTGAATAATTTTGGAAATGGATTTACCCGAAATGGACTTGCACATGGGAAAATTATATTAATTAACAAAAAAAATGTTTAATAAATATATCCACAAAAATATACGATTAATTCAATGATTTTATATAAAAGTTTATTACTTTAGTTGGGTATCCATTGTTTCTTTTATCAAATTTTGAAAGAGTTTATCGATTTGTTTTTGGATAAATAAATATTACTACACATTCTTTTAATTCTGTACATTTCATTAAAAGTGGTATTTAAATAGATGCTCCTTAAAACATTAGAATTCCAAGTAATTAGTTTATTAATATTAAAATTAAAATCATTTCTTTTATCGTATAAATCAGCAAAGCTGATATTTTCAACTTTTATAATACCCAAATCCAAAAAATTGAAATTAATATTATCATCATAATTACGAAGTAAGATTAATTCCTCAGGGTATATATCATTAAATAAAATAGTAAAATCTTGGAAATTAAAGATAATTAAGTCATCAATATATCTAAAAACATATTAAATACTGAGAGTATAATTTTTTTTATAATAATGCAAAAATAAGTTAGCTAAGAGAGATGAATAATTAGATCATTGTGGTATTCCATTAATTTGAAGAAAAATATCCTTTCCATTGTAAAGATAATTACTAAAAAGACAAATATTAATTAGAATTTCCCAATAATCAAAATCGCAACAAGGGATATTTTTAAAATCATAGTAATAATTCAAAAGGACATCTTTTAGTTTAGAAAGGGGAATGCTATTGAAAAGATCCTGGAAATCAAAATTCGCAATAGAATTAATTTTATTATGTTTCATGAATTCTAAAATCGGTTGATTATTAGTGATAATCCAAGAGAAACCTTCTTTAGTAATATTGTTAATAATCTTATTTAAGTAGTTAGAGAAAATGTTGCCAGGTTTCGTTAAATAAGTATTAGACCCACATGTGATAGTTCTAAATTTTACTGGAATTTTATGAAATTTAGGTCTGATAATTAAGTAAGGAAATTGTATAATGCTAATTTTAATTTTTAATCTCTTGTAAAAAGCTAGAATTTTTTTAATGACAATACTATTATTGAAATTATTAAGTTTAAAATGTTTACTATTTTTTAATTCCGTATTTAAAAGTTCAGCATAGAATTTTTTACAGAATATAGCATAATTATTGTTAGCTTTGTCTATGGGAGTAATTACAAAAATTTTTTGAAGTTGCTTAATTGATTGATCAATATTAGAAAAAATTTTTGAATTGTTATTCTTATTTAAATACTGAAAATAAAGTTTTTAAAGTAATAATAAACACCCCATTTTCATTCTGTTAGCATACCTAAAGGTAAAGAGAATCTATTTGATATCTCTAAACAAAAACTATTGAGATCATTAAGGAAGTATCTTAGAATTTTATTGATTGATATATATTGTAAATGGGTCTAAATTTTGTGCCTTTTTTCATTAAATTCCTAAGTTCCACGTTTTCTATAATATTTAAATTACCAGTAATAATATGTTTATGATGTTTATCAACAAAATCAAAATATTTATCCTCCTCACAGTGACATTCATAATCGGATATATTAATACTCCCTAAATTTTTGCTTATATCATTATAGTTAAATATGGTTCTACCAAGAGATTTGTTATATTTAAAACTTTTAATTATGTTAAAATCTTTTAATCGAAATAAAGCTTTAAAATTTTCAAAAATTTTGAGAAATTTGATTGTATCGAAAATTGGATTTTGAAAGTTAATGACGAAATATAAATTATCTAAACTTTTCTTTTTATTAGGCGAAATTTTGCTCATTTTGGCTTTTATATGATCGAAACAAAGAATTTTGAAATGTAGATTAATGAAAGAAAAATCAGTAATAAGATCGTAGAACTTATTTACTTCATAATTCTTAAGGGAGAAGACAAAATCTTTAATTGCTTTAATGCTATATTGTTTATTAAAGTCTTTTTCCATATTAGAAAGAAAATTTATATTTAATTTGTCACTATCTATATACTATATATATATATATATATATATATATATATATATATATATATATATATATATATATATATATATATATATATATATATATATATATATATATATATATATATATATATATATATATATATACATATATATATATATATATATATATATATATATATATATATATATATATATATATATATATATATATATATATATATATATATAAATACAAGAAAACACGAAGAAAGTTAAGAAAAACAATAAGTTTCATTTTATATAAACATAATATTAAATCATTGAATTAATCGTATATTTTTGTGGATATATTTACTAAACATTTCTTTGTTAATTTTTATAATTTTCCCATATGCAAATCCATTTCGAGTAAATCTATCGCCAAAATTATTTAGTAAATAATTTCTTTGTTAATTTGTATAATTTTTCCATGTGCAAATCCATTTCGGGCAAATCCGTGGATAAAATTATTTACTAAAAATTCCTTTACTAAGTAATTTCCTTTGTTAATCTATACAATTTTTCCATATGCAAATCCATTTCGTGCAAATCTGTGGCTAAAATTATTTGCGAAAAAGGCAATTTATGTTTCTCTTTTCTATTTTATATTTTTTCTTAAATAAACATCTATTTTCTAAAACTATTTATGGTCAATTTTTAAAATTATCCAGTATAATATTACCTTGCGCACATCTATTTCGGGCCTATCCTTGGTAACTAACAAATCAATGCACAGACTAACAAATTACTTCAGTGCAGTAAGAACGACACAAATTTTTTGAGTGCTCCTCACACTATTGTATTAATATATTTAGCTTTGGCTTTATTGATACAATATCAGAAAGCACTCTGTTTTACGGATATAATCGTGTGGGCTGATGAAAAGATTATATATTTTTTTCCGCCTTTTTTTCCAGTTTCTTAATTAAAATTTTATCCCCTTTTTTTTAAACTGTTTGTTATTTTTTTACTTATTACTTATTATTTCCCCCTTTTTTCATGTGTCTTTAATTTCTCTTTGTTTTATTCTTCATTTTGAACATGGAAAAAAATAGAATAAAGTTTATAAGGTAAAGACTTAATCTCATCATTAGCTCACGTGAATTCATCTGCAAAAAAAGAGCTTTCCAAGATTGTATTCATAAAAATTGAAACCAAAAGCACCAAAAAAAATTGAAACCGAAAGCATCAAAAAAATTGAAACGGAAGTTGTTTTTTTTTTTCGTTTCAATTTTTCCGGTGCCCCTCACATTGTTGTATTGATATATTTTGCTTCGTTTATATTAATACCATATTAGAAAGCACTTTTTTGCGAATATAATCGTGTGAGCTGATGGCGACATTATATCTTTCCCTTTTTTTGTTCTCGGCTTTTTAGTTTTCTTTCTAATAATAATAAAACCTAATAATAAATATTAGGTTTAACGCGTTAAACCATTTTATTGATACATCGTTTTTGCTTTGGTTAAATTATACTGTCGTATAATCAAATTCAAGAAGGATAAATTTTTCATGAATTAATAGCTAGTTAATGAACTGTATTTATCAATTTAATCTTATAAGTTAGCTCGTTATGAATGGTAGAACAGCGAAGCGTTTTGCTTACACTACAGTCAGCGACGGGAGAAAAGAGGATGCCATTGGGCTGCATTCTCTTGAACAAATTATTTAATTCCGACTCTGGAACTTTTTAGTTTTACTATAAAATATTTTTAAATCGCAAGAATTTAAAATGTAATGCATCAAGACCTTTGCAAAATGAAATAAATTACTTATCAGTAATACGACATTTAATGAAGAGTGATCACTTTCTCTATTCTGCTTATCTTTACTGTTTCCTGCATTTTCTCTTTTAACTCTCAAGTGGTTTTAATGAAAAGTTTAATTTCTTTTTAATATTTTGAAAGGTCTTCGTGGTTATTGTGATTGAAAAGGCAATTTAATTTGGGATGGTTTCCATTAAATTTTAGATTTACAATTGATTCACAATTTTGCTAGGATATCCGGAGCATTAAAATTTTTGAAAAATAAAAGTCACGGTAAAAAATCTTTTCTCTCTCCATAACAATCGTGGTTTTTCAATAATTGATTTAATAAAAATTAAAACGTATCGACTTTTCGATTCATTTTGGATTGAATTCGTGTAAATGACTTTCAATTTTTGCCCTTTAAGCGTCTTCTCATTCTTGGTACTAAAAATATTTTAAACGTAGGAGTTTGATATTTGTTCCAGGTTATCTCATGGATCGTTGTTCCTGGATATTTTTATGAACTAAGTTTTACTAAGCAATTCCTTATTACCGGCATTGATCGTATTTGTTTCTATGCAGTCCATAATAAATAAGATTTACAGATATCTTCACTGCTCTTAAAACAGCTACGGTAACTTGGTAAAAGTAATTTTATAAAAAGTAAGATCATTACAAATTGCTTTTCAAAACGGTTGAAGAAAGCTTTTAAACTGATTAGTTGAAAAAAAATTTGTCAATATTTATGCTGACAATGTACGTTAGAGTAGTTACGTTATAAATGGTTTTAAGTTCCGCTTGAAAAACAAATGAGTAGTAACAATATATATTTGCTTTCAAATGGAAAAGCAAAAAGAAATGTACAATGAGTAAATATTCTCTTTTTTTGAACTCATTTTGAAATGAACAATGTGAACATGCCCTTGAACAGTTGGTTTAAATGTGCAACATCATTCTATTGACATTAGGAGGAATTGGAGAATTGAATGTGTTTGATTTAAAATTATTTCTATAGTGAAACAATTTTTTATTAAACCAAATATGTCTAACTTACGGTTTGAAGAAATAGTTGTTTCTTTTTGAAATGATAATACAATTTCATTAATTTTAATGGTTTAACCTCTGCCTGCTCTTGAAGCAAAAGCACTTCCTTTTATGGTTATTAAAATAAAATTATGAAATAAAATCGTAAGCACTGCATACTTCGTAATCAGCAACTTATTTTGAATGTTTGAAACACATTATATTTAGGGAGATACAGAAAAATGAAAGTGTAGAGTGAAAGCGATTTTCAAAATCATAGGGATCGTTCTTCAATAAAAATGAAACAAAAAACTAATGAAGAGCAGAAATTAGTGAAGTGGAAGAATCAACGTAACTTCCGACAAAATTCATCGGAGGACATCTATCATTAAATGTTATTTAGTCTGTAGGGAATGTGATGAAAAAAAATTCCCAGATGATTTGAATTGAAGTAAATAGATGGTAAGTGATTGAAATAAACTATGATTAAAATCACAGCACTATATGTTACAGTTTCCTAGCTTTTTTTGGAAGGGATACCTAGGCATGTTCAAGATTTTTAACCATTGTACTGTGAAACCACCAGGAAAGACCACCTTTATGTAGTGACCTCCTATATTTATGACCACTTTCGGTTGGCATGAAATTTTATTCTGCAGACTTTGTGTTGAAGAAAACCTTTAGGAGAGACCATCAAAACCTCTCTCACCGACCGAGCAAACTTCTGCACCAACTACGGAAATGGTCAAATAAGGAAACACGAAACATTTTCAAAACAAAAAACACTAACAGAACAAGTGAGTCAATTTAAATGTACTCAATATACACCGAAGAGCCATTACATTATGACCACCCTGCTAATAACATGTAGGACCACCTTTAACCCTCAAAATTGCTAGAACCCACCGTGGCATTGATTCCACAAGATGCTGATAGGTAGTCTGAGGTATCTGGTACCAAGTGCTAACCAACTGGTCCTGCAATTCCCTCACATTGCGAGGGGGTAGCGTGGCAGCACGAATTTGGTTTCCCAAGTAGGACCACAAATGCTCTAATGGATTAAGGTCAGGTGAATTTGGGGGCAAAGACATGACTTGAAAGTCACTGGAATGTTCCTCGAACCAATCCATGACGATTCGCCCCATATGACATGGCGCATTATCTTGTTGGTAAACACCATCCCCCGCAGAAAAAACTGTTGCCATGAATGGGTGAACCTGGTCTGCAACTATGTTCAAGTAGCTTATAGACGTCAGGGAATGTTCTATGAGGATTATGGGTCCTAATGTGGCCCATGAAAGCATTGTTCCTGGGCGAGAAACCATAAAAACCTTTGCGAGCGCATTGTTATAGATGGAGGGTGGTCATAATGTAATGTCTCTTCGGTGTATTTGTGTGAGGTTCTTTTTTGGAGAGCTTTTTCTTATAATCTCTGAAAGAGATCTACATCCTTATGTTGCAGTCAGATTACACTGAAACCGATGCTATCATTGACTTATTTTTAGAGTTGAAAGTTAAATTAGAAAAAAAGTTATTCTAGAAAAAAACTAAGCATCTCAAGCAAACCTTTTCCAATTTTTTAAAGCTAACTAATTTTCATGATATAAAATTAAATGTAAACTTAAACAAAAAGCATAATTGTTTAAATGAAAAAACATTATTTAAAATAGTTCTATCATTTATAATTGGTGAATTTGTTTTTATACACAATTATATCAGTAGGGATAATTTTTACTGACGCTAAATTTTATTCATCGATCTGGTTTTTATGACGCCAACACAAGTGGCATTTCCATACCTAGAAAAGGACTCTGAAAACTTAAACTCGTTTGAGAAAAGTCATGTACTCTCTACAACATTTTGAAGTCAATGGAGGTAACCCTTAATAACGACCAACCTCCATTAATGACCAGATTGATCACTCCCGAGAGGTTTTACTGCATTAATGTGCATCCTGCTTAGTTTTCAACTGGAAAGGGACTATATTTTGTTTACTCAACAACTCAGGCAGGTAGTACGAATTTTTATTCTTATTTGAATAACTTATTTGAATAGTTATTCAACTCCCATTAAACATGAAAATTTGTTCAACTTTTGTGCCCATACAAGTTGTTTCTCCCTTATTTTAAAACTGCAGCTCGTCCAGCTTATTTCTACTCTCACAGAGGGCTCAAAAAATCGAAAAGATACACAATCCACTTCTTTAGAGTTCTATATCTCAATATTTGAAAAAAGTTTAGTTACCACCATTTTTGGTGGTACACTTGATTTCAGTGTATGTCCATTCGTTTTCAAATTAGACGCAGAGAACAGGTTGTGTTTAAACTTTTTAAGGATAGTGTATTATATTTTATTATAAGACAGAGTGCTATTATTATTATATTTGTCATTTGTGGTCTGATATTTCGCAAGATGTGCTAATGTTGTTTGATCAAACTTGATTTTATTTTTCAGTGCTTTGTGCTGGCTCTTGAAAGGAATGAAGACAATCAACGAAAGTTTTTTTTATTTATAGTTTAGATTAGCGTATAACTCACGATGATGTTGTTCCAATCTGCAATCACTTCACTCTTTCGAATAATCGATACTTATTCAAAGCAAAAAATCAGGTAAGAGCTAATTTTATTTGAATTTAAATTTTAATGCATCATAATCTAAAACACAAATTGTTTGTTTTAAGGTATCAGACTAGTTTCGACAGCTTTTTTTAAAAATATTATTATAAAATTTTTAAAAAAAACTAGTTTATTAGTTTTATTTTGTGTGAAAACCAAGCAAATTTTTAATATTATTATTATTATTTTAAATGGCCATTCATTTTTAGATAAAAAAAGTAAGGCATTTATTTTTGAATATTTGGAAAATATTTCTTATCGCCTAAAACAAGCAAAATCCTTTGTGGATATTATTTAGAATTCAATTACGTTTTGATTATTATCTTAAAAGCAAGTACATATACTACTGAGGTTGGGATCAATCTAGTTAAAAAATCAAATTTTTAAAAGTCTCCTCACTTGTCTTGGCGAAAAAACACGCATAAAATTAAATTCTGCATTTTTTTCTTAGACTGCAGTTCGAACCACGTGTGCTATAATTATAAACACCCATGAAAAATTGTCGGTAATCATTTTAAAAACAGCATGAGATATCGTGTTTTAGGTGGGGTAAAATGTGAAAATTTTTTTTTATTTTGAGATAAACGCAGACAAAGACCACAGTTATCACCTTACATAAGAACTGCTATAACTTTAGTAAATATGAAGAGTACAAAAAAAAGCGAAGTATTTTTAGAAATTATTTTCAGAAAACTAAAACTACAAGAATTTTAAATTTCACTATTCAAATAAACTCACTTTAAAAAAATTTGCTCAGAGCTGTGTATTTTAACTAATCAGATACCTTAATGTACATTGTTTTTTTTAAAAAATAATGTACATATATGTATAAGGTGTTGAAAAATGATATTTATCTAGTAAATAAAATATTAACAAATCTAGCAATTATCGCAGGGATCACAACAGTAAAGACAGTATTAAAATCAGCAAAACCAAGGAAACTGTCAGTTATCTTTTCTTTCACATTTTGATAAAGAAGTTGGAATAAAGTACGATTATAAGAAACTTTAAATTTAAAGATAGAATCAGACTTGTTTTGATGCTTTAAATTCCGCTTCTCGAAGTTGATACACTGCTTGACGCCAATAAGTATACATTAGGTTTTAATAGAATTTATTTTTCATCAATATTGTCGTATGATCTCAAAAGAGAACATTATCTTAACTCATCTTGGCAAGTATTCTGAGAAATATAAGCTGAAAGTTGTATTTGACGAACATTTGTATTGTATTTTACAGTGAGATATTAGCAATTATTAATTGTAAAAATTATTTGTGCCATAACTCACATTCCATAATTTACAATGTATATTTAAATTGCATACTTATATTTACCATGCATGATTATGTTTGAATAAGTGGAAGACTTAATCAAACTCAGTACTTGTTAAATAGCAATTAAAGAAAAATGCCAATTATTAGCATTTTGTGATATTTTTGAAAGGAAAAAATAAACTAGACTTTGAATATTCTGAAATCATTTACATTTAAACAATACATTGTTTTTTTTAATATTTCATATCTCAAGTTTTTAGTTCCAACATCACTTTTTAAAATAAAGGAAAAGGGATTTTATTGTTTTTATATGTCCTTTTAATTCATCATCTTTAGTTTTTTTGTGAACTTAAAAAAATGCAAGAAAAAAAAATCGTGTAAAATATGAACAAAAGATAATTTTTTTGAATAAATGCATCATTTAGAATATTAATCTGCACATTAAAAATAATGGTTGATTTTAGTTTTCAATAGTTGATTTAATGCATACTAAACTGACTACAATCAAACACCCCTTTTTTGATTGTAGCTCTTTTTTTAATGGTTCCTTGGGGTATTCATCCACTTTTCCTTCGAGGTTAACATCTTCCTTACCTGTACTATGCATGATTCTTTATCGCTTTACGAGATCATCGCCAACACAGCCAATTATTTTTATTTTTTGAAATGCCGGATGCTATTTCGGCAAAGTATGAAATAATCGTCCTGATGAGGTTATTATGTAAATGATGTGCATGTTACTGTGAATGACCGAAATCGGTGGTTGTTGACTTTCACCGGTGAATGTTGACAATCAAATTAGTCGCTTTGGTGAATGTCCGAAATATTTATTACATCCGATTTGATATTAATTTATTCGTGGATATAATTACATTTATTCGATATTTTAATACTTACTGACGAAAAATTAGAACAAACATCAGCGTTTGGAGTATCGGGCAAATATGTATCGGGCAATGGCACTTGACCTTAAAAAAACATCAGTGTAGGGTATACCGGGCAGTGGCACTTAACCTTAAAAGAACAGTGTATGGTATACAGGGCAAACGTATACCGGGCAGTGGCACTGAACCTTAAAGAAACATCGGTGTAGGGTATACCGAGCAATGGCACTTTATCTTAAAAAAACATCAGTGTAGGATATGCTGGGCAAATGTATAACGGGCAATGGAACTTAACCATACTTAGTATGACTAGACCATTAGTAAATGTCCGAAATATATACTAGGTTTAGTGCCACTTTTGCTATAGCTTTAATATTTAAAAAAAAATAAACAAAGCGCTTGAATCAATTTTAAACTGATAACAAAATTATTGCTTTAAAATTAAAAAAAATAATAATAAAAACTGCGCCAGATAAGAGTAATTGAAGTAGTTGCTTTATGCAGCGCACGTGCTGAAAAAAATTTAAGAAAAAATTATCCAGGGGCATTTAAAAGTGGATGAATATCCCAAGACACCTTTTTTAATACTTATTGTGCTCTTGTTATTATATTGTTTTCTCCATAATTTTGAAAACCAGAATTTCCGATAAACTATTGCTATATAAGATAAAAAAGTGTCAAATGAATGGTTTAAGTACAGTATATTTTGGTTTTATTTACGAGAAATATTTCGTATAAAGTTTAAAAATTGTATTTTTTTTTCTTACCAGAAATGTCGTTACGTTAGAGTACAGTAATTTTACAGGAATTCTTCTTTCCAAACGACTGTTGCAAAATGTCTTAAGAAAGAGATAATATTAAATTAATTCTTTTTAACAACAATTCAAAGCAAGTTGAACCATTTTAAAACAAAATATATTAAGTGATACTACTACGTTTTGGTTATAACATAACTAATCAAAATGAAATAATTCATTCCCACTTACAAAGAAAAATAAACAAATAAATATAGAAATTAGTGCATACATATTTTTTAAATATTTTATTTGGAATTTATATTTTTGTAGAACTATATTGGTTTTATTAATAGTATTTTATCTGGAATGTACTATTTACACAGACGGTTTTCCTTACAATCTAAAAATGAGAATGGAAAAAAATAGTTTCTAAATACTTCAAGCAAATAACAAATTTTTTATTACTTTGCAAATCAAATTAAAAATCGTATTTTAATAAGAGCTCCCTTTTTGAAAATTTAATACATTTCTTATTTATAAGGTCTTTATTTTGAGCCAATTTAAATAGAATTATAACAAAATGCCCGAGAGTAATATATCCTTATAAGTTATCTTTACACATTTGATTTTAATATTGATGTGATTATTTTTAAAAGCCCCAATTTTAAAGATATTTTTTGTTAAATACATACCGCAATTTATCCGTCGCTTTTACATGTTTAGAAAATTATAAAAACATTTTATATAATGCATAATTTAATTTGGAGATACTCTTTAGACTGTCAGCAAAAACTTTATATTTAGAGGAATCGCATTTAACTTTAGAGGACGTATTTCTTTTCACCAAATTTACTTTATCAACAATTTAAAATGTATTGAATGATGTAAAATTAAATTTATGTGATTTTAATAAGGTGCTATAAATACATATATTTAATTTAACCACATTTTTTATTTCTGAAAGCTTTTCTTTTGACAATAACGATGCATTTCCCTTATATATAAATCATAAATATTCTTGAATTTAATTATTTCTAATTTATTTGAGTATCATTTCATCTTAAGGATAAAAACAAAAAAAAATGTTTAAACAATAAATTAATTTTGACGGAGCTTATTTGAAATATGTTAGTTCAAAATTAAATAGAGATTATTAAAAATGTTTGGTCATAAATACTTTAAATCATTTAAAAAATAATGCTTTAAACCATATGAAACTGATAAGAAAATAGTAAATTTTAAATAATTTCATTATTTAATAAGATATTTTAAGATCAGTATTTAATTTCTGTTATTTTATGGAAACTTATTTATTTTTATTTAGAAGCATTTTTAACATATTACATTAGGTAAAAATAATTTTATAATAAAAAAGCATTTAATTATTGTCTTTTTTAAGCCACACTTTATTTAATTATTAGAGGTTACATGATTTATACAACAGTTAAACACTCATTCATTTTAATGAAACTTATTTATAAATCAATTGATTGAATATGGTGTATGATGCTTTGCTTTTATACTCCTTTGAGATCCATTTTTTATCCATTAAGGATCTATTTTTTACATCATGAAATTTTCAGTACGCATTTAATTCAGTTACTATCTATTGCTTAATGCAATTATGAAATTATTTTTATATTGTGTTATTTGCTTCGAATAAACAGATGGTAAACATATGAGAAACAAAAGTTGCTAAATTTAAAATATTTGCATTATTTTCACCAGTTTAACTACCTTTTTAAAGCCCATTTCGACCAAAATACCATTTTCTTGATTTTATATATAATAAAACTATGACCTAATTCTCTTTAGGAAACCGTTCGAGTTTTGTTTCTACGTCAAATCGAATTGAAGTTATGATGATTTAAAATCATCATTTATTTTGATTATTACATTGTTAACTGTGCCTTCTTTATGATTTTTCTCCAAACTAATTTTTGAATTATTTTTGTTTATATCAAATGCAATATTGCAAAATGATTTTCTTTCGAGTTACTTGAAATTTTGCATGCATGTTTAATATACATTTAACAAGAGAACAGACTACGGACTAGATGATTAAACTATTATTTTTGCATTTTCCAGCTAAAATAAAAATAACTGATTGCAATTTTTGCCCTTTTGCCCCAAATAAGTTTTGGCATTTGCTGTAAAACATATAAAAATCAATATAATATCTAATGCGTAATCTATTCCCTAAGTTAAATTGTTAATTGAATATTATAAATCTTTAATAATGAAAAAATAGTAAATTTCAACAAAGCTATGTGATTTTGAAAATATGAGGGATTTTGGTGGTTTCTTCCCATGTTTTCCAGAAAAATTATTTTCTTTATATTTGTTTCTATATTTAATACCATGTTTTCCAGTATTTTTCAATCATAATCCAGGTAATATATTCCAAATAAAAAATTTCTAAATTTGCCTCCAAATGTAATCGTGTTTCTTTAATGATTTCCTTACAGACAAAGTCATTATTTTTGTCTTGGTTGATTTGAATAAAGTTTTCAGGCTTATCAGTTCTATCTTTTTCCATTCCATCTGCTTAAATGTGTTTCCCTAATAGACCTTGAGTCAGTAATTTGATATCAGACTTGTAGTTTACTGAAATTTTAGTAATATTAGCTCATATTATGTTTTCTGTTTTTAAATGCCTCAAATAAAATGCTAGAACTAGAAGATGATTGTTGTCAATGAGCCAATTAAACAAATTTTGTTAGAAAATTGTCAGATTTTACAATTTTGTTGCGTTTTTTATCTTGATGATGTTATTACTTTCTGTACAACAGTGTGAAAAATTTCAAATCAAATAATGGTAAATTTACGGTAAAACACATAGAGTGCCGGCATTTTTTTAACATTAAACCCCTTCGTGTCGTAAAAATTTACGGAGCAAAAAAAAACTTATAAACTGAATTTTTACAGTAATACTTACTGCATATAGACGCATATATATACGCATATATAAGCGTGTATGCTCATTACGTGAAAATACGGATTATAAGACCTTTTAAAGGTGAAGAACGTATAGCACAACTTGGATGACATCACAAAGATACATTCATGTTCCCATTTCGAATTTTATTTCTGTCCTATAGTCCGAAGATCTACAGTCCGATTGCGGCTCACATGCAAGATTAAGCTCGACTCTATCGGATCAAAAGAGTGTTTGCTGTTATGGAAGAGCATTTTGGAGATCACATTCTAGCTCTGTTGTACACAGATGCCACTGGAATGAGACTCATTTGGCCACAATATTCTCCAGACCTGAACGCATGTGACTTATATTTGTTGGGCTATATTAAGAACACTGTGTACAGAAATAGCCACAAAACCATTGCTGAGCTGAAAACTGTCATTCAAGAGGTCACCATCAATCTCCCGCATTTCAGCGAGTTGTGCAGAATTTTGCTATATCATAGCCAATGATGGCAGGCATATCGAACATGTCATGAACTAAATTCGAATATCGTTAGTGAGAGCAGTGGTGGCTCTGAGGATAGATTGTACTCCTCACGATGAGGTGGACCGGGTTCGAATCCTAGCGAGGGCCAGTCGATACGAATTCCACTCTTTTCTGGCACCGACTACAGTGCTGACATAAAAATATGCTCAGTGACAGACTAATCACGGATTAGAGTTGTCGTTTGATCTAGCTTGGGAGGTTTTCATGGTTTTCCTCTCCATGTTACGCAAATGTGAGTTAGTAAAAATACTTGATTCTGGAGTCCTCCTTTTTTGAATTGGGTTAAAATTTGCAAGGCTACGGAGACAATTGCAAGGTTAGATTGGTAGTCATAAACATAAAATTGGGGTCGGCTGTTCAACGACGGTTATAAAATATAAAAAAATTTAAGTGACGTTTACATGTTGAATATAGTTTGTGTACTCAAAAGTTTTTAGGCAATTTACACCTTTTCTCATATTGTTCAATTATTGTCACTCTATGTGAACCTTTTACGTACAAAATGCATTTCTTGAATTTTCTAAGCACAGAAATCAATTTTTAGCTTATTGTTAATAGTGTCTGAATAAAAAAATAGTTTTCTTGAACTTCATCTATCTTTATTAATCCATTTTGCTTGTAATCTGTAAGGAAAATAAATAATGGTTAATTTTACAAATGAGCATGGTATGAGAGAATTAACAGGATTTGAAAATATTGAAAACTATAAGGCTAAAGCAACAAGTTTAAACGAACATGATTTGAATACTTTAAAATTCATTTTTGATAAATGTAAGACATGCATACTATGCCCGCATGTAAAAAATTACAGCAATAGTAACTTTTAGGAAGAAACTTTTTTGATTTAATTATAACACATTTTAAAAACAAGATATTATTATTTTTCTTTTCTAAAGATTCTTCAAATGGTATTTGCAGATATCAATTAAAAAATTATACCATTAAAGCGAAAAAAAATAAGAAAATTTAAAAATAAAACGTTAATTATAACATTTCTTAGAAATTCTATTATATTGTCTTTTTAAAATATATGAGTTTTAAATAGTTTTAGAAATATAAAATCTAAAAATATGCACTATTTATGTATCTTCAAAACTACACCATAATTGTTTTTTGACTTTAGTCCACGTTTGAAAATGAATATTTTAAATTTTATTTAAAAAGCATTTTGTACTAATAATGCAAAGAAATAAATAAAAAAATAAAAGCAAATTACAATTAAGAAAGTGCAAAACAAACAACTACGAATAAATCTCAAAAATTAATTCTTTGAAACATTTTTTAAGCTTTTAAATTATTTATGCAAATGTTCTTTTACTTTCTCAGTTTGTTATTTTCTTATTTAAAAAAAATTCTTTTACGAATAATATAAATTCTAGTGAATATTTCTTGATTTTAATATTTATAAATATTCATCAGTTTTGAAATGAGTTCAATACGTTTATTTCTACTTCTAGATGCTGCTTACAAATTAACTATTCATAATTAAGAAATCATTATAATAATATAAAAAAAAAATCTATTTTCTGTAAAATGTTTTAAACCATTAATTGCCACTAAACAAAGGGCTGTAACACAAGAAAGTGAATTTAATTTATTATTCCAATTACTTTTTTTCAATTAATTAAAAAGGCTTTTTAAATTTAGAAATTAAAACTAATGTGTCGAGGTAGTTTAAGGTTGACATTTCGATTGTTAGTGTATATTGAAAGCCAAGTTATGTCTAAATGTCCATGGATATTTATTACTCGCAGTAATAAAACGCAGTGTGTTGTAAGAATTTCAAAAAAGGCACATAATTGTATTTAAATAAAAAAGCGCTATGTTTGTTACATATTTTACATTTATTTAGATATAAGAAATTTTCCATTTTTAGCGTGCATTAAATATTAGCATAGTATTGAAAAATTCAGATAGTGTACTGCATAATGATTTTGTCTGACTTTCCTTATCGCTTTTTACTTGAACTCCTTACCCTTACAAAAATAAGTTGTTTTTGAGGTTGTTTAAAGGTTGACAGATGTAAGAAATACACCTGAGGTAGAAAATGAGGTTAGGTTTGCTCAGAAAATATCCTCTTAAATAACCGCAATTTTAACCTTACAAAATTATCCTTATATTTAACTCGGAAATAATTTTAGTTTAAATCGGATGAAATTATTCAAATCTCAAATATACATATTTGCTTGAAGTGTAGAAAAAAAATCCCAGCATCTCAAAAACTACCTCCCCCAATTGGTTGTTCTCAAGCAGAGTTCCATCAACCTCAAAACAGCATCAAGTGTGAATAAAACAATTTCATATACCTTGATTATACACCTCTTTGGGTGGTTTATTTTTTATGCTGTTTTGATACAAACTTCGAATAAATCTCAAATCAACCATTTTTTTTATCTCCAATGAGCTGCACAACCAGTCTTTTTGATGAGCAGACCTAGTGCGTTCTCCAGAAGTGGTATCCACTCTTTCAGGACCACCACAATGGGTGAGATACCGTTGGTCATGTTAATTTGGACGTCTAGTTTCTGCCACACTAGATGGCAGCAACGAGAATCTATTTGGATGCTAAAGTGCGCTAGGAATTTAATTTTGTCGGAAATGCCAGGAGTCAATAAGGCACTCCAGGGATCTTTTACATACCGCATAATAATACGACAAGGCCGCTGAGGATTTTCTTCATCCCGAAAATCCGGTGTCTGGGCCGGGGATCGAACCCGCACACTTGGGCTTAGAAGGCCGACGACAAACCAACTGCACCACCCGGCCACTCTACCTTGAAACCTAATAATGAAATCAACCTTGAAACCTGAAACAACCCTCATATAAACCTCAAAAGTACTTTAAATATTTCTGGGACTACACATGTTAAGGTTTCGAGATTTAATTTCTCTCAATTTATTGCCAGTTAATAGGGTAGAAATTTTTATTGTTTCTATGAAATATATTGTAAAAAAATATGCTTTGAGGTATAATCTTAAATTTGTAAAACAAAAAGGTTACTAATAAAGTTAATAGAAAATTACCAGACTGTTGATAAATAATTATTGGATGGGATTAAATGTCCCTATAATATCAAGGATAAAATTAACATCAGCTAGAGAAGACACAACTACGAAGAATATTGTTCTGTACGCTAATGCTACCGTTGTGCTGGCATTGGCCATCTCGCAAGAGAATCTCAAAGAGATGCAATCTGCAGACTTTGTTTCTCAAATAAACACAATATCCATGAATGCGAGGAGAGGTCTGATTGCGTGAACTGCAAACTAGCAAATAAAAAATATGGAATGAAAAATCTCGAAACCAGCCATAGCCCATTTGACAAGCAGTAGAGCCAGTATCAGAGAGCACAGGCTGTCTAAGTCAGAAACACCGATTATGGCAAGTGGTATAATTAAACATCTTACAATAGGGCATCTTAACCTTCATTCATTCGAGTCTGGCAATCATACAACATAATCTTGATATAAACGACTAAATTTTCAAATCATCAGTCTCAACGAACCCTACTTTCAACAAAATGGTCAAATCACGTTCTTCTCAAACGAACTTAAAATTTATTCATTCAGAGAGAAACCTAGAGCAGCGGTTTTGTTGGGAACGGGAATTAGAAATGATTCCCTAGTTATCTGCCATAGCGATTGTGTGCTTCCTTCCAGATTCACTCACAGATGTTTGTCATTTACCTGACTCAATGGGTTCAACACTTAATAACCTGGACTCTCTTTTGGTCAAATACTCCCAATATAATGTTACACTGTGTGCTGATGTTAACTCTAAATCTAAGATCTAAGATCCGAGGATTGAATGGACATGATTAATACATTTCTGTCTTAACTTAAGCATGGTATATGCAGATAACTTTAATATTCTTTGGCTGTCTCATTAGTTAGGGCAAGCAGATTTCTGCAATCATTAAAATGCAGCCATAATAAAATGAAATGTATGTTTTAAGTCGCATTTTGTGCAATTATTTTGTTGACAATCAAAACAAAAGAAGGTATCGTAATTAAAGGGCTTAAAGATTGGCAATTTGAACCGCCAAGAAAGTTTAATAGCTACCAGCACTAATATGTAAATGAACAAAATAAATAAATGCGAATTCTAAAATAAATAAATACGTTTGCAAATTGATGATGATCACACGAAATAGAGAATCACAATACTAAGATGCATTTGGGGTTAGGATGATATGATTCGAACTCGCTACCTCCACCTTTAAGACTTTCTGTTGGAGAGCGATAAAACCGGGCAATTGAATTTATATAAGATGTGGAAAATATTTGTCCTATAAGCATGACTTGTACTCCATATAGATTATATGTACAATTTTAAATCAAATTCTTTTAATCCCGATTATTTGATTTGTGTTTAAGCCTGTTACAGGCTCGTATAATATTTTTTATTCACATTGAAATTAATTTTGGGGGGAGGGGCGATCGGAGCTTAGTTGGAAAAGCTGCTTACTGAAAATAAGAATCTGAAATGTGGACTAAGATGATGGTTTTGTGAAATAAAATCACTGAAATTATATATACCAGCGGGTGACCGAGCTCCGCTCGGAGAAAACAGGTATCGAAGCTAACTCGAAGATTTAAATTTTCAATTGTGATTTATCAAAACAATACATGCCATAAGAAAATTTGTGAAACCATTGGTGAAAAGATAACCGGTTAAAGTGCACCATTGTAAACTATCTAAACAGAGTTTGGAAAGGGAACTATTCTATACAAAGGTAAAGTTTGAAAAGTCATAGGAAATAAAATGTAATTGATAACAAAAAATTATACAATTAAAGAAATGGTACAAAGTGAGCAGTGTAAAGATTGAAGTGTGTTGAAGTTCAATATTTTTGACAAATTTATTTAGAAAAACCAGACATATATACATACATAAGAAACATATTATAAACCTATAACAGCATAAACATAATAAACATTAATCATCGATTGCGAAGTCTTCTATGTTGTCCAGGTAGTTTCTTGTCGGAGAGGCAGGTGCGGCTGGTGAGTTTCTCTTGTTCAGGACTTCCTTCCATACGACGTTTCGGGTGTGGGTTGGATTCTCAGGAGGCAGCAGGACCTTCAACACACTTTGACGCTTGACTCTTGAAAACGCGACGTAGAGCATTCCGTGCAAGAAGACCGTCGTGAGGAGAAGCACGCCGACGAATTCGAATGTTTGGCCTTGTGACTTGTTTATCGTAATGGCGAATGCTGGAGTAACTGGGAATTGGTGCCGTTGCATAGTTGCGCCAAGCTGTGATTTGCTGGGGTCGAGGGTGATCCTTGGAAGGTGTACTTGTCGGCCTGCGTGTTCACCGGTGATGATCTTAGCCTTGTTGATGTTGTTGCAAAGTTCGGTGACAATCAATCGTGTTCCGTTGCACATTCCTTCAGAGACGTCCAAGTTTCGGAGAAGCATGATAATGGCGTTCTTCTTGAGCTTCAGATTGTGTGGAGGCAAGTCGGCGATGTTGATCGAGTTCAGGAATTCAGGCGCGAATTGAATTCCCCCTTCATGTTGATCCTTTACCGAGTCGAAACTTGTGTATGTCTTCTCTTCGCCTGGAAGCATAGTGATAATCTGCTCGTTGATCTTGTCCTTATCGTCGTTCAAAGGTGCAAGAATAACGCGATTCTTCATTGCTTCGTAGTTCCCACTTCTGAGGCATGGTCCGAAGATTTCATCGATGAGGTTACCACCAGAGCGAATTTCTTCTGGGACTTCTATTTCGCCGAGTTCATTCACTTCGAGTTCCCCGTCGCCGAGCTTTAGCAGGTATTTCGCGAATTCTTCTTCTTCGGGATCAACGCGCATGTTCAATGTTCCTCGTATTATCAGCTCTACGGAGTCTTTCACTACGGCGGCGTTGTTCCTTTAGGCGAATGTTGCGGCCCCTCATTGTTTCGTTTTTTCGTTTGCGTCTTTCATAATCGCGGTATTTTACTCGTTGAGATGCATTAAGTTCCATCAATATATCCGACATTCGTTCCTTGCTACCTACGCTGCTTGACTGCTCTTGTCGGGCGCAACGGCGTTATCATCGGGTCTTGGATATTCAAAGCGTGCATATTGGTCGAAGATGTGAAAGATGCGGCTTCAGATGGTCCCGACATGTTCAATTGGTCACTGTTCACAACGAATTCGTAAATTTGCTTCCGTTCATCCGCTTCTTGAAAATTCTTGTCCAGGAAAAGGCGTCGATGAGAGAGGTATTGTCGAGCATAAAAGACGATGTAAACTCTGCAGGAAGACGCGTCATCTTGGTGGTTGTAAGCGTTGCGAGGTTTCACGATGCATCCTTTCAGCTTTTCATTCGTAACAACGGTATTCAAAACATGTCGCAGTATTTTTCTCAAAACAGCATCGATGGGCAGCGGGTTGTCGACTGGATCGCAGACTAATAGTTGACGTTCTCCATAGCTTGCTTCGTAAATTCCTAGCATCCAGTGCTCGCCTCTATCCATTTGAGCTCTCTGGTGAATGGGAATGAGTAGCACGTCGAATCCTTGTTGAACGCCGTATAGATAGTTGGAAGCCTTGTTCTGGTCGCTGATATCGTTGAGAAGAGCCATTCCTTCATAAGCGCCATCCGCTGTTGTAACGTAGAAGCGTGCGACAAATTCAGGGTGAAGTACGGCAACTTTGACGGTCGGGTAAGCTTGTTCGGCGTAATGGAGAAGCATTCTGACAATGACGGTATCTTCTAGTTGTCCATTTGCGGGTAGAATTGAGTTGGTCGCTTGTTGTTCCAAAATTCCGGCTCCTTGAAGAATTTCATGTAGAGGTGCGTTCTGCATGTTGAAAATGTAGCTTGAAATCTGATGAATGTTGAAATGTCAGACTTTGTTGACGGTGATTTTAACACAAAAGTTAAACTTTTCTCCACTTTGATAAATGTAAACTAATGCGAACCTTACAATTAAATTATTAATTCCTTCGTATATTATTGGTTTAAGTTGTCGAAAATTAATATTTCAATTGTAAGGTTCGCATTAGCATACATTTATAAGAGTGGAGAAAAGTATCTATATCCATTATGGCGAACTAATAAAGTTTGAAAATATCCTATCTGTAACTCCGAACTGCTCGACCGTAGCGCTTCAAAACCGGCGCCAATCGATTCCTCGTGGCCAAAAACCCCAGACCCCCAAGTTTACCGGAGTTTATTAATTCTGGGGCGATTTTCGACTTGGCAACCATTCCTCGTATTATAGTATAAGATATATATATATATATATATATATATATATATATATATATATATATATATATATATATATATATATATATATATATATATATATATATATATATATATATATATATATATATATATATATATATATATATATATATATATATATATATATATATATATATATATATATATATATATATATATATATATAATAACAGGGCTCCAACCCTGTTATCAGTGTTGTTTTAGCTTGAAATAATTGCAGTCATAAGCCATCATACGTCCTAAACAGGTTTATTAAATGTAGGCTGGTATTGCTGACAGTTGACGTCCAAGCTCCCTACGGGAGGGGAGCTGACAAGACTCCGGACAATTCCGGCACAGCTTATTTGGATCACATCATGATGAAAAGGACACGCATATATATATAAACTATGCGTTCTTACGTTTTCAAATGAAGAGTTATTTTTAGAATCGTTCCCTTTTTCACTTCCATATAAGGAAGCAGAAATGATTTTCCTTAATGCGTAAGGATACAAGGAATGTACGAATGTGCCTTTTTACTTCAAATCTATGTTGGTATAAAACGTAAGAACGCATAGTTTTGCGTGTCCTTTTCATCTTGATGTGATCCCGATAAGCTGTTCCGGGATTGTCCGGAGTCTTGTCCACTCCCCCTCCTTTGCAGGAGTGGGGACGTGAATTGTTAGCAATACCAGCCTATATTTAAATAAACCTGTTTAGAACGTCTGATGGCTTATGACTGCAATTATTTCAAGCTAAATACAACACTGATAACAGGGTTGGAGCCCTGTTATTACATATATATATATATATATATATATATATATATATATATATATATATATATATATATATATATATATATAGATAGATAGATAGATAGATAGATAGATAGATAGATATATTGCGGATTATAAGCCCTTATCAACATGAAGAAATTAAAAAAGAACGACGTCACAAAGATATCTTCATGTTCCCTTTCGAATTTAATTTCTGTCCTATCGTCAAAAGATGTAAAGCAAAAGATCCTAGTCTCACAGTGGACTGATCGTTAAGACACAGTACCCAGCAGGTCACCGAAGTCAAGCATCACTGGCCGCGGTCAGTGTGCGGGTGGGTGAAAACTTGGATCAGTTTGCGTAGGGACCGAAGGGTATTGGTCCGTATTAGTTCTCGTTAAACTGTTCTATCATGAAGTGCTCGCGGGGGTGCCATCCCCTCTGTAGAGGATCAAAATTGCGATGGCATGTCTTCGGATCATCCTAAGAGATGTTTCCCAAACTGTCGCCAATAGCCCATTGCGCAGCTCTCACGTGGCGTATATGAACTACAACAACAAGACATCTTATAAGCTCTGGCCAATTTGAAAGCAGATCACGACATCACAAGACTGCATCCATGGTTATTGTGGGATATGAACCCAACACCTCCATGCTTTGCAGCATATAGCAGAAGTGCGATACTCAACGGTCGCAAATTTCCCCTCGTCGCTTATCTTATTTATCATGTGATATTCGTCGAATTCATTGTGATTTATGCATTGCAAAAATAGTCATTATTAAGAGGACCTCTCACAGAGCCAAATCAAAAAACAGAGAGAGGTACTGTCTTGGTTGTAATTCTTTGGTCGAGAGGTACTGTCTTACCACCAGCATTATCCACTGTAAAGGTGGCGAGTTCGAATGCCACCGTAGCCCTATATCATTTTCTGACCTCCATTAACTTGTGATATTTGTCCTTCTGCTTGATAAAGCGTGATAAGTGCTGCTTGCTAAGCATACATGAGGAGATATGTATGTGATATGAATATCAATATGTGTGTGATAAGAATTCGCATATTTTATTAAGTAAATAAATAATTTAGTAAACTGAGTATCTCAGTTCTAGCTGTCTGGCAGTTCTGCTAAGGGCTCGATAGCGTGGAGGTAGCGAGTTCAAATCTCATCTCAACTCTGGATAAATCTTAGTATTCTCCTTTTCTACCTTGTTCTATCGTTTCATACACTTGGCAAGAGCCTTAGGTTTTTAAAGTGTACTTTAATACAAGTATAATTAATATCAGTCTTCATAAGTTGATGTAATGATTAATAATAAACTTAAAAAGTTGCTCCAGCAAACTCTTTGTTGCGTGTAGAAGTAGGTTCGAAACCTCCAGTAACCTGGGATATATATTGTGATCTTTTTCTCCGACCTGAGCTATCAGTTCTCCAACTTGACAAAAGCTTATAAGCCATAATTTGGAATGAGCACACAAGTGAGCATACATGCATGTAAGAATAAATAAATAAATGTTAAAATAAATAAATCAAAAGTAGTCATAAAGTTTAATAAATTGCTACTTGTTTTGTAAAGTGCGACTTATGCTTATAATTCAGAATTTTATACTATAATGGGGGAGTAATTCACAGTTCTCGAATATGATTTATCGGTAAGATACATTTTTTTCAGTATTTTTCTAAATTTTGTTGCTTACAATTTTGTGATTGATATTTTCAGAGAAAAAAATTCTGATGATTTTACTTTATACTTGTATTCGCTACTTTTAATTAATGCAGTGCAGTTCGAATCATATTTTGAATATATATTTTTTTTCACTTTCATTTAAATTGCCAGCAACTTGACCTGATACTATTTAGATAAAATAAAAGCACATTTGTTTTGAAATGATCTATGAAGAATATTTAATTTCGGTAAATAAGTGCATCCAGCCTCATTCCATTGTCCTTTTTGCTAATAAAGCCTTTTTGCTTTTTGCTTATAACTTATTTATCTGTACTGTAAATTTTCCATTTGAATTAATATTTTCTTGTTGAATTAATATTTTCTTCAAAAAGGCTAATAAAGCCTTTTTGCTTTTTGCTAATAACTTATTTATCCCTACTGTAAATTTTCCGTTTGAATTAATATTTTCTTGAAGCTCTTGATTTTACCATAAAATCTCATATTACTCAAGATTTATCGCAATCATAATTCGTATTCGGCCAAACGCTTATGAAACGAATATTTTATTATAGACTAGCCGCAAAGGCGGCCAGCTGTCCGCCACGCTAAAGGTTTCCACAAATAAAGTTTTTTAAAACATAGCAGGAAGTCTGAAGATTAGTGGACAATTAAAGTGTTTCTGTCCTGCAATTTTGTCTTCATATCCAGTTCTGCAGCAGATGTGTTATAGCTCTTGAGGATGTTTGAAGATGTAACTTTGCTATGGTAACCTAACCTATAATATAACTATCAGGTGGAGACTTGTTTTTTTTTTTCTTAAAAAAAGGCCTCAGAAATTGTAAAAGCATACAAAAGTTGCTTTAAATACATGAAAAGAACACGAAAACGAATTAATTTTTTATGGTATCTATTTCTCTATAATTTTTTTATGGTATCAATTTCTATTTCTATATCGCTACAAAAATTAACGTCGGGTAGACTATATTTGAGGGTGCCCCTTGATTCTCGCCAAGTTGTGATCGCCAAGCTGGGCGATGTTGAAACCCAATCGTGATTCTCAACGGTTTAGATTTTAGCGTTATTAATGTTCAACGGTATACGTAATTTCAGAGGTCCATTAGTTCTTCGTTAGATACCGGCTGGTAAGGTTACTTTTACTTCTGGTCAATAAGATCGAAGGTATGTGGGCAGTCATAAAAAGGGACTTTATAAAAAAATGTCATCACCAGTTCGGTACCACAAACGCCTTTTTCGATTCATATTTCGCCGAATTTATGTGACGATGGAGGTACACAGATTCTATTCACGATAAATTTAGACAGTATCTAACTGTTATTAGATAATTCTGTGCACCTAAATCTGAGAATATTCAAGCTTAATGAAGAAGTGAGTTGTTGTTTTTTTCCTTTTCTTTCTGCACCTACTCCATTAATTTTTGCTTCGATTCAAAATCCTTTTTATTGGATTTATTAATTTTGCTTATATTGGGTTCATTGCAAGCTTTATCCGATGTTTTGTTGAAATTTTCCAATGTTTTTTGAAATATCATTATGTTTCGGCCGTTATTTCTGTTACCACGGTGTTCCGCGCAAACAGGAATAGCGCCAAACATAAGTCACCAATTTCGCCAAGGGGCATCCTCAAGTATAATTTTCCCTTATCGTCTTCGCTTAAGAAAAAAAAAAGAGAGTGGAAAGAAGAAGAAAAACTTATTATAACAATTATGAACAGCGATAAATATATCAAAGCGTAGCGTTCTATTTACGTATCTAATATGTTGCCACATTTTTAGTACAAAAGTTAAAGTTTTATCCACTTTGATAAATGTAAACTAATGCGAACCTTACAATTAAATTATTAATTCCTTCGTAAATTATTGGTTTAAGTTGTCGAAAATTAATGTTTCATTTGTAAGGTTCGCATTAGCATACATTTATAAGAGATATGCATTTTTTAATAGTTTTTTGAATATGGCTCTTTGAAGACGAAAAAGCATAGATTTTCTTACAAAATGACTGATAACTAAAAAACTAATCCAAATTTTTGAAAAAGAAAAAAAATACTTCTTCATTATGTCAAAACACAATTATGTGTCGAGTTTCGAGCCTGGGCGAGGCTTCTGGGGCGATATATTGTGATTACAGACACACACACACACACAGCCGCTTTTATTATTATGTATAGATAACGAGTAATTTTTGGCGAACTAACATCACATTGCAATAAATGATATTTTTGTCTGTCACTTAAAACGACACTTGCATTTTAATTGGCCCTCCTTGTGACTTTACATTATTAGAGTTATCAAAACAGACTTTAAGAAATTCAACTCACTAAAAAAATTGTTTATACTTTGTATTTTCTCTCCCTGTTTGTCAAGACTTACCAAGATTATAATTTATCAAGTAAATTGGCATTCAGTGCATAAATTTTTCTTTAACTAATTCCTTTCGACATAACATTATTTGAGTTTCCTGAAGGATGTTTTAAGATAAATACGTATTTTTGCTTATGAAATATAAAACTGTTTTCGTAATTTAGAAACCAAACCTTTAAGATTTTTCCTTTGTGAAATAAAAATCTGATCATTAGAACAAAATTTTCGGGGTGATATATTTCCAATCTGGCTCATTTACCACCACCGAATTTTGTGCGAATTTGTTCAGAAAGACCTATATGTGGGCCATTCAATGCACATATGGTAAAACTCCAATATTTGAAATATACTGACGAAACATTTGGTTCAGTATTAGCTTTGTTTATTTGTTATAGATCTCCCAAATTATTAAGAGAAGAGTTTCTGAACAACAAAATTTATGTTATATAGAAAATAAAAATAAAAATACATATTCTGCTGAGTTGGTCCTTAAGCAAAAGCTTTACATGTTACTATACAAACTTAAGAGAGTCAATATTTAACAGTATTATTCCATTTCGGAGAGGCGTAAAAAATCGCCAAATTGTCATTGCAAATTCTGATACTTAGCTTAGCAGAACATGCGTCTCTTCGCGCGTGAGCCAAGGAATAACCAAAGTTCATGCAGACGCTGATAAAGACGTTCTGGATTAAATTGGAGATATAACTGTTTTGATTCTTAGACAATGAATATTTATTGCTCAATTATTTGAGCTTCTTATAATTAAATTTGCAATAAAATTTAATAAGACACTAGTCACTACTTATATCTATTTTGTTCACTTTTCTAAGTAAGTAGATTTTGAAGTATTTCGAGATATCGTAGAGTCAAAATACAAGACAGCATAATAGTATAAACACAAATCGCTAAAGTGAGACTGGATTTAAATTTACGCGTTACTCTTTCTTTTACTCTTGCATGTTTGCATTTTTAGATCTTAGTCACTACTTATATCTATTTGGTTCACTTTTCTAAGTAAGTAGATTTTGAAGTATTTCGAGATATCGTACAGTCAAAATACAAGACCGCATAATAGTATAAACACAAATCGCTAAAGTGAGACTGGATTTAAATTTACGCGTTACTCTTTCTTTTACTCTTGCATGTTCGCATTTTTAGATCTTGAGTTATTTGGGACATTTTTAAGTATTTGACGAAAATAAGTGTCGAAGATTTCGTTTTTGAAATATTCTAAATTGTTCATTGCCGCTGTCGATGGGTAATAAAACAAATTAGCGAATTCGCTAAAATCAAACTGTGCAATTATTTTCTATAGATGAATAACGTCAAATAAAATAACTTTTGTGAGCCAATGTATTTTATTTGTAGGATTATTTTGGCAAAGCGAAACGAAATTTTATTGTAATAAATTTCTTTAACGTAAAAAGAATACTTGGATTTAAAGCAGAAATGCATTTTAAAGAGAGAAAACAAATTGAAAAATAATTTAATTTAATGGATAAATAAACTTCAACATAACCAAATAAGCTAGTATTTACGTTAAAAAGTTAAAAGCCTACATTCATGTGATACTGTTAATTAGTAATTAAAAGCTTTTTTTTATTGCCCATCATTTTTATCACTTTTAAGCTAGGAGAAATATATTTTACAGTTAAAATATCTTCTTTTCTTAAAATTTAGACTCAGGATTTGAGACTTAACTGATATAAGTGACAACTTAACTGATAAACTCGAAAAACATCTAATTTATGTAAGTTTACTGCACATAGCCGCGTTTGCTGCATAACCTCTCGGATTATTTTTTTGGATTATTTTTGTAAAATTCAAGATTTATTTAATTTTAAGGATAATGATATATAGTTAAAGATTTAAGAATTTGCGTTTAAAAAGATTTAAAAATTATTAATATATTATATTATATTAATATTATTATATTTGTAATATTATAATTATGTTTTGTAACAAAAGTGTTTGTATAAGAGTTTAATAAATGCTGTTTGGACAAATAAGAATGAGTATATTTATGTTAGAAGTTACCTGTGATACTTAAATATATGACATGATTCACAAACCAATCAGGTTAGACATGCACACAGGAGGTCGTTTTCAGGTATCCAATTAAATCTGGTCCAAAAACTGATTTATCGTGATTATAAACCAAGCCTAATGGCTGTAATGTTCCCACCAAAACCCACCAAAAACAATCCCGTCGTAAAGCCCTACCATACGATTTAAATCACATGGTTTGACCAAACCATGTGTTCTTCTCGAGTTGCAAATACCCGATTTTTTTTATGATTTTTTCTTATGTTAGCCAGTATATTTGTAATTAATTTTTTGATTCAACAAATGAATTTCTTGATTCAACATTAGCTTAGCTTTAATTGGATATTTAACAAGATTTCATCTTATTTTATTATTCTTTAAATATTTCCCCACTATGATGTTTCCATGAATTTTTTTTTTTAAAATGAGAAATGAAAAAAATATTGTTTTGATAACTGCTTAAAAGAAACTTACATAGAAGGGTGGCATAGAAGAAAAAAATAATGCGTGGAGTCCCTCCGCGTGGAAGAAGTTAAACTTCGCAACCTGCAACGTTAATTGTAGAAGAATCAGCAGTCGTAGAAGAATCACTAGTTCTATTGAACGACTCTTTTACCTGCTCCACTCGCTTCCGTGCTCTGTAATCACGGTAATATTGTGCATTTTTCCCTTGTCGACCTCTTGAACCAGAGGAAGTGCTTGTGGTTGCCTCATCATCTCGCCCTGGAAAATGTATTAATAATGTATGTGAATGCATCATAATGTAATTTCAGAAGAGAAAACCTAACAATCAATTGATATTCACAAGAGACGTATCTTGACATAACCTTAAATCCGTCGCATTGTCCGTGGGATTGTTTTCAATCATTTTTACAATTGTTATCCACTAAATTTGAAAAAAAAGTACTACCATATTAAATTATATGTGCATCAAAACAAACTAACAAAAATATTTATAGAAAAACAATACTTTTATGACTTTTATTATTTTTATGCTAGTGATAACCAAGACAATATGGAAATGAGTGAAGGAAAATTGGATTCTACCACGTGATTTCCCGGTCAATAAAAATGCAGAGTTAAACGTTTAACGCAACCTTGTTGGAAGTCGCATAAGAAGTACAACTTCAATAACACATGGAAAATATGGCAAAATGATCCAAAAAATATTAACAATCAGTATAGAGTATTGTAAAGTGCTACGAGCTCTCTGCTTTCGCTTATAGCTCTGTATTTCAATAGGTAAGGCTCAAGATTGGAGCTGAGTAGATAACACAAACAATCAGTATATATAAATTCCGAGTCATTGCGTGAAGCCTTTCAAAAGATATTAAATAAAATTAAATTTTTGACAATGGAATTTCGTGTTTTCAATATTGTGCCCACATTGCATGACGCCGAAAAGTGGCGATTGTTTCCAAACCAACTCATAGAAATTTGCAAACTGTAAAAAAATCCCCAACCCAGTGTGGTACTGCTGGTATCGAGTCATCAGACAACATTCATACAGACAGTAATCCGTATTTATGCATATATTGATAATACCTACTTCTCTGGTAATAAGTAGATAAAATATTAAATTGTATTTGATATGATTTTTTTAATTCAAACGTGACCATCTACACCAATTTTAATTTATATTTTATATTTTGTTTTCTTGAAGACAGTTGCTACACACAGAAATTAAGTGCTCTTTGCAAACAAAGTTTGTACACAAATTGCAGATTCTTTCATATCTCGATATCTCGGGCAATCTTCCTTTTGGAGCATTTTTTTCCAATATGCTAGTTTCAGTCAATAATTGTTTCTTATATCAACATATAGTTCATGATTCAATATTGGATTTCCAGCATGTAAGCTGGTGCCATCACTGATAAGTGAAAAAGCGAGATCTTTGATAAGACCTTGAAAATTTTTATACTCAGTTGGTGGACTTTTGTTTGATAGCAAAACAGTTATTGCGCTTATTGTGTCAAAATTTTTAGGGATATTGTTAACAATCTGAAATTATTTTAATTGTGGCAAAAATAATTCACTAAACTAACATCTTGTAAAAGTAAAACAGCCTCCACGTGGATGAATTTGGTAGGCTGACGTAACGAACATAAACTGGGGGGGGTTAACAGGGAGAATGCTAAAAGGAGTGATTTACTAAGAGAACCAGTCCCTCTTCCCTTCTCACGTGATTCAGGGACGATTTTTTTTCCTCTAGTAAACCCCATGGCCAGTCACTTACTATGGCGGTGGATTGTTGAGATATGTTTTGAACTATAAAATTCAATTAAAAAGAGGACCTTTTACGTTTCACAAATAAGATTTTTATTCTTTTGCATTCTTTTTTAAACATTTATTTGCAATTTCGATGTTAGCAAGAAAGGTTAAAGGATGAATATAAATGGTTTTCAAGTTGTAAAATAGCTACTATTTTTTTATATGTTTATTTAAATCGATAGATTATAATGCAGTTAACATTTATTTGCTGAATGAAAATTTATTGTATCACGTTTGATCCACACTACTTTGATTTCAACTGATGTAAAGACCAAAAAATAATAATTTCTTTGAATGGTTATTTTTATTTGTGTAAGCTGAAAAATTGGAAAATGAATTACGAACTAGGAAAAGTAGAGTGCTCTAATTATAAAAACACACCTAAACTCCAGGTGCAGTGGGATTACTGTCTTTTGCCTCAGTCCTCAATGTTTGAATCCTTCTCTCGCCCATTTACTCATTACGAATCCATTCTTGTATTTGCTGAAAAACTACAACTTAGTATTTTGCTTATCAGATAGCCCCTATATGATAAAACTCAGCCTCTAAAATATAAGAAACATGCCTTTTAGCATCTCAAGGCGCGAAATAAAACAAGTACTAGCTATGAAAAATGCTAGAAAATAGTTTGTCGAGGTATTGTTTTATCCTTCACGTCTCGCGGATATACTGTATTGGCATATGCCTAACTAGTGATGGAACTTAACATTTTGAAACATGCAGCGCGCTAATGTATATTATTTATATTCATGTAGCTAGTTTATTTTCGTGTTACTAGCACTCGTGCGAAAGAATAATCTGTAATACAATATTACATAACAATGTAATATTGTCATTGTGTTAATAAAAAAAAATTAATCAAAATTTAATCTGCAAAAATTGTTACATGTGTTTTCAACAATATTCATCATTTAAAAAATCATTTACTCTGAAATAACAGCAATTTCTTATGAGGGTCATGTTAATCCCAAAGAGCGGTTTCAGGTTATGCCCAAAATTCGGCTGTTCTAGTGTTAATAACCCTAGTCTAATTAATTTTTTCTAAACATATTGTATTGTAATTTTTCGTGTAACTTTATTAAACCAGAACAAAGCTTTTCTTAAATTATATCACCATTTTGCATCAAGAGTTTATTAATTTATAATTGGATAACGAAAAAAAACTCTTTAGGTATTAGAAATAATTTAATCCTTAATATATAAACAAGCTCAGAAATCAAAAACATGTTTTCACACCAAGAACTTTATAATAATCAATCAACCTAACTCAGTAGATACAAAATTAGAATTTCTCCTGATCATTATTGCTCGTTAGCAGTTATTGGAAATAAGACAAGCATTTATGATCAAGGTGAACTGTCATTATAGCGGAAAAACATCTGCATCCTTTCTAAGTTTTCATGTTTTTATCCCGTACTTCTTTGAGCTGGGAAGGTTCGAAATTTACCAAAATAATGACTATCATCTTGATGCTTGAAGGATGAAAGGTGCATTCAAGTGGCAAAATCTTAAGCTAATCAAGAACTTTTCTATCTTTTCTTGAGCATCCTTATTTATTATATTTGAAGTGCGATGAAAATTTAATTAAGTTTCTCATTCTCGCTTGAGAAGTAGAAACAAACAAACAAAGCAGAGGGGTGGAGTTTTGTGTTTTTAGACTTATGTCCTTATTCGCAATTCTGAAGGGTTAGTTATTTATTGATAAATTTTAATTTGAAATGCTTCGTTATCTTTTGAAATGATTTGTGAATTAATTAGAATATAAAAATTTCTAAAGATTCAAAATCTACTTTTAAAAAAAACTGAATATTACTTGCTTGTGTATTTGCAAAAACGATCCCCTTGATAACCCTTACAAAAAAATAGGCGATTTTGAGGTTGGTATGTGACAAAATATACACCTGAGGTAGAAAATGTGGATGTGTTTTGCTCCAAAAATAGCATCATCAATGAACCTCAATTTCAACCTCATAACGCCAACCTCATATATAGCTCGGCAATAAATCAGTTGATTTCAGTTAAATTATTCACACCTGAAATACATTTATTTGCTTGAAGTGTAGAAAAAAAAATAACATGTACACCTTTAAAACAACCTCCTTGAGTTGGTTGTTCCAAGTCAGATTTCTATTAACCTCAAGGCAACCTGAAGTGCGAATAAAACATCATACACCATGATTATAAACTTTGGAGAAATTAACTATTTAATGTTGTTTTTTAGTCTACTTCAAATATAACTCAAATCCACCTTAACACTTAAAAACGACCACAAATAAACCTCAAGGACACCATAAAGTTTCATAAGAGCAGTCACTGACCCTTTAATTTTTAACATCAGTATGCAAGAGTTCATGCTTTTAGATATCACGCGCAATGTTTTTTTTCGCAACAAGATTTGTACATAAATTTTTTTTACAGAACATTGGCAAAAATATTAAAAACTAAAACCATAAATATAAAAAAGAAGCCAATTAGATTTTCTATACGAGAAGTCACTCTCCCTTTAATTTTAACATCAGTCTGTAAGAATTCATACTTTCAGATATTACGGGCAATGCGTGTTTTTTTTTTCTTTTTCAAAACGAGATTTGTAGGTACTTTTTTTTTATAGTATCCATTTTTTTTATAGTATAGTCTCGAACATGGGCGAAAATATTAAAATGTAAAACTACAAATATACAATAAAGCTAATTAGATTTTGCATATATTTTTTAAACTTTCACTACAAACAATAGATCCTTCATAACGCATGTTTTTATACTCAAAGATTTTTTCTGCCTTTACGCATGCGCTAGGTGATTCAATGTCCTCAAAAAAGGTGTGATAATAGAGAAAGGGTGACTGGTGTTTGCTTAAACATGGGTGGTGCCTCGCGCTATAATTCTAATAATTTCAGTTCATACCCCATCTCGAAGTAGAATCGTCTGAGGTAGTAGATTTTGCTTTAGAAAACAAACAATGCATCGAAATTCAGTACTTTTTATAAATCATTAAAAAACTTATTTTTAGTATTGTTTTAGTCCCATTTTTAGTACTATTTTTTTTCAAATTTTAAACTAAGTTTAATAAAAAGCGAAGCTATTTTCAAATATTGAGAAAAATGCATGAGAATATTTTTTTTGAAACTCAGGCAGATACATTTTACTGTTAATGCGGATGCTACATGATAATGTTGAAAAATGGTGTTCTACTAGTGTTAAGGTAATAGGTATCTTATACGCTAATATAAGTACTGTAGTATCAGGCTTTTTACTGTCACAGAAAACAGAATAATATCTGAATAATTATAAATTGAAGGTTTCACATTGGTTTGATACGTTGCACTTAATTAGAAATTTATTTTGTTAGGAGTACCATTTTTTATACAGGTACTAGAGGTACTCTTTTCAGTGAGTAGTGATAAGTCTAAAATATATCAGTATCCTATGAACGTACAAATTTACAAAGTACTCCGAAAGCTTTTCTGGTTGACCAAATCAGCGAGTATGGGATGCAGCTCCCTTATCTTAGTGAATATAGGTATATTTTTTTTACAATTTTAGTTGAGCATCTATTCGTAGAAATGCTTCACATGAGATGCGTTTAATTATGTTTTAAAAGGGTAAAAAATTCTACTAATGAGACTTTTCGATATAACTAATGGCGTTATTGTGAAAATTAGAATATTTCGAACACGCATTGTTTTTTAAATGATATAGATACTTTTTGTCAATGCTAATATTGACTTGCAAATTCACTTAAAAACTTAAGAACTGGAGGGGAATTGCCATGGACAGAGGGAGCTGGAGAAGGCGTGCTGTTGTGGCAGCCAAGGCCTGCAAAGGGCTGTTGCGCTCCTGAAGAAGAAGAAATTCACTTCAAAGGAAAACTCAAGATTTTCTAAAGGCAGTTGCAAGTTTTTCTTTCATATAACAAATATATAACCTGAAAATTGTTTTTTCAATCATTGTGAAAATCTAATGTTTAGTAAAAAAACGAGTAACTCGTTATAATTTTACAATTTTGATAGTAAATAAAAAAAATCTTACTAGTAAATCTTACTTGTATCGTAATAGTAAAAATCTTACTAGTTTCTAACTAGTAAAATCTTAATAGTAAATAAACAAAAACCCTGATTTATATAAATAATTTTATCTGGCGTTCATTGTACTGTTTAGAATACACAATAAATAAAATGTCTTGAAATATTAAAATATTTCCTAAACTGTTGAACGGATACTTTTGTAAATGTTTTGTGCATATATATATATATATATATATTACGTTTATTTTTATGAAAATGACGCATTGCCTTTATATTAAATTTTACCTATTTGTTACTTGCATATAAAAGGAATAAACATTTTAAAATACAAATCTATCAGCATAAAACTGATAATGCAAGCACTAACTGCTTTAATGCTTCCTTATAAATAAAATAAACAAGCAATCTTTCCAATTACGCTTGCCAAACGTTATAACAATGATGTGATAATATTGAAAATTACGTCACTTAAGCCTTAATCTTTTCCTTTAAACTTACATACCACGTTTGATTGATAATAAAGATTGTAATCTTTAATGAAAATGCAAGCATCGTTTCTTCCTCTATTTCTGTTAGGTTTTCAAAACGTTTGACTGTAGTCTTAGCAGAAAATAGCTTCAATGAATGTTTGAAATGCTAATAAGTAAGGGAGAGTTAGATGGAGCTGCCATTTTGCGTTTTAACGGTTATTTTAAATGAAATGGCCCATTTCAGACCGAAAATAGGGAAGCAAAATACAGTTTGAAATGATGATGTCATGTCTCACAAACGACCGTCGGAAATTTTGATTGGATAGGAGGAGAACATACTTTATATTGCATAGATAGATCCCTTAATTACTGTACTTTCGAATCCTTCAAACCAAACGATGTGTGACTTGACAAAAAATATCTCATTTCAAACAGCTGATTAGTTTTCTAAGCAATAGTATGAAGTGAAGCCATTTAAAATAATATATTTCGATTCACCAAAAAGTTCTTTGCGTTGAATCATATCAAAGATTTCTATATTTATTACGTTTGTAGTTATTAATTAGTTTTTAATTATTATATTTAGTAATTAGTTATATCAATATGCCTAATAAATACTTTTGTGTGTAATGAGAATTTAATGACTTTAAGCTAATTTTTCCAGAATTTATTTTGATTCATAACATGTATTTTCGCGATCTATTACTATGTACTGATAATTTTAGCTATGAGTTGTTAATTTTAGTGATTAATTCAAATATATGTTAAGAAGCAAAAATATCATTGACACTTGATTGCCTAAGGAAGTCATTTTGACTGCTTTTAACTTTAATTAGAGAAACAATGATGCATAAAATGACAAAATATTTTAGAATTTTGTCACTTTTTGTTCGACATACAATTTTTTTTATTGTTAATATTTACTAATAACTTGTTATATAACTGTACATATTATAAAAAATGCTAAAAATTAATTTTAAACAAATTTATTTGCGCATTCACAAACCAGTCATTTTGACTGCTTTTGGGCAATATATGCTAATTTTCCGTTTTTTTTTAGTGTTAAACATTATCTGCATGAATATTAATTATACACGTAGTAATGTAGAGTAGTTTATATATAATTAATGATTTTCGGAAAATGGACGTAATTATTTTGGATTTTATCATATTTATCTTCGCTTTTATTAGTTATTGAATAAATATTAACCAATTAATGTATAGTCTTATTTTTAAGAACGGTTTTAAATACGTTTTAGCATAATTTTTTATGGTAAATTTTATTTTTTGTTAAAGAGAAAGGGCTTTGCGATTGAATGGCTCGAATGAAAAAAAAACTTTAATGAACCTCAAAGCATGAAGATTGCAATGTAATTTACACCATCTAGATTCATTAAAATACTTTTGCTGCCAACAAATAAAGATTTATAAAACTTTTAATGGATAACGTCGTTTACCTTATTTTTATTTGATTATTCATTTCGCTCATTTCATTCATTCATTTCATTCATTTGATTATTCATTTGATTACTCATTCGCATTCATTTTTTGGTATCTCTAAAACAAAGTGCTTAGCATATTCCTATAAATGAAAGCTTCTTTATGGCAGATACACCATTAATTAAGGCCTTCGGCCTACAGGGTTGATCGGGAAAAATTTACGTGTTAATATTTTTAACACCTCAAATTTAGGTTACTTCCCCTGTTTTAATCCTTTTAAAAAGTATTCTAATTTTAATGCTTGTAAGGAGGTAAGCATACATAAGAGGGTAACAACGTTTTTTGGGGGGGAATTTCTTATAGCAAGATAATTGTATTAATTAATAAATCAAAACTGTTACTTATTAAACAACTAGAGAACTGCAAATTTGATTTTGTCAAAGTGATTCAGGAAAAAATGGCAGATGTATAGCTTACTTACGAAGAGGTATTTTAATTTGATTTATTTATTTGTTTTCTTTTTCAGTTTCTGAAAGATGCACAGATATATCTACCGCATAGCAATTTTTAAGATAAAGTGAACGAAAATAACTCTAGAGATACATATAGAATAACAAATACGAAATATAGAAATAGCTATAGAGATAAATAATTTTTTGATTAATCAAATTTGTAAAAATGGAGATTGTTTTTGAATTTAAAAAATCAAAGTTCTCAAGAAAAAGTGCTAGAACATTTATAATTACGCAGAAATTTTATGCAATGAAATAAAAAACTTTATAAATTTCTGCAAAGAATGCAGTTTAGAATAATCCTAATTTCAAGTTAATCAGTAAATATTTATTCAAGCTTTATTTATTTGTTTATTCAAATTTTAAAAATGTCTTTTTCCTTCGAAAACTCATGTCAAACGTAGGGAACTGTGCAAACTACGAAAAAATTTAATTTTAGAGCACTTTAGATTTTTTTTTCTGTTTATAAACTTTGTCGAAAAGATGCTCGGAGCATTTGTCAATTAAAAGAAGAAATAAAAATTTCAAAAATTTTTTTAGCACGCAACATTTTACAGTGCTACTGTTTTCCTTTTTGCTGAAAAGTTACAAGGGAAAGATGCTAAACAACTGGATATGCTAGTTGTATCGTCTGCTTATTGTAGATGATTGAAAACATTTAATTCTTTAATAGTTTCTATGAAATAGTCATTTCTAATATGAAACTAAACTTCAGTGCTTAAATTGCTTTCACTAATTAGCTAAATGGTATAAGGTTCAAAGTTTTCACCAATTACGAGTTAAACGATTAACGCAATTAACATAAAATACTCATTTTGAGTAAAATACAAAGCCTTACCCTAGTTTCTAAAATATATTGGACGTTCGCAAAAACTAAACATTCTCTTATCACTTTTATTCGGTGACTTATCATGTTCCATTAATAAGCTGTCTTTCGAACTAAATATAAAGGAGTTATAATCTATAGTTTATTGTTCCTCCAGTGTGTTAATTCCTTTATGGATACCATATGATGAAATGTATAAGACCTTACGTCCTGGTCTTCATTTTTATATGCATCATTAAAGATAACAACTCTCTCTAGTTTATTGTTTCACAGTCTCTCATTACCATCAGCACAGAATTTTACTTCCTCCGCAATTAGCAGGGTATCACACTCTTTAACTACTTCTCTGCATGTGGCGCTTTTACCTCACCTTCTTATTGTTCTCCTGAGAATCGAACTTTCTTAAAGACGAAGCAAACGATAATCGTTAAAAAAAAGCGATACAAGGAATGTAACGATTTCTCTTTTGCTGATGGTTGCGTTTTTCGGAAGGGATTTAAATTTTTCTATTTAATTCTCTTTTCAAAATGAAATGCGTTTAGAAGCCATTTTGAAATGTAAGTATAATAAAGAAAAATTGCCATTTTCATATCTTTACGACCTTTCTCAATCTATGTAGCGGAGATATCTTTTCATTTCGTGCTTTATTTATGACTTCTATTTATATGCTATGTAAATAACATATTAAATCTGTTTCTTATGCTTTTCAGGTGATTAAAAAGGTAAAACCTAAATGTGCTTCGCTAACATAATGTCTGAAAAAATATTTTTATTTGGATGTATAAAAGAATTTACTCGCCAAGTTTATGTCCGTATTATATTTTGAAAACGATGATAAAGTTAGATAATAACTCTGATTTCAAAAATGTATCAATAGTCTTAAACAGAGCACCTATATATCGAATAGGTGACACTTGATTTTGAAATAAATTTTCTTGTAATAATATTAAGTCGAATTCGGTAAAAAATAAACCCTTCACGGTGTCGGAAAAAACTAATTTTCGGGTAGTTACATGGACAAATAAAACAACTGAGTAAAAAAATATCACACACACCACATAAACAAAGCAGACTTATCACTATGGTTATTGGACCAGCTTGTTCTAGAAGCAAAAGTCCTTTATTTGAGTCACCTTGGTACTTTTGAAATAGTATCCCTAACAAAAATGATGATTTATTAATGGGTTAATCTATCATTCATGTATATATACACCAAAGTTTGCATTTTTTTTCAATACACTACTATAGTTCGTAGAAAAAGAATGTAACTTGTTATGTAAAAAAAAAGAAAAGAAAATTGATATCAAATTTTAAATTCAGTAGATATCTTCTAGCCGTGCTTCGCACTAATTAAAACAGATGGAATTAATTTTTCTTAAACTTTCTAATGCCACTCAAAATGTACAATCTTTATTCTAAAGTTTCCTTTGCTTATTTTATGGTTAAAAAGTGTAATGTGTTAAATATCATTATTATTTCAATTCATATCGGTCATGTGATGTTAATCATTTGAAAATGATCTTTTCCAAACATAAAATATTTGTTCTTTCTCACGTAAAAAGACGCCTGCATGAATCATTTCAACATGAATATGTAGATTTTGTTTCCTCAAATTCTCAGACTGATTGAACGGCCATTAATCATAAACTTATTATTTATTATTCGCAGTTAACAGTTAAAAAGCGGTTAATTTGCCTGGAATTTTTACTGTAGTTGATTGGAATTACTTATGTAAATGAGATTAAAAAATGCAGATTAAAAAATGCAGTTTGCAGCGATTTACAAGTAGTGACATAAAGTGTAATAGCTCTGAATTTAAACACGCTTCACTTTTGCCTAAATTAATGTGTTTATCACAATTGGATACCCACAAGTGACGTCATCTGAAGTAAATAGAGACATTTGTCGTCTTAGAATCCAATCAGGTTCGGCACACACGCGTGACGTCGCTTACAGGTACCCAATTACTTCTAATTTAAATCACATTGTTATTCATAATCACTTAACTTCTTCTCGAGTTGCAAATACCTAATTGCAAAAATTTTTCATTTCTAAAATTGAATTTAAAATGAATAATAATAAGTTGAACTGCTTTGTAGTTCGACAATACAAGGGGTTATAATCTTTGTTGTACAAGTCTTTTATTTTTCCTTTTCAGTCACAGCTTCTTAGACAAATTACGTACTTGCCATTTGTTTTAATGGCAAGAGCGTAAATTGACAATTTGAATTTCTCTTCATAAGTATCGAAGAAAATATTTTATAACCGTCGTCAACAGCCGATCCAATTTTGAATTTACGACTACCTATGTTAAACTCCATAGCCTTGTAGTTTTAAACCCAATCCGAAAGACAAGGGGTCTCCTGGACCAAATATTGAAAGAAAGTTGCTTTCGTGGGCCTATTTTAAATTTGACCTTGCGTTACACGGAAAGCAAAGTCCCAAAATTTTTCAAGGTTAGTCTGACGGCGAGGGGACTCTAACCCATGATCAGTCTGACAGTAAAGATATTTTATGTCAGCACTGTGATCAGAGTGAGCCGGGTACGGAATTCTTATTACCAGTCATCGCTGCGATTCGAAACCGATTCGCCTCTAGCGCTCTATTCCTTGAGTCATCCAAAGGAAATATTCATGTATCTGTGATTTGCAAAGAAAAATAAAATCAAAACCTAACTGTGGGGTGTTCAAAGACCTGTCACTATATTCTTTGGCTCATTGAATTAGTAATTTTGTTTGGCGCTCATTGTAAATAAACATTATTTTTCCAACCGAAAAGGCAAAAAAGTATAAAGTTTATAAATTACACTAAGTTATTAACTGATTCACAAGAGTAAACCAGGTTTGCTACAATATTGAAAATTTTAGAAACAATGTGGAAAAAGTTAGAGGAAGCAAAATAATTTGAAAAGTTCCTTAATTATTTAACATAGAAAAATACATTTCCAAGAAGAGGGAAATATATATTTTGTGGACGAAATTTTGATCTTAAATTCTAACTTCAAATTAAATTTAAAAAATAAAACAAGCCAGAAGTTTTGTGAATCCCTTATTTGTCAAATATCTTAATATTTTCAAAGCCTCAGAAACCCCTAAAATAAGTTAAAACTAATCGAACGGCTTTTATCTCAAAGGTTATCTTAGATAGAAGCAGATGGCGAAAAACGTGAAAAATTATATACTTTCTGTTTTTAAAACACATTGAGCAAATGATATGATCAGAATTAACGATGGTATTTTATCATATTTCTTTTTAAGCTATAATTTTTCATAAGAAACTATAACATGTTTGTTGTACATTTTTAAGTGGTCTTAAAAATTTAGGAAAAAAGTTCAATTTTGACTGTTTACAAATTTCAAGAGCGATATACGACCAGAACAGATTGTATGAAATATTAACAGATTTTAACATGTTTCATACAATGTTGCTTATTTTTACATAAAACGCTGTAACGTTTTGAAAATACCCACCCTTAAATATCCACCCTAATAACAATCCTATTGATTCTTCTATACTTTGCGCATTGTTAACTTATATCAAAAAGGATATTTATTAATCAATTATATCAGAAAAAAGTAATATAAAAATAATCACTAAAGTAATTTATTTGCTTCAGTAATAAATTATTATTTGTAAAGAAATCCAGAGATATCTAATTCTGCTCAATCATACATTAAAGTAACAAGCAGCATACACATATATATCTAGTTTATACATCTATTTGCATCCAGTAACAGAACTTGAATCGTTTGTTTAATATATAGAATGATCTTAACTTCCTGTTTAAGTAGTATATCTTTGAAATTGAATGGTTTAAATCAGGATCTATACTAAACGAGGAAAATATTTACTTTAAGAGTTATCGAGAATAGTTAAGTCAATACACGCTAATGTTACTAAACTTAGCGTATTATGCCATGCATCGTAACTAGGACAGCTGTTGTTTGAGGGAAAAATATTATTTATCCACTGTTGTTTTTAAACTGATCAAATATACAGTAAATGTATTATTGTTTTTGTTAATAATTAAGAAACATTTACTTTTCCACATTTCTTTTTGTTCATACAGTGTTTATTGATAGCCTTGTGCAAATTTTTAAAAATGTAAGCCTACGGCCGGTTCTTTGAAAGGGATACTATCACTGGTGTAGGCTTGATACCTTCCCAGGTTTATATAGATGAGTATCATCACCTGGTCAGAGAATTGAGGGCGTTGGTGCAATGCTAACCGCCTTTTCACCTTAACAGAACTGCCTACTCTTATTTTACAAAGGAAGCATTTCCCAAGCGTTAGTGAAAAACTAATTAAAATGAAATTGTTGATAAAATTAAATTTTCACAAATGCTAAAACTTACTCATTTTTGTTTCTATAACTTGCTCTTATATATAAGATTGATTTATTTGTGTTTAGTGGTAGTTAAAATCATATTAAATGTAATTTTTAGGTCCAAGAATTTAAAAGAAATTTGTAAGATCCACTACCATTGCATACTTTAATCATAACATACCGTCGATTACATACTTTATATATTTTAAAACAAAATACTACGAACAGTGAATAGTTTGGCCTTCATGTCCATAGCTGTGAATTTTTGGAGGGAGGTGCTTAAATTACTTATCTGTGCTAAATAACGCTTACGTTACAAAATATTCAAATAAATACATTGTGCTTTTATGAAAATAATTGTATCTAAATTTTAGCGAAATAACAATTTGCAAGCGATATATAATGAAAACCTGTTTTAAATTTAAATTTCTTAAATACTAGAAAATAAAAAAAATATTAGTTTGACAATTTTACTGCATTTATCTAAATTAAGTAAAAAAATGATTAAATTGTTGGAAATGTTTAAAATTCCGCACTACTGATAGTTTTGTTTCTACATTTAAAATGAATTCATGATAAATATAATATCAATAAATTTATTCTAAACTTAGATCCCTATAACCCTGTTTCTGTTATTAATTTTCACAAAAGGGTAAGTTGCAAACTCTGATTATGTACTAATTAATTCGGAACAGAAGTTTCAGATGGAAAAATAAGGAATAAACTGTGAAACATCTAATTGAAATAAATTGCTTAGGGGTGTTTTGTTTATAAATATAAGTAAACGAAAATATTTAATTCTGTGTAAAAGGTGGTAGAATAAACTGAAGAAAAACTTAATTCGGAATTCATCAATTTTTCACTTAGTTTGGAAGCTTCGTTTTTAGAATCATATTACTCACAAGAATACAATTAAATGGTTTCTTTTTTCAAACTATTTAATTAGTTTCAGAAATCAATGACGGATAATTTTAAAAGTTTATAATGAATTTATAATATTAAAGTTTATAATAAGAAATTGCAATTGTATTGGAAAGCTTAAATACAAGCGATACAACTGAAAGCCGAAGAAAATGATTGCCAAGAAATTTAATTTTTGTTTAAAACGAAAAAAAATGGAAAAAAAATCTGTATAAAAATATCACCTGCGATTTCCCTTTAAGTTCTGCTGCAAGTGACTGATAGGCAGAAGTGATATGTGATTTCGCTTCACATTATGCTGCTATCATGTAATTATGAGCTCAACAACTGTATTGAAATTAAAATGTTGTAGAGTTGGTAAAACCTCTCATGTTCATAAAAAATCAAAAATTAACTTTCCCAAATTTTATCTCCGAGGTGCTCTAATACTACTTCATATTTAAACTAAGAGAATATCAATACCATGATTTATCAAGACTTTGTTCAAAGCTAATAATTTTAATAATTCATTTACTTAAATAAATATCTTCAGTTTCAAGCTAAGATGCTTTAGGTAATATTTTTTTTTTCATTTTCATTAATAAAGTTATTGTTTGATTTTAAAAGTGATAATTTTAAATATTGTAGAAATAAGATTGCGATTCTCCATCCTGTTTGACGAGTTAAGGGTTGGTTAAGGCCCGCGTGTAAACCTGTTCCGGAAGCACCGGTCAACTACATCGAGGTATGGAAGTATTGCTAGGAAAACAACCTGCCTCCTAACAGAGGGTCCCTCCGTCCTTACCCCGTAAGTAACCCCATTCCCCTCCGCTCCCAAAAAACACATTTCTCCTTGTCTTTCCCCACTCATGTAAACAGCTAATGAAAAGTGACTCGAAACCCGTCTGCTTTTGCCCTTTGCAACCTTATATGGTTTTGAAAAAGGTTAACTTATTAAACAGGGAAAATATTTATTTGTAACGAATTCATTAAAAATTAATATAATTTGTTATTTTAACATAGGTGTAATATTTAAATAGATATAGTTATAGTAACAGTCACTTTAAAGATGGCGAAAAATTTGTTTAAACAAGTTTAGGGACGCTACGAAGGATGAACGATGTGCGCATGCGTCGGCTTAAAAAATTTTGGCGCTTTTCTTATCATAAAGATTTGCTGTTTGGTTGTACTACGCATTCCCAGTTTGTGTCTTGTGCAAGGAATCTTTTCTAAATAATGTCCCCGCTTCATTCAGAGCTATTATACAAGCTCTTAGGTGGTATGGGAGCATGGAGTGGAAACTGAATGATTCCTACCGATAAATATTTCTTCCGATCTAATTTGCAGTTGTAGAGTGCACGCGTGCACCAGTATTGCATTTGAATCCTCATTGAGGATGAATTCCAAACCGTCACAACTAGCCAATCAATGCATTCATTCGTGTGTACCTAAACAGATTAAATGTTTAGGGGTATAAATATTTAGCGGTAGTTTTCTTATCACAAGATATGGAATCAATTGATGTTTCTTATCTAAAAATTTCTGAATAAATATCTTTTTAATTAAAATGAAAGTTATATGTTGAGTTTTATGTTAAAAATTATGTTATTAATGTTATGTTATTAATTCTTTTAATACTAACTATATGAAATATATACAAAAATCATATAAAAAAGAAAGGAGAATATTTAGAAAGTTACTACTTAAATATAGTAAAAGTACTAAAAACTAAGAGTAAATATTACTGATATGTCCATGACAATTTGAAGATAGTTATCATCATTAATTTAACTAATCTGGAAGCACTAAGCAAACATTTATTTCTTCATAAATCACTCTAAAATATGACTATAGCAAGAAAGAAATATTTTATTTTGAAAGATGAATCAGACTATTCAAAAATAAAATATGTTTTTCAATAAAGGTAATGGAATGTTTATTTCACTTTCGAAAACAATAAATTTCACTAAATAAAAGTTATTAAGATAAATGAAATAGTTCTTTAAAATATTTTAGGAAAGACCTAACGCAAATAAAGACGATTTATTGTTTACTATAAATCAATTTTCTTATATGCTTCAAGTTTTACAAAATAATCAAGGTCTAAAATATACGAACAGGAATTCATGTGAGATGATTTCGAAGATTTTTTCCAGCAAGATAAATAAGATGTCAAATAGATTTTTAAGAAAAATTGTTTTTAATTTCATTGAAATCACATCTGATCTTAAATAGGAAACTGGGCTAGTTTTTGTAACAATTCATATGAAATTAAATACATTTCTTTAAATCATCTGAAAATGTGCATTTTACTAAATAAAATTATTTCATTTATTTTGAAGTTACTTCAAATTTTTTCGAATATTAGGGAATATATTTAAGTTATTGCAGGAAATTTGGCATTCATTCTATAGTATTTCTATTCATTGCAATAAAATTTATAAATGCTTTGCACATCGCATTATGCTATAACTAATATTTAATTGTTAAATGACAAAGAGTGAAATTATTAATATTTCACATGTTATCTACGCATTTTAAATAATGACTAATGACAAACCAGCAAAACATAACATATTTCACGCTTTTCTTTGGCACTCTTTATAAATACTAATAGAAGCTTAAAACAATCTGTACCCTGACTAAGCAAAATATATGTTTATTCTTAGATTTCATACTTTACCCAAAACGCCAGGCATTCCCTTCATGGACTGTAATCTATACATAATAATAAAAGCGGCTGTGTGTGTGTGTGTGTGTGTGTCTGTAATCACAATATATCGCCCCATAAGCCTCGCCCAGGCACGAAACTCGGCACATAATTGTGTTTTGACATAATGAAGAAGTATTTTTTTTCTTTTTCAAAAATTTGGATTAGTTATTTAGTTATCAGTCATTTTGTAAGTCTATGCTTTTCGTCTGCTTTTTCGTCTTCAAAGAGCCATATTCAAAAAACTATTAAAAAATGCATATACTTTTCCCCACTCTTATAAATGTATGCTAATGCGAACCTTACAATTGAAATATTTATTTTCGACAACTTAAACCAATAATATACGAAGGAATTAATAATTTAATTGTAAAGTTCGCATTAGTTTACATTTATTAAAGTGGAGAAAAGTTTAACTTTTGTATTAAAAATGTGGCAACATATTCGATACGTAAATAGAACGCTTCGCTTTGATATATTTGTCGCTGTTCATAATTGTTATAATAAGTTTTTCTTCTTTCCACGCTCTATTTTTTTTCTTAAGCGAAAACGATAATTTTTGTAGCGATATAGTAGTACTTTGTACAACTAAAAATTCTTTTCACAACACTTTAAAAATATTTACTTTATTTTCTTTATATATACAGAGAACAGTCGGCAAAGAATTCGATTAGGTTGAAAAACATTTCGCTAAAAAGGAACGAATTCCAAAAGAAAAAGTAAACAACTTAAAGAATAAAAATGCTGATGCCAGCCAATTTTTTGAAAGTTAACTTAGAAATAACAAACCAAACGATGTTAAATAACAAACCAAACGATGTTAACAAAATGACGTAGAAAGCGCAACTAGATCAAAATTATACAAGCACAACTAGATCAAATTATAATACCTGAGTGCTTGACGTAACAGATATAGAAATAGAATTTGATACCATAAAAAATTATATAGAAATAAAAATTGATACCATAAAAAATTTATTCGTTTTCGTGTTCTTTTCATGTATTTGGCATTTTAGTTTTTTTTCCTTCTTAAGCGTTGTAGCTATATAATTTCAAACATCCTCAAGAGCTATAACACATCTGCAGCAGAACTGGATATGAAGACAAAATTGCAGGACAGGAACACTTTAATTGTGCACTAATCTTCAGATTTCCTGCTATGTTTTAAAAAACTTTATTTGTGAAAACCTTCAGCGTGGCGGACAGCTGGCCGCCTTAGGCGGCTAGTATACATAATAAACGTTAAAATTTGCATTGTTTTTTTTTTATATCAAAACAACTTTAGGTCTACTTTTAAGATTTTGTTAAAGAATTTTTTCAAATTCACTTGAAGAGCAGTTATCAATAGAAATGAGGAAAGACATAGGTACGTTTTCGTCATCTTAATGACTAAATGCAAGTTGCTGTGATTAGATCACATTTTATTTTATTACAATTAACACCGGCGTTGAATAGCCGTTCCACAAAACAAATTTGATACAAAAATTGAACAGCATAGCCTAGTGGTTTTAAAATCTACCCATATGACCAGTGAATGAAGTATTGTGATTAGCTAGTGTTTTTGAAAGTTTTTTTTTTAAAAAATGAAACCATCCACTCTTTCGTTAGATGAGCAGGAAAACCACCCATGATTTAACCGATAGAATGGAGAAATTTATTCCTAATTCATCAATCACTGAAAATCTATAACGTCGGCAATGTAATTGACTCAAGCTGCAGATGAAAAGCTCACCTATCCTGTATACAAAAAAGAACAGGAGTCACAGAATTGCAAGCCGAGCTCTATTAATGAAGCGATTAAAAAATTTGAAATCTCTATGATATTATATTAAATCATATATAAGTTCGATGAAATTACATTGCAGAATGTGATAAAATTAATTTATTAAAATATTTCTTTCTTTCAAAATTTGTTTTTCTCTGCGTTTGTAGTTTCACAATGGAGCTAGGAGAATCTATCAGTAGGAATTTTCCGACAATTAGCATCAGATAAAATAATTAGATACATATATCAGTCGGAAGGAAAAAGTTGAAATAGCAAAAGTACGGAAATTCGCCATACTTCGGAGAATATTATTAATATTATATATTTTTTCACATTATACTGCCATGACTATTTTCGAAATGTATGAATGAAACAAGAACTCTACTTAAGTGTAAAACTTCGCCTTAAAGAACATGAAATATAATAATTGTTCAAAATTAGTACATTAAATGATTTCTTATCAATCTATATAGTTGAATTTCCAATCGCATGTCTCAGTCTTATTTTGCAAAAGCCATTTTCAGCCATTGAGCTATATTTCCTGGAGCCATTTCATATTTAAAAAAACTAAATGTAGGTAGTGATATTTTTTTTTAATGTTTGGAAATCGATTTTCTTTTAATTTCTACTTTTTATGACATACCACTCAGAAACCCTCCAGCAAGTGCTGCAAAATATTACAGTAACTTTATCTAATTTTTTTCTTTTCCGAAAAGAAAATCAAATATCGAGAAATTGTCTTTTTAAAGATTCTATTTTAAAACATAACTAAGCTTATTTTGAGTAACAGCTCGGTTCTAATAAGAGAGATGATGAAACTCCACAGAGGGCAAAGAATAATTTTTATCTGTTAATTAATTACATGCTTAAATGTATAAGGATTTAGTTCATCTCCTTTTTTTTACGTAACCGTCCTTAAACATCCATTCCATTTTTGGGTTTACAACTATTGATGTTCAACTCCGTAGCCTTGTAATTTTAAACCCAATCTAGAAGACAAGGGAACACCTGGATCAAGTTTTCGGAGAAATTTGCCTTCGTGGAAAATTGTTTGAGGAACTAACCGGCATTTGCGTTACATGGAGATGAAAACCACTAAAAACTTTCACGTTTAGCCTGACGACCAGAAGATAAACCTATGATCTGTCTACGGCTGAGGACATCAGAACTGTGGTCGGTGCGAGCAGAGTACGTATTTTAATAAACCAACCATCCCTGGGATTTGAACCTAGTTCACCTCATTGGAAGACTAGTGCTGTATCCCCTAAGCCTCCACGGCTCCCTTTAGTATCATTGTAAAAAATTTTACTTGAATTTAAACTATATAAAGTTTTCACGTTTGTACGTTTATGTGACTTCATTTGTGATTTAATGACCTATTTTATGGTTTTTAACCTTTATTTAAAGCACCCAGTTGACCTTTCTTCACTTGGTTTAAACACAATGAAAATAATTCGACAAATGCAACAAAAATATGATTATTCCATTCACGTACCAAGAATAAATTCGTATCACATATCATATAATTCTGAATGAAATGAATAAATAAAATTGATAAAATGTCATAAATATTTGATATTTTAAAATGACTTCAATAAAACCAGTTAAATTTTATAAGATTCATAAAATTTAAATTTAAATATTTATAACTTATAGATCATTAAAGGGAACCTGAACTAAATGAAACTAATACGCTAATGCAAAACAGTATTGTGAGCATTTAAATATGTACATATTTTATGTTCAAAAGCATTACACATGAGTTTTGTAATTAAATTTCAGCCTTTCCCACTTATGTAAATTGCTTGTTTAATTTTCCATGAGGTAATTACGTGCATATGCTGCTTAAATCAAGAACTTCTAAATAGTTACTTATTCAAAGTTATTTAATTTAGTAAAATTGTGATCAAAAGTTTAAACGTATTTAGTTCTTATAAGGCTTGGTTCATCTATTTCAATTTATTAAAATAAATGACAAGTTTTATTAAAATTCGAAAACTGAATTATTTCTTTTTAATGTTATGACACATTTTTTTAAAATGTTTGCTACAAAATAACGAAATTCAAAGAAGAACAAAAACTATTCCATTAACTAATTTAAAAAGTAAAATGAAGCAAGTAATTTAATATTTTTTTAATAACAAATGTAAGTTTAAATATAATGGGATCATAAAAATATGTTTTGAAATATTTTAAAATCGACATCATATGATTCAGGTTATGAACAACAACATTGTAAAAGCAATTTTTATAATGGAAACTAGATCCGTAGACAGGTATAAATAGTTATTTCTATTAAATAGATAAACATTGTAACAATTTAGGCAGGTTGATTCATATTTCATATATATGAATTCACATCTGTACGCTTATGCAGATGGTTTATCCAATGGCTTATCCAAATACGATAATATTACATAAAATGTAAGAACTATTTCCGATATTACAAATACGCATAGTAAAATTTTCAGAAGGATGCGGATGCCAAGAAAATTTAAAACGAAGATAATTTGAGTAACAATAACTATCCTCTGCCAAAGATTTAAGTTAAATAATTATTAAAATATATTTCCAGAGCAATACTTTTAGTAATTTTAAATAAATAAAATAAATTAGGTACTTGGAGTTTGACTTTTTGGTGTTAACGTTCAACAGCTTCCACGAAAAGAAGTTTTACTGCTGAAACTAAAGTAAAAATTACTCTTCTAATTCTTCTAAAAATTACTCTTCCATACTATAAAGGAAATTATTGATTGATTTCAGGTGCCTCCCATCTTTTGAAGATTAAAAATCTAAGCCTTTCCAATAGAGATGCATAATTTTTTTAAAAAAAATATGCTTTACTGATAAATTGTTAGATCTGTGATAATTCCACAATCAAAGGTTCATTTTTCATACTTTCACACGGCTAATCATTCAAATCTGAGTATTTTCATCTCTAAAATTTTTCAGTACAATAACTAACCCTTCTTTGAAATAATTGTTTTCCGTTTTTGGGAAAAAAATTAGGGTGATATTATGCATGCTCTAGATGAAAGGAAAAATGTTTAGAGAAATTCTAATATAAGTACATAATACCAAATATTTAAAAAAAATGAATGAGGGAAATATTCATCATAATGCAAATTTATGTGTTACGCTCAGTATAAAATAAATAAAAAATATCTTTGTATCATTTTTTTTATGTTTGATGATAATTGAAAAACAATAATTATTATTCTCCTCTTGCAACACGACTCTTATAATCTCTCGTCATTAGAATTTTCATCATCAAGTGCATCTTCTGATCGGCAAAAAGCTTCTAACTAATCCAAGAATTCTTCAATGTCTCTTTCTTTTAAATTTTTCTAAAAAAAAATAACATAAAATAAACATATAGTGAAAAACATTTTCGTCGCACATCAAAAGTGAAACAACTCCACAGTGATGTAAATTTCTGACACATGGTTTGAGGAAGATTATTTGGGGTATACGTTATAAATTGCATAGAAAATAACAGACACAAAAAAATAACTTTTTTTCACTCATCATTGCTTCTATTAGCACAAAATCTCAGGTTAGTTTCAAAAAAAGTATTCAAGAAATCGCACGTTTCTCCAACCACAACAAACAGTGGAATGACAAGTTCAAGCCCGCTGTAATGATTGTGACATTTGATTTTTTTTTACAGCTGCGTTCCTTATTGTGCAATAGTAGTGAAAAAAATTGTCAACAACAACCAATTTACAATGCACTTGTTCTGAGTAAAAAAAAAAAATTTACTCAATATTATGATGGAAATTTCAGTGGAATCCTGAATGAAAAATTTTGTAAATTAAGCAACTTAAAACATAGAAAACATAAGTTTTTCTTGAAATATTTATAATGATTGGAAAATGTATGTTTTAATAGGGTGTTTGTTATTTAATGATATTGATTTGAAGTGATTTTGACATTTCAATACTGTACATAGTTAAATCAAATTGTACGGTTACAATCATTACAGTACTGTTACAATCATTAGTCAGGTTACTTAACTGGTCATAATTTTAAATAGTGGCGCAGTTATAGATGAATATATAACTGCGACGATCAGTTCAATCATCCGTTATTTGGATTTCCTCATTTCTCTTGTCAGCAATAGTGATTGGGAAGGCTGCGTTGACTCTGGGATAAAACGTTCGCCTATCAATAAGGTTTGAAATATAGCGGTGGCTGATTGATACGAATTCTGCTTCATGATCACACCGACCACAATACTGACGTAAAATATCCTCACTGGTGGATGGATCATAGGTTAAAATACTCTTGCTGTTGGGTTAACCTTGGGAGGTTTTCGTGGGTTACCTCTCCATGGAAAGTAAATTCAGGTTAGTTCCATCAAAAAGTCCTCCACGAAGGTTAATTTGCCCCAATACTTATTTAATAATTATTTTTTAATTATTAGTTAAATTAATAAGAACAATATAGCATATTAAATATTCTGTTTCAAAACCGTAATAATAATATATAAATAACATTCAAAGCTAAAAAGAAACATAAAACCTGCTAAAAATCATCAATTGCTACTATTTACAGAGACTTAAATAAATTTTAAGAAGAAGAAAAATCTTCTTGCTTTAATGCTATTGTATTCTTTTAGCTAAACGAGCACAGAAATAATCCTTAAAAGTAGAATGATGAAATATATTTAATTACAAAATAGTCCAAATAATTAGGCACGTTCATAATTTCCTACTTATTTGAACGTATCTCACAAAATAAGGCATCAAGCCAGAATTTTTATGAACATTTCTAATATTACGTTATCCATCTCTCATAAGAAATCTTTTAATATCCCCTGGGAGGAGAGAAGATCGTACATCTCTTCGGATCACATCAAAGCAATAAAAGCCACGCGTGATATCCCATAGCTTATAAAGAGAACAACACTTATTCGCAGTTATTCCTTTAGAACTAGGAATACTAGAAAAAAATGATAATTCTCGCATGACATTATGTTGCTCTATTGACTCTTATTAGGACCAATTTTTTCGACATGGTCGACTTTTATATGCTTTATCCCAAAATATTAGATTTATTGTCGAATAAAATTTGGGTGAATAGACTATTAGTTTTACATACACCTTATACAGGTATAAATCTTTTTTTTATAACATAATTTTTTGATTGTTCAATAAATTTAAATTTAGTTTAACAAATTGAAAATGTTATGTGAAACATCGTTTTTCACATAAGAGACAGAAAAGCTAAAAGTATAAACTGCGTAATCAATTTTACTGCTTACCTTGCTAATAAGTATTTGGAAGGAAAATGCACTATAATACAGACTTGGAAAACAGTTTCATAGATATTAATAATGGTTTTATAGATATAGATATGGTTTTTATAGATAAAAATAAGAGTTTTACTGTTTTGGTACTAAGCTAAATTTTTGTTAACTTCTGTAACACTAAAAAGACTGAACAATGTTGTGTACCTAGAAAGACTGAAAGGGTGATCCCAAAGTGTTTATGAGTAGATCAATTAGACGTCCAAAATCTTAAAACGAAATCATAATTTATTTATTTAAACCTATTATAGACTCGATCAACGAAATTCTATTGTATTTTATTCGACTTGGTTAACGAAATTATTTAATTAAGCAGAGCCTTGACTTTTCGATTGCACTTAAACATTCGCTTCCTAGAAAATTGAGTTTACTTTTTTCAATAAATATTATTTATACACATGTTGAAATGCTTTTTTTTAAAGAAACTGGGATACCTTATACTTACCAAGGGGTACCTTATACCCATATTTACCTGGATATATTTGATACCTACCAAATTACCTAAGCATCCACTCAAGGCCCACCCGTCATTCTAGTTACAAGGTTCTATATACGTTTCTAGGAGCTTAGCACGTGAATCATTAATTACGCATTTAAATTAAATAAAATTTCAGAAATTCAGAAATACTCAGCATTTTCAGTCAGTTTTTTTTAAAATACCGAGCTGCAAAAACGAGAGGGGCATAAATCGATTCCATTCGTCGTTTCAGTGTTAAAGGTTTTATTGCTACGCATAAAGGTTATATAAGGTTTTATTGCTATGTATGACTCTAGGTATGAATGACAGTTCTCTAGGTATGAATAATGGTTCTAGAGTTATAAGCAGCGCAGGTTCCAGAATTATGAATAATGGTTCCATAGGTATGGCAAATAGTTCTATATGCATTAGTATCGATTCAACAGCTTTGGATAACGTTTGTAAGAATATAAATACTCCATGGATGCAAACTTTTACTTTTTTCATCTTAAAAATTGTAAGACATTCTACATATTTAATCAACTTCAAATTCCAATTAACTTTCCAAAGCCACATTGAATGCATCGTATAAAACTGCTACAGAAATGAATGGTCGGAAGTTCTAAAAAATCAACTTGTTTTTGCTGAAATTTGCCATAAATTTTTATATTTACGTAAGATCATTCATTCACAGATTGATTTATGAATGTTGTCTATTCTTTTATAGAATAAACTGGTCCTCTGTGGATTGATAATTCTGCTCGTAACGTTTAAAATTGTATTAACATTTCTACATTAGACACTATAATTCTTGCCCTGAAAAATATTACTTCTATTTAAAAGTTAACTAATACAAATTACATTTTACATTCAAGCAGATTAATGTCACATTAGTTAATAAACTATTGTATTTTTAAAACGTTTACACATTAATGTAAAGTAATCTATTGCTAACTGCGCTCAAAATAAAAAATAATTTTTTGACCACCCTAAAACTTTTTTTAAAGTGTCTTGTTTTCGAACTCAAAACAAATAAATTAACTTTAGTTTTTATCTGTTTAGTCCCAGATTTAACCACTCAAGTGATTCGTTTATTGGCTTAACAAGATTTTAGAAGATTAAATAGAAGTCTTTTAGATACTAAACTTTGCTTGATTTGGAGAGAATAAAAGATCAAGAAATATTTTACCTATTTTCAATAAAATTGTCCCGCCAGTTGGTAAAAAGGTTCAAAGACAAATATTATAAGCTACAATAGCAAAATCCAACTTTTTGTAAAAAATAGAGATTTTATCCAATTGCTTAAAATACTTAAATAAAACACTAAAAACCCTGATTTTTAAAGTATTACTACTTAGAATTTCATAAATAATCCCCAGTAATATATCGTAATTATTAATACTATTATGAGCGTTTTTAAAAACTAAAAGATTTTACAGCATGCATGTAAACTTTACTATATCATTTAGAATTTGAAAATTGCATTTAGAGCATTAGATTTATTTCGTGGTATCAGTATCTTGTAAATAAAAGGGTTGTAGACAATATTATTTTAAACTACATTTTGAGTTTAATTGCTTTAAAAAGAATTATTTAGTGGAATAATATAATTTCTTGATGGGAAAACATAGTTTTATGCATGTTTTTGTACTATGCTGCCATCTACTGAGACTTCAAGTCAATAAAAATGAATTATTTGTCTGAAAACAATACTAGGGAACGGCTTGATGTAAAAAATGAATTTTTTGAAACTAAGTATTGCCTATCATCTTATTGTCCCAAGTGCTTTCAATGAAAAAATACCTTCTCGAAATAATGTAAATTTACTTAGAAAAAGACATAAATTGGTTAGTTTTTGGAGAAAAAAAATATAAATAAAGTCATTGGACTAAAAAAATTAATAATAAATAAATTTATAAACATTCCATAAAATTATAATAAACTGTATCTTGAATTATTTTTTAAATGACTTTGGACATGAAATAAATCTTGAAGTGACTGTAAGGCCTTTTTCTCATGTTACAAATCTCTGAATATTTTTTGACTCCATAAGATAAAATTAACTGATATGCAGACAAAATAATTCCTAGCATATGAACACAAATATCTCTTCATAATAAGAAAATTTTAAAGGCTAACGACGCCGTTGTTTCGGATGTACAACTTATCGTTACATTTTGGTTTGCAGAAACTAAAAGATTTAGACGCTTGAAATTATTACGATGTGTAGAAAATATACAAGAATTCCAATGAAATAAAAAAAAATATATCTTACAATTGGTTTGAGAATAATTAACTGTTAAACTTATCGGGAAAAAATGCCATTCGGGCTGCTCTACCAGCTGCAGGAATGCAACTGCAGAGTTTAAATTTGGCTCGTTGAAAGGGCTATATTTGTATATGAACTTAGTATAGATTTTTTCTTAATTTTAATTTGTTCGAAAGTTATTGCAATTTTACATGCTTTTCTCACTTTTTGCTTTAAGTTGAATTTTATTTTGGTTTGAAATAACTATAAGACTTAGTGGTTAACTACAATGGTGTGTAAAAAAATGTACAAGGAGTTCGTTAGAATGGAAAAAATTCGAATCGATTAATTGTACAAAAATTATTAATTGTTAGACTTGTATTAAAAAAAATCATGTTCATAGATCTACTACCTGCTGAAATGCAGCTACAGAATTGAAATTTGATGTGCTGATGGGGCCATTTTGCATTTTAAAATTAACGAGAGTTTTTCTTTTTTCAAAATTCTAAAACTGGTTTGAAAGTTATTAAAATTTTACATGCTTTTTATTCCTTAAATAGTAATTATGCACCCATTGTGGTAGAAAAGTTTTCTATTTAATAATTTTATTGGAATCATTTAATAAACTCGCGCGTGTTTTGATTTCAAAAGTAACAATACCTATTAAAATAGAAATTCATGAAAATACATGGACTGAAGTGGGGATAAAAACTATTTCCAATACAATCTGTTATATGAGATTATTATTATATATAGTTATGAAGTAAAATTATTTCTCATTTATTACTTCTAATTCTATGGCACATTCGTACTCCTACTTCAAAGTATATAGTTCACGAGCAGTAGATTATTTTTCGAATCTAGTAATCCTTTTATACCACTACGTTTCACATCTGAATAAAATGTGCATATATATATTTATAATAATTATACATTATATAAATTATGTTTGAATGATGTCGATTTTTAAGGAAAAAAACAAAGAATTCGAAGCAATCACCGGGGTTGGTGAGTGGAGTGAATATGGGGTGAAGCATTACAACCTATTTATTGAACAAGCTGTTAGAGCTTTTCCTATCTTTTGAATGCAGCTGTATTTCTTCTGATATATTTTCTGACTCATTTATTATGACTAAAATAACATATTAAATTACTATCTATAAGAGTTGTGAAATATTTAAAAAACTCGTTTAAATGCATAATTTCCTTCACAAAAAAAATTTTTTTTTTAAAAATTTAATAATAGTTAATAAGCTAACTTTGTTAATTATTTATGTCAAACAAATTCAAAATTAAAACGTACAGTAAGACAGTTTATTTTTACATAGTGAAATGGTTAAAATTTATAGCAGCTTTTTGAAACGTTTTAATTTTGAGAAAGAAATATTATTACATTATATATTAATATATATATATATATATATATATATATATATATATATATATATATATATATATATATATATAATAAATAAATAAATAAATACAAGAAAACACTAAGAAAGTTAAAAAAACAATAAGTATCATTTATTGCGCTTAAGCTGCAAGTAAACAGCACTCATTAGATAAGTTCAAAATGAAGAATAAAACAAGGAAAAATTATAGACATATGAAAAAAAAGGGGGTGGGAAATAATAAGTAAAAAAATAACAAACAACATATTACTTAAAAAAAAAAAAAAAAATGAAATTTTAATTAAAAACCGGAAAAAAAGCCGGAAAAAAAAAATATATAATCTTTTCTTCAGCCCACACGATTATATCCGCAAAACAGAGTGCTTTCTGATATTGTATCAATAAAGACAAAGATATGTCAAAAAGACATATTTTCTAAAAGCATCTATTTAAATACCACTTTTAATGAAATGAACAGAATTAAAAGAATATGTAGTAATATTTATTTATCCAAAAAACAAATCGATAAACTCTTTCAAAATCTGATAAAAAACAATGGATACCCAACTAATGTAATAAAATTTTATATAAAATCATTGAATTAATCGTATATTTTGGTGGATATATTTTCTAAACATTTTTTTTGTTAATTTTTATGATTTTCCCATGTGCAAATCCATTTCAGGCCAAAATTCATTGCCAAAATTATTTACTAAATAATTTCTTTGTTAATTTATATAATTTTTCCATGTGCAAATCCATTTCGGGCAAATCCGTGGTTAGAATTATTTACCAAAAATTCCTTTACTAAATAATTTCCTTTGTTAATCTATACAGTTTTTCCATGTGCAAATTCATTTCGGGCAAATCCGTGGATAAAATTGTTTGCTAAAAATTTCTTTATTAATTTATACAATTCTCCATGTGCAAATCCATTTCGGGCAAATCCGTGGCTAAAATTATGTACTAAAATTTTTTCTTTGTTAATCTTTCCATGTGCAAATCCATTTCGGGCAAATCCGTGGTTAGAATTATTTACTAAAAATTCCTTTGCTAAATTATTGCCCTTGTTAATCTATACAGTTTTTCCATGTGCAAATCCATTTCGGGTAAATCCGTGGATAAAATTGTTTGCTAAAAATTTCTTTATTAATTTATACAATTTTCCATGTGCAAATCCATTTCGGGCAAATCCGTGGTTAAAATTATCTGCTAAAATTTTTTCTTTGTTAATTTTTCCATGTGCAAATCCATTTCGGGCAAGTCCGTGTAAAAATTATCTATTAAAATTCTTTCTTTGATAATTTAAATAATTTTTCTATGTGCTAATCCATATTGTGCAAATCCGCGGCTAAAATTGCAAAGCAGGCAATTTATGTTTCTCTTTTCTATTTTATATTTTTTCTTAAATAAACATCTATCTTCTAAAACTATTTATGATCAATTTTTAAAATTATCCAGTATAATATTACCTTGCGCACATCCATTTCGGGACCATCCTTGGTAACTAACAAATCAAAACTCAGAATAACAAATCACTTCAGCAGTGCAGTAAGAACGACACTTTAAAACCCTCTTGTTACACTCAATTTGCGCTTTTGCTTTCATCTTTTGTTTTCATATTTTGTAATCTGGCAATCTTTCTGCGAAAACATTTTTAAATCATTCTTGAAAAATATCTGTCCATGTAAGTTGTTATGATTTTGCTACTCGCTTTATAGTCCCCCCTTTTTAATGTTTTTTCTTTTTATTTTATTTTATTATTTGCTTTTACATGTTATTTTTACTTTTTATGATCTATTTTTATGTAGTTATTTTATAAAAAATTTTTTTGAGTGCTCCTCACACTATTGTATTAATATATTTTGCTTTGGCTTTATTGATACAATATCAGAAAGCACTCTGTTTTGCGGATATAATCGTGTGGGCTGAAGAAAAGATTATATCTTTTTTTTTCCGGTTTTTTAATTAAAATTTCATTTTTTTTTTTTTTTTTTTTTTTAAGTAATATGTTTGTTATTTTTTTACTTATTATTTCCCACCCCCTTTTTTTTCATATGTCTATAATTTTTCTTTGTTTTATTCTTCATTTTGAACTTATATATATATATATATATATATATATATATATATATATATATATATATATATATATATATATATATATATATATATATATATATCACAGAATCTACAGTAGTCATCCACAATACTACAGTAAATGTCTATAGCAATATCTGTAAAAACGTTTTTTAAATTGTTGTAACCTTAAAATTATTTTAAAATTTTGAATATTTGCTGTGATTTAAAAAAAAAAGATTAAAAATCTTTCGAATCATGAAGTCTGTATAGAAAACAGTTACAGATAATCTTCAGAGATGGCGAAGAAAAAATTAATAATAGTTAACTTGCATTTGAAACTTGTTGGAAGTTTATTTTAATTCTATTTAAAACACAATCTTATATTATTTGTTTATTATATTTAACTTAAAAAATTTCTCAGAAATTTGAAATTGCTTTAAATTATAATTTACACGGGACATGCATACGAGAAATACTTTATAGTTTTTTCGTAAAAATACTAACACTTTATTTTGAATTTACTTAAATTCGAGCAATATAGCACGCCGTTAAAACTTAAGATATTCTGTTGAAAATAAATGTATATACTGATAATTGGATTGAAAAAAGTTATTAGATTAGTTTTATGGATGTTATGTGGATATGACAAGTCATACAGAAAATATTGTAAATTAAATATCACTACTTTGTAAAACATTGATTCAAAACTAAACATATATAATACATCCATGCAGTATCTAACATTTTTATTGTTCATTTATATTTTTATCATACGTCTTAAGCCGAATACCTATGTAATTTATTTTAAACACGAAAAGAAATTTTCGAATTGAAATTTTAAGTGGCAGAACGTAATAATAGATATTTTATTACGCAAACTACATCTCTTAGTATCTTTTATTCACGTTAAAGATAATTCAAACTGCAAATTTTTTTTAAAATTTCGTTCTTGCTTTAACAAATGAATTGGTTTATAATAAAAGATGACGAATATGTGTTATAAATATCTTGTAACTAAACAAGTTAATCACTTATATAAGCAAAATTTAGCAATTCCCTGTTTTTGTAAAAAAATATCGATATTTAAAATATAAAATATTCCAATGATTGCATCAAAAAAAAGCTGGTGTATTACCCTCTAAACAGAACAAAAAGTGCAAGAGCGGAATGATTGAGAAGTTTGCTGCAATAATTAGAAATCGAACTTGAAACACTCACATTCAATGTTTATTATTATTTCCAATGGCATAAGAAAAGGGCAAATTCTCCTAAAGAAGCAAAGGAACAAGAATTATGAAAAGAAATGGCTTACGTGAAAAAGTCAATGTTCCATCAATAGATGTTTAGCCTTAAGTTATCGTTTTAACTCGTTGTCTCGTAGCTGAGTCGAACATCTCATTAAATAGTTCCTGTCCATGACTCCGTCTTTTCCATAGAGTGGACACTTTGGACTCCCAAAAATACCAATACGATGAAGGTGGTCCAGCCGTTAGTATTAGTTGTCATCTCAAATTTAAATTCCACCACATTTTTATTACGAAATGTCTCGGTTCAATTTATTCCTTCGGATTCTAGTATAAATACTAGAATGCATTCTAATGTTATTCTATCAGATTTTTGGTAAAAAGTTTAGTGACATGAAAATAGTAATACATATTTATCTCTTGAATTACTAAGTACCGTTCTAAGCAAGCATATATGCCTGTTCATTGCCAGAAATATCGCAATGTCCTGGAATCCATTTGTTGTACCTCAATCTTCAAACTCTCCAGTAGAACCCAACAATCTGGGACAGTGTTTCCCAAATGTGGTACGCGTACCCCCAGGGGTACGGGAACAGTTTAGCGGGGTGACGTGTTTCTATGAGAAATATCTTGCCACAAACGAAACTTTCAAATTGTTTTTATTTAAAAACAAAGCTTGCCATGAAAATTTACGATTATGTATTTTTCTATTGACCATTTTTTGCAGAGTCAACAATTAATAATTAGTGGTTTCAACAACAAGGGTTGATTTTTGACTTTTGTGCAATTTTTTTATAGTAAAAAATACATTCATCTTTTTATTAGTGGTACACAGAGTTACGAAAAATTTAGATTGGGTACACAAAAGTCATAAGTTTGGGAAACACTGATCTAGGATATTCTTAGAGATGAGTATTTCCTTAGATTTGACAGTTTTAATGACAGCTCTGGAGCACTTGCGTTGGTGATCACGTTTGGAGTGCAGCTGTATTGGGAAATTAGATCTCTATAGATCTACAATTTTCGGCATGCAGCATCACTCTTTAAAGTTAGATAAGTTTCCTTTGTAAAACTAATACCAGCGGGAGCAAACCTAAATCCAGTTTTAAGTGAATTCACCGTCGTACTTTTTTATTTTAATCTACACTGCTCGAAACATTAAAGGATATTGAGCGTCTGGAGAATTGTTTGAATGATTGATGCATTATCAACAGACGTAGTAGGATATATGAGATAAAAATGACATTTGTTTGGCAAAAAAAATTCGTTTTATTGAGCATTTGGGTACAAAAAGAACAAAAAACACAATTTGTGCGTGTGAGAAAAACAAATAAAAAGGTGTTTCCTTAAAGGAGAATCATTTTTAGCACAGGGGGTATGGTTTCCCCGGATGGCCAGTAACGTTGAACGCTTTTGAGGCATCGAGTCAACGAGGTTATTAATGAGGGGCTTGGGTATTATGTCCCCCTCCTCCAGAAGAGCCTTTTTTAGTTCTTGTGGAGGTGGTATTTGTCCAGCAATTCGCCTGCCTAGAATGTCCCAAACATGCTCGATTGGGCTCATGTCCGAAGAACACACTGGCCAATCCATTCATATGATTCCTTTCTCCGGAAAGAAATTATTCACCAAGTTAGCACGATGTGGCCTGTGATTTTCGTCCATTAACATGAAGTAATCTCCAATTGCTGCAGCGTAAGGGACTACAATAGATCTCAGGATCTCATCCCTATATCGGCGACCGGTCAAGCTCCATTTCGAATGATATGGAGATCATTTCCCATCAATGAAAATGTCAGCCTAGACTATCACTCCCCCACAGACAAATCTAACTCTTTCGTGAAACGAAAGCAAGATTGCTTCTAGTACCCCGCTAAATATTGAATAAGATAACAGAGATAAGTTTGCGTAAAAATTAAATATTCAAATTTACAATAAACGGGACATCTAGTTCCATATAGCTCCACAAAATGACAATCGCTGAATTTATGGCATATCGGATGAGTATCTTTTTGACATTCAAATAGGGAATAAAAATTTCGCAAAGGTGGTCTAATTAAATTAGAAAAGAAGCAAATATAAATTGGAAGGCAAGAGTAACTATTCGATGACGACTTACACGTATAAACCGAAAACTTTCCGAAAACAAGCAATGAACAAGAAATCCGTAGCTCATTTTCAGCAAACGGATTTTATCCCAGATTTTTGTCTGCTAAAATATAACAGAAATACTTATTCTGTTTTAAAGCAACAGATAAAATTTTCTGCTGGAATTGAAAGAATTAAACAATTGAAACTGAATGGATTGGACGAATAACTAAAATAACAGGCAATTACCTAGCATCTTGGACTGTTTTGACATCAAACAGCTGAGAAAGAGATCATGCACAAGGTTGTCTTATTAGACCACATTGTGCAGAGGAGCTAGCGGTCAGAGACAAAATATTGATGATGAATCTAAACATATATTACGTTTAAAAGATTCGTAACATAATTTATAGTTGAGATAAATAACCAGTTTTAAAATTTCAAGCTGCATTGAATTAAACATAAAATGCTTTAAATCATAAAATCGCAGTGAAATATTGTGAGTTTTGAAATATGAAATATTAGAAGATGAATGATATCTTTTCTGCTGAAAATTCAACAGGGAGATATGCAAGAATAGTGAAAAACTACTCCCTATTTATCTTCAATATCAGAATGACATATGTTAGTGAGCCATTTTTCTGAGTTGGCAAAAACCAATCGGAAGAGATCAACATCTATCGATGAGGATAACCATCGATTACAGTATCCTATCATATCCATCATCGTAGGTTTTGCTGTGAAGGGTATAATAAGCGTCAGCCAATCGGCTTGGATTTAGAAACTAGGATATCGTTTTTCTGAAATATCACCCTATCTCTATTGGAAGGCTTGGAATTTTATTTTATTTTGTATTTTTTTCAGTAGGATGAAAAGAAATACCCTGACTTTAGAGTTTGTCTTCTTTTTTTGACGTTGTCTTTTAGGAAATAAGATTTGCGAGGGAGTTGGTGGAATATATTTCAGTTCACTCAGTGCACAAGCGAAGATCAGAATACTAGCAAGCAAAATATGCAAGTAATAAACAACGACATCTCAGATCTCGAGTGAAGAATAATCTAATAAACTTTATGGTACTAAATATTTAAAAATTAATGAAGTTAAATATTTTTTTATTATTTAATTAATAAAAATTCAAAAAATTTCGAACATTTAAATATTGTTTTCAATGTCTATTATTTTTGATTCAATGCTGTTAAAGGCATTTCTCTCTGCAGTTTTATTTTTTAAACTATTTTGTTTATTTTTTATCTTTACGCTGAACTGAACAAAAGTAATATTTAAAAAAAAAAGAGATTTTAAGTTTTGCAATTTATCTCTCTGTCTTGCATTCTTGACGCAAATAGTAGTTTAATCGTCGCTAAAAATAATTAGACAACATAATTAATTCACCATTTTACTAGAGTTCAATAAGCGTTATCTGAAAAAGACGCTAGTTTTAAATATATTTTATTATCCAATTGCCTTCTGATGCATTATCTTCTGTGTGACCAATGATCGAATTTTGGTGATGACCTATTGAATCCTGAGTTATACCAGCTATGGTGTTGAGTAAAGATATCACCATAGGTTAGGGTCTTCTTACCATCGGGCTAACCATGGATTTTCTATCCTTGATTCAAGGTTTCCATGGTTTTCCTATCCGCGTGGGATTAATGGTGGTCAATTTAACTCAAAACTTTTTCTTTCATTAAAAGCTAGTTTCTCCCATGTTTGATCCAGGACTACTTAGTCTTCTGAATTAAGTCACAAATTTTAAACCTACGTAATTAAACATTGGTCTGGTCGTAAATCTTATATTGGATTAGATGTCCAATATCAGTGGTAGCATTATACCATCTTTAAGTTGAAAATAACTAGTGACATAATGATAGTATACTATTAAAAATATTTCCAACTCAATTATTTTAATGTTTATCTAATAGGTTAATAAAAACCACAGATTAAAGATAATTACTTACTATGATTTAGATAAGTTAGATAAGTTCAAATTAGATTATATATATACATTGATAATTTTGATACAATTCAAAATATTAAGGGCAATATTTTTATGTGCTTTAAGTATTTAATTGCGTTTAATTTAAATAAGTTTTCTTCACAAAATTTTTCTTTGTAAGAAAAAGATTGCTTAGAGACAATAACTGGCATATTTCCTTTACATAAGAAAAACAATAAATGGCGTCTGATAGTTAGTAGTTATGCCTAATCCTTGCTAAAACCTGTCACGTTTATTAAAACAAAAATACGAAGTTTTTAAGAAGAAAAAAATCTTAATATTGCAATTTAGAATATCTGTTATTTCGTATTAACTAAGTTAAGTTTTCTTCTAATTTAACGAAATTTTTCTTGCTAAAGAAGAATCGCTGCGAAATTGTCGCCACTTGTACTCTTATAAAGAAACACATTTCACATTTATGTGCTTTATTAAGAAAAATACTACCAATTATGTGTCTGATGTCTAAAGAGGGAAAGGAAAACAAACCTACTTATCAAATAAGAAATGGAACTTAAATATTTATGAGAATCGTCAGATGCTGTATAGAAACTATAAAATATTTGTCCCTTAATTAAATATGCTCTAAGAAAATAAATACCTCATTCAACTTTGACGATAAACTGAATTCTAGGAGAAAACATATAAAATTTTTAATGCTCGTTCAGTATTATCTGAAAAATTCAGCTATAATTTATTTTTATATCCATATTTAGAAAAATGGGCATGAGTTTTATCGATCTCTTTCATAATTCCAAGATACAAAAGTACCTCAGCATTTTAAAGCTAGAAAGAAGTTATGGAAATTTTTCTTAATTTGCATTTTATGGAGATCTTATTTACTGTTCTGATCCAAATTTTTGTTCAATGCAAAAGTGAGAAAAGCGCACGTAATTTCAATACAGAATATTTAAAATTCTTTTATTCATTTATCTTTCTTTCCATTGATCTTTTCGAGAAAACAATATTTGTATTTTCGATGAGCTGAATAATAAACAGATTTGATGTGCCTTCTTTATGATGTTTTAACTAGTTTTTATTTTTATGAACTTTGTTTGACTTTTTGAAATATTTGATTGCCAAAAGTTATAAAAGAAATTTCCCAGCATCTGATTTTTCTGTAGATAAAATACATATTCTCAACGAAAATAGTTAGTAATTAACAAATGTTCGAAATCCTAAGTTCTCTTTATCATTATCTACTTGTATCGATCCACTTAAGGATTTCTTTCGTTGGGTATACAAGCGACCAACGATCGTGGATTATTAAAGTTACCTTTCATTAGCGCTATTTAAGTTTATTATCAAGATATGTAATATTATTTAAGGGTCTAGGGATATCTAGCGAGTAAATAAGAAAGGTTATTTTGGGGATATTTTTTTAGCAAGATAATAGCATAAATCAAATATTTAGAAAATTTCTTTTAGCATACAGTTAGGAAACTGTAAGAAATGAGTTTCCCAAAGCAATGCAAAATAAAATGGTGGTTGTGTACATTTGTTTAGGTGAAGCTTTTCTTTTCAAAGTTCATATGGACGAATCAACTGTAGTTGTAATTTCGAAGTCAGTATGATGAACAAAATTGTTTTTATACAAATGAGGATATGATATACTTATGAATGAATAAAAACAACATTAATAAAGCACATATCAAGACACAGAAATGGACATTCTATAGCTGTCCATTACATTATGCCCATTTCATTACTTTTTATTTATACATTATTTAAATTTTTTGCGTTATTCAAAATTCTGCTTCATTGTGTTTCCTGATATCTACATAATTTTTTTTCTCCTTTTTTATATATCTAATTTTGAAAGAATTGCATGTTGAAAAAAATTGAATTCTTTTAAAATATAATCCTATGCATTATGAAAGATATGAACATCTAAATATGTAATTTAAATCTAAAGTCAATTGGAGACATTTCGTCTAATTTATTAGTTAGACTGATAAGAAAAAATACAGCTTAAAGGAAAGGCGATTAAAGTATTTAGGGTGTACTCAGTGAAATGAGAAGGAAAATGTAAAAATTCCAAATTCGAGCACTTATTTTTTCAGTTCATAAGCATTCAATACCACTTTTTAAATTCGAATACCTTATGTAAGTTCAGAAACATTAATTAAGTTTAAATAAAATTATGTTGATATGTGATTATTTAAGGCATTAAAGGTAGCTTTAAACTAAATAATAATACTACCAATAAAAATTCTTTCCAAATTCTAGAATGGCCAAACCTTCTCAATTTGGTATATTACAGCCGATTTCAATCTATCAGTCTTACCCTACAGGGTTTCGCTTCCTTCAATTAAACATTGGTCTCATGATACCAAATTAGCATTTAGATTTGCCTACTTTTTCTATGGGAATCAGTATTAGTTTATACTAACATTTATTGCTTTCTTCAGGACGTTATTAGTGCAATAAAGTCAAAATTTCGTAAACTAAAATTACAATTTATTTTCGAATTAAATTTGCATAAAATTTAATTTAATGCAATAAAGACGATTCCTCCTTTCTCGCATGAAAATTTTTAATCCTTACAATCTTAAACCCTTTCATCTGAAACATCAATACTTAATTAAATAGATTGTGATGAAAATAAGAACTAAAAAATAGGATAATTCAAAAATGTTTTCCATTGGAAAGCTATCAGATAGTTGTGATTTAATTTCTGATTATTGATATTATTAATTAGTGCATATTTTAGTGTCCTGAACTAGTTGATTGTATAGAAATAAAACTTTAAAATAATGATTTTAAAATTCATCTGTTCTAAGGTAATGAATAATATATGATTTAAGAGAAGTTAGGTTCATTAACTGAGATTATCATCAAAGTAATATAAAAAGAACTATAAAATGAGATGCGACGTAATGACGTGTCTAAAATGACAGATCGTTTTCTGTCATTTTTAGCTATGCTTTTGTCTTTACTTCAGACTTATTTTGATAATTCTCGCATTATTCAAAATTATTTTTTCTTTTCCAAAATTTTTATCAGTTGGTATCTAGATATTTGCATTTTTGATGCCAAATGACATCATGTGCACGAACTCATTTATAATTATTTTTTCGTCTTTTAAAACCTAAATGTATTTTTTTTACTTTAGTTATTAATCTTTTGTCATTATCTTTTGTTATGATAGACCATACTTTTCGGGGGGTAAAATATAGTATTGAATCAGTTTTGATTACTGTGAGTTCTCGGCCATTAAACTCGACACTCACCTTAAATCTATCAATAGCTGATACATATTATTATGGCAACTGCTGAAAATATCTAATAATTAATTACACTTATATTGTTAAACATCTTAATATATCTAAATAAGCTGTACTCAATCATTTAATTATTGGTAATGCAATCATAAAGTAAAAAAAAAAAATACTTTTCATGAATTTAAAATCTTTAATGTCATTAAGTAGTAATTCTGAAATATTACTCTGCCTATCAGATATGCCTATCAGAAATTAGCGATAAAAACAATTTAAACCTAAATACAGTATTGGGCAGAGAAACTAGACTCGAAGAAACATGTTATTTGTGTGGTATATTTTCTTGACAACTATGAGGAATTCTCCATCAGCATCACTAGTAGTATAGCCAGTTATTAAAACTTTATTAGAATGTTTCAGAGAAATTATTCTTCACAGAAATTTAATAAAAATATGTTTTTTGTAATTTTAAAAAAAATATATACAAGCGATTTCTAACACAATTTCTAGTATGGGTCTAATAATAAGGCACACCATTATTTTGAATTTCTTCCGTAACTTTAACTCATTTGCACACACCAAGAGAATTTTTGCTATTAAAAGAATAGTGAAATTGAAATATATAATGACCTAAATTTTTCGAAACATTGTTGGAATAAATTGAGATTTAATGGTTACGATTGCGGCTGATCTTGTGACTGTTGCTTATGAGAAAAGTATGACTACTGCTGTTCTGCAGTGTTGAAAAAATTTTAATAAAACGTTGTCTTAATGATTTCTTCCAGCTCAATTTTCTTTAAATTTCCTTTTAATTTCTATTTAAGAATTATTTTACATTTTTTGAACGCCTAAATTAAAATATATACCTCAAATTATATACAATGGTATAATTTATATCATTATATATAATTTTATATCTAAAATATATCGAAAACTTTTAAAAGTTAATGATATCATGTACGGTCTGAGTAAATACGCTTAGGCCAGTGAAAACATTTAAGAAAATCAAAAAATACAATAACGTTCAAATGCTTTTTATTTTATTATTTGACTCTTAATACTAATATTTCAGTCTGAGTAATAACTTAAAGGCAACCAGTATTTTTTAAAAATAAATTTGATATAATATAGTCTCAAATATCAGGAAAACTATGTAGAATTTAAAAACACTTTTACTTGCAAATTTTTTATAAATTTTTTGAAGCATTGGTTCTCTTGATGAAGACAGTGATGGAAAAGAAGGTAACTGATAATGAAGAAGACACATTGAGCTTTTTTCTTTAATAAGAGTGAGTTGCCGTACTATTGTGATAATAATGGGGAAATAAAAAAAATTAATTTCTTATAACTGGAAGACAGTTTAGGTGAGAAGAATTTAATTTATGTATGATTTAAGAAGAGCACCTGCACCTACTTGAAACTTCTCGCACCTCAAACTTATTTAAGTTTAAATGTTAAATGTTTGCCAAAAACAATGTATTGCAAATTCGAAGTTGTGGACGATTAATTAAGACAGCAAAACTCGCAAAACATCAGTTGCTGCAGAGACACAAAATAGAGGGTTTAATGTTGAAACCAATATGAGACGTTTTACGTAAACAAATTGGCCCTTGAATATTTGAAATGACCAGGTAAGTTTCCTGATCATAATCCAATGGAGAATTTGTGGGTGAATTAGAACGAAGAGTTTATGCAAATGAGAGGCATTTAACATCTTCAATAGAGTTGAAATCGAAGTTTTTTTTCTCTAATGGGAGGCACTGAACTTTAACGTCCTTCGCCTAGGAAGATGCAGAAAGTATTACTCATTTAACGTTACCCAGTGGACACCTGTGAACCAAAGTCACGGAGGCGAGCAACATTGCCCACGCCACACTGCGACAGATACCCGTTAAAAGGGTGGGCCACATTCACACATCCCACAATAGAGAGCAACACACAGAGAGAATCATCCATGCCCTGTGCGGGGTTCGAACCCGTAGCCATAGATTAATTCAGAAGTTTAAATAAAAAACATGCTTATCATATTTTAGCGACACTTTATTTATGTGGGAAATAACACTAAACAAATGAATAAAATATAAGCTGAGAATGAGATGAATATGTTTCTTTTTACATGTGGGTCAAGAACATCAAGTTAGATTGACACTTTCTGACAAAGATGTCAATTTACTCACTAATTCTCCTACTGGCAGGTACAAGACCTTACTAAGAATATCACTTACATCAAAATGAAAAAAACAAATGATGCCTTTACTTGGAGTAGTTGCCCGTGAAAGGAAGAGTAACTCCTACAGTGGCATTAAATCTGTTTTTTTTTTGGTGCTGTTTCTTCGACGAAACCTGCCTTGCTAAAAAAGAAAGAAATTAGTTTATAATCAGTCTGTGCAAAAAATATGGTAGAAAAATAGGTCTACTTAAGACTATGCACTGGTATTTGAAGTGCTTGGCAAAACTTTTTTAGGCAAATATTGATAAATAATATTAAAACTTCAGATGTTAACGTTAAATGAAAGAGTTAAATTCTTATGCCTTCAAAATTATTTAAATCTTGTTTATATCTCAGGTATAACTCTTATTGTTTAAAAAAAACAATCATTAGTTTATAATCAGTTGGTGCAGGAAATGTGTTGAACGAATGGGTCCACACAGGGTCATTGAGGCTATGTACAGGTAGTTGAAGTGATTGGCAACATTTTTACAGACAAATACTACTAAATAATAATCAAACTTCAGATGTAAGCGTAAAATAAAATTGCATTTTTATGGCTTCGAAACTAATTAAATTTTGTTTATAAATCTGATATAACTGTTATTGTTTAAAAAAAACTGATGGGCTTTTATTTTTTTGCTCCGTGGTTGTTTTCAATTCTTTTTTTTTTAAAAAAAAACCTCAATAAAAATATAATTTTGCTTATAAAATATGTAATTATGATATTATTATGTAAGCCCATTTTATTAATATGTTAAACGTAACAAAATGAAAAATTATAAATTGAACTTATAAGAAAATTAAACTCAAATATATAAAATTTGTGACGCAATAAGTAGTAATGAATGAGAAGCAATTTTACTTATTAATAAACCTATACTTTACTAATAATAATAATTAGAGGAACCTTATAGAACAGTTCACACTGGAAACAATTTTCATCGCTCTTCAGTCTTTGTGTTTCTTAAAAATATTAGATGTAACCTCTATCTTATTTTCCTATTTAATTATCTACTTTTGACATCAAGTCAAGCACGAGCCTATAAAAGGAAAACTCTGAGACAGATTAATTTTTTCTACATCAATGGATAAAGTGTTGTTTCAGGAAAAAACTTTAAAAAAACCCACTTAAATTCGGAATAAATTAAAAAAAACGCAATTTAAATAAAAAGCTTTTGTTTGTTTTATAATTTTAAATAGCCCTATCTGCATGTCAATTTTTAATTTTGTAGTTGCATTTCCGCAGTCAGTAGGCCAGCCATCAGGAAAGAAAAACTATCAATAGAAATTATCTATTCAATGCCATTGTTGGGAACACGTAGAAAAACCATTTTGATTTTAAACCTCACCACATTGTTAAACAATACAAAAAAAAAGGATGAAATTCTTCCCCAGTCATCACTTTAACAGAATTTTTTTCAATAGTTATTCAATTCGAGAATAATATTGTTAATGAAGGAATATATACCTTGCATTCCCTTCTAAGTATAGCTTTAACTGCTGTCAATATCACTCTATTATTACCAATCTGCAAATTTAATCGAATTTGAACACAGACACATTTATTGCCTCCTTATCTATTTCAACATCATTATGTCTCCAAATAAGTGTTAAAATAACAATGGATTGCAATGCACACAAAATAGTTCAATGAATCACAAAGACTCTAAAACCAGAACTCCTAGAACGCCAATGTTCCATAAATGGAACCATTTGTTTTGAAAAAATATTTTTTCCTTAAAATTTTAAGATAAAATTTTGAATAGGATGACTAGTAGATGGCTATATTATCCTTTTAGAAGTTAGTGAACATTGTAGTCGTCATATAAAAACTTTTTTGTTTGGTAAATTATCAAGAAGCAGGAAAAGGATTAAATTACATCAAATTTCTAAAATTAAATAAATAAGGAAACGAAATCAAACTAAAAGTAAAATAAACACATTATAATTCAAATTTTAAATGCATGAAAAAATATTATTCAGAATTTAACTGCTCGTTAAATTTGAACTCAAAATTCACGTTTCATAATTGAAACAATGGCAGATAAACGATTGAATTAAGATGCTTATTTGTGTAATTAAAATTTGCCATATAAGTGTTCGTTAAAACAAAAAATAGACGCAAGTTTATCCTCTTTATTATTAAAGGAAGAGTTATCCCTTATTTACTGAATGGGGAGTACTCAGAATGAGAAGATGAAAATTAAGATGCGTTCATGAAATTTAAGATAATTACGCGTGTAATTGAAAATAATCATATACGTGTTTATTTAAAAGAAGAAACTGTGACCCTTCATTCCTTTTCTTTATTTGAGGCTTGTTACTCCTTTAAGGAATCATCATAAATGTCAAGTAGCATTCCTCATTATATTGCAGAATGATAAGCAACGTAACTGATCACGTTACTATTAGACAATCGTAACGTGCGTATTATTTAGTAAATAGTATCGCATTTTACTATACTACTTTTTCTATTCCAATGATTACACAGAAAAAAGGCATTCATACACAATGTTATTTATGATATTTTTTTAACGTGATGATTATGCTGATTTTGCATAATGCCTGATAAGTATGTTTCTATCTATTCATTGATGCATTTCAATAAGTAGAACTTTGGGTATCTGAATTTCCAGGAGTCGAGTTGTTAATTATATGAATATTTTTTAGTGGAAAGTAGTAAAAAGTTATCATTAAGACAAGAGACAATAAAAAGATTCATACTTACATGAACAACAATGTTTTTATAGTCATGAGATTAGTTAGTCATCAACAAATTTTACTTCTTCTTAGGAAACAGTTCAGCACTTAATTATACAGATATTTCATTAATTGGTTTAAGTTCTGATATAAGCAATTGGGTTTTTACAGTGAAGTAGTTTTTGACGATTAAATTTTTTAATAAATGAGTGAAGTATTAACATATACAATAAAAAACGCGATTAATTAGATATGATTTTAAATGATGACAATTCACATATAAAAAATTAAAAAATAAGGCCAGCATGAACTTATAGTAACTGTAAATATATGTATCTGATAAATGATACGTAAACAATAAATCTTTACATAAATGTATGATAGTTACAAATGCAAGAGATAAATCTTTGGACAAAGGAGAATATCAGAACATAAAAAAGGAACAACATTCATAAAAATATCAAATGAATGATTTAAATACTGTATATTTTCGTTTCTATTACCAGAAATGTATTTTGTTTTTAGCTGAAATGCCTTTAAACATATATTACAGTAATGTGAACATAATTTTTCCACCGTTGAATGTCTTATTAGCTACATCCCTAGTAGAATAGACCCAGAAATCTTCATCAACTAACCAATCAGGAACTAACAATCCTTCTGATAAATTTACGTTTAACAAATAAACGATTGCCTGAATAAATAGAAAAACAAAGATATGCGATGAAAAAGATTTTTTTGCTATAATTCTGAAATTTTAAATTTAAGTCTTGTTTATAAAAGAGAAGAGAAAACGTAACTGACTAAAGATCAAATACTTTAACTCATGCCTGACAATTATCTCTTCTGTATATTCTTAAAAGATTTTCCCAAACACTGCCATCTGTTATTCTCACTCAGTTTTCTTTCTAATTCAATGCGTTTTTATTGAAAATTAAATCCATGTTTAATTAGTTTTGTCTCTAACATGGTAGACTAAAAAATATTCAGTTGCTAACAGACAATGAGCTAACAATGATTCTGATAAATAACTTTTAGCAAATGAGAGAATGCATAAACAAATTGAGAAACACAAATTCTTACAAAAAGCAAAAAACAGGAACTGAATCAGAAGTTGAAATGTTCTTTGTTTAAATTCTTAAACTTAAAATTTAAGTCTTGTTTACAAAAGAGGAGAGAAAGCGTAACTAACTAAAGAGCAAATAATTTTATCTCATGCCTGATAATTATCTTTTCAGTATATTCTTAAAACATTTCCTTAACGACTGTCATCTGTTGTTCACACTCAGTTTTCCTTCTAATTTAATGTGTTTAATCGGTGTTCCGCGTTATTTTCTTCCGCCTGATTTACATACTCAGCAAGTCTTATGAAATCAGAGGAAAAGCTAAATGAAGGGTTAGCGTTTGAAGGGAGTTCAAGCGGAAAAGTTAATGGAAAATCGATCAATTCAAACATGGTTGGAAGATTTACTTTTTATTCGATTTGGGGAGAAAAATTAAAAATCAGGAATTAATCCGTTGGTGGAAAAAATGGAATTTCATCTGCTTCGTCAGAAATATGTTTTTTTCTTTTCAATTAACGGTTAAAATATTTCAGAGATATATGTAGAATATGTAATCAATCAAACATTAGTTTGACAGAAAAACTTTTTTTTAAGGAGACTTCCTCTTAAATATATAAAAAGTAATGAAAGATAGTTAGGAACTAATCAATCATTAATATTTTTTACATGCCTAATTACATTAAAACTTTAACCAAGATTATGTATTAAAGTTATTTTTCTAAGTGTATTATTGCTTGAAATATTATTTAAATTTTTCTGTTCAATTGTGATTAAAAAGACGAACTAAGTTTACAATAGTGCTTGTATTTCGCAAAAGATGATTTTAATATTTCAAAAGTTAAGAAACTTGGTTTTTGCAGAAATTATTATAACTCTAATCAATGCAGAAAAAAAAGAACTTTCAACTGAAAAGATGCATAAAGCTTTTCACATTTTAAAAAACTCTTACCTCAAAACATTCCATATCTCGAAAACTTAGATGGTGTTTTACTTTTTCCTTAAACTGCGTTTGGTATCCGTCTACGTTCGGCACAGAATTTTTAAAAAAAATTAAAAACTCTAATTTTAAACGTTGTGTTTGGTGTATTGTAGATAAAAAACAGTGAAATCAATAACAATCAATCATTATTTATTTAAACTTTTGAAAAATGGTAATATTTTAGCAAAAATTTTGGATTTTAATACGAAAACGGCTAATGCTCTACACAAAAAAGTTATTAACATATCCCTTTTATTTTTTTATTACAAGTACTTGATACCTTTAAGAGTGTTATGAACTAAAAACTAAGAATTATTTAAATAATTACACATAAAATAGTTTTATACATTGAAATTACATAAAAATGTTTAAAAAAATTACTATCTACCAGCACTTAAAGTGGACATAAAATGAAAAATAAAATAGCTGGAACAAAGTTTGTAGTTCATTACACTCTATTTATTATAGCGAACAATTGTGCCTAATATTTTAAAGATATCTCTTTTACATTTTGAATTATCACAAAAGTCGTAGGGTAAAATGAGCTAAAAACTACTTTCTCAGAAACGACAGTTAAAGTTTTCAAGCAACTGAAATAAATGTAAAAAAAAGCAGTAAAGTTCTAAAAAGTCTCTAGGATTCTAAAACCTTCTTTTTACCTTTTTAGCATAATTTCTTTCCTTTTTCCTTCTTATTTTTTCTGTTTAGTTTTGTTGTGGTTGTTTATGAATTTTGTTAAAAATCGACAATTCAAAATATTTTTTGAAGAAACGACTAATGGTCTAGAGAAAAAAGTAATTGATATATCTCTTTCATATTTTTAATACAATTAGCTGAGACTGTTAGGAATGTTCTGAACTACAAACTAAACATATATTTCAGTATTTACGTATGTTATGAAATTATATAGTGAAAACATAAATTTAAAAACAAAATACACGTCCTCTACATATATACTCAGAAATCACAAAATATGTTTTGGATTAGAGTTGCTCGTCAATTATATTTCATACATTATAATAAACAATATTGCAAAATATTATAAAAGAAATTATTTTACATTTCAACTAATGACAAGAATCGTAACGTAAAATAAAAGAAAAAAGATTTTTCAATCAGTCGAAGGCCAAATACCATTAGTGTATTGATAATATTGTTCTTGTTTATCTTTTTAGTTGAAGAGAATCCCACAGAGAAATCACAGCTTTTACAATTAATTGTAAAATTTGAGCATAATCCCATCATTGAGTCTTCTTTGAAGTCCGAAGTCCAATTTTGGAGCGAAACACTGAGTGTTATCACATTTATCAAAATCTCGATGTCCAAAATTCTATTACCTGTCAACTGCGATGTATTTTTCGACTTTTTTTCTTCAAAATATTTCATGTTTTCTTCCAATTTGGAAGAACTTGCAGTAGAAATATTGAGCAAATCCGAATTTTCAACTGACGCGTTTGTTTTTACTTCGTCTTTACAGAAACGATTTCCATGAAACTTTCGTTTTTTTTTCGAATAATTCCTAGCTTTTCCCATATTTAATAAATAAAAAAGATGAAATAATATAGGTACTAATAAAGTATTGTATTTTTACTAAGGAAAAGTAGTTATAAAGCGTAATAGAATAAAGAAGACAGTAAACAAACAACATCAAACTAAAGAATCCAAACAACAAACTAAAGGCTGTATTGCCATATGTATTTTGTAGAAATATAATAAAAAAAACTGATGTATGGGGCTGTATAAGTAGCACAAATTTAAAAGTTGAAAATTGACAATATTTCTATAAAAAAAAGGTAAAAGAAACAACGTAGAACGTGAAAAATAGTTAGTTTCGGTTTCCAAATCCCACTTCCGGTTTGTTACTATGATCGACTATGATAAGACTGCTTTTATTCAAATCACAATAACTCCGGATCTAAGCAACGTAGAAACAAAAGTGAAACTGTTCTGGATTCAGAAAAGTTCACTCTAAATTAAAATAAAATAATCTCACAATCGGAATTTTCATCGAAATTGGCCTTATTTACCTAGACGGCTACCTTAAAAAGGAAAAAGTCTAACTTTCATGAAAGATAACCAACATAATCTTTTTGTTGCAATGATATATTTTTTTTTGCATCGACATATATAGGAATTTTCGTCTTTGATGCTTTTTTTAACAATTTTAGAGTAAATATTTAGTTCAAAACTTGCTTTCTGCTATCATGTATAATGTGGGAAATATTTTAATAATAATAATAATAACAATATTGAAATAGATATAACTGTCCATTTCAGAGATATTCGAGTTTTTTTTTTGTATGATTTAAAAGCACGCTAATAATACATTAAATATGCATGCGGATTGTTTCATAGTGTCTTGCAAATTACCATTCAATCAGTGGTTAAGATAATAAGCTGTCATAATCTAGAATCGGAGTTACATTATCCGCGGAAGTTTAAATCCTAGGTTGCTTCAGACTGAGAAGTACCAGCTTGGTCTTAAATAAAGGGCTTTTTTTTACTTATAAAAGTTAATAATGTTAAAAAATAAAATAAAATATTAAAATGACTGTAATTTTGTTCCAATGCCTTCCCATTTATTCATCCGTCTGGTATCAGAAGGTCAGGTGTGCTTGCATCTTTTTTAAGGACACCATATTAGCGGAGCCATTGTTGTCTCCCTAAGTAAAAAGGATATGTAAAACGGAGAATGTGAGGATATTTATGTTGTAAAAACCACGATTAGTACCTAGAGCCTTTCTGACATGAGGTTAGTTCCTTGAGCACCATATCAACCGGACGGCACCATATAATTTTTTCAGTTTATTTAAGCATATCAATTAGCATATTTAAATAGGAAGATTTTGATGAATTGTAAACATGAAAACCTCGAAAAACTTTAGATAAATCAAATAACAAAACTAACCTTACAAAAAAGTAGAGTATTAATAAAATTTGAAAAATATATTGAAACAATTTTAACCATTAGCCATAAAGACTCTAGAAATAAATCTAATACTAACATGGATATTTATCATTTATCTTATATTATTTGCGTTATGCTTAGGCATGTGCATTTGGTGCAGTGTAACCAATTCTGGCTATTTCGCTTGTAAACATCACCTTACACACAGCTAAATAAGTTTAGATGAAATGAAAGCATTGAATACTTAGAAAACTTAGAAAGATAAAACAAATTGGCTTCATCAGAAAGTCAAATAATAATAACGCTTGGTTGACAATTTGTGCTGATAACTTTTTAACTTATCTTAAAGCATTAAAACACAATTCACTAAAAGCGGAAAAAAATGTGTAAAGTAAGTTTGTTAAAGTCTGGCATAATAAATTTTAATTGGTTGAGTCTTTACGAGGCCAATATTGCGTGTCTCTGTACCCTTCCTAGGATCTAAATACCTCTAAAAGTAAGAAACCTTTCCCAACGGAATTGATTAAAAAGAAAATTATTTTCAAAAGAAGTTCCTTCATTTCTCTCACCCAATTGCTTGATTCCGTAACATCGTAAAAGGCTAATCACTACTTCCTCTTCAACCAATTAAAAGCTTCTTTAGTTTAAAAGATATTTGCTGGTTTAATTTGCATTTTCCACCCAAAGTAAAACATCGTACATATTGGCGTGCTAAGTTAATGAAAAATCGATACCAGCTACGCGTTAACCATTATACTTTTATTCGTAGCTTGGTGTAATTTATCTTGGTTCATTTGGTCATAGTAATTACTTTACTGTAAGGACCTTCTAGTTAATGAATAAAACGCGTAAAATGTGGCTGGATTGAAGATGTTTCAGAGCCCCAACTATAATTTAAATAAATAAAGAATGTTATGATATGGAGAGGGAACAGAAGGCCGCTATAAAATTAAATTTAATATCAGCTCACGTACTCTCAAGTAAATGACAGATAGTAATTTGTAACAATTTTATTTTGTTGTTCATATTTTTAAATATTATTATCCTTCATAGTTTTTTATTTATTTTATAAAAATGAAATGTGCATACATCAAAATTTTAACCATCTATGCATTATTTATAATGCTTTTATTCGTAGCGCAGTGTAATTTATTTTGGTTTATTTGCTTGCATTAACTGTTCTCTTGCTACTGGATAATATGCTTAAGATGCTTATTAAGAATATTTTAAAGCCTTATCTAAACTTTAAATTCTGTTTATAACACAGACTGACAAAACATACCAGAGTCTGAATAATTAACTTAATTTCAATACACGTAAAAATAAAAATTTTGCATAGCGTTTATTTATATTAGCTGTGACGCTATCCTTGTTTTCTGTACTTTAGCGATACATTAATGTATACACTTATTGAAAAAAATATGGTCAAAATTCCCAGAATATGCCAAAATTTACCGTGTTTCAGGATCTATGGGAGTGTTTAAAAGCTAGGTAACTTCCGCCGAAGTGCTTTGGTACTGATTTTAGTAAAATTAAGACTGAAATATTGTTTTAATTTCTATATTTAACATTTGGTAAATATAGTGAAATTTTATAATTTTTTATGATGTCTTAGACGGATGATGTCCCTAAGATGCAGGTACTTTATGCCGCAATTCGATCCGGTATTTCTTACAGTACATTAGAATTTCTGGCTGTATCGTAACACCGAAAAGGTCGGTAATAATCGAATGCTTCGGTAAAATTAACAATAAAGTATGGAGTTTTATAACGTATGATAAAATTTGGTAAATGCCATAAAATTTAGTAGTTTTATCATTGTACCATAGATCAAGTCATAAAAACATTTATCCGGTTGAATTTACTTTTTAGTTTTGTCTTTTGTTCTAAATGTGTGGTAATAAACGTGTGCAACTATAGTTTTAGAAATCAGAATTTCCAGTATATTGTTATCATATGAATGGCAAAATTACCAAACGAATGGCTTAAATATCATATATTTTGGTTTTTTAAACCAGAAGCATGTTGTTTTTTTACCACAACTGTCATTACCATATGCATACATTAAAAATTAAAACCAGCATCCTAAACATTATACTATAATTCGTTGGGGTGAAACTCATCTTTGCTTATATTTGATTTTATTAAATATTTAACTATTTCAACCACGACTAATTGAACAACTAAGAAACTTTCTAATTAACGAATAAAGCACGTTAATTACAAAGAGTTTGAAGATGCTTCAAAGAGTTAACTGAAATTCAAATAAATAATATAATCTGTACGAGGAAAAGATCACAGAAATGCATTGATTTTATTTTAGTGAGTTTTTCTGGTATACATGACAGATAGTAATTTATTTTCTTGTTAAATTTTTAGAGTTTTTAAGTAATTTTATACTTTTAGTTCTTGTTTATTTAATAAAAATGTTATACGCACACATAAAAAAAGCTAATTTTAATTAAAGAAGTTACATTTCGTTGGAATAACAGATTACTTTAGAAATGCAAATATTCAGAGAAATATATCTTCGTATTAGTAAAGTTTCCTTATTGCGCTGAGCTTCGAACATGTAACTTTATTTATATTAAAATGGTTTGAAACATTTTTCTTTTTTTTTAATAATGTCTGGATATTTGTCTAGGTTTAGAGACGTTTATATGAAGCGGAATTGAAAAAAATTTGGTAGAAATGTTGCTTTTGAACAAACCTATTAGGCTACTTTTTATCCAGGATTTGTTTGCTGCTATCCAATTTCTCCTTTATTTTCAAATACTTTATTTACGGAAATAAACATTTAAAAAAAAACAGAATCTTTGTAAATCTTACGCAAAAATGATTTATATCGATCTATTTAATCTCTGTATAGGTAGATGATTTGAAAATCGATTATTTTAGGGTTAATTTTTATTGTAATTTTCTAACGTTTGTTGCTCTGCTTTTATTATTAAATTAGTTTTTTCTTTCCAGTTATTTAACAATTTGTTATGTTATTCTCACAGACAAACAGTAGCGTGAGTCAACATATCAACATGTGATTAATCATATCAGCATATCAACAGTGACATAATGATTGAGAAACAGTGATATAGAAGTAGGGTAAATCACCCATACTAGAAATCAATCAGCAAGTAGTATAATTATCGATATGCTTTAATTTACATTAAAAAAACTATGGAAATAGAAAAACTAATACTAGGCATTACTTTGGCTAAATTTTGAACTTAAATCATATGAAAAAATTTATCAATATATATATATACCGAGTATATATATTGATAAAGTTTTTCAAATGATTTCTCGGTATAATATATATAATGTATCAATATATATATTAAATTGAGCGATTTCAATTCAAAACTTTAATTTCAATATATAGTAGTTATACACACTGCGTCATGAAGGATTAGGCACCCATAGATGTTTCTTATAAATTCTAAAATATTGCAGATATTTTTCAGATATTTTTACTGATGGTGTAATTAAGGTAAAAAATTGAAATGATAGTGAAAAAGATACCACGAAAAGTGAAAACATTAGCCAAAAAATCAAAGTGTAAAAAATAAATATTTTCATATTTACTAATTTCAAGTTTTGATAGCATGTTTTTACGAAGAATCAAAAATGCTGAACTAGTTTAGACATTGAATCCAAAGGAATTCCACTATAGGTTAAGCTCCGTCATGTTGCCTGTTAAATACACCGCTTCGGTCCTTTTTCCGGTTATGCTATTAATAGTTATTGCCGTTTGGAACAGGTAAATTACTCTTTTTTATTGCCGAAAAGCACGCAATCCCGTTTATAGCTGGACGACATATACTTGCTGAATCAACCTGGTATCTTTTGTTTATGGTATTGTTTAAGACAAAGAATTCGGGCCATCTTGTGTCTTATGCTGTTTTCAGATTCATGAGAACTTTTCATACAAGTTTGTTTATTTCAATTTTGATATCAGTTTGGGAAGGATTATGATTTAAGAGAGCTTTTAAATTTTTCCATTTTCTCTATGTGTCTTTCATGGTTTTTCATATCATAAGTGTGATTTGTAATTCTTCATTTAAAAGAAAATCAAAGGAGAAAATGTATAGGAAAACCATAAAAACTGCTTTATTATTTTCGATGCTAATGATACTAAATTTATTTTAGTGTAATAGGCACTACTGGTATTATGTATACTAATATTGGTGCAGAGATACCTACTATAAGTACTGTGGAAATAAGTATACACGACTCACGTAACCGGATAAGTACCGGAGAAAATTGCTGATTATATTAATTTTTAAATATCCGGAGTCGATCTCAAGCAATGGCATTCTGTCAAATGATACTGAATAAAATTAATTATTTTTTTTATCGGATGGCTTTCAAAGAATATGTTTTGCTTAATTTTATAAAATACAGCAATCTGGAAAGACCAAAATAAAAACTGAAATAAAATTGGAATTATTCTAGCTTAATCAATTGTGTGGGTATATGTCTTTCCATTTTGGGGTTGTTATCGCAGTGTTCATTAATGCTTATCTATTGATTGTTTAATTTTTTTTACTCAGTTCGAACAACAGATATTTAGATAGTAAAAGAAAATAAGAAAAAGTATTCAACTTAGCCAACAACAGACAACTGTCATGGGAAAATGGCTACACCCACGTGCTATCACCCACTTGTTGTCTTGTAGTACGAAATATTTCTTTTATTGAATGTCTGAAATATTTTGAACAATATGACAGTAAGTGGGCAATACCAAGTGCTAACATATTAATCCGGTTGGCGGGAATAAAAATGGATTACAATGCCGTATTGCGTTCTTTAACAGAAAATTGCCAGCACTTGGAATTAATAACTTTATGTCCTTCTCTTTTAAACCCATTTCTACTTAAAGTACTTATCAGTTTATAGTATTTAATTTATTATATTAGCTGATATATTTATAAAATCAATAGATTTTATAAAGAACAATCGGTTAGAATTCTAAGGATTTTTTTGAGAAATGTAAGACTAATTTTTTTCAGGTGAATTCATCATGATGAATATCTAAGTTTGATAAATTCAACTAATAAAATTAATTTATTTAATTTTATTACGAATCAATTTAGTTATTTTGAGTTAATATGTGTATACTTAACCAGTTAATGTGTGTGATAGCTAAAAAGTGTTAAAATTTTTGCAGTTATTATATCTAAACAACGTTGTGTTACGTTACATCAAAGTTTCTTGAATCAGAGATTTTCTGTAGGCTATTTCTAAAAAATTGAGAATCGAGGACTAAATAAGAGATTTTTATTCCTTAACCCATTTGTGCCACATATTTTTATTAAATGATGGTTTCCTCATTTCAAAAAAGAAAACGCTTGTCTCAAAAATGTTTTTACTATGATTTATTTTGCAGTAATAAGATAATTCTGAGTACCGAAATACATTAATATGTAGATGATTATGCTTGTATTTGAAGTTAAAAAAAAGTGTGAATTTGTAACGCTAATATTGCTAATATTGTGAATTTGTAACGCTAACAAAAAGAAGTATTCAATTGATATAAATAAATTAACACTAGTACTCTTTTCAAAACTGTTTTTCCAATTCAGATAGGCCTTGGTGGTTGAGTATAAATTGTTTAATGTATAGAAGATAATCTTATTTTTACTCATATAAAATCCTTATTATCTGCACTCCATAGAAGGAATACTCTAAAAACACAACTCCATGTAATAAATATTATAAAAATTCTAAAAATTAATCTAACAAGAAAAAAAATCATTCCAGTTACATCATATCTCCAAGATTCTGACCAAAGAATAACTATCCAAAATAATTGTGATTATATTTTATTTTATTTTATGACCATCGTTGAACAGCCGACCAAATTTTATGGGTTTACGACTACCAATGCTCATCTCCGCAGCCTTGTAATTTTGAACCCACTCCAGAAGACAAGGGAACTCCTGGATCGAGTATTGGGTGAAATTTGTCTTCTTTTGATGGAGGACTTTTTGATGGAGCTTACCCGCATTTGCGTTACACAGAATGGAAGACCACGGGAACCTCCCTTGGTTAGCCTGACGCAGGGGGATTCTAAACCATGATCCGTCTACATTTGCTTTGTTTTGCCAGGGTCGGGATAGCCAGGGTGGTAGGGTGTTGGGCCCATATTTAGAAGGTCGTGAGTTTAATCCCCACCAACCGAAGACTCACCGTGTAGTAAGTGGCGACTGTTGCTCGTTAAATCTAACTGGTCACAAAGTCCCCCGAGTTTTCTTTACAAATCAATACCGCTGAGGGTACTGAATTAGAGATATATCGTGCTTTGGTTCAAGTCAAAATTACGATCTGTGGATGAATAAATGGATGTATGAATGACTCCACCCTTTATGCCGGGCTGTGACGTGTGTGTGTGACTAAAGGCCTATTCTTGTCCAACAAATGCGTCCTTTGCCTTCAATTCACTTGGTTTCACCAAGAAGGCTTGCTGTAAATGGGAAGTGGTATTAGAAGCCACAGCTTTGTTTAAAAAATTTGAGACAAGACAAAGTAAAAAAAAAGACGAATAAAAAGGAATTAAATAGAAACCAAATAAAAAAGAATTAAATATATATTATGAAAATTTACACACAAAGTATGGAAAAATGTTAGTTCTTGTTTAAAATTTCGATATTAATGATTATAATCTAAGGAATAAGATACAAGTTTTTCAATTTCACACGAAAAATGTAACTTCAAATTTAAAATGAAGAGCTTTAATTCTAGCATTGCTGCCTAGTAGGTTTAGTAGTCCGTGTTAGTTTAACACCTTATCTTACATTAGAAAAGCAAAATTCAATAAAGGTTATAAATTAAAATGATTTATTTTCGAAAAATTTCTAACCTCTATAGCAATAAATAACATAAAATGTCAATTCACTTTAAAAAATAATAATTCTCTTTCTATAGTAAATAATTACACAAAAAAATATAACAATAACTTATTTGATAGTAAATTTGATTTTCAGCCTACTAATTTAGACTCTCCTTATGCTAAATCTCTCCTATTGTTTCAATCCATGCTAATTATCACAACTTATCTCATATTGCCAGAATGAAATTAAATAAAGGCTCTAAAGCAACGAGTAAAATAAAATACTTATCCAATTAAAAAATAAAACAAATCGAAAATTTTCTCAATATGTTTTTTTTTCCTTATAAATAGCAAATGACACTTTCAAATTTTCTCCTAAACATTATAATTATTTAGAATTAGATGTATTCTAACTTTCGTCGAGTAACAAAGTTTGCTCATTCAATTAAGAAGACGGGTAATTTCAAATATTTACTCTCCAAGTGAACAAGCGTTTCAAACGTCGGAAAGAAAATGTAGAACAGCAATTTTATTCCTGAGTTACGCGTCCCTTAATCGAATCCGTGCCACTTTACTGAAGTTTGGCCGCAATTTTCCCGCAAACATTAAAAGTGAAGCCATATTTTCTTTCGAAGAACTCCCGACACCCATTTGCGTATAAAATCAGTATTATCTTATTTCCAACGTTATGAGTCATTTATCTCTTTCAGCCGCTGTGAATAGCGAAGGGCGACTTTGTTAATTAAAACGGCCAGGGAAAGGGAATATTTCAGAATCTTAAGAATTGTGGTAGGGGGAAAAGGGAAATAAATTGTGTTTGTCCCCTTTCCAGAGACACAGCAATGTAGTTAGTTGATTGCTTTACGACTTAGTTTTCGGAATTTTACAACCAGCTATTTGTGTTCCGAAAGGGTTCTGGAAACATTCTATCTCAAAAGAAAATCATTGAAACTATGTTTACTAAGCCTATTCACCATATTCGGTTTGTGAAATGATCGTAACCAGTTTTCGTCAGAAATTTAGAAATATTTGTGTTTTTATGTTCAACAATTATCTCTGATCTGTAATAGATTGCAAGTAATAAGAAGTACCATTTTCAATAAACATTTTTATTCAAATTCCATAAACATTTTTTGTAAACTACACAGGACCAAAGAAAATCATTGAAACTATGTTTACCAAGTCTATTCACCATATTCGATTTTGTGAAATGATTGTAACCAGTTTTAAGTCAGAAATTTAGAAATATTTGTGTTTTTATGTTCAATAATTATCTCTGATCTGTAATAGATTGCAAGTAATAAGAAGTACCATTTTCAATGAACATTTTTATTCAAATTCCATTAACATTCTTTTTAAACTACACACGAACATAACTGCATTAGAAGTTAAACATGTACATATTTGTATAAAAATTTATCAGTTAGTTGTCCGTATTCCTTTCAATACAAAATTTATCTAGAAAACAACATTTAATTTAGTTGAATATGAATTCTATCAAGGATTGTTGAGTTATTAATTCTTAAAATATTAAACGTTTAATTTACAAGATACACAATTAATCAGAGAGAATTGCTGTACTATTACAGTAACTTTTCACTTTTTGGAGGAACTTTTCATACGTACCCACGTGTTTTTCCTTTTCACAGATGTTCATATCACAGTTTTACAAGAAGAAAACGAGCTTTATGTTCTTAAGACTTAAAGCTTAGTAAGCTTAAAGTTTTAAAAATATCAAATTTTCAGTTATTTGGAAAATAATATAACTAGTAAATACTAAAAATCATTGAAGATTAATTAATTTTATTGAGAGGGGATAAGTCTTAGGTGATCAATATCATAAAAAAAAATTTAAAAAAATAACCCATCTGAGGGATTAGAAAAACATATTTTTTCATGGTAAAGGGCAGAGTTTCCCAAAGTGCGGTAAGCGTACCCACAAGGGTACGGGAACAGTTTAGTGGGGGTACGCGTTCTAATACGAAATATCTTGCAACAAACGAAAATTTCAAATTTTTTTTATTTGAAAGTAAAGCTAGAAAAGAAAATTTACGATTACGTATGTATATATATATATATATATATATATATATATATATATATATATATATATATATATATATATATATATATATATATATATATATATATATATATATATATATATATATATATATATATATATATATATGCTCTATGTTTGAACAATTTTTAAAATTGTGGTGAATAAAATATTATGTTATGAACAGCTTTGCTATAATCTTTGAATTTATAGCTCTTCTATAATCTTGCAATATATCTGTTAAAACTACATTATATAACTATTCAAGATAATTTGCAAATGTTGATAACTATACCAAAACTGCAGAAATATTTTATTTCCTCCGTAGCAAAATTATGCAGGAAATTAAAACTCTCACAGTGGAAAATATCATAGGTAAAGTCGCGAATGCGATTTCTGAAGACGAGAAATACTTTTTTTTCTTTATTTTCTTGATTTTGTTATTCTGAATCTGTGAGTTTCGTTGTTTATAGTAGTTATCTGTTATATGAAACTTAAAACACTTTTAAACCTAAAATATAGTTTCAATTGGATCTATCGACCACTTTTTTTCCCTCTACTTTATTGAAATTTTGCTATCTTGTAGTTCTTATCATAACTTAATTTCCTTCTGTGTATTAAAAAAGTTAATTTTTATTTAAAAAGGGTTAGCATCAGTGCACTACATCACATTTTTAAACTGAGACAAATTTTTTTTTATCTTGAGTACTGCTTTATCCACCCTCATAAAATCTTAATTTTGCTTCATTTTATAAAAAATCTTAAGTTGGAGCCATTAATAAAAAAAATATTAAGTTTTGAGACATTTCATAAAAGGAACATTTAAATTGGGCCTTTTCTAAAAAATACCTTAATTTCAATTCCTTTAAAAATAACTTAAAACTGAGCCATTTCATGTAAAACCAATTCATGGATTAGAGACCTACTATCTCTAATCTAGCAACTTAACAAATGCTTATTAATGTAATATCAATTTATTCATTACAGATTTATTGAGGTATCAGCCCAAAACATATTCTTTCGTCTGATTACAAATTCCACAAAATAGTATGCAAAAGGTTTATACTTAAGATTTGTTTAAATCTTTTACGATATCAAATACGTCAACATTAAATATTTGGATCTGCAATGCATAAGTTTGTACACTAATAAAAGCTCACTGTATTGAACAAACTTATCAAATAACCTAGTCATTATTTTCGGTTCTGAAAACAAACTCCTTTCTACTACTAATGCCATGTTCCAATATCATATTTTGGTCCTTCATTTGCATAAAAGGTATTTGTGAACGCTTTAAAGGACTTATCAGACTGTGGTTCAAGCATTATTCGGTATGCAGTATTTGAATAGTTGTAAAACTGTTGGAAACTTAAATCTCGTTTTCGTTTCATTTATAAAATGTAAGCAACTAATATTTGTGCAATGAGTAAATACTTTTATTTCATGCTAATCCGTCTGTTATGTTTACAATAGTGAAATACAGCAAAATATTAAACATATATTTCCAATTTTCAAATTGTAAAAATAATAAAAAAGAACATTACATTTAATTTTTATAAAGTGTGCAAAAATTAAAAAAATATCTTGTACAAAATTGCAGAAAATTATTTTTGGGGCTAAACGTATTCTAAAAATATGCAAACATGAAATTTTTAAATAATATCAAAAAACATTTATATATATATATATATATATATATATATATATATATATATATATATATATATATATATATATATATATATATATATATATATATATATATATATATATATATATATATATATATATATATATATATATATATATATATATATATATAAATGTAAATGTATATGTATATATATACACAACAAAATAAAAAAAAATACAAAGAAAACACTAAGAAAATTAAGAAAAACAATAAGTTTCATTTATTGCGCATGAGCTGCAAATAAACAGAGCTCATTAGATAAGTTCAAAATGAAGATAAAACGAAGGAAAACTACAGACACATGAAAAAAAAAGGGGGGGGGAAGCAAAATAATAATAAAAAAAATAACAAACAACTGGTGGAAAAAAAGGACAAATTTTTTTTAAAAAATTCGGAAAATAAAAGATATAATCTTTTTATCAGCCCACACGATTTTGTCCGCAAAAAGGCTGGTATAATCGTACGATCTGCGAATATAATCTTTTTTTGCGGATATAATCGTGTGGGCTGATAAAAAGATTATATCTTTTATTTTCCGGATTTTTTAAAAAAAATTTATCTTTTTTTCCCCAATTGTTTGTTATTTTTTTTAAATTATTTTTTTATTATTATTTTTTTCCTTCCCCCCTTTTTTCACATGTCTGTAATTTTCCTTTGTTTTATCTTCATTTTGAACTTTTATATATATATATATATATATAGATAGATAGATAGATATATATAGATATAGATAGATAGATAGATAGATAGATAGATAGATAGATAGATAGATAGATAGATAGATAGATAGATAGATAGATAGATAGATAGGGTGTTACAAATAACTATATAATTTATATCATACATATCATCAAAACCTAACAATAATGAAAAAAAGTAATAGTAAATTTGTTGATGGAAACTGATTAAAGAATGATGAATGGATATTAAAAACTATTTCAAGTTGCATATGGAAGCAAAACTTGCTTTGGAATGTTTAGCCTTATCTTCCTCAATTGTATTTCATCTGAATTTAGTATAGATTAGTTTTCTTTTCGTTTCCATATGAAAGATCTCCTAAAGTGTATAACTTGATAGGTTTAATTATGATAAATGTTCGAAAAACATATATTAAAGGTGGTCATTAAAAGCTCAAGTCTCCTTATGCCTCTTTCGCCTAATGCCAAGAACTTTAAATTACCAGTGGAGGAATAGTAACAAACGAACGCTTAGGATCACGGGAAGTGATCCTAAGTTGGCAAGTTATAGATAGATAAAATAGACAAAAACAAAGCCAACCAACGTTGTTAATAATAAATTTAAAGTAATTTAGCTAAGGTTTAATAGCCAAAAAGACGTAAGAAATTAATATAATTCTGCATCCAAAATATTTTTGTTTTTAGCGAAATAAATCAGCTTAAGGAAAATATAGTTAAAAATATATTTTAATACTCGAATAATCGCTACAGTGAGTAATGAGTTATGCACTTTTAAGTAATTAAAAAGTTAGCCGTTACATTGATTGTTAAGTAATAAAATATTTATACTCTTTTTACAAAAAATTTGATAAACTTAAATAATTGCCTTAATTTAATTATAATTGGATTAAGTATGATTAAGAAAAGTCTTATTTTTGAAATTATGGAAATTTTAAAAGCTGGGAAATATTTAATCCCGTATAATTGCGTCACAACAGCTTTATCATTACTTAACTAATAGCGTAATGATCGTATAAGTTAATTCACTTACATTTAAAAAAAATTGCATTTGCTTAATATTAAAAGAAATATCCCCCAACATGTATTTAAACAAATATTCGATACTGATAATGATACTACTGAAGTAAGAATTTCATAATTGCTGAACCAAATTAGTACTTCAAGGATATCTTTAATTAGCAAAAATTTTCAACGTTTTAAATTAAGAAAATTGCGTAGCAATTATTTGAATTAATTTAAACTTCTTCTGGGATACTAAGCATTTTAAAGTTTTATATATTTTGCTATGAAAGAAAACAAATCCTTGCAGATTAATATAATATTTTCCTAAATTTCCTATTTTTCCTATTTTCCCAGAGAAGTAAAGAGGAAATAAAAGAACAATTATTAAATTAATAAACATTTCGGAAAGAAAAGAAAATGAATTCTCTTAATTGTCAAAAAGAGATGTTGACTAGGCTGCAACCACTCAAACATGAAATCCACGAAGTTATCAAAACATGAAAGAAACTTCAAAGTACTAAATTAATAACTGAAATCAATACTTCCTCTTAAATAAGTTCGTCTTTTACCGACTATAGCAAAAATATTTCAATAACATTTTTTAAATTAGTGAGATTTTATTTATTAGAAAGGTAATCCTCTAGTAAATATACTTTACTTCATTTTTAATTAATACGCTTACCCCCTTGTGGGGAAATTACAATATAAAGAAAGAAATATTTTAATTGGTTGGTTCATTAATTAAATCTCAATTTTCAAAAAAATCTTCTCTGCTCATTAAATATTACTTTCAGAAAAATAAATCTTTGTAGTATGCCCAACACTTGTAGCAGTAGTTTGAATGATAGTAAATTCTTGATTTTAATATTTTCTGTAATTAAAAAATTAAATGATTTGTTTAGAAAACAGCTCAATCCATTTTTTTTAAAACTAAAGTTTTTTGCTTAGGCAAAAGTTTTATTTTATTATCTAAAATACTTGAGTGATCTTATTCAAATGCAGAGAATTGAATTTAAATACGAAGCATTTCTTTAAAATAATTTGCTTTGGAAAATGAAATAGTTATTTTTTTCTTAAAAATGCATGTTGAGTTTTTTTGTACTTATTGTCGAAATCTATGAAACTGTTATATACATAAAAAGGCAATTATTTGTTTAATTGCTTAAGGGATAAAAAATAACATTGATCTCACAACAAAAGATGGCGTAAAATGATCTACTGTTCTTAATTACACCTAAACCTCACCACATTTTTTTTATCTAATTTATTTCGTTAGTTTATCTTGTTCAAATTGTTTGATAATATTTACCCTATACGTCAACTCCCATTTCACTTTCTTTTATTTTGTTTCTAATTTCTTTGCAATCTGTGAATGCACACAAAGAAAAAAAGTATGCTCAAAACTTCTCTATAAGGAATTCCAGATCAGATTACGGTAAAATATATCATCACTCAGGGTGCCCATACTTTTTATCCTAAAATCAATTTCAAACGGCACACATTAAAGAACAAAAAATCTGAATTACCGTGATTTTTAAAACAATAACTACCACCAAATCATTGAATCTCACTAATTAAATAAGTAATAATGTAAAAACTGCGGTACAATATATTACGATAAAAATTAGTTTTACTGTAAAATGGATATTACGAATGATACCCCCAAGGTGCTGGCACTTTTTGTCGAAATGTTTTACAGTGTACCAGAATATGGTAAAATTTACCATGCTTCTGGCTCTATCGGAACATCAAAAATTCGGTAGTTTTTACCGAGGCTCTTAGGTCATGATTTTGGTGAAATTAATACTAAAATATGGTTTTATAACATATGATAAAATTCAGTAGATGTTGTAAAATATGGACGATATGTCAGCCCCTATGTCAATACCCTATAGCAAGTAATCAAAACATTTATTCGGTTAAATTTACTTTTCAGTTTTGTATTGTTTATTAAATGTTTGGTAATCAGAACAGTAATTGCAGAAACCACAATTCCCCATTAACTGTTCACATACGAATGGAGAACAAGTGCATGGTTTTAATACTGTGTATTTTGATTTTATTAACCAAAGTATTGCTTTTTCAGCCAGAAATGTCACTACTATAGAGTTCGGTAATTTTCCTAGAATGTGTATTCTGTGTATAAATTATTAAAATGCTAAATATAATATTTTCCATTTATTTTGTCCTATATAAATACAAAATAATAAAAAAGATTTTTAGAACAAAAATGCGTCAAAAGTTTAAACAAGGATAAAAAATAAGCTTATGATTGTTAAAAATTATGATAGTACAATTTGTGATAGTACAATTAAAAATTATGAAAAATTATGATAGTAGATTATGATAGTAAAAAATATGCGGTTGAAATGTATAGTTTACCGTATCATACGGTATGGTAATTTTGCAAGATTTGCAGTCGTGACATATTGCACTCGCAGTGCTTGTTTGCATTTCTCGAACAACTAAGTCTATTTTTAAGTATTTAAGTAACATTCTCAACCCTGCACATAAAACTATCTCCAAAAATAAAACGTTTCACAATTGACTCATTCCATTTCCATCTGCAAGCGGCATTTCGGAAGTACGTGACATCTATCTCCAAAAGATAAGCAGGCAAAGTTACATATTCAGTATTATCAGAAGCTCCCCCTGTCAATTACAGGCGTATCTTCTTCCCATGATGTGCACTGACGCTCTTCTTTTGAAGACAGAATAAATGTGAACCTCTGTCAGATTTGCATGCACAGCTACAATCGATCTACGTTTTCACTTTTTGAAAAATTTTATTCCCTTTGATGTGAACTATTCTGGGCTTCGCTTCTTTTGATAATGTTTGCTTTCAACAGAGTGAGATAAGGGAGTGTGTTGTGTCCTTTCAATGAATGGAACACAAATTATTCGGATGTTGTGAGCTGAGAGAATAATAAAGTTTCTTTTGATAACTAATTAATCTCACGTAATTAAAGCTAATTATTGATTATTCAGCATTATCTGGTGTATAAAGTAAATAAAATTGCGCGAGATTGGTGAATATGAGTGGATTTTGCTTCCTTGCGACTTCAAACATGAAGAGTAGCTTTGTGTTATAATTAGTAAAGTGAAATTTTTTTAAAGACAAAATTTTAATTTTAACTTGAATGCATTGAAATAATTCTTAATTTATGCTATAATTGTGTAATACCTACTTTTATTTTCTATTATTAAGTTGTTATGGTATAAACTTATGTTTCACAATTGGCTTAGTACTTAATTTAGATAATAATTATATAATACATATTTTTATTTTCTATTATTAAGTTAAGGTGTAACCTTATACATAAAGATAGGTTTAGTACTTAATTTAGATTATAATTTCGTAAAAGACGCATTTATTTTTTATTATTATGTTGTTAATGTGTAACCTTACAATTCACGTTAGGTTTAAATTTAAATTATTACTTATTTTCCTTTTATTAATAGAACAGTTTTTATTTTTATTTGCAACTATATTTTTTTAGATGAGTTATTTTATAAAAATAATCACAGAAGATTATCATATAAAAAAATTAATTTTCAGAAATCAGTATATAAAGTTCGTTCAGAATAAAAAAAATCCTTCAAAAATCTATCACTTGGTTATTAAGGTATTAAAAAGATTTCACATTTTGCTAAAAAATTTGCAATTAATCGTTTTCAAACAATAATACCTTCTAGAAACCAGAAATCCTAAGCACTGGTTACCATAAAAATAAATTTTTAATTTTAATAGTCCAAACGTAGTGACATATTTCTTATTTTGCCTCCACTGCACAGTTTTTGTTCGTTACATCGGACTACTAAATCTATCTGTGCTGAACCCTTCTCTCTTTTAGGAAGTGTTGGTTCAAATCGGAGTTTCTTTCGCCAAGTTAAATTTTGAATTTGTGAAGATCTATTTATCAATACACAGTTCTCTTTGAGAAAGTTTTTTTTTTTTTTTTGTTATAGAATTTTTCAATGTTCTCGAAAATTAAAAGAGTTCCTAGCCCATCAGTATTGATTTTACTGTTATGAAATTTTTTTTCGATATTTTTTGAAGTACATTGTTTAGTATCAAGTATATTAATTAGCTCAATGCCTCAATTAATTGATTTTTTAATAATTGAGATGTGTTTTTGAAGAAATTTTTGATGAAAGAATAAATATTTTATTCCTAGATATGTTATAACTTTATACGGTTACCATAACAACCTAAATTTATTTAAATACCTATAAACAGCGATTCGGATAAAAATTTCATTAAAAGAATTGAAATTCGTTTACTAGCAACCTTTTAAATCAGCATTTAAAAGCTATAATTTCAACTATAACTTTCAAACTAATTATTATTTTTTATAAGACTTCCTGAACATACTTCTAATAATGCTTCCACTATTTTGTTAAAGTTTGAAAACAAAAATTCGCCCTTTTTTGTTTTGAACGACCTTTGTCCCTTAAGACTTGAATAATTTTATGTCAGATGTAAACAATTATTTAATGTGTGACGTTATTTTGCATACATAAATAGTACATAATTAAATCCCAAGCAATTTAATTTCAAATTTTTTTTTTCAAATTTTCTTGTTACATTAAAGGTCTAAACAGATTTCAGATTAAAGGTCTAAACAGATTTTAGAATTAAAGGTCTAAACAGATTTTAGGATTATATGTATCTGATTTTAGATTATCATTGTTACACTGTTCATTATCATTGCTAAAGGACACTGCTAAAAATTCTGATTAAGCATTAAGAAATATTAGTTGTTCAAATTTTTAAATAATGCTCTTAAACTACAGTAAAAAAGCAAACAAAAATGCTTTCTTTAAAAATAAAGCAATTTGCAATGCAAATCAATAATTTAGATTTATAGCAAACTATAGTTATATAACAAACAATTAACATTTGGGATTCAATTAAGGTTATAAAAACCTTTCCCGAAAACATGTTTTGCTAATTATATTTTTAAGTAATAAATTTCAAAATAGATATTTACATAAAATAATAATTTTTTGTGCAATATGCTTTTCTCACGTTTGCTTTTGTAATGCAAATAATCGTTGTGATTATATTAGGAATTTGCTAGTTGCTTTAATCCATATTTGTGTGCGAGTAAATTAGTACGTGATTTATACTACAAATATTATTATGGTTTTTATCTAAGAATTAACATTTTTCAGGAAAACCAATTCTCGATGTTTTTCAAAGCAGGTAAATATTGAAAATCAATTTTAAATAAATTGAACCCAACTGTGCCATGCACCGACCACCATAAGTGTTTTTAGCGAGGATCACTTGTACCTTGAACGAAATGGTCTTGATAATCGATTTTCATTTGATTTGGAACCCTTTCAAGAAGAAAAAATGAATTACGGCAGTGCTCTATTTGAAAGATAAAATATTAGTATTCGTAAAGATTGCGTAAACAGTTTAGGGCTCTATACAATAGAAGTGATATTTTTTCATGAGTCAAGTCATATATTATTTGCCATAAAGAGTAAGTACTTATAAACTTTAAGTAACATTTGAAATATTCTGAAATTATTCTATTACTCTGAATTGTTCTGTTATTGTGAAAGTATTCTGAAATTGTTCTTTTATTTGTAAGATTTTTGGAGGGATTCGACGAATGATTTTCAAATTCTGATAAATATAATGTATTTTAGAATCAAAAAGCCACTGCGATGCTGTTTTATAAATAAAAAGATAACAAAATTACAGAATAAAAGAACATAAAATTTTTGCTGACAAACTTACAAACTGAAATATCTCAGAAAGTAGCAGCAATAGCTATCCTAAGTTACAATTTAATTTTCCACAGAAATGACGCTTCTAAGAAAGTATGTTTCATAATTTTCAGAGAAAATTCATTCAGAATTTCATTTGCTTTACTCATTGTTGAATATTTATTTTACGATTCCTTTACTTTAATGTACAGTGAACAAAATAAAAAAAAGAGATCATCTGTATCTTTTGATCTAATAATTAGATTTTCTTAAACTGAGATGCAATCTTAAGGATGTACCATGTGACTTACTCTAAATATGCTAAATAATTTGTGAAGACGATATATATATATATATATATATATATATATATATATATATATATATATATATATATATATATATATATATATATATATATATATATATATATATATATATATATATATATATATATATATATATATATATATATATGTTACGTAGAACTGTCTTTTGATAAATTAGTTTTACAAGCTTTACAATTTTTTATATACAGTTCTAAAACTATTTCTGAGATGTATAAAGAAGGAATTAATGAAACAAACATTAAAGGTTCTAAACTTTCAATACCTCTCCTTCGTTAACTCTTCGTAAGGTATTTTCCTGAATGAAACCACGTTTTGAGGGAAAAAAATTCAAATCCCTTGAAAAAAGGCATATTTTTTCTGAGGAAATATGTTTTTCGTCTAATTTCACATCATAAATTTTCTACTGTTTAATCATTAAGCATTAAATCAATTGTGTTAAATCAATTAGCATATTTAATGTAAATCTCTTCAATCATTAAGATTGCATCTTTGCGCGTGAAAATGTACTCATTTGATCAACAGTTATTAAAGTACAGTGCTTTTTTTAAAATTTTATTGCACCGCATACAGCTTTATTAATAACGTATTTTTGATTATCACATAGTGCTTATTATATTGCTTACATAGTTATTGCTTTATATAGTTTTTGCTTAAAGTTCAAAGGTAATTATTTTTGTCTTTTGAGACGGAATATGGTTCCGGGAAAGAAATATGTTTTTAGGGGTATTAAAACAATTTAATTTTTAAGCATGTCTAGAAAACTAGGATTTTTAGTTATTTATTCTTCCGGCTAATTAGACTGAATATGTTCGGTTCCAGCACTTCATGTCAGGAAAACTACTCTTCTCTTTTTCATGGCATATTGGACTTTATTACCAAAATATCTTGAACTTGTAAAAGCATTTGTGGTTAACATTTGATGTTCAAATAATATAGTGCAAGATGAGAAAGAGAAAACTACAAACCAACCAAATGCTGATATATATATAATATATATATATATATATATATATATATATATATATATATATATATATATATATATATATATATATATATATATGTGTGTGTGTGAGTGAAGTATTGCGTCGAGAAAACGTTGATGAAGTTTGTTTTTTATTTATAAAATTTTTAAGTTATCAAGTTTAGTTTCAATCAATTTATTTTGATTAGTGCAATGTTAAAATGGTGGTGTAATATCTCTTCCAACTTGACGTTGAACAACCCTAACAATTTTGTGAAGGAAAATCAAAGTTTTATTTATAATTTAAATGGCGTATGAAAACTTCAAACATTTATAAAGCAAAAAATGTAAACCAATATCACGCTCCTAGACATCACTCGTAAAATATTTTCGCTTCTGAAAACTCCAACGCTCGCGCGTTTCCGATATTGTTTGTAGTTGTTTCCAATGGATTTCGAGTGAAGGAACGTTTGAGGCTGTTTTCAATATGCCTTTCTTCTACAGTAACTAAAGTTCACTTTTAAAATGTGCATGTATGTTTTTATTTGCGTTATAAGGATATTTATATTTTAATTTTGAAAGTCTCTATAAACTGTATTAAATATTTCATAGGGTATATATTCTATCCGTTTCTTCTCTGCTAGGGCCAGTTTGAATTTGTCTTGATATTCCCTTAGTGATACTCTCATTTTTAATTTACAAACTAATTTTATTTTAAGAACAAGTGTATAAATGCAGCTTAAATTACTAATTATTACTTTATATTGTCTCGTAAAAATGACTTTAATGATAGTTAGTTATGTGCGTCATCATCTTACTGTAGTTATATATTTTAGTTTAACTGAATAACAAATATGGTGGCGACTTCTTAACACCAAGAAGTGTAAAAGAACATTCTAGTGGTTTCATTGCGTCAGGAAATATTCTGTGTTTCTTGTTGTAGTGGAACACTGTTTTGGTGTAAAGTAGTTGTCCCCATTTTTGGTGCTCAGATACACAAAAATAAATAATCAAAACGCTTTTTCTTTCATGTAGCCATTTATATTGTTTCATTTTTAAGTTTTTATCTAAGTTTCGAATAGCAGTATTTAATAATGTGTAATAACATGAACTATAAAATTACTAAATGTATATAAACAGCTATCAGCTTAATATAGCACTAATCTCCAAAAAAAAAAAAGAAAAAAAAAACGAAAAATACGAACTTCACCCGAAATTTTCACCTTTAAACCATTTTTTGAAAATTGATTAACTAATTTTCTGAATACATGAGAATCAAAAGCTAATAAAAAAAGTTAAATAATCACTAATGTGAGAAATACACATTTCGAAAATCCGTATTAAGGCAAAGTTAAGCTTACATTAAACGGCATGTTTGAAAAAATTGGAAAGGTTAAAAATTACCAGCTTGATCTAACCCTAAGGTAAAACTTAACACTTAAGGCCCATTAACACTTCAATTTTTAAACTTGCAATAACCTTCCAACTGATTTGTTCTCGTGGTGTACTGGTTATGCTATCTAACCTTATAGCGGTCCAGTGTTCAAATCCCAGTCGAAACGAATGAACTATCAACTTTTCCAGAAACGAAAATTAAAGATATAACTATTTAATATATTTTATTGAATTTATAAATTTTTTTAAAATTTAAATTAATTTACTGTTTAAAAATTTGAGTTTTTTTTAAAGAAATAATAGATATTTATATATTTTTTATTCCATTTCATTTATGGAATTTTTTTAAAAAAAAAAATTCATAATTTTAATTTAAATTTCAAATTACAAAATAGTTGGGCCCGTGTCCAAGAAGTTGTAAGTTCAATTCCCATCAGCCGAAGACTTCCCATGCTTTAAATTGCAACTAGTGCACGTCAAATCGATTGGTTCACAAAGTCCTTCATGTTCCCGTAGCAAATAATATCTCTATAGATACTAAATTGGAGATTGATCGTTCTTTGGTTCAGGTCAAAATAACGATTTGTGGGTGAATGAATGGGTCACCCTTATAAATGAGCTGTGTGTGGCAGAAGTCAAATTCTCGGCTATAGAGGGCAGCACTGGAAAACAAGAAAAATCGCACCCCTTTTACCTTAATGGCATGTCTCAATGTTGTAATTTTTTTTAAGTAAAGAATTTTAATTAAATTTTTAATTTACAAAATTTAATAAATTTGTTTTGTAATTTAAAAGAATCTCAAAACTTTAGTTAAATTTTTAAATCATAATTTTTTTAACATTTTAATATAAAAATAAAAAAAATTAAAGCAAATGTCTAATACTTTTTTTAATTTTAAAAATTTATTTTTTTTTTTAAAAAATAACAATTTATAAATTTATTAAAACTATTAAATAGTTATCAACTTTTTAAGAAAAGAAAATTGGAGATAAAACTCAATCATTTCAGCTGAGATTTGAACTTTTGATCTCTCAGGTAGAAGGCGGATAGCCTTCTACCTTACCACGATTACACATCGGCAATAATATTTTCGTTAGTTTAAAAATATATGAACTGAAATTCTAATGGGGCATATTTTACCCTAGGGGCAGATTAGATTTCTAGTTTGTACCCTATCCAAGGTTTTCAAACGTACCCTTTAATTTAGGCTTAACTCTGTTTTAATTGGAATTTTCGAGATGCGTACTCTCCTACAAAAAAGTAACAGTTTTGCTCAAAAGTTTCTCTTTTAAAAAAAATTTTAAGAGTTGCTTAACTCTTATACCGTGCATTTTAAGCTGATTTCAAAAGTAAAACAACAAAAACAAAAATAAATAAATAAAAAAAAAGGGAAAAATACGAAGATAACCATTAAAAACGTCATATCCGCTACAAAAACCGTTATTTCATCAATCGATGATAAGGCAAACTAATGTTATTTTTTTTGTTTCTAAACACTTGGAGCTTTTTTACCGATTAATTTCTATTCGAAAAAATAACTTTATTTATCTTACGCTACATTCTATAACTTAAGTTAAAAAGTCCCAGTAGTTGAAACTTTATATGAACCCACATTGAAACTTTATTTAAATGTGATATCAGTGCTTATTTTACAATAAATACCTTTGTTCATTTATTGCACTAAAAACGTAGTCTTAACTCGAAGTTATTGAATCGACAAGTATATCACAAAGATAGCCAAAATAAACACGTTTAAATAGCTTTTTTTAACACACAGCTGTCAACTTTCTCTTTTTATCTGTTTACTATGGAAACATAAACATCTGATGTGATCTTTTTTATTTCAATTGAGTCAGTTTGTGCATTTTATGTTCTTTCCCCGAGAAAATATAACGCTAAGAAAGGAAAAACAATAGCAATTATTTTGTAAAATTTGGATTGTTAATGGTAAGTTTTATGATTTAATACTTATTAGCGTTGGATTGATTTAATTGATTATAGTAGTCTAAGCAACTTTGGAACATAAGTTAAATATTTATTTTCTTTTTTTTTAAGTTTTAGGATTCAATGTTATAAATAAGTATTTGTTTTCTTTTACTTACATTTGATTGGTGAAAAACTAACACTACCTTAAGATTGATATGGAAAATAACGACTTCACTTTATAAAGTTATGAAAAATAATAATATTAATTTATAACATTGAGAATTTCTGTATAGATTTTTCTCATAAATGAAAAAGAATGGCATTATGTGGCTAGTAAGTTTGGATACGTAATTTATAATGCATATTTGAATATATCTTTTTAATTTTAAAATATTTCATTTTTAACAGGAAAAACCCAATTTAGATTTTTCAAAAAACACAGCACAATTTAAGCGGACGCATATACGTTATTCTTTCAGCTCTTAACGGTAGATAAATTACTTTTTTTGTAATGATAGTTGTCGTTCAAAACTCTGTTGAAATTTAAAATTTATCCTCTTTTAATTGAAAAACGGTACTGAATTTTTCTTGTTCAGAAGGATGTAGTAAATTAAAATAAACATTTATCACTTTTTGTCAAAGTTAAAGAATGATTAAAACAATAAACTAAATATTTCGTTTTGCGTTTAAACTCCTTACCTAAAAACTAAACCCTAAAAGTTTCTTATTTCGATAGAAAAAGTCTCTTAAGTACAAATGTATTTTACTTGCGATATTTCATTTTAATCAAAGTTTACACATATTAAACGTAGCATACAAAAGTAAAAATTTTATTAAGTTTTTATTAAGTTTTTTTATATGTCATATACTTCATCAAAAATGTCGCCATGCAATGGGTACCAGCGCATTGTGGACTTCAAGGTAACGAAACTGCAGATTTCTTGGCCAAAAAAGCCGCCAAGATTCTACAAATATCTCTTAAGCCAGTTCCTTTCCACACCGCGAAAAGGCTAATAAAAATCTCTCTGCGAACAACATTTGAAGCAAAACTCCAAGAAGCAAATAAAAATAAGGACTGGTTGGAAGGAATTAAAGATATTCCGTCACGGCCAAGAGAAAAATCTGTGGCCCTTTTTCGCCTCGCCACTGGCCATGACTGTTTATCAAAACACCTGTATAAAATTAAAATCTTTTCAAGCCCCCTCTGTCCATTATGTAACCAACAAGAAGAAATGGACGCTAACCATCTAAGACATTGCCCTGCACTTCCTCCTGGGCCCTTGTGGGAACGATATTGGCGGGCGAGATGCATTATTACAGACCTATAGACTCTTTATTTTTGTAGCTCTTGTATCCGTTTTTTGTTCTTTCTTTATATTGTTCTTGGCTACAAATTTGTCTTTCATGTCTGCCATTGGAAATTAAAAAAAAAAAAACTTCATCCCCCCCCGAAGTGAAATATTCATTAGTTTTTATTTCAATTGCAAAGTTTAAAACAAACAAAGTTGTTTAATAAAAAGCGTTAATATAAAAGGATAGTGAAGAAAAATTATATCGCATTTCATCGTCCGAAAATAACTTAAGCAGAAACTTTATAATGAAAGTCATTCTATATTTAGGTTATTTTGTATCCTAATTACGTCTAGACATTTATTTATTTCTTTTTGATAGAGCTTTTTGATATGAAATCATATTGATTATATTATTACTATTAAAATTACTCATAACAAGATTATATAACCTTATAGTGTTTCCGAAATTTAAAAGTTCTATAGTGAAGTAGAAATAAACATTTATTTCGATGTGTTCTTATTATTCTTTATACTGCTCTTAAATTTAATTCAAACATGAGAAATTACATGAGAATTTGGACAATATGTTCAAACATTCTATTTATTTGTAAGGTTATATATATATATATATATATATATATATATATATATATATATATATATATATATATATATATATATATATATATATATATATATATATATATATATATATATATATATACACAAGAAAAAACGAAGAAAGTTAAGAAAAACAATAAGCCTCTATATAAAAACTACAAGCCCTCTAGTTACACTCAATTTGCGATTTTGTTTTCATACGAGGGTTGCTATTTATATTTCTGGCCTAATAATGAAAAAACAAATACGTAGGATCGAAATTGGTTTTATTGTTTTTCCTCCATGATGATCAATGCACTTTTGCATGCGCTTGAACCAATTTTCAAAGCACTTCTTCCAGTCCGATTGAGGTAACTCCAAAACATGAGTTTTGAATGCATCAACCGCTTCTTCAGGGGTCGAAAATCGTTGTCCACGTAATTTATTTTTGATGTGTGGGAATAAGAAGAAGTCATTAGGTGCCAAATCAGGGCTGTTCGGTGGATGACCCATCAGTTCGATCTTTCGCTCCGTCAGAAATGCCTTTGTTTGAGTCGATGAATGAGAGCTCGCATTGTCATGATGAGGAATGATTCGCCTGTTCTTCTGCTTTTTTCGAATTTCTCCGATGACTTCTGGCAAACAAATGGTCGTGTACCATTCAGAATTGACCGTCCTGCGTTTCTCTAACGCTACTGTTGCCACATGACCGTTAATGCCGAAGAAACAGGCAATCATTTGCTTCGATGTGCTTCTTCCTCGAACAACTTTTGTTGGTTTTGCCTCGTCTTGGAAGACCCATACAGTTGTTTGCTGTTTTGTTTCCGGCTCATATGCATAGATCCATGATTCGTCACTCGGTAGATGTTAAACACAGCCTTTGATGTACCTTGAACGTATTTTTCCAACATTTCCTTGCACCAATCGACACGGGCCTTTTTTTTTTAGCGTTTGTCAGATTATGCGGGATCCAGCGCGAGCAAATTTTTTTTACGTTCAAATGCTCATGCAATATTTTATTGATGCTAGTCATACTAATGTCCAAAGACGCCTCTATCTCACGGTATGCCACATGACGATCTTGCTTTATCAGTTTACGCACAGCATCGATCTTTTCTGGCACAACAACGGATTTTGGACGACCTGCACGGGATTCGTCCTGGATCGAACATCGACCACGATTAAATTCGTTATACCAATTTTTTACAGTGCTGTAGGATGGCGCTTTATCGCTGAATAAAGAATTAAGTTCATCGAAGCATTCTTGTCTTGACAATCCATGTCGAAAGTTATGAAAAATAATGGCACGAAAATGTTCACGATTCAATTCCATTTTTTGAAAGAGAAGAACTTTTCAATTTACTGTCAACAACACAAATCAAGCTATAATGGTAAATCGTCTGCTGAATTTATGTTTAAAAATATCAAACTTTCGATTAAAATCATCTGCGGTAGCCTAGCAACACTTACTGTTGCCAAGGTCAGAAATATAAATAGCAACCATTTTGTAATCTTGCAATCTTTCTGCGAAAGCATTTTTAAATCATTCTTGGAAAATTTCCCGACCATGTAAGTAGATCTGAATTCGCTACTCGCTTTTTAGTCCATTTTTTATACTGTTTTATCTTTTTATTTTATTTTCTGTTTTTACATGTTATTTTTACTTTTTGTGTTCTGTTTTATTTGTTGTAATTTTTGTAAAAAATTTTTTTGAGTGCTCCTCACACTATTGTATTAATATATTCTGCTTTGACCTTATTGATACAATATCAGAAAGCACTCTGTTTTGCGGATATAATCGTGTGGGCTGATGAAAAGATTATATCTTTTTTTTCAGGTTTTCTTAAATAAAATTTAATGATTTTTTTCTTCTTTTAAACTGTTGTTTGTTATTTTTTTTACTTATTATCCCCCCCCCCTTTTTTTTCATATGTCTATAATTTTTCTTTGTTTTATCTTCATTTTGAACTTAAATAAACTTTTTAAAACTATATATATATATATATATGACGACCATGTCGTATGATTATACGGCATGTAAAAGATACCTGGAGTGCCTTATTGGCTCTTGGCATTTCCGGCAAAATTAAATTCCTAGTGCAATTTAGCCTCCAAATAGAGTCTCGGTGCTGCCATCTAGTGTGGCAGAAAATAGACGTCCAAATTAACAAGACCAACGGTATCTCACCCATTGTGGTGGTCCTGAAAGAGTGGATACCACCTCTGGAGAACGCACTAGGTCTGCTCATCGGCAAGACCGATTGTGCAGCTCATTGGAAATTAAAAAATAAATATATGAGGAATGCAATACTCTAATGACAAAAGTCAAGTCTAAATGAATTTATTTAATTATCATGGTTACGTTTATGCTTTGCAACACTTGCAGAGTAAATTTTACAGTTATATATTAAATTTTTTAAATTCAAAAACAATAATAAATTAATTATTTTATAATAAAGTGTACCAAATAGCGCAACTTAATTTGAAATAGCAACTTCGAATCTTTATATTTCTAGATGTTTGGAGAAAAAAACTAGTTAATTGTTTTTTTTAAAGCTATTTACCTTTAATAGTTTTTCCCTTTTCCCATTTTGCTTTTAATTACAGTTTATCTCTTGAAATGTTTTACTTTCTTGACTGCTTTGATTATAAGCTTAAATTATAACTTAAATATTTTGACTTAACTCCTTATATATTTAAATGTAACTAGTTTAACATTTAACATTCTAATTTTTAAAAAAAGTGCATTTATAAACATAATTTAGAATGGATTGCGGAAATAAAATTAGCAGGAAATATTTCTAAGGATTAATCAAGAGAGCTTTTAACGGAGAAGATATGGCCTTTATTCAAGTTACTATTTCAAGGCTTTAAGAGATGAATACATTTTCCTCGAAAATCTCGTTCCATTCTAAGATCCAAACTCCAACTTTCCTCAAGACTCAAATTATTGCAATTTCTTGAAAACAGATCTGTAATTTCCTGGTTATACCCATTATCCTGGTCTTGCATTTATTCACCCGTCTGCTTATCAGCTCTTATGGAATCGATATATTCATCGGCATCGAGGACAGCCGATAAAGGAGGACCCAGTAGCAGCCATCAAACATTCCACCAAAGCTACCGTCCATTATATCATAACATTCACAAGATTCATCAAAACACCTGCTGCTGATGTCGTGCTAGCGATTCATATCTTCGCATCGAGAGGACTTAATTACAATAGTTCTTAGCACGTGATGTGTTATGTTTGAGGGTGGAAGGGGTGTGTCTCGCATTAGTTGGATGATACATGCTCAAACTCCCTAATGTCTATGGTCTTTTCTCGCTTATCGGATTCTAGAGCTGGTTTTAGCGTGTCCTTTTCACTGAAAAGAGGCTTAATTGAAATAGATTCGTAAAGGAATATGAATTGCTGCAATTTATTAAATGATAGTGTTTATAGAAACGTAGTTTGAATTTCTCATGTTAAGGAAGTCGGAAGATATTTTTTAAATAGGAAAGGAAACGTATTTTGAGAGAAGTTGGAATTGTTTTAAATTATTTCTAGTTAAACATGTGACATTTGTTTTCAAATAAAACTTTTATATATGAAAACGTAACTTCTAAATACGCGAAAAGTTTGTGTGTATTTTCTTGATATATTGCAAATTTCTGAAATCATTAATACTTAAATCATATAACAATGAGCGAATAATTGGTACTTATTTAAACATTTTGAACTTAAAAAAGGAAATAATACAATATATTAAGGAAGGATAATACATAAAGGACACAGATGTGTAACAACCACAGATTTAATAAAAATTATTTCCGATCAGAAATAAGCGATATTGACAACACTTCAACTAAACAACTGACCTAATAGAAAAGGAAAAAAAAATAGTTTTATAGTTATTTCATTTCAGAGTTGCAATTCAAGCAAATTTTAAAGAGTGTTCGAAACATATAAGGCTTAAACAATAATTACACTTACTGCAGACGAGAACTGGACGCAGATGAAAACAGCTGCAGGTATGGCCAAAAAACAGTTTTTGCCACGCCATCTAAACTAAAAACATAACATAAAATGAAAAAGTATGATAGACATGACATATATGACCTATGACAATGACGAAAATCACAGACACTCTAAAATTGAACAAAATTAAATTAGTATCTTTTTGTAAAAATAAAAATCATAATAGTCTTGAGTTTTATTCCTGTGATAGTGAAATAAAATGGTGAAAGAAACATGGAAACTTAAAAGTAGTTGCACTGAGGAAGGAAAAAAAATATTAAGAAAGTTTTCTGTTTCGCTAGAAAGTATAACAAATTAACAATAAAGAGCAAACGAAAACCGATACATTAAAAACTCATGCATTTTCAAAGTTTACAGTCCGTTTCAAATCCAGTACACGTTTTTTCTGCTTTAGGAATTGTTCTTTGCTGTCATATGCACGCTCAGAAAATTAATGCATTCTTTTTAAATACTCTCATGAAAAATTATAAGCCATTTATACGTATACTGTTCACTCCTCTAACTTTCATTTGTAAACGTAAAAGATGGCGCTGCTATCATTACTGTATTTCTTGCGCTATCAGCGTCCACTTCCCAGTTGTCCAACTGCAATGTCCAGTTGCAATGAGTTTTAATGATGTTATTTAAAAACTATAGAAGAAAAATAAATATGACTAACGCTAAACTTTTTTAGTATCAATTTTTATTAACATAAATTAAATCAGTTGCTACGTGAATAAATAAGATACGTAAAATCTTCCTGTTAGCTTTATTCCTATGAGGTAAGCGAACAAAACTGTAATGGTAAAAGTGTAAAAAAAATATCGAATTGTAAAAGCAGTGCAGTTGTCATTCATTGGAAAAGAAGAAGAAAAAAAGAAAAGAATTTAAAAAAAAAGTATTTCGAGAAAATAAAATAAAAAATACATATCGAAATTGCAGACACACATGCATTGAAAGTCCAAATGTAAACGAAGAAAAACTTTTTTTCAAAGTTCACATTCCGTTTCAAATGCAACATGTGTTTGCCATGCTCAGCAATTGATCTTCGCTGTCATAGGCACATTCGGAAAAAGAAGTCCCCAGAAAAGAAAAAAAAAGAATAAAATAAAAATCTGAAATCAAATGCTAGCTGAGAATGGGAAAAAGAAATAGTTGAAGTTAAAGTTACTAACTTTATCGTTTTAAATCTTTTGCAATACTCGGATGGAAACGATCCAAAAAAAAATGTGATCAACTTTGTCTTTGATCTTTGTTTCATATTTTATTATCAAAATTAAGAAAGAAAGCAATCTGATTACCATAAAGATAAGGTTTAATTAAAAAAAATTATTAGCTTTCCTTTGTGAAAAACACATGCAGACGCTTCCGTAATGAGTGTTTTCTCTTAAGGAAATTGAAAAATAATTTCACGGTACTTATCTTTACGAATTACGGATCAGGTTTTTGTTGTTTAAGGTTCGTTTCGTTAATAGCTTAATAGGCAGTATAATCAGCGTTATTTTTAACATTCCAAAAGGGTGGTTTTAAAGAATATTTCGTAAAAACTCAAATAACTGTTTATACAAATGCAATTACATTTTTCTTTACAGTTCCTTAAATATAGAAGGAAATTGTATGTAATATACTGCGTAATAATGGTAATGGGTATACACAAACTTTTCTAATAGAATGAAATTTTTGAATCTACTTGACGTTTTTTTTACTTAATTAAATTTTAGTATATTTGTTTACTTAACTCGATATTTTTTATTTATTTACTCTATTTTCAGAAAAGATGAGTAATATCAGTTTATCTTTTTAAAAAAAAAACGTCTTTCACTGAGACTCACGTTTAAAAATGGTTTTTGAGCTCATTAAAATGTATGCAGAGGTTTTATTTATTTATTTTTCACCGCTTGTAATTTTTAAGAATTGAGTGGGGATTTCGACAAAATGACTTTAATATACAAATCTACATAAACTAGTGTTTACATATATTCCTTACTTTTACATAGTCTAACGAAACTTCAAAATCAACAAGAATAAAAAAAAACTACTGCTAGCTTGATTTAAGATAAAATGGAAGTTATTAAAAGGTGGTATTTTATTTGCATAAGTTATTACGAAAAATTAAGGAGAAAAAAAACTTTCAGCATGTAAAGTTTTCATACTTAAATAATGTTAGTTTGGGCACGACAGGCATTTGGGGAAAATGGGTGCAGCAACATAATTTATATTTGGCTTACTAGATGGCGACATGGTAGTTGATATAATGTAATCATGTTACAAATAATCTACAAACAGAAAAAAAGTAGTAATAAAGTTGCACATAATTACGAAACAAAATGTAAAAAAATCGATATTTTCATCAAATTATTAATTGAAATTCAGTAAAGCATCGACGTCATATCAGTTGAATGTTATTTTAAGACAAATTCAGATGGAAATCTTGTCGAAAATCACTTATTTTTTTTTTACTGTTACGTAAATGTTAAATAATAACTGACTAGGCAATAGCACTGTTTTTAGAGAAAATGAGAAGTACTAGTTTTTTCTTTACTACTAGTTTTTCGAAACACACATCAGAATATCATATTTGCATGAGAGAGAACAAGAATAAATGTCGAGGAACAACAGATTTTCAGAATCAGAATAAAAAAGTTTTCAAATATAGTTGGATTAAATGAAGAAGGATCACAAAAAGTGGACACGAAAAGTGATTCATCGAAATAAATTTTTAATTTGCCAAAAGAATCAATATTATTTAGCAATATTAACAAGATACCAAGTAATATTAACAAATATTATTAAAAAAAACTGTAAATTAGATCTTTATTAGCATTTTCTTTGGTACCCTTTTGATATTCAAATTGGCCTATTTTTTCAAAGAAAATTGTTAACATAACTCTGTTGTTGCTTTTGCTCATCCTAAATGGTCTAGAAAATAGGCTAGGCCAGCTCTATAAGTACGAATGCGTACAGAATATCTAAAACAAGGAAGTGCCTTTGTTTCAATTCTTTTCTCTCAAGTTTCAGAGCCGAGGAAATTATCGGGTGTGGAATTCGAGTTATTGCATTTTCCGAATGGGAAGATATTTTTATACAGGATTAAAGTTAGAATCTTAGAGACTTTAAGTTCCCACTTTATCATGCCGTCAAAATTGCGCAATCAGAGAATCAAAATTCAGAGAACTTCCAGGCTGTTTTCCACTGTACCAATTATGTGCAGGAGGAGCATTATACCTCTGATTTTTAGTTAATACTTAACAAAATTTAAAATGGAACATTAAATCTCGTGTATAGTCAATTCTTTCTTTCAATAAAACGAATTTCTTTTATATCCTTTACTACTGATAAATTAATTTTTTATCCCATTTAAGAAAACACAAACCCTAATAATTTACGATGCAATTTATTTTTTGAAATACTGGAAATAACACCGTCTTTAAAGGATTTGCATTCGTGCCGCAACCCTGATCTTACCTAGAAATATTTCCATTTTTTTTTTTAATATTTGGCAAGACAATTATTTTTCTCACTGTTAGAACAACTTACAAAAATTGATGAAAAAGTTATTTTAATTATGTAATAATAAATAAAGTGATACAAATACAATAACATGGATGGTAATTTCATGTTTAATTATCATAATTATATCGTTTTATTAAAAATGTAATTTTTTGTTGCATTCATAATTCAAGAGGAGTCAGTAGAGCATATATAAATAACGGAAAACTGACCTTTTTTAATGTACATTTTCTAAGAATGTACTTATAGTGATTTGAAATTCTTTGGGTATATTTGAGATTATATCAGTTGTATACTGAGGCAATATTTTAGTGTTAACACGAATAGATTTTGAGTTATGAAAGATGTTTGATTAAACATTTTAAGAAATTAAAAGTTATCACAGTGTAAACATGTGTATGTAAATATTGTGTAAAGAAATTGAAGTAATATCTTGGTTAGATGCAAAGGAAAGGTTTTAGCATTATTGGTATATTCCCTACCTACTCCCCTTAAAATGATATTTTCCGATAGCTTTGGAATGAATTTAAAATTTAGAATGTGTAAAAAGAAATCAAATTTATAGTTTTATTCCTTTTATTTTTATTATTATTCTTTTTTATTCATTATTATTTATTCATCGTTTGTGCATTTAATTTTGCTCAAGTAATGGACAAAAGTAATACGAGAAGAACTTCTTAGAATAAAATAAATAGTACAGGAAGGTATGTCCTAAAATAAAACATGAACAAAATCATATACGTCATTTGAGTGTAATTTCAGAAAAGATGAGGGAAATTCTAAAAGAGAATTGTTATTCTAGAATGATTATCCTCCTCCAAGACTTCAATAAGTGATGAATTTTAAAGGAGCATCAAGTCTCTTCCATTATTGATATCGCAACTTTGGGTTTGTTTAGAAAATGTGAATATTCCCAGATCAATAGTTTTGAAGGATAAATATTATGAGAAGCATTAATATTACTCAAAGTTTGAAATATCCTTTTGCTTTTAAGGTTTAAACGCGGGACATATTTAATTGAAATATATGACATATTTTTAAGTTTGGAGCGAAGAGATGAATAGCAAGTTTTAGCTTTGTCATGAGTGTTATTTCGTGCATCGTGAGAAGAAAGTAATTTAAAAGGGTCCTGGGCACATTTTGAAAACTTTATTTTTTTTGGAATGAATATATTCTTTCGATTTTTAGGTGCAGCAATAACAAAAACATTTAAGCACTCTGAGGCATTCAAGATATTTAAAATTATTTAGGATATTAAGAAATTTCAAATAATTTCTTTTATAAAAACATGTAAGTAGTTAAGAATGAAATAAGTAACATGTGAAATATTTTCAAACATAAATATAGACAGTTAAAACTAGTAATACAGAAACAAGGAAATAATCATACTGCTTAGCTTAAATGCATCCCTGACACACAATACTCTGCGTAGACTAAGAATGAAATAAATTTATGTTATTATGGCATATAATTTTATTTTGCACTCAAAATTATTTTTTCCTTTTCTTTTTCTGTTTCAGATTCCCAATCATTTTTGATCCGAATAATTTCTATAAAATCGTGCGGTATTAATAATTTTAATAAATAGAAAAATCATGCAAGTATTTAATATCTAGTCAAATTTGTTTAACTGAATTTAGACAGAAATTTTACCCTTTTCTCGTTGAAATAATTTTTCAAAGCAGTTGAAACTAATTCGAAACTCATCATAATAATATTAAACGAAATAAATTGAACTCAAAATTGTGTTTCTGCGTAATATTCTAAATCTTTGTATTATGCTTTACAAGATTGTCATAAATGTAAATAAAAACAATAAAGAAAATTTCAAAAATTAGGTTGTTGATAATTTTGTTTTCTTTTTTGCTCAAATTGAGTAAATCGAATATTATTATACGATCGTATGATGTAGTTCAGAAATGTATGACCCCATTTTATGCTAATTTGAGACCTAAAATGGAGACTATTTATGGAAAACTTGTGTGCATATTATTGTTTGTGGAATTAGTACTCGTGTTTATTTTTTTCATTGTTTACTGCCTGTTTATTGTTTGCACAATTTATTTAACAACTATTTAAAAAAAGACATAAAAAAGTTCAATTATTAATAAAAAAAATAGTTCAATTTATTTAAAAATTTATAATGAAGCATTTTAATTTAAATTTCATATTATCACAAATCATCATCGTATCATTTAAATCAAACTGTCAATATGCTATCTGTATCTTCACAATTCCTTAAATTGAAATCGTTCAATTACAACAATTTTACCAATGAATCTGATGGCATACTATGTTTTTTAGTTGTTCACAATATTTTTCTACAGATCTTTATCGCACAAATCTTTACTTTTCTCCATTAAAAAAAGGTATTGATTTTTTCACCATATAATTTCTTTAAAATCTTTTGGTATTGTTATTTTTAAAGAATAGAAAAATCATGCAAATTTCCAATAATTTAAAATATTTATTCAGATTAGTCTTCATGAATTTAGATAGAAATTTTCAATTTGATCATTGAAATAATTTTTAAAGTCGTTGACACTATTTTGAAACTCATCGTAACATTGAAAAACTGAACTTAATTCAAAATTGAGTTTTTTCTTTCTTATTATTCTCAATCTTTGCGTTGTTACAAAATAGTCAGCAACATAAATAAAGACAATGAAGAAGGAAAAAATGTTACAAAAATAGGTTCCTGATGATTTTACTTATTTCTTTGTTCTAATTGAGTAAGTCGGAAATTATTACACGATTGTCTGATCTAGTTCAGAATTGTATAACCCCATTTTATGTTAATCTGATGCCACAAATGGTAACTATATTTGAAAGTGATTACGATATACTTGCTTGCGCATACTGGGATTTGCAAAATTTGTACTCATGTTTCTTGATTTTTATTGTTTACTGTCCGTTTATTTACTGTTTCATAATTTGTTTAGTAATTATTAAAAAATAAAAAACAAAAAAAATAAATCAATTTATTTCAAATTTTATCATCAAACATTTTAATTCAAGATTCATATCGTCACAAAGCATGATCGTATCAGTCAATCATCGTATCATTTGATTCAAACTGCCAATAAACCCATCTGTATCTTCCCAAATCCTTTCAATGAAATCGTTCAATTACAACAATTTTATTATCAACGAATCTGATGGCTTACAATGCTTTGCATTTGTTCACAATACTTTTCTATAGATCTTTGTCTTGCAAATCTTTACTTTTCCTCTTCAAAAATCCCATTGATTTTCATCCCACATTTTCTTTTCCAACACCCAGATTCTGACGGTAATGAGGTAGCTCGCAAGATTTCCATTTCTCACTGACACTTCCATTTAATTTCATTTGTTCTTGGCGCACATTTGAATCCCTCTCTTTTCGATCTGAGTCATTTATTTTACTCTTTTAGTTTTTTTCATTGTCATTCGCGGCAGCACTGTCAAATTTTTTTTATTATTTTAGCTGGCTACATTCATTGTTGAGTTTCACTAACCAGGACACGTTCTTTTCTATCTTCAAGATTCATTAGGCGTGGAAATGGTGGTATGTCGTATGTTAATAGAAAGAACAGTATGTAATCTTCGTTATTTGTCCAGCAGAGTATAAATGACAGAATGAGGTAATTAAGCGTATTAGAAAATGAAAGACAAAAATGAATCTAAAAGGGAAAAAAATGATTTCCATTTTAATTTTTAAATAAAGAAAGATTTAGCTGATATGCTTATTAAAATCTAATTAGATGTTGGTAATGCTTTTTAAGTTCTATTTAAAATAATGGAAGTTAATTTCATTGACTGATCAGAAAACTAAATATATTTTTTTTCAAATTAGAGATTTTTTAGTACTTTTGTCCTTATACATTTCGTTTTGTTAAAAAATCGTAATTTAAATAAAAACACTGTTAGCAACTCATTATGTATTAACAAAAATATTTCTCACACCTTAAATCCTTTTTTTTATTTTATTTTACCATTAAAACAGCAATCGATGTTTTAGAAAGGTGCATAAGGTAAGGTTTATAACGCCATTGATTTTTATTATATTGAATATGCAATCACATCAAAGTTTACAGCAGTTTGAAAGTGAAGTTAGGAGCAAAAGCAAATTCCAATTATTACAACAAAAGACTCTGAATTACATTTAATATCCTTTTTATATTAAATCAATGTGAAAAATCTGGCTATCTGCAAAATATGTATTTAGAGTGCCTAGTCTCTGCAATGATTGTCAAAAACCGACTAGCAAAATAGCAAAAGACTCATGATTGAATTAACCAAAAGAATGACTAGCGACAAACCGACTACCTAGAGCTGCGATGGCTCAGGGGATAGAGCGTTTGCCTTCCATTGACGTGAACCGGGTTCGAATCCCGGTGATGGCTGGTCGAAACAAATTTTGCACCGACCACAGTGCTTATGTGAAATATCTTCAGTGGCAGAAGGATCATGGGTTAGAGTCCCCTTGCTGTCAGGCTAACCGTGGGAGTTTCTTGTGGTCTTCCTCTCGATGTAACGCAAATGTGAATTAGTTTCATCGAAAAGTTCTCCACAAAGGCAAATTTCTCCCAATACTTGATCCAGGAATCCCCTTGTCTTCAGGATTGTATTCAAAATTACAGGCTCTGGATTTGAACACCAGTAGTTGCAAACCCAAAAATTGGGTTGGCTGTTCAACTACGGTTAAATATAGATAATAAAAACTAACTAAAGCGGTGGTTCAGAGGATAAAGCGATTGCCACCCAATGAGGTGGCGCAGGTTCAAATCCCAATGATACGAGTTCTGCCCTCCACTCGCACCAACCAGATTGCTGATGTAAAATATCCTCAGTGGAATGCGGATCATGAGTTAGAGAGCAGAGTTCCTTTAACATCGGGCTAATCATGAGAGGTATTCGTGGGTGTCCTCTCCATGTATCGCAAATGTGGGTTAGTTCCTTCAGAAAATATTTCAATACTTGATCCAGAAGTTCCCTTATCTTCTGGATTGGGTTCAAAATTATTTCACTCCAAGGTTGAGCATTGCTAGTTATACACTCAAAATTCAGTCGGCTGTGCAATGACAATTACAAAACCTACAAAGTAAGAAGCAATTAATAAATAAACACTGACTAGTCACTTTATTTAATGACAAAGAACTTTGTAGACAGTCAGTATTTCATACATGGAAGATAAGACATGCATACTTCATTTGCATGTTTTATGTGTAAGCGTGACTAATAAGGTAACAAAAATTGTGAGACACTTAATAACAATAATTGAAAGCGAATTTAATAAGTTTCAGAAAAAAACTGGAGATATCAATTATATTCGATAACAGTGGTTAATTTTAAAATACTCTTGAAACTTTAAACCTAAGAACAAAAAAAAATTTTATTTTATTTTATATGTATCATTCTAGTGTTTAAAAAGTAAAGAAATCCCATCCCACTCTCATTTGATTTATTATTGCTGCATCACGTGATCCTATTCCAAGTTCTACGGCATAATCTAACTGGAATTCCAGTTTAAACATTCCACTCGCGTTTAGCAACAGCAACAAGGGAAATTCTGGAACCTTTTTCGAAAATTAAACGTCTTGGAAGCCACATAATTTTATTTTGCTACGTGCTTTCATAGAAATAAAAACCGAATTCTCCCCCCTTCCTTTCAAAAATGTTGGTTATTTCGGAGATGGAGATAGTGAAAAGCGAAATACAGATCAGAATTCTTAAAATTCCATTAAAATAATATTACTTTGTAAGAAAGTAATCTTAAGCAGCTTTAGATTAATATAATTTACTTCATTTGAAAATAATTCGTTTTTAATCTCTGTTTACTTTGTTGTTTTTTTAAGATGGCTAAGTGAAACAAATTTAAGCTCATTAAATTGAATAAGCATATTACAATCATTTGAAATGGAACATACCACCATAGAAAATAAAATAATATTTTTTTAAAGCATCTGATATAAAAATATAATTCCAGCGAAATGGCGAAAATTAAATCTAAATTACTGACTTCCAAGTTTTCTTTTTTATAATCCATAGTTTATAATGCTGTTAACTGACAACATACATGCACTGGTGAGCAAAATTTAAACGTGGAATGGAAAAACTAGAGCAACAACAGAGACATTTACAACGGAGAGAAATATCATCGAGAAGACCAATCACGGTAAAGTAGAATATTTGTATAAATGCACCATGACGTACAGGGGGAGGGGGCATGCCGTAAGTAAATAAAACTAGCTGATTGTGGAAGCTCAGTATTGATGAGAAAGCTATTGCATGGTATACATATGGTTTTCAAGGTGTAATATGGCATACAGATAACACATAAGATGATTTCTGGGTGTGTTGACTCGAGGTTGAATCATTCGGAAGTTGGAAGAAGGTCTCAAAGTAGAACCAGTGTGGCTCTGGAGTTCGGGATCACCCCTAGAATCATTTCACGAGTTTGGAACACATTTTAGGGGACATGAACAGCTGTCTGGAGGTTTAGTAGAGGTCGTTCTTGCACAAGCACGGCAAAGGATGACCAGCTTATTGTCATACAGGCTATAAGGAACGGACGTCTGACAACAGAGGAAACCGTTAGGCATATACAGAAAAGTATTGGACCCCCAATATTGCGTTTTACCTCAACCAGGAAATTAGACAAGGGTGGTCTATTTGCATGACGGCCATTACGCTGTTTGTGTTCCATTAACGTCAGTTCACAGAAGAAGTCGTTTTATGTGGTGCCAGGAGCTCATTACTGGACAGATGCGCAACGGTTTCGAGTACTTTTCGCTGATGAGAGCATATTTGGTCTAACCAGTTATTCTGGATGCATACAAATTGGGAGAGAGCAATAAATACAAAATAACTCTCCTAACATCATCGAAAGAATCCAGTTTGGAGAAGGAGTTCTTGTATGGGGCAGTATCATCCTTGGTACCCGTACTGATCTACACATCTTCCAATGTGTTTCAGTCACTGGTGCCCGATATTGTATCGAGGTTCTTCTTTCTCATATACGTCCTCTTAGAGGTGCTATGGGTTCTGACCTCATCTTCATAGACTATAATGCTACATCTCATAGTACAGTGGCTGTAACAAAACTGTCAGAGAGTGAAGATTTCAAGCGTGGAAAGGTTGGCGAGGTCCCCGGAATTTAATTTAGTTAAACACTCGTGAGACACTCTAGGGTTAAGCTTAGCAGCACGTCCTCAGCAGCCAGCAGCAATTCCGCAGTTGCGATTTGCACTACAACAGGAATGGGCAGCTATTCATCAAGAGCTTCTTAACAACCTGTTCCTCAGCATGGACAGATGATGTCAATTCTGCATAGCAGTCAGAGGCGATCGTATTCCATACTAAAGGTTGGAATCCCCTTGCCAATCCTGTGTAACATTGGTGTTTTGGTCCTTTGTGCAATTGTGTTTTATGCCTATATTTCAATAAAGTTCCTTATTGTTCCTGTGTATTAAATTTTTTTGCAAGTTGTTTATTTTCCATATTCTGACATTTTGAAGATCCTATGTTACGATATTTTATCGATTTTCAACACTGCTGTTCAAACCTACATTCGAAAAACCACTTCGTCCTTGATTTCTGTATACCACTATATTTCCCTCAAGTAATGTCTGTTTTCCCCTCAATTTAAAAGGGAAATGTTACAGTATTCTACTTTTTTTTTTAACATATTTAAATTTTTTCCCGTAATAGTTGCTGACTCGCGAGAGTTTTGTATCTGGAATCAGAGCATTTTTTGAAAAAAATGCTCTTATTCCTCTAATTCATTTCTAACGAAATTAAATAAGTGTATGCGAATCGCAAAGTAAAACAGGTTCTTTCTTGTGTCGTCGACCGATTTAAGTTTCGTATCGAAGATCTAGTTAGTTCGAATATACAACATTTCTCTGTAGACTGTAAACTTCACAATTTGTAAAAAAAATAATTAAAAAAATAGTTTTTTACAATGAACATATATGTTCAGTGTAAAGCTATACATTTTCAGAATATTCTAATATAATATATTTATTTCGGTATAATACTTGTGATTATTCTTATTGATTTAAGTCCATACTGATTGCATGAAAAATGAGTTTTACTTGCAATAGTAATCAAATTCAATCAGCAAACAAGTTTACAAGAAAGTAATTCAAAATAAGTGTTATGAAAGTAGTAACATACAATGTTACATCCAACATGCAACACCATGTTTACTGTGGACCTATTTTACTTACTTTAAGATGTAAACTCAAAATTGAGTGTCATCGAAGAAGTAACAGTGTCATATCTGACGTAAAACTCCATATTTGAGCTAGTTTTTCTTGCTTTAAAAAGTTATAAATTGTATTATATGATATATGCATCAGCAAAAAATTGTATTACCAGGCAAATGTACAATGTACTTGATAATCTAAAATCTTAAGTTGCTTCACGTTTCTTAAAATGATGAAATGATAAAATTTTACTGTAAATTAAGTATATATTTTTGCTTTAAGTTCTTGGGGTAGTTCTTCTAATCGTATTACTCCAAGTTATGTGATTGCAAAATAGTAATAGGCATTATAATTAATGATAGTACTTCTTGGAGTAGTTCTTCTAATCGTATTACTCCAAGTTATGTGACTGCAAAATAGTAATAGGCATTATAATTCATTCCTGTGTTGTTTCATAAACGAATAGTAGTCTTTCAATTAATATATTTCGTAAAATTCTTAGAGATGTAAGTTAAATACTAGACATATAGTATGTGACAATAATTGCTTCATATGGCAATGACGAGCTGTTTGCAAAATAGACATAGAGAGTTGTGATGCTGATTTATTCCAACTCGGATGAGAATGTAAGATAATAACCTATTTTTAATGTTATAAATGCTCATTCATAGTATATACTTGATAAGACGCAAAAATATTGAGTTTGGTACCTTGATTTCGTAATTTTATACATGCTGAAAAGGAACTGTTCTTAACTTTAACAACTATAGAAGTTTTAAAGAGTAAAGTCGCCAATGTCTACACGTATTAGGTGAGTATAAAAAAAACGAAAATTATGTAATCGGCTAGCTATAGTATAAAACCTTCGCTTAAATATTAAGAAATAATCTTGCAAAATACTATTTATAACAGTAGATATTTTGCCACAACAAAATCACCAGAAATCCAAACGTTTAAAGGAAAAGGAAATTTACTAAAACTGGAGAAAAATTACTTCTTGTAGTTCCGTCTTTCTTAAATAATGTTATTACGTCTGTACAGTATGGTAAAATCTTATCTCTAATTTAATATGATCAAAATAACTTAGGGGTCATTATTAACACCAGATTAATTCGCGGTTTGGGTAAAATAAAAATGCACAAATCATATGGTAGGGTATTTTTAAAGTTCTGGAATGGTATCCTTGTTTCGCGGTTTCTACTTACGATTTAAATAAGAATTTTAGAAGTTAAAATCAATAAAATGAAACACACTAAAATACACTAACACTTTTGCACAAAATTTCTTTCAAATACTTTATATTCAAACTATTACAGCTGCAATTTAAAATTTGGAAATGGACTGAAATAAAAGGCCCAATGCAGCCAACTTTTTTCCAAGGACTCACAATTTCAGCAATTGCAAAAGAAATCAATTAAACTTTCTTTATAGAAATGTTTTGCAATGTTTGTATTGCTTTGGGAAACTCACCAAATAACGGTCATTTCAGCCTTTCCCCTATCGATTTGATCTAAACTAATGTAGCGGTATTAATGTATAAAAATATAATGCAAAGATATAAATAAGAGATCCATCCTTCATTTACATAGGAAATAAGTAAATAAAGCCAAGCATAACATGCTCGTTTAATATGGAAAAATAAAAATATTTTTCCAAATTGTTTATATTATAACAAAATTTAAAGAATGAAGGAGTTAATATATCCCATGAACATTTATCGTTTCTTAAATATGTTTAAAAAAATTCCAGAAATTTATAGTTACCTCAAAAGCTGTGGATATTACAAAAATAAACAAGAACTCCCTTGGTACAAGACATAATATTTTATGTTAACCCGAAGTGTCATAACAAGGGCATGAAGTTGTTTAAGTTTAAAAAACGTCGCTTTCACTGAACGCTGATATAATACATAAATACGAAGAAAAAAGATATTTTCGCTCGGGAAGTTTTCACGTAAATTTAATATTTGGTTATAGTTAAAAGAGATGAGTTATTCTAAAAAAATATTTCTTTAAGTCGACTGCTTTAAAAAGATGTCTTGTTAGTAGAGCAAATTTAATGAAACTCAGTTGCTTTTTTTATATCGCACTGTTTAAATGTATAAAATCGAGGAATTAACACTGTTCGTGCATACAAATTATAATTGAAACGATGTAAGAAAACAAATAATTATATCAACAAAATGATGTGAGGTAAGATGCAGATTTTTAAGTTTTATTCTGGTGTTAAATATTAATTAATATTAAAAATCAACAAATTCATTAACTCATTAAATCAACAGTACATTTAATTTTAAATCTGAAATATTTACTCTTTATTTTATTATGATAAAAATATATTTAATTTAGATCTAAAAATTTTATTTTCAGCATATGTTTAAATAGCTTTTAATTTAGAATGTTTAGATATATGGTATAATTTTATTTCCTGCAAAACTATGCAAAAAGGTTTTAATGCAAAGTTTAAAAAATATTTCTAAAGCACTTAGGAATAAAATTTTTCTAAACTAATAAAACTATGAACATTGCTATAAACTGGATTAACTAAAAATAAACGCTTTGAAATAAATCAAATAAAAAAGAACTATTTTACTTTTTAATCATAGGTTTTTTCTGAAAAAGACATTCCTTTCTTCTAATCAGATTAATTTGATTAAATTAATCTTTTGATCAAATTAGATTAGATTAATTTGAATCAAAATTAAAATGTATAATAGTTTTGAACTACTCATTGTAAATTGTACTTTAATTTTTGTTTTGTTTTGTTTTCTATGAAAATAAAAATAAGACAAAATTAAAATAATTTTGTTGTTGAAGCTCAATTAAAAATGAAATGTCATTTAAAAAGTTTAACTGACGAATAATTGAGCATCTAGATCATTAATAAATGGTTCAAAGCCTTTAAAGCCTGAAGCATGAAACTTAATCCTATCACACATTCTAGAATTTTCTGAAAGATCTTTTCCACTTAGAATAATCATGCTCAAATGATTGGAAAACCATCATTATTCACAACTTCTGTGCGATTTCTTCAAAGCATTCATCATCATTAAAGATTAAACACTTCAAATAAATGGAACTGGTTGATGTATGAAGTAATAAAGGAATTATTTTAAAAGATGATTAGAAAAGTTTTTGATGCAAATTGGGAAAAAAATGAAAATATTCAATTTCATCTCTCGCTAAATTTTTCTATTTATTATGAAGTCCTTTTAATTGAATAATATATATTTTTCTTAAAACATCTAAAAATGATTTTAAAACTTTGTCATTATGGTTTGTGAGAACGTTTTATTTATAATTTACTCTTTGATGTTTTATATTTTCGTTGCATACATTGTATTTATCTTTTATCCGTTTGTCTTTTCAGCATTAATGTTGATTGCATTAGTATTTTTTTTATGTGGATTATTAAATTAATTTTAAAGTTTATCTATACTTTTAAATGAGATATAATATGTATTCTGATAAAATAAATAGTATTAAATTATTTCTTTTGGAATATTAAATTTCTCATTTATTTACTTAATGAATAAATTATTTATTTTCAGCAATAGGCATGAATTTTTTTATTTAAAGTTTTAAAAAATTCTCCTGAATAGTTACACATCAGTAGTTCAGTCATTGTGAATGCTGAAAATGTTGAAAAGCTTATACCTGTTACATAAAAAAAGTTTTCTTAACTAGTATTTTATTAATATTGCGCAACACATACTTTCAAAAAGTGAATAATTAAATATTCTCAGCTTATGTAGGAACTCAGCTTAAGAATATTTAGAAGAAATAAAGTAAACACTACAAACATCCTAAAACACAAAGAACAGAAAGCAGACAAGAAAATTTTCTGATTTTTTTATAGTATATAAATTAGTTAATTCAAACAGAAAAAAATGAGATTAAATTTCTTTTCAAAGATGTTTGGGAAAAAAAGTAGGAGCTGGAATGCGACGGCGTAAGTAGTAGAACAAAAATTTAAAACGAAAATCAATTATTGAAACTGACTAAATAGTTAAAGTTTTCAAATAGCTCGGGAGAACGTTTTTAAGATTCTTTGTGAAAAACGTCTTTATTTCTATTTCAGTTAAAAATGTTTTTTTTTGTTGTGTTGTGCTGTTATCTAGCGAAAAATGGGAAATACTTGTCCCCTTAAAAGAAAGTCTATTTTATTCATGTTGTCCCGATGCCTTCAATAACATTATTTTTATTATACCTTATAATATTTGCATCATTTCTAATTTTAAAAATGTATCGACCAAATATATTTCATAGCAGAAACTAATTAAGGATTTAAACTGCTAAATACATTAAGACAAAATTGCGTTATTCCTTCTGGGCATAAACACAAATTCTCCAACTAAACTTTATCTCAAAGTTTCAACAACCTCCTTCAGCAACTGTAATGAAAGCTGAAATATCTTTGTTCTTTTTCAGTTCCCCAGGCTAGACGATAAAAAGCTGAAATTTTTTCCCCATCTTCCTGAACTACAACAATGGCCAGAAAATCATTCTTTTCTAGCTCCAGCCGAAACTGTTTTGAACAAGAACGTTTTACGAACAGTTAGTCAAGACTCTGAAGTGGCGTACTCTTTTCATCTCTAAGCATCATCATCTTTTCTTGTTGAAGCTTCGCTCTTCCGGAAGTACCCCCCATGAAGATGATGAACAATATCCGCCAAGTACGGCGGAAACGCCTCACTCGATCCGAGAATACTTATGATTTTAGTTATGGGTGGCATTCCCTCATCCGGGAATCCCTCTTACAGACATCTTGGCCATTGTCCATCAGTATAGACGCTGAAGAAGAATTCGAAGTCATTGCTGGACGAACATACAAAGGGTGAGTATGCTTATTTATTTTTTACTTTATCATCTGACTTTTTTTTTGTCTTGTTGGTTAGGATTAAAATTTTATCTTTTTATTCTGACAGTCAAGTATTATCATTTTTCCAGTTTGTTGGTGGGTCGGGGATATTAGATCAATTTTTGTAGATATGAATAAACCCATGTAGCAGAGGGTTTTGTTGATGATTGCTGAATATTATAATTCAAAGATTAAATAATATTACGATGGTATAATAATATGAAGATTATAAAATATTAGTAATAAAAACAGTTATTAATTACACTGAACAAGTTGCATTCTTGGAACACAACAACTTGAAGCAGGTCTTTAATCGTGATGAAAAACATTTTAACAAAAACATTCTCGCATTACCATATGTCCAGAAAGTTTCTGGGAGGAGAGATTAGAGCTGCTTTTTTATATATAAATAAACCCATATGTTAAAGAAAATTACCTTTATTGATGCCGGATGTATGCCAGCAACTTACTTATTGAAACAGTTATTTATTCGAGATAAAAAATATTTCAATAAAAAAAACAGGAATAAAAATTTAGAGAAAGGAATAAGATCTGAAACTGAAAGAAGAGACGAATCTGTGTAGTTTGCATTCTTTCGCATTAGAATCATAAATGCAAGTGTTTGAAAACCTCAGATAATTATTATCGAAGGAAAGTTGCGGAATTTGTAGACCTATGAGTCTTTAAGAATTATTGCGAAATTCTTTGTCTATAGGTTTTTCTTCTTTTCTAGGATTATTAAATGTTAAATGTGTCGATCATAATTTCTGAGAAGTAATAACAATGCCTTCATAGAATTAAAACATCTTAATCTATAGCCAACGTTAAACAGCAGATCAAATTCTGAGTTTAGGACAATCGAACAGTTGAAAGTCTTGGAGCAATATAATGAAAAGCCACAATTTGAAATTGCTCTGGATTAAGTGTTTTCAGTGAAAAAACACTTAAATTTTCATGTAGACATTATGTAAAATGTTTCTGTGTATTGTGCTGCCATCTAGTTAGGATTCTAATAAATTTTAATGAACTGTTCGAGACAACTTTGAGGATCTGTTTGATGTTAAAATATCACCTTTGATACAATTAAGACTAATTGCGCATTGTAATAAGCTACTCAATGATTTTTAACAGTAATTTTATATTGCTTTAAATTGTTTTTAATCTGTCTAATTTTAAGTAAAATCAACAACTCTTTTAAAAATTCACTTAATATTAGTTTTAATTTTATATCATAATTTAACAAAACTAGAGAGAAACGCAATTATCTAGAATTCAAAACATACAATTTTAACTCCATAATTTTAAATACTTAATTTAGTTTAACTAATTTAGGTTTATTTCATTGACGTATATAAACGGGGAATTTGTTTATCGTCTGGAAATATGTCTGGAACTCAAATTTAAGAAGAAGCAAATTTAATAGTTTTACATTCTTGAAATGCTGTTCATCAAGTTTATTATAAATAATGAACTGCAATCTAGATAATAGATGTCTAGAAAATAAATTCAGAAGTTGACGTTTCTACATAAAGTGCTGCCAACTTTTAAATGTTACAATTAAAAAATTAACTAAAATGTCTAGGAAGACTAAACAGCTAAATATTTCTTTTAAATAGAAGAGAATTAAAGAATGCAAATTTTGTTTTATTTTATTTTATAACAGGCTTAGAACAACCTACTCTTTTTTGAGTTTGGCTCTCAATATCGCCGTGTTTTTTTTTTAAATTTTGATCACAATATAAAAGATAAGTTAACTTTTGAATCAAGCATTGATACAAATTAGCCTTGGTGGAAGACTTTTTAATTTAATTTACACGCATTTGCGTTACAGGGAGAGGAAACCATAAAAATATACCACGACGGCAAGGGGATTCTAACCCACGACCCATTTACCACTTAGGATATTTTATGTCAGCAGTCAGGTCGATGTGAGCTGAAAATATTTTCTAACTTTAAGAAAGCATCCATACCGAAAAAATCATATCAGAAACAGGGAATCCGCAAAAGATATTCCAAATAACATTATGAAGGGATAACTATATAGCAACAGAAAAAAAAGAGAGTCCAAAGCTGAGATGGATGGACCATATTGAGGGTTATGGAAATAAAGAACAGGTGAAAGAAAGAGAAAACTCTATAACCAAAGCCTACAAAGTGATGTAGTGCTGGAGGAAAGAAAATGAAAATGTTGAGGGTAGTTTTCCATACGATGGTATAGAAATACTCATTTTGGTTGTGGAAATAATAAAATAAAAAATTATCAGATTTAACGATGGAATCTTTCTAATAGATTTGTCAATATAATAGATTTTCCAAAATAAAACAAAATAATTTTTTCAGAAACAACCGAGAGATTCTCCGGATGTTAATGTTGCAGATAATCTATGCGTATCTGAAAGCAAAGACTCAGAAGCATGAGTTGTAGAACAAAAATTAGCTTCATTTTTACGTTGTTCCATGACATTTTTATTTACACTTAATAATATCCTGAAATCTATGTTCTAATTTTTTTCACTGTAGCGATTGACACTCTTTTCAGTACTTATGTAAATACATGAAAAAATTTTCCGATTATGTAATATTGTAATTTTAACACAAACAAAAACATATAGATTATTTGAAATAACAGTTGACCTCCTTAACATTGAGATTAAATAGAATTAACTTCTATATAGATTAGGTTTATTGTAAGCAGAAGTCCTTTACTGCAAATTCAGATTTCCATACAATTCTATACCTGAGGCGATCCTTTGTTAAAAGCGAACTTGCCACCTATTGTTGTAGATGCTGATTTAAATACAGAAGATCCAGAATTCTCTTATTTAAAGCAAATTCCTAAACAGGCCATCACTGATCGTAGTTACAAAGTTATCACTATTGTTCCTAAACTGTGACTGAGAAAACAAATATTTTTTTCTAACTTAATGGCTGTCTTATATTTTTGCTACAACGTATTCAATCATGTAATATTTTATGCAACTGGTTCCTAATAAAAAAAACTGCACGGACATGCTGCATTGTTAAATTAGGTGCAAGCATCATTTATGTTAAATAGGTCTAAACAAGAATTCAAATTATATAATTTTTGGGATAACGAATGATTTCAGAGCTGCTAGAATGGGTTGCAAATTATATGTTCTTATGTTTGTAAAGATGTACCAGCCCATGCAACATCATAGTATTACGTGTTTCCAATCGTGTGAAAATTTTTCCTTCTTAAGTAGTATTAATATTTGTTAAAATCCAATATGAGTAAGAAAAATTCATTTACAGACATTGTATATTGACTAAAATTTGTAAGTAAAATTAAAAAGTAAAATTTCACAATGCAGTCAAAATGACTACATTGTGAAAGAATAACTAATATATAAAGAAATTTTTTTAATAAATTTTTATTATTTTTGATATTATTTTCAGTTATATAACAAGTTATTAGTAAATATTTACAATAAAAAAAAGTACATGTCGTGGAAAAAGTTACAAAACTCTAAGAAATTGTGTCATCATTGTTTTTTTTTTAATTGAAATTAAAAATCATTCAAAATGACTTCCTTGGGCAATCTAGTGTTACGCATATTTATAAAGATTTCTCTAGCATGGTTTTGCTTTTAAGAAATGTAGAAAAAACTGTGCAATTTTAGGGTTTTTTTAAAAAATTTATTTGATTATTTGATTAAATTTCACATTTTTTAAAAGGGTTTGTTATTTAGTAATTTACTGTTATTTTTAACATCAAATTAATAAATGTTTCCATTGTTCACTCTCATATTATTTATGAAATAGGGTTAATTCGGTAATTTTTGAACTCATTGATTGTTTAGCTATGCAATATTGATTTGAGTTTTAATGATATATTGATTGGTTTCTCTATTTATAAAGCAGGGGTTTCTTTAACTCCGTAACAAATCTAGAAACAAATCATCTTTGTAACAAATTCAAAAATCCCTTTATATGCGTAAGGTGAATAAGTTTGTTTTATGTAACATTTCAATTCATTTAGGTATTCAATGTACATCATTAGGTTTGTTATTGCAATAGATTTACTGAAATGGCAAATTAATGGTAATCTTTTATGTATCATTTATAATATTAAATTATCACACTTTTAGATACATCAAGATACGTAAATATTAAGAAAAAGGTAACGTACCTTTTTTTTCTTCTTTACAGTGCGTGTATATTAAATTTTAAGTGAAGCTTTGTAAATATAGTAGAACTTATACATTATGCATTATGTTTTTATGCATTATGTTATTTTATGCATTATGTTTTTATAAATGCGTCAATCTTAGAGGTGTAGAACATGAAATTGCAAATATAATTTGCCTAAGAACAATAAGTTAAGAGTTTAAAGATTGATTACAGCTGAAGAAAGGAGATTTATGGCAAACTAAAACTTAAACTCAGATTTTAAAAAAATTTATATCATATTATTTTATGAACTTTTTTTTTTAACTCCGTTCCAAATTTTAAATTTCAAAGAACTCATAACGAGTTCCTATACTAAATTTCATTTGTACTCATTTCCATGTTCTTAAAGAGAAATTTTTCTTTCATAATTTCCTAAGATTATTTTAAACTTTTATACTTATTAGTTAAATCTATAACAACTAAAACGAATCGAGCTGTCCTATCAAATTGCAAGAAATTAAATTCATCAGTGACAAAAACTAAACACCATCGATAAAATTGAGGAATAATTTGAAGAAAAACAAAGTAAAAAAGCAAACTCTGGTTATTTTATCACAAAAGCTAATATTAGTCTATCAAATAAAATTAAGTACATCCATTAAATGAATCTATTTAGGTATTTTTTTAACGTAATATGTTTTTATGTAAAAATTAATTTTCAATTTGATTAGTATTTTTCCACACATTTTATATTTTTTTTTACTCAAAATGAATTCCAGTTTGAAGATTACTGCCTATTTATTTCGTAAAAATCGATCAATTAAGTTTATTTAGTCCTTACATATTTCTTTAAAAAAGCCAATAATCATTATTTACCTTGAGAACTGTCGAGTACTTGGAAGCTTAAAATAAAAGAAATGTTTAATTTAATCTCTCCAATTTCACTTTATTACTTTTTCTTTGCTCATCAATTTCCCGAGGGCATAATAAAATACAAAGTTTTACTGTAAACTCAACCATAAAAAAGATTTCACCGTTGCGCTTAAAAGAATTTATTTTTCTTTCATTTACTTTTCTTGGTGCATCCAATATTCAATCTGGAAGTAAAAAGAAAAATTGCTCCAAACAAGATAGACATTTACCTACCCGCCGCTTTCGACACATCTCCACTTACTGCACTAAGTGCTGAAACACAAACCGGGTAAATAGTCATCACTCATTCTGTTGTCTGCTTATTTAAGAGAAGGAAATTGCGATCAAATTAAATTTTCACACTGTATTATGTTAATTAAGTAAAATCAGTCGCAATAATAGTTTCAATAAGAAATCATAAGGAAAACTTTGCTTACTTAAGAAAAGGAAATTGCAATCAAGTGGAAATTTCAAACTGCGTTATGCTACTTATGTAAGATTAGCCACGATAATACTTGTTATATGAAATCATTGCCTACTTAAAAGAAGAAAATTGTAATTAAGTAGAATTTTCAAATTCTAGTATGTTAAATAAGGAAGATTAGTCGCAATAATAATTGTAATAAGAATAGATAAGTCATAGAGAGAACTTTGCTTACTTAAGAAAACGAAATTGCGATCTAGTTGAAATTTCAAAATGCATTATGTTACTTGCGTAAGATTAGCCACAATAATAATTGTAATAATAAATCATAAAGGAAAATTGCTTACTTAAAAGAAGAAAATTGCAAGCCTGTTTTCAAACTGTATTACGTTAAATGAAACAGATTAAGCTCAATAATAATTGTAATAAGAAGTCATAAGGAGAACGTTGCTTACTTAAAAGAAGAAAATTGCAAGCAGGTAAAATTGTTAAACTATTATGTTAAATAAGTTAAATGAGTAATAACTGCTGTAAGAAGAAATCAAAAAGAGAACTTTACTGATTTTTAAGAGAAAAAATGCGATCAAGTAAAGTGTTCGAACAGAGCAATGTTATTCAAGTAAGATTAGCGGCAATAACAGTTGTAACAAACATCCAGAAAGTGAACATTGCTTATTTAAAAGTAAGAAATTGCAATCAAGTACAATTTTTAAGCTTGATTATGTTAATTGAATAACAATAGTGTTAATAACAGTTGTAATTATCTATTACGAAGAGAAGAAGAATGTAATGTTATTAAATTAGATCTGTCATAATAATCGATGCAATAAAAGGAACGTTGCCAATTTCATAGGTGAGGTATTTGTTTGAGCTAACTAAAATATGAAAAATTTAAGTAGCTAGAAAATTAAACCTAAAATCGGAATTCTTCAAACAGATTAAATATTTTGCTATACTATAAACATTAGTGCAATCATCTTAGCTGTAACATATATAAGATGCCCTTAGAAGCCCGTGCCCAACCAATTTTTTAACCTTCAAACGGCTCCATTTCTATTTATGCAATTAATGCTTAGGTATAACAAAGAGACTGCGTGATACAAGAAAAAATCCTTTATATTGCCACCTGGCGTAAAATTGTGTAATTTACGTATTCTGTGATTTTGTAATATTTTCGATATACGAACATTAACTCAGTAGTTTTCAATTGTTCCTTGATTTTGCTACCTTTTCGAAATTTGAATGTTAAATCTACAGTTTTCACTTATGCTTGTAACGTTACATTCAATTTCCTCTTGTAAAGCATATGCACTAGATTATACCTAGACACCAATTTCAAAATTATAGCTGGAACTATATGTAAATTAAAAAGTTCGATCTGGATTTTAGTAGTAGATGATGTAGAAAAAAGTACACATTATTTTCAATTATGATTTGTAAATTTTTAGGAAAAAGGCTGATAGTTATAGTTAATGTAACTACGGATTTAATAATTCGTCAAATTCATCTAATAATTCGTCATACAATCGTCAAATTCATGGAATTGTAACTCTTAATTATTACTTTGTTCTGGAATAATATTTATTTAAAAGTCGACTTATTCTAATAGAAATAATTTATAGGTGTCAAAATATTGTTAATACATACATCTAAAGAAGTTTCTTAAAGTATACAAATGCTTTTTAAGCCAGGTGTGATTAAACCGCTGAACTTCAGATTTTAAAGTAAAAGTAAATTATTCATTATCACTCATTCTGAAACATTTGACCTCTGATGCTTTTTCTTATAGAGCAGGAGGTTATGATACTTTTAAAAAATTTATTTTCACATCAGGAGACATTACATGATTTACTTACTATCTCTTATAACTTATATATAAAATATGTCAGTCACATATACTTGAAACTTTGAATTTCAAATTTTTCAAATTTTATATCATGTTTTAATAAATTCGACTTATATAAATGCCTCGTGTATGCGTAAATGAAAAAATCTTAATTAAACATTTTGAAATTTAGTTAATTAAAGTATTTGGGTGCATATTTTTAAGAAAAAATGCTCGGAAATAATAATTAGTTTAAAAGTTAATTTATTAGAATAAAAAATGCTACTTTAAAGAAGAAATTTTGTTAAAAAAATGGAAATATTTCCATCTACAACAAATAAATAATAAGATTAAAATAGTTTTCACTATAACTATGTAACAATTCAGGTATATTAAATAAAGTCCATTAATAAAACTTTGTTTTGAAACATGGAAAAAAAGTTAAAAATTGGAAAGTTTGTTTGGAAAAATTTCTTGAACATATTTTTTTAACGTAGTTTATCCATGAAGTTTCGTCAATATATAACTATTCAGAAAATTCATAGCAATAGTATAAAGGACTACATACACATGAATCATTTATAGTTAGAATAAAAGGAAATATTTTTAGTTAAGAAAGTCATTTTTTCAGGAGACACTTTTTACCGGCGTAAGCGGGACATTTCAAAATATGTGTCCAGATTGAAGGCCAAAATCAGGAGCAGGAAGAACATTGACAGGTGAAACAGTCGGATATCTCGTTCTTACGTTATACCGTTTCTTTCCCTATCTATTCTTCGAAGAAAAATTTTTCCTAAGAAAAAAAGAACTTAAACTGGTTTAAAGAATATTTCAGAGAAAAATATCCTTTCTTTTCAAAGAAACTTCACTTTAGAGACAATCTGTCATGTTCTTTGCATGATTCTCAAAAAAGTTGTCACTATTAAATTTAATAATTAAAATAACTCGCAATACTTTTAAGTTTAAGTAAAATTGTTCGTATAATATTTGCACTATTATTGTACAGCATTTAATTTCTATTAAGTGCTAGTTATCCTAGTCGACACATATAAATAGTCATAATTCACGAAATTTATCGTAACAGTATAAAGGCTATATGCATATGAATCATTTACAGCAACAAAAAAAATGGAAATATTTTTATTTTTAGTTAAGAAAGTCATTTTTTCTGGAGACACTTTTTACCGACGTAAGCGGGACATTTCAAAATATGTGTCCAGATCGAAGGCCGAAATTGGAGACAGAAAGAACATTGACAGGTGAAACAGTCGGATATCTAGTTCTTCATGTTATACCGTTTCTTTCCCTATCTATTCTCCTAGGAAAAATTTTTCGTAAGAAAAAAAGAACTTAAACTGGTTTAAAGAATAATCCATAGAAAAATATCCTTTCTTTTCAAAGAAACTTCACTTTAGAGACAGTCTGTCATGTTCTCTGTAGTCTTCTCAAAAATGCTGTCACGATTAAATTTAATAATTAAAATAACTCGCAAAAGATTTTTAAGTTTGATCAAACTTGTTCGTATAATATAATCAATATTATTGTACAACATTTAATTACCACTAAGCACTAGTAATTATTATCTATACACATAAAAAAACGAAATCATTTATTAAATTAAGGCTCAATATTTTTCAAGATTTGATAAAAAAAATAATAAAACATACTTATTATTAAATCTGTAGATTTAGTTCCATATCTTTTTCAATTTTAAGTATGCCTTTTTTACAACATATTACTCCCCTTTGGCCATAAGGCAATTGCTTTTGCCAAGAGAACATGAATATAAGTTAAGATTTACTTTAAAGTTTGTCTCTGATAATAAACAAATTCTCTTTTAAAATGTATTTAAGATTTACATTAGTAAATAAACTATTATGATTAATTTATTTTAAGATCTTGATATAGTTGGAAACAAAGAGTAGTCTATTTGTTTATTTTGAATTAAATGTATAGGAATTGGAATTCATGCAATGGAATTTTATAAATTTATACTAAGCATTGTATTTTACTAAAAATATAAAACTTTATTAAAATAATTTAAAATTATACATTTTTAAGTGAATAATAACTAAATTTTTTTTCTTAAATATTTAAAACATCGAGTTTGTGTTATGCTTTGAAATTTTAACGTAGAAAGTCTTATAATAAGAATAAAATATAAATTTAATGTATTAAATTTAATAAGAACAACTAATGAAATATAAGCTATAAATGTGATAATAGTAGATTTATATAATATATAGATGGAACTAAAATTATCAAAATTTTCTGAAGTTACTACTTAACCTACTTTTTGCGTAGTTTAAAAGGTACAATATATTCAAACTATCAAATCAAATTTTCGATTGCTCATAGTATATTTATTATTTTTAGTATGTAAATTTTAACAACAAAATTAACAAAGTAAACTTTATAGCTGAAGTTTTACTGTATATGCTGTTAGAACTGTATATACTGTATATGCTGTTAGAACTGTATGTACTGTATATGCTGTTTGAACTGTATGTACTGTATATGCTGTTAGAAGTAAAAATTGTCTATAGGACATTTAAGAATATCGAATACCTTTATTTAAATATTTTTTTATCTCATGTTTATCTCATATTTATTTGCGCAAATACTGAGAAACTCTTCTGGGAATAAATTTTAGTTTAAATTAAATAGTTTAACTATATTTATTATTTGCATAAAATTTTTTAATCTCTCTGCAAAACAAAAATTTTGCCCTTATATTTTTTTACTGTAAAGTGATTTTTCCATTTTCAATAAAAGAAAAAAAAAATAATAGCCACCGTTCTTTACAAAAAAAAGAAAAGAAAACAATCTAGAAAATTTTTAAGTATTCCACAGAATTCTTGAGAACATTTGTCATTCTTGGCATCTACTATTCATATGATGCATAGGGCAGAAGAACAATGTCCTTAAAAAATAGCTCTCTCTCAAAAGAATTTTTTTATGCTTTTCAAGGAATCGAAAACTTCTTAAAGAACACAAAAAAAAATGTGACAAACGATTTCGGAACCAGCTGTTTACTTCTAGTTGACCTAAAAAATATGTTGGCCATAGAGAGGTGCTATATTTTTGGAAACATGTACAGTATGTTTTTATTTTCGTCTAAAAAAGGGTGATAATATTAGACGATAAAAGTAGCAGAACATATTTTTGGAGGTGATCTTATTAAATTGAAGTTATGCTCCCCTGTGTATCCTTATAATGGAGTTTCGTTTCACGAAAAGAGTTTCGCTTCCTTAAAAGAGTTCATAAACGTTGATAACTTTATCTTTGCTGCGATTTAATTTTTTTCGGAGACTAATTTTTCTTAACTTATAGGGCTTAATTTAAAAATGCAAATAAGTTCAGGTTATATGACTCTTGAGAAATTTAGCATATTCCCCTTGTGTGCTTTGATTGTTTTTTAGTTTTTCTTATATTTTTCTGTGCCAGAGAGCAGTTCGCCATATTGCTACTTATGTTTCATCCGTCTATGAAACTTAATTGGAGAGCAGTAATATTACAGCCGGATATGTTCTGTAAAATGTCTTATTCTGTTTACAATTCTTCTCAAATAGAATAAACAACTGCAGTGAGAAAGAAAATCTAATAAAATTAAGGTTCGTCATGGTAATAACATATATGGTAAAAAAAAAAACATAATTCTGATAATCAAATAAAAAAATGTTTCCATTGTTCCGTATTTGCATCAATTATTCGGTTATATTTCTCCGTTCACTGGTAAAGATTTTCTAGTTTTTAAAATTATAGGTCTTATTACATCACAATTCGTAAAAAATACAAAACTGAAAAAGTGAATTCAATCAAAAAATGATTTTTTCCCACTTTCAAAGGTATCATGATAAAATTACTAAATTTTGCCTCATTTCCCAAATTTCATCGCAAATTATAACACTATATTTGATAGTTAATTTTACCAAAATAATTACCAAATCACTTTAGTAAAAAATTATGCGCTTTTTAGTGTTTCCATAGAGCCAGAAAAATTGCAAAACTTACCATATCCTGGTAGTTTTGACCATACTTCTTTCATGGTGTGGTTTCTACTAAAACGAAGCAATTTAACGAAATATAAAATGATTTTCCAGCAAAGCTTTCAATACCCAGGGTGTCCCTTAAGTACTCGTTCAATATTTATATCCTAACGTCTGCAAAAAACAAACATTTTAGTTTCTGACAATTTATTGCATAGAATTAATGTAATAAACTGTCAGAAATTATAATGTATTAGAAACTTATACGAGTGGAAGAAACTTTTTACTTTAACAAAAATACACAGAGTATCATAAGACATAAGAAAACGAACACATTTATAAAAAGTGGAGTAATTTCTTCAGGCCACGCCGGAGGCAGGTTTGACTTCCATGATCAGATATTTTTAGTTCTGGAACAACCCTATTTGCCCTCAAAATGGTCGATTGTGGTCAGTATCATTTTCTGACATACCATATGACAAAAATCGGTGATTAGATATAAAAACATAACTTTTATTGAAGTTTGTGAATCCTTCTTGAAATTGTTAATTTTTGCCTATAAAAAAAGAATTGTTAATTTAAGTCTATAAAAAAAGATATTTTGCATATTGTTCTTTTATTAATTTCAAAAGTGCGAACGTAGATGAATATCAGCAAGATGATTCTCTACGAACTATAAATTCAGGAATCTTTTTGAAAAATTTAAATTTATTTTCACACAAATCTAGGATTCTAGGGAGAACCCTCTTAGAACCTGAATTTTGCTGGTAATAAAGAATGTTTTTATTAAGAAATTTTATTACAGTCTGCGATTCTAATAATAAAGGGAGTGAATTTTAATAAATGTTTGCAGATTTCTTTTCGATTATTTCGAGCATCAGTAATAGCATATGTTTGACTATGCTCTTGCACAAAGAATAAGCATCCAATTTAAACGAGATAAAAAAATTTAAGAAGTTGATTTGGAATTATTTATCTTTCCTATTACGTAGTAGCTTGAATCATTTTAACCAAAATTATTAAACCAAGAATTAAGCATAGTTACTACTTTAAATAGCTGTAGATAAAAAGACCAGCAATCAGAAAGTTCTGAATCCATGAAAATATTTTACAAAATAATGGCTAAAGTGGCTAAACCATTATCCATACCATACTAAACCATACCATATAAAAATGGCTAAGCCATTATTATTAATACAAAATAATGGCTTAGTTTCTATCAGTTGCAATCAATTTTGAAGTAAGTATAATGTATTATTTAATTTCGAATAATAAATAATGAAATGAATTTTTCAAGACTTGATTGTAATTATTAACTTCAACATAATGGAATTCATTCAGCGTTCTATGGAAGATTTGAAATACCAAATGTAACTTTTAAAAAAAAAGAAATATCATTTCCTTGAATAGAGAATTCCAGTTCAAAGAATGCCAAATGTTATGTCAAACGCAAAAGTTTTATTGCTTCATTTTTGTTTGCTCAATTCCTTCTAGAATCTAAGGAGGAATATATGTTGTTGTGACTTTCTGACTTTTAATAACAGACATGAAATCTCAAGAATGGGTAGGAGATGCAAATTTCATTAGAGGATCGACAAATACGTCGAAATGTTCTAATACGTCGAAATGTAGCTATTTCTAATATATTATTCTAGAAAAATGATAAAAAAAGGAAATTTTTCTATATCTATAAGTTCTTTCTTAAAGGAAAAATGTTTAAAATAAACTTCAAAATTATCTTTTGAAAGTTACACAAATAATTCCATCCAAGAAATTGATTTTTTAAAAATATCTTTTTTTCTGGCAAGAACATTTTATTGTTTTCAGCAGTTAAATGTTTTAAACTTTCTTTAATTGATAACATTTTCAAAGTAACTTTTTTAAGTAAAAACTTTTCTGATTTATTTTTATTTTTTATATCAAGATTATAAATAAAATCAACAAAGTTTAAAATGTCGTTGAATATAAGACATACTCAAACAAGATATGACAACAATGATTTTGTGCTGCGGTCAATGCGTATATTATTAATTTAACTAGCCTAAATAATAATTATACTCTATTAGAAAAATAAATTTTATTAAATACTTAAATAAAAACGTTATTTCAATTATATGCTAATGCATAAAAATTAAAATTACTTTTGGCTGAAATTCATCTGTCAGTATTATAAAGAAATACACAGTAAAAAATTCCAGATCAAATTACATTGCAAAGTACCGGTGCATTATCCGTAAAATCCATTTTACTGTAAAATCAATTTTACAGCAAAATTCATTTCACCGTAAACTCAATTTTACTGTAAAATTCAATTTTATAGTAAACAAATTTTTACAGTAAAATCCATTTTTCCGTAATTTTTGAAGCAATAGAGATTTAAAATGCGATTTTGCTGTATTTATTACTATAAAAACATCAGTGTATCTGATTTTTTGTTACTTAATAAAATGGATTTTACTGAAAAATATCGGCACCCTGAGAGCTGGTCTGGTGCTTTTTACCGTAATTTGATCCGGAATTTTTTACAGTGTAAGTGAATTCAGAGTCCAGAATAAATTACGAAGGGAAAATCTGACTTACACACATTCCATTTGCTTCTAGGACAAGAGCGCCCTTACACAATCTTCAATAATCAAAAATTATCTTGAGGTGTACCACGCCTCTTGTTATTTGGAAAAAGGAATTAAACAAAGTTGTTAATTGTACTAAAGAAATCTATTATAAAGAATAAAAAGATTTGCTACCTAAGTTGTCAAAGTTAGCAGATAAATATTTACTACTTCTAAATATTTTTTCTTAATTTAGTTAATGTTAGTTAATTTTACTATCCGGAATTTAATAGATGTAAGCACTTAACTTAAAAAAATAATTACAAGAAACTGAAGCTTTAAGGTATTACCTAATTGATTACTTATTAATTTAATTTTATTTCATAACCGTCGTTGAACATTCATCTCAATTCTGGTTTTACCTCTACCAATGTCCAATACCGTAGCCTTTTTAATTTTGAACTCAATCCATTAGACAAAAGAACTTCTTACTTACATATTGGGGGAAATTTGCCTTCGTGGAAGACTTTTTGATGAAACTAAGCCGCATTTGAGTAACATTGAGAGGAAACCTCACACGGTTAGCCTGATAGCATATGGGACTCAAGCACTGTGGATTTTTTATATCAGCACTCTAGTCAGTGCAAGCTGGGTGCGGTATTTGAATCGACCAGTCATGGCTAGGATTCGAACCTCGTTTACATCATTGGAAGGTGAGAGCTCTATCCCATCTTCCCCCGTGGCTCCTAATTGATTATTTGGCAATCGATATCTTTCTAGCATTTAAAGAATAGGCACATATTTTACAGACTAGTCTTAAAAAGTAAGCACTTAAAATTTAGTGGTACATATTTTTCAAGCGCTTGAAATATTCCGACTGTTATTTCATATTTATATCTGGACAGAATGCAGTTTTCAATCATGTAAATGTAAGCACTGTTTCAAATAAACCTAGTAATAAGATTTATTTCAGGTTTTGTATAAAATTTAAAACACTGCATACGATTTATTGGAAGAAATAAAATTTCTTTCTGCAGAGGACTTCAGTTATGTTAAGAACAGATATTGAACACAATTCAAAATACTTCTATTGCATTATTTTTAACATTTCATCATAGAATATAGAGAACTTTTTATTTTGTTATTTTCATACTTTTGATGACAAACATGAAATAATAAGTAAGAATATATGATAAAAATTTATCACAGGATTAAGAAATATTCGCCAAACTGCTTTATTTTAAGTTATAAATATCATGTCCAAGAAAAGTAAAAATAAAACAGAGTTTCTACGGATTTAGAGTAATAGCATTATGAATAATCTTCAAAATTGCTTTCCATAAACACCAATTTTTTTTGTGGAACTTGTTTTTTTAAGTCCCTAGATATTGAAATAAATAGTAATAATATTTATGTTCTAAGAATATGAATAGTACATGAACAAATATCATTTATTCAATTTACTATTTTTAAAAATAAAAAGATATTGCTAACAGATTTAGTATGTTTTAATAAAAGCTACGATTCCTAACTTTAAGCCAACTTTTCTGCAAACTTAAATTTAAAAAATAAACTTCTATTTGATTAGATTACTCAATAGCACGGAAATTCAGATAAATGTACTTAAAGTCAATGCGGTTGCATTTTTAAAAATATTTGGAATAGTTTACAATTCTGTTTCGTAATATCTTATTTAAATTTATCTGCTTATACAGTAAACCTGTTTAATTCTGTTAACTTTACGTAACATCCTTTTATCCTAAAATCCTAACTATCCTAAATTCCTTTTAATTCAGCTAAAAATTTTTCGTTGGAGTTGCAATAAAATTATTCTCCTTTTAATTTAAAAAATGAATTGTAATAATTTTTTTCTTCATTTTTTTACTTTTTTGATCACATTATGTATTTATGAAAGTTTCAACTGTTAATTAACTGTTAATTAAAATCATAACTCCATCGCGAAAAAAATGCATAAAAAGCTAATATTTCATGTTTTTCTTATTGATAATTATTTTAAAGTATACTTCAACAAAAAAATTACTACTGATCTTGGAAGTTTATCTGGTAATTCCAATGTATCATTCTATATTTGTTTATAATAACATACACGAATACACTTAAACAAAAATACATTTAACAAAAAATAATTGAAACGAATCTGGAAAAAAAATCATAATTTGTTCATCGAGCACCTTTTTTGATTTTCAACATTGGAAACAGAAATAAAAGAGCATATTAAAATAAATAAATAAATAATAAAAACTTATTAACTACAGAATAAATCACTGAAATAAATCTGATCATGAACAATAAAAACACTACACGAATTTCAGTATATTATTATTATTTAATTAACTTCCAATTTGCATGCATATTTATAATTATTTCAATATCTATTAGGTATCATAAAAATATTAATTCCATATTTTTATTCTCTGCTCCTTTTATCTATGTTAAAAATTTAATTAAAAACATAAACGTATTAAATAAATTAAATATTTACATAATCAAGTATTTGTTTAAATACTGTTTTGCTTTAAATTAAGATTTTAAGTAGTTAATTATTATATTCAAATTTCAAATTTATCATTCTATATGTTTGCATTAATATATTATAATATGTATCAAATTTCTATCAGATCAATACCAGATTATTCAATAATTATGCAAAAGAACTTGAAAATGTTTACTCATATTCATGATAATGCAAATTAATAGCATATAATTTGAATGTTCTAAAAGCGCATATTTAAATAAAGAACGAATTCATGTATGATAATTAAAACAAAAATAATTTGACACAACATGCAAGTGAGAATTTTTCCTTACGTTTAGCTCTAGCTTGAAAAAAAAATTGAGAGATTTTGCATAGAGTAATGGGTTTCCTCTAATATTAACGTTAATCCTATATCAGCTTCTGCAAATGCCCGAAAATTTTCTTACAAATCAACGTGTCCCTTAAGGCTAGAAAATAGTGTGTCTAACGTAAGACAAACACTATGCAGAAGCTCTCTGATATCAATAAGCTGTCAAAACATCAGTCACCCGTGAAATAATGGACTAAATAAATGTAGTTCGAATTAGGTTCCTGATGTTTAGGGTTTGTTTTTCTTATTACGGAAAGGTTTCACTGAAGTAATCACGGATATAAGCCAACATGTTTTTCCCACAATATTTTGGATTATCAGTTACTTCCATTCAATCAACATCATTACAGTGCTGTTGCTTCTCAAATTTTCAAATTAACCAATGCAAATCTTATTGAGATGGAAAATATATAACTGAGTTTATGAATAATAACTTACTCTATTACTTCTTTTTTAATCCTGCAAGATCACCTGATTTTAACCCCCCCCCCAAGGATTTGACCCACAGTATAGTGAGTTTGGTCTATCAGATCCTCATTGACTGACTTTAATTAGATGCGACGCATCAGGAAAACATAATTGACAAGCTTTCTAATTGAATTCTGACTTATATTGACTTCAGATTAGGAAATACACAGTATTATATATTTTTTTATAATTCTTCTAAAAGTTAATGACATTTTGTTGAGAAAGCTTGTGTTTATTCGGAATGAGTCTTTTTTAAAATATCAAAGTAGGCTTAATTTAAATTATAAAGAGATAAAATGTATTAGAAAGTACCTTTGACTACTACCTGGAATACTCCGCTTGTCATCATGAACATCATTGACATGACAGTCTAGGGTGGGCCCTGGCCTTCTTAATGATTCTCTTCCATTCTAAGCTGATCTCAGCAACAGTAGTCCAGTTTTTATAATCCAGTACGAGGAAATCCTTATCTACGGAATCTGACCATATGAATGTGGGCTTTTCTTTGGTCAATTCCCAGTTGGCCTAGTCACTAAATTTCTTTTCTCTGTACATTTACATGGGGGCAGCATTAGATGGTCAGCTCCTTCCATCCCTTGCTTGCATGATAGCTTTACATAATGCCTGATAAAATTGCTCATATTTTAGTAATTAGATATGAATAACATTTCCAATACCTTTCTTCTGATTTATTCCTTTTATGAATGAATTTTACTCCATTAATGAATGAATCCATTAATAATTTCTCTTTTCATGAATGAATTTTACTCCATTTTACTCCATTAATGAATTTAGATATAGTTTAATTTTTGAAAGAAGTCTAGAAAATAAACCAGGAAAATCAAATGATTAAAATATATTTACATTAAAATATATGTGATGCTCATTAAAATATTCCGTTGATTGCAAATATATAATGTTTTGTGCTTTTGTTACTGAAAACAAATCCTGAAAGAATCTATTTTCTTTATTTATAAAAAACGACTTATTGCATTTAAAAACAAAGCTACTTTAATTGAGAACTCTTGAATTAAATATTAAGTATACATGCAAAATATTTTTCCAACAACGTTTTTAATTTAAAATCAAAAATTGCATTCATTTTATTTTACCACTTATTTTAAATGCTTATGTTTCAAATGCCTTATTCTGTCGAACACATTAACATTTTATTTTTGGTGTCAGTTTCTTTTAAAATATTAAAAGTCACAAATCAAAAGCTTCCCTTTAAGATCTGCTACATTTTACTTCCCTTGAAGAAATTTGAATAGAGATATGAAATAAGCTGAAGTCTTACCCATCGTTGTGGTATGTCATATTATTTACGACAGAAGGCCACTTCTGAAAAATATGCAGCATTTGCAGCTTGCAGTGATTTATTTTGTCATCTGTTACCGAATGTTTCATGGCGCATTCAGCGGCGGAAGATATTCAAAATTTACGCTTAATACTTTTTTATTGTGAAAAATTGTAGAGATTTCAAGGATGTACACAAACATTTTTCATTCTATAGGAATTCAATCCAAAGTTGATGGTTGAAAAGAGTTTAAGAATAGTACAATTGTTGATTCTCCGTCACTTCCAACGCTTCCATTCCGTTTGAGATTTGAAAGAATTCGCTTCCGGAATTGTTGTGCAGAATGTTGTGACATTCCGAGAATGTGTATTTAATTTAGTATCAAAATTTATGACTTAAATCTAATATAAGGCTGACAGTTTAATGAAATATCACAATGAAATTTTATCCTGTGTATATTATTATTTCCATAGTTAATAAATAGAAAGCAAAACAACATATTTTAAGTAAAATTGTTAAAGGAATATGTGATGCCCTTAACGTTATTAAATATTTGCTACCTTTTAATTTTTTTTAATTTCATAAAACTAATTTTTTTTAAATTTTTATTGATATAATTTTAGTTAAACTGAACCAATAATTTAATTTTCATAGTATTTTATGAAGCGTAAAAATAAATATTTTCATTTTTTATTAACAATGAAGGTAACTACTAAAATTTTTTTAATTAAATACAAATGTATAAATCATTAAATCATTATTGGGACAAAATTCTATTTTTCGCATAGATATACTCCAAAATCTATTTTAACTCTTTATTCCTTAAGCTTCTTTCTTTCTCTAACCGCAACAATGTTAAAGTTACAGTGATACCTAATATCTCACGGTCTTCTTTGTGATTAAGCTGAAGCCAAATTATTGAAAATTTAATATTAATAACTCGAGGTTGGCTTTGTTTTTGGCGATTTTATAAATTGATAAATCGACAACTACGAATGTCTTCCCATGCTCCTAAATGTTCGTTTGTAACTATTCATTGCAATTCTAATTTAAAATTCTTGGCGTTAGGACTAGGCGGGGTTGCGTTAGGATGCACAAGGGCTCTTTTGTCCAACCCCGTTAATTAATTACAAAAAAATTTTTGTCCTTTTTTTCTAAAAAGAATAGATGTCATCTTCTCCATAAAAGCATATTATTTTTTGTTGTTACTAATTATTTTGTTATCCTTTGTATATGGATATATTTATATCATTCATAAACGATCTCTAAAAAAAGCAACACAAACTGTATTGATAGCGTAAATGACGATAAGAATAATATTAAATATTTGACAGTGATCGTTATTATTGTGAAAAACAAATTAATACTATAATATATTATATCTCACTTCTGCAAAATTGAGTCATTCTCGGAAATACTAAGCAAAATGCTTTTTTTAAAAAAAAGATAAAGAAAAGAATCTAATTAAGTCAATACAACTGCAATTGTGAATGGATTTTTGTTTTCGAACTCTGAAATATAGTTTTGCATGCAGAAAACATCAAAACACGAACGTCAATATGTTAAAAAAAAACTTGTTACTCACTTTTGGTCCAGCTAAAATATTTGGTCCCTTACGGGCCATACCATTCTTACATTTATTAGATTAATGCATGCGTTAAAATTTGGTATATTCCTTAAAATATATTAATTTTTTTACTTGAGGGTATTCAATTCTAGTTTAAATTATTTCCTGTTTCAGCTGCTCAGGGGTAATTTAAATTTCACATACAAATAGTGCAAAATTTTTAACTCAGCTCATCTAACAATTTAGCGTGAGGATTTACTTAAAGAATTAGTAGATAATAAATGAATTCCATTGTTACATAATTCTATTCATTATACTAAAACAAGAATTAACTGTCATATCATCATGTCTAACAAAATCCATAGTTTGCAAAATTATGTTTTGGTCAAGGATTTAAAGAGCATAGCCAAAAAGTTTGTTTAATATCTCTTTTTGTACAGTCTTCCTGATATCTTTTTAAAAAAATAGCCTTGAAATTTCTGAAACATAGTTCTATTTACAAGTACTTAAGGCAAAACGTGCAATTTCCTTAAAAGATTTTTAAAAAGTTGCAACTTTTCGCATACGTTTTAAAAAGAAGCACTATCGTTTTTATCGTACCTAAATTAAAAGCCAATGATTTATGGTTAAAGCTGAATGTTTGCACTTATTCTTAATCTCCACAAATTTACAAAATCACATGTCAAACGTTCACCAGTAAGGAAATAATAGAGAGAAAAAATGGATCTCACTTAAATATTAAAAATACAAAACAGCTCTATATCTATCAAAAGTAATTTTCAAAAATAGAACGCAATTTATTTGTCGTCTCTAGAAAGTTAAATTAATTAGCAAAGTACGGCTAAAACGTTTGATAAATTTTGACAAAAAAGCCTGTCAATTTTTTTTTAAACAAGGTGTGATGAAATTAAGCTGGAAGCAAAACTCTGTGTTCCTCAGGCCATTGCATTAATTACTTGCTTCTAAGCACAAAATCCTTAGTTTGAAAAATGATGTCTTGATAGTACAGTCAACGAAAAAAATTCTAACAAGTTAAAACATTGCATTTTCTAAGTTAATTAATCAACAAGGTAAAAGCTAGTTGGTAAAGAAAAGTAGAGTTTGTACTTTTTATGAGAAGGGAACTATTGATAGCCAAGCAAAGTGTTTTACTTATCAGCGGAAATTTAGAGCATTTTTCAAATATTTAATGCTATTGGAGAAAAAAAAACATATGCAATCAATTTTTATCTAGATATCTAAACGAAAAAACATTGAATCAGAAAAATAAAATTGAAGTAACTAAAGTAAATGTAAATAATTTTTTATACTGAATAACTATATTTTTTTTAATATTATTTTTATGATTAAATAAAAGCATTCTATAAGGCACATTTTAGCTATATTTTTTCATTTAATTTATAAACTATTTTAGATATTTTGTTCTATCTATTTATAAATCATGTCAGTTAATTAATTAATTTAATTAATTATTTTCATTTAAAAAATTCTATCCATTTATACATTGAATTTGAGTATTAACATCGGTGTACACACATGTATTACTGTCGTTAGTCTAGGATTCATGCCCAGTGATTATCGGAAGATAATAATTGCGCGTGCGCATACTATGAGTTGTCAAAGATATAAGAAAAAGTACAGTTTCGAAAGAAATTAAATTGATGCAAGACGCATCTTGGAATCAGAAAGAAAATTTGGGTCAGATGTTTTTAAATTGACACCACCATAGTATTTCTTGTCGACACCAAATGGTATTGGTATTTCTTGCAAATTTTAGAGACAATGTCAGAATTATAACTAATCTAAAACGATGCAAATCTTATTTTCTGTTGACGTGCTACTTTATTAATGTACGATGAATAATAAGTAAACTATTTTTAAATTTATCTTACAGATATATCATATTTTCAGTGTGTACCAAAGATCAATTTTTCACATTATCATACATTTCACAATTAGGATCCGCTTAGCTTTTGCATCCGTTTAGGTAGCTCTTTCATTTCAGAGAGTGCTACAATTTAGGACAGTGATTGAAAAAACCGCTGTCTACAGTTTATTTATTTTAGAAAAGGATGAACAGATATAAGATGCGTAACAATTTCAAATGTGCATTTTCTACAATCGTTGCGCAAATCGTTTTATTTTTAGGCGAAAAAGCCATTAACTTTTGCGAAAACAAAATACTTCGATCTAAAAACAGCTGTAGAATTAGTAATATCTTTAATTTTAAACATTATATTTTTTAATTACAACATCCACATTAGCAATTGTTTTCAAAACACAAAATATGTAATCCGATTTGAATTTTTCTCTTTTTACTAAAAACGAAAAAAATCAAATTGCTTCTATCTCGGAGAGATTTACTGTTGTAACAATTTAATATGCAGATGGAAATTCAAAGCGAACAAATAAACTAATAAAAATACTTCTTTTACAAATAATGCATCACATCATTAGGGTAATAAATTATATTAATCCTAGTTTCGATCTTTAAAAAATATTTATCATTAAAACATTTCTTTACATATTCATTTATTCGAAGTTTCTTATAAAAAATATCTTCTATCCTGTTTTCCGCAAATCCTTCTCTCTTTCCTGCCACTTTTCTCGAACCATTCTGTTGTGGGTGGTTCCAGGAGGATAAGGGAAGGGAGGAAGGAAAGTGACAAAGAAACGAGAAGCATCACTTTCCCCTCATCCCCCCAATCGATCGAAACGTTTGGCTGAGTATCCAGCATCGCCACTGCCGCCAACGACACTGCCAAATACACCACTGGGCCCTGAAGAAAACTTATCAGAGGAGGGGCGAGCTATACCAGACCTAGAGCAGCCCTTCGAAAGAACTTCCACTGGTTGTACCACTCCCCAAAACACTTCATTTTTTGAACCGGCCTGTTATCCAAGTTTAAATGAGGGGAGAATTTTTCCCCACAATTCGATTTCGGTTCTGGAAGAGAAAGGTATTGATAGGACTTTCGATTTCTTCATGAATTACAATGGTATGCCACAGGTATTCTAAGTTTTGAATTCTTGGGATATTTGAAGATTGAATGAAAGGCGATACAAGCTAATTAATGCTTCTTTTCGAAGCAGAATTTATTTATTTTAATTGGCGGATTGAAGAGGAGCCAGTTCTGTTTTTAAAAAGTTTTTAAATTAGAAAGAAAGGCTGTTTTTGTTGGAAGGGTGATTTATGAAATGTTTATATTTAATACTCTTACGCTTCTTGCAAGCAAAGAATTTTTTAGAAATGAAAAGATTTACTAATCTAAAAAAGATTGAAATATTATATTGAGATGAAAAAATTAGAGATGAATTTATTTATTTTCGATAAAATCATTCATAAAACGAGGACAAGTTTTAACAGGAAAATCATCATTGTATCGAATAGAGTAAGATACATTGATGCATTAATAGTATAAGATATCTTAAAAGAATTGCAAAGTATATGAACGAAGCATTTTAAATAAAGTTTCTTAAAGGCAACTTTATACAATTCTTTTTAAAAACAAAAGTCAACATATTTGTTACTTTTTGCTAATGATTTATAATTGTTAGAAGTTACTGCTATATAGGACTAGTTAGTTGCTGACTGTTGGTGTTTTGCACATTACTATACTTGAAGTAAATGGTTGCAATAAATTTTAGCTTTCGATAATTTTGCATGATATTTTGTAGTAGCAATAAAAAAAGTGAATTAAATTTATATAACTGTTGCATGTTTGTAATTTCAAGTTATTTTATTTTCATAGTTTGCTACTTCTTGTACATGAAACAATATTTTTTTAAAGTATAAAAGTATTAACAGCGTTTTAAGAGCAATATGTTTTGTAAAACAGAATAATTTCTATAAGCATACTTTATACTACATCTGAAAGATATGTTTGAATAGCATTTAGGAAAATAAGTGTTTCATTATTCATATATACATGTTAGCCTGTTAGAAGTGCCAATTTTAGATGCAATAATTACTAATATAAGCGAACGTTTTAACCAAGTCTCATTTTATAGAAATGCATCCGAGATGCAAGGTCTTATAACTGTTAAAGCAAATCAAAGTATAGAAAAGTTTTATCTAAAGGAATGTAAAGATATTTTAACAAAACCAAAGTTGTGCCAAATACTTCAAAAAGTCAATTGACATATAAACTCCTCTGTACTTAAAAATGAATCAAAGCCTTTGCAATCAGAACTAAAAGATTGATAAATGAAAAATGTGGAAAATTTCCTGGAGATATGAACAGATGTTTCTACATGCAAAATCGGAGATAATGAAATTCAAAGTTATCTCAATTAAGGAAAATATTGACTGAACAGAACTAAGTTTATATTGCAGTAAGAATTACATTTTCGAAGGAAGACTGTGACTTAAATAAAAACTCAAAATAAGGACTGCTCTAGAGTATAACAGTCCAGTTAACTTTTTTGCAGATGAGGGATGAATAATCTTTTGATTGAAAGACTTTATTTAAAATCTGATCGAAGAAGTTCCAGTTTGGAGGTGATGTCAAGACCACCAATTATGGCTTGGACTAGGTAAATATCTATAAGTTTTCTTCAATTGTTAAAATTTTAAAGTCCAGTTGAAACCTGTTGTCTAATTACTTATCATAGCTAAGTATATATTTGGAAAACGGTAAATTTTGAAAAGCAGTTTTCAAACTTAGCTATAAATATTTGCCAGTTATCTTTCATTTTTAGAAATATTTAATTTCGATGCACTGAAAGTTAATTAATAGTGATTGGATTGTAAATTTATTTGTATTTTATGTAATTTTTGAAAGTTTCATTTACCTAATTTAGCATCCGACTATGTCACTTTAAAATAAAAATATATACGTCTATAAATTTTATGAACAGTAAATAATCCAGAATTAAATTACGATAAAAACTACCGGCACTTTTATTAACCGTACAGTAAAATCCAATTTTATTGAACCATGTCACGGAACGAAATCTCATATACCAAAATTTTCATGGAAACAATTAGCGTAAAAACGCTTAATCACAGAAACAAAAAACATATATTACTGCAAAATTTACGTCTATATATGTCTCATATTGCACTAAGAGAAAAATATGGTCAAAATTAACAGAATATGATAAAATTTGCGGTACTTCGGGCTGTAAAGAAACACCGAAGAAATCGGTAATTTTTACCAAAGTGCTATGGTAGTGTTGGTAAAATTAACAATAAAATATGGTTTTATAATCTGTGATAAAATTTGGTCATTTAATCATGATACCTTAAAAACTGACATAAAAGTAATTTATTTGGTTAAATTTACTGTTTGGTTTTGTACATTCTACTGAATTCTGTAGTAGTAAGAACTACAATTTTGAAAACTAGAATTCTCGATAAACCGTTACCAAATGAACAATTACCAAATGAATGGTTTAAATACTGTATATTTTGGTTTTTATTACCAGAATTTTTGTTTATTTGTTTTGGAAAGGTTATTATCATGCATTACTGTAGTTTTATCAGAACTTGTTTCGAATGTTAATAATACATTTACTATGACTGAGCACAAGTAATTAATATCTTATTTTCCCATTAAAGTTTTGCCTGCGCAGCCAATTTTGTGCATTAAAACGTGAAATTCAATACCATAGAATGTAAAAAACAATTTCTACGGATATATTTTGGTTCACCATATGACCAAAAAATAAACTTTAAAACAGATGAATTGAAAGTGAAAATAACGTATTTAGTTAATGCTATACAATGACTCGAATTTAGACTATCCTTATGATTTATTTTATTCCTACTTTGGTATTATGAACTAGCGTAAGATTTTAAAAATGTTAAAACTTTTTATGATGTTTAAAAGTTTTGTTGTTAAATGCTTTGGGAGGCACAATTTCTAAATTAAAGTAGTTGTTTTATTGCTTTAAAATTGCGAAGTCATGTTTGTATTTAAGTTAGAGAAGGATATAAGATTTGTTTCTCTTATTGAATGATGTCTTAAATGTTGAAACTTTAAAAGCGTTATTTAATGTGATAATTTTTTTTCTTCATTTTTTTTTAAAAATACAGGTAAGTGTATAAAAAAGATATATTCGTAAAGTTAAATTGATATATTTTTTTAAGATATTTTTAATATACATTTCAGACACTTTACTTTTACTTGCCTTCAGAAAATTGACAAACATTCGGTTTTTAATTTAGTGAAAAATAATGATAAAAAAAATTACAAAATTTGCAAATTTTAAAATCGGAGTTATTCTTAAGTTCTTAATCGGAGCATTCTTAAATTCTGTAGGCACATTAAAGTCATATTTTTTTATAGAAATACAAAATAAAATAATTACATAAAAGTATAGTATGATCAGAGGTAGAAAATTATGCGTTTCTAAAGATAATAAATTTTACATATTCTTGAAAATATTAAGTAAAAAATTTCAGAACAAATTTCGAAAATTTTTAAACGCTGCAACTTTAAAACAAATTAAAAATAACGTGTTATTTTTTTTAACGAAAATACTAAACGTGTCGCAAAAGTTCTCCAAGAAATATTTTATTATCAATTTAAAAACTTTTTATCTTTAAATCGTTTGTTTAAACTAATCCTTGATTTTAATTAAAATATTGTTAAACATTTATACTTTTTTTTTCAGAAAGATTCATGAGATCGTTATAGATTGTTTGATTGATTGATCGTTTTTATAGATTTTTTTCAAGAGATTATTACAGATTGAAAAACAATGTAGACACATTTGAGTTTTTACAGAAATGTTCAAAGATGTAACAAAAGTCTATTCCTTTTAAGAAAAAAACTGGTATAGTTAAAATTAGAGGAAATAAAATTCAAATTTGATGTTCATTTTGAACAATTCATCATTTTTAAAGATCGATTATCATATATATATCGCAATGAGTCATACACCATTGAACATTTCTTGAAAATACTTTTAATAATTCATAAATTACGAAGTCCTGCAGTGAACTGATCGTTAAGGCACGGTTCTCAGCAGATCACTGGCTGCGGTCAGTGTGCGGGTGGGTGACCACTTTTATCAGTCTGCGTAGGGACCGATGGTGTGCTGTATTGGTCCTCGGTAAACTGTTCTGCCGTAAAGTGCACGACTTCGCGTGCAGGTCGTCGGGCAACCGAAGCGGGGGTGCCATCCCCTCGACAGAGGATCGAAATTGTAATGGCATATCTTCGGGTCATCCTCAGGGATGCTTCCCAGATCATCGCCAATAGCCCATTGTGAAGCTCTAGTGCAACGTAAAAGAACTTCTACTACTACTACATAATTTATTACATTACCAAATATTTTTTTTATAGTTTTCATATAAACACATATTGTTCCGAATATGTGTTTGATTAAATAATTTCTTTATACAAAAATTAAATATAAGTTTAGTTTCTTACTTTTTATAAATTGGTAGTTAAATATTATTATGATAATATCTAATTACTAATTTTATTATAGATTTATATTTGTAATATTTTTTTAAAAATTCATAATTAAATAATTTTGATAATGTAACTTTATAAAGAATATGACCATGAAATTTCCAAAACATTAATTATATTGCTAACATATCAAATAATACTAAGCAGTGTTTACGAATCTGGTTCATTTCCTAAATTACTAAAAAATGCTTTCTAAGAAAATTTATTTTATATAGAGATATGTCTTTTAAATTCACTTATTCAATTTATTTACATAGCCGTCTAGTCTCTTTATTTTTATTATTCTTTTTCCTCCCTTGATCATACGACTTTTGTGAAATTTAACAGTCTGTATGCCCTTGGCTAGTCTGTTTTTTCTTAAGTCTTACTTCATCTTTTTTTAGCTCTCATTCTTTAGTCCTAATTTAACCACCTCATTGTTTATTGAGGCTTCATCTAACTTATGCCCCAGTGGGAAATAGCTGGTAACTATAACTCAGCTAATGAAATTGATTTTTACAAGAATAATGATTCGTTTTTTGTTACGTGATATTAAATGGTCATTTTGTTACGTGATATTTAATAGATTTTGATAATATATAAATGTTAAAACGAAAAACAAAATATAGTTTGGAACATAATACGCATCAATAACCAATTTATTACATTATCATATTTTATATTAACCCTAATTAATTTTCGAAGCAGTAAACATCATTTATATTCAGTTCGGGCAAATAAAGAATCGCAATTAATTTCCTTTTTGATGTACCAAATTAAAAGTTGAATTAGAGAAAAGGATAGTTATATTTTTTTGTAGAAAAAATGGAAAAGTAACTTTCTTATTAGAAGATTGTGACTTCATTAAAACAAAATATTAACTTCATTAAAACAAATATGCAACTAACTGCAAATTATACATTAAAGCACTTAAATTTAATTGCGTTTTCGGAGAAATTCCAAAATCTAAATTAATTTCGTTTCATATCACTTTTAATCGCTCGAGGTGTTTCATAATTCAGAAAATGATTGATTTTCCTATCTGAATATTTATTGAAAGGGAGTTTAATATTTCCAATATACCTATTGAAGTCGACATTGATAGATAACTTGGTTTAACAGATATATAGGTTGAAGTTGGTATTCTGCGATAACTGAATTTAAAATCGATGCTGTCTATTCTGTGACAAATAAAAGCAAAACTTTAACTAAGATTTATAGCAATCTAGTCTGTAAAGGCAAAACTTAAGTCACTATTTATAGCAATTCAATAAATATTAATATCCGAGATTAATAAGGATAATAGTAAGTATTCTCTTATCAGTGAAATTATCTATTATCAGTTTATCAGGAAAATCAAGAAAGTTCTAAAAGTAGATATTTTATTTAAAAAAAAATAAATGGTAATCTAAACCCCTCTAAATGGACATGTATATGATTCAATTTTGTTACAGAACTTTAAACCATTTTCCAACTAGCTAGAGCTTAATTTTCATTTGGAACTTCGTGTCTGATGAAAATAATTTTTCAATAATTTTTTACCATTACAAGCTTAATTTGTTTTCCGCTTATTGCTCATTAAACTTTTGACTGTTCATCTGTTAGAAATCTTAACTGGAGCAATATCTAATAAAACAATTCTTCTGGATGATGCTATCAAAATGCATAGCCCTTTAATCAGCAATCGAAATCCATTGTCTCATTGCTTATACGTTTCTGTTTGACAATTGTATGTTTCGTTTAAAGTAAATATTTGGATACCTATTATAAGGTAAATAGTGGCTGGGTGGAGCAGTTGGTTTGTCGTCGGCCTTCTGAGCACAAGTCTGCGGGTTCGATCCCCGGCCCAGAGACCGGATTTTCAGGATGCAGAAAATCCTCAGCTGCCATGTCGTATGATTATGCTGAGTGCTTTATTGGCTCTTGGCATTTGCGGCAAAATTAAATTTCTAGTGCACTTTAGCATCCAAATAGTCTCGGTGCTGCCATCTAGTGTAGCAGAAACTAGACGTCTAAATTAACATGACCAACGGTATCTCACCCATTGTGGTGGCCCTGAAAGAGTGAATACCACCTCAGGAGAACGGACTAGGTCTGCTCATCGGGAAGACCGATTGTGCAGCTCATTGGAAATAAAAAAAATTATAAGGTAAATTTAAGTTTGAAGAGATAAATAGCTATTTAATTTTGCATAAAAAATATTACTCTATCCTGCCAACAAAATAGATGCACATCCCTTTTTATTGTACACAGTCGGATAGAACTGATATTCGGAGAGTGTTTTAAAGTAAATAACTTGGTCCAAAATATTTCCAGATGCATGTACAGCAAATTTGGGGCACATCGGTTCATAATTGCAGATTTGTGTAAACTTTATACATACTCATACTACTTACAAGCATTCTACTTCACCTACATAGATATATAAATTGTACCTAGATATAGTATCTTAAATTTCTTAAAAATTTTATCGTTCACACAACTAAACCAATTTTCGATGAAGATTAAACAGAAAATGGGCAAAAAAGGTTCTGATTTGCTGGAGAAGAAAAAACTACTGGTAGGATTATTATGGGACTACTGATGAGTCCCATAAAGTGAGATCCTATCAGCATTGAAATCTCTTAAGATCCTATTAATATTGAAAATCGATAGGGCTTTGTCACAAACCTTAGCTACATTGGACATACAAAGCCCGTTTAAAATTTAGATTGATTAAAAGAACATAGTAGATACTATCCACATTATCAGAAATCAGAATATTGGTCAAAAGTTTAATTTCTATAACGCCAAAACTCTTCCTATCCTTAACGCATCAGCTACTCTTCATCCCTGGTATCTTGCTGATTTGCCTCTCTCAGCCATAGCGGTGTTTTTAGTTCTGTTTTTTTTTCTTCTTTTTTTTCGCTTTTATTTATTTTTCGGTAAGTTACTTTACAGTTTCAGCTTATACTAATGCGGTTTTTCTATTATTGTTTTTCAACTTTATATTGTTTTTATGTTTTCGTTGGCAGTTTTTGAGTTTCCTGCTTCAAACGTCTTTTGTCTTTTCCATTCACGTTTGGCAAGTTTTAAGAATGAATGCTCTGAACATCTCAAATTTTACTTTTAATATTAAGCTACGTTTTTCATAATCTCAAGTAGATCTTTTCACTTCAGTTTCTTAAGATTATATATTTAATAGTTGTTAAATAAATTTATTGCTCTTCGTTTGCGCGCAACTGTAGATTGTTTAAGCATTGATATTACCCACCTTTTTCTTCTTACTTAGCATAAATGATGCATGCATTTTTTATTTAGCATAGACAAAATCTGACCTTACAATCATGATCGTAAATAACTTTTAGAAATCACAAAAGTTTAAGAATGGTTACTATTTGCTCAAAGGTAGTATTATTTCCTGTTACAAAAATAACTTTGAAAAACATCCTTTACATTCAGGGAAATAATGTGTTGTGTATAATTTACTACGAAATTCCTTGATTTGAATAATAGCCAGGAACAATTAAGAATTATGATCGGGAAATTTGATTAACGCTTAAACTATTGAAATAAATTCAGATTATTTTTCGCTGCTATTATTGCCAAAAATAATTAAAAATCTTAACCCCAATATTAAAGATATTAACGCAATTAATATTTGACAGCGCTCAGTAAATAATTTTTTAGTACTTCCACCAAGCTATATATATATTTATTTTAGTTGACAAATACGTAAATTTATAGTACTGTAACAAATAATACTACTTTTCATAACATTTTTACTAAGTAATTGCTTACATATGTATTGTAAAACACTTGACCCAAACACCTGTTTTTTAATACATTTAGTTGCTGCATAAATATTACTTTAATACTCATAATACAAAAAATAAAGGAAAAATCTTGCTTATAATACAATAAAATAATTCCTTTGAATTGAATCGATCATTGCCGTTATTAATACTAAATGGTAATTAAGATTGTTTGTGCCTCAAACATCTTTTTTTTAAAAAAACATTATAATAGCCTGCATACAACCTTATATTAAAAATACTATGTAACACTTTTAATTAGACATGCCTTAACCAAAAAATATATAATGTTTTAATTAAAACGTGAAGTGATTCTTACGCGAAAAATTAAATTACGTTTAATTCCGTGAACTCAACCAAACAGAAACATTAATTATGAAACAAACTGCTATAATTAGGACATTCCTTATATACCTTTCTGCTATAACATATTTTACACCTTAAATAATCTGTAAAGCTTTAGAAAATATAATTTTTCACAACAAACATCCTTACAACATTAATAGAGTAATTTTTCAAACAAAACACTTTTATTTTCTAAGGGTTTCGGAAACATTTGATTCTCAACTGTGAAACTGCGTAATTAATCTCACTCTTCAACAAAACTCACGCTTTGAAAGCCAAGTAAAGTACAATTTATCTTCCGATTTTTAAAGAAATATTTACGAAAATTCCAGATTTTTTAAACCTCTTTGGATGTAATAATACGCGTGTCAACTAAAATGTGTAAAAACAAGATATCGTTCATCGTTCGCATAATGCATCCTGGGCAACGATTAAAGGAACACCTGTCGGATTTCCAGGTAATATAAAAATAAGGAAAAGTAATGAGTTCAAGTGGGTGAAAATGAGATAGGATTAATGTGTGGCTGTGAAAAATTATAAGCAAATAAAATAAAAGGTTTTAATTAAATTTCAAACTATGCAAATTGAAAGGTAATAATTCTACCTTCCTTTTTTTAAAAATTTAATAGTTTGTTAAAAATTACGCTTTCATATATCTTCTCTTTTCTAGTTTGTATTTAAAAAGGAAAAGTAAGAATTTTAATCTATGTCAAATAATGACAGTTAAAAATATATTTATTTAATTAATACTTCAAATAATTAGAGTTCTCTAAAAATTGATTAATGACTATTTTTCCGCTCATTGAATCTGATTTCAGTAAAAGTTTACTTGAATATTTATATATTTTAAAGAAATTGTGCCTCGTTATTTAAATTTTATTAAATAGTTTATAAATTTTTTTAAATTAATTTATTAAATGGTGTTTAAAAATATAATATATATATATATATATATATGTAACAGTAAGTGTTGCTAGGCGACCGCAGACGATTTTAATCGAAAGTTTGATATTTTTAAACATAAATTCAGCAGACGATTTACCATTATAGCTTCATTTGTGTTGTTGACAGTAAATTGAAAAGTTCTTCTCTTTCAAAAAATGGAATTGAAACGTGAACATTTTCGGGCCACTATTTTTCATAACTTTCGACATGGATTGTCAAGAAAAGAGTGCTTCGATGAACTTAATTCTTTATTCAGCGATAAAGCGCCATCCAACAGCACTGTAAAAAATTGGTATAACGAATTTAATCGTGGTCGATGTTCGATCCAGGACGAATCCTGTGCAGGTCGTCCAAAATCCGTTGCTGTGCCAGAAAAGATCGATGCTGTGCGGGAACTGATAAAGCAAGATCGTCATGAGACATACCGTGAGATAGAGGCGTCTTTGGACATTAGTATCACTAGCATCAATAAAATATTGCATGAACATTTGAGCGTAAAAAAAATTTTTTCGCGTTGGATCCCGCATAATCTGACAAACGCTCAAAAAAAGGCTCGTGTCGATTGGTGCAAGGAAATGTTGGAAAAATACGTTCAAGGTACATCAAAGGCTGTGTATAACATCTACATAGGTGACGAATCATGGATCTATGCATATGAGCCGGAAACAAAACAGCAATCAACTGTATGGGTCTTCCAAGACGAGGCAAAACCAACAAAAGTTTGCTCGAGGAAGAAGCACATCGAAACAAATGATTGCCTGTTTCTTCGGCATTAACGGTCGTGTGGCAACAGTGGCGTTAGAGCAACGCAGGGCGGTCAATTCTGAATGGTACACGACCATTTGTTTGCCAGAAGTCATCGGAGAAATTCGAAAAAAGCAGAAGAACAGGCGAATCATTCTTCACCATGACAATGCGAGCTCTCACACATAGACTCAAACAAAGGCATTTCTGACGGATTGAAAGATCGAACTGATGGGTCATCCACCGTGCAGCCCTGATTTGGCACCCAATGATTTGACCCTGATTTGGCACCACACATCAAAAATAAATTACGTAGACAACGATTTTCGACCCCCGAAGAAGCGGTTGATGCATTCAAAACGCATGTTTTGGAGTTACCTCAATCGGACTGGAAAAAGTGCTTTGAAAATTGGTTCAAACGCATGCAAAAGAGTATTGATCATCATGAAGAATATTTTGAAAAGCAATAAAACCCATTTCGATCCTACATTTTTGTTTTTTCATTATTAGGCCAGAAATATAAGTAGCAGCCCTCGTATATATATATAGCACAATAAATAAATACTAAATGGACAAAAAGAAAAGGAAAGAAACTAAAGGAAAAAAAACGAACAAAAATTAGGAAAAACAAAAAGTTTTATTTACTGCGCATAAACTGCAAAGTAAGTGGAACTCATAAAATAAGTTCAAAAGTAGAGAACATATGGAAAAGATTTCAGAATAATGAAAAAATAGAAAAAGGAAAATGATAAAAATCCGGAAAGAAATATCCGAAAAAAAGAGAAAAAATGGAAAAAAATTATATCTTTTATTTTTCGGATTTTTATTAGTCTTTTCATCAGCTCACACGATTATATCCGCAAAAAAGAGTGCTCTCTAATATTGTATCAATATAGCCAAAGCAAAGTTTATCATTATAATAGTGTGAGGAGCTCCCAAAAAAAATATTAATGCAAAAAATTTACATAAAATGAAATGGAACACTATAAGTAAAAATATCACATAAAAACAGAAAATATTTAAAGTTTTATTTGTAATATATATTGAATTGCAGAGAAATTGCTTTTGAATATTGCATTGTTAAAGAGAATAAAACAAATGCATATAATTTGTAATTTTTTTTCCCCGAAATAAATTTTAATTTCAGACATAAGTTTCATACAATTAGAGATGATTAATTTTTAATTAAAATAGTTCCTAACATTAACAATTTTTTAAAATTATTTAATAATTTCTTACATTAAAAACATATGAATAATTTTAAAGTAGTTTTTATTTAAGATAAAGTTACAAAATAAAAATAAAAATCAGTTCACAAATTTTTATTTTTTATTTTAATAATTTAAATTAGGAATACAGTTATAAAGATTTTTTTTAACGAAAAAATAATACTACGTCGAAAAAAAAGGTAATTTAGAAAATATTTTTTTTCTATATACCATGAAATTAAGAAAACCAATATATATTTAAAGTAAAAATCAATTTTTATATCTTGATAATTTAAATTGAAAATTTTTGGAAAGCATGTTTAACTCCCCGTTTATTTTGCTTGTTGTATCTGTCTTTATGATAATTATTAAATATCAACTAGACAATTTAATGATTGAAATATTAAATTATTTACAATTAAGTGAAAGAAAAAGGTTTCTATTGTCACATTTTAGAGGATGTTGGTTAGAGTTGGGTTTTTAATTACAAATATTTTTTAAAAGTTCCTGTATTTTTCTACTTTGCCATAACTGTGTGTTTTCAAATAAAACTTAATTAATATTATTTTTTTTTAAAAAAAAGAGAATAAAAAATCACTTCAGAGAAAATTTAAATTTCGAATTCACAATTTATAATTTGAAATTTAAATTAACTGCTTAGAATAAATTGTTGAATAATTATTTGCTTAACTATATTTGACTAATTTTACCTGACTGTTTTTCTATTGATCAAAATAGTTTATGAAGAAACGCATCATTAATCAAGCTGCCGCATAGGGATACTAACAGATGAAAATGCCGATAAATTTCATCAACATCTTTTATATCGAAGAGAAGGGAATTAAAATAGATTTATATTATTTATCATGTATGGTTCGGCAACAAAAGGCTGGTTATGATTCTGTTGTTAATTTATTTCGATGATAATAAATTGACTTCCAGTTTCATGAAATCCGACATTATACCCCCTTTCAATGCGGCATCGATATTCGCATAATTATAACAAATAGTATTTTTCTTATCTGTTTTTTTCCCTGTAATTCTTTATTTAAAAATAATCGAATACGAATATCTATTTTTTTACACTCTCTTTTTTTATCTCTTATTTTTAGTCCTGAGAAACCAGTGTTAGGATTAGAAATGTGCTTATTATAGCTAAAACAATTGCCAATTAGAACTAAAAGTATTTTGAAAATTTCGAATTATTTCCTTTTTAGTCCTGAGACGCCAGTATAAGTATTAGAAATATGTTTATTAGCGCAAAAAAGGGCCATTAGAAGGTATTTTGAAGATTTTAATTTACTTAATTTTTTGAACATTTATTTCGCAAATATTGTACATAAAATGCCTTTGAACATAAAAATAATAATATTTTACCTGTGTTACAAATAAAGGTTATGACCAAAAAATAAACGTATATTTACATGTAATTTTTTACAATCGAAATTTGACTGTCAAGATTGAATTCAAAAATTAATTTTCATTGTTTTGTAAAGCTCATATATCAAGATACTAAAGCACATTTTTCTTGCGAAATCCAGTTTTTTTTAGCAAAACACAAATTCTTAAAGTGTTGGCTTCAAAGCTTGTTTTCAATAATAGTTTTTTTCTTCATATTTTGAAGGGCTCATTCATCAGGTTAAACGACATTCTTTTAAAATACAATTATTTCATTAATATTCTTGTTTCGAAATACAATTATTTGTTATTCAAATTATTGAACATTAGGCTTTTGGCTTAATTATTTTTTTTTCAATTTTTCTTGTGCATCTGCTAATACTCTGCAATTGTTAATTTTTTTAAAAAAACAATTTCATTGTTTTCTCACATTTTTGCTAAAAAATAGGTATTTTTCTATTTGACGTTGTTTTTACTTATTCTTTGACTCAATACTTTTTATTTATTTATTTTTTGACGTCAGGCACTGAACCCTCGTTCATTTGCTTTGGAAGATGCTGTAAGTGTTGCTCTTTAACGTTACCCGTTGGGCACTTGTGAACCTTAGTCCGGGGGATGAGCAATATTACTCACTCCACATTGCCACAGAAGCCCGTTCATAAGGTGGATCACATTCTTACCACAGACGATAGCACAGAGAGAAGCATCCATGCCCTTAGCGGGATTCGAAACCCTAACCATTGGCTTCTCAGTCATATGCTAACTGCTCGGCCACCTGGCCGGCTCAATACTTTTTATGTGCAAATGTCTTTTATATGGCTTTGAATACATATAAAAAAGGGAAAAACACTTAAAAAGGGGATAACAATATACCAAATTTACACACCACACGTATGCTTATCATTAGTACTAGGCTTAAACAAGTTGTTTTCCTAAAAAATGAATATTTTAAAAAGTAAAAAGCATGTCTGCAAAAGGAAACTTTAGAGAAAATATTTTATAATAGCTTTACATTTTTCCAACGAAGTATGTGATAAGATTAAGAACCAGGTTAAAAATAAATAACTTGGGTAATACTATTAAAAACTGACATCGAAAGTAATGCAATGAAAATTATTAAAATAACAATAATTATTAGAAAAAATTGATTACAATTAAATAACATACTATCATCTTTCTCATTCATTACATTAAGATACATTTTCATAGATGTAAGCATAGCATCAAATTAAATAACATGAAATAAGTGGAAAATTGCACTAATTATAAAAATAAATAAATACTTTTCTGAAACTTCTGTAACTTGACTATCTGGTAATAATTGATTATAATTGCAATTTTAATTCCTAACACACTACCACACTTTTTGCTAAAGACATCATGAAACAAAAACAACAAGCATATTATCCTGCCATGTCAGGAAATTCTACGCATTTAAAAAAATTTGAAGAAAAATAAATTTAAATCCATACTAACATTTCATCTTCATTAAAAGGTATGCTCGTGCATGTGTAATTGACGTTTTGTCACTGAAACTGATATTAAAGAAAACCACGAATGGGCTGTGAAGGAATTTAATTAAATATTTAATGAAGTGTTAATGCCCTAAATAGGTTGTAGATATATTATAACTTTACGACTTACATGCGTGAAATGAGCGACTGGTTCTGATGAACTTTCATTTTAAAACTACTTTTCTCTTTTAAATTTTTAGTTAAAATATGTCATCGAGAATGAATTAGAATTGAAACACATGCCTGTTGCAATTCAGAGATAAAATTTATGATGGTATTAATTATGGGATTAGGCAATGTTGTTTAACGCCAAACCGAAAACCCGTAATGAATTTATGAACGTAAAATAGTTTGTTTCAGGATTATGACTTTCTATTCGATGCTTTTGAATTTAAGAAGCATCTGATATGTTTCGAGGTTAAGGTAATATGAAGAGACTAGAGAAATTTCCTTTTGATATTCAAATTATTCTTGACGAAAATATGTTCTTTAGCACTTTTCTTGCAGCGTGAATTTGTATTTGATAATGATCGAAACTTTAATTTTTCAAAAATGATGCAAATGGATTCTGCATTTCTTTTTAAAGTGTTATAATTGGTTATAGTGTTTTTTTAAGTAATATAGTGAATAATTTATTTTTTCTTAAGTGATACCATAGTTTTCTTAGAGGATAAATTTTAAAATTGCTCTTCTGTTTCAAATTTTTTGTTTAAAACCTGCCCTAGAAAATGAATTTGAATAGAAACACATTCCTGTTGCGATTCAGGGATGAAATTTATGATTATATTAATTAGGGGATTAGGTAATGCTGTTTGACGCTAACCTGAAAACAAATAATTAATTTATTTATATAACACTTCCGCAATTCTACTTTTGTTAACGTGAAGCGTATTCATACGAGAAATACCCAATGCATACGTGATATTTCGCTAAAGTTTTATAATTTCATTTGTGTACTTTATTATATGGAACTTGCTTTTCAATAAAAGAGCAAGATGCAACATCTAAACCACCATACCTTCTTCTTCCTACTCGTTTTCATGAGAGCGCGTTAAGTAGAGTTGAGAAGGAACCCATCGATTCCTCATCATCTCTGCTAAGTGCCACTATTTTTAACAATAAAAATATCAACCTCATTGTACAAGGGCAAAAAAAAAACTGGGTGCACTGAATAACTTTTGATATAATGATCGGATCTTCATCTTCTGGGTCTCATCTTACATTGGTTGGAGTGGATTACTCAAATATGCTATTTAATTAGTGTAGACGATAATTTAAGTTGAAAAATGAGACACAAAACGCTTTTTTCTGAATAAACACTCCTTCTTTTATACATATTAGGATTTCTGATCAGCAAAATATAGGGGAAATATGGTTTCAGCAGCTTGGTCCGGACAGGATTAAAAACTTTGCTTTACTTTTTATAAGCTTTACTTTTTGCGTACTTTCACCATATCTTGAGAACTATATAATCAGTAGCCTTAAATAAAAAATTTTATGAAATCGCACATATTAGTTTGATTTTATGTGTTTCTCTTATTTAAATTTTCTTCCAGCTTAACTCAATCATATTTTTGTATCCATGAAAAAAAATTTTCATTCCATATTGATTACCAAATCATCCACTTCATTTCTAACATTACTTTTATTTTCCTCATTTAAAAAAAAAAAAAAAAAAACGTTATCTCCCCCTAATAGTCTAAATATAGAGACAGACCATAAACAGTCCTCTCTAGACAGTGCAATTCGAAAAGTTATGTATTGATTGCCGATTAGAAATGCATTCAATAAAGCATTACCATTTACCATCGAAATGTGTATTTTCATTGAAAGTATTAGATTCTAAATGCTAATCACCTCTCTAACTGTGTACTTTTATGACTTTCCAATATTTGCCTCATTAGGAAAAGATGCAAAAATATTTTGCTATATAATTCTTCATCCACTGGTTCAATAAACTTCGTTGACTCCGCTTTTATTATGCTTAATTTCCTTCCCTTAGTTAATTATACCTCATGCGTTAGGATGCATGTGTCAAATTGATATTTTCAAAATTAAATTACCCAGGCAAGTTATCTTTACCTGATATTGATGAACTCTTTAACTATTCCTCATTGAAACAGTAACTTTTAATTAGAAAAATAATAAAACGTTATTTCGAGTTTTAAAAAATATATATAATAGTGCATTGCAGAAGTCAAAAAAATAGCAAAAATTGCTATTAATGATTTCCTGAATATATTCTTACTGTCTTTCAAATGAGAAATTCGGAGTATATATTTACTATTAGTTGCCATCATTTTATTTTATTTAATAATTGTCGTTGAACAGCCGAGCCAATGTCGGCTGTTCAACGACTTTACTAATTTTGAACCCGATTCTGAAGACAAAGGAACTCCTGGATCAAGAACTGGGGGAAATCTTTGACATTTTTTGATATGGGAACTTTTTCATGGAACTAACCCACATTTGTGTTACATGAAGAGGAAAACAATAAAAATACTGACTGCAAGGGGACTCGAACCTGTGATCCGTCTACCACTGAGGATATTTTTCTTCAATACTGTGGTCGGGGCGAGCCGGGTGCGGAATTCGTATCAACCAGTCTTCGCTAGGAATTGAACTTTGGCACTTGTTTGGAAGGCGAGCGGACTATATCCTGAGTCACAGCGGTTCAAGTTGCCATCATTGGTGATACAAATTTTGTAGTTAATCCCACAGTTCATATACATTCGTATACTTATACTGCCCTGAAATTAGACTAACAATGTAAGTGCTTCGCTGTAGGTTTCGAAAAAAATGGGTAAGCAACTACTTTCTTTTCATTGCAAATGCTTTGAACTCTAAAATAGAATTTAAAAAAAAAAACCGGATAAAGCAAAATTTAATTTTGAAAGAAACGTATCTTTTGTAATAAGTAGTTTATCTTACAAAAATGTCAAATAAACTCTCAATTTTAAATTTTTATCCCGTTGATTTCTTTTTCGCACGGCGGTATGAATATTTGTTCCTTTTGCTTTATTATTCTTTTTGCGTGTTTAGTCCTGCAATTTTGTTATGCTTAGTTAAATTTTAAAATTGCGTCGTTTTAATTTAGACTATCATTTTAATTTATACTCTGAAAAATCTATGGATACCATTGAAAATTTAATACACTAAATAATTGTAACCAAGGGTTCGCATACAACAGCGAAACATAAGTAAGTTGACTACTTATGATGGTTTCTCTATATTGGTCAACTTACAGTAGTAACTTATAAAAAGAGAAGGATTTATATTTTTTGCAATTTCTTATGCCATGAATTTTCCAGATGGGCTATAGGCAGACTTAGTTTTTTTTAATGTTCGTTTCAGCAACTATATAACAAAATCGTTTAGTAGACATCCCACATCTCTTAAAATAGTAATTAAAAAAATTAACATAAATTTATAATTGAACTTATTAGTTTGAGAAATAGCATGATAATCGTTAACGATATTTTGTTATTCCGTCTGCAATAAACACTTAAAATCATAATAAATGAATTCGTATTTAAATCAGCGAATACATCAATTTTGATTCTTTTCTCATATATAGTTAACCCATACACTATGTTTTATATTTATTTTGCTTTTAGTATAACTTAAACTAAAATTTCAAGTTTGAATCATCACCCGTTATCAACAACACAACAGCAGTTTTACTCATTATATCTCAAAGATTTTGTTTTTCATTAAATTGTTAGATCTGTCTCAAATTAATACAATAGCTTTAAATGCTTCCGCATTTTATAACTGACATCGGCTTTAATTGCCTTTAAGCTAACAAATAAATATTTTTCTCATATATAGTTGGAAAGCTAACTATAACCATAAAATTAATTGTATTATTCATTTTGCTACTAGCAGAACTTAACCCAGAATTTCAAGTTTTATTCGTCACCCAATTTTTAGCAACTCAATCCCAGTTGCATTTGTTATATCTCAAAGATTGTTTTCATTAAATTTTTAGATCTTCCTCAAGTTAATAAAATTGCATAAAATGCCACATCACGTCAGAATTGTTATCTATTGATATACCTAAGAATTTCTAAAAAAAGTAGGATTTTCTCTTTGTTTTTTACCAAAAAATTGCTGAGATTAGTACTTAATAAGAACTCTAGCTACAACTATGATACTTCGGGGGACTTGAATTCTATCAGAAAATTTAAAATGGTAAAAGATGTGCGTTTCGTCCTGTTATCAAAGGAATCAAAGCAACAGTAGCATTTACCACCACGTGCAATTGAAATTATCTTGTCAATATAACGGAATTTATTATTTTCGGAAATACAATGGATTGAGAAAATAAATGTACCGTTTATGTGCCGCAGAATTTTTAAAAATAAGAATCTATCAAGTATCACAGTTTCTGGTAATATTATCTCATATCAATACTCATGATGCTAAGCACGATGTTCAAACAAAATCCATCCAAAAAAGTTTCCAATTTTACCTTGTTTCCCTATTTGTAACCATAGCAATGTTGAATTCGTCAGAAGCGCTTGATTAACTAAGCGATGAGGTCAGATTAAAGTGACCCAGCGTACCCATCCGTTCATGATAGATTTTAGACGAAGGATGATTAAGAAAATATAACGATTCTAGTTTCATATTAATAAATATCGATATCTGGTGTGCCCTTTCCTTTTGGTTTTCCTTTCTTATTAAAATTGCAGAGATTTATCAAACCGAAATAAATTCTTTGACAATAAATTGAACTTTTCTCAGACATAGAGCCATTAAAAGTATAACAATATCAAAAAAAAAAAACTTTTTTCTCGTCCAATCATTTTTGTAATCGCATAAAAATTTCAGCATAATTCTATTGCATATTTTTGTTTGTAATCAAACAGTTATGTTAACTAAAATGAATAAATGCGCAAACATTTTTTTCTAATTTCCCTATTGCAATGAGTTAACAGTTACATAATAATGTATCAATCTTCTTGTAAATGCAATAAAAAATATTTCTTAGAGAAACTCAAAATCTTTCATAGTTTTTAAAGAAAGCGTAAGTAATCAGATGCAAAGAATTACCTCAGAGATGTTACTATTTACTTGACGAAAAAGGATTTTTTTTAAAAAAAATCATGGGTAATCTTGGAGATAGAAGGAATTGAAACTAGATTTCTACAGTAGAAAGTAGATCATTTGGAAACTTTTAGTAAAATGTAGCAAACTAAAATACCTGCTTAAAAATTTAAACAAAAATAACCATTCCAAAAAATATTTGATACAGCAATAATTTTTAAGGAAAAATTATTTAATAATTATCAACATTTTTCGGAAATAATATTTAAATTCGCATTGAATATATTCCAAAACTATCGGCCTTTGCACGGTTTTAAAAACTTAAAATTTAGAAAAATTTAAAGTTTGCAACTAAAGTTTAAAGTTTATAACTAAAGAAAGTTTGCTTTTAATTACATGATTAATGTTATTGCATGTTTGCTTTTAATTACATGATTAATGTTATTGCATGTTTGCTTTTAATTACATATTTACTTTTAATTACATGAGTCATTGTTTTGCACTCTTATGCACACCTTTAGATTTCTAGTTCAAGAGCAAGTGAGTAAAATTAAATCCTCCAAATATATTCACTTTTAATATAAGGATGACGCGTTCCATATATGGATTTAAAAAAATTATCTTTTTTTTCAAAAAGCCATTTTTTTGGGCAAGATAAGGATAAATTTGAATTTTCTAGCATGTTTATTTATTAAGTTAATATCGTGTTATAAAAATAAAACAGTTATTAGGCTTAGCTTTACAATTATTATGTAATATAAAAAAATATTTAAACTTTCGAATTTAGAAATTACAATTTTTATTGAAAAGTTTATAAATTACTTTGCTTAATACTTTTAAAATGACAACTTTTTATGTGAATGGAGATAAAAGTTAAAAGTTTTGGGTTAGTTTGATGACAAAATTACACTATTTGAAAACTTAATCACTTGTCTTCAAAACTAAGTCTCAAGAAAGTGAAAAATGACAAATGTGAAAAAGTAATTAATTAAAATTACATAGTTTCCACAAATCTTCATAATGAATGAAATATTTTTGGCTATGGTAAAAATCAAACATTTTCTTATAGAACTTTAAGAGCAGAATTAGAAATTTCGTTTTTAAAACTAATATTGTCCTTCTTGCATACAACATCCACTTTTGGAAATAAATACAAGAAGTTTAGATAAATATACACTTTCTTCCTTATTCTTTCTATCATAAATGTCATCATAAAGATTTACAACTTTTTTATTGCTGTATAAAAGAGATATTAAATTTATATCTTAGAATGCTTCTCTGAAATGTGTTCTAAAATGCTATTAAAACTTAAAGCAAGAACTAAAATTCCAGTGTCCATCCAGTTAAAGCTATCTATTTCATTAATTTGTATTTTTCATCACATTTATGTATGCTGACAGTACGGTGTATTATTTTATGATGTATCAGACCTTCACAGAAAATAATTATTTCCTATAAATAGACAAACAATACATTTTATTCAAGATTGAAATGTTACAAAAACTAATATGTGCCTTTAATAATTACTAGCAAAAATTGAAGTAATAAGATCTCAAATTTTCAAATCTTTAAATTTTAACTGAAAAATCCAAATGCATAGTTGAATCAATTTCATTTTTATTATGAAGTTAATTATACAACACTGTTTCGACGAGATACATATTTATCTCTAAAATAAAATTTAAATAACTGCGCAAAACTAAACATTAAAAATTCAGGTATCAAAATAATATTCCAATGTTTACTAGCAAATAATTAAAGGAATTATTAAAAGATTATTATAGTACAAAAAGAAATTTTTTGGTATTTAAATAACAATTTTATTTGCTCAAATGTAATTATGATGATAATATAAATTTAGTTCAAGCGCTTAGAAAATTTAATGACAAGCCGAATTTTTTGGAATACGTAAAAGATGGTTTGGTTATTTCAATTGGGATAATGAAGGAATGTACTGTCATCTAGCTATAATTTTTTGAAGTAATGCGTATTATGGGAAATTTTTAATTTTTATATAAATACATTTTATGCATAATCTCTAGATTGTTCCAAACCTCAAAGAAAGAAAAAAAAACTATATACACTGGTTATCATAAATTAAGGAAAATTCACAAAAATCGCGATAACTCAAGAAATTACACATGGAATTTTATGAAACTTACCCACAATATACAACACATAGTAAGGTATTAAACAACATAAAAAGAAATTATCAGACATTAATAGTAGTATAGAAATTAGCACATGTATAAAATAAACAAATTGGAAGTATCGGTTTGCAATAGAAAAAGTACCTTTAATATGGAATATGATTGCCTCTAGAAGCAATACAGCACAAACAGCGATGTGTGATGCTTTCAATTATGCGGTCTATCAGTTCAATAGGAAGTGAGAGCCATTGCTCTTGTAAAGCAGTTGCAAGCGTGGCAAGGGTCTGAGGGGGCGGATTGATGGCAGATACACGCCTCCCTAGAGCATCCCAAACGTGCTCGATAGGATTCAAGTCCGGGGATCGAGCTGGCCACTCCATGCGAGTAATTGTTTCCTGTTGAAGATAATCATCAACAATGCGAGCTCTGTGTGGTCTTGCATTATCGTCCTGTAACAGGAAGCAATCACCAATTGCCCCGGCATATGGGCGCACATAAGCATCAAGGATGTTGTCTCGATAAACCTGAGCATTCACGGTTCCCCTTGGAAAGACATGGAGGTATGTGCGCCCTCCTAAGGATATGCCTCCCCAAACACAGACACTGCCTCTTCCGTATGCATCTCTTTCACGGATGTTTGATGGATGATAACGGGTCCCAGGTTCTCTCCATATCAAATAACGTCTACTGTCACTTTCTAGACTAAACCTGGACTCATCCGTAAAGAGAACAGGCCTCCATTGATCTGACGTCCAGTGGACATGTTGTCGGGCCCACTGCAAACGGTCTCTCCTATGGCGTGATGTGAGCGGCACGCAAATGGCTGGTCGTCTCGCATACAGACCACCTTCGTGGAGCCTTCTGCGCACAGTTGACGTTGACACCAACCTTCCGGTGACTGCAGCAAGAGAGGATCTAAGATGTGTCGGAGTAGCGGTTCTATTCCTGCGTGCACTTAATGTCAAATATCGGTCATCGGCACTGGTCGTAACAGTTGGCCGTCCTTGACTGAACCTCCTAGATGCCGAATCTGTGGTTTGAAATTGCCTCCAAAGTCTATGAACCACAGATGGACTCACATTTAGCCATCTGGCCACTTCTGATTGACTCTGCCCTGCCTCTAGTCTCCCGATGGCTCTCCATCGTAGTTCTTCAGGCAAATGATGCCTAGAGGTCATTATTACGAATTGGCTATCTCAGATTTTCAATGTCGCAATCACAGTAAAATTTGTGTGCTTTCTCTCAAACTTGGACTTTTATGCTCCAGGCAGATGACGTAAGCCGAGTGCAGCGCCACTAATTTGCATATTGCAATTTTACTCAGCTACTCTTAGTGGACAACATATGCAAATTTTGCACGGTTTGGCTTACTTTTGAAAGAGTTATCGCTATTTTTGTGATTTTTCCTTAATTTATGATAACCAGTGTATATATATATATATATATATATATATATATATATATATATATGTAATAACAGGGCTACAACCCTGTTATCAGTGTAGTATTTAGTTTGAAATAATTGCAGTCTTAAGCCATCAGACGTTCTAAACAGGTTTATTTAAATGTAGGCTGGTACTGATAACATTTCACGTCCCCACTCCTGCAAAGGAGGGGGAGTGGACAAGACTCCTGACAATTCCGGAACAGCTTATCAGGATCAACTCATGATGAAAGGACACGCAAAACTATGCGTTCTTACGTTTTATACCAACACAGATTTGAGGTAAAAAGGCACACTTCGTACATTCCTTGTAACCTTACGCATTAAGGAAAATCATTTCTGCTTCCTTAAATGGAAGTGAAAAAGGGAACGATTCTAAAAATAACTCTTCCTTTGAAATATAAATCTATTTATATTTCAATGGTATGTTTTCAGCCTTGAATTCCCAAAATAGAATCTCTCTACGCTTATTCTTTAACAAAGACATTTTATGAAAACGAAAGAGTTTTAATTCTTTTATTAATACAAAAGTATTTAATTTTCGTATTACATATCTATTTATCTATCTATCTATCTATCTATATATATATATATATATATATATATATATATATATATATATATATATATATATATATATATATATATATATATATATATATATATATATATATATATATATATATATATATGAAAATAGAGAAGTAATTGCTTTTGTTTTAAACCCAAGTAAAAAATACATTTTAATTTCTACCTGAACAACTTTTAATATATTGAAACAAGCTATAGTTTCATATTATATACCAATAATAAATCACTAGCTGCATAGCTATATAATAAACAAATAATAATTATCACATGAAGTGTAATAATGAACAAATTTATAAAATTATGAAATATAATAATGAACAAATTTAGTAGAAAAATATATAAATTATTAAAAAATTTTGTGTTCTCACCGTTTTTTTATTATTTTATTACTATTGTTTGTAAAAAAAAAAAAAAAAAAAAAAAAAAAAAAAAAAAAAAAAAAAAAAAAAAAAGAAGCAAACTTAACATGTATTAAATAATCTTCCGCTTGAACTGTTCTGAAACTTTCAAATCTTGAAACGCAAATGGAAAGATGTTAAAAGCTTCAGCAACTAATTATAGTTAAAATATTCATTGCTTAAAGAAAAAACAAATTTGAAATGAAAGAATTCTTAATTAAGGTAAGTAGAAATTTGTCTAAGCAAGAGGGAATTTAAAAAAATTATTTTACCAAAGCCATTCTCTTAAAAGCTATCTCCGTAAACACAATTATTCATATTTCTTAGTGACAAAATTTGTAAATCCTTATGAAAATAAAGAAACTCTTTAAGTGTTATGGAAGATTTATAAGCACACAGACGAGATCTTCAAAAGTTCATTTTTATTTTATAATTCTTTTAAAAAGCTATTCTCCAATATTAAAGTTTCAAGACAATTTCATATCTCATTTAATTTTTATGCATTCATTTTTCAAAATTTTTTTTTCGAAATTAGATGCATAAAGTAATTGAGGTTTAAATTAGAAGCTTTATTTTTAAAAGTAAATCAAATAAATATTTATTATACAATGCTGAATAAGATTCCAACATAAGTTTGTATAATTTTATATTATATATGAGATACAATAATAAAATACGTTGATAAGTGTAATGTAGTAGTAGTAGGTAAAATGTAGTAGTAGGGAAACTGTTGTCTACAGAGTAAAAAATTTCGGAACGATTAACGGCAAAATATACTGGAACTTTCGCTACATCATACGTAAGATTCATTATATTGTGAAAGTTACTTTTACCGTAAAATTTTTTTCCATAAATTTTGTATTAATATTTATATATTTACAGTCATTCGGTTAGTTTATAGTAAATAATGTTATATAAATGTTATGATACATCAGATTTTTTATTCCCTAAAATTTTGCAGTAAATATGGATTTCATGGTAAAGTATACAGGCGCTCAAAGTGTATATATAAAGAGATAAGAAATACAAGTTCCGATTTTTGATTTATTTTTCTTATAATTAATTAGTTATTTCTACGATAAATAATACATTATCAATTAGACACGTATCGAGACACTTTCGTAAATACATACAGAATTGTATGACAATTAGTTGAATTCGGAACTGTCAGACTTAAAATTTTTAGTAATTGATTAATTGATTTGGTTCAACTACTTATAGCAGCCCATATTTCGTGATATTCAAATATACTTTATCTCGATTTATTAAATATGTTTAAATTGTGTAGAAATTATTGCTGTTTTCTTTATTTAAACTTTATAGAATAAATATAACCTATCTTAAAATAAAAAAAGGAATAACTAAATGAACAAATTAACTTTATTCAATTTAAACGGGTTCATGATATTATGTGTTAATAAAAATCCGTAAGTTTTTAAAATTCATATTTTGATAACTAATCAACGAAAAAAAATTTGTTAACGAAAAAATAGTTTCACATAATGAAAACAAAAAGAATTTGAAATATAAGTAATTTCATCACTCTAAACTTTCTGGCAAAAAAATTACAAAACAAATTCCCTCAGTCTACTGTTTTTCAAATTGTTTACTACGTTATTTTAGTGCTCTTTTCAAGAAGCCTTTCTGAGGATTCTTTCATTCGTTGTCAAACGATAGTGGAACAATAATATAAAGAAAGGTTACACATACACTTGTAAGGTAATTGTCTTTTTTTCAAATACAATTTCATTTTTTTCAATACAATTATTGAATTGCTTCAAAGACTTAGTCTATAAATTCTAAAACAAGTTTTTTGAGATCCTTGAATGCGTGTTTTGATTTTAAGAGGAGGCTAATATTTCGTATAGTTTGCAAATGCTTTAATCTGAATTTATATGAATAAATATCTTTATTATTTATTCAACAGCAGCTAAGCGAGCAGCAACAATTATTCAAATGTGTGTTCATATATAAATCCTATAAGTAATTTGAATCAGTCTTTTAGTAACTAATTTGCGAAATTTCAGGATGTACACAATAACCATAGAAGAAGTTTAAAGTACGATTAAGTCGATTACGCTATAGACTTGAAGTGAGTACGAAATGCGGGTTTCTCTTAAAGCATATTTATTTCATGAACACAAACATCAATATAACATAAACTAAATTAAACATTATGGGTCGTCCTGCGACCAAGCTAGCTAGTGAAAAAGTTGAACAGGTAAGTGGCTGTTCTTCCTCTGAAGGACAGAATATATATCACTAGGATCACAGGGTTGCTTTTACCTGAAGATCTTAAATCGCCAAGCTGGCGGTAAGACTGGTGAGAGTGGCGAGCACCGCACACTCCCCCCGCAGTGTATCACTTACTATACTTTTTTGGAAAACGCACAGTTCTTCCAAACCTATTTTTGGTCTCCCGCATTACAGGAGTACACGGTATTTCAAACTTTAGAGTCTTAGTTATTTCAGAAGGTTGTAATAATTCACTTTCAATGAAGGCAGGTTTCACACGATCTATGGAGATTGTCGACTTCCGACCTCTAATATCAACTTCAAAAGTTTTATCAGTTCTCTGAATCACTTTAAAAGGTCCATCGTAAGGGGCTTGCAAGGGTTTCTTCACAGCATCATTCCTAATGAAGACGTGACTACATTCTTTTAAGGCTGGATGCACAAACACTGACTTTGTAAAGTGGCTGGAAGCTGGAGATGGTCTGATAGTAGAGAAATGTTTCTTTAAATCCTCGACTAGTTGAATTGGGGACGAGTCCATTGTTGTTGAGTCAAAAAATTCTCCTGGAAGACGAAGTGTTGTCCCGTACACGAGCTCTGCTGATGATGACTGTAGATCTTCCTTATATGCTGCTCGAAAACCCAACAGGATAGCTGGTAAGGCGTCTGACCAATGGTCTGTACTGTAGGCCTTGAGTGCAGCTTTCAAGGGTCGGTGCAATTGTTCTATCATCCCATTACTTTGAGGATGGTAAGGTGAGGATCGAACTCTTTTGATGCCCAGAAGTTGTGCTAGCGCTTTGAAGAGTCTACTTTCGAACTGGCGACCCTGGTCGGTCGTTATCACTGAAGGTGATCCAAAGCGAGCAATCCAGTTCTTAAGGAAAGCTTCCGCTACTGTCTCCGCTGTAATGTCAGGAATTGGAACAGCTTCCACCCATCTAGTGTATCTGTCGATCATTGTCAAGCAGTATGAAAATCCTTTAGATGGCGGTAATGGGCCAACGATATCAAGATGTATATGGTCAAAGCGTTTGGACTGTATTGGAAAATTAAAAATAGGGGATTTAGTATGCCTTATTATTTTAGATTTCTGGCATGGAATGCAGTGTCTAGACCACATATTACAATCTCTATTCAAATTAGGCCAAATAAATCTATTACTAATCAATTTATTAGTTGCTTTTATTCCTGGGTGTGATAAGTTATGAATAGTATCAAATATTTGTTTACGAAATTGTTTTGGAATAAAAGGTCTAACGTTTTTAGTAGAAATATCACAATATAAAATAGTGTTCGGATCTGGCATATTTACTTTTTTTAAATCCAAACTTTGAGAATTTTTGATTAAATAGTTCAATTCTTTGTCATTTTCCTGAGCTTTTGCAATTTCGCTGTAATCTATAGGATTTGGCATATTTATAGATGCTATTCTTGATAACGCATCTGCAGTTATATTGTCAGAACCATTTAGGTGTCTTAGATCTGTTGTAAACTGCGATATAAAATCTAATTGACGAGCTTGACGTGGAGAAAATTTATCTAACTTTTGCTTAAATGCATAGGTGAGTGGTTTGTGATCTGTGAACAAAACGAAATTTCGTGCTTCGAGCATATACCTGAATTGTTTGATTGAAGCGTATGCAGCAAGCAACTCCCTATCATATGCGCTATAGCGTTTTTCAGTTTCGGATAACTTGCGCGAAAAAAATGCTAACGGCTGAAGATATTCATTTTCTGTTTGAAATAATGCTCCCCCAATAGCAAAATCCGAGGCATCTACTTGCAATACTAAATTTGCATCGGGGTTAGGATGAGCAAGCAGCGTAGCGTTCGCTAAAAGAGTTTTACAGTTTTGGAATTCGCTTATTGCTTGTTCTGACCAGTTAATCATACGATTATCATTGCGCTTTGAGCCTTTTAAAAAATCGTTTAAGTGAGTTTGGTTATGAGCTGCGCGAGGTAGAAAACGACGAAAAAAATTTAGAAGTCCGAGAAATCTTCTCAATACCTTATATGTTTTTGGTTGTGGGTAATTTAAAATAGGGTCTACTTTATTGGGTAATGGTTTGGTGCCATCCTTAGTTATTAAGTGGCCTAAAAATGAAATCTCTGGCACACCAAACAGACATTTTGATACATTTACCGTTAAACCGTATTCATTTAATTTTTGAAACACGGTTTGAACATGCATTTTATGCTGTTCTTCTGATTCACTAAAAATAAGGATATCATCGAGGTAAACATAGCAAAAAGGCAAATCTCCCAGAATTTCATTCATGAACCTCTGAAAAGTTTGCGCGGCTCCACATAGACCGAAATTTAAGAAAGGAAACTCAAAAAGCCCAAAAGGCGTACACACAGCAGTTTTTTGTATGTCATCTGGGTGTACTGGGATATGAAAATAAGCACGGACTATATCAATCTTAGAAAAAATATTTTTGTTATTCAGCGCGTGTGTGAAATCTTGTATATGGGGAATAGGGTACCGATCCGGAGTTGTCACGGCGTTTAATTTCCTATAGTCTCCAACTGGTCGAATACTTCCCGAGCTTTTAGTAACGACATGGAGTGGAGAGGACCATGGTGACTTCGAAGGCCGGCAAATACCCTGCTCTAACATAAACTGAAATTCTTGTTTTACAACATCGTAAATTTTTGGACTTAATCGCCTAGGTTTATTGTGTATAGGCGGACCAGTTGTATCGATGTAATGCACAGTATTATGACACGCCTGCTTAATTTTTGGTGTTAATTTAGTTAATTCCGGAAAATTTGATAATAATCTATGATAATATGTGTCACCTGAAATTAATTTTACTGAAAAAACATTAGTTTTGGCAGTTATGCCCAATAAAGAAAGATTAGTGACACCATCAATTAATTTACGACGTTTTAGGTCTATCAACAGTCCAAAGTGCTCTAAAAAATCTGCTCCTATAATTGGAATAGGCACCGTAGCAACTAAAAATTTCCATTTAAAGTCTCTTCGTAATCCTAAATTAATGTTCAATAATTTACTTCCGTAGGTAAAAATTTTTGAATTATTAGCTGCAGTTAACTGTAAGGGACCAGGATGTAAATTTTTAATCATTTTTGGGACGGGCAAGCAGCTCACATCTGAACCTGAATCCACTAAAAATTTTAAATGAGTTTTTTTATCATATACAAATAAGCGACACGAACGTAAGGCTGTCGGATCTTTTGTCGCTGTAATAGCGACAGCCGGCTTTAGTTTTCCTGGTTATTGTTGTATGAACACGGTGAACAACATTTTCTAGCTTTTTGGCCGAATTTCGAATGATAAAAACAGATTTCAGACGATCTTTTCCGATCCCTAGAGCTAGATGTATATCTACGAAAATTATTATATCTTGTTCGAGAACGATTGCGTGATCTCTCGCGAGAAAATTTTTCAACTTGCTGGCTAAGTGAAGCTATTTGCTGGCGAAGTGCACATACTTCCTGATATAGCGGGTTCGATGTTGACGGATTTTCTCGTGTTTTTGCTGAGAGTAAGGGATTCGAACTCGTGGCGTTATTCGTTGCACAAACATTTGGAAGGGAATCCGTTCTAACTTCGGCTATTTTATCCGCTAGCTTAGCTAAATTTTCTAGCGACTCTGAGCTAACGGAAAGAATTGTTTGTATCTCTGATGGTAAACGCTGCAGCCATAAGGTTTTCAAAAAATCCTCATTTAAAGATGTACCTGCCAGCGTTTGCATTTTCCTCAATAAATGGGACGGTTTGTCGTCTCCTAATTGTAATTCAGAAAGAAGTTTACGGATTTGCTTACTTTCAGAGTCTGTAAATTCCGCGATAAGTCTTTCTTTAAGAGTATTGTATTTATTTGCAGTTGGAGGATTAAACAAAATATCTGAAACTGCTGATAAAGTCTCTGGGTCTATTGCTGCAATGATATTGTTATATTTAGTTCGGTCGTTAGTAATTCCTGATAAATCAAAATTGCTTTCTGCCTGAACAAACCAAAGTTTGATATTATTTCTCCATATTGGTGGTAGTTTAACAGCTATACGAGCAATTTGTGCTTCGGCAAGATTCTGCTCACCTTCATTTGGCATTTTGAACTTTAAATAGAAGCAAGTTTAAACAGCTAAAACTAATTCATGTATTAACGTAATTTGACAAGTATTTTAAGTTTAGAATTGACTAGTTACCTAAATATAAATACTACCACTGATAACTTAATGACTAAGAGGGACAAATTGCATACCTAAACCAAGCGAATGACCATAAAAACATACTTGAATCGTCGCCAGCTAGCTTTGTAATGCCATAATTCATACAGTATAATCCAAGGGTTCTTCCATGAAAGTTGATTTTAGCATGCTGCGAAGTCCGGGTCACCACTGAAGTGAGTACGAAATGCGGGTTTCTCTTAAAGCATATTTATTTCATGAACACAAACATCAATATAACATAAACTAAATTAAACATTATGGGTCGTCCTGCGACCAAGCTAGCTAGTGAAAAAGTTGAAAAGGTAAGTGGCTGTTCTTCCTCTGAAGGACAGAATATATATCACTAGGATCACAGGGTTGCTTTTACCTGAAGATCTTAAATCGCCAAGCTGGCGGTAAGACTGGTGAGAGTGGCGAGCACCGCAGACTTTTTGGCAAAAATTTACCAATAAAATTTCCCCAATCTTATTTTTGGTTTTTTTCCCTGCATCATTTAATCATGCTCTTTAACTAGCCACTCAGGGGACCCTTTAATTCTTTGTCAGAAGGTCGTGGAATGATAAGGAAAAAAAAGGCGGGTTAACTTCATTAAAAAATAGTCGAAATTCGTGAGGTTATTTTATTAACTCCTAAAAGAATTTTAATTGCCTTAATTAAGTTTCAGAACAGAATGGCTATTCGGTATCGAATGATTCTTCAGCATTGGGTAAATGTAATTCGTTACATATTATTATACAATTATTCTATATTATAAATATTATATTCGTTACATAAATATTCCGTACAACATTCGTACAACATCACGGATATCCTACATTCTCAAAATTATTATTAGTATTTATTTAATTAGTTATTCTTGTAACATGTTTACTTTGAGATATTGTATAAATTACATAACTCCATCCAATGTTATGTTTAGCCACTATGTGACTCTATAAGTAATTTTTTCAAGGCACTTTACTATACATATACACTATTAAGGCAATTCACTTGAGATCTAGCTGACTTCTATCTCTTTAAAAATATTGTATTGCTTTGAAGGTGTAGTCTAGAAACTAAGCTTTTTGAGATAATTTTATGCATGTTTTAATTTGTAGATATGCTTAAATTTCGTGCGTTTTCTTTATCAGAATTTATAAAAACAAGTGTCCTTTTTTAATCAAAAGCAACTGGAATAATAATATTCAAATTATATATTTACATTAAATTACGGCCTAGACTTACAATCAGTTCCATGCGCTATTTAACTTACTATTTTTGAAAACCGCTCATACGAAATTTCAGTTCACGCAAAAAAGGACAAAAGCAGAAATTTAAAGTACAAGCAATGCTAGTTACAATACTAGAAATATTTAAAATACTGGGGGACGATATAAGTAATTTTTACTATGTACTTTACTATACATGTACACTATTGAGGCAATTGGCTTGAGATAGAGCTGGCTTCATTTTTTTTAATATATTAAATGCATTTAGAGGTTTAATCTTGAAACCAACATTTTTGAGCATGCTTTAATTTTGTGAATACATTAAAATTCCGTACGCTTTATAAGAAGTTTCTTTATCTGAATTTGAAATTTAATATCATTTCTTTTCTATTAAAAACAGTTAGACGAATAATATTTAAATGTAATACTAATATGTAATACTAATAATATTTAAGTATGTAATACGAATAATATTTAAGTATGTAATACGAATAATATTTAAATATGTAGTTTAAATATATAATATTTAATTACGAATAATATTTAAATATGTAGTTTAAATATATAATATTCAATTACGAATAATATTTAAATATGTAGTTTAAATATTTAATATTCAATTACGAATAATATTTAAATATTAAACTATGGCCTAGGATATATTACTTATTATTTTAAAAATCGAATTTATGAATTTTCAGTTCACACACACACACACACACACACACACACACAAAAAAAAAAAAAAAAAACTGAAATTTGAAGTACGAGTAATGCCATCACGCTATTTTCTGGCGAAAAATTGCAAAAACAAACTCCCTCATTCTACTGTTCAGATTTTTTCTTTTCTACATTATTTTATCATGTTCTTCAACTAACCACTCAGGGGATTCTTTCATTCGTTGTCAAAAAGTAGTGGAACGATGAGATAAAAAAAAGGTATGTCAGTTAACTTTACTTAAAAAAAAAATAAGTCGAATTCCGTGAGGTTATTCTATTAGCTCCTAAAGGAATTTCGATTGCCTAAGGTAAGTCTCTGAACAGAATGGCTGTTTGGTATAGAAAAATTCTTAAGCATTGGGGTAAATGTAATTCGCTGTATATTTGAAGATTTTGCTACATCCATTTAAGAAAGTAGATTAAATGTTCTCGAAAAAGAAGTAATCGAATAAAACCGTAAGTTTATAGAGAAGTCATTTTCTTTAACTGGATTACTAACTTGAGTTTTATTTGGAACGTTATGTTTTCATACATACTTAGGACAAAAAAAATCGATAAGTATTTATCTCCATCTTATCTCGATTTTATCTTGATTAATATTAAGTTATAGACTCATGGAAATACGAGCAAACAATCGAACAGAATTAATCGAAAAAAATTCTTAAATATGGGAACAAGAAGATGAAATTTGTGAAAGGGTTTTTGGTTTTTAAAGACTTTTATTATCTTGGAATAAGAATTACAAATATAAACGCAATTCTATCTTTAATTTTTTATAAATAGTATTGCAATTTCAAATTGCTTTAACATTTTATTGAGTCAGACATTGTATTGAATATTATTAAATTACCTTTGATTGTTATTAAATTATAGACTCATGGAAATGAGAGTAAATTTTCAAACAGAATTAATCGATATAAATGCTTACATATGGAAGAAATAAAATGTAATTTGTGAAATGGTATTTGATTTTTAAAGACTTTTACTATATTAAAATAAAGATTATAAATGTAAACGCAACTTGATCTTTATATTTCATAAATAGTATTATTATATGAAACTACTTTTAAAATACATTATTGGGTCACAGATGAAGCAATTTGATCTTTATAAATCTTTTTTGTTTACTGTGGACAGCAATTAAAGGAAATTGTTAAAACTTGATTTTTAAGAAAGATAAGCTATGCATTCAATTTCTATTTTAATCTGTTTTGATGATTAAATTAATTTTTTCCGTAGGAGTTATAAATTAAATACATTTATTTATGTGCTTACTTATTATATACTTAATGTATTAAAATATAAGATGATTTCTTAAGCTCATTTTTAACTGTAGCAATTATTGCTAAATATCGAATACAAATATTAATACATATTCTCTCACCCCTGTTTCTTTTATTTAAAAGAAGAGATGCCCTCCTAGTATTTTATGATACATTTTTTTTATTGACTGAAAAATTATTTTTTAAGCAAACTTATTTAAAAAGCATGAAAAATTATCTTGTCACAAGCATCACCTACTATAGTACATATGCAGACAAGCTTATATAGATTAAACACAGTTAAAAATAAATTGATACTTAAATCATACATTAAAAGGAGTTTGAAACTGATTATACACACATATGTGAACTTGCTCCTAGCAGCGGATAAATATTTTCAAGTGGTAGTCTCTTAATGTATGATACTTGATTTAGTAAATTCGATTTAGAGAATTTTAATTCACCACTAATTTTAAATAATATACAGATTTATGTGATATATCACATTGTTGCAGTTAAGCCGTATTGATCCCTTTAAAGTGTTGGAAAAAGTAGCCGAAAATATTAAATTTTTAATTCGTAGTTTCTTTACTGTTTTTTTTTAAATATTTTGTGGTATTAGGAGCAGTTGGCATTTCTATATAGATATATATATTTCCGTTCAAAGCAAATAAGTTAAGTGCATTTGTTAACTTCATAATGAGAATAATTCTATGAAAACTGCATTTTTAAGATAAATGTATAATCATTCATTTAACCGGATGGAAATGATAGTGACTGATCATTGTAACGCCTTGTTGTGAAAGACATATTAAAAATAAGGAAATCATAAGATGTTTTCATAGATACCTCTGTAAATACTTTAGCTTGTAAATAGAAGTTATTAGAATAGCGAGGTAACAAACAGTTTACAATTAGGCTCACATAGCGGAACCTTCTCTGAATGGAATCCACATAAACAGAAGTTTTCCGTTAAGAGAATTATTTTCCGAAATTTGCAAAAAAATTTATAAATTTTTTCTATGTTGCTAAGTAAGAAATAAGATTATTTTCAATTAATCTTTATTTTCAAAACACAATTTTTCTAGGATACTTTTAAAAGACTTTTTCAAAAAAGTAGTAGTTTTAAGGAAATAAATTACGTTAACAAACTTTAACTGAAATGCCTGTTCCATATATATTTGAGATCTCAATCAATTTAAAATTTAATAGAAAATTAACAATAAAAACTAAAAAATCATAAACCTCAAAAATCATATCTATTAACTAGTTTGCAAAAAAACTGTTATGCTTTTGAATGTGTATATTATTTTGCAAATTATAAAAAACTGATTTATTATATTACTTTGCGAGTTCCTTCTTCGATTTTCCTTATTTTTTACTCGTATTTGATACCATTAAGAATGGATTTTACGTTTAGTTATTATAACTTACTTCCTTACTAAATTTGAAAACTATCAAGTTAAAAAAAAATTAATTTTAAGATATATTATCGTGGAATTACATCACACGTCTTAGTGCATTTCTTCACACCTATTTAAATAACTGCATGTGTAGTAACTCGCTCTTTTCCTCTCTCTCTCTCTCTTTATATATATATAATCATTGTAATTATATTTATTATATTATTTCATACTAGTGGGAGAACATCCTTCAATATAAATATTAGGGAAGGATTTTTTATAAATTTTCCAAAAAAAAACGTAGAAGGGCTTTTGTGGTTCTCACGCATGGTTAAGGGTGAAACTTAAAATGTTTATTCTATCAACCTCATCCTTTAATCTAAATTTAAAACTAACATATAAGATTTGATTAATACTTTGTGGTTCTCACGCATGGTTAAGGGTGAAACTTAAAATGTTTATTCTATCAACCTCATCCTTTAATCTAAATTTAAAACTAACATACAAGATTTGATTAATACTTTGTGGTTCTCACGCATGGTTAAGGGTGAAACTTAAAGTGTTTATTCTATCAACCTCATCCTTCAATCTAAATTTAAAACTAACATACAAGATGTGATTAATAAATTTGAGAACGCCTTTTATTTTGAATAATAAATTAAGAAATTTCAGTTCACGCAAAAAAGGATAAAAGCAGTAATTTAAAGTACACGCAATACTAAGTATGAAGCTAGCAATATTTAAGCTCTGGAGGATGCTCTGCGTAATCTTTGCTATGTACTTTATACATATACACTATTAAGGCTGTTGGTTTGAGATCTAGCTGGCTTCAATTTTTTTCAAATATATTAAATATCTTTAGAGACTTACTCTAGAAAATAAGCTTCTTGAGCATGCATTAATTTTATAAATATGCTTAAATTTTGTACGCTTTATAAGTAATTTCTTTATCTGAATTTATAAAATAATAATAGTCCTTTTTAATTAGGAACCGTCAGACAAATAATATTTAAATAATGTAGCTACATTAAAGCGTGACCTAGGATATGTAAATCTGTTATTTAACTTATTATTTTAAAAACCGAGTTCAATAAATTTCAGCTCACACAAAAAATACAAAAGCAGAAATTTAAAGTACGAATAACGTCAAGCAAATTCCCTTATTTTTCTCTTCCAATATTTTATTATGCTTTTCAACTAAACACTCCGGGGATCTTTCATTAATTCTCAAATATAGTGGAACCATGAGATAAAAAAGGTAAGCCTGTTAAGTTTACTTCAAAAAAATAAGTTGAATACCGTGAGGTAATTATATAAGCTCCTAAGGAAATTTCAGTTGCCTAAGTTAAGTCTCTGAACAAAATGCCTGTCCGGTAAGGAAAAATTCTTCAGCATTGGCATAATGTAATTCTTTGCATATTTGATTGTAATTCTTTGCATATTTGAATGTAATTCTTTGCATATAAGATTTCGGTACTTTCATACTAAATCACGGATACCTTAAGGTCTCTTTTTTCATTTATTAAATTATTTATTCATGTAACATGCATACTTTAAGATGTTGTAAAAACTTCTTCCAATGCTAAGTTTAAGTGCTAGAAGATAATATGAGTAATATTTTCAAGACACTTTACTATACATATACTACACTATTAAGGCAATTGGCTTGATATTTAGCTGGCGTGAATTTGTTTTTTAAATATATTAAATATCTTCAGAGATTTAGTCTGGAAGCTAAGCTTTTTGAGCTTGCTTTTATTGAGAACATCCGAATCACAAAATCGAAGTTCACTATAAATGCTATGGAAAATCTTGCAAATTTATCCCGATGTTTTCTTAAGGCACATGTTAAGGGGTAATTATTTCTTATGACTCGTTCACAAAATAGACAAATCAGAATAAAAAAAATAAACATAATTTAGACAAAGAAGTCATATACACACATATATATATACTATATAAAATATATGAACGTGTCAGTCAGTATTCAGCAATTATTTAAATTCTACAGAAAACTGTTTAAATATTTGCAATTACTCATAGTGAATAATTTATGGAAATAAATTCATAAACGTTTTCCTCTTTGCACTAAATAAACTTCTTTAAACTAATACGTAATTTTAGAAACATAAGTGTGTAATTGCAAATGTTAGGCAATAACATGAATTCCGGAGAGGATAAATAGCAGCACAGCAAAGCGACTAAAATCCCTAGCCACGCATAAAATACCTCCAATAATGAGGACCATCTAACCATTAATGGGAATGAGGGAAGAACTATCTTTGGATTCAAAAGGGTGGAACAGGCAGTAGGAGAACACAAATACTAATTTGGGGTTGAATTCGAAATTCTCTAAACATGCATCTATTTAATAGCCGCCTATCTGCTTAATTTTGATTCGTGTCTTTAGCTGAATGTTTTAGCACTTAAAACTCTTAAAATCTAAAGCTTTTAGAGGCCTTTAGGCAGCTTAGATAAAATTAAATAGAATTTTCACTATTAAGAGGTCAATGAAAAGCGTATTTGGTTATTTTTAAGCCATATTCTTAATCAAGGATTATATTCTTGGGGATAATGGTGCTCCCAACGCCATTTTCCGAAATCATATCATATTGAACGCAACATAGCAGAAAGGCCATTATATTTGCATCTGTGGATAATGGCTGGAAATTATTATTTAAAATTGCATGATAAAGTTAATTAATCACTTATATCTTTATTGCGCATTCAAACTATCAAGTCTATGTGAAATTTTCTTCGTTATAACGCCATTGCCTATTTCAGATATTGTTACACAAGATTGCTCTTATTTGAAGTTCTTCATATATTTGTGTTAGAATTGATTTAATATCCGGATAAATGCGGGGCGGGGGGAGAAGGGAGCTTTCAACACCTTACCAAGGTAAAACCTCACATCACTTAAAATAAATAATTGCGATATTTATCTTGTGGAAATTTTTTGAACTTTTGAATTACTTGTCCTCAAACAATACTAAATAAAAGTTAATATCCAAGTAGCACATTTTGAAACATGTGACTCATCACTACTTTACCCCAAGCCTTTCTAGTTGAATATCAGTTATCATATTGTAATTGTTTTTGCGAAAAAAGCAACACGCAGACAATGTGATATTTCTGAATATTGTACTTTTATCCACTGAAATACTCTTAAAATACTTACTTGGAAACAATACTAAGAAACAAATTTGTATGAAAATGTATTTATTGCAATAAAAAAATGTGGTTTGTTATTATCTACCCCGAAACATTTTAATTACATTGTCAAGAGCAAACAAGCACCATATATCTGATATAGCTAATCAGGTGTTTCTGTGTCAGGTTTTTATACAGCAGAAATTAGGGAACATTCAAAGCTCCTGCTTAAAAACAAGATTAAAGAAACATTATGTAAGAATGTTACTTAAAAAAATAGGCGTTGTTATTGCTTTTATCTCAACCCCAATCAGATTCATAATTGTTAATTTGAATACAATATGTACTTTTTGGGTCATACTTCTTTTAATAACTATTTTAAAGACCTAAAAAAACAAATTATTGCACAAATCACAATATTTTAGGGCTTTATAAATTGTTGTGAAATTACTACTACTGTACTAATATATATATATATATATATATATATATATATATATATATATATATATATATATATATATATATATATATATATATATATATATATATATATATATATATATATATATATATATATATATATATATATATATATATATATATATATATTCTAAACTTCACAAATAAAATAGTAACTGAACAACTAAAACATATAACGTAGACAATCTTTGTCCTTTTGAAACCGAAATATTATTAAATGGTAAAGATAAGGGCGGCAGAAGTAACAAAACCATTTATGTTCTCTTTGTCGTCTTTCTCACACACTTCTTAAGGTGTTCTTTAATCCTTTTAAAAAGGTAGAATAATATTTTCCATCTTCACTTTAAGCCTTTTATATGCTTTAGAGAAACATTTCTCAAGAAAACTTTGTAATTACAATGCTTTTAGTCAAAGTAGAATAAGGAATTGGGCATTCTTATGCATATTAGGAATAGAAAAGCATTTCAAAGAAAGGAAAGGATGGAAAAAAACTTAACGAATCGTGTTGAATCCACTTTCACCATTAAAGAATAATGTTCAAAGAAAACTTTTATTGTACAACAAATAATTTTTATTTTTATTTTTGTTTGTCGCATAAATTGATTGTGAAATATATTTAAAAATGATCTTAATGAACTATTTTATGCTTTTTTATTAACTTATAATACACTATACCCAGTTATTTCAAATGAAATTTGCAACTCTTTTTAAAAAAGTAGCTAATGGGATGAAACGTTTCGTCATATTTGAGTTTTATTAAAATAGTAAACTACTATTTACTCTAAAAAAACCATGTTACTTACTTATAAATGCATTTCATGTGACTCAGATTTTACATTTATGTATGTAATAATAATCATACAAATGCAATTCATATGTATTGGTATGAATTTATTCAAATTGTATATTTATATACAGATAATTTAAAAACAATTGTAATTGATGTAAAACAAAACATCGTTGGTAATTTAAGAAAGTGTATACATTATTTTTTTTAAAAAATTTAATTTTTTTATTTGCCGCATCCTTTGCCAGGGTTGCGGTTAATGTCACCTGCTACTTAAGAGAGGGTTCACGTCTCTATTTACCTAAAATAATCGTTTCATTGAATTTTTACTTATTTATTTTTGGGAATTCTTAATTTTATGTAGGTATTTTAGATAAAGAATTAAAAGGGTTATAATTTTTTGCTACTGTGGTAAATGGCTATCGAGCGATTTTATTAAAATTACCTAAATAATTTAATTTCGTTAAGGCTTAGAGATTATGCAAAACTGTAAAAGCTGCTGTAATTCAAAACTATATTAACTGTTTTTTATTGAGAGAAGTGATGTTTAGAATTTAAAATTCAAATAAAGAAATTGGTTAAAAATTGTACAAAATTTATGCGTGTACTTATATCGGGAAAATGTATCATTGGACCTCAAGAAATATGAGTTACACCAGTAAGTAGTATAGACAGCGCTACAGCGTACAGCGGGGGGTCCCTATTCCTGACGTCATAGTCAACCAGAGCCTATTTCTGCCCCAACCGGAAGTTGCTTATTTCTGCCCACCTACAGACCGGAAGTTGCTTATTTCTGCCCACCTACAGACCGGAAGTTGCTTATTTCTGCCCACCTACAGGCCGGAAGTTGCTTATTTCTGCCCGCCTGAAAATCGAAACTTCGTCTGCAGCGTCATGGGGAGCTTGTTTCTTTTTTTCTTAAGCCTAATATATTTTTAGTTTCGGTTTCTGTTTTTAATTTAGTTTCGTTCTTTTAAATATTATTTAATTTATTAGTTTTTTGAGGGTGGCAACACTTATTATTTTAATATTAGTTTTTAAGGATGGCAACACTTAGAAACTTTGTTATTTGGGGAGATATTGTATATTATGAAGTTATGACGTCATCTCTTATTACATAACACATAAATAATATCATACTTTTACTCTAGTGGCGCCATCTATGAGGGAATTTGAGAAATAAAATAACTTTAAATCTATTTTAATATTTAAATCTGTTTTAATATTAGTTATTAAATATAATTAAGGCTGAGGATCGAACTCGCGCCATTAAAAAGCCTTCGTGGGTCAGTAGTTGGATATCATAACCACTGACCCACGAATGCTTGGTTAGATACGTGTTAATAAGTTAAACTTTTGTATTCTGAACACGTGTATAAATGAAAAAAGGATTTGATATCGATATCATCCTACAGTTTAATCGATATATTTTTCACTTAACCTTTGACAGTTATTAAATAATTATTTCTGCCCCTCTTAATGTTATGATAGCTTTCTCTGGGTGGCAACGGTACTGACCATACACATGTTAAGATTTGACGTGTTTTTGTGTGATAACACAACTACTGGTTACAGAGCGAGTCATTCTGATAACATATAACAAGCTAGAGCTTGGTCTATGACGCGTGTGTTGAATTCAGTTCCTTTCACTTGCGCTGGTAAATAGTTAAGCATGTGACAGTTTAACATTTTTCTGATTGGTTGTTAGAGTTATACTTTCATGATTTGGCAACTAGAAGGATAGAGTGACTTAATTTCCCCTACCCCCCTCTTATATTAGTATTTCACTTGTTCTTCTGTTGTGTCTCGATTAAGTTTTTGAAAAGTTTTTCAATTAACCATTTCGTTATGGACGGTTATTTAAAGAGAAAACATGCTGAAACTGAAGTAAGTACTATTGATTTCTTAGTAATTTACTATGCTTTTAAATTTATTGTTAATAGAATTGTTTTATTTTAACTTCTAGCACTAATTCGTTTTTAGGCAGAGCATGTGACAAAACTTAGTTAACTTTAAAAATTTTATAACTACGTTATTTTTATTATATTGATGATAAATAGTATATTGATAATGTTAAATAGTATTATTTATAAAACTACTGAGATGCGTTAATCTGTATCTTTAATTAACCAAGATAAAGTAAATTGTTTTGTACATTTTAATTAATTATTTTTATTTTGTTAATAATAAAAATTACTCATCTTCTTAGTTACAAATTAGGAATAGTTATTATTTTTTTTTCATTGCGTAATCTAAATGAAGTTAATATTTCTTAAATTAACTTTCTATTTGTTAAAATTTATTAAGTATGTCTACTGTGAATATTAAAAGTATTAGAATTAAAGGTATATTAATTTTAAATTAATAAATATTAGTTTATACGATTAGGTATTTTTATCCCTATCGTATGGATTTGCGGCTATCAATGTTGTCATTTTTGAACCCAGAAGACAATGGAACTCCTAGATCTTGAGACAATGCATGTCTTCAAAGTGGACTTTGTGAGTACCCATGTTATATGAGGAGGAAGACTACGAAAACCTCCTACCCTTAGTCCGACGACAAATAGTGGGATTGGTTTCGTTAACCAGTATCCTGTGAATGTACAGAGATCAGAGGAAAACTTAAGGTTTTAATAAAATAAATTTGAATAATTTAAGAAATACTATATGAATTCTAATGGTGTCATCTATACTTAAAATGTTAGAAAGAGACTATATTAATAACTCTTAATTTTAGTTATTTTTTAACGTAAATACAGTTGATATAAATCACTATAATTATTATTTACCTATTTAATATTACCTATTATTAACCTATTCAATAAAAAAATACACCCTTTAATAATTAATACCAAAAAGTTTCATAAAAACTAGAAACTTATTACAGAAATATAAAAATTATTTTTGAAAAACTAGAAATTTTTCACAAAAGTAAAATTATTTTCTGAAATATTAGAAAATCTCCCTCAGTAATAAAAATATTTTCTAAAAACTAGAGCATTTTGTTAAAAAGAATAAATAACGACATATTTATATTATCAATTATATATTAAATTTCCTTAAAATTTCAAATGAATTATTTTAAATCTAAGAAACATGTAATGGGAATTTTTGCCGCTTTAAATTCAATTATATTAAAAACATGTAATGGGAATTTATCGTTTTATTACGTCGTTTTATTCAGTTATTACAATATACGATTCATTTATTACAATATTATTACAATTACGTCGTTTTATTCATTTATTTCATCGTTTTATTCGTTTTATTACAATTTAATATTATAATAATGCAAATAACTTACTTTATTTTCAAACTAGGAGGCAATGTTAAACTAACTATAGCCTTTCTATTTGAAAGTATATATTTAAATGATACTGATTACAGAACTTGAACATGTTATCTATTTCTCACAAAATTTTACAAAGATAATGTCTGTCCGGGACGTTTGGGGCTTATCCACGTTTTATCAATTAGTCATAATAACATAGTGCTTCATACTTGTTATAGAACGTGGGAATAAAATTATTTCTTAGAAAATTGTTAAGAAACATATGATGTATGCTCGCAGAAGTGATTGGGTGAAACCTTGAATATAATGTTATTTATTTTATTAAAATATATTTTGTCTTTATTGATCATTTTCACATGTGAAAAAGTTTATATTATCAAGAAAAAATTACACTCTTTAATAATTAATAGAAAAAGTTTCAGAAAAATATATAGAATTTTTTGAAAAACTAGGAGATTTTAGCAAAAACTTAAATATTTTTATAAAACTAACAAATTTTTAACAAAAAAAGTAAAAATATTTTCTTGAAAGAGAATTTTTTTTTTTTTTGTAAAAGCATAAATATTTTCTTAAAAGATAGAAAATTTTTAACAAAAAGTTAAAATTTTTAACAAAAAGTTAAAAATTTTTCTTAAAAGATCGAAAATTTTTCTAAGAACATAAATATTTTCCTAAAAGATAGAAAATTTTTAACAAAAAGTTAAAATATTTTATTAAAAGACAAAATTTTTTGCAAAAACGTAAATATTTTCTAAAAAGATAGAAAATTTTGTGAAAAAGTTTGAAGTATTTTTATAAAATTAGCAAATTTTTAACAAAATGTTTAAAAGATAGAAGATTTTTTGTAAAAAACATAAATATTTTCTCAAAAGATAGAAAATTCTGTTAAAAAGTTTGAAATATTTTTATAAAACAAGTAAATTTTTTTTGCAAAAAATTAAAATATTTTCTTAAAAGTGAACGTTTCATATTTGTTTTTGTAAAAAGATTTATTTTAGACAGAACTCAGGAGGTAAAGACTTTTACTTTGCAAATAAATGCTTAATCGTAGTAAGCGAAAGGAGTTATGAACATTATCATAAACATTTTAACTGTGTGTTGTTAATTATTTTTCTTGGTGTCTCAAAATTTTCTTTTTTTTTTATTGTAGGAAGGAAACAGAAGAGGATTCTCAGCTTTAGTCATTGATTTTGAAGGTTTTCAACTTTCATCAGGGGCATACATTGTCAAAGAACTTGCTTTTCATGCTGTAAAAGGTAATTCCATTACCGGAGTGTGTACATTCCAACCACCGTTTCCGTTTGAAGAACTTCCAACACAACAGAAAATGCAATATTCTTGGACAGTCCGAAATATTCATCAAATAGATTGGAACCAAGGAGAATTACCCTACGTTAAATTTCATACTATGTTGACTTTTTTGTGTGATATGTATTCACATATCTATGTGAAAGGACTCGGAAAACGGAAATTTTTAGAAATTCTAACCGGCAGAGTGTTTTACAGTTTGGAAGATTTTGGCTGTCCTAAAGTAGATGAACTGATACCAACTTTTTCATCTTGCACTATACATTCACTAGATTTTAAGCATTGTGCTCTCGTTAAAGCGAAAGCATTTGGACGATTTCTACAAGACCTATAAATAGGACAAGCACTCGGAATTCAGCATAAAGTTGTTCCTGGAAGTAAAAAAGTAAATCTTATAAATGACTTTCTTGCGAAATAGAAAATCAGCTCCAGTGGGGGAAAATGTATTTTTAAAAACATTAAACGATGTTCAATTACCAGCAAATTTATATGTAAATAGAAAAATTGTATAGTAAAAATAAAATTTTTAAGAAAGCCGTGATGTATGCTCGCAGAAGTGGCGAGGTGAAACTTTGAATAAAAATGTTATTTATTTTATTGAAATATATTTTGTCTTTATTGAGCATTTTCACAGGTGAAAAAGTTTATATTATCAAGAAAAATGTCACCCATTAATAAATAATACAAAAAGTTTCAGAAAAATATCTAGAACTTTTTGAAAAACTAGGAAATTATTACAAAAACATAAATATTTTCTTAAAAGATAGAAAAATTTTGTTAAAAAGTTTGAAATATTTTTATAAAACTAGCAAATTTTTAACAAAAAGTAAAAATATTTTCTTAAAAGAGAAATTGTTTTTATAAAAACATAATTACTTTCTTAAAATTTTTATTTTTACTATAAAATTTTTCTATTTACATATAAATTTGCTGGTAATTGAACATCGTTTAATGTTTTTAAAAATACATTTTCCCCCACTGGAGCTGATTTTCTATTTCGCAAGAAAGTCATTTATAAGATTTACTTTTTTACTTCCAGGAACAACTTTATGCTGAATTCCGAGTGCTTGTCCTATTTATAGGTCTTGTAGAAATCGTCCAAATGCTTTCGCTTTAACGAGAGCACAATGCTTAAAATCTAGTGAATGTATAGTGCAAGATGAAAAAGTTGGTATCAGTTCATCTACTTTAGGACAGCCAAAATCTTCCAAACTGTAAAACACTCTGCCGGTTAGAATTTCTAAAAATTTCCGTTTTCCGAGTCCTTTCACATAGATATGTGAATACATATCACACAAAAAAGTCAACATAGTATGAAATTTAACGTAGGGTAATTCTCCTTGGTTCCAATCTATTTGATGAATATTTCGGACTGTCCAAGAATATTGCATTTTCTGTTGTGTTGGAAGTTCTTCAAACGGAAACGGTGGTTGGAATGTACACACTCCGGTAATGGAATTACCTTTTACAGCATGAAAAGCAAGTTCTTTGACAATGTATGCCCCTGATGAAAGTTGAAAACCTTCAAAATCAATGACTAAAGCTGAGAATCCTCTTCTGTTTCCTTCCTACAATAAAAAAAAAAGAAAATTTTGAGACACCAAGAAAAATAATTAACAACACACAGTTAAAATGTTTATGATAATGTTCATAACTCCTTTCGATTACTACGATTAAGAATTTATTTGCAAAGTAAAAGTCTTTACCTCCTGAGTTCTGTCTAAAATAAATCTTTTTACAAAAACAAATATGAAACGTTCACTTTTAAGAAAATATTTTAATTTTTTGCAAAAAAAATTTACTTGTTTTATAAAAATATTTCAAACTTTTTAACAGAATTTTCTATCTTTTGAGAAAATATTTATGTTTTTTACAAAAAATCTTCTATCTTTTAAACATTTTGTTAAAAATTTGCTAATTTTATAAAAATACTTCAAACTTTTTCACAAAATTTTCTATCTTTTTAGAAAATATTTACGTTTTTGCAAAAAATTTTGTCTTTTAATAAAATATTTTAACTTTTTGTTAAAAATTTTCTATCTTTTAGGAAAATATTTATGTTCTTAGAAAAATTTTCGATCTTTTAAGAAAAATTTTTAACTTTTTGTTAAAAATTTTAACTTTTTGTTAAAAATTTTCTATCTTTTAAGAAAATATTTATGCTTTTACAAAAAAAAAAAAAAATTCTCTTTCAAGAAAATATTTTTACTTTTTTTGTTAAAAATTTGTTAGTTTTATAAAAATATTTAAGTTTTTGCTAAAATCTCCTAGTTTTTCAAAAAATTCTATATATTTTTCTGAAACTTTTTCTATTAATTATTAAAGAGTGTAATTTTTTCTTGATAATATAAACTTTTTCACATGTGAAAATGATCAATAAAGACAAAATATATTTTAATAAAATAAATAACATTATATTCAAGGTTTCACCCAATCAGTTCTGCGAGCATACATCATATGTTTCTTAACAATTTTCTAAGAAATAATTTTATTCCCACGTTCTATAACAAGTATGAAGCACTATGTTATTATGACTAATTGATAAAACGTGGATAAGCCCCAAACGTCCCGGACAGACATTATCTTTGTAAAATTTTGTGAGAAATAGATAACATGTTCAAGTTCTGTAATCAGTATCATTTAAATATATACTTTCAAATAGAAAGGCTATAGTTAGTTTAACATTGCCTCCTAGTTTGAAAATAAAGTAAGTTATTTGCATTATTATAATATTAAATTGTAATAAAACGAATAAAACGATGAAATAAATGAATAAAACGACGTAATTGTAATAATATTGTAATAAATGAATCGTATATTGTAATAACTGAATAAAACGACGTAATAAAACGATAAATTCCCATTACATGTTTTTAATATAATTGAATTTAAAGCGGCAAAAATTCCCATTACATGTTTCTTAGATTTAAAATAATTCATTTGAAATTTTAAGGAAATTTAATATATAATTGATAATATAAATATGTCGTTATTTATTCTTTTTAACAAAATGCTCTAGTTTTTAGAAAATATTTTTATTACTGAGGGAGATTTTCTAATATTTCAGAAAATAATTTTACTTTTGTGAAAAATTTCTAGTTTTTCAAAAATAATTTTTATATTTCTGTAATAAGTTTCTAGTTTTTATGAAACTTTTTGGTATTAATTATTAAAGGGTGTATTTTTTTATTGAATAGGTTAATAATAGGTAATATTAAATAGGTAAATAATAATTATAGTGATTTATATCAACTGTATTTACGTTAAAAAATAACTAAAATTAAGAGTTATTAATATAGTCTCTTTCTAACATTTTAAGTATAGATGACACCATTAGAATTCATATAGTATTTCTTAAATTATTCAAATTTATTTTATTAAAACCTTAAGTTTTCCTCTGATCTCTGTACATTCACAGGATACTGGTTAACGAAACCAATCCCACTATTTGTCGTCGGACTAAGGGTAGGAGGTTTTCGTAGTCTTCCTCCTCATATAACATGGGTACTCACAAAGTCCACTTTGAAGACATGCATTGTCTCAAGATCTAGGAGTTCCATTGTCTTCTGGGTTCAAAAATGACAACATTGATAGCCGCAAATCCATACGATAGGGATAAAAATACCTAATCGTATAAACTAATATTTATTAATTTAAAATTAATATACCTTTAATTCTAATACTTTTAATATTCACAGTAGACATACTTAATAAATTTTAACAAATAGAAAGTTAATTTAAGAAATATTAACTTCATTTAGATTACGCAATGAAAAAAAAATAATAACTATTCCTAATTTGTAACTAAGAAGATGAGTAATTTTTATTATTAACAAAATAAAAATAATTAATTAAAATGTACAAAACAATTTACTTTATCTTGGTTAATTAAAGATACAGATTAACGCATCTCAGTAGTTTTATAAATAATACTATTTAACATTATCAATATACTATTTATCATCAATATAATAAAAATAACGTAGTTATAAAATTTTTAAAGTTAACTAAGTTTTGTCACATGCTCTGCCTAAAAACGAATTAGTGCTAGAAGTTAAAATAAAACAATTCTATTAACAATAAATTTAAAAGCATAGTAAATTACTAAGAAATCAATAGTACTTACTTCAGTTTCAGCATGTTTTCTCTTTAAATAACCGTCCATAACGAAATGGTTAATTGAAAAACTTTTCAAAAACTTAATCGAGACACAACAGAAGAACAAGTGAAATACTAATATAAGAGGGGGGTAGGGGAAATTAAGTCACTCTATCCTTCTAGTTGCCAAATCATGAAAGTATAACTCTAACAACCAATCAGAAAAATGTTAAACTGTCACATGCTTAACTATTTACCAGCGCAAGTGAAAGGAACTGAATTCAACACACGCGTCATAGACCAAGCTCTAGCTTGTTATATGTTATCAGAATGACTCGCTCTGTAACCAGTAGTTGTGTTATCACACAAAAACACGTCAAATCTTAACATGTGTATGGTCAGTACCGTTGCCACCCAGAGAAAGCTATCATAACATTAAGAGGGGCAGAAATAATTATTTAATAACTGTCAAAGGTTAAGTGAAAAATATATCGATTAAACTGTAGGATGATATCGATATCAAATCCTTTTTTCATTTATACACGTGTTCAGAATACAAAAGTTTAACTTATTAACACGTATCTAACCAAGCATTCGTGGGTCAGTGGTTATGATATCCAACTACTGACCCACGAAGGCTTTTTAATGGCGCGAGTTCGATCCTCAGCCTTAATTATATTTAATAACTAATATTAAAACAGATTTAAATATTAAAATAGATTTAAAGTTATTTTATTTCTCAAATTCCCTCATAGATGGCGCCACTAGAGTAAAAGTATGATATTATTTATGTGTTATGTAATAAGAGATGACGTCATAACTTCATAATATACAATATCTCCCCAAATAACAAAGTTTCTAAGTGTTGCCATCCTTAAAAACTAATATTAAAATAATAAGTGTTGCCACCCTCAAAAAACTAATAAATTAAATAATATTTAAAAGAACGAAACTAAATTAAAAACAGAAACCGAAACTAAAAATATATTAGGCTTAAGAAAAAAAGAAACAAGCTCCCCATGACGCTGCAGACGAAGTTTCGATTTTCAGGCGGGCAGAAATAAGCAACTTCCGGTTTGTATGTGGGCAGAAATAAGCAACTTCCGGTCTGTAGGTGGGCAGAAATAAGCAACTTCCGGTCTGTAGGTGGGCAGAAATAAGCAACTTCCGGTTGGGGCAGAAATAGGCTCTGGTTGACTATGACGTCAGGAATAGGGACCCCCCGCTGTACGCTGTAGCGCTGTCTATACTACTCCAGTAAAATAATTATTTTCAGTTATATTTAAAATTTAAAGAATGTCATGTTCAAATGTAATCATCTTACTAGTTTCGATAAAATTACGCACAACGTAATATAACTGTTAACTTTTTTTTGAGGCAATAGTACAAGTTGTATCATATCGTTAATTGTTAATTGTATTCTATCGCTAATTGTACAAGTTGTATCATATCGTTAATTGTTAATTGTATCCTATCGCTAATTGTACAAGTTGTATCATATCGTTAAAAACTGCATAAATTAATTCGAATCTAGATCGTATTTTTTTAAAATTACAGCATCTTTAATAAATTCTATTTAACTGAAAGTATTAAATTTCCATTTCTCTCTAATTGTATAATTATTTATTATTATTTTTTTGTGGCTTACTCAATGAAAAAAAAATATTCAACAAAGAAGAGGTAAAAAAAACGTATAAGGTTTCTTCAGACCGAAATTTCCTAATGAAATTGGGATTTTTTTTTTAATTCCGTTACTTAATTTTGAATTACTTGTACTTTTAACGTTTGTTTTTAATTTAAGATAACATTTTATGGATTTTTAAATGTATATAATTTATAATTTAAGTAAAAAAAAACAATTTTAATGAATAATACTTTCCATAATATTTGACGTGCCTTGTACATTGATAGCGTTACAATTTTAATTTAAGAAATATTTTTCTGAAATGTTTACTTAATCCATAAATATAAGAATATTATGCATAAAAGGAAAATGCGCATTTTCATTTTATATTTTAAAAATCTTGCTTGCAAAATTCACTTACACTTTTTGAAGATTCTATCTGATTCGTCATCAATCATTGTGTGTAAAAATACATTATATACACATTTGAATAGATATATCTTTTTAATTTTAGTCCCTGCTAGGTTTCAGTATACCATTATTTTGAATTTTCTATTAAAGTGATAAAATTGTTGTTCTTAAAAGATTTAATCATGCGTCCATATTATGAAAAGGCTATTATATATCATCTCATTAATCACTGTCTATTTCATCCCTTTTCATTGATTTTATCAATAATTCCCATGCCTCGTTGTCTGATTTCAAAATTTATGAGAATGATTTCAAAGTTTTTCGAAACTTATTTCCGAAAAGAGAGAATACCTAATTTTTCGAAGCTTCAAAACATAGTTTTTTTTCTCTTTATTTGAACTTCAAAGACCGAGTGTTATAAATTCGAATGAATTATTCAAAAGCATTTGCATTCGAAGAATAGTATAATTCAGTTAGCGCTTTGGAAGAAAGTTTCATCAATTCTTAAAAAAAGTATAAATTTTATGTTTTAGTATACGAGCTATCTGTTCTAGATCAAAATAGCAATATGTACGCATTTAAATAAATATGCATTTCACCTTTTTTTTTCTCACTTTTATAGCGAGAAAAAAGGAACTCTGAAGTTTATGGAATCTTTTTTCGATAAGATGGAAGCTCATATCTCGAAGGATGGAGCTTCTATTCTAGAATTTGAAAATAAAAATATCGCCTTAGGAATTTGCTTCAACTTATGGTTAGTAACTTCTATGAAGATACCCATGCAGAATAATTTTATAAAAGTAACTGGGCATTTCTTCTTCCCCATTTTTACAAATACATTTTTGGAGCAGAAATTTATAATTTTCTTCGAAAAAATGATAATTTAAGTTGGAAAAAAAAATCAGCTATATTTTATAAATATATTTATTTTATCAATCCAAAATAGCCATCCTTTAAAACGGAAAATGGACGTGACGGCAATGTATTTAGTAATTAAATAAATGATTCGGTAAATAAATAAAGTCAATGGAACAAAAATCTCAAATTCAATTAATTTTACATTTAAATTTTAAAAAAAATAGCAGCATAAATTTGTCATATGCTACTTTTGTTCTCGATTTGCTTAGGCATTTAAATATTATTCTGTAAAAGACGGTGGATTATTTACTTCCAGCGTTTAAATAATACGTATGTTCGATATTGAAATAAAAAATAGTCCCGCAGTGGACTGATTGTTAAGACACGGTTCCCAGCAGATCACCGAAGTCAAGCATCACTGGGTGCGGTCAGTGTGCGGGTGGGTGACCACTTGGATCAGTCTGCGTAGGGACCGAGGGTGTGCGGTATATTTCCTTGTTAAACTGTTCTACCGTAAAGTTCTCGACTTCGCGTGCAGGTCGTCGGGTTACTGAAGTGGGTGTGCCATCCCCTCTGCAGAGGATCAAAATTGTGATGGCATGTCTTCGGATCATCCTCCAATAGCCCATTGTGCAGCTCTAGTACGACGTAAATGAACTACAACTACAACAACAGCAAAAATATATTTACTAGGTTAAGCAGTTCAATAGCATATACTTTATTCCCATTTCTGATTTTTCTTCCTTTATTTAATGGCATGAAAGCACATGTCACAGCAGATAATGTTCGCACTTAAGATTCAGAATCAACGTTTATCACTTTAAAAATTAACTGCAGCTTACGTTTAGTAATCTCTATGAAAGTAACCATAAGGACTTGCCAGTAAAAATACAGAGAAAGAAACGAGAATCTCTGTTAAAATACGTAAGTTCTTGTTCGAATGCAATGATTCTTACAAACGGGGTAAAGGAAAAGATCGGTTATTCTCTGGTTTGAGCCAGCGTTTATTCCGTAATCAGCAGTGTTAATACATATATGCATAATCCTCGTCAAAAATGAAGTAAAACTATACACATAAAGAATGAACTTTTAATATTTAACACTAAACATACCATAATCGGACAAATGACCATTTAAGAACTTTGGCATCGAAAACGCGCTTATCATCTTATTATTTTTGCGCATTTGACTTCATGGCTTTTTCTAATAATTATATATTGTTAAAAATCTATTATTATTTTTAAATATTTTGTTTGTTTCGAATAATACTTACCCTGTACATATTTCTACCACAACCGGTCAGTTGACCGGGAGATCAAATTATTGCTTTATAAGGTTATCGGATCAGAAATTACGATGTAATGGGTGTTCAACGTATTCACACAACGTTAGTTGCACATTTCTGAAGAGACTGTTGCGTAGCTAGTTCAATCAGAAAAACTGTAAATTCAAATTTCAAGAAAGTACCTAAAATTTAGAGTAGGTGTAAGAAAAAGTGTCAAAAACTAAATGTTATGGTAAGTAGCTTATATTTTATGTCCATAGCTTTACTTCATTTCTAACTAACTGGTAGTTTTTACCCAGAAAAATGTCGAAACAATCACGATTGCATAAGTTCTTAGAAGAAATAATATTAATTATAAGAATAATTGTAAGATTTATATTTCTTATGTATTCCTAAAATTATTAGAATAATTATAAGAATTATAGAAATAAAAATAATTAGAAGAAATATGTTTGCGGAAAATATACAATGGAAACACCCTGTATATGTAATGAATGAATTAAAAATTCTTATTCCTTGTGTTTGTAATACATACAAATTGGCAATATACAATTTTGTTTCATTATAATAAAGTTTTTTTTATAGTTTATTTTTTTTCCAACATCCATATTCCATAGATTCAATCAAGAAGCATAAAGTCTGGTTATCTGACCGGCTAATAGGTATAGATTAAGTGTTGATATGTTTGGTGTTAAGAGAGGGGGAAAAAAGTACCAAAATCTGACGAATAACTGCCGATTGATAAAAAGCTGAGATTAAAATATCAAAAACAGGTAGATTACTTGAGGAAATATTAAATTGTTGCGAATTAATATTTTCATTAATATCATTAATATTTTCAACATATACATATATAATATTTATTAATTAATATTTATTATTATATTATTTATTAATTTTATATAATATTTAATAATATTTTCAACATCTCAATGTCTTCAGGCAATAGAATAGGTTTCATTGATTTAAGCATCGCTTTCCTTGTTAATGATTCATTAGATTAGTATAGTACTTTCTTTTTTCTGTTCTCAAATACAGCTATTTTTTTATAAAAGAGTGAAATATTATGTTACGAGCAGTAATCACGCAACACCATATTTCTACGTTGTATAGTTTTACCTCCTATCGAAAAATTATAAAACGACTATTAAATAATAGTTCTACAATAGTATTAGGTACTTTTATAATATTTTGAAACATTTTTAAATATTTAAATTGAAATGTTTCTTTTCTTGATTTTCGTTGTCTTTAAAACGTCTTTTAAATTTCCATCAATTTTATAGTATTTTAACTTTATGCCCTTGTTATTTTTTCATTCAGCACAATTCCCATTTTAATAGCGTGGGTAAAGTATTTTTTAAAAGAAAGCTTCCTTCAATAAATTGAATCACAGAAACTTAGGGCGCATTTAATAAGAAACGAGATTTTTGCTCTAACTTAGTTTACAAACGAGTTACAAACTTAGTCAGGAAACTATTAAACTATATTTAGAGCTCTAACGGAAAAGCTATTGTTTCACTATTATTACTAGAAATGCATCTCAAGTAACTTCTACTCTTTTAACTATTTGTTTAAATGAATTCCATTAGCCATAACTATCGAAATTTTAATTAAAACCTCATTTAAAAGGAAAATGAAAATAGTATCTCTTCATTTTTTTACATTATCGAAATACAAATTAATCCTACACTTCTTTTTAACCCCTTACTTTACTTTAAAAATTAACTCTGATTGACTTATCTCAGCCCGATTTATATTGTGCTATTAAGTTTCAACAAACTTTAAAATTAAACCCTGATAAATACCGATTTCATATCAGCGATTAAAGAAAACTACCAGATGCTTTTAATTGTTATTAATAAAATAGGCAGAATATTTTATTTAGAATAATGTACTAAAACTCAATTTCAGATGTAAAAATTAATTATTTTTCATTTTTTACTTGTATTTTTTACTTAAAATAACATTAATATATGCAAAATTACAGTTCCATTAGAAAAATATCTCCTTGATTCATTTTTTCAACTTAATTTTTCACCTATTAAAAAAATTTCGACTCCCTTTTATTAATTTAATTGTTAGATACTAGAATTGATATTTTAATTCTTTAAGATTGATTCTTTCGCCTTAATTTTCAGATAACAATAAATGTAGACCATAATCTAAAATCCATTAAACTTACATCTAAACCGAAAACGTATCAAATTTTAAACAACCATTAATACTGTCTGTCTTACTGAAGGTTGAATAAAGGAAAGGATGAAAAATTAATTATTAGCTTTTGTATACTTTATTTGTATTTTAACTCTTCTAACATTTAATATCATTATCGTTTTACGTATTAGCAATTGTTATAGTTAAAGATCGAAAAGATATAAAAAAATGAGCAAAAAGTTTTTGAACTCCAGAAGTTAAACTAATGATGTTGGCATGTTTTTGATGATATTACAATAATATTAATAATAATCAAAATATATTTTTGTTGCTTCATTTATTTATATTTCTACTGATTTTTAGTTTTTAACTGCTGAAAAACTTCGACTTGTTTTTATAAATTTACGGGTAAGATGCTAAAATTGCGGTACTTGACATTGGATTTTATACTTAACAAGTAACATATCCTTTCTGTTTTATTTTCAAATAATAATGAATGCAGACATTCAACTAAAATGTATTAACCTAACATTTAGAGAAAAGACGTATCAAATTTTAAATTATTTTAAATTGTCTCTCTTATTAAAAGTTGCATAAATTAATAAAAAGGCTCAAATTGGTTTTGAGCAGTTGAATACTTTACTTCACTACGAAGGAAAAGATTCTGGTAAAGATTTATTGTATTGTTATAAATTGTATTGTATAAAAGATTCTGGAAAGATTTATTGTATTGCAATTACATCTTTTGTAATAAAAACCATAATCCTGGTGTTAAAAACCAAAATACAGGGGTATTTAAACAATTTATTCAAAACATTTTAAGTTCTTTTGGTCAAGGTTTACCAGAACGGCTTCAATATTATAGTTCTTATTACAATGCATTTAGTAAAAAATACAAAACAGAAAAGTAAATTGAATCGTGTAAATGGATTTTATGTAATGCTCTTAGGTATCATGATAAATAGATTTTACCACATTTACCAAACTTAATCACGCATCATCAAACCATTCTTGATTACTAATTTCACAAGAATCATTACCTAATCACTTCGCTAAAAGTTACCGAGTCTTTTGGTGCTCCCTTATAAATAAAAACACTGTAAATTTTACCATATTCAAATAGTTTTAACCACCCTTTTTTTCCACCGTGTTTTCAGCTTTTATTATAAATAGTTGTTTGAAAAAATCTAGATCATTCTATTAATTTTAATTAACAAAAATAGTCAGAACACTGTATTTACAAATATTGCTATTTAATAACAATTCATTTTTCAGATTGTAAATTGAATGACATTTTTACGTTTTCGGTTCTAATATCCATTCCTTTGAATAATATTAATAAGTATCAAATTAAACTTTCGATTTATTATCTTATCTCGTTTATTTATATCTTAATTTTTAAACTATTGGAACAATTTCTACTAATTTTTATCAATTTAAGTACCAAATACTAGAATTCCAACACTTATCGAGATTAAAGATTGATTCTTAATGTTTAATTTTCAGATGAGATTGAGTGCATACATTCAACTAAAATCCATTAAACTAACATTCAAAGCAAAGGCGCTTCAAATTTTAAACTACCATTAATAGCGTCTGTCCTATTAAAAGTTGAATGAAGGAAAAAAATTTTAAATAAAATCTTTTTTCATTATACAGAAATAACACAGAATCAGATTTATTTTATCCTTTCTTACTCTTATGAACATCGCAAGAGACATCATTATAAAGAAATTTATTTCATTTGAACTGCGCAACTTTTTTTATTTTCTCAAGTGATATTAGATTTGTGATTTGAGCGACGATTTCAGTAAATTAAGAAACATTTTACCGAAGTGGAGAAGAAGAAAAAGAAGATTTTTTGAAATCACTAACGAAGTATTGGAATATTTGATGAGTATTCTTTTGTAATGTTCTTCTTTAAATTAGCTTAAACGCAGTTGAAGAGTTCTTGTTCAGTTGCTATTCTTTAATGACGATATCGCCCACGAAAGGTGACCCTTTTTGGTGTTAGGAGAAAGAAAAAAAACATAAAAATTTCTCAGTGAATATTATAAATTTTCTTTGAGTTTTTTCATGCAAAAAGGTAGGTTTTAAATCTTACTTTTAAGTTAAAAACTATAAAACTTGTACTTAAAACTATAAAACTTATTTGTCAAAAGGCAATTCTAAGTATAAAATGTTTTATAATACGCTATAATTCTCAAGTATTAATTTTTTTTTTATATAAGTGCTCATAAAATTTGTGGAATTGAAAGTCCAACGGTCGATCGCTGAGAAGTACCATTTGTACGGGGATGTGATGAAAATTTCGTTTTTCCTCAGATCTGAGCCCAAAGTGCGGAAGTGGTGCTGCCATTTATCTGCAGGGTACTGAGCTAAGACACACTTTCACCCTTGCTGTGGTATCTTGTCAAATGAAGAGCACACCATCCTGACTCAGTTCTCAAAAGGCCAATAACTGGCGAGGATTTGTACTAGTGTCATTAGAAACAACAATATTTAATTTATTAATTGGCAAAAAAAAATATTGAAATTTTAAGTATATCAATTTTTACACCACTTTAAAATACGTATTTGGGCGACGCTGCTCCACCGTCGTGGCTTTGCCACAGGTGCCCACTGGGTAACGAGAAGAGAGTAGAAGTTCTGGCACTAAAGGCCAATGGGACAATACATCCCAAGTGCCCGCCATTAAAAAAAAATACGGATTTTTTAATGACAATAAGTTCTAAATTAGAAGATAATCGTTCAAATAGTTTTTGAGAATAAAAATTTTAATTTGTTAGTTAATGATTTCGAAATACGCATAATGTTTAATTAACATTGATGGGTTCATAGTTTTGACCATTCTCTTGGGTAAACTATTGAGACCATATTTTATATATTTGTTTAACTAATCCCATATTTTAACGAGTAAAATTCTAACTCCATCGGAAAAAAAAAATTATGTTTATACACAGAAAGTGTGATTTTGTTTCCGATTTTGTAACTTAAAATATCATTTGGACCAACTAACTAGCTTAGGACTTAAAAACCTCTAGATTGAACCTAAAGTGAAGAATCCAATCATTAGCGTATTATATTAGAGCAAAAGTCATAAAGCGTTTGCGGCTTTTACAGTAAAAAATTCAAACGCGTGCGAAAGAAACCTCAATTCACATAGAAAAATAGTTTTGTTATACAATTTTGTATTAATATGCAACTCGTTGCATTAAAATACAATACAATACAATATACGGTGATAGAATGCTATTTTATTTATATATTCCGGGTGATTTATGAAAACAAGGTTGTGAATTTCAAGCACAGCTGGTTGAGACGGAATAACTTGTCTAATCTTCAATAACTGTAACGCTTATTTAAGGCTTAAAATGGTAAAGGGTGTGCTACGATAGCTGCCGTAGTTACTGTTTATTTTCACATATTTAATTTGAATTTAGTGAGCTTATTTCTAGATTCAGAGGGCAATAAAAAATGTCAATTATAAGTTGTATTGCATTGAAAGATGGATACCAGATATTCCGACATTATATTTTGTTTGTCACGATATTCATACAGAAGGTATTTTTGAGAGATTAAAGCACCTAATAATATAACAAAATCTACACTGGTTATCATAAATTAAGGAAAATTCACAAAAATCGCGATAACTCAAGAAATTACACATGGAATTTTATGAAACTTACCCACAATATACAACACATAGTAAGGTATTAAACAACATAAAAAGAAATTATCAGACATTAATAGTAGTATAGAAATTAGCACATGTATAAAATAAACAAATTGGAAGTATCGGTTTGCAATAGAAAAAGTACCTTTAATATGGAATATGATTGCCTCTAGAAGCAATACAGCACAAACAGCGATGTGTGATGCTTTCAATTATGCGGTCTATCAGTTCAATAGGAAGTGAGAGCCATTGCTCTTGTAAAGCAGTTGCAAGCGTGGCAAGGGTCTGAGGGGGCGGATTGATGGCAGATACACGCCTCCCTAGAGCATCCCAAACGTGCTCGATAGGATTCAAGTCCGGGGATCGAGCTGGCCACTCCATGCGAGTAATTGTTTCCTGTTGAAGATAATCATCAACAATGCGAGCTCTGTGTGGTCTTGCATTATCGTCCTGTAACAGGAAGCAATCACCAATTGCCCCGGCATATGGGCGCACATAAGCATCAAGGATGTTGTCTCGATAAACCTGAGCATTCACGGTTCCCCTTGGAAAGACATGGAGGTATGTGCGCCCTCCTAAGGATATGCCTCCCCAAACACAGACACTGCCTCTTCCGTATGCATCTCTTTCACGGATGTTTGATGGATGATAACGGGTCCCAGGTTCTCTCCATATCAAATAACGTCTACTGTCACTTTCTAGACTAAACCTGGACTCATCCGTAAAGAGAACAGGCCTCCATTGATCTGACGTCCAGTGGACATGTTGTCGGGCCCACTGCAAACGGTCTCTCCTATGGCGTGATGTGAGCGGCACGCAAATGGCTGGTCGTCTCGCATACAGACCACCTTCGTGGAGCCTTCTGCGCACAGTTGACGTTGACACCAACCTTCCGGTGGCTGCAGCAAGAGAGGATCTAAGATGTGTCGGAGTAGCGGTTCTATTCCTGCGTGCACTTAATGTCAAATATCGGTCATCGGCACTGGTCGTAACAGTTGGCCGTCCTTGACTGAACCTCCTAGATGCCGAATCTGTGGTTTGAAATTGCCTCCAAAGTCTATGAACCACAGATGGACTCACATTTAGCCATCTGGCCACTTCTGATTGACTCTGCCCTGCCTCTAGTCTCCCGATGGCTCTCCATCGTAGTTCTTCAGGCAAATGATGCCTAGAGGTCATTATTACGAATTGGCTATCTCAGATTTTCAATGTCGCAATCACAGTAAAATTTGTGTGCTTTCTCTCAAACTTGGACTTTTATGCTCCAGGCAGATGACGTAAGCCGAGTGCAGCGCCACTAATTTGCATATTGCAATTTTACTCAGCTACTCTTAGTGGACAACATATGCAAATTTTGCACGGTTTGGCTTACTTTTGAAAGAGTTATCGCTATTTTTGTGATTTTTCCTTAATTTATGATAACCAGTGTATAATAATTTTTTTTCATAATTCCATCGTTTAAAAATTATATGCGCTGTTTCATTTATTTTTTAAACAACTATGTTTAACTTGTACTAGTCTTAATCGTTATTTGTACATTTTTGCTGTACTAAATTTGTAAGGGGCCGTTCAAAAAGTACGTACATCCCGAAGGGGGGGGGGGAGAGGATTTGCTATTTTGTACGATACTGTATGATGGGAAGGGGGGGGAGGTATTATACGAAGTACGTACATTATAAGCATACACCAAATTTAAATTTGACTTTTTCCTACACATGTATTATATGTTTATTCTTGTATTTTTTTTCACATGGCGACCATTTGTTAGAATGAGTAAATCAGTTCTCAAAACAAGTTGTCTCCCAAAATAAAAAATTGCAAACACCAAACTTTCCCCGATTGGCGGTATTTCCCCGTTGGGGGTTATTGTTTAAATAATTTAAATCAATAAATTGTTTTAAATAAATATTTAATTTTATTTAAAACATAATTATTTTAATTTTTATGAAAAAGGGGAGTAGACTAATAAAATGTACGTACTCTAAGGAGGGAGGGGGTTAAAATTTCTCCATTTTTGTGTGCGTACTTTTTGAACGGCCCCTAATTGAAACAAAATAGAACTAAATTTTCGGTATTCGAAGTTCATAAAATAATTTATTGTTTTACTTGTAATAGTTTTATTTCCACTAAATCTGTACATTACGCAGTTTTTATTATTGCTAAATAACCTTTGAAATTTATTTTTTTTTTACTCGTTATATTTTTGTTTTGTGTTTTTTTTTCTAAATCACAATGAGTTAATTACTTTGGGAAATAATTATCTTTTTCAAAATTTTTTTCTACGTTTAAGTCAACTCATTTATAAATTATATTAACAATTTTAATTCCGTAAAGAAGTATTATGTTTTTGGTTCTTTTTTTCTCAATTGCACCTTTTTAAGTGTAGCATTTCTTATTACAATTGCTTATAAAAATTAATTCTCCTAGCTTCTTTTTTCTTATTCTTACATTTAAAGATTCATTTAATCATGTATTCAGCAAACAATTTTTCAGCTCTTCTATAATTTTTCTCTATTCAATCTGTCCATTTCCTTATATTAAAAAAAAAAGAAAAGTCCGCAGATTATTTTTGAACTTGTACATAAATTAAAAGAAAATAAACCTTTATTCAATGGAATTACATCAAACTAAATAAAGATATAAATTAACTTAGTTCAGGCACAGTTTCTAATTTTCTTTAAGAAACTTGTAAAAAAATTAAAAAGAAATTCTTTGTTAATAAATTATATCTCACATTTATTTTTAAAAATTGCGTTGCACATTAAAATTAAAAAGTATATTTTGATTTTTTTTTCCACAGATCTGATAAAATGAAATCCTAAAACAAAAATATTAACTATGTTTAATTTGCAAGTAGCTAAAAGTAAGTATTTTCTTTAACTTCAGGATTAGCATTGCAACTAAATTCAACAGTCTATGATTTATGCTGAAGCAAATGATTATTAGATAAAGTAGAAAATTCACTCACTTATTATTTCCCTTTTTTGCATGAATACAGCATTTTATTTCTAATTTTCTAATTATCTAAGACTTTTACAATTCCAAGGAGTTTCGATTTTTTTTCAAGAATTTTATTTAAATCTGTTTAATTTGATTCAAACTTCTTTCAAACACTTAAAGTTCAGATTTATTTTTTTATTTATTTCTTTTACTTGTTGTTAGTACCTTAATTATGGAGACAAAGTGTACTAATTGAAATAAAAAAAATAATTGAGCACTAAAAAAGTAAAATTAATTGAGAACGGTACTAATTCATTCCAAGGAAGTGTAAAATATTGCCCAACTATTGTTGACGGCAATGATGTTTAATTAATTTTGGTAATAGTTACCAAGCGAAATAAAAGTTGTAGTAAAGTAAGTAGAGTAATTGATCCGGTTTTAATAGGTCCCAAATATACTAATATAAGGTAACAAAGTATTACATCACAATATTTGATACCTTTTAAAACTGCACAAGTACTGGGTAGTTTTAATATAGTTAGTGTTGAACGACTTTTTTTAAGGCTCCTTCGAAATAAGATCAGAGGAAAGTTGCTTGATTGTGGTAAATTTTGACTACCATAAGTTTGATTTGAGAAAGAGCACTATGCCAAATGATACTGATTACCGTTAATCTTTGCTTTAATAGGATATCCAGAAAAATCTGTTTTAATACTAAAAATGTGTTTTGCTTGATCTAATAACGTTAAGTTACCTGGAAGGACAAATTTAATAATAAATAAAAAAAAAACATCAGAGTTATTTTAGTTTTATTAACTATGTTAGTATATGTCTTTCAATTTAATGCACGATTTTGTACTGACCAGGACTGTTTTATGGATTATTCTCTTTATTGTACACCCTTGTACATCTTGTTTCTTGTTTACTGAGAACGGAACGGGTATTTAGCTAGTACTCTATAAAGAAACAGATGTAAAGTTTTTTGATGAAATGTAAAAGAAAATATTACAACAAATAGTTCAATGTTTACAACGAAGTGTAGATTATTTTATTTTAAGTGATTTATAAGATAGAATGATTCTCAAGTGCGCAATTCATACATGAAAATTCTGTTTCTTGATTTTGAAAAATGGTTTCTGTCATACTAATTAAAACCTAAAAAAATATTTTAATTTTTAACTTGAAGTAGAAATAAAACCTAACATATTTTTCTAGTTTTTGCTTAAAATTAAAGGTAAATCTGGGAAATATTTCAATTTTAATCTAAAATAGAAGTGAAATCTAGGAAATATTTCAATTTTAATCTAAAATAGAAGTGAAATCTAGGAAATATTTCAGTTTTAGTCAAAAATAGAAGTGAAATCTAGGAAATATTTCAATTTTAATCTAAACGAGAAGTGAAATCTAGGAAATATTTCAATTTTAATCTAAAATAGAAGTGAAACCTAGGAAATATTTCAATTTTAATCTAAAATAGAAGTGAAATCTAGGAAATATTTCAATTTTAATCTAAAATAGAAGTGAAATCTAAATATTATTCCAATTTTAAATTAAAAAAGTTAAAATTAACTGCCTGTTTGTTGTGCTAAATGTGTCTACTTAAAATTTTTTATCATGCGTAAAACGTCATGGAAAATGCAATGTAAATGTGAGAAGATGTTAATACAGGAAATATAAACCACACTAGACACTACGTAACACAGATACTGAATTTTTTCTACCAAGTGTAGAGGCAGCATCAAAATTGTTTCACACGTTGTGAAACTACTGCATTATCTAGGAGGAATGCTATATTTTTAAAATCAAGGTTATAAAATAGCAATATAAATATATATATATATAACTTTTTTATTAATTGTACACTTTAAAGTAACGCCATGGTATTTAAATTAAAATTACATTGAAGATAAATCACAAATAGTTATTAATTTCGAAAGCCAACTGTTTATCTCCAGCCAGTTATATTCTAAAATTTAACTTTCGGCTTATATATCAACGAATCGTTAAACATAACATTTAATTTAGAAAGCCACACTCTCTCATTGCGGCAAATATTTCATAGGAATTAGGAGACGCGAAACTACATTTATCAGTACATTCCTGCTCGCTCCATTACCCCTAACCAATTACTTACTCCCAAATTTATCCAGCCAACAAACACTCACTTGGCTCGTCTAAATTAAGTAAAATCAATTATTTACAAATGTGGTTGTAATACTTAGCATAAACTAATAAATTACGGTTGAAGTTCAATTGGGAATTTATCATTTATGTTTGATAGTAACTTTATGCTATAGAAATAGATAAATATTTCACGGAAATATATATATTGGATAAGCTTATTAAGACAAGTTTTTCAGAAATTATTGCTTGTAATAAGTAAAAGTAATTAAAGTGTTTCAAAACAAATGGAAATTAAATTGAGTTGAGATGTATTAATTGTGAAGTGTTATGTAAATGTCAACTTAATATTTTCTAAATTAAGTAATTACCTTTATAATTTACTATAAATGGGAACTCTATTCTGGGAATAGATATATATTTCCAGTGAAACTTAATTGATAATGTTTTTGGCTTAAATAAGATTTAAATTATTTCGATGTTTGCGTTTCTACACTAATAGGCTGCTTTTAAAGGTCGGAAATTTATCCTTGATAATGGTCCCAGAATAATACCTACTAATTATTAAAAATTCAACTTTCTGATTTTAACATGGTTTTAAACATAGTTTTCTTCTCATAAATAAATGACATTAGTTCAATTTCCTATTTATTAAACAAGTTTTATAACATTTTTTAGGAATATTATCATTTTAGTAGTTAAAAATTCGGTAGTATTGATTTGAACCTTGTAGTATGCTAAACTCTTACTAACACTAGAACAGCTAGATTTTGGAATTACTTAAAACCACCATTTGAGGTCAATTTGACCCTCATAAGAAATTGATGTTATTTCAAACTAAATATTTTTTTTGAATTATCAATATTGTTTATACAATATGCAAGAATTACAATATGCAAGAAATACAATATGCAAGAAATACAATGTGCAAGAAATACAATATGCAAGAGTTTTTAGAGATTGCACAAAAATTTTGTTCTTTTTTTCTATTATCGTTATAAAAATATTACAATATATTGTAATATTGTATTGCAGATTAATCTTGCATAAGAGCGCGAGTACTATGAAAATAAACAAACGACATGATATATAATATACATTAGCACGCAACACGTTTTAAATTTTGAGTTCCATCATTATACAGTAGATCTGCATGACAGGAAAATGAAAACAAAACATCGACATTTTCTATCATTTTGTTTTCTATCATTTCAAATTATAATTTTGTAGAAACTCAACTTAGCAACAACGGTAATCGAATTTAAGATACCATATAATTTCACGAAAAGTGCTGCGTGCGACATTTTTTATCTCGAAGGATAATTATTTCTGTTCTACAATTCATCTTCATAATATGTGCAGTTATACAAAATCAAAAACAGACATAAAATTTCAAAAAAATGAATGTTCTTCTTATAGGGGTCAAAATGACCCCTTTTGGCTGTTTCTGGTAATTTTATAACTATTTATTTTACCAATCTACAGAAAGGCATGACATTATGATATAGTATACTTCGAACAAAGCAAAAAAAAAGCATGAGCTTCGAATCTCACGTGTATCTCTCAAAAATGACATAAGAAACGGTGAAAAACGATCAAAATGACCCCAACGGCGCTTTTAGTGTTAAGGCTTAGTAATAATTGGAAGATATGTGTGTTGAAACGGTGATAAAAAAATATTAGACAGTTATGTATAACATTATGACGGAAAAAATATTTAATGAAAGACAGAAGTTAATACACATAGTCATATTCTTATTCTTTAAAATTAGTAATTTTCCATGGATCCATTATTTTAAAACATTAGATTTACGTAATAAATTATCTGAACATGGCAGCGCATTTAAAATGACTTAAATTTACAACATTTAAAAGTTAAAAGAGTGATTTTTTTATATCTGTTTTCAAAGACAAATTCATATACGTGTTTGAATTTGAAAACCAATGCAAAATTGAATTTTTTTAGTCTTTAAAACTTACTAATCTATAATTGTTTGATATTCCAAGAAGAAGAATTTAAATTCCGTTAAATCAAAAATAATTTCAAGAAACAAACAAATTGCATAAAATTCAGCGAGATTGTATCTACTAAATAATATTGTATCTACGTGAAATTAAAAACATATTCCTTGCCGTTACATTTTCATATATATCACTAAAATAGGAACTTATTTAACAAGGATTTACCAAAATGCATACTGATTTCAAAATTCGGTAATCAGATTAAGGACTCATAATTTAAACTTTTAAGAGAGAATAAGCTATACATTTTTTTACTAAATTGGGTCTCTTAAGGTTACGCGATTTCTCAACTCACCACACTTTTCCCCTTTTCGTAATCTTTTCGACAATCTTACTTTTATTCCTCAATGAAATAATCCAATTTTTAACTGAAACGAATTGACGAGCCGAAACGCAAGATTTACTCAAACTATGGCTATGGTGTTCGTAAAGGTATGAAGATGGAGACAATCATATAACCTGTAGACGCCTAAACATATATAGTAAACCAACATAATTGAAATAAAAAGGTAATCCGTAAAGATCAGAAAACTCCATTTCAGACAATACAAATAATATCACATTTAACAGACAAGAAACAAGAATATATTTTAAACCAAGCTCGCACAAATATCACATACAGCAGACAATCGTAAATATTTCCATGTACAGACATTTTCACACGCAGAAGACAATCATAAATATTTCCGCATGCAACGACAATAACAACTAAAATAATATAAAAACAAAAACGTTCTGTGCGTTCTTATATTGATCGCGGATGCTAAAATAAATCATATTTCACGTTATATTAAAATAAATCATAAATTTATTTATTTTAGGTACAGCATTTTAATTATTGGATGTTTACGATAAATAAATTCAGCCATTGATGATTGATAATTGCTATTTTTGAAGAAATAAATTACTATTTATATCAACGTAAAAAAAAAATAGAAAACACATTAATACGTTCAAAATCAATAGAATTTAAAAATAATTAAGATGTTTCAAGAAAATACTCGCTTATCAGTACAGTGTAGAGTATGATTATAAATTTAAAATATATGGACACTAAGGCTCGTGTATGCTTGATACTTTAATAACCCAAAAGTAGGGATTAAAAAATTAGCGTTTGCGTAAAAATTAGTGTAGGATTAAAAAAGCATTTTTTTAAAAAGGACTGTTACGCGTAGTCGTGAAGTCTAATTAAACGAGTCTTTTATCGGAGTGGAATTAAAAATAAATCTCGTAATTCGTATATTTAATTGTCACAGTAATTTATTTCACAAACAATTACCAAGAATCTGTATTGCGGACAGAAGGAGAACACTGATGAGTAAAAACAAAAATCAAATACCTCCATTTCTCTTTTAATTTCATGTGCTTCTTAACATTACATTAAATCTTTTTATTTTTTGTTAATTTATTTATTTATTAATATGAAGATAACTTTTATTTTTTAGACACATCATTACGATGCTTGTACGTCTTCGATATCATCAGTAAATTATGCGTTTCTTTTTTTTTTCGTCCTAAAAAAAAAAAAAAAACTAAACATTATCAATTTCAGCACTTTTAAAATTACTTGAATTAAAAAGTAACAAAGTCATCTAACGAAACAACTTGTTCACTAGCATTCTTTTAGAACAAATACAAATTTAAACTTAAATTCTATTAATATTCTCAGCTTCTCAAAAAAGATTTTTAACGTATAAGTCGTCGAGTTTAAGTAACTGGTTCTTGTATCTGAGTGGAATTAAAAATAAATCTCGTATCGTTATCTATTCGTATATGCAACTGTCATAGCAATTTATTTCACAGGAAATTATTAAGATTCAGGGTTGAGATTGAGGACTCGTAATTTAAATTACATTTGCAACTAACAGAGGGAAACGTCATAAATCTCAATATGATGTACCGAAGTATAAAATCTATAGGTAAAAATGAAAAATCAAATGCTTTGTCTCGTAATTTAATGTGTCTTCTTAACATTGCATAAAATCTATTAATTCTTTTCATATTTATTTATTTATTAATATGAAGATAACATTTATTTATTCAGCCACATCATTATAATACTTGTATATTTACGAAATACAATCAGTAATTTATGTGTTTTTTTTTTGACAAATAAGAACTATTCGTATAAACATAAGACATAGATTTCAACATTTTTGTAATTACTGGAAATAAATATTACAAAAATACTGCGAAACTACTTGTTTACTAGTATACTTTTAAAATAAATACAAATTTAAACTATATATTCACTTAACAAGTAAATCTTTGATCCTTTAATGTTACGAAATCAACGATGCAGAGTTTACGAACCAAGTAAGTATTTCGTAAAAAAAGATTTTTAACGTATATGTCATCGAGTTTAATTAACTGGCTCTTGTATCTGAGTAGAATTAAAAATAAATCTCGTATCGTTATCTATTCGTATATGTAACTGTCATAGCAATTTATTTCACAGGAAATTACCAAGATTCAGGATTGAGATTGAGGACTCGTAATTTAAATTACACCTTTAACTGACAGGGAGAATCATCTGATCAACATAAATCTCTATATAATGCCGAATCGAAATAGAAAAGCTATGGGTGAAAGCGAAAAATCGAAAGCCACCATTTTAGCCAAGCCAACATTATCTGATGCTATCTGAACCTTTGAAAGGATTGGCAGAAGATAAATGCTCCCAAATATTTTGCTCCTTTAAAAAGAAAAAAATGATTTGGATATTACAACCCATTTATCATTTTTGCTGTCAACAGGATTTTAGCCAATCAGAGGTTCTCTCGTTTCAGCTACAAATCCTCTTTCTCCCATTCTCATTCTTTTTTTTTTTCACAATTTTTTTTTCAGAATGAGAAAATAATTTAAATTTTGGAGAACTTTGTTGGTTTGGTATGGAAGTAGCTATTTATCTCTATTTTACTGCGCTTTTAAATGAGTTCACAAGTTATTATTTAAGTATTTTTTTTTACTTATTTCAAGAGAAAGTTTTTGTAAAAATTGTTTGAAATTTATCATATAGCAACTTTTTTGTCTAGGTGTTTAATATTTGTTTTATACAAGTTATATTGTATATGTATACATATTTTTTTTAGTTTAACAAAGCAATTTCTTAAACACATACTTCCTTAATTTAAAAAAAAATAATAATAAACTTCATACATTTTAAATCCGTTTTTTGTAATGGCACATTTATTTCAGTTTTGGTTTTTGTATTATATAAGAAAATCATAAACTATCAATTATCGATATTTTCAAAGCCTTGAAATATTCTAAGTATTTTCAAGACTATTTATTTAAATTAAATAGATAGGGCTGTTTTTCTAAGTTTTATAAATATTTTTAAGGTATCGAAGTTTAATGAATGTTGTAATTTGGCAAGTCTTATCTAAAAATGATCGAAAATTGGCATTTAGATTAATCAACTGCGTTATTATACGAGATAAAATCATTTCCTAACTCAAATCCGGGTGAAGTGGTGGCCAATCGAACCCACAGCTCCCTGTTTGTAATCTCAATCGTGTTTTTTTCTCCTATCGGACAAGTCAAGCCAATCAAGTGTCATTTCTCTTAAGTGGTACATTCTATACTCTTTCAGAAAGATTCTTTCACAAGGATTTCAATTCTTTTACCATACAGGGTGTCCCAAAACGACCGTATAAACTCTGCACAGCTAGATTCCTCGTTGGGAGTACATAAAAACTGCCCAAAGAAGCGTTTCTCTACGATCCCTAGTTTACGAGACAAAAGTACGAAAAACAAAGTATGACGTCACTGCCGGTGCAAGAAAAAACACTTTATTGGACATATCAACAACAATATTTGCATATCTTTCCAGACGATAATATTTAAAGCCTAACACTTTGAACATCTGGCTTAAATTGTGTATAGTAAACTGCTGCTGGTTGGTTGGTGTCGTATCCTCTATTGAATCATATTTCATGGTGTGCTTGAATAGTTTTTGTTATTTCTATGTCATTAAAAGAATACAAATCCTCTTCTGTGGGGTAGTTTAAGAGAAGTATACTGCTGCTGATATGTTCAATAAAGTGCTTTTTCTTGCACCGGCAGTGACGTCATACTTTGTTTTTTGTATTTTTCTCGTAAACTAGGGATCGTACCGGAACGCTTCTTTGGGCAGTTTTTATGTACTCCCAACGAGGAATCTAGCTGTGCAGAGTTTATACGGTCGTTTTGGGACACCCTGTATGGTAAAAGAATTGAAATCCTTGTGAAAGAATCTTTCTGAAAGAGTATAGAATGTACCACTTAAGAGAAATGACACTTGATTGGCTTGACTTGTCCGATAGGAGAAAAAAACACGATTGAGAGTGCAAACAGGGAGCTGTGGGCTCGATTGGCCACCACTTCACACGGATGTGAGGTAGGAAATGATTTTATCTCCTATAATAACGCAGTTGATTAATCTAAATGCCAATTTTCGATCATTTTTAGATAAGACAGGTGCAAGGCTATGTAGAACCTTGACAAACTAATTGGGCATCGAGGCTGCCAGGTACACGAAACAAAAATAATTCACGGTTACAATAAAATACATAATCAAATAATAAATCTTAGTAAAAGATGTAGACGAGAAAGAATTATATTTCAAAGTGTGATACGGTGCCATACTTCGATGTGCGATACTGCGTTGTATTTAAGTTCACATTAATTAACATTGTGTGGAGAAATTTAGCTTGACTTCAGCAATCCATCTTGCTTATAAATGATCAGATGGCGCATAGATCATAAGTCACATGACTGAGTCTCAGTGATCGTCTTCTTCTCCAATTTCAAGTACCCAATTGACTAGTTCCTTATTGCTCCAGCCTATCGATAACGTCTTTTGTGATATTCCCCTCCATTGCTTGAGAATTTCTGAAACTGAAAGAATGAACGAGCAGTTGATTGGTCAATATATATTTATCATTACTTACATCATAAGAATTGCCACTTTGGGAGTGCAATCCATGCAGAAGCTTTAGGCCATACTACATTTCAGGCCACTCTCCATTTGTCTAAATGATATAGTTTTATGTAATAGCTTTATAGTTCATTTAACTGTGACTAGTTTGAACTACGTCAACACGTAAACACCCATTCTGCATTAATTTCTTCAAAAAAATCTGTTTTATGATCAATCAAAAAGGACGAAAGATTTTTTTTAATTAGGATCTAGTAGTGTACAAAAATTAAAAAGTCCAGCTGTATTGAAAAAAATAATGACAAATGTAAATGCAACAAATTAAATATTTTTAATATAAAAATTTTTATAATAATAATAATGTTATAAGATATTATATAATATTTTTATAATATTATATCTTATAAACATATCATTCTATTTTTCATTGAATGATTTTTGATTGTGTTGCTTTGAGAAGGACGGTTAGATACTAATTCATATGAAAATTATATTCATATAACATCAAATATAACATCAAAATATTCAAAAGAATCTCATATAACATATACTCATATAACAACAAATAAACTCATATAACATCAAATTAACAATAATTATATCTTTAAATTCTCCAAAATAAGCCAGTCACATTCAAAATTTCATCATATTTGATAATAGACCAACATTTGATAATTTGATCATCATAAGGATGCAGGCTAATAAATAGACAATTTCACTATTAGCATTGCAACACAGAGTAAAAATTTGCTACGGAACTTTTAAAACTTCATTCTTTCTTGGCTAATTACAGCAAAACATTAGGCTTATAAATTAAAATTCTATGCCTATTATATAATAGGAAAAACATATAGAAGTCGAAAAACTACGTCGACAATCAGGAATTTTGTTTATCAATAATGAAAAAATAATTGCATAATAACAAGTTGTTTGTGTTAAGTGAATCATAATTGAGCAGCCGCGAGTTCATTAAATAATCAAATGAAATGCACACAAAACTCTTGTATGGTTGAAATTTTTTTACTTAAATATACTTCATATAACATTTAAACATAAATAATAAGTTCTCTTAACATTTATAACGGGAAAAAAAAGAAAACTTAGTCATAGATTTGTTTTTTCTTTAAATTAAAACAATCGAAACAAAAAAAGAATGGTTATTTATCGTAGTCTTGTTTATTATTTATTTCAATTTTAACTAAAAGTATCGAACTTCATGCGAAACAAAACACCATTACTATTCAACAACTTTGTAGTCATTACAATATCATTTCTTCATATCTTGGAAAATAATAAATACGCGAAGACTGTCTAAAGGTTGAGAAAAGGGGGACAAGAATTACTTAAATATACTTCATGTAATATTTAAACATAAATAATAAGTTGTCTTAATATTTACAACTGAAAAAAGAAAAGGAAACATAGCCATAGATTTGTTTTTCCCTTAAATTAAAACAATCGAAACAAAAAAAAGAATGGTTATTTATCGTAATTTTGTTTATTATTTATTTCAATTTTAACTGAAAGTATCGATCTTTATGCGAAGCAAAATACTAGAAAATACTATTACTATTCAATAACTATGTAGTCATTACAATATCGTTTCTTCATATCTTGGAAAATAATAAATACGCGTAAGCTGTCTAAAGGTTGAGGAAAGGGGGACAAATGGAAGAAAAAAGGGACAGATAAATGATATTCAATAACGGATGATAACTGGCATAGGGAAAAATGGAACTATCTGTCTCCCTATGACTACTATACATTAGTTTTATTTCTTTGAACATTCTTCACATACTCAATTAAGGCTGTCTGGCTGTTTGCTTTGGTTATCGGCAATATACTTATCGCCAGAGTACATGAAAGACATTGAATTACGTCCGAAATGTGGAGGAAAATAATATTTCCAAGATTTCCTTTGACAGTTAAAAAAAATGAAACTTATAAACTATCTACAACTGATCTGTGATTTTAGGTAAAAATATGGAAGTAAAAACTCAATGCAGGCAATTTGAACTATTAGAAAGATTATTTAGACTATTTGAAAAACTCGGTAATGAACTATTTAAATTCCGTTCATAAATAATTCATATGACCCTGCTCTTTTTCTGAACACTTACAGAAACTCGTATAAAGAAAAGGAAAGAAAACACATACTTAAACTGTAGTGGATGTCATAGGTTTGTGCAAATATTAGTGTTTCCTTAACTCTTTCACTATGAAGGAAATAAAGCACCTTTAGTTCAAAGTCAAATTGATTTTCATTTTAAAATTACATATCCTATCTCGCCAATAAAAAATAGGCTGGGCGTTAATGCAAACAGATATTAAAGAAACAGAAATACTAAGAGCATTTAAAACAAATTATCTAAATTTGGTGATATTTTTCTTGTTAATCTCTGAAAGCCGCGATTTCTCAGGGGACAGAGCGTTCGCTTTCCAATGAGGTGAACCAGGTTCGAATCCCAGTCGATACGAATTTCGCCACCGGCTTGCACCGACCACAGTGCTGGCGGGAAATATCCTCAGTGGTAGACGGGTCACGGGTTAGAGTTCAGCTAACCCTGGGAGGTTCTCGTGGTCTTCCTTTCCATGTAACGCAAATGCGGATTAGCTCCATCAAAAAGTCCTCCAGGAAGGCAAATTTCTCCCAATACCCGATCCAGGAGCTCCCTTGTCTTCTGGATTGGGTTCGAAATTACAAGGCTACGGAGTTGAACATTAGTAATCGTAAACCCATGAAATTGAGTCGGCTGCTCAACGACGGTTATAAAATATAAAATAATTAATTTTTTGATTCCAAACAATGCAGTGGAGGAATAATCATAATCATTTAAATATTAAAAAGTTACACCAGAATCGCTTTTTATTACCATTTTTTTCTTTTCTTCATGTTATTTTGGGCCATTTAAAAAAAATTCATAAACTTTCATAGCTAGCGCTGGTTACAGACAAGTGAAATTTATCTTAGCAGTTGTAAATAACTATGACTAGTTTATACTAGTTATGAAAATAACACGTAATTCGCTAAAAAGTTTATATTTCTAAACAAATCTTACTTCGAAAAAATGGTGTTTAACAGAACTAATTCACTGAATTGGACACTTAATCCCAAACTACTTTTGATAGTTATGCGGCGTTTTATGTGTGTTTTATTGATACATAGTATTTTCATACGTAGCAATATTTATTTTCACGTGTTTACTAGCATTTCATATTATCAAAATCCGTTTATTCTTTTCCTGTATTGCTTAATATCTTCGTAAGATATTAAGTTTTGTTTGTGTGTTCTTATAAATGTATTCCAACGCTTACGCATTTTAATATCTTTGCTGGAATACATACAAATATTGCTGGAATATAATGCATTGTTAGAATATATACAAATATTGCTTGAATATCAACAAATACTCCTGGAATATATACAAATTGATATACAGCAACACATATTTCCCAGCAACTGGAATATAATGTGTTGCTGAAATAAATACAAGTATATATGGCGACACATATTTTTCGTCAACTGGAGAAGATACAGTAGCAGATTATATTCCACCAAGTATTGCTGTAATACGACGTGCTGCTGAAATATGAACTATCTTCGTCGTTTTAAGCATTTCTTGCAGGTCAAAATTTTACGTATTTCTCGTTCATCATTTATTTTCTCTGATCCTAAATACAGTATTTATATTCTTTCCACTATCTTTCTCTTTTTCTTAAGAGATGAATAACTCCTGTATGTATTAATTCAAAGCTATTAAATCACACTTTCTCGCGTGGAAATGGGATTAACTTAAGTTTAACATTTCAAAGAAAATAGGATTTAAACAGAATATCTATTCCATACACTATGTTTGAAAATCTATTGAATCACATTTCCTTTCATAGAGAAGTGATTATCTTGGGTCATTTATTTTGAAATTTTGGAGAAATAGGATTTTAAGTATCTTTTTCGTATATTGTAGTTCAGTTTCTGAGGAATCCAGATAAATTGAAAAATAAAGGTGGCAAAAGACATGAGGACACAACATTTTGAACGAAGTTTTTCAATGGTTAAGGTATTCAGTGTGCAGAAAAAAGTTTAAAAATTTAAGGATTTGTTTCGTTATTTAAAATCAAAAGGGAATTGCTTCGCCTTATAATGATGTAAAAAATAAGTTTGAATTAAAATTTGAACAAGAAATAAAAGCTGAATTTCGTTTTTTCCCTCATTTTGAGCTTAAAGCATTGTTGAAGCCTTGAAGGCTTGGTTTTTATTTCAATAATTTTCATTTTGTTTTTCAAATTTAAAATATTGTATTAAAAATATTAAAAACAAATGATAACTCCATTAAAATTAGAATGTTTATAAGTTAGACTTTTTACTTTACTTTTTTTCATTGTTATTAGAAAAATGAATATCCAATTTAAATTTTCATAGAATTTTTTTTTAACTAAAATACAAATAAAATAAATTTGCTGATTTGAAATTATTTTTTAGCACTTGAGTGCTATCAGCAAGAAATTCTGGAAACAAATATAAGTTTGGATATCTTTATTAGTAGCAATTAAATTACTGTTAGTATTTAGGAAAAATATTTTCAGTCATACCAACATAAAAACGCTTAAACAGTTTTAAAACGTCTTAATAGCATTTTTTTAAAAATCTCTCTCAGAAAATTTGTCACAAAATGTCTATGCTCATCAGAAAAACAATGCAATAAAGTTAAATGACTGTAAGGGCTGTACAAAAGAAATATGTCACGGATCCTTTTTAAAAAATTAAAATCTGTCACATACATATTATGTGAATATATGAATACATAATGACCTCTAGCTGTCCCAAAGAACATGTACAAAGAAGTCATTGACCTGAAGATCTAGTTGTAGAGTATTATTTATATTTTCATAACATTCTGAAATCATTAACATTTTTCAATTAAATATGTGAATTTTTTATGATTTTTAATAAATACTTTTAATTATTATTGTGCATTATTTTACAAAAGCAAACCCATACTTGATCTAAATTATTTATTGTAACATATAAAATGAGTGCATACTAAACAGATACATAATGAAACATCAAAACATACCGTTCCGAAGCTGGAGTTTGACTCAGAATAAATTGATATTGCTGCCAAATGGTTTTCATAAAAGCTGTTTAAAATCTTTTTGATTGTTTAATATTAGATGGCGTTCGAAAAATATCTTTTCTGTAACAATGTAATAATTATTTTAAGAACGTTTGTACCACGTGTGTAAGCGTATAAAACGTATGTAAGTAAATATTAATTTTAACCGTAAAAAAATAAATAATTAAATATTATTTTTAAAAATTCATTATTTTCCTATTTATAGACAAATCGAAATAATGTAGCTTACGTTGATTGATTATTTTACACTTTCATTAAAGAGCTCTGAAAGGCTTTAATTCCATAATTAGCTTTCAAAATAATTTCTTATTCTTAGTCTTCCAATTAAGCGAAAAACGAAAAAGAATAGACATGAAATCGTTAAACCGTTTATCTAGACGCATATGTTGTTTTGCAAACAATATTTTTTGATCTGGTCCGGAATATAAGCTTCTTCCGTATTTTATACTTTTTAACTCTTTTCTTTGAATTGAACATTCTATTCATTTTAATTTTCAAAAGTCTGAAACTGATACAAAAAAATGAGATACAAGAGTTTCAAAGTATTCGTCCAATATTCTTTTTACATTAGAAATTGAAAATACTTCTTGGAAATTTAATCTGCATTTCGTAGAAATTCCTCAAAGGAAATTATGCTTATTTTCCTTTAATTGAGGTGGAAAATATCTCAAATAAAAATCTATAGCTTTATAAAATCCGCCATTCACATTTCCCTTTATTCTCTATCAGATCCTTTTTATCTATATCAAAATTAGTTATGGCTATAAAAAAAATAAAAAATCTTTTTTCTTTGTGAAATTTTCTTTTGTCTCATTGAAAGTTTTCTTTTTTTTTTTGAAATAGCCATTTCTTGATTATTTCAATTTCTCTTTCGTAAATTCTTTTATTAGAAATTATGTTTGAGCATCCAAACGTTTTTTTTTCTCTCTTTGCAATCGATATCAATCTTACGTAGCATCTATTACATATTTTATTTCATTAATTTTAACAAGCAGCTTTCTAAATTACTCTCAGAGTTTTCATAACTGAAGCATGCATGATTGTTACAATATTCACATCTACATTATTCACATTAGTACATTATCCCAGTCAACCTCCACCATCGCTGTCGATTCAAGGCCGTGGTTCGTCAATTTCTATTCCAAATTCAAATTCTGTTCAAATGTCAATTTCTGTTCAAATGTCAATTTCTGTTCGTCAATTCCAAACATGCCAAGATCTTTTTCCACTAAGTCCAGCCACGTGATGGCTGGGTGACCTCTTTTCCTCGTGATAGAGGGTTTTCTAAAAGTCAATTTCCTTAAAGAATTTTGGCCTTCTAATCTTTGCAAGTGTCCCAGTTAGCTTATACAATAGGATGTAATGATTTTATGCTTCAATGCTTTATGAAGATATACTTTAATGCTGGACTCTATTAAATTTGTTATAGAACTTACTGTTGTAATTATTCGTTATATATTATTTTCATTCTCAGCATTCTCCTCTGGTAGTAATTCCTGTACCTCGCATCTTCAAGAGAAATATTTAATAGCAAACATGACAAAGTATAACTTATCCATAAGTCTTTTTCAATGTAGAAAATGCATCTGAAAGTATATTCTGTATTTTGATCTTGCACTTCATTTGCTTAAGTGTAGCCTGGACCAATAAATGTTGTAGGTGTTCCAAGTTCATTCATGGTGATATATAACCCATTTCTTTTTACGCTATTATATTCAGCTTTAAAATCTATATAGAGAGGATAGGTGTGAATGTTTAACTACACAGTCTTTTCTCAGATCTGTCTAAGTGTTAGTATTTTATTTATAATGGTTCTTCCTCTCTCACTGGGACGGTTTAACAATTTATGTGACCTATTGCTAAAACCATTTTAATAATGAAAATCTTTGAAAATCAGTAGAGAGTCTTTGGAGAATCTTTTAAATACAGTAATCAATAGGGTAATGCCTCTGTAATTTCCACATTCTAGTTAATCTCCTTTTTGTGAATTCGGCATTTAGAGCCTTCAGCCAAATCAATAGGAATCCCTTCCACCCCCCAGGTATAAGAGATGATTTCATGAACGGCTTTTATTTGCTCTGACTCATTAATTTCCAGTAGCTCCATATTAATATCGTCCTATCCATCAGATTGGTTGTGGTTAAATTTTTCTATTGTCTTGTTACCCTTGCCCACGAAAAGAAAATCATTGAGAGCATACAAATTAGTGGTTGCTTTAGGGGATATTCGAGTCTCTTCGCTGACAATAAGGTCCCTGCCATCCAATAATTCTTTAAAGTGCCATTTCTATCTTCCCAATACTTCTGATTTCTGACGTCAATTCTCCATCTTTTTTACTGCTCGTAATAACTGTTGGGTTAAATTCCTGTCCAATGTAAAATGATCAACTGGTAGTATTTTCTTAATTTTTCCTATGAGTGGTGTGTTTCTGTATCTTTAAATTGCTCTTCCATAAGCTTTCTCTTCTTCGTTCAGTGTGTTTGTTTTTCCTGCTTTCTCAATTCTCTCTAATTATCCTCAGTGTGCCTAGTATTATGTCCTGAATCATACGCATAGAGGCCTCTTTCTTTTTCTCGGTTGCTCTCTTGCAGGCCATCCCCACACCACCCCTTAGATTTATTCTTCGTTGGATTATTTCTGGGAGAACCTCTTCTGCTATTTCTAAGATATTCTGTCGTAGGTCTTTCCATCTACATTCTTCTCTCAATGTACCTTACCTGGTTTGTAGATAAGTTCTCAGTTTATCTCAGCAATTTTTCAACATCTCGAAGTTCTTTAATTAATTTATTTTAAGTTTTCACGTCTTTATAAAATGTTTTACTTAGTTTTTATTTTAATTTAGATATAATTAAGTAATGGTCAGAATTCTCTGAAGAGGTTTGGTACATACAATTGCATGAAATCATACAGTGAGTTATTAAAAGTATATTGACAAGTTATTAAAAATAGTTTTAGTTTCCTTATTTTAAACTTTCTTAGAAATCAGGTTTTCACAAAATAATAGTTTATTAACATTTTGTGGTAAAAGGGAGATAAATATCGTAGAATATTTTGATTCATTAATCTCTCCTTATCTTGCTATATCAATATGATACTTCTAGGACATTTTAGTGTAAATGCATCTGCAAGACCCTTATTAGCTAATAATTCATGTAACTTTATAATTAGATATAATACAATTTATTTTTAGGTGTTTACTTATCAATGATTACAAATATATTTGTTCACTAGTAAAATTATGTTTAAAATAATAAAATAATTGCAAAACGTCAATAATATTGATTTAATAGAGCCATAGTGTTAGGAATTTTGAGAGTGTTTACTAAAATTTTATACTAAATATTACATATTTCTCATTAAATCTGTAAATATTGCATTTTTAATTTAAAGGAAAATTTAAGTTTTTTAATATATTAATTTTATACGTAAATTCCTTATATATTTATTTAATATAATAAGTTATAAATCATCAATTTTTTAAATCAAAAACGGGACACAACACATCAAAATGATTAAAATTCTTACTATGTCCTTTCCAACTCTCTTATTTGCTTAAAGTACATTTTAATAATGCTGATAATAATAAGGATAGCAAACTTCAGCTGTCAATTGATTTTCAGTTGTCAAAGTTGTGTGTTTACGTCTAATGGATTCATCAACATACACTTCTTTCATTAAGAGAAAATGGCCGCAAAAAATATTCTTATATTTAAGTTTATATTTAATCCAAAAGTCTTGAAGTGGCATTTTGTGACAGTTTTGAGTGGGATATCTCAGCAGTGCTTCTTGCAGCTAAGGCTTTAAAATTTCACTTGCAGGAAGGAAAATTGTCTTTTCTAAGCTCTCAATTCAGGCTTTAATTAATAAAAAGTATTCCTCTACTTCCGAAGAAGTTTCTTATAAAGAAACTATTGATCATCTTATTGAAAATGGGGAGAAAATTATAAAACAAAAGTCATGTTGAAGATACCTGGCAATGAAGAAGTGAATGCATTTGCAAAGTCAGATTTCATTTTGTCGAAACGCATATCTTTTCTCCACTTGAGAAACTATAAATCATTGTAAGACCAAATTTTTTAATCAGAAAACTCCGCGGTTCTGAAACTGTTGCTTCGAAAAATCTCTTACAAGATAAGAACAGTTACTGTTTTTATATGCTGACAGGCAATGAATTTCTACACGGATATCACTGTATCAGTGTATACGAAAGGATCACTCTTTGTAAGTTAGGATGGTTATTTAAAATGAGCAGGGTAATCGTATTTGCTTCAAATGAAAAGGTATTTAAACTAAAGATACCTTTTTTGGTATTTTGCGTTTATATTGGACAGCAAGACAACAAACAACCAAACTGGGCAAAGAGCGAAAAAGAAATATGTAAGAAAATAGAATTAATTTGTTGTGTGATATATATGATCGTGGGACACTTCCTCTGTATCCATCCGCTTATGTTATGTGTACAGGATTGGAATTCTATATGATGCATGTACAGGCTTGGAATTCTAGGAAGTTTTATTATTGTCATTTGCGTTTAACTTTTCATGTAATTTTACCATTCATAAGAGTTTTCTGTAGTTTATAAGGTCTAATAGATCATGAGCAGCAAATACATTTGAGAAAATAAATATTACCACATAAATAAAGCTTAAGGTTTGACATGTTTTGAATATTTTTAATTATTTGACTAGATTTGGGTAAAATATCCCAGTAATATATTAAGTTTTTTTTTGTGGTATGCCTGTTTAGGCAATAGGGGTGCGATTGTTCCTGTTTTTCAGTGGCGCCATCTATGGCCAGGTATTCGACTTCTGCCACGTCATTGACACAACCACAACCCGTTTATAGGGCGGGTCACATTCACACACAAAAGAAAAAAGGACATAGAACACACAGAGAGAGAAGGAAACATCCATTCCCTGCCCGGGATTCGAACCCAGGATCTTTCTGATACAAGGACAGTTCCCTGCCCCCTACAAAGGCCAGTCGGTAATATATATATATATATATATATATATATATATATATATATATATATATATATATATATATATATATATATATATATATATATATATATATATATATATATATATATATATATATATATATATATATATATATATATATATATATATATATATATATATATATATATATATATATATATTAATATATATATATATATATATTAATATATATATATATATTAATATATATATATATATATATATTAATATATATATATATATTAATATATATATATATATATATATATATATATATATATATATATATATATATATATATATATATATATATATATATATATATATATATATATATATATATATATATATATATAAATAATTTTTTGGGTACCATTATAACATACTTGCGGAGTATTCCAAATTTGTCTGCTGCATGAACGCTTTATATTTTAAACACTACAAGTATAATAATATTGAATGGCGCGCTTTTTCAATCATAGGCGTAAAATAAATCGGATGTAGTAACCTAAAAGTCAAAGAGGATTTTTAACCCCTAGCAACACTTGGAATTAGCTTGCTGCGGTTGCCCGTCCATAGTAGAGTATAAAATAAATGTTTGAATTAAAAATATTAAGTATTGTGGTGCTGTATATCAGACTATAATAGCAGAATACAGAACTGGAATACAATGAATGGTTCCTATTTAGAATTTATCTAAAGTGTTGAAAGTAATTGTTGAAACTTTAATTTTGATAGCAGATTAATTTAATTTCTATTCTACTTTTTATTTGATCTTTAATTTTCATTTTGCGCTATTCACGTATTACTGTTCTTAATTAAATAACTTTTATAACCATACTCTACCAGAATTATTGAAATCCTTCCTATTTCCTTCCAAATTGCCTCATCTGATTCATGCATATTTAAATAAGAGCGAAAACAATAATGAATGAAAACACCGTTTAGAGTTGACAAAGTCGTGTGTACAGTCCGCAAAAAAAAAAACGAATCACCCTGAATAACTTTCGTTCTAATGATCGGATTTTCACGAACTAAGTGTCAATCTTAATGGTTCCTGGGGGTGACCTCAAATATGCTAATTAATTAGTGCTAACTATTAATTAAGTTACGAAATCAGACACAAAAACGTACTTTCTCTGAATAAACATGCATTTTTTTTTACATATTTGGATTTCTTATCTTCAAAATATAGGGGGTAGCCGCAATCTGGGAAATGTGGTCCCCATAGTTTGGTCAGGAGAGCGATTCAAAGTTCGTACCCCTTAATGTTAATTTCGCTTTTTGCGTTTTCAGTCATATTTTCAAAACTAATGAAGCAATTCAAAAAAAATTGCACCCACTCATAAAACTCATTTACCCAAAGATAATTTCATGCAAAAAATAATTTTTAATAATTATTTATTATTTTTTATTATTTAATTAAAGTGATGATGAAAAAATATTGAATTATAAGGTATGAATTTTTTTATACCATATTAATCTACATATTTTTCAATTGAAAAATCTAAAGTTTCAACTGTTTTTATTTATTAGAAGCTGAGAAAAATTAAAATTAATTATTTTTAAAAAAATAATTTGGCGACAATAAAGAAATAACCAATTGGGGCGATTAATATTAAAATGTGATAAACTTGGCAGGAACTTGACTTCGCGCGCGTAGCGTAAAATTTCATTCATATTTTTTTCGCTAATAATCGGTTGCTAATCTTTTTATTTTTATTTCTTTCACACTATAAAATACGATGTTTCTTTTTTAGTCATTTAATAATTTATTTGCAATTTAGTAAAGAATTTTGAATAAAAAACACTTTATTCAACAAATGTCTAGTTTTAAAAAAGCGTGCTTCTGATAGAATACACCAGATTGTGCTTATTTAATGTGATTATTTTTTATTCTTTTTATTTTGTTTTTCAATAACTGATACAATTTCAATAATATACATACGTATGCATAGATTTGGAATAATATATTTATCAATTTCTTGAATATATATTTTATAAATATTAATAAAAATACGTAGTCAACATTTTTAAACATCTCTCACAACATCGCAAATTTCTCAACATCTTATAGGGTAAACTAAACAATGCAGGAACACTTAAGCTTAGCTTGCCTTTAAAAAAAATTCATAAAAATTTCAAAATTTGTAATTTTAGCTAAATGATGGTTTCGACATCTTTGTTATTAAATGCAAATTATGTAAAAAAAAGTTAGATAACTTACATAATATTGTTTTAAGCTTTTGGTGGTTTAAATAATAAGTAGTAAGATGACCAAGTGAAGGAACAGTTCTTACCAGTGAATAAACACTAAATTTTCCAGAGAATGAACACTTAATTTTGATAATGTTTGATGCTCGTTAGGAATCCATAGGCCGCACAAATGTCTAAAAACAAGATTTTTCTTGGAATTACGACATATAACCATAGTTAATGTGGAAAATTTTACTTTTTTTTCAGTCATGGAATGGAAAGTAAAATATGTTTGAATACATAATTTAAAAAAAATGTTTTTCATTTTTTTCTCACAGTTTAATAGTCCGTTCTAAATTATGAATGTTTATCATTGTGTAATCTGATGATGTTTTTATTATTATTATAATTCGATCATTTTTTTGTTTAATCTTTTCCTCATATTTTTTAAGCTTTTTTTAAAATCTTTTTAAGTATTTTTTTTCTCTTCGTCATGAGTAATTTATATCTTTTTCTTTTGATTTAACCTTCCTCTTTTTTCCAAATTTTTGGCCAATGTAAATGTATCTTCGAAATTTCTTTTGATTTTCCAGTTCCATTTCCAGAATTCCTCACTGGATAATAAATGAGAAAAAGGAGTTTCGAAGTTTGAGTAAAACCCATCTTATATCTAGTAGTTACTTATGAAACCAATCGTTTTTGCAACTAACAATGCCTCAAGAGGACTTATCTCAAAATCGGTTTTCAAGATACTTTCATTATTAGTGTTAGTTGTCTCAGCTTCAGAGCCAAAATTTGATTATACAATTGTTCTTTTTGAAATAAATTCTTCAATATTGAGAAAAGCGCAGGCTATTGGATATTTGGGAGATTAAACTTTTCTGTCAATGTTCCTTCAAAAATTTGCAACATAACTTGTGAGATTTCCTTCTCAAGCTTCTGAAAAAATAGCGCATCGTTATTCTCGAAGCATGTGTTTTGTTGATAAGTTGTCTTGATCATTAACTCTTGGTGTCTGTTTTGCATGCATTTGTTACAGTCAACGTTTTCTACATCGAATGAAAAAATATCGCATTTCATAAAAGCATTTTAACTTCATCAGTTGATGCCTCAAATCTTATTTAAAAATGGATGTAAAATTTTCTAGACATATTGTTTTACAATTCTTTTGTTTTCAAGATCTAACGAGATTTCCAAGAATTACGTAGAAAACTAAACCAGAAATTTTGTTTTGAGGAACAAAACTTGCTCAGTTTCAAATTGATATGAGATTTATACCTATCCAGAAGAAGCAAAATTAGGAATTTGATTGCATTTTTAATTAGCCATGGGTAGAAACATTTGCAATATATTTGTAAAATGTTGCTGCGGTCATCGTTTCATTTCATGAATAGATTTTTCCAATGAAATATGTAGCAGGGACTGATTCTGTAATATCTCTACGAATTCTTCTGTAAGGAAAAACTACCAATGGAGGTATTTTTTCTTTCCTAGGTACTTTAGAATATAAATCCTTATAATTTTTAAGGCCGCAGATTTTTCCCGTTTAAGGGGAACTCTCAACTCTTATTTTTCAACTCTATTCAACTCTTGTTTCATTCGCATTGTAAATGCAATCACTTTATAAAAGGATGCCAGGGCTACTTCCCTCCTAAATATTCTCTGAAGTTCTTAAAACCAGTATTTCGAATATTATTCTCTAAGGGAAGTTTTGCCTTTTGAAATTATCTTCGCATTGCACTGAGTTATCGGTGGATGTCACCTTAAAAAAACTTCACCCATTTTTCACCTAGATAATTGTCTTTAAATCAATTTTTCCTACCAGTTCCCGTTAGGACATTAAAGACGACAATAGGATAATAATTTAGCTAATTATTGGCACAAAATCCTGCAAAGATTCCATTCAAGCTTTTATTATTATATTTAGTTGTTATATTTAGTTAATAAACATAGTTTGTTAAGGAGTCTAAGGTATGATGTAATAACTAATCACTACATTTATAAAGATAAATAATAAATTAATTATTATTATAATTCTTTAAATAAATATAGCAATTAAATTTGCATATTTAAATGAAATAGTTATAGGAACTATTCATACAACATTTAACTGAATTTTAGGAGTCCTCTATGTCGCTGAACTACTAATTATCCAAGTAAAATCATATTTCACACATACTATTCATTCACTGGGAAATCTATTCTCAGTGAAGGAACATGCCTCTTCCTTCACTGGTTAGAAGTTGTTTTTTTTTATTTTTAACATAATTTTGATTTATAATATGACAAAAGGTACAAGAAAATTAAAATTTTTCTTTTATTTTCATTAACTTGAAAAAATCCCAGTAAAGGAACACTTGTTTATACATTGGTTTTTCATTGTTCTGTAATCCAGTTAATAAACACCCCCTAATCTCAGTACTTGCTTATGTTATGATGCTTAAAATAAATAAAACGTAACTTCAATGACCATATTTTGAATTCTTTTTTTCACAATGAAAAGAAAAAGCATTATTATATGCAATTAATTGTAGTTTAAACGGATAACAACAAACACTGACCTTATAATTTTGTCAAAGAAACAAGGCGTTGAACAGATACTAACAAATTCAAAACTTTTTCCAGAGAAGACTCAAAGACCAGATAACTAAATGCATTGTTAAAGGACTTCCTATTGTTAGGTAGTAAGCTACTCTTACCAATCAATCTATATTAAAACGTTTAAAATCTTATTTCTAAGAAATATCTATGAAATGCTCCTTCATTTGTTGGTTTACCCTATATCATCCTAATCTTAAAAGAAATTTCCGGAAGTGTATCGCAGAACTATTTTACCAACTATTTAATAAAATTTTAACATTTTAAAATTCTTATTCTTTTCCATTTTACGTTTATTATTTCTTCATTAATATACTAATAATTTTTTTAGAACTTTAATTTAGATTTTCTTTAATTTAGGTTTCCTTTTCAAATTATAGTCAAGTTTTTTTTAAAGAATTATTGTCTGCTAGCTAAGAATAAAACCTTGTTAAGAAATTAAAAACATTCAGCTGTTTAAAATTATTTAATGCAAAACAGCTGATTATTTACTTAGCATACTATTTTTTTGAAAAAAGAATATAAATTATTGATTGTCTTCTTTTTTTTGTTTCTTGTGACTTCAACTTAGATTATCTAAAATAGTGTTGATGTTTTATAAGTCACTACAAAGTGGATAAAGATACCGAACAAAAAAAGCTGTGGAATACGTAACCAATTTTTTTAGTGTCTTAAAATATCTCAGTATCTTAAATGTCGTCCTACTATCTTAGTTGTGAAATTAAATTTTTAATTATCTGACCACGTGTGATTCGCTAATTATTTCATAATATCTTTTACTCTTTATGATACCAAGTAGATTTTTTTTCTGATAATATACTAAACTATTTAGTTTAATTTTTTACTTTAGCATGATTTCCAAGATATTATTGTAGTATAATTTGTTATCAGGAAAATGCCTTATTTTGTTAATCAGGAAATACTAAAAATTGAAATTTGTAAGGATTCCGAAGGTGTGCACACAATACACAATTTCCGACCTCATTTTAATAAAAAAGAATTTAAAAAAAAACGTGGCAAGTAGGCTAACATACTTTTTACAGAAACTGTGAAAACTAATTTTTCCTATATTTCGTCAAAAGAGGATAAGAATGATATTGCTCCAAGGGACCTACTCAATAATTTCGCTACTTCCAGAATGAAATCTGTTTGATCGAAACATATTATTCCTTGAAAATTACACGAGGGAAAAATTAACTTTTATTATTTATCTAAGCTTATTCCATTTATTTAATGCTAGCGGTATTAAGGTTAAGGATATGCGTCGGAAGCTCCGTTTATTATTATACTATAAATGCATTAAATCATGTAGCTTGAATAATTTATTTTAAGTAAATTATTTAATAATTTTATGCAAATAAGGGTGTAAAAATAAACTCGATCGAAATACTCCGAAAGTATACCCTGAAATATATGTAGAATAAACTTTGGAATCGATATATAAAAAATACCTTTTCAAACAACCTCGAGTAGGACGGAAACGCTAACTTGTTTAAAAAAGTTGTCCTTGTTACTATTTAATTTCGATTCCTGGTACTAGGGGACATTCCATTTTCACATTCGACTTTTGAAATTTCAATTGTAAACGGAATTTTTCTATGACCTTAAACTAAAATGTTAAGGCTTGCAGCAAAAAAAATAAATTTTTTTTTTACTGCATTAATTTTTTTACAAAGTAGTGAATTATTATTTTTTCAATCTAAGAACCTGTGCCTATAACATATGTAAAACTTATTTTAATATCGAGTGAAATAATTTAATATGTTGTGTAACTAAATGGATAATCCCAAGAAACTGAATCGAAAATATAAAAACTTCATTGATTTAAAAAAATAATAGATGATAATAATGTTTTGAGCGTCCAATAATAAAAGTCACAAGTTATCCATGCCTGACAAGTCTTGAGAATGGGCGATTATATTTGAAAACTCGAAACATGTGGACTTTTACCTCCCTCTTCATATGTTTTGAAGCCAGTTGAGTTTTTATCGTCAATTATACTGTTTGGGTCTTGTCTTGATCATTATTTTGATAAGGATTTTACACTAGTTAAAGTAAACATATGCATTTTAATATTTTATCAGGATTCATATGGTCTTTAAAAATGTAAGAACATCAATATTGTAAAAGTTATATTTAACTTAAAAATTAACATTTTGACACCAGATATTTTGAGTTAATGAAATTAAATATTTTATCTCTTAAGTTTTTGTGCCCCCATTTCAGTATCTTAAGGATCTTACGAGCTCTGTTTAAAAAGAGATCATCAGATATATATAAGAAAGTAAAAATAACCATAGTAGCAGTATTTGGTGGTAAATGTAGCTTATCGTAATTGAAGAATATGCTGTGCGACATTCTATGGTGAATTTGCGAACGTATAAGTTTCAGAATGTATCGAAACATGAGGATGCTATTTGCTAATCATCTTTATCCAAAGGAAACGATGTAACCTAAATATCTAGTAGAATGAAGCGATTTTTTAAGCAATGAATCCTACAATTTGCAACATATTATTTCAATATCTTATTCTTAAACATAACATATTTCAATCTTTTTAAAATGCCACTAAACATTCAGCAATTCCTTGAGTTATAGAAAAAAGAAATATCGTAAATTATAGAAAGCCTTGTGAATGTGCATTAAAATTATTATACAATCTACATTTTATTTTTCAAGCACTTTTTTTTTCTTCAAATTTTCTTGCCTAGAAGACTCGATTAAAACTGTAAAAATGATTATCCCTAAAATTTTGTATATAGCTATAATAAGTTATGCTCATTTTATTTTAGTATAAAATCCTCGAATAAATATAGTAAAAACAGTGTAATCTAAACAATATCAGATAAAAAGTTCATGTATTTAAATTCTAAAAACTATCATAAATAATTTATAAATCGATTCAAATTTACTTTTCAAAGGAGATTAAAATAATATTTTTTTTGCTTTTTGGACAGAAATCCCCTAAAAAAATTGTTTATGGCATGAAAACTTCGAGATATTTTCTATTAACAATAAATTAAGCCCCTCCGAGCAATCACTGAACATTATTTCAATTTTTTTACTATCAGAGTTTGGTTGCGTAGCAACCTAGTAAAATTAAGCACTCCTCTTTTGAATTAGTCAATGGGTTATCTTAAAATATTTATTTGCGCAGGCGACTTTTTTTGGCGGTTTTCTGGACTATCGCCAAATATATAAACATTTATTGTGGCCCAATTTACCACCCAATTTTTTTAAAATTTTGTCTACCCCCACTAATTCAAGAGTCTAGATTCCAAATATGTAAAAAAAATTATATGTTTATTCAGAGAAAGTACGTTTTTGTGTCTGATTTCGTAACTTAATTAATAGTTAGCACTAATTAATTAACATATTTGAGGTCACCCCCAGGAACCATTAAGATTGACACTTAGTTCGTGAAAATCCGATCATTAGAACGAAAGTTATTCAGGGTGATTCGTTTTTTTTTTTGCGGACTGTACATTCCTAATGGATTCATCAAGAGAAATGCCCACAAACATATATATTCGCATATGCAAGCAAATAGAGTTAATGTATTGTGTGGTATGTATGATCTCAATCTAGAAGTCTGTTATCAAGTCTCTGGAGGAATAAGTGGCGGAGTCTAACTGTCTGGGCCTGGATTGTGTCCCATTTACTCTGTAAAGATATTATTTCGCCTAACAATCACAAATCACAATGATTATGTCGACGAATTAATTTTGAAGGCTTGGGCAAATCAATTCACACCAAAAGTGGAAGCGATATGGATTCGTGGTAAAATTCAGGCTTCGTTTGAAACCTTTGTCATGGTAACGACACTCCGCATTCGCCGAAATCTTTCAAGTGTGAAAATTGCTTTCAGAGTGCTTTAATGAAATAGGTTTGAGTTTACAGAAGAGTTTAAAATGAATGTTTTAATTTAGGTAGTGAAGTATTATGTTGTTGTTGAACATCAGACTGTAATAGCAGGACACACAACTGGAATACAATTAGTGGATGTATTTTGGAATTTTGCTAAAGTGATAAATTATTAATAGTTTCATAATAATTGTAGGGTAATTTGCAGATTTTAATATCTTTTAGTTGATGTTATGCTTTTATTATGCAACACGTTTAATAATTTCATTTCACATATATAATGATGATAAATTTTTTTGTATATATGTTTGAATTGTATCATACTTTTATGAAATTTTTAAAATTGCATTCTTGCTTGCGTTTTAAAACACTTCAAGATCTGTAACATTCAAAATTTTTAAATGGAACGTTAGAGCATAAATTGAAAAGTCTTTTCTCGTAAAATGACAGATGACTGTATGGAAAATCAATTGAAGAAAAATTAATGGAGAGAGAAATGTAGGATTTACTTCCTTTTGCTTAGGAAACAATTTTCATTTCTTCGGATTTTTTTAAAGGTTTTTTTTAACTGAAATAACTATGAAACGCAACTTTTCACTTCATGCTTAACTATCCCAACTGGATTATTTGTATGGACGTCTTTAAAATATTTTCTGGGACTACACCACGTTGATGTTCCATACATACTTTGAAAACATTGTTTCATAGTTTCCACAGTTATCACCATTTTTTGATTAAATTTTACCACCCTCAAGTGAAATTAGAAGAAAAAATAAAATAGTAAGAAGAAAATATAAAATCGTAAATTTCAATGAACAACCTCGTCTCAACTTATTTTTTTTTAAATATTAAAAATAATAAATCTCTATAATGCATCGAGAAAATTACACATTGTCTTTATGGAATATTCAGTCAGTAAAGATCTATGTGAAAGTTATTTAAAAAAAATATTACTAAAGGAATTTGATAGAAAAATCAGATTTTAAAAGTTAAGACAAGTTATTAAATTGGAAAAGTCTTAGGGACAAAATTTTTTTATCCAATAATGAAGTGCGCCTTGATTTGTAGTAAAATTTAGCTTTTAAGCAAAAAGGAAAAAAAAAAATATTTATTAAAGATGAAAAATAAAGCTTTATATACCAAACTTATTATTTTCTAGTTTGGAACATTTTCTTATTTTCTTTATTTAATTTTTTTTTATAAAAATATATATTATAATTGAAGCGGGAAAAAAAAATATTATAATTGAAGCGGTCAGTGTTAAAAGGGGTATGTTACAAATCTGCACTTTCAAGAAAAACCAAACAAATTGTGCCAATTGTGAAAAGATTGTTTTAGTTGCTTTCAAATTGTTGGATTCTCCTCTGTAGGCAGTCGGGAAAATTACTCAGTTTTTGATAATTCTTGATTCATATTCCAAAACCAACAAAAAACTTATTTTCGTGAAAATTTTACATGCTGACATTGAAAAATGTTAGCATTGACTGCTTCAATTACAGAGAATATGAACAGAATTATACTGACGACTGACGTTAAAACGTCAATGAATCTCTTATTATTTTGGCTTAAAAAACTGAATGTTCGTAAATCAATATAAATCAACTAAATGCAAAAATTTACGTTAATATTAAAGTCAAATTTCTTGAGTCTAGAAAGCTCTACAAGTTACAAATTTGTGAGTTTAAACTAAGTTTTATTATAATTAATAATCTTATATTGAGAACACTGTACAAACGTAATAAATCATCAAAAGTTTGCGTAAATAATTAGAATATATATGGATACAGTGATGAAAATTAATCATAGTAACTAAGTTGCCATTATATTTTATTGTTTAACTTTGAATTATCGGAAAAAAACAATTATTAGCAAGTTTTAACAAAGAAATGTGTAGACTTTTTAGTGTTGAAATTTCTATAGAAAAGAAAAAAAATTGGGCATTAATTATACCTTAATTTAATTACTTAATTATGCCATTAATTATAATTACATACGGTAAATATCTGTCTTTGTTAAAAGTGATTGCGTGTGAAGGAAAAGAAGATAATAATCTAAGCTTATGTAAAATTAGTATAACTATATTTTTTTGTTCGAATACATAACCATGAAACAATTTTCAATCGTATATTTCATACATATACAGCCGTTTTAAAGAGTGATTTAAATTAAGATAGTGCTTAAATCAATATATTTCTAAATTATTTAATGCATTCAATGTAATTATTTTCTATTTAATGCTTAGTTACTGATACTTTCAATAAAAATAAAGAACGCATAATTTTACGCAAATTATTATAATTATAAAAGTATTAATAATTAACAACAAATAATATAATATAATATAATCTCTTGTTGATTTTATCTTTTTGTGTTAAATAAAAAGATGGCTTCACAAACTTTTTATCAGAGAAAACCCATACCTTCTTTTTCAAATTATTGTTGGTTTTTTCCTACTATATATACTAATTATATTTTATATAGTTGCGATTAAATGTTGTAGATGGCAGCACGTTGGAAATTCAAATCATTAAATTTACCATTCAGTCAATCGTATAACATGCTGCCATCTATCGTCTTGCATTCAACAAGTGGGCATTTTTAAAAAAAGTATTTTTTATTTTAATAAAATAAAATGATAAATGTTCTTTATTTTAAATTAACCTGCTGTGAAGCATAAAAGGAGAAATAATGAAGCAAGATTTTATGGCGCTTTTTGCTGAGTACTATAGGAATATTATTGCATTCTCCTTTTTTTTTAATAATTCAGCTCCTTTTTTAATTGAAAAAAAAATAATTAAAATTAAATAAATCTAAATAACGAACTAAATGTAACTTTATTAAGGCATTCTAATAATTCATAAACTATTCTAAAAAAACTTAACTCATTAAATAAAAATGTAACTTCATCACATAATTTTTAAAACGGAATGCATATATTATTGTTCTTTCAAATCAATAAACATTATAAATGTGCAAGTAAAAAATTAGTTAGACTTACTCAATATTAAGAAATGCTCTTAGAACATACATTAGCTATTACATGTTGTTTTCTATAACCATTATTGAAAAAAACAGTTATTGGTTCAAAAATATTTAAAAGCATTTGGGTTTGTAAATTGCAAGATGCCATTATTTTCGTCTTAGAAGGGAATAAAATGTTTATGTTGCATAACAAAGGAAATGCCATTTGTAAATGCATACTTTCTAATCCCTTAAATAATCAAATCCAGATGTTATTTTCCTCGGATATTATTTAAATTCTTTTTGTATTCTACGCAAAGTTGCCATCTCGAAAGAAATAATAAAACTGATTTTTTTTATTAGTATTATTTCCGAAATATGTATATTTAAGAATAAGTTCACTGAAATTTATTTGTAAAGGAAAAAAAATAATGAAATTCGACTGAATATAAATTCGGAAATGTAGGATTATTCAAAATGTGAAAAAAAAAGAAAAAACATAATATGTCTTTAGCAGTCAACTTTTATATAATTCTGAACTTTTATGGTGCTTTCTAAAATGTATTTAATATCGCCGAAACAAAAAGTGTAGAATATTGAAATACATTCAGAAAGAAGAGAACTGCTACTCCATCGTTGAATTCTTCAGCTCATTATGCAGTGAGTCTGCAAATGGTGCATTTTTGTGGTGCGTTCGTTGCTCGAAAACCATGATTCACTTTTATCCTCTGACAGTTAAAAAATGCAGCATGACTTTAGGACACTTTGCTTATAATTTAATTTGAACTTTTTGCTAAATGTGTACTAAAGCACCTTGCCTTAAAACAATAGTAAGCAACAACAAAAAAATGGTTTTCCTTTTTTTTAAAATTTAGTTATGTAAAACTCGGGAACAACGATAATACGAACAGAAAACTAATTTGAATAAAATGTTTTAGAACATTTGATTAATTTTTCAAGCAAACTGAAGCGAAAATTTTGAATAAAATGAATTGCACAGATGATAACTCCATGTAATTTGTGCTTTCAAGAAAATTTTATTCAAAAATAAACCTTTCGAATGCTATGAATTGAGGTGATTTTGTTCAGACATTTATTCGCGTGTTACTGCTCTCACAGTTAAAGATATGAAAATATTTTATGGGTTTAAATAATTGATATGTTATGCTAAATACACATTCACTGCATTCTCTTTAAGGAAAACGAAGTAACCCGAGTTTGCAATAAATGAGTATCAATAAGAGGTTTGTTTAAATATAAAGATAATAAGTGAAAGTACGTTATGTAGGAGGATATTTGGAAAAACAGTGAAACGAGATCTTGAGAAAGTGTTTTTTTTCTAATCCCGTTATCTGAAAATATCAAATTGATTTACTATCTTTGCCCATGAGAATAAGTAATAAATTGCTTCATTAAAACTTGATTTTCGTTCAAGGTGTCACTCATACTAAATGGACAAAATATATGTTTTGTTAATGGTACCACAAAGGTCAAATAGAAAACTTCTTAGATTTACAATTTGCGTTAATTATTACCACATCATTAAAAATTCCAAATTTAATTACGGTATAAAATACAGCCACTTTGGGTGTATCATCCGTTAAATCCATTTTACCACAATATCCATTTTTACTGTAAAATAATATAGTGTAATTTTTACACTAATATTACAACTAAATTAAGAATATGAAAAAAAGTAAAAGTAATTAAATGTAATTTTAACAGTAATTAAAAGGTAAGTTAAGGTAATTTCATAAATATGTGCGGTCGGAAAAATTCAAGCAATAAGTTTTCCCTCCTCCAAGAATTTAAATTATTGAGATTTACAGAAACCAGAATTCAACAATACTAAGCGTCAATTATTTTGAATTCAATAACTCAAATTGATTAATTAGTAAAAGAATTTATTCATGAAATATAATTACGGTGGAATTGTAAACATTTTAATTAATAATAAGGATTTGATTGGATATGAGGGACATTTTCGGGAATTTAGAAACATCAGCTTTAAAATAATCAGCTTAGTAATCCAATATGTCTAATGGATTTATATCCTCGCTTTACAATTAGATATTTTCGGTATGCTCTTCGTCTCTGCTGTTACTCGTACAAAATGGACAAAGAATTATTCAGAGGCGTCTTTATTTTTCCTTCTAATCATTTAGGGTTAAAGCAACCTTAAAATCAATCATCGGGTCTAATAGCCTACCGGGGACATTTTAAAACCTATAGTCTCTGCTATATTTAATCGACTTTAATGTAGGCTATTAAAGTTAAGGAACAAAGCATTTTATTAATCTTTTATGCCATAGAGAACAATTTATTCTTCTCTATGCTATAGAGAACAATTTATTACGAAATTAACCAATTTCTGTTTTTGTTTTTTTTAATTAAATGAAGGAAATAAAAAATTGTGTTTGCAATATTCAAGTGAAAATGGGGCAGCTTTTAACAATAAACAATTTCTTCGGTTTTTTTTTTACCTGTCATTTATTTCCGATTCAGAACAGCATCATGTTGATAAAGTTATTATTATACTCCAATATTTACAATGTTTTAATAAAAAACATATTGTCTAATTTTAATGCGTTGCATTAAACTACCTTTTTTGATATTATCACGCGAAAACTCGTAAAGAAAGTTTAAAAGTTAAACTTTTACAATCGACTTAAAAACGAAAACTAAAAGAATTTTTTTTAGTTCCAGTTTTGGTAATCATATAAATATAATTGCCAAAATTGTACTTATGATCCGCTATTTTTGAAAGTGGATTAAATATATTAGATGCTATTAGTCATTTATTTATTTTTTTACGATTGACTTTACGACTTTATTTTTTACGATCACCCAAATTGACTAACCTTCACCAATACTTTTAAATTCACTCAAACACTAAACCTTAAAAGCTTTGGAATTATACCACTTAACAAATAGACTTATTAAACTTTCAAAAATGATGGCGCCTTTAATAATTTAAACGAGGCATTCGTATATACAGAAAGAACTGACTTCAGAAAAAAAAAACATATGCAAATAAAACGAAGAAAAAATTTACGCAACAAGAATAGTTAGTTAAACAATGAAATAAATGTATAAAAAACATATTTTAAAAAGATAAGTAATGCATATTTAATTAGTTTTGAATCATCGTTTTATGTTGCAAGAACATCAATTTTGTATAAGTGTAATTCTCCAAAGTGTGAGCGGTTAAATAGTTAATTATTATCTATCTCGTAAACAAAATTTAGCAAGCTGTAACTGTTAACTAATTAACCACTGTCATACATGTAAATCGTTTAAATAGTAAAATGTGACAATGAGATTTATAAGCTAAATTTTCGACGCGAATGAATATATATATATATATATATATATATATATATATATATATATATATATATATATATATATATATATATATATATACATACATATATATATATATTTGGTATTACAACAATAAAAATCATGTAAATTATTTTAAATATTATATAATATGCGAGCGAATTTCATTTCAAATTGCTCTTTGTATACCCGAAATAAATAAAGATCGCCTAAAAGTAAAGTAAAATCCTCAAAATTATATGATGCGTGAAGAGGTATGCAATGGATCATTTGATGAACTGAGCAGTTAAGTGAATTCACCATCTGACCTTAACCACGATGACATTACTGGAATTTTAACCGCATGGAAGTCGTTAAATATATCAGAGAATAATCCAGGATGAGTAATGCTCTGAATAAAGTAGTATTACCCATTGATTATCTATTTTCAATATTTAAAACTAAAAATGAGGTTTTTGAATTATTTTGAGAAATATGTAAAAAATTATTAGCCTCCTTAAATTGACAAACTTAGGGGAGAAAAAAACTTATCATATTTTGTCTTTAAATTAATTTTTATGCTCGACGTTTGAATTCGGCAGCTAGTCTTTCCCTGTGAAAAATCCCGGAACAAATTACAGTATAAAGTACCGGAACTTAGGGTGCATCATCCGTAATATCCATTTTACCGTGAAATCCATTTTTACCGTTAAATATTTTTTGTGATTTTTACAGTAATATTAATTTAATTGCAGTGATTTAGTGATTTTATGCTATTATCTACTGCGAAAATTATGATGTATAAGATTTTTTTTTGTTCTGTAATGTGTTTCGGTAAAATCGAATTTTGATGTAAAAATTACCAGCACTCTGAGTGCTGCTACTTTTTATTACAATTTGACCTGGATTTTTTACAGAGTAGTTTTGAAATAATTTTTGGTGTATGGATATGCTGAAACTGAATTAAATGCTTTTTATTGTAATAACGACGAGAAAGAATTGCTGTAAAGGGTGAAAATAGTTTTAAAGAATTCATATTATATTATTGATAAATTTTATTATAATTTTTTTTTTTTGGAATATTGCGAAGAAAATAAGAAAATACGATTACATTTTTCAATTCACTTAATTTTCATTTAAATATATAGCGAATAGTAAATGCATATTTCTTTAAAATTGTGAACTATTTCGTTTTTTCTCTGGTGTTTGAATAAAATAATTAAAATAAGGAACAATGGAAATATCAAACAAATATTAGGCCATTAATCGGATGTAAGTATAATATATTTTATCTCAATCATTTTCAACTTATGCATGCGCTAAAATCAGCTCTAGAACTATACTATGTGTCGTTACAGACTGTGATTGTCTGACACAAAACTCAATTTTAAAACTTACATTGATGAAAGAACCGAATGAAAAATTTTCTTCCTTCATTCATTTACTAAATAAATTTAAAACAATTAACAAAATTTATATCACTGCATATTTTCAAAATAATTAAAAGTCTTTCTTTAATTAATATGTTCGCAATTGCTAATGAAATTTAGTTGTGAAAACTCAGGGTTCTGTTAAACAAAAAACGATCATTTAGAAAAAAAATATGGGAACCACTGCCTAAGAGCTCAGTGGAACACATTTTAGAAACTGCTGCTCCTAATGACGTTCTCTAAAAAATCGGAAGGAAAAAAAAAGGATAACATTAAAGAAATAAACGAAATAAAAAAAGTAAAAAACGAAATGCGAAACTAGCCTCCCGACTACTTTTTGTGGTTCTCTAATGACATCTTTTTAGAATTAAAAGTAAATAAGTTCATAGGATAAAACGTTGGTTACTATATACGGGATTATTCATAATTCCCTCCGGGGTTTCGAAGCGTTATAGTAAAAAAACGAAGACGAATATGGCAAAAAAGAACATATGAAATTATTCCGAAAGTATTCAAGTTTTAATTTAAGCAGTTGCCGGTAGATGGCAGTAACATGAACCACTGAAGTGAGTTGCAGTAAAGAAAAATGACCTTTACAGGCGGAGGGAATTATAAATAACATTGTACTAATATATGACTCATAAAAAGCAAACTACAACCGATTTATTCATTTTGTATTTAATAACCACCTGATTTGAGTTCGATCTACATACCCAGGTTGACAATAAAGTTGGTGGCAGATAGGTTATTTGTAAATTTAAAAAATATTCAAGAATCGATTTGAAGCTTAAGCGCTAGATTAAAAATCATGGAAATATTTTATTATCAGTTACCAGTTCATGAGAGATTCCAATATACGATGTAATTCCTAAATACAATAATTTCTCTACATTAGATGTTTATGTTGAAAAAAAAAAAACTTGAAAACAGTAACAAAAATTTTATTTCTTTCTTATCGTTTAATTTTACCCTCAAATAAAAAAGAAAAAAACAAAATAATGGCTGCATTCAAAACCTTAGATATTCGAATTAAAACAAATATGTGTAATGCACTGAAAAAAAAAAACGGACCACCCTGAATAACTTTTGATCTTATTAGAGGATCTTCACGTTCTAGGACTCAATCTTAATTGCTCGAGAGGATGATCTCAAATATGCTAATTAATAAATTCATGCTATATTTTGTTTCGAAATCTGACACAAAAACGTACTTTCTCTGAATAAGCATACCTTTTTAGGCGAATTCGGATTTATGGCCACCAAAATATAGGGGTATAGTCGCAATCTGGGAAATATGGTTAGAAGAGCGCTTCAAAGTTTTGACCCATTAATTTCAATTTTACTTTTTGCGTATTCCGCTATAACTCGAGAACTGATTAAGCGAATTGAAAAATATTTTGTTCGCAATTTCATACAAATAACTTTTAGAAATTTTTTTAAAATTATTTTATTGGGACCATATTTCACAATAGATTGCGACTCCCTCTATATTTTGGAGGTCAGAAATTAGAATACATCATCAGAATTTAAAGTATCGTCTGCACTTATTAATTGACATATTCGAGGTCATCCCCTCGAGCCATTTAGATTGAATCCTAGAAGATCCGTGAAGATCATTAGATCAAGAGTTATTTAGGGTGGTCCATTTTTTTTTCGGTCCGTTCATGCAACAAAATGCATGCAAAGAAATTTTGTTATTAACAGTTGTAAAGAATTGACTCTTCGTTAGTTACTTACTAAAGCGTTTTAAGTTTAATATTTATTTTATATATGCAATACATCTGTAATCATTGTAAGTGAAAATGTCGGGATCAGGTAAATAGATTCAAAGACTATTTGATTCAAACAACATGGTTTAGAAATCCTATAAATAATAAAAACGATTTGTTCTTTTAAATCGTTATATGGATGCATTTTTAAAATTGCAAATTAATATCTTTTTAACACTAAATACATTGTCAAGTATGTGTACAAATTTGCTTATCACTGTTAAAATATTTCGGAAAAAAGCCCAGCTAAAAGTAAATGAAAATATTTTAAATACTTATTAATTATGAAATAATACAAAAGAGCTGTAATAACTTCGTAAAAATTGAAATTTTATTTGATGGCATTAAATTCTATTTTTTATTTTTCTAGGTAAGTGGTTCTGGAATTATCCTGCCCTATTATTATAATTCTAAAAATGAGTAAGTAGCTATTCACATAACTACTAGTTTTTCATATGAAAAAATCATTAAAAGAATCGTAATTTATGAACCGTTTTAATCTCCAGTTTATTTCTTTCAAGGAAAAAAGGAGTCTGGTAAAATTGTCGTTCTGTATGATAATGACATTTCTAGAAAAAAACAAAATTTCTTGTGATAAAAACCAAAATAGATGGTATTTGAACTACTAATTTGGTAATGTTTCTACTATGGTAAAGGTTTAATAGAAATTCGGGTTTCTAAAATCATAGCTCTTATAACCACGCAATCAGTAAATAATATGAAAAGGAAAATTACATTTGATTGAATAAATGGTTTTATGCCATGCTCTAAAGTATCATCATTAAATTATCAAATTTACTGAATTTTATGACATATTATTAAACCATATTTAAATGTTAACTTTAACAAAATCATTACCAAAGCACTTCGGTAAAAATTACAGTGCTTTTTGGTGTTTCCATGGAGCCAGAAATACGGTAAATGTTGCCATTTTTTGGTAGTTTTGACTATGCTTTTTCTCAATGTGTAATTGAAAATCCTGTTTTAATCTTTAATTAATTTGTAACTAACTCTAAAAATTTGCAGCACTAAATTGACTGCTTTTTTTTAAATATATATATATATATATATATATGCAGGTTGATTCTAAAAAGATGGGCAAAATTGTAGGAAGTGATAGTACACACCCAAGAAGGCAATTTTTATCAAAGAATGCATGGTCGAAAACAAAACCTAAAATTTTGTCCATCTTTTTGGAATCAATATATATGAAAAATATTTAACAAGGTTTTTATAATAACCAAATATGAAATTGGTGTATAAAATTTTTTTTAAATGAAATAGAAATAGTAACCGAGTAAAATGATTAGGCTTAAACTTTTTTCCTATTTGAATCGGGATTTAAATTTGGGTTAATACAGAAAAACATTTTGGAATCTTTTAGTTGAACGTTCTTTAACTTAGATGTAATAATATCTTAATCGTCAAAAAAATATAAAAAAATGGGTTATTTTGAGCTAAGGAAGCAGAAATTAAAGCCTCTTAGTATAAATTATTTCTTTTTTATTATATAACAGAAGCATTGACAATATTTGTTATTATTTTAGCACTATGAAAACATAATCTAGAATTTTCTGAGAATAAACAGAAATGAGGATCTCCATATATTCTCGATTCTTTGCAGACGCATTATGGCAATAAATATAAGGAAGCTTATATACCGTGATAAAAGCCCACCTCGTGACACAATCGACCGTGAAGTGCGGATATTCTTCACATAATAATAGTAATGGAGAGAATGCAAAATTATCTGTGGTTGGCGAGACAATGTTCAATAATTCAGCTGTTTTGTATGTCTGGCCAACCAAAAGAATCTTATCATTTGGATGCGTGTTGGAGAATACAGGAATGTTTGGTATTTCTCTTTTATTGAGTATAGCATCCCATTGGCTGATACTCTTAAAGTGTTGCTACTGTATGCTTATAATATTTAGAAAAATATAATACATATTTTTTGCGAAATACATTATTATTAGGTGGTAAAATACTCCCTGCTATTTTTTTAAACAGTTAGCAAGTTTCTGAAGTAATTTATAATAGAATTATTTTGAAAAGTATGATGACTATTAATTAGAGGTCAGGACATTTATAATTATACGCATTGTTTGATCTAATCATTTCACAAAAAGTAAACAGCGATGTTTCATTGTTGTAAAAAAATTTATTAAATCGTTACAAGAAATCGTTTATCAAGAGTTTCATGCAAAATTACGGCAAATTAAAAACTGGAAGTTTCTGTAAAATTACCGGAAAATATTAACAGGAAATATTAACAGGAAAATATTAACAGAACATGTGATTATAAGGAAATCACATGAGTTTACCTGGTAGTTTCCTTAATTACCATGAAACTTAATTATGTGAGTCTAAATAAGATCTCACGTGATTTGATAGAGATTCTTGTTTCTTCCGCTTCATTTTTGTAGAATTTTTTTACCTCATATGATATACATTTATAGGAGCATTTTGTTCATTTTTTTTACTTTCCAGAATGAAATTGGTGCAATAGACTTGCCTAACTTCTATCTTTATAAACATGTTTGTGAAATATATTGCATTTCCTTAGATTTACGCATCTGACATCAGTGGGTATTACTTGCTGAAACTTCGTTTAGCAATGAAATCTAGTTTGAGAACGCCGAAATGGTTTTTAATAAAAAATTTAAGATTAATTGAAATAATAACTTTACTAGATATCATTTAGAGAGTTTAGTAATAAAATATAAACAAAATTCATTCATCTTATCTTGTATAGTTTTATCATTAAAAATAAATTTATAACAGCTTTCACTTTTTACATGGGTGCGATTTAGAGTTTTTGCATATTGACAGTTTACATTACGGTGTACGCATCGTATTTTTTAATTATATATCTTTAAAGTCAAAGCAAAATATATTATTACACAAATGTAAGGACAACTAGAAAAATATTTCTTATATATTTGGAAAAAAAAATAGGAAACAGAAAAAAGAAGAAGGGAGATTGATCAAAGATTAATCAAATTCACTTTAATGCCACCGCATTTCACGGCATTTTCGCAAATAAATTTATTTTTTTCTATCACATTATATGTAATTGTTAACTACTCTTTAAACCTTTATTAATTCAGCAATCTGATGATAAATATTTTCTTTTGTTTAGCATTCTTTTGTTTTGAATGTGTTTACACAAATGCTAACGACCATTCAGTAATAGGTCATATCTTTTTCAATGGTGACATTTTTATGTTTAGCTATCCTTAAGTATTATTTCAAAATGGACACTTAAGAAGTTTCCAGAAGTTTCCCTAGACAACAGAACATAATTAAAAATTATATATTTAATATTATAACTTCTGTTAAAAGAATGCATGTTTCCGTTACAATTATATTCTGTTACCTATCCATAGTTTTAATTAATTGGTGTTTTAAATCAATTTTGATAGACCAACCCTCTAATTTTATACCTATATCATATAATGAAGTACCTTTGAATAATATAACAAACTAAATTTTGAATATAATTAAACTGATATATTTTACATTTAATAAAAGTTTATTTAAATTCTCATTTTTCTTTATATCAAAACCAGTAAGTTAAAGCTGTTGATATTTTTTTTTTGAAATTCATTTGTGCTAGTCTTTTTAGTGTAATATCATATTTAATTTATGAAGACAAATATTAATTATAAATAGAAAAATATCTGATTCACAATCTATGTCTAGACATTACCTTTCAATAAATTCTCGTCTAGACCATATGCTTATTAGTTTCATAGAACAATCTCTATAAATATTGCTTGAAATTAAAGAATGCTGTCACCTAATAATGCACGCATTTTACTAATATGCATCAAAAACACATCAAGAATACCATTTAATTCGAAATGCAAATTATTATGTTATTCCGTGTCATCGTCTTCAAAATAGAACTACAGATCGATTTTGGCGTCATAATTTTCATAATTACATTATGAAATTCTAAGAAAAGCTATCAGCTCCAATGAAAACAGAGATCTTAACTATACAGGTTTCTGAACCCTTTATGTGCATTTATATGATTGAAAATTTAAAAAGCGATGTCTCTTAAAATAATTTTCATAATCGAAATGCAAGTTTTCACGCAAGATGATGTATGGATTGATGAAAGATTGAACAATTAAATATATAATGCCACTGTCGAAATTAATTTTAAAATATCTGATTATTCTATTATATTACAAAATCAGTATTTAGATTTTTTTGAGTTCATTTACGATAAATAAAATTATTTTTAACTTGGTACTTGTTAAAGAAGAAAATCAATTTTTAGAAAAAATCGATTTAATTTTGAGTCATAGTATTCCTTGACATGCATTATACCACTGTGGATCATAATAAGAAGCAGATTAGGTGCAGTACGGTGCAATTTAGCACAATAATATATAAAATTTATCGTATATCTCGCCTGTATTATTGAAGGTAAACCGTAGCAATGTGTTATCAAGTTTTAGTAGAACGATAATATGGTTCAGCATGTCGCTATATTAAGTCTTTCGAGTATTTGAAATGTTCGATTCACTCCAAAAAATTCTAATACTGCAATTTTCAATGAATTTTAAGATATTTTGAAAATTTAAATATTTTTAACTACTTGTTTTAAGCATTTTAGGTTGTTTTTTAGGTTATTTCATTTGATTCCGAACTATACGTATCTTCTCAGAATATTTTGTCTTGCACTGATAGACTGTTCATTTCAATATTGCGGTAAAATCACCGGCAGTAGTCTGTTCATCCAATTCACCGTAACATTTACAGTAAGGAACAATTTCGGTTTTGAAACTATTTACGGCTAGTATTGTTAAAAAAACCGTGAATAAAAATTTGTACGGTTCTCAAACCATTTACAACTAGCAATGTTTCACAACCGTAAAAACGAAATTTTTCTGGACATTGAAGCTAGGTTTTTTGTTAAATAATGTGCATTGGATGGTAGAATTGTATTTTTTAAATGAACCGTGGAGTGTGGTTATATTAGTTTATCGGTTGTTTTACATACCGTAAGAGATGGGTAATGCTAGACTTTTTTCGCTAAGTAGTTTCACGGTGTTGTGTTAAGCATCTTATTCGTTAATGACAGTATTGTATTCTAATAGTCCAGGGTCACAAATTGAGGAGGAAAGGACACTGGAAACTCTTCAAGTGATTAAGAAATATTGTGATGTCTAAGTTGGGTCTCGAAGCCCCGTTCTGTAGGTGATGAGATAGACAGATTAGCACTTTCAGCTATAATATGTGCCTAGCACCAAAGAACTCAGTGGCTTCATTCGGTTGGATAAGATTTTAGTTGTTCAACCGTATTTGATTAAAGCAGTTAATAAGCGGTTTGAATACCATCTTCCGGTTATTTTACTTCTTTGCTTCAATATGTTAAAATAACAGTTAAATAAATTGTTATTGAACCTTTTCTTCCGAAAATTTTTTCTAAAAATTTGGAGCTGTGGATCTAATGGAAAAAAAAAAGATTCAATAAATTATGTTATGATTAATCGGATAATTTATTGCTTTAGTTAAAGATATAAATTTCTAAAAAGGCATAAGCATGCATTAAATGCAATGATTTAGTTTAAGCTAAAATGGTGCATACATTAAAAAGTGAGCACTAAGCATTACTCGTATATTTTAGAATACTCAGAAATTTCACTTTTTTTCTTTCTTGCCCTTTCCCAACAAATGATTATAAAAATGGAAGCTAGTTAATCCAGCTAAAACTACTCAACTCGAATATTGCATCGTAAAAATTTTAAACAGAAGGCAATGAAGCTCTTTTTCTTACGTCCAGAAGCGAAAAGTAGTAAAAAAACAGGGAAATGTAGATGTGAAGAGGGAAAAATCGCTTTTGAGATGGAGCTTGGCATTAACTCTCATTTAGAGCGTATGGAATTTCATTTTCTGGAAGTGTCTTGGTATTCTCGCTTAGTTTATTCAGAATTGGTTGTAGGAAAAACAAAAGATTTTGTTGATAAAAGACGCTTTCAAATTTCCAAAATTGTTTGGAATCTTGACGTGTTTTTTTTATTTAGGATTAACGTGATTAGTCTAAATTAAATTTCAGTACCTGGAATGAGCCGCTTTATATGTTTTATTGTCTAAATATCAACTTTAGTATTGCCATTTGGGAATTTTAGACATTCCTTTTATAGGTCAAAGCTGGTCTTTAGGTAGTAGCTATTAAACAAAAAAGAAAGGAAAAAAATTGATATGCATGAAGTTAGTGATAGCTTTTTTTATTAAAATTTTTTCTTCTTCCCAAAATAGGTTAAATGAAATACTTGCTTGAAAGTACCTAAACCTGGTTTTAAAAATGGGTGAAAAATGTCGATATAAAAACACCAAACACGTAAGTTTAATGTGCAAGAAATAATTTTTAAAAATGATAATTCTCTGTACTTTGGATGTCCTTGTTATTCTTACAAAACCAATTTTTTCTTAAAATACAAAAAAAAAACAAAAACAAAAAAACAATATAAATGTTTTTCTTTTTTCTTGTTAAACTAAAACATAGCTTGGAATCCAATTTTTTTTAATATAGTTTTATTATTTTCCCTGCACACTATAGTAACAATACAATTCTAGTATTATGCAGAGATAGAATCCTTATGCTTCATTGATGAACTAAGCTCAATAATTCACTTTATTAACTGTTAAAAAACTTTTATTTTCAATGTTCAATACATTGATTTTTTAATATTATCTCTATTGTTACTTTTGTTTTATGACAGCACCTTTTTTTGATAAATATATTTTTGTCTTATTTTCAAATATACTATATTTAAGAACGAAGTTCAAATCACCAAGTTCAATAATAAAACCAAATTGATTTTAGCAAAGTTTAACGTTTACATCTTCTTTTCATATTGATAAAATGAAGTTGCCAAAGAACTTGACTATGTTTTTTCAAACTGCATGCGTTTAATATCATATGAATGTTAACTTCTTATTACTGTTGATTATTTGACATTAAAATTACGATTTGATAAAAATTACTTAATCTGAGTAAGTTCATAGTTTAAATAAATTAGTATTTTAACCTGTACATTTACAGTCTTATTCAGATTGACATGAATTGCACTACTATACAAATTTACTTTCAAACACAGTTAATTTGAAAAACAATAAGTTATTTTATTTAATGATTAAACTTTTAGTTGAATACATTTAGAAACTTCTATAAACTAATATAATCAATTTACATTTCTTAAATTACTTCACTAAAATTCCTTAAATCGTGTACAATGCTAAGAAGCATTGATTTTAAAAATTAGAACTAAAACTACAATAATATAAACATATTTGTCTTTGTATTAACTTAATGTAAATTTTGTAAAGCAATTTATTTCTGACTATTTTTATAATTTATAAAAGTAACTTCTTTCAAAGCGAATATGTATTGTTTAAAAAAGATACTATAAGACGTTGATATATGGAAGCGGCTCAAGAAGGCGATATATCATTTTGAAGTCTGAAGTTCAAAACATATTTTATGTGAAAATCTAGGGAGAGAACAAGTGCGATATTGTTATCAGCTGAATGGGATTCAGTGGACTGGTCTTTTGTTTGACATTCTTTAGATAAGACGCAAAATCTCATCAAGTTCTTTTAGAATCTGTAATAAAAATAAATACTAGTTATACATAATATTTTCATAATTTAAATAAATTTTAAGTGAGTATATATATATATATATATATATATATATATATATATATATATATATATATATATATATATATATATATATATATATATATATATATATATATATATATATATATATATATATATATATATATATATATATATATATAGTTATAATTTTGTGTAATAAGAAAAGGAAAAGAATCTCAATTGCATAATTTTTAGAAATAAATGTGAATTGAATTTTCAAAGGAATCTATGAATTGAGACACTTGTTTTTTAGAAATTAAAAATAAATTGGTTACACTGTTATAACTTTCTATGAAAAAATGGGTAAATAGCAATTTATTTCCCTTTTGTAACAGTTTACCAGAAATTCTAGTGCTCTTATTGCCACACACTTAGTAAAAAGTACGAAACTGAAAAGTAAATTTAATCGAATAAATGGTTTCTGTGCCATGTTCTAAGGTATCATGTTAAAATTACCAAATTTTATCACATTTATCAAATTTTAAAATATTTACCAAATTTTATCAAATATATAAAACTATATTTCATTGTTAATTTTACTAAAATGATTACCAAAGCACTTCAATAAAAATTACCGAATTATTTGATGTTCTCATAGAACCAGAAACATTGCAAAAGTTTATCATATTTTGGTAGTTTTGGATATACTTTTCTTCTCAGTGTAATAGTTCAGCGTATTCCTTACCATTGTATTGCTTTTAAGTGATAAACTCAATAATATTTTTATTTAAATATTTGTATTTAAAAATAATTTTGTTTAAAGAAATATTTGATGTAAACAGAAATTTTTTTTTATTTAGTTTATATATCTTTATTACTGTGATTGAAACAAACTTTTGCTATTAAGAACATAGCGAAAATAATACAATAATGCAAGCAATAAAAGAACTACTCGAAACACAATTGGTTATCATAACAAAGACTAATTGTATCCTGAAAGTTCGTAATATAAATTTATTTCTAAAATGCAAATAAGAATAATCGTACAGGAATGTTTGAAATTTCTTTTATTATTAACAAATCAGTGTGGAAATATGAAACATTTTGGAGTCAATATCTATAAGCTAAATATATAGAAAATGTATTTTAGTATACAGAAAATCTTTCGAAAATAGTCTCTAAATTATAGTTATCTAGTAAAAATGTCTCATTTAATAAAATATTAAATTACATTGATTAGAAATAACTATTTGAAAACTCAAAAGAGTTGAATTAATTATTTGTTTTCATATTACAATTATCGTATAAAAATTAGCTATAAAAGGATCACTGAAAATAAATAAGATTTAAATATATGAAAAGTCTACACGTAAAAGCTTTATATGCATAATTTTGCATAAATTAATTAAATGTATAAAAACTATTATGAATTGAATACAAAAAAATTAATTGAATTCATAATTATTAGATGTTAAGAAAAATAATTATATGTTTGCATGCCACTGTAAAAAATATAACTGTCTCCAAATATGATTTTACACAGCCCAAAAAATTGCACAAAGGAACACTTTTTTTTCTAATTTAACAACGAATCCAGCTTTCCTTAATGATTTAAAGCGAAAAATTTGAATCTTAACTCTTGACATTGAGTAAGCTAACACCAAACTCTCGCGCTTTCTCTCTATACAGCAATCACCTTTTCTTCCAAAAACATAATTGTTGGACAGCTTTAAATATTGCCAGCATGAACTGGAAATCCAATCAATTGAGCTGGCGAGGTTTGTTGTTATCTTCTACGCTATTATTCCTTAAGTGAAATGAAAATTAACTGTGCATGACAATACCTCATTAGCCACAGCCGTGATAACTCCAGGGATATATGAATGCCACTTCCCAACAAGGTGACCAGGTTTAAATCCCAGCGATGGCTGGTTGATACGAATTGCGCTCCAAATTTGCACAGGCCATAGTGTTGACGCAAAATATCATCCGTGGTTGACTGATCATGGTTTATAGTTCAGTCAAGCTAGCTGTGAGAAATTGACTTTCTTCTTCGGTAAAGTAGTTGTATATAAGTTTAACTCAAAAAACTCTCGACGATGAAGAAATTTGTCAAGTGATTAATCAGAAATTTCCCACCTCTTCCGTATTAGTTAGAAAACAGACACGCTATGAATCCAAATTGGATTTATCATTAGATGCTAGTTATAAAATAAAAAATAAAAAATACTTGTCATTTAAACCCTGTGATATCATCAAAAACTTTATTTTGAAAGGAAATTTGTCGGCAAAACGAAATGACCCAAGTAAATAAATTTTACAAATTCTGATTTTCAATGAAAATTCGAATTTTCCTTGATTTTATCATTTCGTATGAGCTTTTTTACTTAATGATAGCAAAAGAAATGAAACGAAAAGAGAAACATCCAAAAGTAATTTATTCCGAAAAAAGATACTTAAAATTGATTTTTCAATAAACATAAAGCGACGTCTGATTCTCAAGAGAGTACAAATAAAATCAAATTTTGAAACATAAATAATGATCTTGCCTGGTATGTTTCTGTTTGCAGTGATATTGAGGTTGGTTTGAATTCCGCTGATATATGTTGCTCATTAAGATATATATCAACTAAAATTTTCCCGGGAGAGTTGCACATTATTTATTCCTGGGTTCCAGGTATTTTTAACAACAAGTTTCGTTTTACATTTGATTTTCAGTTCTCGTTCCTTTTAAATCACCTTTGTTTGCATCAATATTTCTGTTTGAAAAATAAAATAATGACGAAGTAAAAAGAATATATGTTTGCATTTTTTAAATTATTGCAGTATTTTAAAATATAACATATAAATAGATTGAGTTAATTTAGTTTATGGAATGTTATATAAATAAAATAATTGGACTTTAAGGTATTCGTAAACTGATTTCATACCTCGTTGATTCATTTTTTAATAAGCAAAATTATGTAAACTAGTTTGTATTAGTTATTATAAAGAGTTGTGTTTAGAGTAAAGTAAAAATAAGGCTTATTGTTCTCATTTTTGAATTTTTCGTTATGCATTAAATAAAGGAAATTAATAAATGGTCATAAAAATGTATGTTTGCATAAGGTTAGAAAAAAAAACTTCTGAATAATATATTGAATATTGATTGAATAATACATTTAAATAATATTATTGAATTGAATAATATTATTGAACTATAATAATCTAATATATTATTCTGAATAATGTTATTGAATTTTTATTGTTCAGATCAATTTTAAAATGTTAAAATGGTTATTACACTACAGTTCTTATAGTTTGTATACAGTTATACATTACAGCTCTTATAGTTTGTATACAGTTATACATTACAGTTCTTATAGTTCGTATAATTTCATTTTGCTTATAATCTAATACAACATGCAAACATGCACAGCATGCTGACAGTAATTTCTTAGTATACAAATAACCCAGGGTGGTTCATCAACCATTGTAACCTTCCAGTGTTTCAAAGTATCCAATGTATAGTATCATTGATGCATTTAAGTACATTGTTAAAGTATAATTGATTAATACTCTGAATAACTCCTGCTATTATTTTCTATGCTTTAATTTATTTACGGAAAATATAACTTACTATTATTTTCTGTATCATTCCGTTTATTTTTACGCCTCTCCAAGGTGAAGTAAATGCATAGAAAAATATTTTTGCCTTTATTTCTGGTTACTATTTCACAGAATTGCATTGTTACAGAATCATTATCATTATTATCTCAAATTCGTAGTGACATAACACTCTTCTTTCAAAAATTTAAAATATTTTAATTTCAATAAATTTTTAAAAAGCGCAGACCAGCTGATCATATATGAGGTCATACAGCTGTTTATAGAGGAGGGTGATTCAAATACAAGCTTGAACTATTTTTTTCTTTAATTTATTCCGAAAGTATCTTTAATTTTCTTTCACAGTAGTTGTAAAAAATTACTCTCAATTAGATAATTTATTAATCTCTGTTTTGAAAAAAGCCAAAAGAATCATTGCAACAAGGACTGTGGTATTGATATCAATTCTTAGTTTTTCTTTTCTGAATTAATGTATTGTACAATGACAAACAAATAAACTATTTTCATTTTTAAGAAAATGAATGGGAGGAAACAGTAAAAAATATTAATTCATTTTAATAAACAAGTGTGATGTATAAAGGTTAGGTATATAAATTCATTTTTATTTTTTCAAACATTTTAATTGCTGTTTATATGTCAAATTCAATTTATGCAAGCAAGCATTTTATAGGATGTCTAGAAATTACCTAGAATGCCAAAATTCGATATCCAATTTGTGAAATAATTAATGCTTCTCTGAATAGTCATTTTAAGGAATATGGGGAATATATTATGACAAACTTTCAAAGTGTTAAACGATTTCAGTCACTGCTTAGGCATTCTAGAGAATGACTAATGAATGGATGATTGGAGATTGACTAAAGGAAAAAAAATACATACGTTCTATACAATGCTAAGCAAAATCATAAAATAATTCTTAGATTTCTGATTTTGGCAAGAAAAAAACTATTTGTTATTCTTTCGAGTGCCAAGATATTCTATGCAATGACTAGACAAAATATTTAATAATTTTCATCCTTCGTATTTTTTATTAAAAGTACTTTTCATTCTGCAGAATATCCAATAAATAATATTTTACAATGACTGGACAAAGTATATAATAATTATCATGAGGCTTACCTGGTTTAAAAAGATAAGATATTATATAGAATGACTGATCTTTCATACATTGATGATAACAAATACATTGGTGAAACGGTATCATTGATTTTATTTGAAAATAAATCTTAAGCTTCGATTTTCTTTTCCTTTATACTTGAACATAAGGATATGTTACGTTTTTCTTTTTCCATAAATAGGAATATTTAATGACAAACTTTCAAAGTGTGAAATGATTTCTGTCACTGCTTAGGCATACTAGAGAATGACTAATGAATGAATGATTAGAGATTGACTAAGGAAAAAAATTACACCAGTTCTATACAATGTTAAGTCAAATCATTAAATACTTCTTAGATTTCTGATTTTGGCAACAAAAAAACTATTTGTTGTTCCATAGAGTGCCAAGATATTCTATGCAATGACTAGACAAAATATTCAATAATTTTCATGTTTCGTATTTTCTATTAAAATCACTTTTCATTCTATAGAATATCCAATAAATAATATTTTACAATGACTGGACAAAGTATATAATAATTGTCATGAAGCTTACCTGGCTTAAAAGGATAAGATATTGTATAGAATGACTGATCTTTCATACATTGATGGTAACAAATACATTGGACAAAGTATATAATAATTGTTATGAATCTTACCTGGCTTAAAAAGATAAGATATTATATAGAATGAATGGTATTTCATACATTGATGGTAACAAATACATTGTACAAAGCATATAATAATTCTTATGAATCTTACCTGGCTTAAAAAGATAAGATATTATATAGAATGAATGGTCTTTCATACATTGATGGTAACAAATACATTGTACAAAGCATATAATAATTCTTATGAATCTTACCCAGCCTAAAAAGATAAGATATTATATAGAATGACAGGTCTTTCATACATTGATGATAACAAATACATTGGTGAAACGGTATCATTGATTTTATTTGAAAAAAAATCTTAAGTTTCGATTTTCTTTTCTTTTATACTTGAACATAAGGGTATGTTATGTTTTTCTTTTTCTATAAATATGAACTTTCATATTTTATCTCTTCGTCTCACAAACAAATAAATAGTCTCAACTAAATTGATAAAAGAGCAACTTTCAAAACTTCCTCTTCATCTGTATCATGAATTCCTTTTATAGTCTCATGAAATATACATCGCATCTTCAAACGGAAAATTTTAATGAGATCGTGAACTAGACTGTGTTTTTTTTTCTATTGAACGATTCTTTTGAAATCCTCACGAATTTTCCTCGATTCATGGTACGAGAATTTTAAAAGACTCCCTTTTTTTGTATTCCTTTTTCTTGAAAGTCAATTTTTTCATCCAATTCTTCAGTAACCTCATCAGAGAGTTTATTCTACTGTTTCTAGAAATATTGCATTTAAGAAAAAGATTAAAAGACAAGGACTTTTCAGAAAGTTTCTAAAATTTAATTTCGTTACTTCAGTTTAAATCACATGTAGAGTGAATTTGAATTAACTAAGTTTAAAGACCGAGAATTTTCGTTTTTATCAAAAACCATTTTTAAAGTAAGAATGCAATTTCCTTTTTAATGAGGATAGAGTATAGCACAATGAAGTTAACTTTCTACAGTAATTATATCTTTGTTAAGATTAAAGGTAAGTAAATATTTAAAAAAAGGCAACAAAAATGTTAAAAGGCTAAGTAATTACTTTGAAAGAAATATCGAAGAAAACAAAGATGAAGTTATTATTCTTTTTAGTTTTAATAGTTTTGCATTAGGTATTTTTTAAATACTGAGGGAAACTTGTTATTTCTCAAGAAGCAAAGCCAGATATTTTTACGTGAACAAAATAAGGTATATTTTTATACAGTGAGTCTTAAGTGTTTTTTTCCCAACTTTAATTTGTTTTATTGTTTTTCTGAAGAATCAAATTTAAAATTAAAATATTTTCAAAAAAATTATCTCACTTTATCGTACATCCTCCCATGGTTCTTAAGACATTTGTTTTTAAGCATAAATATAAGTATACTTAAGAATAAGTATCTCCTTATGTAAGAAACTAACATAAATATTACGTATATATGAGTTTTTAAATGAATATCTTTACAAAATTATTTTTTAAAGAAAAATATTTTATGAATGATTGTCAATAAACTTATGTCAATTATATTTATGTATTGCAGTAAATCGAATATATCTTAACTAATAGCATTAAATAAGAAAAAAAATTAAAAAAATAAAATATTTTTAAAACTAGTTTTGGTTGCAACACAACAATTATAAAATAACTTCATTAAGTTATAGTTTTTAAAATACAATCCTTGTAAAAATGCTCCTATGCTGTTTGAAAAATACATACTTTTCTAAATTTCATTAACTATTACACATCTATATTAAATTAAAATAAGACAAATTAAATCTTAAGAATAAACTTTAATTGAGTTTTATATATTTTTTTATAACCATTTTTTTTTAATTTCAAAAATTGGACTGTGCACAGGATTTTACGATAAGTAAGATTTTTTTTTTAAATTTATTGTTTCTTCCATGTGAAAAAAAGAGTTCCATTTGATTATAAACAACAAATTATACTATACATTTTGATCCAATACCTATTAATGACTTTAATAACATTTCACATTAAACTTTAATTTCATAATTTTAAAATTCTCTTCTATAAATAAAACATTAAACTAAGTAATATGTTTGCTAGTTTATAATTTATCGATTGAAAACCTTGTATGCATAAGTTAATTTCTTAAAAAGTGAACAACAATCCTGAAAAATTCTCTAAAATCTCATAAAAGCTCCGAAATATTTTTTTAAAAATGCATTTAATTTTACTCAACAAGTAAACTTAGCTAATATTGCTTCAATGTTTATAGTGGAAGCATATTTGATTTCAAAACCTTAAAATCGAATATGCTTTCACAATAAATATTGAAGGAAGTTTAAAAGTCTTAGTAGGTTTAAAAACGTAATTAAGATCAATAGCTAAAATAAGCATCATATAAGATTGAAAATAAGTAGTCAATTATATCGCCATTAATAAAGTAGGCCCCAGTTTTTGCTCTAGTTTTAGCTCTAAAATTATGCTGCAAAGTAGAAGCTTTCAGATTCGATTTTCCAATTGGATAAAATAATTTTTAATTTTGGGTCACTTGTTTAATTAAGTAGAAACAAATTAGTTAAAAAATAACTAAGTTAACAAACTAAATAAAAAAGTTAACGGCAATCGTTAAGACTTCTTTACTCACTGAAATCTCCTCGAAGTTAAAGAAGCTATTTAAAGATGTATTTACTATTATACAACTCTAAAATTTAGTTACGTTGGCTTCAATGTTTGTAATCAAAGCATATTTAATTTCGGAATCTCCTAAATCATCAGAAATCTTAGTCAGCTTCATTAAAATTAATGGCCCAAATAAGTTTCAGAGAAAGTTGAAAAATTGCTTACATCTGCAATAATAAGAACGGTGATCTTATTTCAATCAAACAGTTTTGGATCTAAAACTTTTGTAGCATGCAAATGTGCAATTATTCTGAATTATAATTTTTTTTTAGATTCGATTACCCATTTATAATATTTAATTAATATTACCTATAATAATTTCTGATTTTACTGTGACAAGTTTATTTCTAAGTTAGTGAGATTTTACATTTTATAACCATAGTTAAGCAGCCGACCAAATTTTGAGTTTAAGACGGCCAGTGTTCAACTCCGCAGCCCTGTAATTTTGAACCCAATCCAGAAGACGAGGTAACTCATGGATCAAATATTGGGTGAATTTGCTTTCATGGAGGATTTTTTTTACGGTATTAACACCCGCATTTGCGTAACCCCCGCATTAACACCCGCATGGTAAGGAAAATCACGAAAAGTTCCCATGGTTAGCCTGATGGCAAATGGACTCTAAACCATAATCCGTCAACCACTGAGGATATTTTACGTCAGCACTGTAGTCGGTGTGAGCCGGGACTGGAATTAGTATCAACCAGCCATTGCTGGGTTTCGAACCGGAGAAATTTCTTTGAGAGGGCGAGGGCTTTATCACCTGAATATAATTTTTTTATTTTATTTAATAACCGTCATTGAACAACAGCCCAAATTTGGAGGTGATTGTTCAATGACGGTTATAAAATGTTAATATTTAGCTAAATTGGCAAAGTAAACAACAATCCTTAAACCATCTTGACTTATTGAAATCTCCTGAAATTTCCAAAAGTCATTTAAAAATATATTTACTATTATACCACACTTAAATTTGATTGTGTTGGCTTCAATATTTGTAATCGAAACATATTATAATCCAAAATCTCCTAATTCATCAGAAAGTTTAACAGCATCATTAAAATTAATGACCCAAATAAGTTTCAAAGAAAGTTGAAAATATGTTGCTTACACCTTCAATAATAAACGACGCTCTTATTTTAATCGAAAAGGTTTACTTCTAAAAATTCTATAGCTTTACAAATTCCTTTAGATTGAACCAGCCATTATGATGGATCGTTGAAATTTTCAGATCCGATTCCCCATTTATAATATTTCCCGTAAATTCCATTATCCTTTTCCCGTTTGTGTTCTGTTCAATATATCCCGGAAATTGATCGAAACATACATTTTAACAGACAACGGTATCAGTAATTTCTGATAACTTTAACTGAAAACGGATAGTTGTTTGTCGGGAATTTCCTTTCGTCCGCCATAAAATCAAAATCGGATGCTGCCTGTTTGGCTGATGTCCAAGATTTTGCTAAATCGCTGAACGCTTCTGCAATATCCTCTAATGCAATGTAGCCCCCTTCAGTGCCTTTATACAGAAGATCTCATTTAATTGGGATGGTAGAAGGGAAAAAGAAAAAGGAATCGAAAAAATATATATACAACAACTTCGTGCAATTATTGTTTACTTAAGAGTAAATGAAGGGATAAGTCATTGATTGCTTTATATGGAAAGCAATTTCTAATTTTGTATTTTCATTTTTTATATGTAGGTCGTCTGAACAAAAATAATTTAAACTATAGGGGAAGCATTTATTATTAAAAATTAGCTTAAATTCTTTATGTAATTTACTATTTTTATATTAAGTTATGAATAGCAATTTCTAATTTTGTATTTTCATTTTTTATATATAGGGCGTCTGAACAAAAATAATTTAAAATATGGGGGATGTATTTATTATTAAAAATTAGCTTTTATTCTTTGCATAATTTACTATTATTATATTAAGTTATAATTAGATATTAGTTTCATTTAAAATTATGAAACAATTGTGTTTGTATCTGATTTAGAGGAAGAGGTTTTATAGATAGTGAAGCCTTGAATGCATCTTAAACTATAGTTATTTTTTGACGTTTCTGTTCAACTTTGAAATAATGTGTCTCTAATCTATATGAGATTGATTGAAAATTATATGAGATAGTTTAGAAAGTTGGAAGAATATTTTTGATATTTTACTATAGAGTTGTCTTCTGAAAATGCAACTTTGGTACATATTTTGCATGAAAAAATATTTAAAAAAGAATTAATTTTAATTTTTTTATTATTTTCAAATGCACTTTTAAAATTATTTAGAAAATAATATATAATTCGGATAATTCAATAAAAAAAATATATGAAAGACGTTAGTTGAAAGCATATTTTTATTTGAAGATACTTTAAATATATTTTGAGTACGATAGTGCAATGAATTAGAAAACTGCAATGAAGTTTAAAAAATGTATCTAGATCCGTTTAAAGGCGTCTGTTTCATATAAAAGTAAGTCGATCTTTCTTTGTAAAAGTGGTGATTTTTATATTTTGAACTCACAAAGATGCTTTGATTTTCAATTCGAAAACAAAAATAAACATTTGGATTTTTTTATAAGATTTTACATCATACTATTGCAATCCCTACATTATGCTATTATAAAACCCTACATCATGCTATTGTTTAGATATGCGAAAAAATCCTATAATATTTAAAAGAAAAACTCTAAGTCTTAAGATATTCAAATTTCATTTTTCAATTTGATACTATCTTCCAAAAAAAATATTTCGCTAAATAAAACTATAACCCAATATATTTTTTCTAATCATGAAATAAAATTTTATTTTTAAAACTCATATTTTAATTATTTTCAGCTTCAATATAAGAATATGTATTTAAGATATAGCTTTAATTCAAACAGGTGTATTTTTTTTAAACTAGTAAGTAAAAAAAAAAACGAAAAAAAAACAAGGTGCAGCATACTTGGAAAGTGTCAAAGGTTATTGATATTCCGTCTCGCACTTATCGGTGATATTTCCATGCACACCTGCTTTACGAATAAATTTCAGCAGAGTCAGTTTTTCTCGTTCATTTTTGCGTTCAAAAACATAACTAAATAAGCATTTATATGCATATACATGACATTTCCGAACCAGTTCCAAATAAAAACGTTACTGAAATTTTTGCTGATATTAATTGAATAATATATTCTAGACTTGAGCTTGACTAATTGTTGTATTTAAAATTCCCAATATATTTTATGGTTTATGTGCTGTTATTTATGTTTAAATTACTTAATTTTAAAGATTTTTATTTTGAAACCTTAAAGTTTATGATAAAAAGACGAATTTAAACAATAATAAATAAGTTAATATGATGTTAAGAATGCTGTAAATAATATTTTTTATGATATTGGTTTAATGATACAGGTTTCCCTTCTAGTGTGTTTTTATTTTTATTTTATATATTGCTTTTTTATTTTTGAATCTTTATTATCGCTGTTCCCGGTAAGAAACTGGTTTAATCAATAGTTCAGAAACTAATAATATATCATTGAAAGTAAGTATTTTTGTCTTACAAAAATAGATATAGTCACCTTTTAGAGAATTTTTATGTGATAAACAAGAAAAAACTAAACTAATAATGTAACTCCTGCTATAAATAAATAAATAAATAAAAATAAAATGTAAATATTTTAGCTATTATTTTAAATACAAGTTTGATAAACATTTTTTATGTAAATAAATTACATTACTAATACTAAAAATAAATTATTTAATAATATTTATATCAAATATTATTTCAACTCTTAATATTTTTCTACGCTGTCAATGGAGTTAAAGTAAATAAATAAAGTAGTTTAGTTTTAATTTTCTTTTTAAGCTTTAAAAATATTTATATATAAATAATAATTTATTTTCAAAATATACAAAACTTGTCTCACAGTTAATAAATATATTACTGTTTTGGATCGCAATATACGACTCTAATAATTAAACTAAATAATTATACTTATATCCATTAAAATATTTCTTTTAAAGCAAAATTTCTCTATTACTAACATTTCCTTTTGCTTCTTTCACCAAATGATTTGATGAGATATTTTATCTACAGCATTAGTTTTAGTTAATTTTCAACATTATTTTTTATATTTAAAAATCGTTTTTCATCTGTATGATATTTTTTATTCGCAATATGAAATACCAGCTTATCGTATTGTATTTATTCGCTCTAACAAAAATATTAAAATTAAATTATCCAAAAAAAAAAAACTTAATAAAAAGGTTTTTGAAATATTCAATTAAAATTCTCTATTTATTCTTGTTTAAAGTGAGCTTGGTTTTCTACTGATAAAAAAATTTCCTTACTACTTTAATGAATGCTAATTATCTGATCTCTTTTTTATAAAAAAACCTTAAGTTATTTTTAAATAGTAAGATTTCAATTAATTATACTTTTAAGTATAAGTAAGTACAGATTTCTTTATTTAAAAACAAATTATGTATTTAGTTAAATTACTTCTTGGAAATTATTTGTATTAATATATATTGAATTCTCCTTATTTTCCTCTCTAAGAAATAGTTATTTGTGTTTTAATCTCCTCCCTTATTAATTACACGATAGTTCGCAAAATGTATCCGGATAAATTAGAAATGTGTCTTAAAAAATACTGAGTATACATCTTAGTTTTTTTATACATCAGTTTAATTTAAGTAGTCTTCTGTGATCTTCTTTAAGCACTTTAATTTTTATTATTTTCTTCCTTTATTTCTAAAATAATAAATCCTTTTTCATAAAGTTAATGAGATCTCTCTGATAGGCTTTTCAAAATACACTATGAATCTAAATTCCTACTATATATGTTGAAATGAGTCAAACACTAATTACCCGAAACATCTATTTCGTATTTACTGTTTATATAATAATCAACAGATACAAAAATTTAAGTTTTACTATCTATAATTTAAGCAGATCATAACCATAGTGTTCAAAAATATAAAAAAGTTCAACTAAAATTCCAACTAATAATTTTTATGATAAAAATCGCAAGTGCTTCAAGTATATCAGTTTCCTAAAATGCTCATTTTTGTTTTTTATTTGTTTTTTTAGAGTCATAATTTTATTTTAAATAATCATGAAAAAGCATTATAAAATTTAATATGTACATGATTCGGAATTGTATTATTCTTATAACTATATTATAGAACAAGAATGCGTATAGCTGCTACTATTTTTTGGTGTCGAATTAAACTAAAAGTTTTTTAGTTTAATTCACTGTTAGTTAATTGTTTACTAACTGTTTTACTGTTATAGTTTTATTTAATAATTTTATTTTTTTGCTTTTGTTTGTTTATTCACTGATGATGCATGTTCTCATGCTCATTAAAATCACTTTATAGCTTCATTATAAAAAACATTTTACTTGAAAAAGTTGCACATTTTCTGTAATATATTCGTACTTATTCTTTCAAACAAATGTTCTTTTGCCAATTTCATAAAATGTTTAGCACGATAACTACAGTTCTGTACTTAAAAAGTATTTTGCTTACCCCAACAGCAAGCAAAATGGTACAAACTACATACAAAACTTTTTTCACAGTGTAGCATAAAATTTTGTGGTGATATGCAGCTTTTTTGAGACTGATTTATAGAAATAGTATGATAAAGATGTATGCAACATAAGTAAGCAATACTTTTTAAAACATTCTACGTTAAAACAGATTTAAGTACTCACAAATTACTAATAATTTATTCATTCCTATATAGTAATAATCCCTACAACCGAGATGGATAATGAACGCACAATTTTATAAGCACACTTATGTTTTGCTTACTGAATTTGTTATTGAAAAGGTTTATCCTGTTTTGAATAATATATATGCAAACTATGTAAATGATACAAGTTGTACAACATTCCCATAGTAAAAGAGCTATAGGAAACAAATAAATTACTAATAATTGATTCATTCCTATGGAGTAGTACCTATATCTTTTGTGTTCCCTGATACCATGCTGCAGATGTTCATGATAGTGACAGAAAACTGAAGAGATACATAGAGCAGGGAAGGACTATCACAAAAGATTAGAAAGAAGTCTAACATCTGGAAAGAACACGGCAGATAAATGAAGGGTAAAATATCGAAGAAAAAGAAAGAAATTATTGATATGAATGGAGAAAAAAAAGAATAATCTTAATCTTGAGAGGTACTCTTTTTCTATGTATGTATTCCCAAGATGCGAAATGATGATGAGAGAGAAGTTAAGATTTATTTGAGAGTAATGCATCACTTATTTTTAGGGGATAAGTACATATTTAACATTGAGGATATTATAGAAAGTGTTTTTTTTCGCTGATTTCAAGGAATTAAAACATAAGAAAAGTTATTTCATTCTCGCCTGTATCAAACAGGCGTCATTTCTTATCTGAAATGCACTTAAATTTTATGTTTAAAAGTCAATTGAAGAGATGTGAAGAGCTCAGTAAGTGGTTTTATTATTACGCTGGTGACAGTTTTTGAGCTCGTTTAAGCATAATATTGTTCGAATTTGCTTTAATCTTAATACTGTGCTAAGTTGAACCACATTATTGTTAAAATTTTGCTGCAAATATAATACCATGTTAGGTTCAACTACATAAATTGTTCGAATTTATTGCCATCTTAGTACTGTGTTAAGTTGAACTACAGAATTTTCCGAATTTGGTAAAATCTTAATACAATGTTAATCTTAACCATAATATTGTTCAAATTTGCTGCAAATCTTAATACGGTGGTTTTAGTCATGATATTGTTCGATGTTGTTATTAATGTTAAGTTAAGAAATAATGTTGTACGAATTCGCTTTAATCTTAATACGGTATTAAGTTAAATAATATTATTATTCTTTTTAAATTTAATTTATATATTGTAACACTATTTTTCAAGTAGGACTGGAAATTATTCATTGTATCACCTTATTAGAGTTACAACAAATTTGCTTCGTAATATGGTAAAAAATACTGACATTATAGTTCATCGTTTAACTGAATTAGTTTTATTAGTCCATTTTTGGGTAAATGAAAACTTAGATATTTGTTGACAGATAATTATGAAAAGTTTATGTGAATAGAATGTGTAAACTGTTTCAATAACAAAAAATAAAGTTAAAAAAGTAGTAGTTTTATATATAGTTTTTAGAATATTTTTCTCATTTTCACTGGCTTTTTTTCAGTATGTTCTCACAAAAATTACCAGATGTCTAAAAATTTTATCGTAATTACTACACTGGAAAACTCAAAAGTGTAGATCTAGTAAGTATTTGCGTAATTAAAAGGAGAAAGTGATACCCAGTTTTGGAAAAGTCTAAAATCACATATCTTACACATTATCCAGTATATCTTACCTACTTTCTTCACTGTTAGATTTTACAGAAAAGTGGTGTTAAATAATCGACAACAGTCTGTCTATCTAATTAACCGTAAAGCTTACGGTAAAGAGCAGTTTTTTTAAATTTACGGGTTTGAAACAGAACATCAAATATGGTTAAAAAACCGCGAATACAAAATTATGCGATTTTTTTAACCATTTACAACTAGCGTGGTTTCAAAACCGAAAAAAAGAAATTTTACTGAATATTAGAGCTTGGCCTTTTGTTAGATAATGAATATAGGAGTTACGTAGTTGTTGACTTTTATCAAATTTACCTTGGAATGTGGTTCAATTAGTTGAGCTGTTTGCTCATGAGAAACACTAGACATTTTCTTTGTTAAGCAGCTTTATGGTGCTTCCATCTATGTGTGAATGAGAGTATCGTATTCTAACAATCCAGAGTCACAAATTGGGGATTGCAAGACACGGGAAACTCTTCATGCGCTGAAAAGAATTTAGGAAATATGGTATTGTCAACGCTGGGGCTCGAACCCCTGTTCTGTCACTCATGAGATTAACAGAACAGCACTCTCGGCTAAAACATGTACCCAACTGTAAGGAAATAAGTGTCTTCACGAGCTGCGCTTAGTTGGAGCCATGAAAATCTGGTTGTCTAACCATATTGATGAAAGCAGTGAATAAATGTTTTTTCCCTCAGTTAACTGTTTGAATATCATCCTACTTATGGCTATTTTAATGTTTTGTTTGAATATCGTAAAGTAACAAATTAATTGTTATTTTCCCTTTCTTTCGAGAAATTTCTAACAGTATGGTACTACAATCTGTGTTGAATGACTTCCGTAATATTTCTACTCCAAAACCTTGGTCTGGTATTTTCTCTTGAGGTCTCTTTAGCCTCATCCATCTATCTCTTTCTTTACTCTCTCGCATTTTTTTAACCTTTTGCTATTACTGATCTTTTTTGTGCATCTGTTGTCATTCATTCTTTCTATGTGTCTCAATTATTGGATTTCGTTTGGATTCAATGCAGATAATAATATCCCTTTTTTTTAAATAGCTTTTGAATTTCATGATTAAATCTTCTTCACCATACATCACCCTCTCTGTATCACTCCCAAGAGTTTCCTCATACTAACAAATTTTTGTTATAAATTACGTGTCATTGTTCGTTTCAACACCAACGAAATTGTTTTGTATGTTGTGCTGCGATAGTAAGAAATTTTACTGATAAGTGTTTCGGGTAAATTTCAGTTACCCAATCATGTTAAAATGCTCAAGTTCAATTCCTTTATCAGTTATTTCATTTCTGCAAATTATTATTTACTAATTTTTAATTATATAATAGATTTTTAATTGAATTATACAGTTCCCATATATCAAGCTTGCAGATTAAAGACCCCAGACGGATGGTACAAATTTGTATCATTTTGATATTTCAAAGGAGATACAATAAATTTTATGTGCTTATTATTATATATATTTAGAAACATTCTGTCTTCTACTACTTATTTTGTGGTAGTTAATATCCCCTCAACTACTCAAAGTAATGGCTTGGTACATTATTTTATCACGCAGTTATATTATATATAAGGGAGAGGGGGCACATGTGAACAAATTTTTTTATTTCTTCATTTTTCCAAAATTATCATCAATTTTTCATAGTAAAGAAGTCCATATGTTTAAATAGTCTTTTCTTTGTCTTACGGAATTTTTTGAGAATTTTCAATAAAATATTTCTTTACTTTATGATATTTTAGAAAAATGACTTCAATTGTTCACATGTGCCCCTATTGGGGGGCACATGTGAACAAGATTAAAAACACAAAGCAATCATCATATTTCAAAGAAAAAATCTTTAATATAACAGATATAGATACGTATTATACTGAAGGGATTGTAGCTTACTATGTGATTTTAAATTGTACAACAGTACTGTCAAAAAGAAAATAATTTTTCAGCTGTACAATAATTTTTCCGTTGTTAGATTTTTCGCAACTTCATGCTCCACGGGAGTTGTAATGGGCCTTTTTCTTTCTTCTCTAATACTCCTTCATGTTTTTTTTAAAAAAATTTCTATGTTTTCATTTGTAGCTTTAGCAATTCTATTTTCTCAGGTGTATCAGTTAATATGCATGATGCGCGATCAATCATTTAATAAAAAAAAATTTAAAGAAAAAAATTAATAAATTAACTATGGAAAATTAAATAATAATAATTTTAAATACATGCATATTTTTTAAACTTAAAATATCATGAGGATAATTATCTTAATACTATGTAGGGGCACTTGTGAACTGTTCACATCTGCCCCAGATGTTTTGTTCACAAGTGCCCCATCATCCTTCTTAAACCTAACTTGACAAATAAAGAATTTTTAATTGAGTAAAAAAAAAAGAATAATTGTCATAAACTTACCCGAATGTTCATATATTGGTCTGCAATAGTTAATTTTAGTTTATTAGTTCATATATACTATGCCAGGGATGGCGAACCAATGGCACGCGTGCCATTTATGGCACCAGACACAATATTTCGGGCACGCCACCGATCACATTTGTTATTACACAAATGTTATTACACTATGAAACATATGTAACAATTAAATTAAAATTCACAAAAAACACACAAAATAATAAACAATTATTAATAAAAAATTAACAATTAATGCTAAAAAAATCAATTAATAACCATAAAAAATAAACTAACAATAAATAACTAGCAAAAAAAATAACAGTCCCGCTTAAACTATCATCTTACAACCTAATATAAGTTATTTGTCATCTAATCTGCAACAACAGAAGTCACACTGATGTTACTTTAAGGGGAATTACGCGTATAACTGAGACATTACAAAATTTTTTTTTTCAATGTAAATAAAGAGTTTTGAGTTGATAGTATTTAGTATTATTACTTTCCCAATAATCATGAAGTCAAAATTATTTGACGGCACGTCTATGACCTCATCGAACAATTTTTTAGAAAAAATGGCACGTTGGTGTATAAAGGTTCGCCACCCCTGTACTATGCTTTCACTTGAAGAAGCGAGTGATTATAATATATACAACACCAGCTGATACAAAGAAATTGTCAGAATAGAGCAACAAAATGTCTCATTGTTCTGAAAGTTTTTCAGAGAGGTAGGACTAGTACTGCCATCAATTGGAAATTTTTCGAGATTTTTTATTTCAAACCATATTGGTAAAACATACCATGTTCACATGTGCCCCCCTCTCCCCTACACAGAAAAAATTCTACCAAAATTACCTTGTTGTATGGTAATGATATTTCAGGCAAAAAAAAAATCAAATAGTCCTATTAATAAAACCAAATTATGCTGTATTTAAACCATTATCTTGGTAATTTTTTCGTTCATATAATAATGTTTTGCTGAAAGTTTTAGCTTTCAAAATTTAGTTTTTATTACCACACATTTAAACGAAAAAAACAATAAAAACACAAACTGAAAAGTTAATTTAACGGAATAAGGATTTTTATGCCTTGTTTAAAGATTCCTCATTAAAATTATCAAATTTGACGACATTTTTAAAATTTCGTATTAATATCGTATGTATTAAAGTATAATTTATTGTTAATTTTACCAAAATCATTACCGAAGCGCTGAATTTTTTGGTGTTCTCAAAAAGCTTGCAAGACGATACTTTTTACCCTATTCTGGTAGTTTCGAATAAACTTTTTTTCAGCGTAACATCGATCATGATCATTGTTAATATGCCGCAATTATTTTATGTGGCTAAAAGTTTGTCCTTTTTTACATATTTATTTCAACAATTTTGTTATTTCATTTAAGTGAAGAAGTTTATTTTTCTATTAATTAGACTATTATTGCAGTGGTTTATTACCATTTAAATCGAGACCAAATTATCTTTACTACTTGTCATTTAGTGCGCAATTGAAAGATGCACCATCTTTTATTGAACGCTCATGAAAAACAGAAGCAACATTGTAAAAATTATTTAAACAAAAAGTCAGTATTCAATAATCTGTTTCTTTGCTCATTCTAATTTTTTAATAGTTTGCTGTTCCTAATAATATTTTTATGGTGTTTATGAATATAACAAAATACATTTTTTAACAAAATTTATAATTTTTTTCTAATTAAATAGTATTCGTTAATCTGATGCATTAAGGATAGTTTTCTGAAAATAATTATTACACAAAACTAATAATTACACTATTATTTAGTTCATTGAATTACAAAGAAATCAAAGAACCAGAACAAAAGAATTGTATACATTTATTTCATTTGTGTTTAAAAATTCATTCCCAGTGATAAGAAATTTTCTAAATTGGAATATTTCAATTCAATTTTATGAATTAAATGTCCAATCGAATGAATAGAACAAAGCTAATAAGAACAATTTAATACAGGTAAAGCGATATTTATTATATGAAGAACATTTTTTATTATAGAGAAATATTTAGATTAATCAACAAAGTTGATTAATCTAAATATTTCAAACTAAAATCTAAATATTTCAAAGTCAAACTAAATGTATCCCAATTCTCACAATTGTCTCATAAAAGAGTCGCATGTTTGAAAACTAATCATAAACTCTGTGAAGATATTAATTCTTCATGCTTGACACATTTTAGCAATTTAATGCATAAGTGACTCTAATATTGTGCAGAAAACAAAATATAAATAGTTATATAATGAGACAAAAAATTATAAACATCTGTAAATTTTTATAACCGTTTTGCTTAAAAAATGATGTAATAAATTAAAGGAATTAAAACTTGGAAAAGTCAGGATGACTCGAGGCTAGTCGAATTCCGCAATTCGTTTTTTCATAAATTCTGAAAAAAACAAAGGAAACGATAACACGGTTTTGTGAAATATCAATATTTTTTTCGCAGAATTAAAAAAAAATCAATATTTTCTTTTATGAATGAATTTAATTAACTCTGACTATAAAATAGCAAGATTTTATTAATTGCAAAAAATGTTTTCATATTGCAAGTTTTTCTATTCTATAAAAATGGATATCCAAGGAAAAGAATTTTTTTTAAGAACTAAGATATTTTCTTTGACCGTAAAAATTAAACAAAAAACTCATTTCACACTGAAAAATATTCGTTCGTTCGTTCGTAATTACAACAGGGTATCTAATCTAAGTGAATTCCTTTAATATGTTTTTGCGTAAAAGAATATTATAAAACTCGAAAAGAAAAGGATATGTTTTTTCTTGTTCGATCTCTTTTAGAATTCATTAAGAAAGAGGAAATAAAAAGGACTAATTTAATCAATTTTTAGATCTTAGAAAAATATGAGGGTTTAATTAGTTGAAAAAATTACCTGGATGAAAATTCCTTTTCCCGAGAATAATTTAATTATGATATGCAACAATTTTACGAATAAATTAGTTTAAATTCATGAACAAAGAAAGAATATGTAATTATAATATTCTAACTACTGAACAATTTAGAAGATTTGTAGCAAAAACTTACTTGTAAACTATGAACGAATAGTTTAGTTAACTCGTAATAAAAACTAAGGAATAAAATTTACATAATTTTAAAAGTAGTTAGAAATATTTTAATACATAATCTTAATACATTCTACGAAAACTCCAATGCAAAATTTTTCGCTTCGAAACTAAAATATATCAAATTAAAAATTCATTTCACGAAAATGATACATTCTTAACGTAGATAAAATAATAATTTTTATCATTATTAATCAGATAAAAACCATGGCAATTTCAAAGTTTTAGCATCAATTATTTATGCATTACTTATGGAAAGTTAGCTCAACGTATTTACATTCATTTACTTGTGTTAAAATTTTATGCTTTATTTTTTATTTCTTTATAAAGTAAACAATGAAAAATAAAATTTTTGAAAAAAAAATTATCAGCAGTGTATAAAAGAAAGATATGGTGATCATGATGGTCAAATGATTGGGCCATGTGTTTTCATAAATATACTCTCTAGTGGTTTCGAGGTGCATGTGAACTTTCATATTCTCATGAAATTTTTGATTCTTGATTCTGTGCCTTCTTTGCCCTGTCGTTGCTGTTGTTTTAGTTCATTTACGTCACTCTAGAGCTGCACAATAAGCTATTGGCGACGGAAACATCCTTGAGGTTGATCCGAAGACATACCATCACAATTTTGATCCTCTGCAGAAGGGATAGCACCCCCGCTTCGGAAGCCCGGCGACCACCTGCATGCGAAGTCGAGTACTTTACGGTAGAACAGTTTAACATGGACCGATACCGCACACCTATGGTCCCTACGCTGACTAATCTAAGTGATCACCGTGCACTGACCGCAGCCAGTGATGCTTAATCTGCTGGGAACCAGGTCTTAATGATCAATCCACTGAGGGACCCTTTGCCCTTTCAACTTAATAGCATCTTTATAAATCACCCGTACATTTTAAGGAATCATGCGATTTTTTACTCTCTGGATGTTACATGGAATGAAATAGATTGATACACGTTTCCCTAAAGATGAAAACTATGACATATCCATTAGGACATTAAATTAGTGTAATAATTATCTTAGTCAAACATTTAAAAACTATTGAAATTTTGTTCCCTAGCTAATAAACATATAAATCAAGTAATCATAAAAGTACGTGTTAATGTATAAATTAATCTGATATAAACTCGCTTCCTCCTTTAGGACATAAGTGCACTTGACTTGAGAGCATTCTGGTTTGCACATAAATTTCGAATAACCACATGGTTTGTATGAGAATACTTGACCTAATAAATTTATTTGACCTGTGTTTAGTGAATGACTTATGTCTGTAAGTCAATTTAGTTGTTTTGAACGTTGACTACCCATTAACAGATAAATAGGTTTCGCAGTTTATTCTATTTCGATTTCTTGTACGTTTGATTAAAAATTCAATTTTAAATTCACGTTACGGTTTGTGTTAACTGTATTAAATCCGAGTTTATTCTATTAGTTGTTTAAATGTTTAAAAATTTTGGTTATGGGAAGAAAGACGTTCATTTTTCTTGCAATATTTAAAAATCCGAATTTGCCTAAACGTTAGTTTCTTGCCATATAAAAACATTATTATGTAATTATTTAAATTAGTAATTTGAAAGGATAAAAAAAAAACAAATTTAGTTTTCTCTTAGTTTTAAATCAATGATAAGAAAATGTTACAATATTTTTTAAACATTAAAAATAACCACAAAAATAATAAATATTACATGCAATATACATGCAATATTACATGTAATATTTATGAAATTACATGCAATATCACATGTAATATTGCGTATTAATAAATACTACATACGTTTAAAATATTACAATATTTTTGTATAACTACCAGATCATTTATTATAAGCCAAGATCTGCGGAGAAAAAACATTTTTCTCAGAACAGCTTCTGCAAATTAAAGTCGCATATGAGCATTTTTTTTAAAGTTTAGTCCGATAGTAAAAACCTCCTGTAAATGAAAAGGAAAAACAGCAAAAAACGTTTTCTCGGAAAAAGATTTTGTGAGAAGAACCCACACTGAAGAGAAATGAAGAAAAAGAAAAGTTATGTTTCTTGATCAATGGTAACACTGGGAACTACACAAACGTTTTGAATTTCTTTTTCCGTGTTTTTATGTATCTGTGTGAGAAGCCATCAACTACCTAACATTCTTCTTCTATCGGTTCTGTTTTTATTTTTTGTTGCTTGTTTCCAGTGCCATTTGCATTGCTTTTCGATTTCAACACGGAGAAAACCTTTGGAGATTGTTTTGGCTTTCAAGGCAGCTGATCCAAGATCTCAAATGATTTGTTTCCTGTTCCGATTGAATGAAATGTGGAGTTGTAAAATGAAATGTGTTTCATGGTGTTAAATGGATTTATTTGAGATTTGTTGAAAACAAATACAACATTTTAGTGTGTTTTTTTTATCTTCTTTGTATTAAAACATTTTTCTTCTCCTTGTCGCTATTCAGCGCTTAAATTAAAAAAATATTGAAGTGAAATAACGTGATCGCAATACAATGATACAATACCCATATTATTTGAAATCAGAAAAATAATAATTCAGGCGTAGGGCTTTTTAAAAAGATGAAAATTGAAATTTTTAAGTTTCTTTTAATTAAAATACTATTTCTTAAATTTGTAAAAAATGCAACTTTCTCGATTAGAATACGGATTTTTTTTCTTGCATCTAATCCAAAAATAGTGGCAACTACTAACATTAAAGCTGTGTTCCACTGTACCAAAATCACGAATAGCTCCTGGTGTAGGGAAAAACCTAGAAACAATTTTAAAGTACGAGTATCATGTTTCTATTTACAAAGTAAAATATTTTAGTAAATCTCAGCCAAGAATGGTGCAACTTCTTTGCACTAAAGTGGTGCTCCACTAAGTGTTCCTCTACACCAAGAGTCAAAGATAGTTAATGGTGCTGTGAAGTACCAAAACAGTTATTTAAACTACTTGGTGTAAGTAGTCGCCACCATGCTTGTTATTTATAACACTAAAGTTTATAATTAAAGTAAGACATGTTACATATAAGAATCATTTAAGTTGTTTTACGATACAATTTAAAGCAATAGCTATACATTTAGGATGAATGTATACAATATTTCTTAAAACAAAATTAGTTTTAATCAAGCATGTACACTTATCTTTCTTATCTATTATTTCTTATCAATCAGTTATGAAGATTAAATCTGACAATAAGTACACTTCATATAACCAAACCATTACCTTGGCAGCCAAATTGTTAATTTTCTTCAAATTGCACAATTATTCTCCATTATATTTCTAATATTGGTTCAAATTTGTTATATGTTAAATACATGACCGACGCCCGGTGGCTGAGTGGTAGCGCTTTGCGCTGTCATGCTACAGGTCCCTGGTTCGATCCTTGGACCGGGAAAGGTTGCCTCAGCCTTTCATCCCTTCAGTGGGTCGATAAATGAGTACCAAGCATGCTTGGGAACTAAGCACTGGGGGTTCCGCGTTCGTCTGACCATCTGCTCCTGCACCCCAGAGCCCAAGGTCAAGAAAACTGAGATGGGCACAGTAGGCCTTGGCCCTCTATGGGCTGTCACGCCACTGAGGCTAGTTTAAATACATGTCCTGCCATTATTTTACACAAAAATTTAGTTAAATAATATAAATATGCACTTATTTTTAGGCACGCACTTATTAAGTAGCACTACAGATTAAAGTAAGTTTTATCATTTATTGGTGTTAAGATTTAACTACAACCTTTAAAGTATGTAAGAACACTCGATTCGGTATTAACTTGAAATAAAGTGAGTGATCAGTCACACAATTTCGAGAGTTTTCGACACCAAGTACTGCACCATAGTTTTTAGAGTTTATAAGCATTTTACAGTGTAGTAAAAAATTTAAATAACAAAAAATAATTTAAGTCAAAATAGTAACGCATCAGTAACTAAGGCAGGAATAAAGATACTTGCAGTAACTAAAGTACTAGTACTAGAAGTAATTTAATCAGTTACTCAAAGCAATAATTCTGCGGATTTTTATTGCAGAGGGTGTGTATCCTGTTTTTTAAATGGCACCATCTATTTCGTTCTACAACATTCTACAGGTAATAAAACCAAACGAGTTTTCAAAGCTAAAAATCAGACTTCAAACCAACAAAACTTAGTATGTTTACTTGACAAAGATAAACCTAGTTTTTAGAATATTCTTTAAAACTAATCAATACAATGTAAACATACATATAAATTAATAAGTCTGTTACAACTTGGATAAACTAAACAAAGCAGACACGGGAGTGAATCTTAAAATGCGATCTCATTCACGTACACTTAAGTACGCGAAGTGCTTCTTTACATTTTAAAACTAATGAGGTTTATGAACAGTATCTAAATACTACTTGAACTTTAAGCAACAGATCTCACGATTAACATTTTCCGAAATAATAATATAAACAGAAGAAAATGTTACTTTACGAACGGGAAAGTTTCTTAATTTTTAAAAGTTGCACTGGCGTGTTGGGGCAGAGCAAATGCAATTTTCTTCGTATCATATCTGAGCCCATATAAGTTTTCCATCTTTGGAATTACCTCTCCTGAGCTCCATACCATTAATAGGGAAACATTTCAGCACTCTTCAGCGCCTGATTATGATGGCTTACATAACATTTGCAGGAAAGGGATCGTCTAGACGCAAAACGCTGAGAGTTTACGTATTTTTAATTTCATAAGCGCTCGCATTCATTGGATTAACGTTTACCAATACCGTTAATGCACTTTCGGACTTTAATGAATTTTGCTAATGGAGTGTGCTTAAAGATTTCTTGGAGAAAGCGAGCTCGTACTTTAATTCTATTGAACTGGTTTAAGTTCAATATCATTCATTCTTATGGAATCTGAGAAAATACTTTCCGTGGAAATAACATTTTTCTAAATAGCTTATAGTGCTTGAAAAAACTTTCTCGGTAAATACCCTTTCTTAAATGTATTTATACAAATAAAGTAATACTTTTTTTTTATCTAAATAAAAGAAAGAAATTTAAATATTAACTTTTTCATTTAAACCAATTTTCTAAATATGTTTCGGAAATACAGATTTTGTAGATACAGATATACAGGTAATAGTATAATATAAGAAATATAAGAAACATAGACGCTCTCATCTTCTTATTTTTAAAAGGATATGTATTTTTTGATAATTATTGTAAAAACATAGTTTAAAAATAATTATAGAGAAAACAATGGCAGAAGAGTCAATATTTATAAGTACAATCGGTATTGGATTCATTAAAAACATGCTTTATAGAGAAATTGAATTCAGGATTTACTCAGTGAAATAAATATAAGTGTAGACATATGTATTAAATATTGTTCATATTTTTCCAGAACTATTTAGAACTATTTTCATTTCAATTATTTTTAGTATTATTTTTACATGTAATATTATTTTGTTGTAAAATATGGATTTATATAATAAAGACAAAGTACGGGCACCCTAAATATTTGAAAGCAATCTAGCACCTGATCAAGATAAAATACTAAGTTAATGAAATGTTTCAAGGACTGCACGGAAAATAAAATTTTGCTAAAATTGCAGTACTGTATAGTAATGACATTTCTGGTTTAAAAAAAAATTGGGAAATGAAATCAAAATATAAGGTGTTTATAAACTATTTTGGTAATTTTTCCGTTCACATGGTAAAAGTTTGCAGGAAATTTGGGCTTTCGAAATTATAGTTCTTATAACCAAACATTTAGTAGAAAATGCAAAACTGAAAAGACAAACAGAATAAATAGTTTTTATGCATTGCTCTAAGATATCGTTATAAATTACCACATTTTTCCACACTTACGAATTTAATCACGCATTATAACATAATATTTTATGGTTAGTTTTACTAAAATTATTACCAAAGCATTTCGGTAAAAATTAATGAGTTTTTAGGTGTTCCCATAGAACCAGAAATACGGAAAACTTTGTCACACTCTGGTACTTTAGAACATACTTTTTTTTCAGTGCATTATTATTCAGGTACTGATTTAAGCTTATTGTCTATACTTTCATAAATGTGTTTCGATGTTTCGGTATTTCACTAAAAAAAGACAAATTAGTTTTTCCCTGACTTTTGTTTTGTGGAAAGGCGCAGCGAATTTCTATTTTGGTTTGCATTTCTTCTTTGTAACTGGTATTAATACATATTAGATGAAGTCAATTAAAAATATTTTAAGAAATTATTTATTTTGTTATTTACTCAAAAAGTGCCAAAATGCGCTAAAAGAATGCATTTCACAAAAATTCTATTTTTGAACTGTAAATTTTGTAAAAATCAAAGAAATAAAATTTTTAAATTACAAGCGCAATGTAATGTTAAAAGGGATTTAAAAATTTAACTCATAAAACATTCTTTATTCAATTTATTTTTATGATAAAGAGGACTTTTTTGTAAGAACTGCATTAAGAAATGTACCTGGTGTTCCAAAAATGATCAGTGATTGGAAAAATCTTTTAGTTTTGATAGTAATCAGATCAGGTGGTTGAAAAGATTTTTATGCAAAATGCAATAAACTGCATATTTTTATCTCTTTCCAAAATCATTTAAATAGCTTTTAAAATTGACGATAATTATTTCGGAATTACCTTTTCATTAAAGACTATGTTACATCAAACAATTTATTTACAAACAGCTTTATGAGAATGTTAAGCATTTTTTTTTAAATTTTGGCCTCATAAAATGTTAAAGCAAGATCCAGAATAATGATAATCTAAAATATATTATTAAAACTAAGTTGCTTTGGAAAATTAATGTTCTAAACCTTTTTACAATACATTTGTAAGCAGTTTATTACGAACGACGAACACTCGTTTTACAATATTCAAATTAAACATTTTTTTCCTCACATTTCTGTAATTTCATGTCCTTCATGGTAAATGAAATATTTATTTGTTGTCGAAATTTCGTGTTTGCATAAAATATCATTTCATCAGCATTAGTTAAGCATATATTACTCTTCAATTGCTCAAAAATTTAATTCATAGCAAGGTTAGAAATATGTACATGCATTGTGGAGTTTGCCTGATTGTCAAAAAGCAATATCACCGACTTTATGTTATGTACATTACAAATGAAGTACAATGCATAACGTTATTTACATTAAAAATAAATTTTATTTATTGATATAGGGAAACATCGAGTCACCGCAACAACAGTAAATTCTGACTTCCACTGATGCTATGTTATGTGCACTAAATATTCATTGCTTTCGCAATACATGTTTATTTTTAAATAAAATATACTTGTTTCATTTAATGTCATGACATGGGATCATTTTAAATAATTCATAAAAAATAACTATCAAAGTTTTGTGCGTTTTATGATTTTGACAACTCTATACTTTATGCGCATGAAAATGGCATTTGTTACGGACATATAAACATATGAACACAACTAAATGCTTAAAAGTTTATTTTATAATTAGATAAATAAGCTTAAATTACTTACTTTAATATATTTTCTGTTAAAATAATAGCATGATTTCAAACGTTACTACTTTGAACCTGCATCAAAATACTAAATTGCCATTCTAAATATATATCATACAGTAAATTTTAACTTATCTATGTCTACTATTTGCTAAGAACATCATTAAATAACCATGGTATTAAGACTTTATACTCTTATTTTTATTTAGAAAAATCTGGACACCATTTAAAAAATAGAATTACAATGGCCCAATTAACATCAAGAATGTTCGAAATTGCTTGTTTCAATTGGGAAAAAAATATTTTTGAAGAATTTATAGAAAATTTTGCAATATCTTGTGTTTATTCCTGTTTCTAGACAGTATTACAATTATATACCATTTAAAAGTGTTTATGAATCTGAAATAAAAAATTTATTATGAATAAAATATCTAATTCAATAAAAGAACTAATAATGGTGAATATTTATATATATCTTACTATCAAAATTTTCCATATTATTGCTATAACATTTATCATTTTTTCGCAAACAGTTAACAATATGGCAAATGTTTTAGTGGGGTAATTCTATAGGCTATATTGTCATAGAGGAGCGATGATATCTAAATATCTCAGCTTAAATATCTCAGATATCTTTTACTATATTGCAGCATTTGTAGTTGTTTCGTAGAAATCATTTTTACTTGTTTATCAATTTGGACAAAGCATTGCTTTTCGTGACAAAAATAATCATGTAAAATTTAAATTTTTATTTTATTTAGGGCTCAATTATTTCATGGGACTGTTGTTTTTCAATGCGTAGATCAAATATTTTTTTCATCCAGCTATCCCTTTAAAGAACATATATATTTCAATCTCTGTTCCTGAATAAAAAGCAAAGGAATATTACAATGAAGTTATTCTAATAAATAGGTGGCTATCTCATCATCAGCTTTTGGAGAGAGAGCCACAAAAAATCGAGCAACAATGGCCGCTTTTCATTACTATATATTAACACATCAAGGATCGTAGGGTCCTTTAAAAGCTTAAAAATAGTTAGAGAAAATTAGAATCTAGGATGCATTTTAGTAAATGTGTTGTAATCACCACGCTTAATTTTTCAAAAAAAATAAATAATTTTAAGAGTTCTGGGTTTGTGAATTTTTTTCATTTGGTTTGGTTCTGTTTCGTAATTTTAAGGTTAAAGTGAATAAAAAGAAGTACTGTTTTTTACTACAGTATTAAAACCGCTTTCTTAAAATTATTAGGACTCAAATTACCGTGAATCATACACACCCTGCTTACTACTTTGCTATACTAAAAATCAAGCATATTATCCGATAGAACCCTGCATATTATCCAATTCTATAAACTCAGAATATCAGTTTGTTAGATGTGGAGAAGAATATAATACTGCAACTAATAATAATAATAATATATATAGAGTGCATACAATGACTCTATGAAACATGTATAAATTTTGAAAACCTTTGCCAAAATGTAGTAAAGTTGCTTCGAAAGTGATTGATTAAATCTGCCTCATTAGAGTTTGTTTATTTGATTATTTTTACTTATTTTTCAAGAAAAAATTCATTCCTTACTGCTCATTGTAAGTTTCTAATGGTAAAGTCTATGAAATGTGTTATTTTCAATATTTTAACTTCAATTCTTTCCACTTCCTAACAACTTCTTTAGATAACCATTCTACTCTAACATTTGGAACAGATAGACACTAGTTAGTTTAATTTCAAACTATTTTGTTTCATATGTTGTTTACAATATTCCAGTATTTTTTGCTCAAAATCTGTTAACATGTATGAGAATTTAAAATATGAATAAACATTTAGTGTATATCCTTTCCTAGTTTTTTTTTATGTCGATTTAAATGAACTATGGCCATCTATCTCAGTTCTACCCTAATTAATTTTCTCAAACTTGATTGCTTATCAAAGATCTAATTTAACTTTAGTCATTTACTTAAATTAAATTATATTTATTTAGTAAAGTGATATCTTAAAAGCGTAACATTAAAAAAATAGAAAGAAAAAATTATTTTGATACGATACATGAAAAATGTAGCATTATAAAAAGAATATCTATTTTTTGAGAAAAAGAAGAAAAAAACTGACATGATTGATCACACCTTCAGCGAGCTATAATTGGAAATCAATTTCATAAAAATGTATCTAAATAGGTAGATATAACATTAAATTTGTATTGGATATTTTTTACTGAAGTCCTTAATCTTTGAAGCAAATTTCAAAATGGTTCGAATAAGGCTGCATTAAGTATCCGAAACAAAGTATTAAGTTCGTATTTTCGCCATTGCATATCATTGACTGTCCGAGAATGAATATTTAAAATTTCAAATAAATTATTATAAAACAAAATAATTTCTTATTCCATAATTATATACATAAGTTGGTGCCACCTTGATTAAATAGTCTCATATGAAAGTAACGCGTTTACAAGTAATGAGTTCAAATTGAAAAATTAACTTGTAAGTTGCGTTAATTACTGAAAACAATAATTTTAATCATGTGTAATTTGTTTTTCATACATAAAATATTTACTATTATGCAATGTTTGTCAAACAATTTTTTAAATATTTGGCCCATTAAAGATTTCGTACGGGCTTTCCTATATTCAGCATTATTATAATACACAGCTGTTTAATGATATAGTATTTTATGGTTCTGTATTTGGCTTGATTCCAAACTTAAGTTATAATTCGAAGTATCAGATGTTCCCGTTTTGTCCTGAACGTTACTGATTTATCATTAACATATATTTCCATCAACAGTTATTTCATATAAAATTTGAATAATATCATTCATTTTTATATTATGAAATATTTATCATTTGATATTAGTAAAAATCTTATTATGATGTATTTATTTAAATGTAGCATTACAAAACACATTGAATTCTTATGGTGCCATCTAGTATCAAAAACAAAAATTTCTAGTAAAATGAAACATTTCTAAGCAAACTTCCAAAAAATATTTCTGATTTTCACAAAATTATAAAAATATAACACAGCAGAAAAAAAATAATAATTTAAAGAGATATTATTTCAAAAACATTTACGAAATAAATATTTCAGATTTAATATAAGAAGAATATTCCGAATTAAAACGCGTCGTTAAGAATTAAAAAGCATTCTAGTTTTTAAAAACTATCGTTTTATGTGGTTCTATTTAAAATTGGAATATGCATTAGACAGTAAAAAATATTATTATTTTCTGTAAAAATAAAACTTGCTGAGCAATTATATGGTACAGAAGTATTGCATCTTTACCTTTAAAATTTATACTACCGTTTTGAAACTCGTTATTGATTTTCGTAACTGACGATATTTCTCCTTCTAAAACATAGAATGAGGAAAATTGAAACTTCACTTCTAGGAACATTTCCAATTAGAAACGGTTTCATAGCAATCACCTTAAATTTTTCAAAGTTACAACGGAACACTGAGTCATTTTAGACGCTCTTGTCATAAAGACTTTGAAGTTTCAACTAAAGTTTTTATATAGAATGTGACAAGTTCTAATAACAACTATGGAGAATTTTGCTAGCAGATATAAAGACACAATTCTTTAGACAGGTACAATAGCTATTTTTTTTTAAAAAAAAGATGTCACAATAATTTCAATATCTTCATATTTCCTGGAATTGAATCATATATACTAGTCTATTTATTCTTTTTAACATTAATTTTCAGTTTTCATTCATTAATAAATAATTCATGAAAGTGAAGCAGACACTATTAGACACATAAGAAAAATGAAACTTAGATTTAAATACAGAATTAATTGGTTAAAGAGTTTTTCATATTTTATTTCATTGCCCAAGATTTAAATGAATCGGGTGGTTTCATTAAAGTGTACTTTTGCATATTTGTCTTGCTATTGAATCAATTATTTCTTGAATATTCTGATTAATTAAGTTTAAATATTTATCACTACATATCACATTTTTAGTGATTTCTTCCCAGTATTGGATTCATTATTAAATAATACTTTATTCAAGATTTTCATCAAAGGAATAGAAAAAAGCTTAGATAGATATAACTTACTTTCTAAGAGAAATTTCCTCAGCAGCGAGATATTATTTAATCAATTAACTACTGAATATTTTGATGAAATGAAGTTAAATGATGTTGTTTTAGAATTTTCTCATTTAAATAGAACTCCCTTTATATTCCCTTTACTAAACTCACCTCTTCTATGGAATTATTAATCTCAATTGACTTTAAATTTCTATTATTGTTTCATTTTAATAAATTTTACTCACCTTGTTAATTTAATTCTGCTCCTACTTCAGACTTTTATACTTGACTTTAAATATTTGCATAGTATATCTATGATGTTAAATGCATAGTTAGAAAATTAATTTTTATTGACGTTAAATGCATATCTTAAAGTAATTTTTTAAATAAATAAAACTTGAATATTGTTCTATTTATGAAGATTTACACAGAATTAAATACGAGTTATAACTTTTTTTGTAGGTCTAACCATATTTTCAGAGTTTAATTCTTTGATTTTCTGATAAGTAAATTTTTGAAGATCTACGATATATCCTATTTTGACAAAAATAAAAAATAGAAACAAAAAAGAAACAATTCAAAATGAGAACTAAAAAGAAAATTCAAAAAATAAAAACTTTAATATATATTTTTTACTTAAAAATATTTTTTTCTTTTTAACTATTAAATAACAAAATCGATTTTCATGAAAATATTTAATGAGAACGAGTTTTCGAAACTATGTAAAACATTTTCTTAGATTACGCAGATGAAAGAAATTCATGTGCTTGATGGTTTATGTTTCGAATTTTGTGCGTGTCCAACTATTTAAATAATCAGTGAATAAGTGATTTATAATTTAAAGGATTTTGTAAATATATTGGCCTGCTTTCCCAAGATTTCCTCCAGACCCCAGACTGATGTAAATTTGATTATTGTGGTTGTGGAAATAAGTCATTTTAAGCAGAATTTCAAAATTTATGCGTTGTGCACTGGCTTAGTTTGTGAGAATTACATCATTTGTTCGATTCCTCCTTTTTAAGAATGTAGTCTATGTCAGTAAACAACTTCAGACTTTTGTAGGGAGGATCTCCCATAGTTATTGAAGCCACTGCTTTCCGAAGAGAAAATTTTGACAAGTTCCCTTAGTATTCTGTTCTTATGTACTATTTTAAGATCTTAAAAAGTTAATGGAATTTCAACTAGATCTCAGCACATAACACTTAAACAGCTTATCGCAACCGTAAAATTCGCGATACTTTTCACCAAAAACGTTTTTTCAGAAAAAGTTTAAAATGTGGTTTGTCATTCTAACCCACAATACCTTCATTTAAAAATTAAAACAATGATATTTAGATAAGCAGTTTTGTCTGTTTTAAAAGCTTGCGACTTCATTTAAACATTTGAATATTTTAGAATAATAAAGAAACTTACAAATTCATTCTAAATAACTTCATTAAAACAGTAAGATTTTAGGTTTTTTTTATTATAAATTTTTTTTATATTATGTTCACGTGTGATGAGATGTTACGGGATGTGCACAGATTTAGTCTGAATATTATTTCTTCAAAGTAATAAGTTAAAACGCGTTCAAGATGTTAAATATTTTAAAAATCATCAAATGACGTTATTTAATTTACATGTGATAATCGAAAAACACATTTTCTTTGGGTCAAGGCTATTTATCAAATACAAGTTAGCTATACTCCTCATTTAAATAAAAACATCTAAGGACACAGAAAAAAAATACAAAAAAACAGACTATAAGTATAAAGAGCATTCTTATTTTAATAAATTATAACCATTCCAATCAAACAAGATGTATGTCCAATATAATGTCTCAATGAAATGTATAATACATTTATCAGTAAGTGCTTTGATTATTTGATTTATTAGTTGAGTTTAGTCTTGACTTCCGGTCTCTGGATATTTTCAAAGCTGCAGAAATCAATATGAATCACTCTTACATGAATAGACAATTTATTATTTCATTTCATCATGATACTATATGTTTATTAGCGGAGATTGCCCTGTCAGTGCAATTATATCAAACGACATTTGTATTGTGGAACAAAAGGTTGAATGAATGGAGCAAAACATTTCTATTTATACTGTGGCATTAAATTACTGATGTATTTTTTCATTGTGAGAAAAAATTCACTTTCAATATATTTACTTTTATGTAATTAGATTATAGCATCTTAAAAAGTATATTTATAGTAAATTATCTGAAGTATTAACGTAGTATAAAATACATCTGAAAATTTAATTTTTCAGTAAGCAGCCAGTGCCTAGCACACTCTAATAACCTAGTAGCCACTTTTTTCTCAAACCTTATAAGTCGGGAACTGATATCGATAGGTTCTTTTCATTTAATAGCAGCATTTTGCACATTTTTTGGAATGAATTATTTGCATTTTTTAAAAAAGAAAATTCATATCACAAAATTATTATTAAAATAAAATTTAATTCGACAATAAAAATAATATAAATATATGACAAAACTTAGTTAAACTTACTTAATATGGACTTTAAAGAAATTTATTTAAAAATATTTTGGGGAGGTGAAATACATTTATTGTTTGCATTACAATTTTGAAATACGTGAAGTGTAAAGAACCTCGTCATCAACATGAATCGTTACAACATAAATTGATAGATTCTGTAGAATCGAAATCGCGAATGGTGATGTTGGATATTTCAATGAAAATTCTGTTTACCAGAGTCTTTCTGCATTGATATACTTTTATCATTAAGCAAATTTCATAAAAAATGAAGAAAAAAAATGGAACAGAAATTTCGGTTGCTGAAGTCACCACCTTTTTTTTCTTTGACTAGCAACGTAGCGAGTGGTTATTCTCAGGTCTAGTATAGTGTATTTCATCAGCCTAGTTAATGCGTAAATATTAAAAAAAGAAAGAATTGATATTGATTTCTTTAAATGAGGTATCAATGACAAGAAAACAATATTGTTGATATATATTTAATGTTAAATATTATGTTAGGTGGCTTATTCGCGCATATTTTATGTTTTATTTTTATTGCTTTAATTGTTTTGTTTGGGCAAAGGTTACTTGGATTTTTTTTACGGTTTTAATAGGTTAATATTACCACTTTTAACCACGATCTAACTCACTCACGTTCAAAATTTTTTATTCAATTGCATTTTAAATTAATTATTTAAGTTAATTATTAAGTATTAAGTATTAATATTTGAATTAATTGTTAAGGTCTTTTGATGCATACTTCCCCTCATGGGATTGTCCAAGTTATTTCAAAGTAGTTGTAGCCTGAAATCTGGGATGGCCAACCCCTCTTTTGCTTCATGCATATTGTGCATAAAATAATGCAGTGAACAAATACAATTTAATTTGCTCTTAATTTTTTGTTTTAAGACAATGAAATGCATTTTTATTCTTCACTATGAAGAAGTACTAATATAAAACTGAAATAAAGCAACACACAGACAACAACTACGTGAATAATACCGTGCAATACTGCATTTTGCATGCTTTTAACGAAAATTAGAAAAAAAAGTGCAGGTAATGAAATTATAGAGTGATAGTGTATATGTATGAAAAAGAAAGAGTTAATAAAAATAATTGTGGTTATTAATAATAATTTCCAAATATTATTGAATTATAAACTAATAATTTATATATCTTCCTTATAAGTAATAATTTAATGCTTTGGAATTCAAAATATTTCTGTTTGAAGTATATATATATATTGATCAAGTGGGAAGTTACATATTTTATTATGAAATAAGTTTTTCTACATTGATGTAAACTTATTTTTTTGTCTTTTATATTATAAACGTTTTTATTAAAGACCAAAACATAATGCTTTAGTTTATTTTTCTAAATGTAATACGAAAAATATGACATGCTTATTTTCGATTACATAAAGAAATGTAATCAAAACGAGGATTCCGGTTTAATCATGCATAAATAGCTCTTTCACGAATGTTTACTACAATTCATGCCTTCTTGGATTTCGATTTCAAATGCCAGTACCATGTGTTACGCAAATCAGCAATGCCATACTTTTGGCAGGCACATACTAAACCTTACTAAATGAATGTTTTCAATATTAGACAATATTTAGATTTATCATTTCACCAGGTTTTACATTAACTTTCTGCATTTTTTATAAAAAAAATTTTCTAGTTACATAGCGTAAAAAAATTCTGAAAGGGATAAATTCTTTTCGTTTTCTAAAAATATCCGGGATTAATAGATATAAATGTCCTTATCAATGAGAAAAAAGCATGATCAAAACAATCAGAATATGGTTAAATTTTCAGTTTTTCTGGCTTTATGGGAATACCAAAAAGCATGGTATTTTTTACCGCAGTCAGTACTTTGGTAATGCTTTTGGTAATATTCACAATAAAATATAATTTTATATTATGAAATAAAATATGGTAAATTTATCTTTCTACCTCTGAGAATAACGTAGAAACTATTTATTCGGTTAAATTTACTCTTCAGTTTTGTATTTTTTGCTAAATGTGCGGTAATTTTAACTATTACAGAAAACCGGAATTCCGGGTATACAATCACCGCATGGACGGAAGAATTACGTAGTTAATGGTTTAGATATCCTACATCTGGTTTTTATTAACCAGAATTATCACCATACAGAAACCAGAATCATCACCATACTGTAAGATATTCTTACGTATCACAATATTTTAACATGTATGTATAAATTCCCCGTATTCACAACAAATCGAATTACATTTAATGTTAACAATTATTGGTTTTTATGTGTTTATACGTGAAATTGATTTATTTTACAATCTTGTATATCCAAGCTCTTTTAGAATTTTATGAACATGTTTAACTATAATTCCATTCATATTTTAAGCAACCTTAAGATGATGATAATCTGAATCATATTATCGTATATATTAAACATGATTATATAATAATATGGTTCTACTTAAATGAACACGTGATTCAATTTAACACGTTATGAGGATTACATTAATTTTGCATGATATATATTGGTTCAAGGTGTATTAGAGCTCAACGTTCAACTGATTTCTTAAGGCTAGAAACTTTTACGTCTTACACTCGATTGTCGGTGCTGCTTGCTGTTGCGGAAACACTAAAAATTGCATAACCAGTGCATAGAACCTGAATCATGTTCACCAACAATGCTCTAGATCAGCAGTTGTAAATTTTTTTCAGCAACAGAACCATAAGCGATCAAGCTTCTTTTAGTGGAACCTAGACATAATAAATAAAGTTCATTAGCTGTAAATTTTCTAACCAAAAAAAAAAAATTGGAAGAAGTTTTTTTTAAAAATTGTTTTATTAAGAACAGTCTTAAAATTTGTACTTAGGCAGTTAAAGCAATGTATATGCAGCGGCATGTTGCCTGGTTGTTTTCATCTAGTTGTTAGTTATGTTATGATTGAATAAGAGAGTTTTAATTAAATTTGTTTTCAAAAAATGAGCTATATTAAACAGGTATAATGTTTATCAAAGAATTGTTTTTCTTGACTTGGTTTATTTAATTTTTAATTATAAAGTGCAATGAGAATTACTGCTTCAATTTATAAATGCATATCCTTATTTTAATTTGTGTAAAATAATGCTATTGAAAATATATATTTTTAAATTTTGTTAGTTATAGATTTTAAAATCATTATTCGTTAAAAAAAAATCATAATTTCCAGAGACCCAGCTATATTTCTAAGTCACTCTAAGGTTCCGCGAAACAACTTGTTGGAACTGCTGATCTGGATAAAATGATAGTCCTTGCAAAATATTCGTTTGATAATATATATTTATAATTGTAAAAAAATAAGGATATTAATAATTGAAAATTCTCCTAAAGTTTTTACAATCAACAAGAGATATGAAAAGAGCCTTCATGGAAATCACTCTTTCTACTAGCCTAATTCTTTCATAATTTTATATAAACAAGTGATTTTTTTCTCTTTTATTTTTCTTAAGCTTTCTCATAAACACTGTCATTGTGAAGAATTGGGGTTTGATCCCAGAGGTGGCTTGAAGTCCACCCAGCTTCAGATCAATGGGTACCAACTTGTCAGGGGAGTAAAGATAGCTTGCGTGCTGGCAACCTTGCTGCAATCATGGCGTTGGTCATGAAATTGTCAAAACTCTAACCTCTGTGACCCCCAATATCTACAACGGGCTGTAGCGAAAGTGCTTTACTTTACTTTTCTCATAAACAGAATTTTAAAACATAAATTTTACAAATAATAACATAGCACAATTTTTAAACATGAATCTTCAAATCAATAAACTGATGGTTGGGTAATTATTTTTATTGATTTTAATGCTTGTATAACAAATATAAATATAGAGATTCATGCGATTTATACTTTCTCCAAAAATTTTATAAATAATTGTAATCTGATACAATGCATGTTTAAAAAATATATTATAAATATATTTTTTTTAAATTTATTTTTAAAAGAAATTACCCATGATAAATAAATAATATATTTCTAAAGATTTTTATCCTTTTGAAACGTTAGTATAAAAATAAAATACCCTCATACTTTTCCTGGCAATTACAAGGTAATATACTGCTTGACCCACTTTCCTGCCATACATTTTTCCTGATATGTCCGTAAAAACGTCCCAATCATCCCGAATGACAATGCAATAAATTGCTGAGTTGACACTATGAAGTACATACTGCAGTTATATAACTTGTTACAGTAAGTACTCGTTAAAGTTGAAAGGGTAATATGTCATTTTAGGGGAGGATGTACAACTTTATCAAAAAAGCTCTGGTTTAAATTATTACTTTTATTTCCGAAATCCTTAGAAAGAAATCACTGCCATGAGCAGAAGTTTACTCTGATTTTATTGTCTGACAAGATCTTTTTCGAAACAAAATCATAAAAAACCTCATATTTTTAACATTTTATGCTAAATGAAGCGTATATCAAAATTGTGGATTTAAAATTTTATTAAATTTTTATTTTTATTTTTTTATTTCTTTTTACATTCATTTATGCAAATAAAATTTATACAAAAAAAAAACTCAAATATTTTATTTTTTAGAAAAAAAATGTGTAAAAAAAGTTTCTAATTTTTTTTTATCGTGATCAATTAATTACTCATGTTTGATTGAAATGATTAATATGTAAGTAGACTAAATAGAATATTTAAAATTTTAACTAGTAAGGGTTTTAAGTGATTTATCATTTCAATGCTTATTTCCAGGCAGCAAATTTAAAATGAAATTTTAGATAATTATAAGTAAATTTTAATGCATGCATAATTATTTTATTTTTATTCATTTTGGATGTAAACCATTAAATCATGAAATCCCTTAAATCAATAAAAAATGAGGAGGAAAAAAACTTCTATGAAGTATAGTCAGATGCAATGAGCCCAGCTGTGTTTGATTGGTATGGATTATGCATACCACCCCGAGTATTAGTCGTATGGGTTGGTATGAACTCGCACTAGCCACAGTACTGAAGTTAAATATCCTCAGTGGCAAATAGATGATAGGTTAGAATCCTTTGCCTTAGGGCTAACCGTGGGAGGTTTTCGTGGATTTCCCCTCCATGTAACGCAAATAAGGGTTAGTTCCCCTAAAAGGTTTCTTCTGGGTTGGATACAAAATTACAATGCTATGGAGTTGAACATTGTTTGACGCAACTTTAAAAATTGGTTGGCTGTTCAACGCAGGTAAAAAAATATAATGATGCACTTTGAGACATTAAACCAAACTGTGTGTTTGACTTATATTTTGTGGCAAAATTGGCAAGCAGACTAAAAAATATCTTATAAATTTATGAAAAATTCATTTAAACTTTTCAAGTCGATATGACATTACTCATACCTGGCTAAAAGAGGCCTCTATAAAATTTCACATTAAGATATAATGTCTCAATAAATAAAAATTTTAAGTTACACTACACTGTGAGAAATGTTACAGACTGTCAAACAATAAACTCTTTCAGGTTTGCTTTGAACATAACAAGAATATGAACCTTATATTATATTATATTATATTATATATAATATAAGGTTCATAATATAAGGATAGTTATGTTATATTATATTATATTATATTATATTATATTATATTATATTATATTATATTACATTTACATTAACATTAACATTAACATTAACATTTATATTTATATTTATATTATATTTGTATTATATTAATATTATATTATATTAATATTATGTTATTCATAGTTATGTTATATATTACTTGAAAAACTTGCATTGTATTACAGTGCATGGTACCGATACTGAATTTACGGTATCTGAAAGTATATGGGTGATTCTTTCCAAACATGACGATTCGGACCAAAAAATTTCTTCAAAATAATTTAAATTTTCTTTTTGTTTGCTTCTTTAGTTACACTTATTAATGTCTTACAGGCAGCAGTGTAGTTTATTGACATTTTCTCGAGAAAACAAGTAAACTAGAAATTCACCAAATCTTGAATACTAGGAAAATGACATATTAGCTTAGTTTAAAAAACAGTCATTTTATGTTATTAGTAAGTAACTCCTCAACTTAGGCCTTTATGTTAGATGGACCATAAATTGCATAAATTAATTCTTTTTATCCACTGTAGGAAGAATAAAAAAAAACTTTTTTGCTGACATGTACAGAATAAAATTGTGAATAATAATCAATCAATAGATAAATAAATAACTTTGATTACACTCAAGCATATTACAATCGTACATAAACTTGGTAAAAGGTTAATATTTGCTTTCCATCCTTGCAGTATTAGCAGTTTAAAAAAAATTCTGGCAACACTTCAATGTTCTGGCATTCTTAAGCAGGAAAATGAAAGTCACGATAATGACAAATTCGCCATTTTATAGCATATAACTTTACTTTAATTTAATATTTTGGCCTAAGACGTTTATATTCTGCAGAAAACAACAGGATTTCTTAAAATAACTCAGATAAATCTATGTAGTTTATGTTATTACTGATTTCAAGAAGCCAGAAAAATGACAAAACAAAAACCTACTCACCTTGAAAAAATTTTTGAAATAGATTTTGAACCAGAAAATTGGTTCTTTATTCATGCAACAAGACAGGTTCATATAGGAGGGCATCTAATCAATCTATTAACATAAGATATTGATTGCTGGCTCTATCTATTTTGGTTATAAACCACTAAATAAAAGTAGCCAGGAAAAGGCCAGATTTTCTTGAGACAAAAAAATTATTTTAAACGAAGTTTTAGTAAATAATACCCTCTGCGTATATTCTAGAAATGCTTACACCGGTTGAGATAAGAAAAATTAGACATTGAAAAATTTATGAGAAGTTTTGAAGCTAGTTATTATTGGAAACATTGTTTGGGACATGCCAGGCAAATTACATTTTGAAGTACAATTAAATTTTTTAACTATACAAACAGTCAATGGTAGTGCAGAGTCATTTTAAAATGCTAACAGCAATTCTATTTATTAATTTTTTTAAAAAAAATGTTCTTTTAGTATTATAGTATTAGACCTTGGAGCAAGGGACAGTGAATTGTCATATTTCGTGAGAATCACCCATATATTACCCTAAATTAGCTAATTTATATGAAATTAAATTTGAGTAAGAAAGTCGCATATTTCAGTAAGTTTAAAATATTATTATTTTGAACTAATGAACACAATCTTTCCCCTTTTGTCATCCAATGTGATTTAATGTTTTTCTTAAACAGCTGTGTATTGTAGGGCTTCTATTTTATCATTATGTTTCTATTTTATTATTATAAAAAGGCAGTAAATTCAGGCAGTCTAACGCCATGTTACACTTTAATTTTACAATATTATTTTACTTATCATCATTTGAATTTAAATGCCATAGATAAAAGATTTCCGATGTTGAGGAGAAATGGTAGACGTCTGCATTGTGTAAAAACATTTGTCGAGCAAAATGTTTATATATTTAAATATAATGAGGTATATTTTAAGAAGAAACTGGAAACGGAATAATGTCTAATAATATCAAGTTTAAAATAGATAAATATTTGCATTTGTATTCCGAAAACACCTACGGCTGGGAAAATACAGTTGTGCAAGCTATCATATTTTGAAACTATAACAGGTGTGAGAACTTAGTGGTTACATAGACAATGATATTGTACAGTGGTGCATCGCTTTACTTAAACGATCTGTTTTTTTTTTAAATAACCTCATGAAAATGAAATGGTAGGAAATTAATTGACTAAAAACTTTATTTGCCTAAAAAATATATAAATAAGAAATAATAGTCTATATGTTTCAAGTCCTCAAAAATAGGAGCATATTCTCAAAACTTGCTAGACGTGAATGAGAAAAATCATTCTACTTTTGTTTCTTCTCATTCACATCTGCCATGTCTTGAAAATGGGCGCTTGTTTTTCAGCACTTGAAAAATGTAAACTATTGTTTTTTATTCATATATTGTTTGAGCGAATGAAAGTTTTAATCAGGTGAAGTCTGCACTTTTACTTTTTCCAATTAATATTTTTTTATAATAAATAAATTTAAGTTTTTTTATTAGATTCATTAATACTTTCACTTTATTTGACATTCAAAATGCTTAACGAAACTTTTTTTATATTAATGTATTCCTTTCCTTCATTCCTATAATAAACAGTTCAAGCAGAAACAACTATTTTTTAAAGCAATAAATGTAATGGTAAATACATACATATTTCAATTTGCTTATACACTTACACGAATAAATAATAAAAAGGTCTATTTACTCCTTGCACAAGTTTTGAGTTAATTATCTTACAACCAAAAATTTACATCAAATCAGGTTTTGATCTATGCATCAATTTAACACTATTAGAAATAATTGTAAAAAAAAAACTTTATAAATTTATTAGTCGTGCAAGGATGCTTTAGCAATTATATAAATTCTGAATATCATTTAAGTCTCGATGATATTATTTTATATCATCTTCCTCTTGTTTTTTTTAAATTTAATCATTGGTTGAATCATCAACAATATCATACATCATGTACTGTGTAATTCACATCGAAATAAAAACAAGAAACTAAAATTTAATTTTCACGCTGTTCAATTGTTTTGATCAAATTGCAAACGCAAGAAAAGGATCAACGAAATGAAACCAATTTACAGAGTATCCAATCGCTACTTTATACACAAGCTTTAAATTAAAATTATTACAGACTTTCATTCAGGCCATTTCCTCCGTTTTGAGAGCGGACGATTCCTTCTCCACCTGTACTGGGATCGAGGCTACGCCATCCCCTGTCTTATCACCACCCCCAACAAGGCACTGCTTCCTCCACCTATAGAGTGAGAGGTTCCCGGTAGAAGAGGATTCGCGCACACCCGCTACTAGCACGCCCAAAAAGCCCGTGTGATCGCACGGGGCGAGGGCAGTTTCGTTTCTAGTAGCACTTCATTATATTTCGCCGGCCGTTACTTTTTACAGATTTTGCGAACGCTACGATTTCGATACGGAAAATAATGTTTGCTGAAATTTGCACGGTACTCCCAAAAGTAAACGGTTTTTATTCGCTAGAGTTCGTAAATGTTTTATTGAATGAGGCATAAAAAACGAAAAATTATTTAATATTTATATTCTTCAGATGTAAAACTGAAGATCGATTTTAGAAACGCTTCAGTTTTTTTCGTCTTGAAGGAATGCAATAAGTGTTTCTGTGTGCTATTTTCAAGTCAAATATATCGAATTTGTGACATATCACATCGAGTTTGTGTTCTTTAGCTATATAAGGATGTGATATTAGGTAGTTAAAAGAAATTCTAATCTATTTAAAAATATAGTGATGTCTGGAAATGATTATGATTCGTTCTGAAAGATGTAAAGCAAGAAAAATTTTAAAAAATCTAATACTATTCCAGTACATTTTTCTCTCTCTATCTTTTATTGGGAATTCAAATAACCTTGTTATTTGAATAAAATTCTTTAATTCTCTAATTTCAAATAAACTCTAATTGATCTCTCGAGCTTCAAAATCAAAGTACAAATTTTATTCGTACTGAATAAATGAATCATGCTATACATCGAGATGTTAATAATGGTTGATGTTTGCAATTATTTATTAAACCGTTATCTACTGAAGGTATAATACCGATATCACTTACATTAGCTTTAAATACTGGTGCTTATAGTGTGGTTAATACTACTTAAAGTAACTCGTGAAGACATATCACTTTGTTAGGAGAAAGAACTAGAACTGTATTAGGAGGAGAGAAAAGTAATTTCGTAAAAGTTTGGAACATACATTAGTCTCAGTGAAAGGCATCGACAATGCCTTGGTATCGAGGACCAAGTGGTTCTGCTCAAGATTTAATTGAATTACAAAAGGAGGAATCTGTTCCTGCTGCAGAAGTAAGCAAACTTCGAAGGGTTCTTACTTCACATGCAAAAAGAAGAAAGAAAAAATCAGCTCATCATGTTGGGGGATTTTGTCTCACATCGGTACTGAAAGAGCCGCTTTGCTTAGTGAACTCTGTTCCCCTCAATTTTGAATTTGGAAGGTAAGATATGCATTTAAACACACAATTCAAATTAATATTTAATGTTTACTGTAGTAATTTCAATTTTGTCTCACATCGGTACTGAAAGAGCCGCTTTGCTTAGTGAACTCTGTTCCCCTCAATTTTGAATTTGGAAGGTAAGATATGCATTTAAACACACAATTCAAATTAATATTTAATGTTTACTGTAGTACTTTCAATTTTGTCTCACATCGGTACTGAAGGAGCCGCTTTGCTTTGTGAACTCTGTTCCCCTCAATTTTGAATTTGGAAGGTAAGATATGCATTTAAACACACAATTGAAATTAATATTTAATGTTTACTGTAGTACTGAATAATTTAATTTAAAAAAAATTTCACTAGAAAATTGTAATTTGAACTGGAAAAATAAATTAAAAAAATCATGTCATTATTTTTTTGTAAACTTTTGCCTGTCTGCAAATTTAATTAATAATCAAAATGTCATGAAAATAAAAACAAAATTTAACACTGGAAATTTATATTTCGTTTTAAAGTGTTGCAAAAATTAAAAATTAGTTCTAACGACTTTCTTAAAAAAATTTTAGTACTAGAAGTTTTTCAAAAAATTAAAATGTGTAATAACCCGCAGCTATTTTAATGCAGAAAAAAAAATTATTTAATTTCTTACGAAGATCGCATTTTCTTCCAGGATGTGTTTTAAATATAAAAAATTCATTAAACTAACATTAGTGAACTTTTTTGGCGCTACCTTAAATTCAAATTAATATGGAGCGTTATTTTTTCATTTCTGAAACATTTTATTTTTGCATAAATTAAGTTATTCATCCAGAGCGAACATATAGATTTATTACAGATATATATTTGACTTATATAATACATTGAAGCAAAGTAATTTAACTTGGATCTAATTCTTATTACATTAAAAAATTATTATATTATTTATTGTATTTTCAATTGAATTTAGAATTTTTTGTTAATTTATTTTCATATTTATTGATGTAAGTAGCTTGTGTAATCCATTTTAACTCAAAATGTCACAAAATATAATAGAAATTTAGAAATTTTAATTTAGGAAAAGTATTTCATTTTTAATTCATTTTTTATTGTTTACGAAGAGGCTATTTTTGGTTATAAAACCCATTTATGAGAAAAAAAAATTATATTTTCGTTTTTTGTCTAAAATATCGCATTCAATCACAGTTATTTGCATTTGTAGTAATTTGAATTGAAGCTGATTTCATCAAATAAAAAGTAACGGAATATTTTTTTTCCAAGTTTATATTTCTAATAACGGTGCGCTACAGCAAATTTTTCTTTTGTTTTTCTCACTTATATATATATATATATATATATATATATATATATATATATATATATATATATATATATATATATATATATATATATATATATATTTATATAACTACTATATCTATAAAAATATCTATAAAAAATACGCATCTATATAGATATTTTAAACTATTTTTTTAATATTTTAAAAATAAAATTTACTACATTAAAGTTTTACAATTTTTAGATCTATTTTTAATACTTAAACTATGAAGGATAGAGTTTTTAATACTTACATTTTCAAGTAAAGAATAATAATTAGAATGTTTAAGAACCTCGTAACATTTTATTTTAGCTTAAATTTTAGTTCTACACATAGATCAAATATTTATATTAACTGCCAAAAATGTGTTGTAGAGAAAACTCTTTTAAAATAATAAAATTTACAAAAAGTAATTCAAAGTATGAAGTTATGTAGAATAAACATAACATTTTATATTAAGTATATCATTGAATGTAAGTAGATTATGTTAGTAGTAATAATTAAATGGTTAGCAACCCCAATAATAACTAAATTTATTTATTCAACTATTATAAACATTTTTGTTTGTTTTTAAAACAATATTTTTATCACAAATATTTAGACATTTGACATCATAACTAAACATTATATAATTGTATACTGCACGCGTATATATTTACATAGAGAACTCATTATCAAATTTCGGTATGAAACTTTGAAGATTTACAAAATTTGTTTTCTTCTACCTTCTGTATGCATTTCTTAAATGTTTGGTATTAGTAATTTTAATACATGGAATAGTAACTATAATGTGAAATTAGCACTGATTTGAAAGGGAATTATCAGTTACTATTTAGTATTAACATATAAACTATTTAGTACTAAAATATATAATCCTTACTAGTCAAGGTTGCTTGGCCAATTAAAAGAAAAGAATGAAACTACTTAAGTTTAACAAAAAATAAATCAGATTTTAGGAACCTTCCATGTATCTGGAAGCCCTTATATGAAATGGTTGGTAATCATTAAGATTTAGAAATGTTTACTTAGAGTGATATTTTTTTTTTGAAATTGTGCTGATTATTGAGATTCACCCTTAAAGTACAAATTGTTTATGTATGTGTATAATGTACGTTTTATTGTATTTCAAAAGTACATAAATTTCAATTAATTTATTGTAAAAAAAATTCTAATGTTTAAAAAGCAAACAACGATTAGATTCGAAAAATCAATGAAAAATTATTAATGTATTAACGTAAACAAAATGCTTCCTTGTTATATGCATCAAAATTACGAAAATGATTCGCCACGCAGTTAGTAATTTTAATCTAAGGATTTCTTATGTGTGCCTATAACTACAAACAAACATTTTTTTAAAGAAGAGTATGAATTAATTTTTATTTCTAAACAACAACAAAAAATCATTTTTTTGACAACAAATAGGAGAAATAAAATTTCTGATATAATTTATATTGCGAAAGGATTTTCAATTTCATTTATGTGAAACTCAATGAACTCAAGAAGACAAGAAGATGAAAGAATTCTTTGTCCAAAACTAAAATAAAAGATTATGTTTCTTTGAACAAAACACTCCAAATACATGATTTATGAAGTTAAAAAAAAGTAGATAGAGCTTTTCTTTTCCCAGAGGAGCTGAATATTTTCTTGACTTCAGACTCTCAATACAACCGTATAAATTCCAAAACTAAACAGATGTGTCATGCTTTCATCATAAATAGTTCCGCCCTCTCAGTTATTTTCCCAACTCTTAAATCATTTCTATTCCCAACAGACTCTGAAGTTTTTTGGACATAACACAAACCAATTTTTTGTCTATACTGAATCAGTAATATTTCAATTTATAACAAACACTGCACATATAGTTTGAAGACTCGAAAAAAATATTATTTTGAGAGAGTGACATTAAAGGAGAAAATTTATATAAGGTGAATAAAATCATTATTTTATATTCTTGAAAAAAAAAGGATTTCTATAAAATGTCAGCATTTTTTTCTTGAAATTAAATTAATAAAAAGCATAAAATAGTTTTACCCTCTCAGTTGTTTTTTTTCCTTTCAAAATCACTTCTATTCCCAACAGACTCTGGTGTTTTTTGGACATAACACAAAGCAATTTTTTGCCTATACTGAATCAGTAATATTTCAATTTATAACAGACACTGCAAATATAGAGTGAAGACTCGAAAAAAGTATTACTTTGAGAGAGTGACATTAAAGGACAAAATTTATATAAGGTGAATAAAATTATTATTTCGTGTTATTGAAGAAACAAATGAATTTCAATGAAATGTCAAAATTTTTTCAAGAAATTAAATTAATAACAATCATAAAACAGTTTTACCCCCTCAGTTGCTTTTTGCCATCAAAATCACTTCTATTCCCAACAGACTCTGGTGTTTTTGAACATAACACAAACCATTTATTTTTTTGCCTATACTGAATCACTAATATTTCAGTTTACAACATAAGATGGATATATAGTTTTAAACTTGAATGAATATTATTTTGAAAAAATGACATAAAAGGAAAAAAAAAATCTGGTAAGATGAAGAAAATGATTATTTTATATTACTGAAAAAACAAATGGATTAAGAAAAATAATTGTAATATTTTTTATTAAGTTTAATTAAGGACAACCATAAAATAAGATAACATAAATCTTTATAAAAGAAGATAATGTAAACATATCTTATTTTCTAAACTTTTGTCCATAACACAAACCAATATTTTGTCTATACTGATTCAGTAATATTTTAATGAAAAACAAACATTGCAAATATAATTTGCATACTTTTAAGTCTTGAACGAAAAAAAATAATAATAGAGAGAGAGATGGAACGGAAAACATTATTATATGAATAAAATAAAATGATTATTTTATATTGCTTGAAAAACAAATAAATTAAGAGAAAATATCAGCTAAATTTTTATGAAATTTAATTCATGACAATAGGTATGGTTTTTTCTCAGTTGTTTTAAAAACCTAAATTATATTTGTTCATAACAGACTCTGACCAAATTTTTGTTGATACTGAAACAATAGTTTCTAAATAGCACGGCAACAATATTTTGAAAACGTAAACAGAAAAGAATGTTTTCTTTTAAAATTCAAATGATGCAAAAGGAAGAAAAAAATGCTAAGGTAGAGAAATAATTATTTTATGTGGATTAAGAAAAAACAACAAAAAATACTAACAAAAAAATGGATGAAACAAATGGATTATGAAAAAATGTATAATAAATAATAAATGCAAAATAATAAAAAAAATACTTCTCAAATGTTTTTTTTTATATTTTAAACAAATTTACATTCCTTACACTATCTTTGATGATCAGTTACTTTCTCATCCCTTAAAAATCATTTCTGTGAACAGAGTTTAAAGTTTTGGATATACTACAAATCAATTTATTGTCTGCATTGAATCTGTAAAGTTTTAATTTATAATATACCCTGCGATCAGAATTTGAAAGTTTATTGGAAAACAAATGCTTTTCAGTAGTATATTATTTAATATTAAAATGCAAATAAATTCCTCATAAATTATGCTAAAAAGTAAAGCCACTGAGAGTATGCGACAAAGCTTTTCATCATAATTTCATCTGCCATGACGAACTGCACGGCCATAACGAATTGATTAAGAAAAATGTTACATATTTTTTCATTAAATTAAGTAAAAAGGTAGGCAGGGAAAATAACGGGCAGTCATATAAAAACCACATTTATCCATACTGGATTACTAATACCTCAATTTAAAGCAAATACTGCAAACATAGTTTTAAACACTTGAACAAATAATTTATTTGAGGATTTGAGGAGAAATTGAAGTTGAGGGAGGAAAAAGTAACTTTTACTTATACTGACATGTTATTAAAGTGTGTTTTGTACTAAGTGTTTTTAAAATATTAAATTATTTTTAAATAAAAATGCATGAAAAGATTATTAAAAAAGTTATTAATACAAATCTTATGTATCAATTAAACCACATAAGAATTACCGGCACCCCAAGTGCTGGTGCATTTTATCCTATTTTGATCGGGAAATTTTTGCAGTGTTTAACTTCAATAATGTTTCAGTGTTTAACTTCTGCTGTAATAAGATCTTTCATTCAAGCCAAACTAATTTATTTAATTGCATTGTTTAGCATAAACAACAGAATTCTGATTGAGATTTTTTGCTTACGAACATAACACCTTTTAAATTCAATCCGAACATCTGGAAGTATTTTGTTTTTGTATTTAAAATTTTGAATACAATGTTGTTTCACAGATGAATTGGACTTACATTTAAATAACTGATTGACATAGCTAAATGTTCTGCATAACATTAAACGTATTTTGTATAGTATGATTTGCAAACTTTTTTCCCATAATTTTCGTTCCTGAATAAAGTGCTAAACATTTCACTCACCTTTATTTCAAATGTCTGTTACCGTATATGTAAAAAAAAATCAGTTTTATTAGCATTTTTTACATTAGTATTTGTGTTTTTGCATAATTTGCATAAATCGAACGAAAATAGAGATGTGTAAAAACTAATGAGGGAAGATTTATGTGTGAAAATTTAACGATGGTAAGAAATTCCGGATAAAATTACGGTTACAAGAACTGGCACTCAGGGTGTGAGTATCGAGCGAGTAAATCTATTTTTACATATACAGTTATTTAAACAGTAATAATTACCGTAAAATTTCAAAATAAATCCAATTAGATAAATTTTACTGGAAAAACTACGGTGCAGTATTTTGTGGTAAAAATGTATTTCATGGCAAAAAAAGATTTTACTTCAAAAATGGATTTCACGTTAAAACGAAATTTACGTATGATGTTCCCACAGTGCCAGTTCCTTATATTGTAATTTGATATTAAATTTCTTACAGTGTAACGGCAGAAAAAATAATCAAAAATTTATTTCATAGTTAATCGCGTGATTTACAGATAGAGTTCTCTAATAGGATAAAAAAAAACATTTTTGATTCATATTTGTAATTGCATTGCAGCATAAATCAAATTCACTTTCATTTTTTTTCATTCGATGGAATAAATCAGTTTAAATATAATTATTGCGTCACTCAAATTTTTGGCAGCTATTCTATTAGATACGGCAATCGTAAATTCACTTTCAGTTTTACGCAAGTCATTGTAATTGTTCTGTTCGTTACACTGATTGCGTAGCTGTCAACATGCATTTATTAATTTCCTGGTGAGAATTCTATTGTTTTACGTGTAACTTCCGGATCATGGGCATGAATAAATGCATAAATTTCACTTCAAGAACTCTCAGTATCACAGTTATCTCAGTCTGCAAAGTCATGGACTTTGTTAAAGAAATAGATATAAATTTAAATTGCAGTTAAAATCAAAAACTTTATTTTTTTAAATAGGATTATGGAATTTGAAAACATATAAATATTGTTTATACATATTATTCTTACAGCTTTGTATGCTGAGAAGAAAAAGAGCACTATCATATGTGTATTAAAAAATAATCATTAATATTTTTTTTAAAAAAAGAGTTAATTTTAAATAACAATGTAAAATTTATAAACTATTTTCTTTTGAATCTATTAACTTCAATTATTATCTAATCTATATCGTCAATTATTCATTTTTTAAAATAATAAAACTTATGACATATTTTTTGTAGATATATTAAGAATAATATATATATATATATATATATATATATATATATATATATATATATATATATATATATATATATATATATATACACCGAAGAGCCTTTACATTATGACCACCCTCATTCTATAACAATGGTCTCGCCCTGGAACAATGTTTTCATGGGGCACATTAGGACCTATAATCCTCTTAGAACAATCCCGGACGTCTGTAAGCTACTTGAACATAGTTGCAGATCACCCATTCATGGCAACAGTTTTTCCTGCGGCGGATGGTATTTACCAACAGGATAATACACCATGTCATAAGGGTCGAATCGTCGAGGAACAGTCCAGTGACTTTCAAGTCATGTCTTGGCCCCCAAATTCACCTGACCTTAATCAAATAGAGCATTTGTGGTCCTACTTGGAAAACCAAATTCGTGCTGCCACGCTACCCCCTCGCTATGTGAGGGAATTGCAGGACAAGTTGGTGAGCGCTTGGTACCAGATACCTCAGACTACCTATCAGAACCTTGTGGAATCAATGCTACCGCTGGTGCTAGTAGTTTTGAGGGCTAAGGATGGTGCTACATGTTATTAGCAAGGTGGTCATAATGTAATGGCTCTTCGGTGTATAATATATATATATATATATATATATATATATATATATTCCCTTTTATATATTATATACCCCTTTTTCATATGTCTATTATTTTTCTTTGTTTTGTTCTTCGTTATGAACTTATATATATATATATATATATATATATATATATATATATATATATATATATATATATATATATATATATATATATATATATATATATATATATATATATATATATATATATATATATATATTATTCTTAATATATCTAATGAATAGATTTTGATTTTACTTTATTTTAACATGAAATATATACATATTTTACTTTAAAAATTATGTGCTTTAGCAAAGGAAATTATTATACGTCAAAACAGTGTTATTTTATTCAACGTCTGTACCGGATTTGTTCGCAGAATTATTGTCGTTAGATTTTAACAGAAAAATGTATTAAATTGCTGGGTAATTATTTATGTTATTACTTTGAAATTATTGGTTCATGAAATATTATTTTTTCAACTGAAATTGCACAGTATAAAACAGCATACAACTATAATGCGGTTCCATAAGTTTGGCAGGGGTTTGAAATATTTAAAAAAAAACACTAGCTAAATTGAAATTACAGAAAAAAACGCTACTATAGTAACAATTTTCAATGTTATTTTAATTGCTTGGAGTTAAACTTAACAATAATAGTTTCTGATACCTTCAAGCATTGGTTTTTAAGCATTAATGCAGTTTTCATTAAAAAAAATCTTCTAATTTTGAAAGGAATTTTAGTCACGAATTAATTTTGACAAAATTTCAGCTAATGCTCAAAATTGCTAATTATTATTCGTACTTGCATTAACGTAAGAAGAAAATAAGATAAAATTTGATTTTACATGCCACTGAGAATTTTATGTCTCATAAAGTACGAAGCTCATGTAAATTTAAAAATAGTACATATAAAATCTAAATATAGAAAATACCTATAATTAGAAAAGAAACAAAAATTAAATGTATTTCAGTTCAACATAGAATTTCAATTTTGCAATTAATTATTTACAGTTCTTAAAAAGATAAATATTTCAATAAATTCTTTTTTAATCTAGTTTGGTTATCTTATTGGCGAACGTTGTGTCTCTAAAGTTCTTACTACACAAATACTATTCTTAATATTTCCCTAAAATAATAAATAAATAATGATATTTAATTATAATTATGTCGCAATATCAATAATAATAACATTACTAAAACTACTAAAAATAAAGCTCCTGCAGCTGAGTAAAGATAGATAAGTCTCAAGCTTCCTTGAAATAACGTATTAGTAATTTGTTAGTGTAAGAATATTTGTCTACAAATATAAAATTGAATCACGTTAACATATATTTGATACATTTTTAAATGCTGCATAGTTACTGTTTCCTTTTTTAAAATACTTAAGAAATGAAACATACAGTAAATAAAAGTAGTAAATTGAAGTATTTGAGATATCTGCCAAAAATCACATAGCATTAAATAATATTCTTCAACACTGTATCAGAACAATCTGACGTTATCTATTTATTTAGATTCCAGCAGTTAAAGATTACCCCCCAAAAAAACTGAAATGTAAACTTCAATATTTTGCTCCAATGTTTCATCGATTCAAATCGTATTTCCCCCTGAAAGATTCTTATTCGTTATATATCGTTCCGTATATTTGCTCTTTGACATTCTTTATCTGTGATGTATTATAATGCGAATCTTCAACTGACAAAAACATGACCCGTCTGCTAAACTCCCAATACACGCAATCTTGATGCCATTGTTTCCACTGTATTTGCAACAATGAAAACATAGGGCTGGTGGAAACTCCTCCACTCTGCACCATTCATATTCTTCTATCTTTCTCCAGAATTTTTCTCCTTTTCAAGCTGAATCATTCTGTGATTCTCATTGCTCTTCGAAAGATGAAGTAGATATAATCCTTCCTCTTGCTCTTCCTTTTTCATCATCACGAAAAGCAGGGGGGATACGATCAATAGCAATTGCTGTTATGAAGTTTTGTTTATCCTGGTCTTTTCTGTCTTTTGAATGCTCATCCTCCCTACCTTTTCACCCTTGTTAACTTGATCGGCTGAGAGAAAATGTTCCCTTTCTACAGGTTCCACTTCCTGTATTTTACTTTTCAATAATAGTGGTAGTGAAGGCAGAATTTGAAGGAAATAAACTCCAGTTTCCGACAAAGAGAGGTCGTCTTTAATAGATTGCGAAAAGCTTTGTGGAAGGTTTCTTATTTAGTTAGATGCGTATTGTGAGTGGTAAACCTCATCTATTTACTTTTACGCTTAAATTGTCCAAATACTGTGCTATAGAAATGATTCTGGTATCATTTTAGAAGAAATATAATAAATGTTTTTGATATCTTATTTCATACTGTAATTATAGACTTGCCGTCTTATAAAAAGATCTTATAAACTATGAAGTTGTTTTAAACCAATTTAATCCAAAACCAAAACTAAGATTTCACAGAGTTATTTTGTCTTGCAATGAGACATATTTTTTTTAAAATATCATTCTTTCTCCGATATTGAAATTCATCTTTCAGTGATTAGTTGAAGATTAAAAATAATGATATCAGGTATATTTTGTTTTAAAATGTGTCAATAACTAATTTCTTGTATTTTACTTTTTAATAACAATGGTAGTGAAGACAGAATTTGAAAGAAATAAAATCTAGTTTCTGACAGAGTTCGTCTTTAATAAACTAATAAAAGCTTTGCTAATTGTTTCTTATTTACTTAGATGAGCATTATGTGTGGTAAACCTCCTCTATTTACTTTTACGCTTAAAATGTCCAAAAACAGTGCTATAGAAAATGTTTCGGTATTCTTTTAAGAGAAATATAATGAATGTTTTTGATATATAAATGTTTATATATCGAAATATATAACTGTTTTGACACTTGTATTTACAGACTTACTGCTTTATATAATATATATATATATATAATATATATATATATATATATATATATATATATATATATATATATATATATATATATATATATATACATATATATATATATATATATATATATATATATATATATATATACATATATATATATATATATATATATATATATATATATACATATATATATATATATATATATTATAAAACATAATGATAAATTAGTAAAAAAACATGCGTTTTCTAATATCTTTCTAAACTTATTTATACAGCATCACTCGCATTATTTTTAGTTCTAGATTTTTGTAATTATAGCTTATTATCATTGTAATCGAAGCATCATTAATGTGACATTTTAATAGAATTATACCGGTTATTCCAGATTTTATTTTTTATTAAATTGGCTTATGATACTTGATATATTTTCAAAGAAATTTTAAATTAGTTTAACAGTTTATTCATTAAAATTCTACTCATTCTTACTTTCCATTCAAATTTAACAATAAAACTATGAGACATTAATTGAACAATAGTAAATCCTTTTTATCTTTCTTTGTGTAATAATTCAAAAAGAAGTATATTCCATCAGCTTTCAAACTTCATCTTTCGCTGAAAAAATAATATGCAAACATCTCTGTATGTAATTACTTGAAATTTTTATAATCGAAAAAGTGTTTTTTTTTATTGTTTCTATTTTCAATGTAACCTAAAACTATTTAACCATTTTTTTAAATAAAAATATGAATTTTAACTTGTAAATTTAATTTATGTTTACATTATTTATTGCTTATATTTCCATTGTTATTTTATTGTTTACATTTTCAATGTAATCTAACACTATTTAACCAGTTTATTAAATGAAACTATGAATTTTAACTTCTAAATTTAATTTATGTTTACATTATTTATTGTTTACATTTTCAGTGTTATTTTATTGTTTATATTTTCAATGTAATCTGAAACTATTTAACCAGTTTATTAAATGAAACTATAAATTGTAACTTCTAAATTTAATTTATACAAATTTTTTTAAGTTCAAAACTAGCGATAAATTTAGTAAACATGAGTGTTGCAATTATAAATTATTTATTCTCAGTACAATAAAAGCAAATATTCTTGTTCTGCTCTGTTGCAAAGAGGAAATATATTCCATCCGCATTCAAGCCCAATCTTACGCTTACAAAAAAAGAAACGTATCTGGTAATAAAGGGAATCTTTTTTACTCTAACGGATAATGGATTCCCCTTTCTGACACTATCTAGCTATCCGCTTTTCTTATATACGGATAATACTTATGAGAAATATGTTTTCTCCGTCAGAAAAGTCGAAGCCTCGAAGAATTCAAGAAGAATACAATCGTCACCTAAAGGCGTAAAGAGTTTTATCGGTTATCCTATCTTTCGGGGATTTTAGGAAAACGTTATTCCAAATATTTATCTTCATGATGAAAGCATCTGTAAAATAAAAAGAAAGAAATAAACTCAAAAAGATCCCTTGTAGCTAGAGAAAATAACAGGGATCGAGCTATTAAGCTTTGCGTGTAACCGAAAAGAAATATTTGAGAATTTATTATTTATATTACTATTATTGGACCATAAAACAGACAGTATGAAACTAAATATATAAATAACAAGACATGCATGGAAGTTTCGCATAAAATTGACAAGTAAAATCAATGCATTTCTGGGGTTTTTAGTAACATGTTGTATCAAATATTTATCTTCATAAAAAAAGCATGCGTAAAATAAAATTGAAAAAATGTACTCAAAAAGATACCTTGAAGCTTAAGAAAATAACAGGGATTGAGTTATTATGTTTTGCATGAAAGGAAGAATTTTAGAGTTTATTATTTACTTAACAATTATTGAATTTTAGAAGTAGCAGTAAAAACTAATTATACAAATAATTAGATATGTATGGAAGTTAATATATGAAATTGACTATAAAAAATGACGGAATTTCGGAGATTACAGTAACATGCCGTACCAAATATTTATTTTCAAGAAGAAAGCATCTGCAAAATAAAATAAAAAAAATAAATGAACTCAAAAAGTTCTCTTATAGCCAAAGGAAATAACAGGGATCGAAATATTAAACTTTGTGTGAAACTGAAAGAAAATATTTGATAATTTTTTGTCATTTATTTTTCTATTATTAGATCATTGAACAGTCAGTATAAAACTAAATCAGAATAACTAGACTTGTATGGAAGAAAAAGCAGGAGTATAATAAATAATGCAACATGTGAATTCATAAAATACTTACTACAAATGCTTACTTATAATACAACTACATGTTTTCATGATGATCTGCATTGTTCCGAGGCTACTACTTTGTAGTAAACTGTTTTGGGTGCGTTGATGTTTTTTTTCTTGCTTTTATCTAGATGCACAAAAATGATACATTTTACACCGCATAAAATTTCAATTAACGATTTAAAAATTATAGGGACTATGTTAAAGAAAAACTAAATATAATTTAAAAAAATTTGAATAAGTGACGGGACATTGCTGTATACTAAGAAGATTGAGTCGGCCTCTTCCTTTTTTAAGACGACTATAACATCACTGTAGAAATTTTAATAATAATATAAAAAATAATATATATATATATATATATATATATATATATATATATATATATATATATATATATATATATTCCGGTTTTTTAAATAAAATTTCATCTTTTTTATTTTATTTTTTTATTTATTTTTTTATTTTTATTTTATTTTTTTTATTTTTAATAAACTGTCGTTTGTTATTTTTTTACTTATTATTCCCCCCCTTTTTTTTCATATGTCTATAATTTTTCTTTGTTTTATTCTTCATTTTGAACTTATATATATATATATCATCTGCATGATTCATCTGCAGTCCTGTATGTCCCATTGCGGGCTTGCCCAGAGTTTTTTTTCAATACTACACTGCTCTCCGAGGTTACTAAGGGCAACCACCCTCCGGAGTACTTGAAGCAATTGGCTTTGGAGATAATAAGCCCTGTCCCTGCCGACGATCTTAAGATCTACACGGAAGGTAGCGGTGACGATCAACACCACGCCGGCAGTGGAATTTACACTATATATCCTGCTGAAGTTAACGAATCAAGATCACCAAGAAACCCAGATTTCTGTTCAGTGTTTCGCAGTGAACTTATTGCTATTCAAACAGGTCAGGAAAATATCAGGACTAGAGCCACTTTTGGGAATGTCTGGATCTTCACGGACAGTCGTAGCTGTATTCAGCACCTAAGCAATTATGAGAGAGTAACAGACCGGGCTGGGGTCTCTATACTTCGCTTATTAAATGCCCTCTCAGTCTCCCATGACATCCATATTCAGTGGATACCCTCGCACGTGGGACTTTTTGGCAACGAATGTGCTGATCAGTTGGCAAAAGAAGGTACTTCCCTCCCAGCCTCTCCAAACACGGCCCTCACTTACTCTGAATTATTTTCTATCCGCAAATCTAAAGTTAATAAAGCTTGGATTGTTCCACCGGATCACAATCGGTATCCCCGCAAGCGTCCTAGAGGAGCCCTTGACTTTCAGGGCACACGTGCCGACCAAACCGCTACCTGTAGATTTGTTAGTGGGCATACTAAGAGCCTCACTTTCAGTGGACAAATTAAACTTTTTCCATCTTGTAAAAAGTGCAACTCCAGCGAGGCTAGTCCTCACCATCTACTTGATTGCCTGTATTTCACCATGGAAGAGGTTCTTGAGAGACCTCTCCTTTTCCTCGATTTTTTGAAGATTCACGCCCTCATGGATCTTGTATAGCTCCGCTATCCCAGCTGGGATCGGAAAAAGCAACAACAACATATATATAAAATGAAGATAAAACGAAGAAAAATTATAGACATATGAAAAAAAGGGAGGGGGAATAATAATTAAAAAAATAACAAACATCTGATTTAAAAAAAAGAGGATGAAATCTTATTTAAAAAACCGGAAGAAAAAGATATAATCTTTTCATCAGCCCACACGATTATATCCGTTAAAAAGAGTGCTTTCTGATATTGTATCAATATAGCCAAAGCAAAATATATTAATACAATAGTGTGAGGAGCACTCAAAAAAATTTTTTACAAAAATTACAACAAATAAAATAGAGCACAATGAGGAAAAATAACACGTAAAAACAGAAAATAAAATAAAAGAAAAAGAAAAAACATTATGAAACAGACACTATAAAGCGAGTAGCGAAATCAGATGTACTTACATGAGCTTGAAATTTTTCAAGAACGATTTAAAAATGTTTTCGCAACAAGATTGCCAGATTACAAAATATGAAAACAAAAGCGCAAATTGAGTGTAACTGGAGGGTTTTGAAGTGCCGTTCTTACTGCATTGCTGAAGTGATTTGTTATTCATTGATTTGTTAGTTACCAAGGATGGGCCCGAAATGGATGTGCGCATGGTAATATTATAGTGGATAATTTAAAAAATGTTGACCATAAATAGTTTTAGGAAATCGATGTTTATTTAAGAAAAAATATAAAATGGAAAAGAGAAACATAAATTGCCTGTTTTGCAAATAATTTTAGCCACGGATTTGCCCGAAATGAAATTGTACATGGATAAATTATATAAATTATCAAGGAAAAAAAATTTTAATGGATAATTTTAACACGGATTTGCCCGAAATGGATTTGCACACGGAAAAATTATATAGATTAACAAAAAAATTATTTAGTAAATAATTTTGGCAATGGATTTACCCGAAATGGATTTGCACGTGGGAAAATTATAAAAATTATAAAAAAAATGTTTAGTAAATATATCCACAAAAATATACGATTAATTCAATGATTTTATATAAAATTTTATTATTTTAGTAGGGTATCCATTATTTTTAATCAAATTTTGAAACAGTTTATCGATTTGTTTTTTAGATAAATAAATATTACTATATTACTATATATATTTTATATACATATATATGTGAGTATATATATATGTGTATGCATATATATATATATATATATATATATATATATATAATAAAAAAATAAAAACAAGAAAACACGAAGAAAGTTAAAAAAAATAATACTCACACTATTGTATTAATATATTTTGCTTTGGCTTTATTGATACAATATCAGAAAGCACTCTGTTTTGCAGATATAATCGTGTGGGCTGAAGAAAAGATTATATCTTTTTTTTCCGGTTTTTTAAATAAAATTTAATCTTTTTTTTTTTCTTTCTAAACTGTTGTTTGTTATTTTTTTACTTATTTCCCCCCCCCCTTTTTTTTCATATGTCTATTATTTTTCTTTGTTTTATTCTTCATTTTGAACTAATATCATTTTCATTTTGAACTTATTCATTTTGAATATATATATATATATATATATATATATATATATATATATATATATATATATATATATATATATATATATATATATATATATATATATATATATATATATATATATATATATATATATATATATGTACAATCTATTTCTAGAAGAAAATGCAAAACATGCAAAAGTGATGGGCCTTAAACGTGGTTGCTTCACAATATCAGAAGCAAAGCTAATTAGAGAATTAAAAGTACAGAATTTTTAGAGATATTAGCTTTTATTGAAAGGAATAAATTCTCAAAATCGAAACTAGTCTTAGGGTTGCCAATGAAAGTTAGAAATTTTGGAAACAAAAAGTAAAATTAAGGCAGGAAGAAAATATATCAACATCGGGAGGGAATTAAATTAACTAATCAGAAGAAGGTAAAAAAACTTAGCACACTGACTAGCCGGAAAAGAACTATTCTATCTACTGTAATAAGTTATTTCAAACTTCTTTTTTCGATAAGCAAGTCTTGTTTTCAGTTGTTATTTCTGCACGCTTTTAATTTATTTCAGAAGTGAAATAAATATCATTACTGAACTATCATTTTTATTGAATTCTATATTTACATTATAAAGTCTGTACTGTAAATAAATATATATTTAATTACTCTATTATTTTAGTAATTGAAAGAAATAGGATCATAAATAAAAGATCTTCCGGCTAGAAACTACCTCGCAACTCAAAGCTTCTCAGATTGATATTCTAACTTGTCGATAATTTATATCATTGTTTCCTGCTTCTTAGGAAATGCTTAAATTTTACCTAATGATGTGACGTGTGAGAAAGAGTTATAGTTATTTATATATGTGCGGTGCTTGCTATTTATTTTAACTTAAATGTCTAAGTAGGCAATTTGTAGGAAGACTGAAGAGCTCTGGTTATAGACTTCTGAAAATGTTTTTTTTTTCCTGACAATTGCATGATATAAATAATGATGTTTACTGAAAAGTTTTAAAATACTTATTAAAGATATATGCTGAAACACTTTTAGGTAGTTTACATTGCAGATTGTACAAGTTCTTAACATTATTAAAGTTAGAAATATTATTTTTGGAATCTTGTTTCATAAATTCTAAGCTAACTAAATATAAATAAATAGAGAAAGAATAGAAAAAAAATATTTTTTAACATTTTCCAATCACTATTTAATATTCCAATTTCTAATCAATTATATAATTGGTAACTTATAAGATGAAATATTTCGTTACTTAAAGTATATAATTATGAAGAGTTTCAAAGTCCCCATTTTGAAATGTGTTGAACGAAAGTTTTTAAACTCCAGTAAACAAGTTAATTTAGCTTCTAATATTTATAATTAATTTATAGTTAATTTTTAGTTAAATATTATAATTACTTATATTATGATTAGTTATTACTATAAATTATTATACTAACTATACAGTTATAATAATTAATTTATAGTTAATTATTATGATTATTTATTATTATAAGCTAATTATAATAACTATAATTTAGTTATAGTTATGATAATTAATATATAGTTAATTCAGCTTTGTAGTAAGTCTAATTATATCTAAACTTAATGTTTAAATTATCTGCGAAATGAAAGTGATGCAGTACACGATACAGCAAATTTTCGGTTGTAAAAATTAATTCAAAATTTCATTACAAATGCGTTTGAAACTGGATTCGACTTAAGTCAACTTAGAAACTTAATTAAAATCACTAATCTTAATCCATTGAATTAACAAAAGGAGTACTTTCAGTTTCTCTTTGATCTTATTGCATCGTCTTTTTGATTGTATCATGGAAATTCACGTTTGGTAGACTTCAAGACAGCTGCATTTTTGACACATATCAGCGAGGAATTTTTATGAATATCGTATAATCATTAATGGTCATTGTTAAAAACTTTTATTAAACTGGTTTTCAATTTTGCGCAATTTTCGCATTTTGCATACATAAAATTTCATATAATTTTCTAATTTTAAACGCATACTTTATTTTTCATACGCAATTTTATATAATAAATTATTACTTATAATAAATTATTACTTATATTAAATTTTACAGTTTTCGTATACTGAATTTTACAAAATATATTCTTCTTCTTCTCTTTGGCACGACAGCCCAGGATGGGCCTTGGCCTTCTCAACAAGCCTATGCCAAGACATTCTTCCGGGTGTATAAGTTTGCTTTCACAACCACAAGAAGTTATAATGGATAAAGTATCTTGCTACTGTACATTTATCAGCTATAAAACTAACCTAACTGGACAAAGTCCTGGATCTGCATAAAATATTATTATTGAACTTTAATTAATTTAATTTACGAGATTATATTAATCTTAGGATAGACTTTTTTCCCATCACATTCTTCATGCAGAAAAAAATTCTTGTAAAATTACTATACTGTATAATAATAGCATTTCAGAAAGAAAAAAAACTTTTTTGCTGATTAAACCAAAATGCATGGTATTTAAATAGTTTATTTAGTAATTTTTCTGATCTTATGGTAATGGTTCTCCAGAAATTCTGGCTCTCTAAATTATGGTTTTAATTGCCATGCACTTTGTAAATTTTATTGAATGAATGATTTTCATGTAATACTTTGAGGTATCATGATTAAATAACCGAATATTACAACATTTACCAAATTTTACGGCGTATTATAAAACCATATTTTATTAAGTGCACTTACTTGAAACTTGCACTTTTGCGTTATAACTGTTATTCTCTAGATTATCATTGATTCATTATCTTTATCTTATCTTAATATCACTAGAAATACAGTAATGATTTTCTATTTGATATGAATTTTCAAATTGTTTTGAAGTTTTCTTATCAATTACTATTCCACCATATTTTAGCAAGTCTTCAAATTGTTACATATTTTTAAAGCTAAAATATTTTAGGCAAAACAATCGATAAATATTGAATTTAGAACTAAAATATATTATTGTGAATTGCATGTAATCTTTCACAAACACGTAATCTTTGTTAAGAAACTATAAATATACGTTGCATTTATTAGAAATTAAAAATGTTTCCGACATGTAAATAGGAATTTTTAGGTAGCTAGGATTTTAAAAATGAGTATGTTATTATTTTATTTTACTCCATGAATTCCAAACCATTTGCATTAAATGTATGAGAAATTAGTATCCAGAGGCTACGAGAATTAATGCAATAAACTTTGTTCAGAAATCAATAGTTTGTCTTTTGAGGTAATGGGATATACTCATTGCTTGCAGGCACATTTTATGAATACAAATCGTTATAAATGCATTAGGAACTTACTGACTATGTACGGAATAAGAATATTTATAAGCCTCAATCAAATTGATGAATTGATCAATGAATAATCTCTTAAGAAATATTTTTTACGTAGTTTATGAATAAAGAAGGTGCATATGTATTCCTAATAATGTTAAATTAAATGAATGTAAGAGAGATATAAGCATCGATAAAAGTGAAAATTATAAGGTTAATGCATAAAAAATAAAAGTTTATATATATTTAGATTATACTAAATTGAATATGCATATATATATATATATGTGTGTGTGTGTGTGTGTGTGTGTGTGCGTGCGTGCGTGTGTGTATATATATATATGTATATATATATATATGTGTATATATATATATATGTGTATATATATATGTATATCTATATGCGTATATATATGTGTATATCTATATGTATATCTATATATATATATATATATATATATATATATATATATATATATATATAGATATATATATATCTATATATATATATATATATATATATATATATATATATATATATATATATATATATATATATATATATATATATAATATTTATTAATAAAGAAAGCGAAGGAAATATTTTTTAATTAATTATCGTGAAGAGAGCAATCATGCAAGTAACACAAAAAATACTTCTGTCTAAAAATTCGGGAAAATCTTGCAAACTTATCATCATGAACACTTAAGTCATATGCAAAAAAAAGAATTTTTTCTTATAAATCGTTCAAATAATATTTTTCTCCTGATCTCACACTTGGTCAACGTAAAAGCTTTAAATATTAATTATAGGATACTTTAATCTAAATTTAGAAATAAATACCAGATATTGATAATAAATGTGAAAAATAGTTTAGTTTGGAATAAGAAATTAGGAAAGAAAATTTAGATTAAAAAATAACATAAAAAGATTTGTTAAAGCTTTTTATGTTACATAAATATGGATTTGTTTTTGGTTTAAGAAATGAAAAAATGCTTTTAATAAAAAGAAACTTACATAAATCATTAATAATAATATGAAAGAGAATTTTATAAATGTTCATAACTTTAATAAAATTAAAATAATGGATTTATAACTTAATAAACAAAAGCTAAAATGTTCTTATTTAATATAGAAGCTCTTTTGAATATGTATTTCAGTTAAAAAAATTTGGCGAAAACTACCATACTAAACGTTCTTTAGCATTTATTTAACTACATTTGATATTTTTTTAATTTTATTTATTTTACGTTTAACATTTAAATCAAAAACTGAAATTTATTTTCTAAATTTCTTCACAAAATAACTAAAGTAATATAATTCTCAAATACCTCTCGCATCTCTATTAATTTAAACAAGAGTTATTCAGAAGTTATGCGAAACTATTCTCTTTGAGCGAAGCGTGGTCAATGTTTCGCAAATGCCGAGTTGACAGGCGAAAAGATTATTTGGTTGAAATAATTCACCTGGTAAGAGAATGACTTGACTTTTCATTTCATCGTTTCGACTGATTTTGACGCAAAGGAGTGACTTGGTGAAAGATAATTAAAGTTGATATTCAAATTGTGGGCCGTCCAGGAATTTCTGAAGAGCTGTTTGCGTGAAGTATTCTGGTCTTTGAAGAGCTGCTCTTCAGCTCACCGGAAATGATCAGGAATTTTATTCGGAAGTGATTTAAATTGGTATTATGAAAAGAAGAGTAGTTGGTGATATGGAGATAGCGTATTAAGCATTCAATGGAAAAGTAGTAGATATCTATAAATTGTGATGGTAAATGTAGGGCTTAAACTTTTGTTTTTGACATTAAGATTGTGCAAATATATAGAAGTTAACTATGATTCCTTTTGTATGGTTTGTATAGCTTAGTAAATTTTTAAATAAATTATAAAAATATTAATAGCCTTTGATAATCACCTTGGTCATTTTTTAAAATTTCCATGCACGGCATGTAAACTTCAGTGGTAACAAAGCTGAATTCACCGAAAAATATGTGTAAATATTCTCATTCTTCAGCCCCTTTTCCTATCCTAATGTCTTTATAAGTTTTAAATTACTAAACTAACTTTAAATTACTAAAAACTAATTACACGAGACTGATTGTATGAAAATGTCAAAGATTTTACATATATGATTGTTACCGAAGATTAAATGTCTAAAATAATTATAAATATATTAAACATGCAATAATGGGTAAGTATCTTACTTAGTAGCGGTGAACAACTTTGAGTACTAGTGAAATTACTAAGTGTATTGCAGACCAGTTACTTTGCTTACTAGACACTTGCGAATATAATTCTGGACTTGCGGACACATAGGAGGCGCTTGATAAAGGACTATTTAACGCGATGATTAAATTGTAGGCCATCCAGGAATTTCGGTAGACCTATTATCGTGAAGTGTTCTGGTCTTTGAAAAGCTGCTTCATCTACCGGTAATGATCAGGAATTTTATTTGGAAGTGATTTAAAATGGTATTATGAAAAGAAGAGTAGTTGGTGATTTGGAAATAGCTTATTTAGCATTAAATGGAGGAGTAGTAGAGATCTATATAAATTGCGATGGCAAAGGTGGGATAATTACTTTCGATTTTCTTATAATATGATACAAATATGTAGACGTTAACTATGATTTCATAAACATGTTTTTTTAGAAGATTAGATGTCTACAACGTTATTAAATAAATTAAACCTATAATGATGGAAAAAGTTTCTGGCGACTACCATTGAGTAGGTACTAGTAATATATCTATATGCAATGTGTACCAGTGATTTTGTGTACTTGTGCTGATTCTGGCTCAAACAAGTGACTTGAAGATTGATAATCAACGTTGATATTTAAATTGTGGGATTAAGTAAAAACAGACTCCTTTCTTTTCCTTATCAGAATGCAAAACTTAACCCCTTTTGATTTTTCTCTAATTAACTTCTGGAATTGACGATTGTTTTAAGAATACTTCGTTTGTCCTTTCCGATTGTTTCATCGAGAATTAATCTAAGTAATAAACGAAAGAACGGCTTCGCTGAATTTCAAAACTTATTTTAGCAATAAAGCGATAGGTTCTTGAATATAACTGAAAACATTCAAATATCCCAAAAACATTTTTGCCCAACTCCATAAATTTAAAGTTGAGAAAACTTGGTTGGTAATGTTCATTATAATTCAAAATCACTGTTTGATTTCAGAATTACATTTGAAACTGTTGATTTGGTTAAAATATTTCCTTGCGATTCTGCTGTAAGAAAGATCTTTATTTATCTTTATTATCTTTAGATCTGATAGATCTGAAAGATCTGAAAGATCTTTATTATTAAAGATCTTTCATGACGCTAAAAATCTTGAAAGCGTTTGAACTGTTTAAGGGGATCTCCTGTATATCGAATTCCCGACTTTTCACTCTTAATTTTAATTTTATAGTGTTTTTAATATTCATCGTTTTTTTCCTCTCTGCTTCAGTTGCTTTCCTCATTTTTCTGGCGCAGAAATATGTGTCTTCAACTTAAAGATTGATTTAATTCGGAGAGAGTAATTCAGATAACTTTCATTCTGGCAATACATGCATGCTATAAAATGCATATTTTAATGAAACATAATAAAATAAAATTTATTAGTATGGTTTAACATGGTGTTTACATCAAAGCACAGCTCTACTGGAATATTTACAACTTATGTAATTCAACTCAATATTATTTGACCTACTTAAAATGCAATATTATTTAATTTATAATATTAAGAGAAGGTCTTGATCCCCGATTGGCAGTTTGAAGTCCACTGAGCTTCAGATGAGTGGTTGAAAACTTGTCTATGAAGTTATAGCGGCCTTTGTGCAATGCTAACTATATTTCCATAATTATGCTGTTAGTCCGTGAATTAACTTCCATGACTCCCCCACCCAAAACGGGCTGTAGTGGGAATGATTTACCTTTAACATTTAATTTACTTAAATAATTCTGAGTTAAGAAATTAAAAAAAAGGAAAACAAAATTTGTCGTTGGCTCTTTAAGACTACAGCTCTTATCAATTAAATTAATTATAATCTTAATTTTAACAAGGTTTTATCTATAAATATCACAAAATATAGATCAATATTGGTACTGATAGATCTCTTTTATAACAACTGTAAAAGTTGTTCTTACAAATAAATTAATGCTACTCTCAGCCTATATGTCTGTATGTGAGGTAAACGTAGCACATAAATTCGACATTTTTGATAAAAGGAAAATTACGAAACTATATTTAGTGCTTCTTTTTCATGATTTTAAAATAGTATAAATAGAGCCGTGGTGGCTCAGGTAATAGAGAACTACCCTTCCAATTAGGTGAGTTGGTCTCAAATCCCAGTGATTGCTGGTCGATACAAATTCCGCTCCCGACTTGCATTGACCACAATGTTGACGTAAAATGTTCTCAGTGGTAAGCGGATTAGGAATTGGAACCCTCTTGCTATCATTCTGACCATGGGAGATTTTTGTGGTTTTTCTCTCCGTGTCACGCAAATGAGTGGTGGTTCCATCAAAAAAGTCTTCCTCGAAAGTAAACTTTCTCCAAGTGCTTGATCCAGGAGTTGCTTTTTCTTCTGGAATGGGTGGGTACAAAATTACAAGTCTACGTAGTTGAACATTGGTAGTAGTAAACTTAAAATTGGATCTGATGTTCAACGACTGTCATAAAATAGTTTAAATAACTTCTAACTATACAGGTAGTGAGAAGTTTTCTATTGCTTAATTTTTAATTTTACAATTTGGCAAATTAAAAGCTTGTTGCACCATTTTTTGAATAGTTAAATTCTTTCTTGTCACGCGTTTTGAAGGATTGTGAAAAAAAGAATATGGCATTATTAGAAGGAATATTGCCTTTTAGAATTTCGTTGGCTACACACAACTAACCACAATCAAGTATTAAGTTCTAAAATCTAAACACTATGCAGTTTCTTAAGGTTATATTGATTTATTTTGTTATTAACGCATTGTGTCACACTTTTAATTTGACGACCAAGATCAGAAACAAATTTTTTTTAAATTTTATTACTGCAGAAATTCAGCAATGAAATTAAATGTTTTTGAAAATTATTACAAAACTTAAATTGAAAGTCAATCGTGTGTAAGAAAGTGAAAATTATCTTTTGTGTCACAATTTTTCCATTTGAAATCTCGATCAATGTAATCATTCTTTGCACACAACTAAAAAAAAATTGCTTCGCATGTATTATCTGTAATGTTATTTCAAAATTTTTTCATTGTGTTGCTGAATAAATGGAAACTAAATGCACCGAACTAACTTCGAAATAATGATGTTCTTTTTTTCTTTTTTTTTAATTGAAACGTGCAGGACATATATATTGGTCATTAAAAGTAACGTGTTAAGAATTATTATTTCAAAATTCATTTGAAGGTTAAAAAAGAGTTCAGCTATTAGTCAAAGTAGATAAATAAATGCTTTCTCCAGTATTTATCCATGAAAGCAATATTACTCGTTTTTACTTCTTTATTACATCGTTATTTTGCTTTAGTTTCATCTTTCCCCTCACGTTTATTTAAATGCATTTGAAAACTTTCAATTGTATCAAATCCTGGTAAGAATGATTTCTTTGCATTTTAAGTTAATTCAATTTAGTAGCGAGACAGCCCATCGAAGGCCAAGACCTACTGTGCCCATCGCAGTTTTCTTTACTTTGTGCTCTGATTGGGTTAACACGCTTGGGCATTAGTCGTATGCTAGATTTGGTTAGTGCCAGTGTTTAGTCCCCAAGTATGCTTGGTAATAATTTTATCGACTTACTGAAGTGATGGAAGGCATAGTCAACCTTGCTGAGTTCTAAGATAGAACCAAGAACCTGTGGCATGGGATAGTGAAGATGTATCACTTCGCTCATCCGCGCCACATGCGAGGATGTACCGCTCAGTATAATTAAATAAAATTACTAAATTTACACAAAGTTACATATTTAATAAATATTACGCCAAACTAAGTATCAATTGGTAAACTAGTGGCTAAGAATAAGAAATAGTTAAGTGATTAGGTAATAGCAAAAAAAATAGTTTCAAAACGCAAAATATGAGAACAAGAATGACTAAAAACTAATGCATTTTTCAATTTTAATTTAAAACAAACTATTATAGGTTTTACGCTAAATATAACAATGCTTAAGTTTTTTTTTTATTTTGCAATAATAAAAAAGAACACTTATAACGTACGAAGAGTATGAAAAAACGTATGGCAAAAATAATACATTTATCAATTTTTCTTTTAACTTAATGAACTAATAATATTAATTCTGTGTTTTAAAACAACAATTTCAGGTCTTGAATGTCAACAGGGTCTTGAATTTAAATCAATAATTAAAAATTCATCTTTCCATAAAATATAATCAAATCATTTATAAACAAAAAGACGAAATAAAAAATGAAATTAAGGATGAGATAAAGAAACGTAAGGTAAAAATAATGCATTTATCATTTTTCTTTTTAACTTCGTAAACTAATGAAAATACTGGGTTTCAAAACAACATTGACTTGAATTTAAATAAATAATTAATGATTTCTCTTTGTCTACAATATAATCAAATCACTTATAAACAAAAGGATAACGAAAAATAACAAAATAAAATTAAAAAGATAGGTAAAAAACGCGTGTGACAAAAAAGGGGAAAAAAGCATGTCCTCTATCAGACTCCCTTATAATCAATAAATAAAACAGAATTTCAAATGAACAATGACTTGGTTTTCGATAATAAGCTAATAATCGCTCTTCCTCTCTATTTATCCCTGTCTCCAAACGAAAAAATTAAAAAGAATGAACGAAAAAAATTGTGTTACAAAAAATTATACGTTAACAAGCTCTTTATTAAAATCGTTAAACTTGACACCGTGTTCCCATAACAACAACGGCTTTACCTTAAATCATCAAGCAATTGCTATAAATATCATAAAAAGACTGTAGTATCATATTATAATAATATATCATACTATAATAACACAAAATATAATAATAAGTATAAAAAATATTATACATAAAAATACTATAATATCATGATAAATATGATAAATGTCATACATAAAAATACTATATCATGATAAATATGATAAATATCATACATAAAAATACTATAATATCATGTTAAATATGATAAATATCATACATAAAAATACTATAATATCTATCATGATAAATATGATAAATACCAAAATAAATATCATAATATCATGAAAATACTATAAAACATTGTTTCTCGTATAATGTTTAATGAATAAATTACACTAAAGGTAAAAACTTTTAGGTAAATTACAATTTGTGCACAAATATAATTATTTTGTGTCCAATATGAATATTAATTGGTGCGAGAAATGTGTAATGCAAGATTCCCCGGTTATGATAAATGTTGTTAAATCTATACACTTACATCAGTCAATCTCATGACTATGATATATGGTCCCCAATTTCCGTACCACTTTAGATAAGATTCCGCAAGGACTACGAAAACTGCAGATAAGTACTTAAGTTACTTTCCGAGAACCTGTCGTTTAACCTGCTTGGATCATATATCCTCTTTCTTTGTTAGGAAAATGAGAATCTAATTTTTGCTGTGGAAAGAGTTTATCTCCTCTCCTTTGAATTTAGTTTAACTTATCTTTTTTTTCCTTCTGAAAAAATTATTGGTTACTAATTATATTACATTTACAGAAATTGCTTAAATACTTGAATTAAATTTCAAATTTTCAAAGAAAATTTTATAAAATTAAAATCAAGTAAGAAACATTAATATTTTGAATATAAAATGAAATACAATTCAACAAATTAAAGTACTTAAAAATACATGCATCTTAGTTTAATAAAAATGTTTTTTAAACAGCATTTTTGTATCCAATTATTGAATGTTTTTTTAAACTAACAAATGTTAAACCTGACCTGTTTTTAAAATATTTTTTTTCATTAATATTATATTAATATTATTTATATACTTATCCTTTACATCAAAAAACACTTGGCACTAGACTGATTGCTTGAGGTGTTTGTATTATGTAAATCATATTAGAACACTAGATAATTTTAAATTTTCAAAGAATATAAATTTTTTTTCTTTACTTTGGAAAAATCAAGTAAATGACATTAATAATTTGGATAAAAATTTAAACATAATCAAGCAAATTAGAGTATTTAGAAAATACACATATGTTAGTTTAAAAAAATAACTCTGTTTTTAAGACATCATATAGTTACATACAGTTTTGTGAAACAAATAATTGTTAAACCTCGTCTGTTTTCAGAAATATTTTATGCAAATTATTATTTCTATGTTAACTGCAAAATCTTTAGTAAATTATTTCTTGTCTAAATCTTTTTATATAAACAAAAAAACATTGGCACTAGGCTTAATGCTTGAGTTGTTTAACTTATGGTAGATCATATTACCAAATTTATTTATAATTTGAGAAACTGCGAATGTTGCATTTTCTTAATATAATATAATTTAATTGGATAAAAACAACTTTTTAAACATTTGACATCTTTACAAGACTTTAATTATTTATAAAAGGAAAATAACTATGTATTTTTTAAAACTTATAAAAAACTAAATAAACACCAACGTTACTTAGCTGGAAGCATACATGACATAAAAAATGATATAAAACATATTTAAGATGTACACCTACTTGCTACAGTTTATGTCTAGAGATATGTGTTAACAAATAAATAAAAAAATATTCGCTTTTATAATTATACTTTATTATTTAGAAGAACTTTCACTTAAATAGACGTTTCATATTAAAGAAAAATTTCTCCTCAACTATGAGTTAAATACCTAAAAAAACTTTTTGACATCGTAGTAAAATATGCATGATCTCTTTTAAAAGCAACGGGTAAGAGATTGCATTTTTTTCATCTGAAAATAAAATATGTATCTAATTTTCACTTTCCTATATTTAATACTTTCTTCCAAATAAAAGCAAAAACACATTTATAGCTTAAAAATTATTAATAAAATTTCAAAATCTTGTTTTAAAGAATTATTTTGCCAGTTTAAGCATTTCCTTTCTCAAATTATTAAATGGTACATAAAAAGTATTCAACTTGTTTAGGAATTATAATTTTTTACGTAGTTCTGCAACAGGCAATTTAAATTAAAGTTATGTAAAGTAATTTAAATAAAATTTTGGATTTTATAAAGAAACATCAGTATATATCTCTAATAGAAAGGTGATTGTAAATACATTTAATTATTTTATAGGGATAACGTAAAAATAAATAAAAATTATATAAGATTATTATATAAGATTATAAATAAAAATTGTATAACATAAAAATAAATAAAAATTAAATAAAGATATGTAATAAATAAATTTATTTATTTATTTATGTTTTGTTAATTGTAGCATCATTTGCCTTATTTATTGTATTAGACTATCATATTCTTTTTTTCTTTTTAAAAAATAGGTTTAAGTAATTAATAATCATTTGTATTCCTTTTAGTACGAAGGTATTTATTTTAAAAAAGGTTGCACATTAAAAATTTTCTTCCGTTTTTTGTCACTTTAAATTGGTGTATCATTTTCCTGATTCTGTGTGATTTTCATCTCTATTGGAATATATAATTCCTACTTATTTAAAAATAAAATAAAATAAATTCTTTAATAAATATCCACTGACTAACTTAATCTATTGTTTATGCATTATTGAGTTTAATAACTCCTTTAAAAGATGAAACGCAGCAGCTGTTCTTGAAATCAAAATCAGACTACAGAAAATAAATCTAAGATAAAAGGGCTTTTCCAGAAGCTTCAACTCCGAATTCAATCTTCAGCATCGTATGATACCATTATAGGATATGAGAAATGAAGTGGAGAGGATGCTCGTTTAATTGCTTACGAAATGAAACGAAAAACTATAGAAAATAAACACAAAAAACTAAATAAACTATCGAAGAAGAACTCAACGGTAATAACAGCATTTAGAATTAATGATTTTCTTCTCTAAATCGCCTGAGTAAAAATGAACGAAAACATGAAAAGTTACGATGAGAGAAATAACGAGGCGAAAAAAAAAGAAAAATACAAACGAACAGTTAGAGGGCACAAAAAAACGTGAAAAATGTTATCTAATGAAGCCTTTTGAACTGATGAAACGACCGAATGGCATGCAATGCAACAGAAAAGCTAATGACAACGAAACTGCATATAGCGTGTCTTTGGGATGTATGGGTTTTTTACTACTTTCGGATGCTTCTGAAAAAAAATATTGTATAAATTCAAAACAAACATAAGTTTTCTTTCTGGTCCGGGAAGATAAACAAACTTTAAAAAATAATAACTTGTAGATTACAAAGTACATTTTATTTTAACAAATGTTAGAAAAAATTCTTTCTATAGTTATGCTCTGACTTTAAGTATCTGTAAAACTTCACAGCATTTCTCGCTAGTGTGATTGTTCAGATTTCAATATCGTTTTTGTTACTTCATCGCTTTAAAATTAGCATAAAGTATGTACTTTTTTCTTTGACCTCATTTTGATAGGGATTTTGATCTATATATATATATATATATATTTCCATTAAACTACAGTACACAAAATTGGAAAACAAACTTTGGATATTCCAGAGTGCGGCTACTCCCACAATTTTGAGTGAACATTTAAATCCATTGAAAAAATAGCATGTTTATTCAAATTAAGTATGTATTATTTTTACTGATTCCATTCATTTTATATAGCCAGCTCTAATTGATTAGCATATTTAAGGTTAGGCTTTAAGGTTAGGCGCTGTCGTACCACAGGTCCCTGGTTGGATCCTTGGGTCGGGCAAGGTTGACTCAGCCTTTCATCCCTTCAGTGGGTCGATAAATGAGTATCAAGCATGCTTGAGAACTAAACACTGAGGGTTCCGCGTCCGGCTGACCACCTGACCGGAACATCTGCTCCTGCACCCCAGAGCCCAAGGTCAAGAAAACTGAGATGGGTACAGTAGGCCTTTGCCCTCTATGGGCTGTCGCGCCACTGAGTTTAGTTTAGTTTTAGTTTTAAGGTTAGGCTTACTTAAGGTTAGGCTTAGGAATTAATAAGATCGCATCTTTTAAAATCAAACCATAAGATTAAAAACTTTGTGGTGCTCTCTAATTTTAATTTTGAATATTGCATGAGTATAATACCCTACATGTGTAATTGGAGTGTAGTTTTTTTTCTTTTTTTTTAAGTAGCATTTAGCGAAATCCCCAAACAATTAATAAATATTGAAATCTAAAATCAAGAGGGAAAAAAATCGTTAACACATATTTCGTAAATTAAACTTTTTAAGAGTTGTTCATGGGTTCTTCATTATTCTAGTAACTGGAATATAGTGAGACAGCTTTTTTTTAATCTATCCAAGGGAAAAAAGTTGAGTTTACAATTTTAATTCAGTCTTTATAGTAACCTTGAGGATTACATGAAAAAATTTGATAATCTTGAAATTTTTCTTCTTTGTTTTTATCCTATCTAACATTTGAAAGAGTCATTTTGCGTACTTTAGATTATTAATTTTACATTATTATCTTGTGCTTTAGATTTGATTTATTAATTGCATGCAGTATCTGAAAGATTTAAGGAAATCGTATTATTTAACCTCTTTCTGAATGTTGTATAAGATAACAGGAATTTTATCTTAAAAAAAAGAGAAAAAAAAGACATAGGCTATGAACACATATTGAAACTAAAAGTACCTTTTGTCATAAAAAAATATTGATAAAATGTACTCCCTGATGAATTATTGCAGCTTCAAAGAAAGCACTAAGTGGTCAATTTTTTTATTTAAAAATTATTTGTACCTTCAAAATCAAGCATTTAACATTCATTACTTTTAAAGTATAACTATAACGATAACCGCATTCTGTCTACACATATTGCTTAACAAGTACATTTTCTAAAAAATATTTATTCAAATTGGGCTGAGAAATAGCAATGATCGATTTAATAATGCCACTTAATACGATTTAAAGTTTAGACCATAAAAAGCATCACGTGACATAACTGATACTGATAATAAAATGAATTTCCAACCCTTTACCAAACATTTCAGTGCCTATTGGATTACAGATGATAATATAAAATGCAGCTTTTAAACAGAGGCTGAACAACATAATTTGAATTGAAAATAAGCAATGATATGACGTGAAGCAAAATATAAAGGGTATTTATTAGTTTCTTTGTAATTATGTCTGCAACTGCTTGAGAATCAGATTTTTAGAAAAAAAATAAAGTTTTATTTTCCCTTGCTTGATATTTTAAGAGTTATTATTATTTTTTTTGTTGATAAAACTGAATTTTTATTATATATATATATATATATATATATATATATATATATATATATATATATATATATATATATATATATATATATATATATATATATATTGAAAAAAGGGAGGAAAGGAAAATTGCACCTTTTAATGGAATACTGTTCAAATTTGTTTGCATATTTCTTATGATTAAAGTGAAATATTTAAATTTTTGTAATTGAATTGTTTGATTTATAGCAATTTTATTTCGATAATTTATTATTTAAAAATCACTATTAGTATAGAGATGATATTTTTTTTCGCAAAAACACACTTTTCTATACCCAATAATTTAACTTTCAAAATAAAATACTTCTTTCCACTTTTTTATTTCAAGGCAATTTCAATTTCGTTTTGATGTACAAAAAAGTATTCTTTCTACTTTTTCATTTGATTATTTAATTTTTAATAATCCAAGTCACACTATTTTGCATACTTATGAAATTCTAATATTCATGCCAAACGATATTCATGCAATTAATATTTCTGACTTCTGCATCTTCTAAATGTTTTAGAGAGTTAAAAATAAAAGTATCATATGCGTTCCTAACGATTATTAAAATTCTGTAACTTAATCATAATTTATTTAACTATGCTGCATTCTTTATGGTAATAATGTCATATTTTATTTTATTCCAGTATTTTACTAATAATCTTATTTTTTTTTACAGGTAAGTGTCTTCTATGAACTTTTTCTCATCGATTATAAGGGTATGTATTGTAAATTTAGTATCTGAAAAAATTTTTAACTAGTTATTTTAAAATATTTTATTTTGTCTCAAACATATCATACTTAAAGTTAAAAATATTAAAATGTTTTCGCTTAATTCTACGTAATTTTTAATTATTTTGAATATAATGCTTCAAATATTTTCACCTTGCTGCCTTTTTGCAGCACTTGAAAATCAGAAAAATGTGAGTTATTTTCTTAAACAAAGAAATTTAAAAATTCTTTTCCACAAAATATTTCGTATTTAACATTATATAAAGCACATGACGCTTAAATATTAAAAGAATATTGAAGGAAAGTGATGCAAAACCTTTTAAACCACTTTTTTCCCTTTTAAATAAGAAGTAAATAATAATATAATTTTTTAAAGCAATTAAATTGAAATTCCATTAGCTATTTAAGGTTCCAAATGCTACTAAACTTATAGAAAATATAAAATTCTGAATTAAACCGTTGGTAACAAGCAAATTTAAAATATTTTTATAATTTTAAAAATTCCGAAGGAATATAGAACATGTAGACGTCTGGTTTAAGGATTAGCAAAATCATGTACCTTCAGAAAAAGAAAAAAACATCTAAAGCCAAGATATAAGCATACCAGTTTGAAAATAGGTATGGTTCAGAAAATGTATAGAAAGATCTTGATTTCTAAAAAAAATTAAGCAGGAAAAAGTATGAAACGAATACTATCTTTTATTGTATCTAAGAGTTTTAAAATTCTCAAAGTCAAATTAATGACCTGTAATATGTACGAAAAGTAAGGTAACTGGCTTCTCAAAAGTATGTTTGATATTGTCAAATGAAGATATGAGTTCTCTCATTTTGTGTGTATATATTTTGAGTATAGGTTTTTTTTTGCACCAGTGACCATTTTATTGAAAATTGCAGTTAGAATGCCTGGAATGATGAAAAGAAATATAACTATTAGTGTAGAAGGTGAATGAAACTAATATTGCTGTGGAGTGTGTAAACTCTTAAGTCTGATAGCCACGCTAACGAGGACTGGTTTCATCAGAGGATTTATAAAGAGAAAAAGGGATCATCTGACCTCTGACTTAAGACTTTCATTATTTTTTTTAAAGGGAAATTTTATTTTATTGTACAATATGTGAAGAAGAGTTTTATAAACTTTTAAATCAATCATAGTTTTTCTAATTGTTAAGGAAAAAGATAGGAAATAAAGGTTTTAATGGTGAAAATAAATTTAACCACCTTATTGAAAACTTGCACACTTCTTGATGTATTTGACAAGATAAGAATTTGTTAATGCTGATATGTTAAAATAAGTTTGCTTTTTTTATAAACGCAATTTATTTTAAAACACTGGGGGGAAAATTTTTGGCAAAATTACCGTACCGTATAATAATAAATTTTCTGGTAATAAAAAACAAACATAATTCTGGTTAAAAAAAATCAAAATGCACCAATCATTAACTTCGTAATTTTTTCGCTCATATGGCAACGGTTTACTGGCCATTCTGGTTTTTAAAATTACAGTTTTTATTTTCCGCACATTTAGTACAAAGTACCAAACTGAAAAGTAAATTTTATCGACTAAAATTTTTTCCTGACGAGATCTAAGGTATCAGGAAGAATTTATCAAATTTTACCTCATTTACAAAATTTTATCAAGTAATATAAAGTCATATTTTTTGTTTCATTGTTAATTACACCGAAATCTTTACCAAGGTGCGTCGGTAAATTGCATTTTGTTTTCCTTAAATTCAATTGCATATTTTTTTCGAGCTCAACTATGTAAAAATTTAGGTTAAATCATTTGTTTATTATCTAGCGAAATTTTGTCCAGAATATGTCTTCAAAATTTATGTAAGAGATTTATGAAAATGTTTTCTGCCAAGACACTCATCTTTTAGAGGCCTATGGAAAGAGGTTCTGTTTGTTCTCAACAACTAAATTTTAATTTCTTCAGATAAACATTTATGACATATTGTGAAAATTTGACTTCATCTGGCGTTTAAACTTTAACAATAGTATATTATTTTTTTAACATATTATAAACTAATTTAAGAACAGCATTGTTTTTTGGCTTTCAAAACACGCCTGTGTTTTTTTTTTCACTTTAAACTGAACTAAGAGCAAAAAACGTTGTATTTGCAACCACTAGTTAACTTTTACTTTTTATTCTGAAAATAATTTTAAATATATAAAATAAACTTTTTTTAATACGAATTTTTTTTGTAGTGCATATACAATTTATAATTTAAAAGATTTCTATTTTACTATTATATATGAAAAAATACAAAGCATCAGAAGCATTTTTTCTAAAACTTTGCCTAAAAAAACTAGAATTCGAAGCTTTCGCTTGCCAAGAAACCTGAAACTTTTCAAATAACTTGCATCGACCTCTTTTGCAGTTGAATAAAAGAAATTCCTTTTGTATTTTAAATGTTTCTTCGTATTTTTACTTCTATTCAACAAAGGACTGAATTCTTCGCTCAATATTTTGATCAATAAGATTTCCAAAGGCATTTCTTGGAAGTTTTACCTCCTAAATTTATTCTATGTTTGGGCTTGCTTTACTAAGTATATTTACATGATAAGCGATATTTTCTAAACTGAATAGATTTTTATTCTCAGAATTGAATTACATATCTATTTATTTCATAAAAATCAGTTTATGAAACATTTAATTCATGGATATTATCGTCAAAATGAAACCAGTCTTAGTTTTGTAACTAAAGTCACAAAAAATAATATTAGACATGTTTTTATTTAATAAATAAAAATGGGAGATGGTATTTAGTTTTTGATCATGTTATTCAATAAATAAAAAATTACACATACACAAACACTTAATACAATCTCTTTTTTTTGTTTTTTAAACTTAATTAAATGATTATTATCTTAGAATGATCTAAAATATAATTATCTGTAAAAATAAACTAAAATAATGTTCAAAAATGTTTTTTTCGTATGTTTATATAATCGTGTGAGCTGATGAAAAGATTATATATTTTATTTTCCGGATTTTCAGAAATTTTTCTTTTTCCTTTTTTTCGGGTTTTTTATTATTTTCAATATTACTCTTTTTTCCTTTTTCAATTGTTCCGTATTTTTCTTCCATGTTTTCTTTACATTTTGTATATATATATATATATATATATATATATATATATATATATATATATATATATATATATATATATATATATATATATATATATATATATATATATATATATATATATATATATATATATATATATATATATATATATATATATATATATATAAAACACTCAGAAATATTAGACTAAATTTTACAAAAGAAATTATTTTTTAATCTATGAACAAAACCGGTAAACTTAAGAAGTTTATGATTTTTCACATTCGTTTATAAAATTTTGTTTTTTTCGTAACAAGAGATATCAAATCAAAAATTGGATTTTGTAAACATATATTTCGCTTACGCACTACTGTGAGCTTTTAATAATTATTATGTACTCTGAAAAATATCCTTTTTGTTAAGAACTATACGAATATACTAAATTTAATTAAATATTTACAAGACTCCACAAAACTAAATTAAACTATGGAAACTCAATTTAGTTTTGATTAATTTTCAAACCGTCTGTTAAATTATTCATAGCTTGATTACACTAAGGCATTTACTCATTTAATATCTTTGTAGATATTTGGCATATTTAGGCAATTTATATTCTTCGAGTTAAAAGTAACAATTTATTCAAAACTAAACAAATTATTGATATAATAGCTTCTTACATAGTTTTAGTTAAATTTCAATTAATAATTTTTTATATTAATTATTTGCGAATTATCTGTGTTTGATTTTATTACCAATCTTAGTAAATCATTTTCCAGGCATAATAAATATTTAAACTGTAATGTATTGATCATCTTAAGATCTTAAAGGAACAAATTATGATGAATTTTAAACATGTAAAATATTTCGACAATATCTAGTAACTTAAATTGAAAAGCAGTGAAATATCAGTGAATCAATGAAACTTAAATTAAAAATTACAAGAAAAATTGTAAAATATTTTAATAAATTAGTAGGTTTCAAACAAGGAAATTTTTCTTGTAATATAGTGTTTAAAAAGGGAGAATAAAACCTATATTTAAACAAATAAACACTCTGTGCTATATTATATACCCAGCTATTTATATAATATAGCACATATATATTATATATTATATAAAACACACAATATTGTATAAGTGAATTTGATTAAAAATTCAAAAATTTATTACTGAAGTCCATGTTCATTCAAAAATTATATTTACAAAGATTACCTTTTTAAAAATTACAATTTGCAAAATTATATTTTAGGATTACCTTTTAAAAAATTGCAACGATATTATTTTTTAAAATAATTATTGTCACTTAAAAAATAATAAATGATTCAAATAAACCAAGATACAATCCTTAATGTCTAGTTAGATTTTACACTACCGTTATAGAAAAAGTTGGTTTACGATTCAAAGATATAACTTTTCAATACTCAAAGCAAGGAGGATCATAAAGTTGAATTTAATTTTATGGTAAATGTTTACTGTAATAGAATAAGAGCATTTAGGTTACTAATGCATGAGTAAGTACTATTTTACATCATAAACATTTAAATGTTTTCTGAGTAAGTTTACATTATTTATGTAAATTCGTTTCAATTTCTATAAACATAAACACAGATTTAGAATAAGTTTTCAAGAAAAATGATATTTTGAATCTGTGTTCATATGCTTTTGGCTACTTAAAAAAAGTTTGTGAAAGTTTTAAGAAAAGTATTACTGAGAATTTTATTAGTAATATTAATAGGAAATCTAGTGTTGTTGAATACAACCCTAAATTATTTAAACTAAATAAATATAATATGATAAATTAATACGATACAATTAATAAATATTTGGATAAAATTCTATACTTAAATTTTGATAGACATTTATACTATATATCTTTAAAATTTGAAAACAAATGCCATAAAATACGAAAGTGCATTTTTCCCTGACAATACATGAAGATAGTGCGAAAAAATTGTAGATAAATGATTGTTACTAAGTGCAAATACAAGTGAAATATCTTTAACGTTTTGTTGAGGGACAGAAAAAATTAAATGCATGTATATTTTATTTAAAATTTTGATAGAAATTTATATTGCCTATCTTTAAAATTTAAAAAGCAAAATAAAATGCCATAAATAATCATGTACAATTTTGCATGGCAATACATGAAGATAGTGAAATAAAATAGTAAATAAATAAGTGTTACTAAGTCTCGTAAAAATTTAACTTTCTTAATAGGATTTCTTAAAGTAAAGAAGGCGAGCGCTACTTAATCCATTTTCCAACTCCCTTTTGGCTACAAAAATAAAGAAAAAAAAAACAAAATGTTTCAAAAATTCCCGATTTCTGTCGCTTTATTTGCTTTTACCCACGTTACACCTCTTTTTTTCTTCCTGAACATTTCCAGGAAACGTTGGACTCGTGGAAAGATAGAAAAAGTAAAGTCTTTTCAAAACTAAAAATTGAATCGAAGCAAATAATGGTGCAAGTTCAGGCTTGCTTTGATGTTTCTTGCGTTGCTAAGCAAGCCATCTTATAAACTGTTTACGGTGCTAGACTTTTGTGCTTATAAAAACTTTTCCTTCTCCTAAGAGTTGTCCTTAGAGGTCTTTCATCCAAATGAGATTTATTTTTCTGGAAATGTCCTGTTTGATGATCGTTTTTTTTTAAGTAAACACAATTCTATTCTTGACATATATCGTCTTAGAGTATAAAAAAATAAATGCTTTTTAAGCAAAATATATATCAGAAAAATTGGAAAGCGTCTTACAAGTTTCTTTTAAATGCATAGAAATTGTTTTTTCATAGTTTGTTGATGATTTGTTTCTAGATGAAAATTTTACATTTAGTATTCACGAATAAATATAATTAGAATTTAGATAATACAAATAATTATATAACTGAAAAATATATACTTTAGATAATATAACTAATGGACTAAACCCATTTTTACGCTTAAGATTTTCTCCGTTTATCGAGTTTTGTGTTGTGCAATTCACGAAAAAAAAAAAAAAGAACAACGTCTGAGTATCTGTTATTCTCAGGATCTGATTTCGTACACTACCTTTGTTACTTTTTCCCCAATAAGTTTCAGAAGTAGTTGCAATTTTTGTTTAAAAAGAACTGCTACAAGAAAAATGGCTGATTTTTTTAAATAAAAATTCGTTTGCAATAACAAAATAGTGCAGTCAGAGCAATAAATTAAGAGAGAACCTTCCAAATATTCCAGTTTGAATGATCTGAGATGCCTTTCGCCATTGTTTAAGGCTTTGAAACTAGGTGTTCACAAAATATGCATCCCCACCAAATAGAATGCGGCTAACCTATGAATTTTATTTCTGTTTCTCCTCCATTTCCTTTGCAAAACGTAGGTCTCTTTTTGACTCCCAATAATTTGCATTGTTAGCGTTTTAATGTCAAGATAAAAGTTCCCAATTTATTTTTCAAAATTATGATTAAAAAATTAATAATAAAATTAAAATAAAATTAAAATTTTTTATCATACTTAGCTTAAAACTTACCCTTGAATCAATTTCCTTTTACATCATATTAATTTTCTTTTTTTATAACTGTCTTCAAAGTTTGAAAGAAATTACATGTAACTTGTTTCTGTTTGTAATTCGTTAATTACTTTCCAATTCAGACGAAGCACTGAAAATTAAATTTATATTTCTGTTGTTTCAATGCGTTTGTCATCTCTTAAGTATAAACTCTTATTTAGGTCTACTTACTTTTGAAGTATGTTTAGGCCAACTTACTCTTGAATTTTATTTAGGCCTACTTGCAAGCACTTGCAGTTACGTTAAAAGTCTAATAAATGTACTCAGAAACGCATCGATTATAACTTTTTGTAATTTAAAGCAGCAGCGAAACAAAGTTAATAAAGTAGAAAAAATACATTAGTAGAAATAAACATTCATGTACATGACCATAACTTAATTCTATCGAAAATTTAAAAGACAATGACAATGGAAAGAAAATGCCAATGACTAACTGAAATGGAACGTTAAAATATTTAAATGAGATCACAGAATTTGTATATTAACTTGAACAAGTGAATATTTGTCCACTGTTGTTTAATTTGGGTCACTCATAAATAGACAGTTACAACCACTATGATATTCGCACGTAATGGCAGTCTATCACACAGTACAAGGAGTGTGATTTCGCTATTGCAACCCAAGGCTGTGTTCAATTTCGAGCAGATTTAGGCATGATGTTTATGATATCATTTCCAATTGGAAATGTATTAGATTGTTGTATATAAAATGGCGTGATTTGCATTTGAAATGTATTTACAGAAGAACGTTTGTCACCCTATTTTCCTTATGCTTTTGTTTGTAGTTATAATTTAGATTACTAAATTAACATTTCTACATGGATTTTTCTCAAAAGTGATTCATTTTGTTATTCATTTTGAATTTCTTACGAATATGGATTACAAGCCTCTTTTCCTGCAAACTGTTAGGTTTAAGAAATTTCGGTCTAGAGATTTTTCCCTTAAGCTGAATCCCATTTTATCATTCAGAGAATTTGATACCAGACTGAAATTTGACCATACAACAATATCACGATACTTTTTTGAAATTGGAAAAGTGAAAGAAAAATGAATGACAATGCTCAGTCATTTGACAACTCCATGACAATGGTCGGTCACATGGACCCTATAAAAAGATTGCAAAATGAAATTAATTAAAATGAAAAATTGTGCAGCTACCAGCTTACTCCCCGAATTCTGTTTCTCTTTAAGATTTATCATAGTTTTTACTGGCTAAATACTACGAAAACGAAGGCAGTCTGAAAAAATAAATATCAGAGTTTATTGATTCTAAAGACCAAAATTTCCTATGACAGGCAATTATGAATAAATATATCGTTTTGGAAAAGTGAATGGTAAAGTATATTTTAAGAAAAAGAATAGCTTTTGTTAAAAATATGAATTTTTATTTACTGAAAACTCTAATATTTTTAACCACACCTACCTTATATTATAACTTATTACTGTTGAGCATTTGTGGAATGAAAATTAAATATTAATTTTTTATTTCACTTGCTTAGCGTGGTCTCTCTTGAAAGTAGTATCATTAAAAGAAGATTTTATGAAATTTGGCAGAATCATTCTTATAAATATTCAAATTTTTTTACTGAAAATACACATATTTTATTAAATTAATGACAGTCGGTTGATACGATGTAAAGTTTTTAAAAGTAAACCACTGAGAAAGATATATAATAATGAATAATAATAGCATAATTATGATTTTAAAAAAATCACAAATAAAAATTTTAATGAAACTAGTAAGACTAAACTTATTGTTTTAAAATAGTAAGATATTTTAAACTTCAATTTAAATTAAAAAAACGACAAACCTTGAAACTATTTTTAACAACGATATTTCTCTTTTAATGAAATTTGAAATTGTGCTTTCCTACTTTTATACTGTGTTGTTTTGTTGTTCTTTTCTATTTTTTGATAAAATTAATAAATCTAAATATATATGCTGCAAAATTTACTTAATTACTTATTTCATTCTTGAATTTGCTATTTTTTTTAATACTCATCTTTTTAATGATATCGTAATTTTATCATCATTATAAATAAAAATGTTAAAGCATGAAATCCAAACATCATACGAAAGAATCTCAAAAACTTATTTATTCTATATCTAACCAAATTTAGTGGATTTGACAAGTTTGATTTATTAAAATAAATCTCTACTCAAATAACAGTTTATGCAACTTTTTTTGTTCAAACATTTCAATCGATACTTTTATTTAGTTTGAAACTAAATGAAGTGATGAATAATTAATTTGAAAAGGCAACGAAACAAATATTCCATGCCTACCTATCTGCAGAGCAAATGAGCTGAATTTTAATTAATGTCGATATTTTTTTAAAACAAATTACAGTTACAAATGGAAATTTCAAATGATTCGTAACCTTTCTCGTGACAAATCGCAACATATGTACACAAATTTTAAAATAAAAATTCCCCCTGTCGCCAAAAGCGGCTGACATAGAAGTAAAGTAATAAAAACGCAAATGTTTTAGCTGGTTTTAATTAAAAATTTCTCTCCGTGATAAGATCAGCCGTTAATCTTTTCTCTCATTATCGCCAAAAAAGTACTAAATTCTCTAAAGTTGCGCCGTACCCCTTGGTAATTATTCCTTACTCGTTAGTTATGATTCAACTTTTGATGAAGGTACAGTTTAAATGAAAGAAGGAAATACATTTTTAGCAATCTTTAAAAATATTTTCTTTTTTTTCATTCGTTTAGTAAAAGAATGTTTGAGATTAGAAATTGGAAGCATATTTTTCTAGAAGTTTATTTGTATATTTAAATGTTTGAGAAAAAGGGTAAATTATATATTTCAAAACATCATGTTAAATTAGAAATCAAGAAAACCAACTTATACGAAAGTACTAACTTACTTACTTGCCTGTAGATTATATATTATCTTTGTTATGTATGTGGGACTTATATATATGGGAATATATGGGAAGTTTGTTCACATATTTTTGAAATACTACACTTTTTACAAATAAATTTTTAAAAACTATCATCATCAACAACAATAAAACTTTTCGGTCAATAAAATTATTATCAACCATATCAACAACAATTATCAAAATTTTTTTTTGTTTTCATTTTTTTTAAATTTCTTTTTATTTCCAATGGCAGAAATTGACAAACTCTTAACAAGATGAATAAACATAGATAAGACAAAAAAGTCAATGACTCATTAGCAGATGCCTAGCACTCCAATATCTGTTCATCTTGGAGTCTCCGTGTACAGCCGAACTTCCCATCAAGTGCTTCCTACCCATTACCTGAAATTTCCTACAGAGTGAGCAATTCGGACTCGTAAAAATACCAATGCGATGGAGGTGGTGCGCAAGACAGTCATGACCCACCGCAAGTCTAAATTCTGCCACAGCATTTTCACGGGGTCTGTCTGAAATGCCCCGGTCTAAAATGTTCCCCCAACCTTTCAGGGATATACGGGAAGAAAGGAACACTTTAAATTTTTCGACATTAAATTTTTGATGTAGATTTTCGCGGAATGAAATGATCCATTGGAAATTGGTTGTTGGACAATTATCAACAATAATAAAATTATTCATCGCCAACTACAAATTACCCACCCATAATGTATGAAAACAAAATTCTGTATAGTAAACCCCAAAAAATGACCAACTAACAACAATAATTGTATTAATTGTAGTAAAAGCAGTTCAATTTTAGATTATCGGCAAATAAATTTCAAATTTATTAGCTATAAGAAATTCACTATTAATCATTAATTTTCTCTTAAAATAGTTCCCTTACTAAAACCCATTTTTGTATCGAATTGTTTTTACTTGCAAATGAATATAAGTTTTAACTCCCGGTTTTTAATTTTTTTTAGCAATTTTTAAATCATCATATTGTTCCAGGAGAATAACAATGACGTCATTTTTGGAGTTTAAATGCAGATGAAAATGTCTGATATTGTTTCAAAATGAAACCAGAGGATATCAAGAGAGTGAATATTAAGTTCTTAGTCGAATTTAACTACACATTTATTTATTTTTTGTTGTTTATTTACGATAATATTAGTATAAGTACAACTTAACTGATTTCTTAATAAATGAAAATGCAGTCATTGGGAGTTTATTATACGGTCTAAAACTGCGAGTTAATTTAGTATTCTCAACTCCTAACTTTATAGCACTTTGTTTAAATTAAGTAAATAATTCGAGATTATAGTGCATGCACAGCAACAAGTTCCACAACTTGACACACAAACTTGGGTAGTCAAAAAAATATATATTTTGTTTTAATTATACTCATTTCTTTTCACATGGTAAGAGTTCATTAATTTCCGAAAATTGGAAACAATTAGCAAATTTCAAAAATGACAAAACTTGATATTTTATTTTAATAATGATTTTAAACTGATTTTCTCTTAGTTTTAAAGTAAGTGAACAACTATTATTACATAATAGTTGCTCAGCAAGATTCAGAAGAGGTCATTAAGGTATACTAATTACAAAATATTTATAATTTTTTATAATTTATAGTGAAATGACAAATAGAAATATTCTTGCTAAAATAATATCACTCGTATACTTTGTGTAATTTAATTATGATATAAAATGCAAAAAATATACTACAATAATAGGCTAAAATCAATTATTTGTTTTAGGTGAAAACTAATAAGAATAAATTTACAGTGTATACTGAGAAAAATCTGTTACATCTAATAAAATTGTTGTCATCAATATCCTTCTGCGTTTCAAATTTTTTTCATTTACTTCAAGTACATGAAGAGAAGTACTAACGCTTAAAATATAATGAAAAATATATTACTAAAGTATAATTTCAATTATATTTTAATCGCTACAACTTCCAACTAGATTTAATGATCCTCTTATATTCCTTCTTATCAATTTACGCAATTAATTTGCTTAATTTCTGATTTAACTATTCAATGCGTATACCCCATCTGTATCAGACACATTTCTGAATCATCATTTAAACTTTAAATAAATAGAGTTTTTAACTGTTTATTATTGTACCCCACCTGTATGAGATAAACTTTCAAATAATCGCTCATATTTTGTTATTAATAAAATCCTAATTTAACTTTTTATATTATTATGTTAAATATAATATTACATAATATTATAGTTAACTGTTATTTTATTTCATTACATTCATTATACAATTATTAACTACTTTACCCCATCTGTGTCTGTCAAATTTTTAAATCATCATTGAAATTTCAAAATATATTTTGTAATGAATAAAATAATATTTTATTAATTAATTACTTCACCCCATCTACACTAGTGGAATTTTCAAATAATAATTCAGATTTTGAATCATATTGTGTATTAATAAAATTATAATCTATCTATTTATTATTTTGATTCATATGCATCAATTAAATTTCTAAATCATCATTCAAATATTAAATAGACTTTGTTTTAAAAAAATATTCTTTAGCTATTTATTATTACAAAATACACGTATCAGTGAAACCTTAAATCTAGCACTCGAATTTTAAAACATAATTTGTAATAAATAAAATTGTAACTTAATTATTAATTATTATGTCCCATTCATATGAGTAAAACTTCTGAATTGTCATTCAAATTTTAAAATATATTTTGTAATAAAAATGTATAATTTAACTATTTATTACTTGACTTCTGTTTCAGTTAAATATTTCAATCCTCATTCAAATTTTAAAACATAATTTGTAATGAAGAAAATTGTGCGTAAACTATTTATTTATAAAAGCTTTTACCATATTAAAAGTAGTCTTAGTTGATTAAGATACAAGTTATTCGCTGTCTCCTATTTGTCACAGACTCTCCTCATCTGACAAAGTAGTAAAATTAATGCTACAGTTTCGAAATAACTTTTCGTGGACTATGTCACGCACCTATTTCATTATTAATGAACAGCATTCTTGAGATCAACAAACAAACATAAAGGTACTGAATCAACACCCCTTATGTTTCAACAACGTGTTCCCGCATGTTTCTGATCAGGCAGTACATTGGAGACCATAACTGAGTTTACGTGCAGCTGTCGACGCATTAGCGTGTTTAATGTTAAACAAGCTGTTCGTTGGTTGAGAAGCGAAATAAAAAACTAAGCATTCGACCTTTAATCGGTAGAATAAATCGTTTCAATTTAATTATGCATTCACTGGAGAATTTTGTCGAAGATAATAGTGAAATAAGTTAGAATATTGAAACTTAATATTGTTTAGTTCAAGTTGAAATTTCTAACGGTCACTTTTCTTGGAAACTAGACATTTTGGCACTTAAGTCTGGGTTGGTAATAGCTATGCTGGTTTGAAAATCATGAGTGGATGTATTTATTTACAATGTCAAATAAATTTTAAAAAAGATAAAGAGTAACTTAAAAGATGTAAATGTTTAAATGGTGTTTAATTCGAATACAATTCACTTGACATCAATCGTTTAAAAGTAATTTTGATGAGAAGTTTAAAAAGAAAAGAAAAGACACTGAACTCATCTATTAATGCGGCATGTAAACTAATATTTTTTTAATTTTTTTTCTTATAGTAATTTTTAAGATAAGAGTACTTCATAAGACTTTATATAAATTTTTGGCATCGAAATGCGAAGATAAGACAAAAGCCTTTGATTTGAATTATCTATATGCAATTTAAACAAGGTCAGATTTAAACACATGAGGGTCAAGTAATGGGTTAAATTTAAATTAAATTGAATAAATTTAAGAACCATCTGCTGTTATTTTACTAATTCATAATTTTAGCACTTAAAACCAAACTAAAATGGTTTGAAAAATTTGGAGGAAATAATACGAAATATTATAAATATAACGACGAAATCATAAATATTATTTAGACGAAAATTAATTTAGTTAATAAATTAATGACAGTTTAGCTCATAAATTAATTATTGTTGTTGTTGTTGTCGTGTCTATGCAATTAGTGCTAGTGCAAAGATTAGAGTCTTCCATAAGTCTTGATAACGAGATTTGCAAGTTCTGGAGCCCGATGGCCGTGGAGAATTTCGATGGGGGGTGCTCCAAGTTGAAAGAGGGAGCCGATAATGGCCTGGCAGTCAAAAGCATGGTCTGGAGTAAGTTGTAAATGAGGACAGTACTTGCAGATGGGATAGGATTTTATGTTGGTGTGAGAGATCTTCATACCTTTGAAATGTCTAGTACGTAACCTAGCTATTGTAGCGGAGATGTTTCTCAGGCAGTTTAGATCGGGGATTGTTGCCCTGCTAAAGAACTGGTAGTAAATTAAAATTAATTAATAAACTAAATTTAGACGAGCTATTATAAACATTAAATAATTTAGAGTCATATAATAGAAAGTAAAAGAGTAAAATGGGTTTGATATAATATATAATATGAAATAAATCCATAATAAATTACAATTTAGTCTAAACTCAGGAATTCGCATATATTTATATTTAAAATTTCCTTTCTCGGTAACTATTCTTCCAATTATTTTCAATATTTATCTAAACTAATGTAATTTAAATTAATGTGAGTTAATATAATTTTTGCTGCATTTAAATTTATTTTTTACTTCAAATTATTTAAAATTAAACAATAAAATTACTAAGCAGTAAATGAAATTGTACTTTTTTGTGTTAATATTAGAAAATGAAAGAAAATCGTTTAGTTCCCAAGCACTTGTGACAAAGATGAGCAGGCTTATTAAGTAGTAATATTGCATGCCATCTTATATACCTCAGTTTTAATTCCAAATGCGAGTTCAATAGTTTTATTTCACAATTAAATTGATTAAAAATTTTCAGCAAATTAAAGGGCAAAAAAAAGGAATTGGTAGTGTATGCGTGGTCTGGCAAGCACAGTATCGTTAAAATATACTAAATATACTGAAATTTACCATGTTTTAAGCTCTATGGCAGGGGTGGGCAACCTGCGGCTCGCAAGCCACATGAGGCTCTTTGAAGGATTATTTGTGGCTCTTGATAAACGTACCCGAGTTCCTTTTTCATTTGTGTGCTATTGTATTTAAAAAAATATTATTATTCCGTACGTGTTTCAAAATGTATTTTAAATTACTGAGAACAAATATAAAAGACTAAGTGCAATGTTGTTCAATTCAAGGTGAGTTTTCCATTTCTAATGTAATTATGACACAAAAAGCATCTGGGGAATTAGAATTAATAGAGATGCAAGAAGATTAAGCTCTAAAATGAAAATAAAAGACGACGTCGATTACTGAATTTTGGAAATTTGTACCACAATCGAAAGGCTGCCTGTCGAATTATTTCAATATTCGGAACAACGTACTTATGTGAATCATTTTATTCCACTTTAAAATTCATGAAATCCAAGCACTGATCAGTATAAACTAACCAGCATCTCAAAAAAATTACTGAGAAGTGCTGTCACCAATTATTCTTCAAATTTTAAAGAATTATCACGAGAAGTAAAATAAATGTGTTTAATTTTTAATATTTAAATTCAATACGCATATCTTGCACTTTTACTTATATGTTTTCAATAAATATAATTCATGTAAAAAAAATTAATACCTTTTTCGCATACCTTTTAAATACGTATTTTATTGCGGCTCACGAAAAATTTCAAATTTAAAAAAATGGCTCGACTATTAAAGAGCTTGGCTACCCCTGCTCTATGGGAACGCCAAATAGCTCGGTAATTTTACGGAAGCACCCTGAATAAAGTTCGCAATAAACTGTAGTTTTATAAATTGTGATAAAGTTTGGTAAATTTTATTACCTTATAATGATACCTTAGAGTATGGCAAAAATACCATTTATTCGATTAAATTTCTTTTTAGTTTATGCATTTTTTAACTAAATGTGTGGTTATACGAATTATAACTTAGAAAAGTAGAATTTCCGATAAAATGATATAGCATGAACGAAGAAATTACTAAATGAATGGTTTAAGTAAAGTATAGTTTGAAATTAATTTTATACAAGAATTATGTTTTTTTTTACCAGAAACTTACCAGAATTTTAAGGTAATTTTACCAGAATTTATTTTCTTTTATCCGTGTGGAAAAATATCTATGGTCATTAAAACAGAAGTTAATACCATTTCTTGTTGCAGAAATTAACGATACGTACTAAATAAAACTTCCTCTACGAGTATTTACACTGGTTCTGGGCACAACAACTTCCCCTGTTAAATTCAATTATAACATTAATTATTCAAATTATAATTTAAAAAAGTTAATTCAAATTATAACAATCTTAATTTCCAAAAAAAGAGATAACAGTTAAATTTTCAATTTTTCATTTATAATCGTTTAAATCTAACTTTACACATTTTTAAAGTCTCATTTCGAAGTAAAAATAAAAGAAATATTCAAATAATTAAAGAAGCAATCGTCAGTGTCTTACCAAACATTAAAATATGTTTTAGCTCTAATTAAGTTGGAAGCTTTTGTAATCTTTATTACTACTAGACAACAAATTTAATTACAAAGCTGTACACAGTTTATTTTCATTTTAAGAAAAAGAGGATTCACGTTGACACTGAATTCATATAAACTGTTCAATAATTCTAAACAGTTTAATAATCACATAGTAGTTAAGTAAATTAAAGAATAACTAAATACATTTAATAATGAAAATTTTTTAATTGAAATTTTTTTAGTTTTGAATAATCTGATTAGCTTATGTAATCTTCAATACTACAAAATACATTAAATTAAACAGCATATTTATTTTTATTTTCTGAAAAATAAGATTCTCGTAAACACGGAATTTTTATAAACTATTTGATATTCTGAACAGTTTAATTATAATAGAGTACTGATGAAAGTCATACATTTTCATTATTTTCTAATTGGTTTTTAACGTGATTTAAAAGTTTAATTTAAAAAAGTAAGTGACAATTTGCATTATCAATTTATATTTACATATTAAGTTGCAGATTATCGCAGATTAAGTGTCAGTTTTGTATGTTTTTAATTAAATTTTTACCATAAAGAAACGAATACATACATTAAATTCTGGAAATACACTAATATCTGGAAGAAACAATTTTTACTTATAAAAGTGATAGTTTTAATTAAACCTAGTTTATGTAATCTTCAATACACTGTTAAGTAAATTAAATTACACATTACATTTATTCTTTATTTAAAAAAAGAGAAATTCGTAAACTTACAATTCATATGAACTATTTAATAATCCAGATTAGTTTAATTATCACAGAGTACTTAAAAGTAAGCCATAAATCTTCATTAGACGCCAACGGATTCTTTGACGTGGTTTAAAATTATTTTATTGCTTCACAAAACTTAGGATAAAGTAAGGCTGTTTATTCCCTAAGGTGTAAATATTTTCCTCTTTTTTTTACTGTTAACAGTAGGCTAGCATAAAGTGCTTTACCGTCAACTTTGTGTTTTTATTTTTTTGAGTATTATTTGCTTACTGGTATTAAATGGATTTTCTCTGTAGAAATGTTCTTTTATAAATATTTAATTTATGGTTGGCGCTTCACTTTAAATTGAAGTGACACTAAACCGCGCGGCAAAGAAGCTTTTTATCGATTACAGACGTGTATTAACTTTTTAATACGCATTAAAAATTCTTTTAAATATACGTTTTTTTATTTTGTTGTCTTTTTTTAACTTTTTTTAACTATAATAAGTTTCGAAAACTTTTAAATATTGATGACAAAAACTGCAAAGTAATTATAATTAAAGTATGAAAACAGGTGATATTTTTATTCGTCTATATATTTTACAATAAAAAGATAAATTATTTATGGATAAAAAATTCTGTCTTTAGAAAAATTTATTCTTTTAAGATTCGACACCTTTTTTTAAAGATTTAAAAAAAAAGATTAGTTTATTTGTTTTATTTTGTGTAAAAGCTTATAAAACTGGCAAAAAGATTTGTATTAATATAGTTTTTAAAATGATTATTTTTAGGTAAAAACAGGGCATATACGCTAAACACAGGAAAAATATTTTCTATCTCCTAAAACCAAAAATTCTTTGGGGAAATTATTTAGCAGACTATCAACTGTGCTTCGAATTATTACCTTAAAAGCAAGTGTATGTACTATTGAGTTAGGAATCAATGTAGATAAGAGAATAAATTTCTAAACATTTCCGTATTTATATTTGCGAAAAAACATGCATAAAAAACTAAATTCTACTTTCACCTCTTAGCCTGTAGTTAAAAATATACGTACTATAAACATAAACATGCATGAAAAAATTGTCGACAATTGTTAGCATATTATGAGATATCGTGTTAAAGGTGGCGTACAATGAGAAAAAATCTGGTTTTAAAATAATCGCATTTAAAAACTTAAAATTATTAGTCTATTTACTGTTATCACCTTTCACAAAAAATTCTATAACTTTGTAAATAATTATAGTACAAGCAAAAGTAAAATATTTTAGAAAGCTATTTTCCTCTAGGAATTTAAAATTCTTAATAAATTCATTTTTGAAAACGTTACCCAAAATCATGTTTTTGCAGTGGTCTGATATCCTAACAAACTGCTTTTTTAATTTCAAAATGTTGCTAGGCTTAGAAAAAAATATGATATTTCCTTTAAAAAATTGAAATATTGTGCTGAATTACAAAACTGGAATTCTAGAGTATAAGCGATGTCTTCTTTTAAATCAATGAGTAAAATTTGCAACGCTGAAGATGATTCTTTTCGTTTTATTTTATTTTGCCAAATTATTTTACAGTTTAAAATTGCATTAATTACAAAAACTAGAAACTGTTATGTTAGTGGAAATATCTGTATTAGTAATCTTTGGAATTAGTTATCTATTGGTAATCTAATAAAATTTTAAAAAGTGAATAGAAGAAGAAAGGTTAAATTTTAATCAATTCTTAATTTTTGAAGTAAATGAATGCAATGGTTTGCATTTGCAAATTTTAAAAAAAAAAATTTAAAAAAATATAATAAAGCAAAATGTTTTGTGTATATGAGTATGTAATTTATACAAATCCACAATTCTCTTTCCAAATTTGGTGTCTAAACGTTCTAAGACTAGGTGGACCTGATTGTCTACTTAAAAACTACCTCCGACCACTGGTTCTCGCTCATCATCCAAAAGAAGGAGTTTTCCGTAAGATTTGATAAATATTTTATTCTAAGGTGATTTGCTTACTTTCAGGTCGAATCAATCAAAATTTAGTTTATCGCATGTTCTTATTTATAGTTAAATATATGTTGGTATTGTACATAAGCGTATGTGCTCTTAGATACACACAGCACTCTTTAAAACATAATATAGAACAAAACTTAAATCATACAAACTGTCAAAAAATACAGAACGATATCTAATAAACAAGAAAGATAAGAGAAGTAAACTAAATAAAATAAACATACTAATGCAGGCTATGCAGTTGTTTCCGGTACATGTTTGGTTTATCTTTGCTTTGCTTTTTTTTTTTTTTTTTTTTGGTTTCATATATTAGGTTATCATGCAAAGTAGAAACAACTTTAATAATTCAACGATATATGATAATGACGTTACAAATTTCATTCATATTTAAAAAAGTGTTGCTACGATCTGTTTCTTTTATTGATACTTGCTTTTTTAAAGCATGTCTGTATAAACCTTAATAATGGAAACTGAACAAGAACTAATTAAATTAAATAGAAGTTAACTATGGAGTCCTGAATATAACATTTTGAATAATAATATATGCATAAATAATATTTCCTTAGTGAGGTGAACTTTCTTTTAGGTAGTTAAGATTGTGGTGAATCTTATTTTACGAAACCACACCAGAAAATTATAAAAAAATAAAGGTCATATATATATATAGGTGCCATGACTGTGTAGGATAGTAATATAAGGTACTTAACCATCTCGAATGGCGGTAAAAAATCTATTAGTACAGTTCCTATTTTATGCATCTTGGTAAAATAGTTTCTCATAACCACGGAAATACCAAAAGAATGTAATAGCACATTGAATAAAGCTTTGCCTACGTCAATAATAGTTTGACGATTTTTTACGGCATTCGAAATAAAAACCGACCTTGTATTGTTCGCTAAAAATGATTACAAAAATATTAGTTTCATTGCCTATTATTTTCATGAATTACAATGAATTAATTCAATATTTTTAATATTTTTTTCACTCAGTATAAAGAACGGGTATTCAGCTAGTTGATAAATAAATTATCTGAATGACCTAAAACTAAACGCTACCGGTGCTAACTTAGTAAGATATTTGCTTGGTAATTGAATGAAAAAAGAAATTCCTCTAACCTGTTAAAATGTTATTCGATTGTTTGTGTAAATTTTATGAAGTTTCGTCTAAATAACACTGTGGTGGATTCATTTCTAATTTGAATATTTCAAGAAGGAATATTTTATGAATAACTTAAATCTTTATATGGAATACAACTTCAAGTTCATAGCAAAATTTTCAAGACAATCAAATTACAATATTTCGTTTACAATATTTTAAATTCTACTTGAGTTAAATTAAAGGTAAAGTGTGAGTAAAATGATTAACGTTAATTTAAAAGTTGAAGTAGTTATGCTTTTTATTTTAAAATGAAAATAAATGTGTTATTTTTACAAAATAATTCTTCTTTTTTTTGCTACTTATTATTTTAAGGCTACAAAAATTTACATAAAAGCACAAAATAATCCTAATATTTTAATATTTTTCTAGAACACATTTTGCTAAAATGTATCATTGGATTACATTTTACATCATCTGTTATATGATCATACTTTGTGTAGTGTTATTCAATTCATACATGGTTGAATATGTCATTTCAGTTTCCCAAAAGAAGAATTTCATTGTAAATATTCTAAGCGTAATGATTTCCTTCTTGTATTGTTTTACTTATTCAAAAAATAAACTCTGGTAAATTATTTCAGTATGTATTAACTGTTTAAAATTACTATTAAGTTCTTTTTAAAATACACAATTAATCAGCTTATGTTTGAAAATAATAAAGAAAATTGAAAAAAAAATAGCTTACAAAATGTAATTGATGAAGTAAACTTTCATTAATACAAATAAACACACAATTCATAATTAAATTTGTGCATCAAAATATTATAAGAATTTGTGAAAAATATTTTTGGGTGAAATAGTTTTACATAAACCTTAATTTAAAGAATTTAAAATTAATAGTAAATTATTAAATATTTAGAAACTGTTATCTTCATTTGCTTTTATAAGCAAGAGGTTCAAGAACCCTTTAAATTATTTATAAGAGGTAAAACTATTTCAGCCTCTAATTCAATTTAACAAAATATTTAAATAGTAGAATATTAAAATTTTTAGTACTATTTAAATGCACAGTTCAAAGCAAATATGATAATAATTCAAAATGTTAGACAGCTACTTCGTTTCTTTTATTTCCGTTAAAATTGAAAAATATTTCCCTAGAAAACATACAAGCTACGTGACTCTTAGAGCAGAGTCGAGAATAATAACTCTCTATTAGTGTTTTGGAACATGGCGCAAAGCCAAGATCGTGTTACGATTTCAAAAGTGATATAGAAGCAAAATATGCAGACAATTCATTTGCAACAATTTTGCTTTATTACTGTAACTAAAGAGTATAAATGTTAATTAGGTGATTTGCGTCGTTATTAATTTGATTTCGAAAATAATTGAGAATTTAATGTCTAAGAAAAAGATAAACGTGAGTTTTGTATTTTGATAACTATAAAGCTACGAAAAAATTCAAGCAAATTCATTTATACATTCATACATTCAGTTACAGTTCTAGTTTAAGTTATATATATATATATATATATATATATATATATATATATATATATATATATATATATATATATATATATCATTTTTATTGATATTCATATAGAGAGTTATGGATCCATATAACTATCCATTAGATCTACATAGTTTACAATCAAATTTATTCCCAACGTAAAACATTTTTTTCTCATGAATTTTTAAGAACATATAGCTGGGATATAATGTATGTAAGATGGCATTATTTACCTTGGGCCAAATTTAACTGACGCATACTTTCTTTAGAGACGGATTTAAATAGGTTTCAATTGCAAATTATCAAATAGATATAAATAAATATCAGTTGTTATTTTGCTGTCGGATTAAAATTTAAGCTTTGCAGTAAAAATAAATCTGTATTTCAATTTGACACTTAAAGGGCAATATGTTGTTTTTCTGACATTTTAAAAAAATATTAGCTTTTTATTTTATTGAAATTTGATTTTTGAAAAGTTATCTTCTTTTAGATTCATGACTTTTAAATTTTATATGAATTCAGCCTCTGAAAAGCATGCTTCGCGAACGTGGTTTAAGATTTAGTTAATGTTTTAAAATATCAATAGTTCTTGGAGTCTCATTAATATTTTAAATTTTAAAATCCAGTATAGCTGTAACTGAATTTTTTTTATCAGTTATTGCCATTACATATTGCAAAGATGAAGTAAGAGGTTCACGCAGCCACGAGTTCATATGTACAACGTAACTGACTAAAAGGAGACGATTCCATATTAATATTCGAAAATTAGATGAATTTATTAGAGAGAATAATTTTTTGAAAAAATGGACAACAATTGCGAATAAAAAATTGAAACTTTTTTTTCCTTTTCCTGCGTCTTTCATTTCTGTTTTTATTATTTTTTCAGTTGTTTTGCATTTGAAAAAGTACGACTTTGAGGGGAAAAGCACCTCTTTATCTTTTGTCTTAGATTTTTTTAACAAGATACTCTATAGAATATTTTTGAACTTAATGAGAAATACAATTTGAATTATAACAAGAACGGCGGAGAGTTTTGCAGTAACAACAATATTTACATGTCAAATTTGAAATAAAAAAACAACGTACATGAAAAAAATAATAAAAATTCCATTTATTGAAATAATGAAATTTCGTAACTGTTTCGTATGAATTTTTATAATAAATGTTTAACAATTCTAACCAAAAACAAACTACATAGAATGTCAGTTTTAATAATTTTAAATATAACTGCGATTTAAAAAAAATAGTGACATGTTTTTGACACCATTGTTGAAATTAGATTAATTCAGGAATTTAAATATATAACTGTCCTTAATTTCAGTAATTAAATTTTTTTTTATTTATTCTTTATTCTTTTTAGTTTTGTCCCTATTTTTATTCTTTTTGAAACTATAATTAGTTTTGTAATACTTAATGCCTTGAATTAACTTTAAAATTTATTTAGTTTAAAAATGACATAATAAGGATTAAAAATTGAGAAATCTTTCGTATACTGAATTGATAGTCCTACTTTGACTAGTAGTCCGGATTCATCTCCATATATGTTAATTTACTAATGAAGGCCCTCCCAAAAGCATCGATTACATATGTAAAGCAACGCTTCAAAACCTAATCCACTTAAATTCTCGCATTAAACACGCGGCAGACGAGAACCATTAATGTATACTGGATCGGATTTAAGCATTTTGAATAAAATTTAAACTGCGACAGGGTAAGAATTAAGCAAAATTTATTATTTTAATCAGCAAAATGCATAACTTTATTTCAGAGAAAGAGAAGTTTTGAACTTGTGATGCTATAAAATAAATTAATTTCTTGGAGTTAATTCGGAATATAAGTCGTTATAAGAGTAAATCGACTTTAAAACTAAGTTTTAGACTAAAAGTTTTACTCTTTTAATGCTGAACTTTTAATTTTAAAGGATTGCTCCGATGCATTTCAAATATGAAAAGCTAGAAATCTCGCTTGGGAAAATATTGTTTAGAAAATTTATATTAGACGAAAAATGGTTTCAAGAGGCTACGTTTTCAGAAATTATAATCTTTGAGTAATACTACTATTAATAATTACCCTGAAAATCTTGAATAATAGAACACTAGAAAATAAGATTATAGTTTCTTGATTAACAAGTTTTATAATCAGTGCTAACTTGTCTTTTTAATTCGGAACTGAAAATAATCCTTTACAAAATGTTTCGTATATTTTTCGAGTATATACTTCTTAGTTTTTAATCACAAACAAAGAGTTGCTTAAAATTAAACCAAATTTATTGAAAAGACTATAAAAGTCATTAAAGTCCTAAGATAATTGCATATGCGTGTGTACAGTCCTGCCTACTATTTTCTTACGTTATCTATGGTGAGGAATAAAAGAAAAATGCTCTAAAGTTTTGTGTTGTTATCTTCTTGCTGAAGATATCTTAAGTATTACTCCATATGCTTCCACCTAGATGCAGGCTGCCTCATCATAAGGCTTTATTAAATCTCAAAAATCGACAAGAGCACATTCAGATTAAGATATTAAAGCCTTCAGGGAACATATTGCCACAGCATGGATACGCGAGATGCACAGAGAAGATTTAAAAATTAATACCAGTTACGAAATATAACATTTGAACATTTATGTGTGTATTTGAACAATACTAAAATTAGTTGCACGTCACAATAATTTGTTGAGATTGATTGAGGTTGATTAATGAGGTTGAGCTATACTAGAGTTTCTTAAAATTTTGGTGTGGGAACCCTATAATATTTACGAAACTTTTGTGAGACTGTATAAGATTACCACTACCTATTTCTTATCTTTATCTATTATCAGTCGCATTTTGTGAAAAAGTTTGGTAATTGTAAAATTAAAGAAATATCGAAATTGCAAAAAAAAAATATTCCGATCCTATTTGGGTCCGAGACCGACAGTTTTAGAAACTTTGGTCTATATCATGGTATATTTACAAATATTTCTTGCCGATGGTTGATGACGTCATTCAACCACCAATGACTCCAGCTTTAATAAGGTCTTCAACATGACCAATACTATGAATGCCACCATAAATCAAGCTCTAGTATGTATGACGCTATAAAACAGATTACAAGGGTAACTCCCGGGTACTATTAATTAAATATCAAGTTTCGAAATTATTTACTGAACTTCATATTAAGCTAGTTTCTAAATATAAAATTTGGAACGCTATTGCATATTACAGATAAATCGTACTATTTTGAATTAATTACAACCTCAACATCAATCAATCCGAAAAAATAATTTCCGAATGTAGGAGTGTACTATTGTGTTATCAATCATTGCTGAGTAAAAACTAAAAGAAACTGAGAGAATCTTGAATGAGTCTTGAATTTAGTGCTACAGGACTCCGAATCTCGGCACCACTGACTTAATTTGCCCATCATATTTGCCAACAATCTTGTCGAAATGTTGTAAAGAACTTGCTCCACCGCAAGACTATTGGTTTTAAAACCTAGTTTAAGATTCCTAAACTTATTACACTAGAATTATAACTGTTGGAATCATGATGGTGGGAATCATGTGTTTCGATACATCCTCACTGAATTTAGAGGAAAATAATCCTGAAAATATGCAAATCTGGTTAACAAATGGTAACAAATGGTATAAAGTAACAGTTTGCTCAGTATTGACGTAACGAATTAACTTGTAAGATGTCATATTATATGCAAAAATAATGTAAATAAGTCTGGCGGAATGACATTAAATGTTACATAAATACTAATTAAAAAATTAGTTTTATTGTATTTGGAAACCTAAACATATAAGTGAAAAAAAAATTTGTTTTCCTAATGTAAACATATAAGTAAAAATCGAAGTATATAACTTTAGCAAAAGCCAAAACTTAAATACTAAGAGTGATAAATTATTTATTTTAACTACAGTGAAATGTAGACTTACATTTAAACAATGTTCCAAATTCTCTAGGCTTATTTCTAAAAAAACAGATTAAGATTAAAAAATATAAGAAGATTAGTTTTACAATCTGATATATTTCTGAAGTTATGAGGAAGAGAGTATTTTCCAATAACACATTTGAATTTCAGTATAATGTTTTCAGAAAGCCAAAAGTAATTTTTAAGTAACTATTATTTCCTGGAACGTTTCAATTTTTCGATAAGTTACATATTATTATGATGATCAATGTTTTAAGAAAATATTCATTATTGTTATTATTGTTATTATTATCATTATTATCATTATTCATTATTATTATTATTCAATATTATTATTATTGTTATTATTATTATCATTATTATTATTATTCATTATTATTATTATTTATTATTATTATTATTATTATTGTTATTATTATTATTGTTATTATTATCATTATTATTATTATTCATTATTATTATTGCTATTAATAGTATTATTAGTATAAAATTTTTATTAGTTAGAAAAATCGTATTTGAAGTATTTAAATTTTCTTATTTATTTAGTTTTGGGGTTATTGTGTTTCTTTTAAGGAACTAATCTGTATTTGGTCAAATTTTTAAAAAAAGGCATAAAAATTTTCTTAAAAGGAAAAAGAAAAAAAAAACTCTTTAAAATTAGTCAATCTTAGGCAAAACAATAAGTATCGTTCTTTGAAAATAAAAGTTAGAAAATTAGTTTTAAAATACAATTTTATCTGATGTAAAAAAATGTTCATTAGTTTAATCTGGATTTAATATCTTTCGAAGATAAAGTTAAATTCATATTTTAAATAATCAATACATTTACATGTTGTGACGGACACAACACGCGGCTACTTCCTCAAGAAAATCGATTAACTAGTTTATTCTGCATTTAATTCTGTCAATATTTTTTATTAATCATATGCTTTTACACAATTGCTTCTGACAAGTAATGTAGATAAATGTAATTTCTTCGGCATGGAAATTAAATTTTTTTATTCAAAACAGGTACCCAAAAATTCTTCGGGCGCTATATACAATTCTTAATTAATTTATCTTTTGTGATTTGAAACTCTTATTTTAAATAAGCAAGCGAAACTTTTATCGAGTCTTTTGCAAAGATTGATTAATGTTTTCTATTGAATAAAATATGTTGTTTTCATTCTAATTCAAAACAAAGTTATTTTTAAATGAATCTAAAAAAATTAATATATGTGGCAATTTGTATAGATCTTTTTTAAAATCTAAAACAGACGTGTTTAACTTTAAAAAATATAAAGTATGTTTAAAAATAATCTTTGATGTTTATTAACTACAGAACTAACTGTTATAATTCTTCTTTCACCCTAGAATACATCAATTAAATTACTGAACTTTTGATTGAAACTAGCTGTGTTTATATTATTTGTTACTCTGTAAAAAAAAAAAAAAAAAAACTTGAAAATACTTCTCAATTAATACAGCAGAATCGACATATTAACATATGATCTGTCTGAAATTAGTATTATTTATGCTAGCATTGGATTTAAGCAGTATAAGATTCCACCGCTAGGTTTTCAGTGATGGTGAGCATGAGGAAAGATAAAGCTAGGTATTCGGCGCTGGTAAGCATTTGAAATGAGAAAGCTAGGTATTCGGCGCTGGTAAGCATTTGAAAAGAGAAAGCTAGGTATTCGTCGCTGGTAAGCATTTGAAAAGAGAAAGCTAGGTATTCGGCTCTGGTAAGCATTTGAAAAGAGAAAGCTAGGTATTTAGTGCTGGTAATCGCGTGAAAAGAGAGAGAAATTAATTTGACTAAACTGTTATTATTAAGTTATTATTAAAGTGGTAACAATATCTTAGTATAGAGCAGTGTTGTTTCATGGGATAGAGCTTTCGTCTTTCATTGAAGTGTACCTGGTTCGAATCCCAGCGATGGTTGGTCGATACGAATTCTGCACCAGGCTCTCATCGACCACAGTACTGACGTAAAATATCCTCAGTGGTAAACGGATCATGGGCTAGAGTCCCCTTGCCGTCAGACGAACCGCGGGAGATTTTCGTGGTTTTCTTATCCATGTAACGCAAAGATGTTTATGCTCCCCTAAGAAAGCAAATTTCTCACAATACTTGATCCAGGAGTTCTTTGTCTTCCGAATTGGGTTCAAAATTACAAGGTTAAGGAGTTGAGCGTTAGTAGTCGTAAACCCAAAATAGGTTTGACTGTTCAACGACGGTTATAAAATAAAATATTTTAGTATGAACTACAGCGAAAGCAAAGCTATTTCTATACTAAAAATTCAATCTCATGTATCTGAGCAATTTAAAAATAGTTTGCACTTTATTTCGAAGTAAGTTTCTGGCAGTTTCTTAACTTAATTATAATTTGACGAGGTTTTTTAGTAAGTGGCTTTTGAAGTTATCGAATCGTTATTTACAAACTCTAAAGTAATTTTTCTACGTTAATTAGTAAATTATATGCACATCTTGTCAGTGGCTCCCGTACTTTATCTTTAAGAATTAGATTGTCTTAAAAGAACTTTCAAAACTAAAAGTAGAAGTTTTGTAACATATTCTATTCGTCAATAACATTTTTAAATGCTGCAACTTGCACTTACCGGTGCTTGATAGAAATAGAGTTGAGTTGTGATGATCCGCCAGATAATCTCCGTAGCGGTACAGCTTGCATCTACATCAATGGGTACGATCTAGATCACCTTTAGTGTTATGAAACTCATGACTTTAAAACTCTTTTTTCCGTACTTACCCTCAATTAACGATTCATGTGAGTATTGTTTACGAAATAGCCAACCTCTGTATTCAGGTAATTTTAAACTCGATAAGAAATAAAAAAACTTTTAATGTAATGAAGCTAACCCGTATTGGCGTAATGCATTAAAGAGAAAACATTATGTCCCTCACGATGTTAGCAATAAAATAATGTCAATCTATCCCATGATGCTTCAATCATTACGCAATTTTTTCTTCTTCTAAAATTACGGCAAAATAACCGGCAGCAATCTGACATTTCTCTACCTTTACGTTTTTTTAAATTGTTTGCAGTAGGTTTGGTTAAAAAATGCAACAAAACTACATGGTTTTATAACCATTTACAAGTAGCATGCTTTCAAACCAGTAAATGAAATTCAACTATTCAACTGAATACTGGAGTTAGGCTTCCCATTCGGTATTAGACATTGGAGTTAAGTGATAGTTTAGTAGTGTTATGTCAAATGAACCGTAGAATGTGGCTCAGTTAGTTTATCTGGTTATGTTATCTATCGTAAGAGATAGAAAATACCAGACTTTTTTTGCGTCAAGCAACTCTGTGCTTACCATCTATGCTTGAACGGGAGTTTTTATTGTAATAGTTCAGAGTCACCAATTTGGGAATGCGGGATACTGGAAGTTCATCATATCTTGAAGGAGTGGAAGAAATATTGCGATGCTATGATACGAATCCTGGTTTAGTCTGCTATTAGACTGACAAATTAGTTCTCTCGGCTATAGTAGGTACCCAGCAGCAAAAAACTAAAAGACTTCATAAGGTGGGCCTAATCCTAGTAAATTAACCGAATATTATGATTATTCCGGTTGTTGAACCATGAATTAAAATCATGGTTGTTTAAATGTATTAGGTGAAAATAGCCCCTAGATAATTTTTCTGACAGTTAACATTTTGAACACAGTCTGCTTTGGTTATTTGGCTGTTTTATTTAATATTGCAAAATAACAAATAAATTTTTATTTAACTATTTTTCCCACAAATCCCTAAGTGCTTAAGAATATTCAATGTTATAAATACTTAGGGATTAATTATTATTTCCATGGTCAAGGTTTCTAGCCCTTCTAGTATTTGTCAACAATGTGCTTTAAATCCTCTACCCTACTATACCCTATACCAAAATAAAGTACTACAACAGTAAGCAGTTGACCAATTTAGGCTATAGAGGTTAAGGCTCACCGATATCATTCAACAATATTTGTGTGAGGGTGGCAATGTGATCAACATTGTGACTGCGAGAAGTTTTGACCCATCGATCTGAATTTGATGCTTTAATGATAAGCATGGGCATAACTGTTTGAAATACAAGCAAAACTATTTGAAATGAAAAATTAATAGAGTTATATTTCATCAATAATGAGAGATATGTGAAACAAGTAACTCTAAATTCGATAAGTTGTCCTCAAACAATTAATCAATCGTGTGCGTTTTGTGGTTGCTAAATAACGACAATGCATTTTCTCCCATTTCGCTTTTTATTTGCTAATTCCAATTAATTTGTCAATTGATACAAGGTGCGTTCAAGTTCTTCAACTCGACCATCTCTACTTTTTTTTAAATATCAAACACAAAGATAGATCCCATTTGTATCTAAAACTTTATCCCTCAAAAATATTTTCAATAATAGAGCAACTTTGGCTCAGAGGATAAAGCATATGCCTCACAATGAGGTGACCCAGGATCCAATTCTATAGTGGCTGGTTGATTCGAATTCTGCTCTAGAGCCGCACCGACCATAAGGGTTGACGTGAAATATCATCAGTGGTGAACGGATTACGGGTCAGAATCACCTTTCTGTATTGCTGATCATTGATTTTTTCAGTGATTTTCCTCTCCGTGTAACGGAAATGTGGGTTACCCTCATCAAAAAAACCCTAAACAAAGGGTAGTTTTGTTTAGGTAGTACCCTTTTCTTCTTTAGGTAGTACCCTTTCAAAAGAAGCACCCTTTTCTTCTGGAATTGATAGTCGTAAATTTAGAATTTTGTCGGCTGTTCAACAACGGTTATAAAATAAAATTATAGTAAAATCTTATTCAAATAACGCTACATTTTCTAAAAGTTAATTTTCGTATTGACATAAATAATTTTTTGTATAAATTATTCAAATGTATATATATATATATATATATATATATATATATATATATATATATATATATATATATATATATATATATATATATATATATATATATATATATATATATATATTATTATTATTATTATTATTATTATTATTATTTGCATACAATTTCATCAAATTACCTTGAGGACAATAAAAAATCAATGATTTCAATTTTTTTGCAACGTTTTTAGCCTTTCTTTTTTTCCTAACAGGTATCCAATCCTCTTTCATGGATACTTTATTTATTTAATAACAGCTCAAAATATTTTGCTGTTTTTCTCTTCACTTCCAGGGATAAAGCTATATTTCCAGACCTTAATGCAAATTTCAATTTAAATATAGTCCCCAAAACTTATTAGTGCAATTTTTTTTTTAAACTCCAATGAAGTATTTCTATAATCCTCTTTACGAATGAAAAACGTTAAATAAGTTTAACAGGGGTTTATAAGACTTTCTTACAGTCCACAAATTTCAGAGACCATTCCAGGAAAAATAAAGAGGTTGAATAATATTGGTCACCATGACTACGAATATGCGTCAAAATAAGACTTTATTTACACTGCAAAGTACTTCAAATAGGGTATTCATCCCATTTTTTATCTCGAAAAGCGTATTGCCGGTATTTTGTGGGTAGAGGGAAGAATTTTCTGAAGATTTAACTGTGAAAGGGAAGATGCCATCAATACAACAAAAAAGAGAACTCTCTTGTTTTAAAGATCACTTGAATCTACGTGCGTTGGATAGTAAAGAAGCGAATTTTAAGCCCTTTCCTTTTAACACGAGAAAAGTTTTTTAAATAGATATTTTTTTTAAATATTTTAAAATGCGGTTTAAATTAGTTTCTATTAGTTAAAGAAAATATAAGTTAAGTGAGCATTTAAACTGCATGCCTTGTAGCACTGGGGTAGTACTCTTAAGATAATCCATGTACAGTGAGTTAAAATAATAAAAGAACCACCTTAGATGATCGGATCTTTGCGTTCAGGGACTCAATCTTAAATTGTCCAATATGATTCTTAATAATTCAATAAAAAATTCGATTTTTTAAAAATTCAATATTTTAGGAGCTATGCAAACGATTTCGCTCAATGTTTGTATTTTGCCATTTAAAATTGTATTTTTTAAACTGATGTAAAAATTTGTATTCCCTACAATTCAAAATGCTTTTGTTGATTATTAAATAAAATAGTAAAAAATAATACATGTTTAGTAAAAGTTGTATTTTTCATGGAGTTATCTTTGAATAAATGAATTTTATAGCTGTGTTAAAAAAAATCGATTCGCTTAAAAATTTCTCAAGATATGGTGAAATACAGAATAAGTAAAATTAACATTAAAGGATCCGAACTTTGGACTGATATCCTGAGGGAATTATTGATGCCAAATTTCTTAGATTGAGACTTTCCCGTATAATTTGGGGGTACGAAATCCAAATCCGTTTAAGAAAAAGGTACGCTTATTCAGAGAAAGTTAATTTTTGTTTCTGATTCCGTAACTAAATATATCATCTGTTCTATATAATTAGCATATTTAAGGTCAAACCCTCAAAGCGTTAAGATTGAGTCTTAGAATGTGAATATCCGATCATTAGATCAAAAGTTATTCAGTGTCGTTATATTTTGACTTTTTTCAGGTTAAGTTCAGATGTTTATACCAAACTACCATTATTTAAAAAAATATAAATTTTTAAAAAGAAATGCACTTAATTAAATTATATCACTATAAAAGAATGTATGAATAGGAGTTTACCCCAATAGTACTACCCCAGTTTCAGTGTCCACTGATACTACCCCAGTGCAATGTGGAGTACTACCTCACATTGCGCTGAGGTAGTACTTAAGCGTACAAATCTACTCCACTATTCGCCATTTTCAGCTACGATCGAAACCAATAGTTTGTTATTCAGGGAACTTCTTCCTTTTACATTTTATTGTAACTTAAAATATTGAAATTTGGAATGTAAAATTAAATTGTTATATGGAAATTAGATACTTTAGATAAAATTATTTAGGCATTCTTCATGGGTTTTTTATTTAACACTACAGCATATACATTCACTTAATTTCTTTAAATGATATAAGTTCACTTAGTGCAAGTGTTTTTGCTTATGCTATGATTACATTGTTTGACTTACACTGTATGTTACTTCTTTCTTTTTTGCAAAAAAAACATACTTTGGCAAGTAAAACATTTTCCAGGATTTTCTGTGGCAGGACACCAAAACAGCCACAAAAAATGTTTTGCAATCAGTTTTATGACATTTATTTAAATTTTAGAGCTATTTTACTTTCTTGCTTTCAGAGTCTGAATCCAATTTTTGAAATATCATTTTAAATGTGTGTACAGTTTTGAATTTTTTATACGGTTGAGCAATGCATGAAGAATACATGTATGAGGAATTTAAAAAATGAAATTTGTTTTACAAAAAATAAAAAAAGTGATATTTCTAATAGTTGATATGATAATTAATAATGCGATATAATACTGATTTAGCTCATTTTTTTTAAAAAATGTGAATAATTTATCTTCAGAATTAATGTTATGTGTAAAAATGAATTCTAAAACTAAACAATAATATTTTTTCATCTTAAAATAGTGTCAGCAGCCAAATTCAATTGCGGCTTTGCCAAAAATGCTTTTTTAATTCAATTGTGAATAAATAATTTCATTCAATAAATTACCGTACGGTAATGAAAGCAACTTCACACCTTATAATATTGCTTATCCATACATAAAAATGGCATCTAAATTTTTATCCAATTTCTTGTTAGCACAGAAACTTATTAAATGAAATTTTTCAGTTACTCTCCAATATCTGCTTCCATTTTTAAATCTCAAATTTGCATTAAATATTTATTCATTTATAAGTTAACTAAGCAAAAATGCATCTTCTTTAAGATTTATAACAATCACTAATTCAATTCGTTAAAAAGGCTAATATAGGTGTTAAGGTTATATAGATATGCGATAAAGCTACTAAGATCATCTCAGTTGTTCAAATAATATATCAAATATTCAATACAAGACAAATGATTATTTAATGATTTTCGTCGTTTAAAATAATTTAAGTAGTTAGTTTAAAAAAAAAAGTAAACTTAATGCATGAGAATATATCAATCATTTTAATAATGATGGCATGAAATTTATTGCTTTCTAAAATGATGTACAAACTAATTTTAAATTCAAAATTATGAGATAAAATTAAATGTTTAGCTAAAAGGAATGTTTATAAAATTCCATATATAATATTTGTTAATTATAGGTTGATCGAATGTATGTCCAGGTATGTTTATATTTGAAATGCATTTCAATTTGTAAACACATATTAGAAAAGTGCTATTTACAGCTCCAAATATTTTCTGAAACTAAATTTGTAAGTCCACTTGAAAAAAAGTTATTTATAATTTTTTTAATTCCATCTTCATATTTTTTCTCTTTTTAGTAATGTGTCTTATAGTTTTAATTTTATTTTGCAAAATGGTTAAAATTTCAATCAGTCACAAAATGGCAAACATACCGTTTGGGTCAATTAAAAAGTAGTTGTATTTCTTATTGATAGTAAGCACTGATCTCCACTTAAAATTTGAGCCCTCTAAATTGATAGAAAGTACTCAAATTTTGATTAACCATAAACTCTTGATTGAAGATAAAAATGTAATTTGAAATTTGATTGCACCCATCAAGGAAAGAGTGAAATTTTGTCACTTAGCTACTAAGCACATACCTTCTTTAGAGAGTTGAGAGTTCTAGTTAGTCGAAAAGAAGGTAAAAATGATTTCAAAATTTTCCCTTGCATGCATGAAAGCGGGTTAAACAAAAGGTATTCAAACGCATCTAACAGTCTCGATATATGTTAGAACCTTGATATAATATGATATAATATATGTTATGATATAATATGCTGTAGTATAATATAATATGATGTAATAAGATATAATAAGATATTACCTTGGTATAATTATTTATCCTAACAAATAACTAATTATTTTATTTATTTATGAGGTAATATTTCCTTGTGTTTTCAGTTGAAAAAATCTAAGAGGCAAGGCAAATGTTGATATCAGAAAGTGTTTAAAATAGGACAGATTATATATTTAAAATTGACATATTCATATCAGAGATTTAGTATTTTATTTTCCTCTTTTAAATCTTGGCTTTTCATAAACTACAACGGAAATATCAAAATAAGTTATATCGACGTATTTAATGTAAACGTTATTTAAGGAAGTATTTGTTATTTATTTGTTTACTGAGCCCATGTAGGGAATCGATATATTTAGTTTTTATTTTATTATCCAAATAAATCTTTTTCTGTTTATTGATTTTGCTGTATCCAAAACGGGTAGAAAAGAAAATTGCACCCCTTTTACTTTGAAGTTTTGCACCTGTACTCAAAGGATCAATATTTTATGTAAAAGAAATTTATTTTAGCAGCGATAAAATAACCTTTTTTGTTCTCTTTTCAAAATAAAAATTTTAAAAAAATGTTTCCAAAGTTGATTGAATTTTCTGGTTAATCTCTTGAATTTGTCTTCTTTGAAAGCTAATGAGTAGTAGCAGTCAATAAAAAGATTTGCATAAAGAAGAAAATAAATATAAAAGCTTGAATAAAATCGTGAAAAAATTCTTAATTGTCTTAAAATCTAACGAAAAAAATGTTAATGCTTAGCAATTAATTTTTATTAAGTATTTATAAGATACATAATAGGATTTTTGAAGTGTTTAAAGATTTATGATGCGTTAGTATATATTTATTTTAAATTTAATAATTTTCCTGGTGCTCTTTAGAAATTTAAAATAAAAAGGAATATTTTTTTAAGTAAAAAACTGGATGAATATCCATTCTTTCTATGAATAAACACAAAATAAAATAACTAATAAATCACAATTAGTTAACGTTACGAAATTTGTAGAAAACTGAAAAGCATTTACATTTACTATTAACGAAATTCATGGAATTTCAGTTCTTTAAATTTATTATTATTCGTTGCCTTCCCCGGTGATTTTACTTTATAGGCTTAAGCAAAATATGTTTTTAGAATTTCATCTCACCTAAATAAAATTTAACTATTCTCAGTATTGTTTGCTACCCCGACCGGCAAGCAATATATTAGTATTGTGGGGGTGGAGTTATCGACCATGCCAACCTTCATGTATCAAAAGGTACCTCGTGATTGAATCAAGTTAGCATGTCTTATATACCAGTGAATTGATATTTAATTTTCGTAGTGGTAGTTACGCCACAATACTCCTCCGCCAGAATTTTTTCAGGGACAGAATTCATTGAACGGATACCACTGGTTGCTGTATTTGTGAAAGACCGGGAGAGAGAGTCACCGGGTTTTTGAGTGCTGAAAGTGAGAGGTATATTAACTTCACAGTCGTAGTCGCTCCTGTATTGCCATTAGCAATCGAGTGTATGCAGTCCGCCGTTGTGTTTAATCGAGACGAGACTGAGTAACAACAGCGTGAGGAGGTTGATTATGTTACATTCACAAGTAGCAAGTCAACTGTTCAATGTGGATCATCCAACGAAGTAGGCGTTACCAGATTGAACTGGGCGTTACCGCGTATGCAATAATGTCCGGAGCCCACCAATGAGGGGGCGGAGTTATCGACCATGTCAACTTTCATCTATTAAAAGGTACCTCGTGATTGAATCAAGTTAGCATGTTTTATATACCAGTGAATTGATGTTTAATTTTCGTAGTGGTAGTTACGCCGCAGTATAAACTGAAATAGTATGGTCACAATTTGCCAGAATCAAGAATTGACTTTTTTTTTTTACTCCAATGTAGATAGCTTATCTTTTTTTTACAATTGATTTTAAATACTTTAGTTTTATATAAGCGAGCTTCAATTTAAACTAGAAACAAACTAAACGCGTGTTTCAGATACATTTAGGAATACTAATTCAGTGATTATCTGAACTTGGAATTCGCATTTGATTCTTAATGAACTACAACTTAACTCGTCTTTTCATGCACAAACGTTATTGAGCGATGACGAGTTAACTCATAATTGCATTTTTAAATTTACGAAACCCATGGTCATATACAATATTGCAAAAGCTTTACGCATCGTGCATCAAAATTAATTGCCGGTGACATGACATGGTTTCTATGAAAAATGTTCGACAAACAAAGTGCTAAGTTAGTTTGAATGTGTGAATAACTAATAACAAATTATTTTATCAGGGTGCAATATTCTCCGTCTTTAATTTTAAAAAAAAGAGCTGTAAACTAGCAAGCATCACTGATATATCTCTTTGAATTATCTTTAATATAATTGAAGAGGATAAAAAGGTACATATTCATTTATATCAACGAGTACAATACGAAAAAAAGCATTTTTCAACGATCTTTTCCCTTTGAACTTATTAATGAAGTTTGTTACAATATTTAGAATCAGGGGCCAAAATTTCCTTTTTTTTTGTCCACTGTGAATCACGCCACTGAGAATCGAAACACGGTCCTTCAACATGTCAGCCCAATGCCTCTAACCATTGAGCTATTGCGGTTCAATGTGCCACTAAGCCTTCAACAAATCTATTACTCTAATTCTTAATATTTTCAAAACTGTTAGGGGGACCGGAAAGTAATGTCGTTTCACCGCATGAAATATTCGTTGGTATAAAGAACCAATCCATTTTTTTCGCTCCATTTCGATTCGTTTTCGATCCGACATTAAAAGGTTGTTGCTAACAAGAGTGAACATTATTCATTAAAAATAAAATTTTGATAACAAATATCAAATGCACCGAAACGACATCACTTTCCAGTCCCCCTAATATTACCATTGCACATAGATTTTCGTTTACAAATCTGATAAGCACCAGAATAATATCCGAAATCAAACAAATTTTAAAACATTGGTAAACGTTTTAATAATCTTAATTTCTTTTTTCGGTGGTTAAAATACCTTTGTAAGTTAGAACATCATTTTTTGCATAAATATATATTTTTATAGTTATTATCTTACTACAAGATGCAAACTGAGAACTTGTACTGCCGTATTATAATGTAAATGAAAGCATAAATAATAGAAAGATGAGTTTGTGTATGTCCCGTTTTAGTCTTTTAAAGTTCTTGAAAAGTAGGTGGTAGCGATAATTTTTGCCCCAAAATCTAAAATTCATTGATATTAACCGTTATTCAGATACACTGAGAAAACTTCCGGTTCAAATTACTGTAAAAAGTACTGACGGACAGGATGTTGGTAATTTTTACCGTTGAATCCATTTTTACAGGACCATGCTACAGAACAAAATATGTGATATACTGGAATTTTTACTGTAATGATCACGTAAAATTACATGATCTAATGGTACAGGACAAAGCCTAATCACTCTAATTAAACATGAAGTATTAATTAATTAAAGAGTATTAATAAAATATCTTGTTATCAATGAACCCATCTAATAAAATATTACGTTATTCAAATTAAAACGGATTTTACGGATGATGCAACCAAAGTGTCGGTACTTTATATCGTATTTCAATCACGAATATTTTTTTTTCAGTGTAGCATATCAGTTAAATAATCTGTTGGAAAAAATCATCGTTTAAGTTACAGTTGTCAATTGTCTTTTATTTCTAGTGTTTAAAGAACATAAAAATGAAATGCTTTACAGAAATAAAGCAGTTTCATTTTACGTAAAGGAAAGGTATGTTGAGAAAAGTTAAAAATTATTCACCAGAAAATTGCCTTTTTTCTGGTGAATCATCTTCACTTAAAATGAATGAAAAATAATTAAGACTTATCTGAATATTTCACCGATAATTAATTTCAAATTTATTTTTAATTTCTTATTACTTTAAAGAAAACCAGGTTGATTTTTAAATCACAATATATTAAGCCCTAAAATAAGATGACAAGAAATAATGAATTAAGGTTTTCGCCTATGGGCATCATTTATTTCATATAACATATTTAGACATAAAGTCAATTTAGTTTTAATTTCAATTTAACGAAACTAATAAATGCGCATTAATCAGCTAATGCGTTGATTTATGTGCATTTTTAAGTTAAATAATGGAGAAATTCCTATAATGCTCAGGATTAAACTAAAAATACGAATACCAAATTAATTATAAGAATGCCTGTCACCGTTAAATTTAATTTAAAAAAAGTTTTTATTTTATGGATTAAGTATCTGATTTTATTCGTAATTGGAATAATAAACCACTCATCAAATCATATATATTTTTAAATTTCTAAACTAAGATCAAGATACTAAATAGAGCCTCTAAATTTTTACACGAAAGTAGATAATTAGTTTTGCTAAATGTATTATGATTAGAAATCTGATTTATTAAGTTATTTTTAGAAATAAAAAGAAAACAAAATAAGCTGTTGTAAAATTGTCATTTTTTAATTTTTTTAAAAAATTTATCAAAATTTATAAAGTTAAATCTGATAGCTACATGTTTAAAAATTCGATCACATTTTCTTAAAAAAATTTTTTTTGAGCCCCATCCCCTTCGTATCAAAGTTATCTTCGTATATAAGTATCACTGCTTTACCATCTTCTTCCGCCTTCATTGTCAAATGCGTAAAAATATTTCATCAGTTCCGAAAATAAAATGTTTGTAAAGCATATTTCGCACTTATTTATAATAATTATCTATTTGCCTGTCGATAATAGATAATTATTTATAATAATTATCTATTTCTTTTAATAATATATATGAGCATAACGTTAATAATGATTTAATTAGATTCATATTTTGAAAAAAAAATTAAAGTATAATATTAAAATATTTCCTCAGTGATTTTAACTGTTTTTAATTTAACCGAAATGTGTTATGCCCGCTTTTTGTTATCCCTCTTTTTCCTATGTCACAAACTATTACTATTACACAAACTCCTTTTAGTGTGACGTCATTTATGAACAGCCTATAGCAGCATATCAAGTAACTCAGAAATAAGTTTTGCATAAATATGGTTAAATTTCCTATAGATATTGCCCTTAATTTCATCCTTCAAAGCGCTTGTAATCATGCATTTGTGTCATTTTGTAATCCTCCTCATAAAAAAGGTACAGACGCATGATCTGGGCAGTCAATTCTAATTACCGTTGAGGGACCAGGAAAGGATACAGCTATTTCTTAACAATGACAACGTGTTATATCACTTAACGCTTCATTTAAAAAAATATCTTGAGCTATCTGTTGTAACTCTCTTTCGATTTCCCTTGGTTGTATTTTAACTTTTAATCACAAATGTTCTTACATGATTTTGAAGAGAACATTTCTATAAAGCTTATTATACTCAATACAATTTCGAAATTGATGTAATATTTTTTTTTTGCTATTTAATAACTGTTCAGTGGGCAGTTTGTTATCTTTCTTGTAATGAAATACTTAAATATTTACAATATATTGATATATAATACCATAAGTTATTCAGTGAGAAGCGAGGTATAATGTTCTGAAGCACATGTTCCCTATGCAGCAATTAGCTTTCATCCCATATTATGCAATCCTAGCAATCGCCCAGCTCTCTGCCTGTTTAATAACCCAAACTCATGCTCAATATAAATTGTTATTGCCAAATGTGTGGCACTATGTTTGTCAATCCAACGCAGAGCGCCAATCGTGGGGATAATTACTCACTTGCTCGGATCTTCTATGCCGATCTGTGTCTCTGGAATAAAAGGGGATGCCGGCTGATCGTAATGGACTTGGGAATCAATACGATGAAACAGCAAGCTCCATAACTGAAGTAATATTTGTTGAAGCTGATGCATAAGGACGTTATGCCTCGGTGAACTAATAATAGGTTATATTACTTATTATTGGCAAAAGGAGATCCACAAGGGTAAACCAAAAACATTTATTGGGAGAGAAACTTTTGCTTCAGGTTTTAACAATGATTCCCAATAGATAGCTAAATACACTATTATTCAATTTAATTGCTTAGTACTCAATTAATCCTATTTAAAATACTTAATAACGTAAAGTGAAATTTTAACTATCCTCTTTAAAAAATAGTGTTTTTGAGATACATAGAAGGTGTAAATGCTTTTGAAATTGAAGTATATTGATGAGATTATTTTCAGTACTAAATATAACCTAATTTTAACTTCTGCTTATTTTTTACAACTATCAGACATTCGAATTCTGGTGAATCTGTCATATATAAACCTTCGTTATGTTTTTTTACACATTAAGTAAATTTTTTTTGATTGAAAGGTGATTTATTACATACTTTAAAGCTTTTAAATGAACAAATTTGCATGTATTTTTGTATAATACCTTTTTAAGTGTGTGATAAAGCCTTTGGCTGGATTTCTATCACCCTCAAAACAAGCTTAGATATAAATACGAATTTTTATTCACACCTCAGAAAATACCTCAATAGTTTCAGTTGAAGTCATGTGAAATTATTTACACCTTAAATATACTTTTTTGCTTGAAGTGTAGAAAAAAATAACCTGTATATCTCTAAAACAACTTTTCTAAGCTGGTTGCTCTAAAATAGATTTCTATCTACCTAAAATAATACCAATTGTCAATAAAATAACTTCATGCACCTTGATTTTAAACCTTCTAAGACAGAGAATTTTTAAGGTTGTTTTTGGAACCAAGCTCAAAAAACCTCATATCAACCTTAACAGCTCAACATAACCTCAAATAAACTTAAAAAACACCTTAAACTTTTATAAGGAATGGCATGAGTTTAGGTATAACAAAATGTATGTCACAGTCACAGTTGCTCATTGAAAACACATTTAGTGAATGTCAGTTAAACTAATTAGTTTCCCTTATTAATATAAATAATTTTTCTCTAATTAGGAAGTTACTTTTACTTATTCGTATGGGATTTTCTGCTTTGATACTTGATTTTTCGTATTGTTCTAAAATATTTATGAATGACTTAAAGTGAAACTATACCTACGGCATGAGTTTCAGTACTAATAACGAAACATAGGCATAGTTACCCATGAAAAATACATTTAATTAATGTGCTTGTATTTAAGATCAATTTATTCAGTCTAATAAGTTTTAAATTTGAACTACTTTTACTTTATTTTATCGATTAATTTCAGATTTCGGCAACTATTTTTTCTGGTTTCAAAGTACGCTTAAAAAAATATTTTCAATTATAATTATGCTATAACTGTATACACGGTTCTAACAAAATACTTCAACTAGTTTTATAAGACTTTAAATTAATGCAATCTGCATAATGAGTGGTAATCTTATCAAAAACAAAAAATTTTAAAAAAAATGCTCTTTTTAACAAATGGCTTTTATGTTTATTGGATATAGATTATTTCTAGCTTTTAAGTTAAGTTTTTTCTTCTTTTACACAAAATTTCTGTTAAGTATAAGTTTAAGGAGTTTCTAAATGATGTTAACATATTTCAGAGCATTTAATGTCCTAGCTGCGTAGAATTAGCGTTTTATATAATTTTCGTAATTTAAAAAATGATTCTTCAATTACAATGACTTAATTTCAGATATTATTTTCTTAAAAGATAAAATGAGAAGAAATACTATTTAGTTACTGATAAGTTAATTAAAAAAGTTACGCATTTGTAATTACAGTACCATATTTTAATTTACATCATTTACTAAAGCATATAGTTAAGAATGGAAATTATTTAATAACGCTTTTTTAAAAAAATCGAAGAGAGGGAAAAAAGCCAATTTTGAATCAGGTTTCATTTCAGTTCCACTTAATTGCAGTTTTAATTCGTAAAATTTATTTAAATTAAAAAAATTTTAAATCTATATAAAGCTAACTTGCTGTGTAATTTAATTTCTTATTATTGTACTTATTATAATACAGTTTTCTTGTTGTTTTATGATTAAAACTTGCATTTTCCAGATATATTTGTTAACAATTTTTTGTTTTTTCATTTTAGGTAAGTGTTTGAAATTAGAAAACCATTTCATCTACCTGAGTAAGTAAATAAATTTTCTTGAGAATTGCATTTTATTTATTTTTATGTACACATATCAATAAGACGTTTTTGTTACTTTGAAACTTAAGAATGTTTTTAAAATGCATTTGCAATATGAAAAAATATATTTTAAAGTATATTTTAACGAATCTCAATACAAGCATTCGAAAAAAACTGTGATTTTACTGTATTTTTAAGAATTAGCATACGCTATACCATACATCTTTTCAGGTTCACATGCGAAAACAAAATTTTACTTTTTTATTCATTTTATAAACTTGTTATTCCAGTAACTAAAGCAATAACATGGAAAATAGTATGTGCGAAATATTGCTCGATATACACTTGTAACAATCTTTTTCATACTATACCCTAATTAGTAAATTGTTATAATAGTAATCACTGATTATTATTATTAATCCAATAAGCCCATCAAATGAGAATTTACATTTCATAAAATATTAATTTATTGAATCAAAAATTCGATTTTTTAAATAAAATAATATGTATTTACATTTGAAAAGAATTAGCTCTAATCTCATATTGGTATTGGTTATAAACAACGTCTAAAACATTAATTCTAAATGTTTCTAAAGAAATAAACATGATAGTAATAAATTTAAATATATAGTAGTATTGAATATTGACTGCTTAAATGCTTTTCTGTACTGTTTATATAGTTTAATTTAAATTTTACTGAATTTTAAAAAGAGATTTGGAATTAAAAATAAAAATGAAAACAAAGGCATATCTATAATTGCTGGATACAATCAGTTTTTCGCTGAGCCAGAATGAAAAAAAAGTGGATTAAACTAAAATCGTAGTTAAAATTCCAAAACTATAAACATAAATAATTTTTAAATGTGTAAATATAGTAAACAAAGACACACTTGGGCATTATTTGTTATTAAGCTGAGCTTGGAAGAACTGAATCGTAATTAATCTGAATTAAGAATACATATAAATAATTAAAGTTTGAAACATTTTAAACAGTAACAAAGACAAAGTTTCTATGTATTCAAGCAACAGAAAGTTCCTTCGTTTCTTATCGAAATTTAACATTTAAAAACAAACAATTTAGCAAACTAGTCATTAGCTTTAGCAGTTCACAACCCTATAATTGCCTTTTTAAAATCTTACGAGCTTGCATTCTTATTTCCTGCTCATGCTTGCAATTTCCGAATGATTGTTTTTTCAAACTGTTTTAATCAGCACTTAGAATCCAAAAATCCAGATTTTCAAGAAACTTGATTTAATTCTGAGTACGCTTCTACTTTAATGTCACCCATGGGGAAAGGAAAATGAATTTAAGGCCTCATCTGAGTGCTTTACGCCCATTTTACGTTGTACAGAATTTCTTAGTTTATTTACTATGAGAGAAGAAATTTAAGTTTTTTTGTTGTTTTTTTTTTCCTTTCACGTGTGTGTTTTATATTTTGGAGAATTGTCTCGGGGGATTGCAACTTGGCAAAAACAAACTGTTTTTTTTTAAGTTGTTCTTTGTGTTAAGGACAGAAAAGAATTGCTTACAATCTATCCCTGAAAACTAAAGATTTTATTTTCGTTAAAAACTAGTACAATATGTTTAATGATAAAGCATTTGCTATTCAAATACTTGAATTGCATAACATGAAATATTATGAAAAAAAAATAAAGCTCTAAGGAGAATTTTCTTATGTGTAGAGACAATTTGGAGATAATTTGATTTATGTACACAGATTAATTTGAATTAAAAAAAAAATACAAACAATTCTCTGGCTTATTCTCTGACAAATTCTCTGGCTTAATATAAAGAAAAAATTATTTTGTTAAAATAAAATCTGAAAGAGATTAATTATTTTATTTATATTTATTTAGTTTCAACTGTTAAATGATTTCCCAAAAAAAGTAAGCATTTAACAATATTCAAACCCAAATAGAGCATATTTTTAATTTCACTACAGAATTAAACAACAGAATAATAATGAAAAAAAACAAGAAGAAATTAAACAACAGAATAATAATGAAAAAAATTAAACAACAGAATAATAATGAAAAAAAAAGATTTAATTTAGAGAAATGACCAAAATTTAAAACATAATCATTTCCTAGAGCAATGAAACCAATAAAAGAAAACAATATTATGCATTAAAACCACTTTAAAATATATCTATTTAAAATTGATTATCTCTCGTTTCTGAAACATATGAATTACCTCATTCTACCTTTTTATTCTCAGTGAATGACTCTACAAGGAAAGACTATTGAACCAAAATCCATTCTTCCTACCAATCAGGTCTCATAAATAATTGTAGGTTTAGACCACCATTTCCTGGAGGTGTCCTATCGAATATCCAGGACATTTTCTCCATGCATCCATAGCACCATCAAAATTTAATGCACTATCGACTGAAACGTGTGCCCTCTAATTAAATGATTTAATTAGTGAGTTTGCTGCTCAACGGGGAAGTCTAATCACAAGGGTAAAGCGTAAACCTTAATAATGGAAAGCAGGTGTGGCTATTCAACCAGTCTTTGAAACATGTTCTGTCAGTTTAGAGTTTCGGTGATTGTGTTCCTTGAGTGATGTATATATGAATGCACAGTTTGTTCTAACAAGATACATAAAGGTCAATAAATGAGAATATTTATTGGTAAATATATGTTTACGTTTAGTCAACTGCGATTCTTCTACCCTATGTTTTTATTGATTTCCGTTCTTGGCAAATCCTCAAATTATATTCAGGAGAAGTCGGAATGGGTATTTTTTCTTCTTCTTGTTCGTTACGGAAAAGAAATAAAAACTAATGTTAGATATAGTGCAAGGGAAAAAAGGTATCTGGAAAATGGGTGATTATAAGGTTATTTGAAGATCAAGTATTGCACTGAAAGAAATATGTTTCTAGAGTACACTTCTTAGAATTGTAAAGCAGATTTAATATTTTTGATGCCAAAAGGAAAGAAAAAAATTGTTTGTTAATTAGTTTGAAAGACGTTATTAATGATTTTAGATTAATACTCTTTATATTATGTTTCGTAGCTTCGTGGTATTTTGGTTTATATATATATATATATATATATATATATATATATATATATATATATATATATATATATATATATATATATATATATATATATATATATATATATATATATATATATATATATATATATAACTGCTGTTTGTAGAAAATGCAACACCATGAAAGAATCATCAGAATCAAATGAAATTTAATGCAGAAACGACTTGTACTGATACAAATAAATGATGAAATTTTCAAAACAAAAGAAACAAATTAAGCGTCCGAAATCAGTATTTGGTGCAGCCACCACGCGCTGCAATAAGTGCTGCTATACGACGTGGCATGGAGTCAAACAGATGTTGAATATCTGCTTGAGGAAGAGAATTCCATATCGCTTGTATGCGCAACCAAAGTTCGTCTTTGGAAACTGCAGGACGCGGATCACGAGTGAGACGCCGACCAACCGTATCCCACACGTGCTCAATAGGCGACATATCCGGCGAATAAGCAGGCCAAGGAAGAAGTTGCATGCGTTGTGCTGAACAGAAGTCTCTAACAGTCCGCGCAACATGTGGGCGTGCATTATCCTGCTGAAAGATAGCTCCAGGGATGCCTTGAAGGAAAGGAACGACTTCGGGCTGTAGCACTTCACGGACGTATCTGTTGCTATTGAGATTACCCTCAATTCGTATCAAATTGGATCGTCCATGATACGAAATCGCACCCCAGACCATAACTCCGGGTGTTCGACCACTATGTCGTTCAATAATACACTCAGGAAGGCAGCGTTGACCGGCATAACGTCTAACACGAACACGGCCATCATGGGTCCACAAATTGAAGCGTGATTCATCTGAAAAGACAACTTGGTGCCAATCAGCTCGCCAGTCTCTGTGCTCAAGAGCCCACTGCCGACGCAGCCGTCGATGATCCGCCGTGAGGGGAATCCTGTATAATGGCACCCTTGCACGCAATCCACGGCGCAGCAGACGACGACGAATTGACGAAGCCGACAATTGTACACCTGTAGCAGTAGACCAATGTGCTGCCAGCTGCCTGGAGGAAGCTGTGCGATCATTCACCGCCATGCGGAGCAGGTGTCGATCATCGCGCTCTGACGTCACCTTCTGTCGTCCAGTGCCTGTTTTTCGAGTTGTTCGGTGCTCGTCGGTCCACTGCTTCCAAACTCGCATCACTGTGGAACTGTTCCGCTGCATACGAGCTGCTATTGCGCGATAGGAAAATCCTCCTTCTCGAAGGCCGATTATCCTCCCTCGTTCAAACTCCGTAAGTTGCTTGAATTTCTTATTCTTCCGTCGTGGAGGCATACTCAGGTCTCACTAAACGTTTGCCACTAACAAATAATCATAGACTATTTTCAACGTCCCGCTACAGCACTTTATTTATACGCTTTCAGCATCAATTCAGAGGGCGCTGCGCGCGCCACGCACGCGCGATGGTATATATATATATATATATATATATATATATATATATATATATATATATTATAATAAAGTTATTATTATTATAATAATAAAGTTCTACCCACAGCACCAAAAAATTTATGTAACCAGAAATGTACATGATCTTTATATGTATATATATATATATAGATCTTTATATGCGTCGATATCGCTAAAAAATTAGTTGAAAAAGAACAAGAAATAAAAGGAAGCAGAAACTAAACTTACCGGCGTGTAGCAAAATGTGGATTAGGTTTAATAGTGAAATACTAATTTAACAATATATATATATATATATATATATATATATATATATATATATATATATATATATATATATATATATATATATATATATATATATATATATATATATATATATATATAGCGAATTCTACGCTTCTAAATAAACATGTCATGTAAAAATAGATTTAAAATATAAAAGAATTCTTGGGGAAAATAATATATTGTTGATAAAATCATATGAGCATATGTTGATAAAATCCTTTTAAAATTAACATGCTTTTAAAGTATTAAAAAGCATTTTTTTAAAAGACAAATATTAAAAATTATTTAATTTCAATAATAGGAAAAATGTTTTATTTCAGAGGGTACAATTACCAATACAAGGGTACAATGCGCAGACCATTAATGAAATTCAACATTAAAGAAATGCTGAATAGATAATACATACGCAGCAGTTGCATAGTAATAGTAAAGATTCATTATTAATTATAATAGTACGTTGATACAAATAAAACAAAAGCATGTAACTTATAAGTTCAAAATATATTAAAAAATTGAATTAATCAAATAATAATTAAACTTACTATAGTTCTTTTTGTAAACAAATGCAATATAAACATTATGTTCCAAGATTTAATTATAATTCGAATTAATTAAGACTCCTGCAGTATTAATTTCAATGTAACTTTATTTCTGTACTCCCTTCATATTCATTTATTAAAAATTTGTAGATTTTAGGATATTTTTTAAGAAAAAATTATTTAAAAATTATTATAAAAATTTAGGAAAAAATTAAAAACTGAGAAAATCAATGATACTTTTAAATATTTATATTTCATTTGAAATAAAATTACTTTGAATCCATACGAATTTGCAAGCATTTCTTAAAGAAATATATCTTTAACTATTTCACTATATCCAAAAATAAAAGTCTAAAACTCAGTTTCAAAAGTTAGTCCACGTCTTGGAATGTGGGCATAAAACTTGATGAGATTCTCAAATTCCTTTCCGTCAAAATTGCTTTGGGATTTGAAGTATAACAATAAGAAAGCAATTTTACATGACTTTAATGGAAGAAATTCTATTGATTTTCAAGTAAATTACAGAATTGAAGACTGAAAATATCTGTTTCCTGTCCTCGTAGCTGAAACAAGGTCGACCTGACAAATGGCAGCTTCGATAAAAGGATTCTGGGCAGTTCTCACGCAGATACCTCTTTCAATTCCTTAAGTTACGCGATTTACGCTGTGTAACATCAAATGAGAAAATCGTGTAGCAAATTGAGAAATAAATCCCACTCATCGGCAGATGGTCTATTTTTTTATTTTTTCTCCACTTGGGTTAGAGTTTTCTTAATATCAGTGCTTAATTGAAAGTAGTTATCAAGAATAAAAATTTTAAAATATCAGATATCACTGATAATAATCGCGCATAACGGATAGTTTAGTTTTTATTGACATTTTAAATTATGTTTCTATTATATTTCTCTCCATGTTCCCTCTATATATTTACCTTATAAATATATATACTACTCGTATACTAACACATTTTTCATCTTTCTTAAAAAATACTATATATAAAAAAAATACTTTCTTAAAAAATAATTTTATAAATCTAAACTTATTTAGGTTATGCGATTTCTTATACCTATTTTCTTTATTTCCAATGAGCTGCACAATCGATCCGGCCAATGAGCAGACTTAGTGCGTTCTCCACAGGTGGTATCCACTCTTTCAGGACCACCACAATGGGTGAGATACCGTTGGTCACGTTAATTTGGACATCTAGTTTCTAACACACTAGATGGCAGCTCCAAGACTCTATTTGAAGGCTAAAGTTCTCATACTTATTAATCACGTTTTAAGCTTTTAGAGATTTGAGAGACCGACGATAAATTACAAACGGAAAATAGAGTCTTGAACATCCTGTGCCAAAAAATGTAGCAATAAATTTGTAACTTGTAACACCTAATTCTGCTATTAAATGCAATAAATGCTCTAAATTTCGTAAGCCTAGCCTACATTTTTATGGATATATAGGTATTTTTCTAAAAACTAATTTTTTTGCCATGCATTTTTTTTTGTCATACGTTTCTCTTTCAACATTTTTGGAGAAATTTATTCGGGGCAATTTTTTTAAACTGTTGTGAAGAAACTAGAACTAGCAACACCTCCTAGTGAGAAACTAGCAAAGAAAACTCAGAGAGAGAGAGGAAATAGTGGACAAACAATGAGCAGCCTGCCATGCAGCGCTCCTTTATTTTCTTCTTCTTTTTTTGGTTTAATGCATTGTGTCTGTGAATGTCGTGAGTGCTTATATATATAGTCATGTTCAAAATAAAATAATAAAAAGCTATCCGACTGCCGTTCATTCCCCCTCCCCCTTATGCACCACAGCATCACACTATGTAATTAAGTCTAAATTTACTAGATTTAGTGCAGTTGAATGAGTAACTGAATTCATTTTATCTGGAAATTAAAAGGTGGAAGTATTTATTTTTAAAAAGACCGAAGAACAAATTATGTGTTCTTTCTCTTTAAGTAAGCACTTCTAAATGTAAAAAAAAAAAGGTCACGGGAGCTTTGTGCAGATGGCTTCTTATCCGTTAAGCTAATGTCATATCTGGCTTGTAATTTTTACCTTAATAACAACAGACTTTCCAAAAGATAAGACTTTTACGTGTAACTTGATTTTCTTTAGAAGGAAGATAAAAGTAACCTGAACTTTCTGAGTTGGATATACTTCCAGAAAAATAATTATGTTTTACTTTTATAATGAAACGGTTTGTTGAAGTAAGGAAAACACTAAAAATCGTAGCTGCAATTTTGATAAAAATGTTTTTGTTTTCTCTTTCTTAAGTTTTCTGTTTATAAATGATTAAAATTTTATCTATATTCTAAATTCATTAGTTCAGATATTTAGTTGAATATATGTACGGATAATATACTTTAAACTACATAGAGCTCATTTTATTCATCTATCTCTCTATTTTAATTTATTATATCTTTTGTTTGCTGTTTTAGAAATTTTTGAAGTAAAATGTACTGATAAAGTGAAAAATCTAACTTAAATTGTGGTTTCTGAAGAAAAAAAATTACCAGTCTCGTGGTATTCCTTTCAATAAATAAAAAATAAATAACTTAAGTTCTTTTTTTACTTTATTTTCATAATTATTCAAACGAAACTCAAATATTGTAGAATTAAATTTAAAAAAAGTATCACATGAGCACTGATTTGTTAGATTTGTACAAATCGTTAACATAATACTAATTTTATTTTGGCCTCAACGTCAAAGTATGCGAAACACTGATTTTTTTTGTTTTTGTTTTGCTAGAATGAATGAAATCATGTTTTAATTTTTGTATTAGGATAAACTTTGTAACAAAATATATATGTGCACATGTATATTCAATTCTCATTACCATTGTTTCTATCTTATATGAGATGGTAAATTTAAATCCCATTATAATTCACAATATTTTTGGAAATTAGTTTCATTTTGAAAAACAATCATTTCAAAATTGGGAAATCAATAAAATGTATTTTTATTTATAAATAAAATGTATTAGGAAAAATTATATTTTTTAATAATCAATTTTAGAAAAAGGATTAAATAAAGACATTCAAAAATGTACAAATTAACGCTAAGACACTCTATAATATGCTTTACAAATAAGCCTTAGTTTCAGGCAAATGTAATTGAAATATTTACTTTAAATCTCACAAACTGCTTTAAATTAACATTAATGATTTACTTTTTACTTTTCTATTAATCCTAAAATGAAGTAGCTAATTTTGAATAATGACGAGGCGGAAAATAGTAAATACTGTAAACATGACGGAAAATGCCAAAGGATTATTTCAGCATCTTGTATAGGGAAAAGAGAGCATAAGCTATGAGAGATTTCATCAGCTTAAATAATGTTAGTACCAATATGGGACAAAATCCCTGCGGCAATTTGACTTTCCAAATTTGCTTATCAATTCTTTACTTAAATTGTTTCGCATCAATTTATTTAACAGTCTTATAAGATAAGCTTAAATTTATATTTCATTTCAATTTTATAACGTTTAAAAATACATTAACTCATGGATTTTTGATACATATTGTCATAATGTTATGTAGTATCAAAACCTTCTTATTGAATATGAGAGGTTTATAAACAACAATTGTCTGAATAATTAAAATAACTATTACGTTTGAATTATGAAAGCAAGTGTATATATCAATATATTAGTTATTTGAGCGTGTTTATTGAAATATATGCACAATGAGTTTTTTTTTATTCTTGAAGTAATGTATTTTTGTATTGTTTATATTTAATTATATTCTTTATTATATTAATTTTCGATAAGCATTCGCATCAATTTTTTATTCTCCCCATGCTACTTTTACTTAAAACTAGAGTTCCAGTTAAAAATGAGTTTGTATATTAAATAAATTTTTACTTTAGAAAAATTTAATTATTTTTATTTAATACTTTATGCTTAATTTGCTGACCTTATGCGATAATTTTTTCTCTATTCTAATAAAACATATACAGAAATACTTATGTTTAATTTAGCATTCACAAAGCGAAGTAATTTAGAAGAAAATACTTCAAATTCTGAATTATAAAAATGGAAAAAAAAGCAATATTGAACATTAAATATTTTTTTCTTACTTTTCTAAAAGTCTTCTTATTATGTTCTTAGGGACCATATTTTTTTGATATAGCTTTTAAGTTTTCAATTTATCCTTCTTCCATACATCTTACTATTTTCCCAAAAAAACACTAATCATGCAATTTTTCTGGAAAACTATAGTACAGTATAGTAATTACATTTCTGGTAAAAAAAAAAGCCTTCTTGTTAATAGGACGATATAAACAGAAATAAGCATTTCCTATTGTAATTTTTCCGCTCATATACATATGGTTTGCAAAATTATAGTTCAAATTAGTAAAAAATACAAGTCTGAAAGTTAAATTTAATCTAATAAATTTTTTTTATGCTATGATCCAAGGTGTCTGGAAAAATTACGAAACTTTCCTAATTTCTAAATTTTATCACAGATTAGAAACGATATTTTATTGATAAATACCAAAACCATAAATTTTACCAACACCCCCAAAGAAACAATTACCCTCGGTAACAATTACCGAGCTCTTTGATGTTCCCATAGAGCCAGAAACATGGTAAATTTAACTATATTCTGGTAGTTTTGTCCATACTTTTTTTCTCAGTCTGGAGTTGTAAGCAGCTTTTGGTTACTGATTTTTGTGGGTATCCTGTGCAAAAAATACTTTAAAGTCGTCTCCTATTTTTAAAGTTGCATACAAATGATACAAAAATAAACCATAATTTGTGATTATTTTGTGAAAAATTTAGAAAAATAATTATTTATCTTTTTCTCAGAAATGTACAAAAAAAATTAAATAAATGAAGCCAATTTCATTTGAAATAAATAATTTTATCTCACTACATTGAAACAATTGCTTAAAAAAATGAATCTACTAATGTACATCGAATATTCTTACTTCTTCCAGAAATAGCAATTTCACCGGAAATATTCTGAATAGAAATATATATTCCTGGAATAGAATAATCTTATGTTCGATCACTCGAAAAAAGTACAGAACGTTTCGTCAAAAAGAGGGAATAAAATGCAAACCGAATAGCTAAGAAGCTTTGAAATATGCTATAAGAATTATTAATAAACTCTTCCCTAGCATGTGAGAAAAGAAAGATTTTTTTACACTCAGGAGGAGAAAATGGGAAAAGTAGTGTGATGGAATTTCTAACAAACTTCAAGATATTGTCCTCGATTTGGAGTTCGCTTTTGTGAATATTTCTAAGCACTTTTTTTTAATCTTTATAAGCTTTAATAATCTTTGTAACATTTGAGTAAAAGATAAAACATAAATATTCCCCATCTAACATTATTTTCTGAATTTTTTTGAATAAGAGTTTCAAAAATTGGTGTTATTATATTTTTGTGAATAAGAAATTCTGGAGATTTAATTCGAATAAACATGAATAACAGGAGACTAAATGAAACTCTAGCATTTTTAAATTATTTGAGTTCGAGCAGCGGTGGTTCAGGGAATCCAGGTTCAGGGGATTGGCAGGTGGTCCAGGTTTGAATCCCAATGGTGATTGGTTGATACGAATTCTACTCCCAGCTCGTACGGACCATAATGTCAACATAAAATATCGTAAGTGGTTTGAATACTCTTGCCGTCAGGTTAAACGTAGGAGGTTTTCCTATTTTTTCTCTCCATGTAATGCAAATGGGAGTTAATTAAATCAAAAAACTCTCCAACAAAGGCTTGTCTGTTCTGCTTTATCCAAGAGTTCCTTATATTCTGGATTGGGTTCAAAATTAGAAGGCTACGGAGTTGAATTTTCATATTTGCAAGCTCAGCTCAGGATTGGGACGACTGTTCTATGACAATTATAAAATAAAATTGGATGCTGTCCAAGTTTTAAGTAATAGCAATGCTTTCATTTTTCTTTATATATATATATATATATATATATATATATATATATATATATATATATATATATATATATATATATATATATATATATATATATATATATATATATATATATATATATATATATATATATATATATATATATTAAAAGATTATAATATAAGTAATTCAAAAATATGAATGGTTCATAAATAATTAAGTTATCTTGTTTTCCAATTTCAATTAAATAGTTGATTTCTTTATATGTGTAGTTTATTTATTTTGAAATTCTGGTGGTTACATTTTCTTATACATGTAGGAATTTAAATTCCTTCTGCTTTCAAGCCTTCATTCAGAACAAATTTAACAACAAATACTTTTTTTGATATTTAATATTGGTTCAAGGAGCCTTCTTAAATTAAAAATAGCTGGCATAAATAATAATAACTAATAATAATTGATAATAATAAATTGTAAAATAATTTAATAATAAAATTAACAATAAAAATTAATAAAAAACTAATAACAATTTTATTAATTATAAAAGTAATAAAACAATTAACTATTTCAAGTAGTAATGAAAATAATTGTTATATAATAATACGAAATTTTAAAAAATAAGTACTTTTTACTAGTATAAATATTTGAAAATTTTTTCGTTTAATTAGTGATGCAATTTTGTTGGTTCAATTATTATTTTCTGAGTTGTAGGTATTTGAAAAAAGACATCGCTTGTACTATTTATATTTGAATGCATTTTCTGGTATTTTGATTATTTGCATTTTTTAAAATTATCTTTCATATCATATCATAAAAAGTTTTCGCTGATGGGAAGTAAAATTTTACTTGAACCTTCATAATATTTTTAAAAAAATCAATATAAAGTTTTGGATATGTGTCCTAAACGGAGAAATTTCAGTCAGCGAAACCAAAATTTACTGTATTTCATATAGTAAGAGTTAACTAGAAATTCTGTTTTTCAAAATTGCCGTTCTTATAATCACGCATTTAGTAAAAAATACAAAACTGAAAAGTAAATTTAACAGAATAAATGATTTTTTATCACATGCTCAAAAGTATATATCATGATAGCATTACCAAACTTTACCATATTTACAAAGTTTTACCACATATTAGAACACCATATTTTATAGTTAATTTTACTAAAATCCTTATCAGAGTGCTTCGGTAAAAATTTCCAAATTTTTGTTGTTCCTATGGAGCGAGAAACAAGGTAACTTTTATAGCATATTCTTGTTGTTTTTGCTATACTTCTCTTCTCAGTGCACGATTTTTGCTTGAGTATATTTTGTTTAATATTAAGTGACTGTTATTCAAAATATTTATACAAGGCTAATAAAACTGCCATAATCTATACTTATTTTAATTTAACTCATAGCTTACTGGATAATTACATTTTAAATTTTTTCAAAGTGCAAAGAATGGTGTCATAAATATAAATATTTTTCACCGTATTCATTTCCAATATTTCGAAATACGAAAAATAATCTAATCATAATAACTTAAATATTTTTTACAGAAGAGCATCAACAGTTTAATGCTTCAATAAAGTTTTTTTTTTCAATTGTCAAAAACTTAGGTAACAGCTATTTGATCTATGAATTTAGAAGTGAATAATTAAATTTAAATCCTGATTTAAAATATCCTTCATAATGCAAAAAGCTTAACAACAATTGCAGAATCAGATTTATTTAGTCCATAACTTAATTTTAATACCTTTCGTATAAACATATACACATTAGTATAGTTGAAAGTTCAATTCCCGTTCCATTTCATTTTTATCTTTAAATAAGTTGTCCAAAAAGGGGAAACTAAAATGCAAAATTTATTCAAAAATACTTTCTTCATTCTTTCTTGCAAGCATAACAACAAATTGCTTAAATGGCAGCAATAATATCAGTTCATAAATTTCAAAATTCTTACGTACAGAAAAATAAATATAGCTTACTGAAGTTTTGAAGATGGAAAGCGTAATGAACACTAAAGTCTTAACTAGCTTTTATTTTAAAGAAAATAAAAATACCCTTTTGCTTACATTAATAGGCTAGTAAAAGACAAAATGCCTTATTGCCCATTAAAATTATCAACGACAAATCTCTTATTTATGAGTTAAAAATGTAAGTTTTAACCCACCTCAGGAGAAATGCAACTGGGAAGATAACAAAGAACTTTAAAAGACATTGCCAAAAAAGGAAGATCTTACTTAATGGTGTCAGGCAAAGTCTCGAAACTCTAAATATATGGCTCAATAGGAAAGAATTTGCTGGCCGGGATCCAGGTGATTTTTTCCACAATCATTTCGTTGACTTCATTTGAATAATGCCATTTTATGGGGAATTAGGTTTTATCTTTTTTTTTCTTTTTACGAGAGTGTTACTTTGATAAAGCAATATGCCTTAAAATAAAATCTCCAGCTTTAGTTCTTTATTGTGTATAAATTATGGGGAATAATGTATTTATTCGAGTTTATAATCTTTGAACTGTTTATATCTCCGAAATAATTCTCAGATTTTAATTAGTTAAATTTAAGAGATGATATTAGTAATATACTTCAGAAGAATTGTCTAAATACTAAGACATGATTCAATTGGTATACTAAAATGTATTTCTTATGAACCATAAACCTTGTTCTTTCTTAGTCATTGTCTTAAGCCTTTACTCACGTGTTTTTTTGAAGAATAAATTTATGTTATTTTTAATGGAAATTGATTTGGGGATTTATTCAGAGTATAGAGTTTTTTCATTTAACAAGTTTTTATTCTGCATCGTATTATGTAGATTAGAGTGCTGGAATTTATTTATACACACCAAAAATTTTGGATCAAATTGCAGTAAAAAGTACCGGCACTTAGAGTAGAGTAAAATTCAATTTTACCGGAGCATGTTATTACTGTAAAATCATTAAATCACTGAAATGAAAAAATTGCTATTGTGAAAATTATTGTATAATATTTTGCGTTAAAAATTGATTTTACAGTAAATTGATTGAAAACCTAAACTGCCAGAACTTTATACCGTAATTTTGTCTGGAATTCGTTACATGCATATTTGTTTAAAGACGTAAAAATTCTGTTAAAATAACTGAAAGAATTATAGCTTTTTTAATAATAAATTCAAATAGGTGAAATTTTAATAAGTTATTGTTTTAATCAATCATGCAATTACCCTCAATAATTACTACCTTTTTCCTTGCAGCTGGAAAATTTTGTAAATTATCTATTGTTTTTAGAGAAAAATATCTGGATCAAAAGTTTTGGTATCATTCATTTCCTTTTTTAATTTTTTGCAAATGTTATTGAAATTGGAATAAATGGAATCGCGCTAATGCATTATCAGATGAGTAAAATAAAATGACTGGGACAATACTCCCAACTTCTAATTATTTTATTTTCTGGGTTTGGTCTTACTGATCAATACAAATCGAAAATATATGAAGATTACCATATTTAAACTTATAAAACTACTACTGGTATTTGAAAACGTCTAATGCAATTGGATAAACGTTGCATAAAGTTTCGACAGCAGGTGCCCTTTACACTCTATACCCTAATAGCCTTTAATTGGTCATTTTACCGTTAAATAAATAACATTTAATTATTTATTATGTAATTAAAACAATATTTATTTTAAAATTAAGATAAGATTTAATTACACAAGCCGATTCTTTAACTACACAATCAACTGATATCTAGATGAACTGTCAACTGTTATCTAGGTAACATCCGGGGTACTTATAAGATGCCTGACTTCAAACAACACTAAAGCACAATTTTACAATATTACGTATGTCATTCAGATTTAGTTTATCATCATGAAGAATTAAAAGCATTAAAACAATATTAATTTAATTTTTAATTACATAAAAGTAGAAAATCCCTTTTCTCATTCTTCTATGCTGCATTATATTATTTGACACAATAAAAAAATTTGAGCAAAAAAATTTAATATTTAAAAAAAAATTTAATATATATTTTTAACTAAAAAAATTAAATACGTCCACTATACATTCATTTTTACTCCACTGTAATCCGCATTTTTAATCCAGTATGCCCTTTCAAACAACGCCATGTATTACAATGGACTTGCAACACAATAACATCCAGAATATAGATTTTGATCGCTTTTAGAACTCCTTAAATCTAATGGAAACTGTATAATTGATTCTTATGAATACACTTCAAGAAAAATTCGGAGCACTCATCGTCTTCTCAACGGTTTTGCCAATCTATTAACTTTACACGACAACAAATTCAAACCAAAAAACCAAAACATTTAAATTTCTAAAAAAATTCAATATAAAAAATTAAAAAAATTCAAAAATTCAATACATCCACTATACAACCATTTTTTGTCCTCTGTAATCCACATAATTTTTAATCCAATATGCCTATTTAAGACTCAACGCCATGTATTAATATGGACTTGGAACACAATAACATTAAAAATGTAAATTTTAATCGCTTTTAGAACACTGCAAATCTAATGGAAACGGCCTAATTGATTCTTAAGAATAGATGCCAAGAAAAATTAGGAGCACTCATCGTCTTCTTAACGGTTTTACCAATCTACTAACTATGGGTTGAGCAGAAGTGCAAACTGAATTATACATCCCTCATTAAACAAAGACCCACTTCCATTAAGAAATTCTCTCTCTAGTCCTAAGAAAGTCTTAAATTCATTTAATGCAGGGCTTGACTACCAAGTACTTTCACAACCAGGACGATGATGAACAAAAGAATTCTCTTCGCTCGAGCTTTTAACCTATCTTTTAACGGCTATTGAAAAATAAACAAGATGGCCGCCTACTGAAATTTACTAGCCTACGCTGTACGTGATGAAGAGAACTCATTCATTTCTCTTAAATACAGTTAGGATAAAAGAGGGGGTGGGTACCGATAAATCTATAATGTTAATCGTGTGTACTCTGTAATGGTATGGGAAGGTATGGGCAAACTTTGCATTCCTCCGTTTGTTATTAATGATCCGGAATTCAATTTGTTTACTCTGATGTTAGCTTAAAAACATCATTTTTCAAGCTAAATTGTGTCTAATGGAATATAAATTTGGATTTAGAAACGCATCTGGCTGTTTTGAGAAAAATATTTATCAATTTTCATCAAATCTTATCACTTTCAGGTGCACAAATTAGCGAGGGAATTTTGTTCGTTTAGATTTTAGCAAATGAATCATTAGCAATCGGTGTCATTTGCATTTATGTTTAATATTGAACTTAAATCATGTTTTAGAAATCGGAAGCTATGTCACGTATGATTGTGAATTTTATTTTCTTAAAATAATAACTAGTCTCTTAAAACCTTAGAAATGAAAGGAAACAAATTTAAGTTCCATAATAATCATGACATAATAATAATTGCTTTTTCGCTGAAATTATCCAACTAACTCTAAAAGTGTATTAAAATGACAAATATGGCGCGATTTTAAGAAGAGAAATTGAATTTTATGATTTGAGAGTGTTAATTTAAATTTTATTAATTATTAATAAATTACATTACTTTTTGCTATTTTTATAAAATTGATATATTTTTACTTATTATTACAACGTAATCCTCATTAGAAGTATTCGTAATCACCACGTTATAGATCTATTTCACTGATCACTAACTATCACCATAGTAAATATATAACTGTGATATATAATATATGCTAAGTTAACAGCCAAGTGTAGCCATATGCCTTTAAGATGTCTCATAACTTTTTTTCTCTTTTTTCTCAGATATAATTCAGTGTCTTTTAATCAGAATACATAGAAAATTCAGTGCAATTTACGTTTGACGCGGTATTGCTCAGTCCAGCTCTTACTGCAACACTAAATTGTTTAATATTTAACTTATCACATGATTTAATATACATTCCTTTTTGTAGATCCCGTAAGGTTTTCTATACTGCTATAAGGTCTATTAAAATTATTTAAAATACTTTTTCTCAAGGAAATTTTAATAGCAAAGCGTAAATGAATACAAAGATATATTACGCTTTCGTCACTTTTATGCATAAATAAAAACTTGAACATCAATAGGCATATAAATCAATAAGATATAAATCATATAATTAGATTTGTAAAACTATCACTTGTGAATATGTATTTTTTCATTTTATTGAAAAGTTTTACGAAGTATAATTTTTTGAATTCTTTGTTTCTTAAGAGCAGTACAAAAACGGAGAACACAGACTGAATATCTTGCAAAGGAAGTAGGACGCATCATAAGTATTGAAAATTACAAACGATCACATGACTGGATATGTCATCATACGCTGCTTGGTGTGCTTCCATATTATGAACTCGTGCTCGTGTATCAGTGAATAGATGATTTTATTTATCTAAATTCTCATAGTTTCAGGTATTCTATCAATTAATGTAGAAATCGGTATTAAATCTTTTATCATAATTAAATGATTTGGAGATTAATTTGGCAAGCTCCCTTAATCCAAATCTTTAAATTAGGGATAAAAACCTAATACTGAACCAACTTAAAAGGTCATTTTTGAAACTAATTATTAGAAAACGTAGAATCAATATAATGTATATAAATAAAAGCACCTGTCCTGATCAAAGGTACTCAGTTCATGATATGGAATATCACGTATTGGCGTACAATCCTAATGATGTGCCCTATCTCCCTTAGTTTAGCTGTCTTTATCAGATTCACCTTGTATTAAAAATTAGATACGCTTGAAAAAAAATTCGTTACAAATATATTACGTTAGAATAAAGAAAATTACATAATATTGATTAAGTAACTCTAAAAAAATTAAATATTTCAAAGTCTCTTAACTATTTATTACCATTATCTTCGTTTACCTTACATGTTTCTTTCTTTTGTAGTAGAAAAAGCGAATTCAATTTTATATTAAAAGAATGTTAGGATACCAGTCATTAAACTCTTGATTGTTGCCGTTACCGCTAAAAATGAGTTTAATTAAATAGCCAATCTCGCCAAGTAGCGTAAAAGTATTCATCAGTACGGAAAAGATTTCCGTTAAGTAGAAAAAAGGCACAAATTGAATTACTGTTTGTAGCATAGATCATGAAAGCTGCAGTGTCGAAAGACGGCACTAAAACTGAATTTTATTGGGCATAAAAGTTTTACTTGAGATCGGTTTTGATGGTTAAAGACTATTTCCTGTTTGAACTTAATATTTATAGATGTGGTTAATTTTCACTCACGATCTCACATTTTGTAAAGTTTTTATGTGAAATTTTTATTCTTTTAGCTATCAGCATAATAAAAGGTTTTTTAAAGAAGTATTTAAAAACATTCTTGTTATTTTCATAAAAGTTAAAAATAATTTAATCAAGATAGCGAATAAAAGTAATTTAACGTACAAAACTACTTCATAGAATTACATGTTTCATATTAAAATCTAAATTTCTCTGCTTTACTTGAAATATAATATACACATTTATCTATTTTGGGCAAATAATAGATCAAAGCCCTACTTTTTTCTAGGGTAATAAGACTTTCATCAAATCGTACTTTTGTATTATATCTTAATATGTGCTTTATAATTCTTCTAAATTCACTCTAAGTAACCACATAAAGTACAGATTCTTCTTATAACCAACAATAAAAATCGAGATGTTATTTATTCCCCCAAAAAAAGAGCAACTACCACTACGATAATTAAATATCAATTCATTAGTTTATAAAACATGCTAACTCGATTCATTCTTGGGGTACCAATTTATAGATGAAGGATGACGTGATTTTACAATGAATCTCCCCACATTGGTGATCCGGACGGAGTTATCAACTACGTCAACCTTCATGCATCAAAAGGCACTCCGAGATAGATTTGAGTTAGCATGTCTTATATTCTAAAGAAACTACATGTCTTGTATACTAGAAAAACAAAAATATAACAATGTAATCGTTGCGTCCATGAGAACTTTATTTATTACAGCAGAAATACCACAAGCGGCTGAAAATGTAAAAAGTTGTATTAATTTCTTTTAAATATTTATGGTAAAATAAAATTTATTTTGAAGCATTTTTAGAACTGTGTGTCCGCAAACATACACCCAATCAATCAATCAATTAAATACATTAATCCCTAATTCTGAATGTAAAGTTCAAAGGTACGTTTGGTTTGTCCAATGCGGCAACGCAAATGCGGGTTAGTTCCATTAAAAAATCCTCCACGAAGACAAATGTCTTCCAATTCTTGATTGAATTCGAAATTACAAGCCTACGGCGTTGAACGTTTGTAATTGTAAACTCAAAAATTGAGTCTGTTGTTCAACAACGGTTATGAAATATCTACGCAAGAAACACATTCACATGAAATTTGATAAATACCACATCTTAATAGCAGCAATAGGGTCTCTAAGATAGCTGTGATTTAGTTTATTCAAAATTTTAGAGATTCGAGAACTAATTTTCGGATAATGCATTGATACAATCAAATTGTTTAACTTATACTTGGAGAGTGGGTTGGATTGCGAAGCTAATTTTCTATAGGTAATAACATTAAAAGGAAGGCAACGGTCTACAGCGATAGCTTTAAATAAAGCAGCTCTTCATTTAGGAGATAACTATTTGCACAAATTTTAGAAACATGTTTAACAAGGGTAAGGCAACTAGCTTATGGTTGGGGAGATAGTTAAACCGTAAATGTTTCTCGATAAGCACTAGTAAGAAAATTATTATTAGTATTTATTATTTCTTAAATATCTCATATTTCATATAATAAAATTGTTAAAATGCATTTTGCAAAACGATATGTTACATTAATATTCCTAACAGCTTATTTAAATGGAACTATTCCTGTTTATTCTAAGTGTGTTAAATTTGTGGTTCTTACGAAGAATAATTAAAGTGTTTGACACGCACAACAAGAAAACTCAACACTCAGAACAGATGTTGAAATGTTTTTGTCAGCGGCTGACTTGCTAGCTAACATGTCGTTGATTATAGTTGAGTTAAAGCTTCTATTGTAAAAATGAGTAGAAAGGAAATATTTTTAGGATTGCGTTTAGGAATGATATCTGGTTGGGATATTTTATACGATTTTAGTGTTTATTTTTTTTAAGAGATTACTTTAAAGTACGGAATAACAATTATTTTTTTGACCGTAATTAAATGCTGCATACTGATAATCTCAAAATGAAATTTTTTTAAGTGCCACAGAACAGCCGACAAAAACTTTGAGTTTACTACCAATGTTTAACTCCGTAGCTTTGTAATTTTCAATAAAATCCAGAAGACAAGGAAACTTCTGTGCTAAGGTATTTGGATAAATTTTTCTTCGTGATGGACTTTTAGATAGGACAAACTCACATTTGCGTTACATGGAGAGAAAAACCATGAAAACCTCCCATGGTTAACCTTGAGGCAAGGGAACTCTAACTCATGATCCGTTTGGATTACGTCAGTATTGTGGTTGGTGTGAGGCATGTCCAATATTCGTTTCAACCAGCCAGGGATTCTGGAGCTCGAGTTACTTCATTGGGAGGCGAGTACTCTATCCCCTGAGCCACCACAACCCTCAAATTGATCTTAAAATATTTCTCAACAAATATAATTCAAATTCTTTGATCTATTTTAAGTGGTTCATTTTTTTAATCATTTCAATTCTTTTTCATTGTTTTATCGTTTTGTACGAAAATATTGCTTGAAATTACTGTATATGATTCCGTTTAAACAAAGATGTACATATATATATATATATATATATATATATATATATATATATATATATATATATATATATATATATATATATATATATATCTTTTATTTCTCTAATAAAGATGTTAAAATATTAAAATGTCTCTTATAAAATAATCAATTATATAAACATTCCTAAAAGATGAATAAATCTTAGAAAGGCACTTTCTCGTTTTTATAAAAGTGTTAAATCCGAGGTTTTTTCCAGAAAATAATTGAAATATTGCATTTATTTTAAGAATTTGATGGATGGAAAATGCATGCGTAGAAAACTCAAAATATTTCGTGTTTTTTTGAAATGCATCAAACTTACTTTTTGTAGAATTTTGCTGCCTCTTCTTATTTGAGAGCAACTTACTATCTTTGAATTGATGCACCTTTCAGGAAGAAAAAGATTGCATGATATTTCGAAAGAGTTTTCTTTTTTCCTTACCGGATCTAGTAGGAAATTCTTTTCAATGAAGAGTCTAGAGCTATCAACTGCAAAAGAAAGAAAATGTTGAATATGATAATCGTAAAGAATGGACTTCATATTTTCAATAAAAAAACGTAGTACGAAGAAAATATATCTTCATTCTTTTTTTTGTGCGTTAGTAAGTTTTTGTTGGTAATTTATAAAACTGAATTCTACTTTTTGGTGAAACTAGATAAAAGAATTTAAGAAAAAGAACAGAAAATGTGTTCCATTCCTGTCTCAAATGCCATAAAAAGATGTCTTTGACCCATTTTTGTCTAAAAGGAAGATCTATTTTTTGTACGTTTTCGTTCGAAAATTATGACATTGTTATGCAACACAAAAATAAGCTGAAAGTTTAATAAATAAAACGAAAAATGAAGTATTGAGATTAACAGTTTTCTTATCTTTACTGTTACTTATTTTAGCTATTAACATAAAAATATTTTTTAGACTTATTTTAATATGTGTTCATGAACATTACGCTCCAGGATTTTTATAGCGTGGGGCGAGAATATAATAAAAATGTTAATTCATTCAAATTAAATTTAAAAAAATATAACGTTTCAAAATCGCTTGTACGGAATTATTCAAACTTTAAACAGTTACCAACAAATTCTTCCCAAAAAAGTTAAAAATGTCAAGAAACAAACACAGCGAAGAATAGAATGACGCTGCTCTTCTATTCATCCATTAGATTACAGAAATATTGGTCCCTAACCATGATATTTTTGGCACCATAGTGCATGTAGACTTACAAACTTTTGTACGATATCATAACCTTTAATTATATTTTTGTAATTCAAAATATATCTGAATTTTAGAAGTTCATATAATCAGCATATACCCAAAAAAACTTCTGCTTTTTTAGAAAATTGCTTGATAACAGGGATTAAATATTATCCATAGAAAAAAAATATTTTATTCCGTTATGAATGAAAATAATTCCAAAGCTTTGATTATTCTTTTGTACAGTATCCCAATTTTAAATGTTTTTCCTGCAAATCAGAATGAATCTGAATTTTTCAGTTGACATTAAAAATAATTTACTTATGCTACCTACTTTTGTGTTTCTCAAACATCCGAAACTTTCGGTAATGTAGGTTGACGTTACAAGAAAAAGGAAAAGCTTTTGATTAAATTCTTTCTGATAATGCATTTTGATTTCTGTAAAAAGAGAATGAAATGCTTTTACTTTGTACGGAATACTTCGTTTCATCTTTTTTATACGAAAAAAAGTTTTTACACTTCTTTGTAATGCGTTCATTTAAATTATTCTCTTGATTAAAGATGTAACCAACGAATTTCCTTTATTGCTTTTAAATGAAAGTATGAAAATTGTTTCGACCACTAAAAAAATCATCTGTCAACATTTCAAAAGTGAATTTTATTTGTTAGGAGGTTTAGAAATATTTCTCAGAAATTTGAATTTATTTTCTGCTTTTGAATAATTTGGTTTTGTGCTTTTAATCAATTTTACGGATGGAATCTTTTGACAGGCATCATACTCGTACTTTTGACATGTGTTTTGTATGAATCAAAATTAATTTAGCAAGTTTAATAATTCCTCTGATCTGTTTACAGTTTTATAGTCATTATTTACTTAATAAATTAGCATTTATTATTTATGAATCAAGTTCAATATCTTTACCCAATAAGTTCAAGCATCTAGTTATTTTTATAAAATTAAAAATGTTTCTTAACAATTAGAGATTTTTAATTTTGCATTTCAAGAATCATAAAGATGTGTGTGTGTTTTTTTTTAATATTTTGACACGTATCCTATTTTTTGTACCTTTTTGTTGACTAGCGGCCTATGTAGGGCTCAGGGAACTGTCCTTGCATCAGAAAGGTTCTAAGTTCGAATCTCGGGCAAGGATATTCTTTCATTCTCCGTACTATCTGTCCTTACTGGGAGGGGGGGGGGGCAACGTTGGTTCATCCAGTATGATGACCCTGAAAGAGTGGTTAACAAATTTGCCCAATGATGCCTGTAGGACGAAAGGTCATTCTCCAGGTGGTCATTGGGGAAAAAAAAATTCCTCTAATATAAACATTGATTTTACGATCATTAATGACCTATCAGAGCACTTTCGCTTTTTTTTAAATTTTGTTTTAAAAAAATACAACGTTTTTCTCAACAAACTTTTAAAATATACATTCTCAAAATGGCAATCAAATTCGAACTTTAAAGTTACAAGAAAAGAAGCGTTGTCATAGTCCAAAAAATCTCTCTTTTTATACTAAAAGGAAAATAAATAAGTTTTCATTAAAGTGATGTTTGGAAACATCACTAAATGACGAAGAGTCTGGCAATATTTTTAAATATGATACGAACAAAATCAAAATATGATATAACAAAACCTCGATTTTTTTAACAAAAAAGAGGATTTGTGAGAATTTATAAAAATTTTGTTGTTCAGAAACAAGAACGCATGTTTAAAAGTTACGGAATAATTTTAAACGTCATGCAAATTAAAACCGAATATTAAAAAAAAATACCTTTTAATCCAAAAACAAAATGTGGGAGAATTCATCAAAATTTTGTTGCTCGGAAACAATACTACATGTTAAAAGATAACCATTAGTTCTAAATATGATACAAATTAATACTTTACCTTTCAACAAAAAAGAGAACTCAAGAAAATTAATCATATTTGTGATGTTTGAAAAAGTAAGGAAAAGTTGATCAATAATTCAAATGTAATACGAAGTACGATCTCTTCTCCTGAGAGATTGAAAGAAAATATACTTAAATTGGGTAATTGTATTACATTAATAATGCAGACTAACTTTCCTCCCGTTCATCTCCCTCTTTTGGTTGACTTAAAGCTCTATTTTTAATCTATCGCAAATATCTCGAATATTTAATTTATGATATGTTCTGTTCCTGTTCTTAAGTCAATTTTTTTTAAATTTTTAATTTATACCACTACTTAATCATTTTCTGTTGTAATCAAAGTACTACAGTCTTTGCAAATAATTTAATATCAAATTTAAAAATATTATCCACTCCTTCATCACACAAAGATAAACAGATGAAAACAATACCTCTATTTTGCTTTGTTCTTGTACAATTGCCAACTTTCATAAAACAAAGAAATTTTTCTCAACTTTTTGAATGGTTAAAAAGTATGTACTTAGACTCCATTATGTTAAAATGGAAAGCGATGTTAATTTAGACATAATTGATGTTATTACTTAACGATAAGTAAAAATAATGTTAGTTGAAAATCATTTTGCATTTTGTTATTAAACATCAGGATTAATTACTGAACTTTATATCGAACCACTATACCACAGCAATTAAATTTATTACATTTAAAATGCATTCAGTTCTACCTACGTCATTATATTTATTTTATCTGCAAATATTTAACTAATGCTCAAAACTTCCTCATTTTGTATCAAAGAAACGTTTGAAGTTTTATTCTTTTAATGGTTTCTACGTCGCCAAAAGAGGTTTTGATACAGATACTGGGGTAACATTTTCTTAGCAACTACACTTTATTTAAACAGACTCTTTATTTCAGATATGAAAAGTTCAGCTTGAAATATTTAATTTCGCAATTCTCTGATTGTTTCTTGTACCATCAAAAGAACATAATGTAAATCTTAGTGTTCTAATTAAACATGTAATCTAAAAACAATATGTATAATTTTGAAATATATTGTTAAGAAATGAATGCATTAAAGACGCGTTTTTTTTAATCAATCATAAACTATGCTCCAAGGAACTGATATAATACGAATAGTACGCACTTTACGAAATAGTACGCACTGAATTTACTAAATTTCATTTCAATAATAAATGCATGACTTAATAAAAAAATTGCATTAGTCCATGAGTAATTTGCTAAGTAGATTACTTGAATAAATAGACGATTCAATACATAGTCTATACCGCTAATTTTACAGAAATAATCCTATAGTCATTCTATGACATTTAAACTATCTTACTTCTTTGGAATATAAGTTTAATTTAAAAATAGTTGAAATGTTTTTTAGTATATTTTTATATTTTTATGATCCTAAATATCCTTGCAATTTTGATCCTAAATCAGAGGAATTTTTGAGACTAAAGAGTCCTTAAAATCTTTGTTATTGGAAATTTAATATTTGCAGCATATATTCTAACAATTGCATCAAATATCAGTATTTAGATATATTGCATAAGACTATTCTATTTACGTACTTAGATACATGAACATGTTTGATGTTATAACATAATATAATACTTAGAATTATATTATGTTATTTACGTACTTAGATACATGAGCATGTTTGATGTTAAAACATAATATAATACTTAGAATTATAAATACTTTTTCTAAGTTCAAAGAGGTCGTATATTTAAGAGAATGTTCGTTAGTTATATATACGTTTGTTTATGTGGTATTTAGTATTATATAAATATGCCAACTTGCTCTTCTTTGAGGATGAATTTTTACTTGCGGTAACAAATGAAATGCCTTAATGGATGATTCATGGTTCAAGAAATCAGATGGAAAGTTATTTCACCCACCACTTGATATAAATAATTAAAAAAAAATACAAAAAAGCGTTTTTTATGCAATATATAAAACGTTATTTTGTGTCACTTTTCTAGTCGTGAGTATTTTAAAGTTATGGTGAAATTTAAAATAAATTCTACAAGTTTCATATTTTAATGCACTTCCACTTTGTGAAATATTTAGCTCCAAGTGAAGCAATCAGTATATCTCATATTTGACTATGTAGTTCTATTATCTTTAGGATATATAGTATTATTATAATTAGTTTCACAGTAAGTCTTTTGTGAAAAATGATAATTATGCTGGTATATCTTATTCCAATATACATTAAGAAGCTGAGCGAGAAGATCTAGCTATAACCAAGAACCAGAATTCTTGGCTTAAAGTGATTTGTACCGATTCAATGATAGCTTTATAAACGAAACTACTTTGAGTCGGTACGAATCATTTTAGTCATGGCTGTCACCACACGCTAAGAAATGGGCATAAAAAAAGTTACTACTTCAAAGGTATGTATGTTGCATTTTCAAATTGAGTTTAGCTTATAAGCATATGATTATCATTAGATAGCTTCAGATTTCCTATAACTTCTAACAAATGAAAGCTTGTATATTATTTTTATTCAACACAAATGTTGAAAGAGAATAAAAACCCATCATAGTAAAATATCAAGTCCTTCACAATCTGTAGTAAATGGGACTAATAAATGAAACTATTAAGGAAGTCAATTGATTTTTTTTTAATGTGTTTTTTCATCCCGAAAATAGAATAAAAAACCATCCCATTAACATTCTATCTAAAGAAAGTGACTTTTCCCATCTGAAAATTATATACATAAAAATAGAATACAAAATCAATAGTGGGGCAAAATTCTCTGAAGTTTTATAGAATTCTTCAGGAAATACTTTAAAAAGCAGCGCTACAAAGTGAATGTGAAAATTTTCTAAATAGCTGTTTTAAACTCAACGTTTTAATAAATCCTTTACCGGCAAAGAAAAATAAACAAACTTGTTTCTAGTGAAAAAAAAAGATTGTAAGAAGTGGTAAGTCTTGTTAAACTTGTGATCCATTATAAACTACGTTTTCAATCTATATAAATTTCTCTGGCATAAAAAATAAATTTAGAGCATAATACGTTTTCCAATTTTCTTCTACTATTTCGAAACTAGATGATTTCAGTTGGAATCCTAAATTGAAGATCCCCGCCATTTTTAACCACTTATTTTCGGAATACAATTCTAAAATAGACCTGCTTCAGGTTTTATCTTTAATCAAAGAATTGAAAGTGGATTTCATTTTTGTGTAATGGAAGAAAAAATAAAATTCTATAACGTATCTTGCTTTAAAATTGTATTTACTTTCTAAAGCTTTTTCGCCACTGTGCTTCTATTTCTAATGCTTGAAAAATAAAATGTTTTTAAATGATATCTCACAGGGGAAATAAAAGTAAATTTGAGAGTTAAAAATATTGGTAAAAATTATTTTTGTTTGCATCTTACTTTTCGTAAAATAAAACTGCCTATTATCGAAATTAAATTTTTTTTCCATCCAGTTCTATTTTGTAAATAAATTCCAAAAATAAATCAAAGAAATTTATTGAAAATAAAATTTATTAAAATATATTCCTGGAGAAAATAAGATGTCGCTGTAATAACAAGTTTTCCTTTTGGCAGTAAAATTCAATTGATTGATTTTTGTAAACGCTATATTTTGTTTTTAACTATAAAAAATCCCATAGGCAATAGTCAGTTTCTTGAAATAAATTTCTTTTTTTTCTAGAAAATACTACAAAAAGGAGCATAAAAGCTTTTTTTAAAATTAAATTAATGCATTAAAGAAGATATACACTCTTTCGATAGCATTTATCTAAAAAAAATACAGATTTTCCTTTGTCAATTTTAATATTGATTTTAAAAAAATCATGAAGTAAATGAAAAAGCATCTCGAAGTTATGAGGTAAATTGGAGTAAAATTAGAGAAAAACGAACACCATTTACGCAAAACATAGTTGCAAAGAAAAGGATAGAAATTACTTAATGTAAAAATAAATTTAATAAACAATAATACGGGTCTTTAAATGATTTAACAGCTAAACAATTACGTTAAAAAGAATTACTGTCAGAAATGCATATTGAAATTCGACGATTCTGTCCTGCTCGTGACGTATGAAATTAATTATTATACTAGTCATAAATCATCTTGTAATTATGTATCTATGCCTGAAATATATTCGTAGCAAACGAGGCTACATACAATTAATTTCATTCTTATTCATAAAAGAAAAACCTTTACACAATTTTAGTTTTTAGTTATTTCAATCAATCATTAGTGGAATCATTTAAGTTTGTGGAATGAAAAATCAAGATATAAAAATAATAATGATAATAATAATATCATATATTTTTTTCCTTTGTATATTTTTTACTCTAGCTAATTCCTTAATCCTACCACTGTTTAATTTTCAAAATTTTCAATTTGCTTTAAAAAAACATGACAATTGCTAATTTCAATTCAACTTGAATAAAATTTTTTTCATGGTCTTAAGCATTCAACTATTAAACTGATATAGTAACAGCATCTTATATATCTTGTAATGCGATAACAACTTTGCAATTATCCATTCAAATTTTTACGCAATCAAAACAATAAATACGCAGTAAAAAGGAAAAAGAAGAAGAAAAAAAACAAGTATAGTGATTGTTGTCAAAAATGCATATTGCTAATCAAGGTTAAAATGCAGATTTTTTATCATTGTCCATCATTTACTGTCAAAAATGTTTCGTCAAAAAAGCAGATTTTCCGTTCTGACACAGCCTGCAGTATACTGTTAGAAACCATTTAATTTTTCGAATTTTATGAATCTCTTGAAATGTATAAATTTCCACTGGACTTTCATTTTTGTTTAGAAACCTCTTTGATCAACATTACAAATGTTAAAAAAATGTATCTTATCTCGGGAAATCTTGAAGAGCATGATTTTAAAACGTGATGTTTCGTCAAGGAGATAGCCACTAAAATTAAAGCTAACGTTTTTAATTTAGCATTCAAGATGGTCACGTGTGGCCTTTCATCAACATTTTAATCAGGAATATGTTGTTGATATCCCTATTTTTTCAAGATGACAACAGCAAAGCTGTTTTTTTAGTTTGGAAGAACATGTGACAGGTCTTATGAACACTCATATACCCTATAATATTTGAATTTGCCTGCATAATCACCTGACTTGATCCCCATAGAAAATCAGAAAGACGTAGTAGAAAAAAATGAAATCATTACTTTTACAATTCGGTAGATTTGCGTGATGAATCATCAGCCAGTTACTTAAACAGGATGAGAAGTAGCTGCATAAACTTGTGAGTCACTGCAGTTTCATGCAGTTGTAGAGACAAAAGATGAAATTACATGTTATTATCCAAAAGGAAAATATGGTATACTTTGTGTAACGTAGATAAAAGCAAAAAACTACATGAATAAAGCACAAATAAAGAAGAGAAATGGACATACTCTAGTCTCGGCTCACTAAGCAAGAGTCTTGACATACATACCAAATCCTCTTTCGTACTAAAAGTGTACAAGGTTAATATGATAATGTGTACTAAATGACAGTAGAAAAGTAAGAGATAAACACCCAATGGCAGTAGAAATGTAAAGAACTAAACCTCTAATGACTGTAGAAAAGCAAAGTTTAACGCTTTACTGATCTACTACCACTTGTACACGCTTTGGTACACGCAAGGTGTACAGACGCTGAAGAAGATTCTTATTTAGAGAACCAAAACTGCAGTATATCCAGTTATACAATAATGAAGTTTTGCTTTAGATTACTGTATTAATTTGTGCATTGTCTAATAAGGTTGACTAAGTTTTTGTCCGGTGAGTCTCTTTACTTAGTGTAGTTACTAAGTGTAGTTGGTAGTTGCTAATGTGTTGTTTGTCTAAAATTTGCAGGCAAAATTTCCTTTGTTGGAAAAGAATAAAAGGAGATCTGTTGAAATTTATTCCTGCTTTTTTGCAGAAATTGAAAGTTAAATTTTACTCAACAGAATTAAACTGATCGGTTAGATGAATAATTAAACCATCTTATTTTTGAACAAATAAAAAGCCTTTGAGCCTATCTCCTCATACGTAACATTTGGAGCATTTTATCAATAAACTAGATTACTTTATAAACGGATTTATAGTATATATGAAAGTCGGTTTCTTGTTTAGATAAATACTCACTATTAAATATTAGGTAATTATCTAAAATACAAAACTTTTATTGTGTTTACATTTTTATACTATATCTATGTATTTGGTTTACCTTATTTATGTAAATCTTTCACAAAATAAGCATTATGTAATAACAGTAAGTTTTTATAATACAATTTAAAATGCATGAAGACCTATTAGTTTCATTAATATGTTATTTTCATTGAAATAATAATATTCTTAGAAATGAATAATCTGCGTTCTGAAGGATAACATTTTTTAAACCGTTTGTGTTAGTAAACTATTTTTAAAAAGAAATTTAAAATATAATTAGACATATACTAATGTATATATATATATATATATATATATATATATATATATATATATATATATATATATATATATATATATATATATATATATATATATATATATATATATATATATATATATATATATATATATAAATTTGTCATTCATTTGTCATCATTTCATATGTCTATAATTTTTCTTTGTTTTATTCTTCATTTTGAACTTTATATATATATATATATATATATATATATATATATATATAAATATTTGAAAATGCATTATATAAATTTTTTTATATGCAGCTACTATTTAAAAAAAATCTATATATTATGTAACTAAGTTTTAACGCACCAATAAAAAGATAACATAACTTTTGAGCAAACAATTACTATCAGAAACTGTATACTTGTTCTTTTTTTATCATACCTCGATAAATTTTTACGGATAATATTTAATTCAAAATAAAGGTATTTCTTTTCTGTAAACTTTCGAGATATACACGTGTAATGAATAAATCCCTTCAACAATATCCTAAGCCTGATAAAAAATGTATGACATAGAGGAATGTATGCAATAAAATAGAAGCATTTCCAACTTTCGAAATGGTACTTCGGTGAGCAATCCATTGCATTGTGGAAACGCGATTACGAAACAGCGCTTTTTAAAATAGGATTGGTATAAAGTACTGAAAACTGAATCTATACTATATTTTCAAAACTGAATTTTTCTGCAGTTGAATCGTTCTACTTATTTTTTTGCAAACATTCGGCACATTTTTGCAAGTAGATTTCATCCAAATTCGTATACGATTGCATCGATACGTGTTTAAAATTTTTTTAGTATGGCTTGAAATATTGCATGTAAATAGAAGAGAAATAAATTAAAATTAAACTTTTAATATCAACGTAATTTTTTTATGAATAAAATATAGATGCTCGCTGAAAAATGCGGATAATAAAATGTAGATGTTAGTGAAATTTGCATGACAGGAATCCCTGGAGAACTGCTATAAAGGAATAAGATAAACAAACTCTTAAGGAATGGATGTTTGTTTTCTTAAAAATAAACCTAAACGCTGCTGAATAAAACCAAAATAATGTTAGGGTTGGAAAACCTCTCTGCATAATTTAACGCCAATTTTGTGAATAATAGTGCTTCAAAAGAAACCTTGAAATTTTAAACACGTTTTTCAAATTTGCTTTATTATATAACTTTCATCAGATCACTGCTAAATGTTAACTACACGTTTGCAATGCTATTTAAATCTCAAAATTCTTTTATTGAAGAAATCATAGGTATATTATATGCATAAAAAAGGGTGTTTATTTTTATACAATATAAAGTAAATTGTTTTTACGAAAACTATACCTACTTTTGCTTATTTTCCGGATTTATAAATTTAGCTATTCCCATGCAATTCTGTACGAGATTTTCTTGTGAACAGGAATTCAGTTACTAGAAAAATATTTACGCCGTTTAAAACCTCTAAAAAAATGCACAGGACAATAAACAGCAAGATATATATCTGGCTCGACTCAATACACATAAGCCTAATAATTTTTTGTTTAAAAAAATAACAAGTTATCAGTAACTATGAAATATCGATATCAAAATGTCCGGTGTAGAGATTTTTTTGAGGAAAACATTTTTAAACTTGTTCCTCCAATTTTTCTAACGTTATTAGTTAGTAAATTGCAGGTTATTTGAATTGCACAGTTTTTTCTTATTTTGAATAATTTAATTGTTCAGTAGAATGAAATAACCAAGAAAATAAGTATAATTTTATTCCCTTAAGCATTTGCAGATCTATGCAAATGCATTATATTAATAAAGTTCAATTATAATTTTTCTTTAACTTATTCGTGTTATTAAAAATGAAAGCAATGTCTGAAAACATTCGATTGCAAAATATTAATATATTCTAATTCAACAACATTCTAGATTATTTTGTTTTCATTTGCGAAACTTTCATTCACTAAAGCAGATTTAATAAATTTTTATAAATAATATTTTATAATGCAATTTTTAATAGTAAAAATGACATTTTGTCATTTTTTGAACAAATGAAAAGTTAAAAAGGATTATTAAAAAAAACTATAAAGATAATTCTTTGTAATGATCTATATGAATTTCTTAAATTTAAAGGTAGTTGCAATTGCACCGATCTTCAGTAGAATATCTGCACCGCTATTCAGACGACTTTTGGCAACAAAACCACTTACCTGAACCAATCCGAGCATGAGTTCGGCTCATTAGGACGGTATGCTGGACAAACATTTACCAGGCAGTGATACTTAAATTTAAAAAAAAAAACATCATTGTAGTGTAAGCCTGGTAAATTTATACCGAGCAGTGGCACTTAACCTTAAGAAAAACGCTAGAGTGGGGTACACAGGGCAGTGCACCTATCTTCGGTTAAATATCTCTGATTATCAAAACTGAAAAAGATATAAATTATAAAAAGTCACATGAGCTGAACCAACTCTGTAATTGGTCGAAGTTTGCTTTTTTACAGTTTCAAAAGAAGCGTCTGTTCGGAGTAATAAGCACTAACGAATTTAAAAGTTCAAATTTTACTTCTTAAAATTAAATTGAAAGCAAAAACTTTTAAAGTAGCGTTCGAATCGTAAAGATTGATGAAATCCTTCGCACTAAAATCGGTCCATATTGAGGTAAACAAAACCAGAACCTTATTTAAAAATTCATAAAATAAAAGAAAATTCATCTTAACCTAGGTCCACCACATTCCGTGGTCTATTTTATCTGAATACCTTTTTAATTCCATTTTAAATCTTTTGCAAAAAGTATTAAATTTTGATTTAAAAAAAAATGGCTGTGATTACTTGAAAATTTCGATATTATGATTCGTTTACCATATCTATAAAAAGCTGAATTACCTTTATAAGCACATGCCTTAAATGTCTTCGTATTCTCCAACGAAATATTTATGTAATGATCATATGTTGGTAAATTTCTTAAAGAATCAATCTATATGAAGGTCTGACGTAATACTGAATACGAGATCTATAGTTATTAATTATTTTCAGTGAATCATATGACTACCTTTCTACAACAAGTTTCATTTGTGTGGCAGGCAACGGATTACAAAGGAAGGTTTATTTGGAAGCCTAACAAATACCGCACCATCATATTGTTTGTTTGTACTGTTTACAATTTTTAAATTTTTTTACCAATAAATATAGCCTTCTTATTCAATTCATCATTCTTCTCAAACACATTTTGCACTAATTTAGCACGGCAAATTATATGTGGGCTAAGTTTTTAAAAATCATTCCTAATGAAAACATAAAGTAATACAGAAACTTAACGCTAGATTTGATGTTTTCTTTAAATTATTTATCGTGAGTCAGGATTTTATGCTCCACAATAATAACAATGGTGAAATAATTCATTTACTCAATTTAAATCGTGGTTGATCGGGTAAAAAATACAAAACTTCCTTTGTCTGAAAAGAAAGTAGACGGAAAAGTTGAAGTTGGAAATTATGTATTAATGACACTTGACCTTTTTTTTATGAAAACTTGTTCAACACCAGGTATCGGTGCTTACGCTATCGCTTCTTAATGACTAAAAAAAATGAGACCAAACGAAATTTTGATGAACTGGAAGAAAATTGTGATTCATCGAACTTGTCTCAAACAGAAAAACCATGAAAAATAAGGAAAACTACTCTTTCACAAATACTCCATGCCATAAATCACATTCTGATGGCTAAGCTATTTATTAAAATCAATGATGATGTCGTTTAAGAGCATTTTTATTATTTATTCCATTTTTTTTTCTTTATGCTTTCCCACCAACACTTCGCTTCACCCTCCTCTTATTATTTAAATGACTGATGACTGCTGGCATGGAGAAAATATTTTTAAAGGAATATTTTTTCTTCTTCGTGATAGTAAAATATAAAAAAATGGTTCCGATGTTGTCAATTCCTGCTACCTATTTTAGATCCATCAGATATGATTAATTTAGAAATTGTCGATATTGGATGTTTGGTTTTATTTGTTTGGTTCTTCCTTAGCTATTTATTCTGAAAGAAGAACAAAAATAAATATTTAGAGTACCAATATTTATAAAAAAAAAGTTTTTTATAAAGTTGGTAATGAAACAGCGAAATAATGATGAGTCATTTTTTTTCTTTCGATTTGTTTTGATGCATGGTATTCTGAAAAAAGCTAATACACTTTAAAACTGAGCATGGTAAAGGGTTCTTCTATAAGTTTAGTAAATAGTTAATAATCATAAAATTTTTCTGTTTAAGTTCCTATTTGGCACTTAAGGCATTTTTAATCATTTGGCACTTTTGGCACTTAAGATAACTTCAAATGAATAATCCCAAGAACATGATGCGGAAAGATACACATGATTATAAAAACTACATTAAATAGAAAAAAAAGTGAGGAAGGTAATAAAAGTTGACGTGCTACGTCAAAAATATACGCCTATTCCATAGATTCGTCTGACTTGAATGAGGGAAATAATAATTTGAAATAGAAAATTTAAGATTGCTAACGAAAATGGACCCTTGGTGCTCTGAAATCTTGTTTTATTCATATTAATATCTAACCCCTTGTTAATGACATGAGTTTCCCACAATTTCTCTATGCGCGTCGATAAAAATTCTGCTCTGATTTGCCTTTCTCGGCCGCTGCCTTTTTTCACTCGACCATTCCAGTTTTTTAAGCCTTTATTTATTTTTCATTTTCTGTTTCAGTCGAATACTATGAATTATTTAGTTTTTTTTTCACCTTTACTTTCCATTTTTATTTGGCAACTTTATATTTTCTATTTCAAATCACCTATGGTTTCCTCATTCATGTCCGGCGAGTCTGGAAAATGGGCATCTATTTTTGTGCACTCGAAACATGCCAGCTTTTATTACCATCTTCTTTTTTTATGAAACCAATGAAGTTTGTACTATCAATCAGATAACTTTTCTATGCTCCCCAAATTCTGGCTCTTTTTAAAATCCGTTAACATTTGTATTTGCTATGTTATTATTGGGCTTTGTCTTGTCCTCCGCAATCAGGAAAGGCTAAGAAGATCTAACGTGAATCAATTTTTTTTGGTCCTCTTAACATTTTATGACATCATGGTATCATCTTTATTTCTCTTTTTACTTCTTCTATCGGGTTAGATTTGTTCTTTCTAACTTTGATTTGTTGTAATCGAAAATCAAACAAAAATTTTTGAGACAGTTAATTATTATAATGAAAAAGCATAATTATAATTAAAACAAAGTACAGAACATAATGCAACAATAAGTATGTTTAAAACATAATAAAAAACACTTTTTTGGAGGTATGAATTATTTGCTTTAAACCTTCCAATGCTTCCTAACTTATAGCTCATTTTTTTTAGCTTTTTATTGTCCCCACGAGAAAAGAATTTCCGTTCAAAAGTTTTTAAACATCATTAAGTTTTGGCATCATTATTCTTGGGATTTTTATATCTTTGCAGCAGGTAGAGACGTTCTCAGTCAACAAAGATAAAAAAAAAATTCTATGTCACCACTGAAGTTTAGAAATCAGCTATTCAGAAGATTATCTAGGTAAAACCCAGATTTACTCGGATGATCCACTTAAGTACCAAACAATTTGTTTCATTTCTCAAATTATCTAGGTAATGTGAAAACCACCTAGTTAATTAGTCCATTACCCCAACTAGGAAAAATAAAATAAAATTTCTGGTAGTATGAAGGTGCATGGTAGGGGTGAACAACAACAATATTTCCGCGTTCTTAAATTATGGAATTTTATATTTTTTTTCAATCCAAAACTACGATTTACTGTAAACAAACCCTTTAATTGATAAAAACATTCATCAACCGCCTTAAGCACTGTAATACCAAAAATCAAACAGTTTAAAATATTATTATTATTAAGCAAATTGAATTTATGTCATTAATTTATTTCTCGTACCTAAAGAATTAAGACAAAACAATCAACATTATAGTCGATCAAATGAGAGAAATTTTGAACTTAAACAGTACGTTATTCGTTAATGTGCAATTTACCTATGCGAAAAGCAGAAAACACTTGATTCTGCACTTTGACGGTTCAAATCAGTTAATCTTGAGATTATCTAGGTGATGTGCACTTTAACGGAGCAAATCAGTTAATCTTCAGATTATCTAGGTGATGTGCACTTTGACGGAGCAAATCAGTTAATCTTCAGGTTATCTAGGTGACATCATTTGGGGAAAAAAATTAACTTTTAAAATAAGATTGGGGGTACCTCACTTGGGAATTTCATCGTTTCTGTCAAGTAAATCATGGTATAAATCATGCTCCACAGTAGTAAAGTTTAATTGGTTAGATAAAGTCAACATATATACTTGATAAAAGTCAAAAACTCTAAAAATTTAGCTAAATAACAATCATTATCTGAAAAAGAGCCTTCCTTGATGTAACATGTTATATCCATTAACAAAATTTAAAAACAACTCAGAAAATCTTTTATTCATCTTATCATTTGCAATATCAAGAAAAAAATATGGCTGAGAACAATTTTTCCTAAAAAGTTATTAAATAAATTATTTAATGATTTGTACTATTGGAAATTTGAAACTTTTCTTTTTTACAACTTCATTTTATTCCGATATCTGGAAGATGTATAATGAGAGACATTTCACATGCTAATTTTAAAATAGACTGTTATAAAATAGACTGTTATTTTGTAGCGTGTTTGCTTAATTTTGAATTATTTTGTCTCTAATAACTTATAAACCTCCTTAAAAATTTAACTATATTTTAAATAAAATTTGAATTTCTCTCTCTATTAAATTCATAAGATTTTAATATCTTTTAAAAGCTGAAAATAATTAATAGATGATGTGAATAGTAAACATGCAAAATATTTTTTATTCAAGAAAAAAATGGAACATTCTGTATTTTGTGTGTTAAATTTGATACACACTTTTATTGAGATACATGATAATTTTTTTTTATAACTGGTTTGACATAGAAAGGTAATTTATAATCTTCACTAGGAATTATAATAATTTAAGAAGAAAAACGGCAGCTATTTTATGACATAATACAATTCTCTTTTAGTGCTGCCATCTGTATTTTCTCACTTGAACGCGAAGTATAATAATTTATATCTATGCATTTCTTATAAAATATTTATGTATGATGATTTATCTTATTGTTTTTTAACAAGATATAGTAATCAATTACATTAATTACATCAGTGACAATAGTAACTCGTCAGTAAACACGCTTTTTCAGTTTTTTAGATTAATTATTTTATAAAGAAAATTATTTTATAGTAATTTCTTTATTCTGTTTTCTTTTTAGTAACGAAAGTGCTATAATATTAAAATTATTTATTATAAATGTTAAAAAATAATTAAAAAATAAATTATTGATTCCACTTATATAAAAAAATAAAAAATTATTTGCATGTATCATCCGATTTAATAAATTAGTATAATTATATATTTTGACCTAAATATTTTTAGTTAGTCATATTGTTTATAATTTTTTTTCTAAATACTATTTTTAAATAAATTAGTACGGCTAAAATAATTAACATGCAATAGCTTAATTTAAAAAAAATTACTAGAACAAAATATTACATGAAATTTTTATATTAATATTAGAATAGATATCCCATCACTATTCTTTATAAAATTATAATACATAATTTTAACCCACTTTCTTAAACTACCATACAGGAATATTTTTCTGTTAGCTTAAAAGGAACATATTTGCTGCATTAAAAAATTTTTAGAAATTAGTCATTTTTTTTTTTTTTTTTTTAAATTTTCATTTAGTATCAATTTATTATTTTCTTTTACTAAATAAATCATACAATTCCGCAAAAATACATGGAAATATTTTTTTGTCAATTAAAAATTAATTTTCAGAACAGCTACTTTTTAATATCAATATTTCTTACTTTAATAAACAACTTTGAATTATTTTCTTCAATTAAGGGAATCAAATTTCCAGTGTAACATACATGTGAAAAATAAACTTGTGGAAAAAAAGATATTTTGGACTACATAGTCGATAAAATATTTGCGTACTAACTTTTCAATTTTTATGAATGTTTTCATTGTTTCTAAAACGTAGTTATCTAGTCATTTATATATATTTTAAAAGAAAAATATCTTATTTGAATATTTTAGGGAAATAGTACACATAAGGAAGTTATTATTTTTTTATCAAAATAATAGCCTCTAGGGTTTATTAAGTGTATGCCTTCAGAACATGCTTTTTGTAAAACGATGCGTGTAAATTCAAAGACGTTTTTAACAACAATTTTTAATCGCTCCTTATTTAATTTATTGCTTCATTTATTGCTTTTTATTGCTTCAGCGGATAAAAATCAGTTTCAAAGGAAAGTTCTATGTAGCTTATTTATAAAAATTAATTCTTTTTATCATGAAAATTTAGTTCATAAATGTAAATGTGAGAATTATTTCATTTTTCGCAAATTAAAGCTTTCAGGAGAAAAAATATTTCTACAATGTCTTATAACAAATCAATTATAGCCATTTTCTCTGCTTATATTTAATGGAGATTGAGAAAAATTTAAAGATACAAATGGAAATATAACTGAAAAATTTTATCTCTCTACAATCTCAATCTTTAAAATATATTTTTGTGTAATATATAAAAACATTATAATCAAAAAAATTTCCTATGAGCAAGGGAAACTTGTGTAAAAGATCTTTAACACGTTCACGCCGGGGTGACCCACCGGTGGGTCACGCTAGATTGCCTTGGCAGTGCACCGGAGTAAAAACTGGTAACAATAAATTTCATTTTTTAGTTTTTTTTTCCACGGAATAATAAAAATCCATAAAAATCCATTGTTTTTAACGGATGCAATTTTTATATTGAATTGCTTCTTCGCCGTGATAAATTTCCTTACAGTGAATTGTTATTGTTGAGAATAGAATAACTCCTCCCGAATATTATCTAATATTGAAATAGTTCTTCTAACAGTATTTTCTCTTTTCCCGTACCAGCATTTTCACTTTTCCCGGCAAGTTGTCCGCACACGTGTTAAAACGCTGCCACTAGAAAACAAGTAATTCTTCTATTAAATAAAATAATAAAATAAGACATTTCAAATTCATAATAGACAATTTTATTAAACAGTAAATAATTTCAAGAAAGTTTTTTAGTTTTTCTGGAGGAAAAAAAAGGATATTTCTTTAAATATAGTATTTTTGGATGGTTTAAATCTTATTTATTCTTAAATTACCTATATAGAAATAATTTTGTTTGACTTCACTGATTAAAATGAACGACAGAAAAATAATGTTCTAAATAAGCTAGCTTGAAGAAATAAATGCATTTTTCTTACAGTAAAAAATTACTCTTGTTCACGCCTCGTAGAGAAATTAAAAACCTTTGATAAGATTCATATCTTATCAATGCTAATTGAACACGTGAGTTTAACAATATGTTTCTGCTCTTCTAAAACTAATCATTTCATTTTTCGCGAATGAACAGAAAGCAGCGATGGCTATCTCTTACTATCAAGAAACCGAGAACAATGACTTCAACAATTTGGTACGATTTTCAAAGGTAAGTTAATCAGCTGAATTCTCATAGGAAAGATAAATATTTCTTTTTTTTTCATGAAACTAAGTAACAATTTTTCATGTTTGAAGTCATTAAAGTACTATAGTTTCGTTAAAGAAACTGGTGTTGTGCCAAATATAGTCACACTAGTACACAAAAAGAAGAAAGAAAGAAATTTTTGTCGTTTTAAGACTTGGATAATTGTCAAGTTGGATATACTCCAATTTAGATTGAAAATTGTAGATTTATCATTAAGGAAAGCATATCTGCAATTATAGTTTTGGATCATATTCATATCCTGGATGTCATATATCTTAAATGTATTTATATCATTTGTAATCTTTCGAATATAATGAATATTTCACAGATAAATGGAATACTTTTTCTATTATTTTTTCATTATTTTTACTTTTAATTATTATTTATTATTATTAGTTTTTTATGATTTTTTTAGTGTTCAATTAATTATATTCACACTTTTACTCACAACTTCTGTTTACTACTTAGTTTAGAATGCATATAGCTTCGAAACCAGCTCAGCCTTCCTACAAAACTTACCGGCTTAAAACGGTCAACTTAACCGCTGGCCAACATAACTGCTTCGTTGTGATTTGCTTTTAGTTCCTTAAGAGGACAACTATAAAGTGAAAGAAAGTCTTTATAGCAAATTCTCTTCAGCTACATTAGCAAATTAAAATTTAATGTCCCCAAAAACTCAGTTCAGATAAAATAAGAGTATATTTTGAAGTTTAAAATGCTTTTTTTTTTTTCAAAATATAAAATTGTGGAACAAAAATTAGCAGGATTAATTGCCGTGATGGAAATAGGAAGTAATATAGTCACAATTTGTTTATAATTTGGTATTTTGAAAGAAAAAAAATAGCACTTAAAATAATTTGGCATAATGCGTTTCTCTTGTAGTAATGCGACCTCTTAGTAAGAACTATGGTGACGAAGAAAATATTGCATGAGTTGGAGTTCTGAAAAAATGTTTCTAGACCTCGACTTCGATTAGTTAGAGTAGTGTATTGTTCGTAGAAATTTACCTTACCCTTAAATGTTGTCGTCTCGCTAATTTGCAATCCAGCAGCTTCTAAGGACTCCCCCTTTCTCTCTCTCTTTTTTTTTTTCTTTCTTTTTGTGGAGTTTTCTTTTTGGCTGTAATGGGTCGAAATTATAATGCAAGCTTTTATGAAAGGAAAAAAAAATGTTTTCCAAATTAAAAAAAAAAAATCTAGAATCAATTCTTTTTATTATAATTTTTTATTTATTTATTTAATAAAATGATAAGAAGGGAAGTGGTAGTTAAAAGCCGCTGGATAGGAAAATCGCTGCCGGGTTCAAGTACTCGATGAAAATTAAATCTTTTCGCTTACCGGCTCTGGATATCTGGTAAAAGTTGGATTATTACGCGGTTGGAATTCAGTGTACCTACCTGGTATTATAACATTTATGCAAAACGATCTAAAAATCGTGTATCTTTCTATTGAATAAATATTTTACAAGATCTACACAAAAAGAAAAGAAAGCGTGCTTTAATTTTTTAGTATGTTTAAAAAAGATTTTAAAAAAAGAAATTTTCATGACTTTTTAGATATAGAATGAAAAACGTAAAGCTTTGATACGAAGGGGAGACATTTGCTGAAAGTGGACTTTGTAATTATTTAACTTCTCATTTGATTTATTTAAAATTCCATTAGCTTTTATTCAAAAGTTTAAAAACGTAATTTACGTAACTTTTCTGATATAGATCTAAACGGATAACGATCTAAGCACAATCTCTTGATCTTTTCGATACTCGGGCGGGGGGGGGATTTTTTCTTATAGCCAAACGTGATCTAAAATTCATATAGTGGTTTTGCCTCCCTTAATGTTACGATCCGTATCCTAGTTACTTTAAAACCCAAAACATAAAGTAACTCCTCAATCAAGAACTAAGCAAGGGGGAATTTACTCTCATGAAACTTTTTCTCTCAAACTAACACGTGTTTGCATAACACGAGGAAATCCACGAAAACCTCATATGGTCATCTCGACGGTAAAAAAGTAAAAAATAAAATATAGAACTTGGGAACTTCAGAACTGGTTTTCTAGCCAAAAGAATAGTTTACAGTTACCAATAACCAATTTTATTTATACATACTTCTTTTGAATATAAACGCGAATATACCTATTAGAAAATGCTTTATTGCACTCTAATTATAAGTTTTTTGTTGACTTATATTAAACTTAAGTTTCTTGTTTTCAAATAAAATCTTTCTAAAAATGTATTTAATAATTTTTATTGAAACAGTCACGCTTCTAGCATTTGCTGTTATTTACTAAGAAATTAATATTTTATAATTTTTAAACTACTAATAACATTAGAATAATTGAAGTATTATTTTTACGTAAATATTTTGTTTGCAACCATAGTCTGTTATACTTCGATAAAACAGAAAGCTTATAAACTCCAACATTAGAAGCAATGCATTTATTCATTTCATGAATTGTTTTGAATTTATTGTGAAGAATGGCATTAATGAGTGCGTCGAAAATAAATGAGTGTTACCCGGCTCTGGATATCTAGTAAAATTGGCCGAATCCGGGTACCAGGCACCCTGTCTTAAGACAACATACCGGCCCAGATACCAGGCATTAGGGTCTATTAAATTTACCGGATGCATGGCATTGAAATTCAGCTCTTTTTTATAATGATTTTACACAATTTTAATATTTTATTCAAATATATATATTTTCATTTTTTTTACTATGTAAAGTATTATTTTAATTAAAACTCCATTTTATCTAATCGTACACGAAATGGACTATAAAAATTCCCACTCAATTTAAAATTAAGTATAAGCCGGAGTTGCAGTAAGACCACAGAAGTGTCCGCCGAAGAGCAGCGAATCCGCAGGTCTGCTACACAGATAAATTTCTTTGAAAATTTTCTGATAATTAATTAGCATAACTTGAAATATATGTCATAAAACTGTCTATCTGGTGAAAAAAGATATATATTGATTTTCTGCCAAAATGCTCCCATGTCAGTAGATAGTGAAACAGCATATGGGAGAAACAACATTTGTATATCCTTAAGAGTGGTATAGCGCGCTTCTAGTTTAGGCATATTTTCTTAAATTATTATTATTTGAAAGTTTTCTATACGATGAAATCGTAAGTTTCTTAAATACTTCAAGTTTTCCCATTATCTATTTGATGAAAGATGACTCCTTTCGATTTGCGAAGTCGCATAGCATAAACAATTTTCATATATTATTGGATAGGGATAACGTAAGTTTCAAGTTTTCTTTTTTTCGAAACCAAACAGATAAAGAGTGTATCTGCTTTGTAATTTAAAAACTTTCAATAATTATCAAGTCCAATTTAAATCGGTAGATATTATATAAATGATAACAGCGAAAATTTGTGAACTTTAATTTAAACAAAGGCTTTTAAATTAAATTTAAAAACTAATTGCGTGCAAAGAGGCTGTATTGAAGCATAACTCGCAAGATCATAACTTAATCAGATCTTTTAATATTCTATTAAATTTGGAATATTATTGATAAACTTTTATCATATTCTGAAATAATTAGAAAATACACATTTATATGAATGTATTTACTTCTCAATTTCCTTAAAGACAGCTCCATATCACCAACGAAATAAATATGCAATTAAATAATAAATAAAAATATGAAACTAATTGTCTTAAACAATTCGACAATGCATTCTAATGTTCCTTCACGAATTTCTTTGTTTCGAAATATGTCATGATTATATATATATATATATATATCCAATTTATTACAACTTATTTGAGTTTTTATATTTAATTATAAAAAATCAAATCATGTCGGGATTTTTTATACGTATAAGCACTTTTATCTTCCCATGAGCATGTACAAACATTCCCATTCTCTTTAAGAAGCACTATCGGAAAAAATATTATCTGCAAAAAATGCATACAAAAAATTTTCTTAATCTAAGCTATTAATATTTATTTACATGCAAAGAAGCCCATTTTTTTTAAACATGAATAAGTTTGGCCATGCGCAATTAAATTTCTTTCTCACGAAAATACATATTTTAGACTGAAACCTATAGAATTTCAGGTTAAACTACACCGGTCATAGTTGTAGGCTAGTGACAGGAACTAAGCTATCAAAAAATATTATAAAACTAGTCAGTAACTTCTACGTACAGTACAATCGCAAAATGTAATCTAAAAAAGTAGTTTTATGTCGAGTCATAAATTCCTTTTATACGTAGTATAACAGAAGAAGAATATGTTATTTCATTTTTGTACTAAACACTGATTATAAAAGGCGATGGATTCAAATATTTAGAAATACGTTATAGATGCCCATACTTCTATCATTTTCATTTAAATATTTCAAGAACTTTCGAGAATATATTGAAGTATTAAATTTTACCTATAATATTATAAATATTAAATTATTATTAATATTAAATTATTATTCATATTAAATTGTAAACACATACAAGTTAGCGTATGTAGCGAGATTCTTATGAGGAACGTAGCACACATGATGAATTTTTTTACGATTATGGTAACTATAAGGCATGTTCGGAGAGTAAGTACCATTTTACTCAATCGCTTTCGTAGCTGTAGTGTCGGTTTCATGGATGCGAAATTGCGTCTATAAATGATTGTCTGTCCACTGACGCCATTACGCATTGTGTTGTGATTACATGTGTTGGAGAGCGTTCGAAATGATTAAAGCTAAAATAGATTCCACCTTCTGAAATAAAGATTTTGAGTGCAAAGAATGTTAAGCCAGCTAAAATTCGTCATCAACTTATAGAGATTTATGATGAACATGCAGTAAGTGATGGAATGGCGAGAAAATGAGTTTGACTACTCAATGATAAATGCGCTAGTGTCCATGGCTGCACATGCCCCCAATTTGTTATTGTAACTCAAAACTTTATTCAACAATTTGATTAAAAGCGGTTTGATCACCTGCAGTACAGCCCCATCCTTGCTCCTTCAGATTACTTTCTTCTTGAACTTGAAACTTGTTTTTTGAGAGAAGCGCTTTGACTGTGATGAAGACGCAAAAAACTGCGTTTAGAAGTGACTATCTTCAATGAAGGTATTTTATTTTTGAAGAGAGTACAGACAAGTTAGTTTCACTACGAGAATTTAGTAAATGTCTGGATAATGTGTTAACTATGTAGAAAAATAGTTTTCGAAATGCTTTTGCTTGTAAGAACAAACTTTATTTGAAAAGGAAAAAAAAACATTTTCAAGCTAGTTTTTCCAGAACAGTATGTACTTTCTGGACCTGCCTCCGTGTATGAAGAAACTGCGTAATTCTGATACGAATATCACTGAAAGCTGCAAATAGATTTTGTTGGAAGTTTTTGTATTTCACTGATTATATTAAGTATCCAAATTTCTCTTCATGATGTTATTATTCGTTACAAACATAACTTCACATTTCATCAATATATCTTTCTTTTAAATAAGACTAAACAGTAGGAATATCAGGGAATAACAAGAAACACGAGTTTGTTTTGTTTCAGCATGATGTGAAAAGTTTCTATTTTCACTATTCATAACTTTTAGGTTATTTACAAAATAAGTTTACCTTTAAATTAAATTATTTTAAATAAATTTGACTTTATTATAAATATTAAATTGCATTTATTTATGATAAGCTTTAATTTATTGCATATTTCTGTTTAAACCAACCTTCGTGAAATTTGAAATTAATTGAAATGAAACATAATTAATTCTCTAACCCTGCGAATTCTCCTCCGTAACACACACACATTCACTCCAAATCTTACCATTCTAATTAATCACAAGTTACTCTAAATTCCTTTTGACATCACAATCAATCATTAAGTCCAAGAAAAACCTCCGTGTCTCGTGTACCAACAGACATTTATTCTAGACCTCTAACAACCCTAAGTCCCATTCATCAGAATTCTAGAATTCTTTTCTTTTTTTCTTATCTTAATTACACGACCATCATTCAGTGGTGAAGAAGGATTTCTATTTTATTCTTCTTCGATGCCTTAAGAGAACATTGCCGAATGAAACTCAGAGTAATGATTGATGATTTGATGTCCATTTCAATTTGCATTCGAATTATTAGAGATGTTGGATTTAATATTAGGCACGCAGGAAAGTCAATGGTGTAAAATAAATTATATATAAAGTTTCAAACACCTTTGAATTGTAAAATTAATCTTTAAAACAAGTGATTTTAATTTAATTTTCTGACAACAATCATTTGCCTTTTAGTAGAAATGTTGTCATTGATTACTTTAAATGGATAATCTTCAATCCTCTTACATTATTATGATTTAATTTAATGTTAAATTTAAATATTGATATTAGCAATTTAATTTTTTTCGCATCTTAACCTTTTGACGCAGAATTTTTAGTGAACATATTTTTTATTACTGTTAATGTGGGTTAAGATAAATGGAAAATGTTACTTTTATCATTTTAATAATTTATTAAACACCAGTGTCTTTTTCGGCATCTCACTTAAAACCTTCTAAACACGGCTCACTTCCAAACACTGGTTTTAAATTTGCACTTATTTACAATTATTACTAATAAGAGAAACTAAGAGAAACAGTTACTCGCCATTGAAATTTCTTGAATTTGTAAAATCAATTATTGATAAGTTGTTGAATATGTACGAAGAAAAAATCAAACTAATTTATTTTTGGATTTTATATTTTTGTACAAATTTAATTCCGATGATTTAGCAATTTTTTTAGTAATTATTAGACTAATTTTTATAATTCGAAAATGCCAACATATATATTTTTATTTATAATTAGTGTGTCAGAAAATATATATGTATATATAAGTGACATCGTTGTCCTATCTGAGTCAAAGGATTAAATAGTGTTCTGAGGATAAACATTTTTCTAATATTTTGCTATTAGATGAACTTGAAACATAGATGAAGTGAAACACAGCACCATGTATACAAATTTAAGTAGTGCTATGATATGATATAACTTGGAACCATATTAAGTTTTAAAAAATTTCAATGATAACACTATAAAGAAAAAGTATCCGGTATCCTATTTGCACTAACTCTGGGGAACTCCAGACATATTTTATTGTGATGTTGGTCTTCATGCAAAAAAAAAAAAAAAAAAAAAAAAAAATGCATTACAAAACGTTAGAATAACGTTTCAGACTTAGTGAGAGATTTGGCATTGTTTTTGCTTACTACGAGCATCAATATAGTGAAGTTTTTGCTAGAATCGCGATTTTCTAATAATTTTCTAAATCTGACATGACAAGCGTGTTCTTGTTCTCGATTTTTTGTTCTTTGACTAAATGATTGGTATTTTTGTTTATTATTTAGATCTTAATAAATTACTCTAAATTGGCTATTATGTAAATTTTTTTGTATCCAAACACGGTTTTAAACTAAGTAAGAAACTTTATGTGGCTTAATAAATGATCCAGATTATTCATTGCGTGTTGCAGCATTAGGCTTTCTTTGATGCCGTTACATCATAGTGTGTACTTATCATGATTTAGTGCTAAACACTTCAGATGTTTTATATAAAGTTTGATATAAAGTTTTAATATCCGCAACAAAAATCTGCAGCAACAGAAGTGTATCCCTAATTCAATTGCTGATTATAAGCTGATGTTAATTCTAGGTTTTAAAAATTTTACTTCGTATTCGGGAAGACAAAACTTCAGAATACTTAATCAGCTCTGCAGCATAAAAAAATTCAATTGAATGTATTGTTTCAAGAACAAAAGTCAGAACGAACGATGAAGTAGTGTTTCAGGTAAACAATAGTCAGTGTGAAGAGCTCGGGTCTATCCCTGATTGGCTTGAAGCCCATTCAGCTTTAGATTTATAAATATAAGAGAAGTAAAAATGAAAAGTTCGTAACGCCTATCACATTGTCTCAATTATGTCATTAACCGTAGTCTCCATGTCCTCTTTGACCAGCAACTGTCTGTTGCTTTAAGTTACTTAGAATAGGGGTCATCTGTAATACGCCAAATATAATCTTATAGTGAAATTTGGCTATAAGCATCATACGGTATAATACATTGAGTTGAGAGAAAAAAATAGAGAAAATAAATGAAGGGTAACTGGTGAAATTAGGGACATTCCATCTATATTTACCTTAAAATAAAAAGTCTTATGTGAATTCTGCATTAATTGTTATTAATAAAATTCAAAATAAAAACATAAACCTAATTCATTAAATTTTTCATAAGTTTATTTTTTCCCATCACGAAGTATTTCTAATTTCAAATATAATGAATATTTTAATATTTGAAAATAAATACAAATTTTAATATTTTCACCATTGAGATTATGTGTGCGCATTGTTGTATAACAAATAAGTTTAAATTCCAAATGTATTTCCAAAGTTTAACAACTTGAATAATATTCTTAGAATGAATTCTATACAACATCCGACAAATCTTTGCAAATGCTTGGCAGCTGACAAAACCAGCTCTATTTATTCTTAAATCTATCCAAACATTAGAATAAGAGTTTATTCTAAATTCTGAAGTTCTAAACTCGACAATGGAAATCGATTCTTCTGGGAGTAAAAGACACAATACCATTCCTTCGGCGAATTTCAACGCCCAAACACATCAAATAGTTTCCAAATTTAACTCTTGTATTAATAAACGAAGATTTTTCTCGGACGAATGCCCTCTCACAAACTCATTTGAAGCGTGTTTCAGTTAAAACATTTTCACGAAGTGAAATGCTATTCCTGGCATTTTCATAACTAGTTTTATGCCATTCATATTAGTGTGAAGATAAGGAAAACATGTTTCTCCGAGTTTCATCTTATTTTAAAAGATGCATCTTATTTTAAGGTACATGTTTTTCCTTTTATCAATTTTCTAACATGTAAACCTTTTACACGAGTATTCGATTCTTCTCTACCCACGAGTATTCAACGAGCATATAACCCTATCACACGAGTATACGAGCATTGGACTAGTATTTTTCTTATTGCTGATGATAGAAATATACCTATAGCATTTAAATTAGCAGACAATTATTTTCTAGTAATATTTAACACTCTGTAAGAAAATGTGTTAATGTATTGTAATAAATATGGTACATGCGTTCAACTAGCATTTTTCAATTCGCTGATGGTAGAAACATGCCTAAGTAAATTAAATGAGCAGATAAATACAGTGGTGGCCAAAAGTGTGGACACTTTTTGAAAGTTTCATGTTTTTCAACTTTGTGTGCTTGTAGAATATATTAATTTTCACTTAAATACAAACGTTTATATATCAAATTGAAGGTAATTTAATGTAAAATTTAATAATAAATACAGTATTACAATATCTGTATTACAAAAAAAGTTATGCGATTAATAGTAAGATCTATCTTAGATTTGCATTTTTTTAAAGTGATACTTACGCAATCAATACTTAGTAGGATAACCCTTAATTTTTAAGACAGCTTGACAGCGTCTTTTATCGAGTGAACGAGTGTTTGGAGTTCATCTTTCGTAATCACATGGTGCCAAGAATCAATTATAGCTTCAATAAGTCGTCTTTTATTGGATGGACGCTTTTTTCGTACAAGAATTTTCAAACGTCGCTACAAATTTTCAATTGGATTGAGATCAGGCCTGTTTCCTGGCCATGGTAATATATCTATGCCTTTATTTTGAAACCATGCTTTGCATACTTTTGCTGTGTGGCATGGAGCTGAATCCTGCTGAAAAATAAATGGTGCGTTGTTGGAGAAGAGATCCCTGATGGAAGGTATCAATTTTGGTTTCAGGGCAGTTTCGATGTATTTTTTGGCATTTAGGATGCCATCAATCACTTGAATTCGGCCCACACCATCTGCAGATATACATGCCCAAATCATGACATTTGTTGGATTTTTAGTAGTTGCTTCAATGCAATCAGGATGAAGCGCTTCACCTACTCTACGTCTCACGTATTTTCTACCATCCCTTCCAAAGAGCAATATTTTACTCTCATCACTCCAGATTACTTGCTTCCATTGATTTTCTGACCATTTAATCTGATCATTTAATGTGTTCTTTTGCCGATTTAACTCGTTTTTCGCGTTGCTTTTGATTTAAATATGTTTTTTTCCTTGGAATTTTAGCTTGTAGTCCAAGTCCTGATAAGCTTCTTCTTATTGTTCTTGAACTTACTGCAATACCAACTGCATTCATTTCACATCTAATGGCATCTGATGACATTTTTCTATCTTGAAGGCATAGCCATTTAATTTTTCTCTCTGTAGTAGCACTTGTGCATTTTTTTAGGCCTGATTTGGCATCCTGAATGCCAAAAAATACATCGAAACTGTCCTGAAACCAAAATTGATACCTTCCATCTCGGATCTCTTCCCCAACAACGAACTGTCCTGAAACCAAAATTGATACCTTCCATCTCGGATCTCTTCCCCAACAACGAACCATTTATTTTTCAGCAGGATTCAGCTCCATGCCACACAGCAAAAGTATGCAAAGCATGGTTTCAAAATAAAGGCATAGATATATTACCATGGCAGGGAAACAGCCCTGATCTCAATCCAATTGAAAATTTGTGGCGACGTTTGAAAATTCTTGTACGAAAAAAACGTCCATCCAATAAAAGGCAACTAAGTGAAGCTATAATTGATTCTTGGCACCATGTGATTACGAAAGATGAACTCCAAACACTCGTTGACTCGATGAAAAGACGCTGTGAAGCTGTCTTAAAAATTAAGGGCTATCCTACAACGTATTGATTGTGTAAGTATCACTTTAAAAAAAAGGCAAATCTAAGATAGATCTTACTATTAATTGCATAACTTTTTTTGTAATACAGATATTGTAATACTGCATTTATTATTATATTCTACATTAAATTACCTTCAATTTGATATGTAAACGTTTGTATTTATGTGAAAATTAATATATTCTACAAGCACACAAAGTTGAAAAACATGAAACTTTCAAAAAGTGTCCACACTTTTGGCCACCACTGTATTTTCCAATTATATTTAACTCTCTCTGGGTGAAAATAAGTCAGAGTTAATCTAATAAAAATGGATATTTCCTTTGACTAACATTTTTCACTTCGCTAATGGTAGAAATATGTCTGAATCAATTAAATGAGCAGATAAATATTTTCCAATTATATTTAACACTTTTTGGGTGAAAATAAGCCAGATTTAATGTTATAAAAATGGGTATTTCCTTTGACTAACATTTTTCACTTCGCTAATGGTAGAAATATGCCTAAAGCTTTTAAATTAATCCATAATTGTTCACAGAAATATTTTACTATCCGGGAAAAGTAAGGAAAAATATTTTGTAAATGGGCAAAACACATTCGACTCTTCGCTAATTGAAAAAATATACCTGAAGCATTTAAATTAACTGACAATTGTTCGCAGTAACATTTAAATATCTCTTTGCTTTGAAAATATGCCTTAAGTGTTTGGATTAGTGATTAGACTAATGTTTTGCTTTTCTTTAAGAAGTAAAATGTGTCTAATGTGTGTATATAAACATTATCGATTGAAAATTATCTTTTCTTTGATGGTTTAAATAATATATCTAACTATTTTGAATGAAAGGGTCAATGACTTCAATTAATCCTTTAAGTTTAATTAATTGAAGTTTTAACCATATATATGTGGAAGAAAAACATTTTTAAATGTCATCTATTTCTCTCCCTCTGTCTCTCTCTCATATATATATATATAGGATGTCCCGAAACGACCGCATAAACTCTGCACAGCTAGATTCCTCGTTGGGAGTACATAAAAACGGCCCAAAGAAGCGTTCCTGTACGATCCATAGTTTACGAGAAAAATACGAAAAACAAAGTATGACGTCACTGCCGGTGCAAGAAAAAAACACTTAATTGAACATATCAACAGCAGTATATTATGCACAATTTAAAGCAGATGTTCAAAGTGTCCGCCGTGCATGTCGAGGCAGGCTTGAGCACGCCGTGGATATGTCCAATAAAGTGTTTTCTTCTTGCACCGGCAGTGACGTCATACTTTGTTTTTCGTATTTTTCTCGTAAACTATGGATCGTACAGGAACGCTTCTTTGGGCAGTTTTTATGTACTCCCAACGAGGAGTCTAGCTATGCAGAGATTATGCGGTCGTTTCGGGACACCCTGTATACATATATATATATATATATATATATATATATATATATATATATATATATATATATATATATATATATATATATATATATATATATATATATATATATATATATATATATATTCAATATATTCAATATATATATATATATATATATATATATATATATATATATATATATATATATATATATATATATATATATATATATATATATATATATATATATATAAAGAGAGCGAAATTTACCTTTTTAATTTACCGTAGTATCACAGACAGGATTATTCATAGGATCATGTACATGAAACATCTAAAATTATGATCCGAATGGTGGGAGAGCTAAATGGTGAGAGTCGTTAGCGTCGAAGCCATTTTATTTTCAAGGTTTCATTTCAGCAAATTTATCTTTTAATGAATGAAAAATACAGATAAATAAATAATAAGCATCACCACTTAGTGTTGTCCAATATTATATTGATTTAAAAGTTAGAGAAAAACTCATGTTTGTTAAAAATAATCTAGTGTTAAATCTGCTGATTAATTTACTTAATACTACACGCATAATTTCTTCATTTATCGAGAATTGGATATTTTCTTCCAATTATTTACGTAAAATAAGTTCATATAGTTTAACTAATCCCTAAACTTTAATTTTCAAACAAATATTGATTTAATCCATCAAATCAGTTTAACATACCAAATTAAACATTAGTTTTTTTAATATTTACGTAACGTAACTCAATTAGTCAAGGCGAAAGCATTCAATTTAACTTTAGAGCAACAATAATTTTCCAAATGATATTTTTTTCTCTGAAAACAATAAATTCTCCTTTAAAACTTATTTAAACTTACGTTTTCGCTCCCTTACGGTTCTGCCTAAATCCAAGATAGCGAATAAGTAAAAATTCCATAAGTAATGAAGTAAAAATCTAGATTAATATTCAAAAATTTTTTTTCCCTTTATTTCCAATTCTTTCGTAACCGTAAGAAATTAATTATGATTTAGTTTAAGATTAGTACAACATTCAATTTAAATGCAATGTTAAATTTGAATCTTAAGTATCATCAACTACTAAAAGAAATATATATAATTAATTCTCTTGTGTAAAATACGATTCTTAGCAATAAAAAAATTACACAAATATAAAAAATAATTAAATTCCGAAATAAATTTGTGAGATATTGCACCTGCTGCTTTCTCTTCAACTAAGTTGCAAAATTTCAAAAACTATATACGAATTCATTAATATTTTAATACACATCTGGTGTACAGAAAAACTAATTTAATATTTAAAAAAATAAAATTAATCAGAAGGTAATTTATTTAACACTTAATGTATATTAATTTCTTGATAATTTTTTAATAAATTTTATTGCATTATAATGCATATTATACAGGGCAGGTTTTTGTAACAACTGCTCTTAATATGTATGTTTTAGACTCCTTGTCAGAAATAAGGTAAGACGACCTTACACATAAGAGGTAGCAATGTGATAATGAAGTGGGGAAATATGAAATCACCACTAAATAAAATAAATGGTGTCAAGGGTGTATCCATTAAGATTTGTTACATTTACATAATTTCTAACACATCTTTTCTTATTTTCAAAGTAATAATTTGCATTAACAATTTGTACAAAAATTTTTAATAGCCTCAGAAAATAGTTAAATTATCATTAAAATATTTTAGGAATTTTAATAACAAGCATATCAGACTTCTCATTAAGTTACTGTTTCATTCATCACTCGGAAGGTGTGGTTAATTTGACCGAATTTGAACATTTTTGATTTCTGTGACTTGATTCTTCAAAAATATTATTAATTCTTAAAAAAAAACATGACTTCTGCTTGCTAAAGCACACACTTTAATCACAGAACAATAATTTCAACATATACTTATATGCCTTTTAGTTCAAGGCGAAATGTATTCATACAAATTAATCTTCAAAGATAAATGTGTAATTTTAATACTAACTTATAAAGTATGTATTATGCATTAATAACGAAACGCAATTACATTTGCACGCATACTGTATAAGCAGCACAAAATTACTTTAAAAACAAGCTTAATGTTTCCTTTGTATAATGTTCTGTGAAACATAATTTTAATAACTACAAATTATAAGACGTAAGGCTTTTCCAATATTATATTTTGAAATTATGCATCATTTCATTATGCTGTTACTTTAGCGCATTGCTTCTCAACGGGGGCGATAGGAGTATGTTGCTGGGCGGTGAGCTCTATTTGGGCGTTGGGGGCGGTGGATATATTTTTGGCTGGAGGGGGGAGCATGTTTTGTCATTCAAATTTAATTTTAAAACCTCCAAATAAAATTATTAAATTATTATAAATTCAAAAATAAAGTAAATTTAAAATTAATATTGAAGAAAAAAGATTAAGTTAATATAATAAATTAATAATATCTGATTCACTATTTGTACCAGCAATGAAACGAACTTATGCGACGCATATTATCCAATCCGAACCAGTATAGCTCATGAGTCAGCTGTTTTTACCTCAGACTCATTCAAGACATTTGGCAAAAATTGAATTGCATGCACCATGTGCTTCCAGTATGTATGTTTGATTTGTCCCGTGTTCCATACACACGTCATAGAGTAGAGTTGAGTTGTTGACTGCATTCTCTCATCCTTGAAATTTTACTCTAAATGAAAAGTGGTTTTTGTTCGCTTCCCTTCAGTTTTTTCCCCAGTTTCGATTAAATTTCATTGTTTATTTGGTCAGACTCGGGCGTGAATTAGTTCTTTATCATAAATTATTTATTAATTTTGAAAAATAGTTGATTTTCTTTCATCGTTTGTAATTTGTTGCCGCCAACAATGCCAATTAACAAAAAGAAGTGTCGTCAATACAGTGCCACGTACTTGAAATTCAGATTTGCTCAATCACCGTCGAACTCTCAACTATCTATGTCCTTACTTTATAACAAAGTTTTATCTAATGAGGCCTTCCCGTTTGCAGGAGCATTTGCAAAAAAAAAAAAAAAAAAAAATTGTTCTGACTAACAAAATAAAGATTTATCATTTTTCAAAAACATCAAAGGCAGGTTTCCTCGCGCTCCTTCAAATGCGGCAATAAATTAATGAGATGGCTGAGTAAGTGGCCGAGCCTTATGAAAACTTTTGATTTCCAACGTATTTTCCCTTCAAGTTGAGAAGTCAACCTTGCCAAATAAAGAGGCTTTACTCCTAGCAATGAATCGGAAGAGTTTCCCTGGACATAAGTTAATGGTTACGTGAATCAAGAATAGGGATAGAATTGCAACCTACGTGTGTTAACCACAGTTAATCTGAATTTGGCCTTAATAGCTTATAGAGATATTAGAAACTACTGATACTCCATATAAAAAAAATGAATTTGCATTAAAGTGCTATAGAAGCTAAAAAATTTAAAACAAAATTAGTACGACTGCTTGTATCAGTGTGAGTTGGTATTACTACATATTTCAACTGGGTCGTCTTTAAATAAACAGCCTATTGGAAAGTCAATTCAAAGTTCTGAACTTAAAATAAAATAAAAGGTATTATTGGTACATTTAAACAAAACACATAATTCCAATAAAAATTACAAAGAAAAATTAAGTATAACCGATGGTAAAACGAAAAAAATAGAAATAGGGACAATATTGATCGCTGAAAATCATGCATTGAGATAAAATGGACTAACATCTTAAAAACTTAAAAATTCTCCTTATGGAATTGAAAAAAAAATATGGATTGATATAGGCTATAATTTGACCCAAACCTAATAGCATGGTCACAGTTGAATTCCTCTCAAACTTTATTACGGTTGATCGATGCTAAAGCTCTCATACTCAGACTCATCGGTTTCTTCATGTTTCAGTGGTTTAAGTTTTGAGAAACACTGCCACTTAAACCTTGGCATGGCTGATAGATACTTTGAGAAAGGCTGATAGATACTTTGAGGAAGGCCCTCCAGTTACACTCTTCGACAGCTGGGGATGATGGATGGCCCAAAGTGCCAAGTGGAGTTCATAACAGGTGAGGAGGAAAACACACAAGACGATTATCGATTATTCATACACACATGCCCATATTTCCACCACGAAGATGTGCCAGCTACCCCATACCATATATCAACCTTATTCCCACAGATTTCTTTCTTCTTTATGGTGTAGAGAGGGAGGAAAGAAATTGAATGAGTGGCTCTGTCTGCTTTTGATAGAAGGCGGAAGATTGTTATTTGAATTTTTTATGTGTCCTGTAATATTTTATGATTTTTTTTAGAAAAGAAAGTGTCATAAGAATTGATGGAAAATTTACTATTTATGATGGGAGGTTAATTTAATCATGAACCCTTTTCGATTCACCGGAAAGAACTGCAATATTCATTTTTGTGTTCCTCTGCCGCTACTGTCTTTGGGATAAAAAAAATTAAAATGAAAAGAGATGTTCGAATGTTTGTGTGAATTTAATTGAAGCTTTTCAAACGTCACGTATTTTTGATTTTTTAAGAAATTATGAATATTGAAGGTATACTTAAGAAATAAAAATTATTTAATCTATTTGGCTTTACAAAACTCAGTTTATCTTAAATAAAAACATGAATTGCAAAATATTTAAAAAAAAAAGAAGGTTATGAAAAAATAAGACAAAATGGAAAATTCTGAGTGGCTCAATTAACAATACTTATTAGTTTTCAAAACATAATCTAAATCTAAAACATAGTTAAATGTAAGTGTAAAAAATGAATGGAAAATAACATTTTAAGTATCTATGTAAATATTATTTCCCTGGTATGCTATGCATATTTAGTAATATTTTTATTATTAAAACAATGTTTGTATTAGAATCACCAGCCAAAAATAGTGGAAACCAAAAGCATAATATGGGCTACTAACTTTTCGACAAATGAATTAAAAATATTTTTCGAATTGCAAATTAATATTAATCATAATTTATGTTAATTCATAATTTATATTTTAAAAATATTTTTCTGCAAAATACTTCGAACTATTTATACAGTAAAATGACTTTCTGTGCATTAAATAAAGGTTCAGATAAATCGCAAATCTGATAACATATATTTACTTTATTTAGAAATAATTTTTAAAATAAAATACCATGAAATTAGGATAAATAAATTTAAATATCAATGCATTGCATAAATGGAAAATATATATATTTTTTAAATACTTTGACTTGAAAAATAAAACAACTTCAAAAATAAATTAAGTTTTAGACAGAAGAAGGAAAAGAATTATTTCCAAAAATATTACTTTTGCTACATTTAACTCATGGAGTTAAAGGAGTCATGGATTCATGGACTCTTCAATATTTGCAATGGCAAAATTATACCTAGTTTACTCTGATATCCCAATACTTTATTTCACATTCCATAGAACTTATTTTCGTGGGTATATGTGCAACGTATTGCTTTTACTTATTTTATTCTTTTCTTATAAACATTCGATATTCTCATAGCTACATCAAAATTTTGAAATATTGATGCAAGGCTTAGTTAAGTTTCAGCATTTTTTAATAATTAATTTAACTCACATAGCATTGGAAATTTGGATATTATTAAAAAGAAAAGTATATTATTTTGCAACAAACTTCATTCTGTAAAGAGTATTATAATAGATGCTTGTTTTTAATATAATTAATATTATAAATTTTATTTTTGTAAATTTTGCAAATTTAACGTTTCTTTCTATAAACAAACTGCCTTTTAAATTATTTCCTATAATCTTTTATCGAAGAAAATTTAAGTCATTTAGATTTCAAATATCTATATTTAATCGATGAATTAGCTCTTCAAAAGGTTTCCATTATCAAATGTGCAAATAGATTTTGTTCAAAAATGTTGAATTTGAATAACTAAATCCTTTGAGTCAATAAAAATTGCTGACGAAAGAAAAATGTAATCCTCATTGTAGAGACATTTACCTTGATGAACTCTGCATTTTTAAAATAAAGAAAATTCACTATTTCTATTTCAATTTGAACTAGATTTAATGTGCAATATTTCAGCTACTTAAAGTAATTATATTATACTACTACTTCTTTCTTGGTATTTTAATTGTGTGAATTATTAATTTTTAAAAATATAAAAAATAATGCACTAATATTTTAAAAATTATTAAATATAAAACTAGCATTTTTGAATGATAAGATCATAATTATTGTGAATTTACGCATGTAATGCATGCAAGTAAAAGAAATATGTAAAAATGTTTACTATTTTATGGATATTTATTAGGGGGTAGCCGCAATCTGAGAAATATTGTCCCAATAGCTCGGGCAGGAGAATGGATTAAGGTTTGGACCCCTTAAAGTAATTTTTTTGCATATTCGAGAATTTTTTAAGTGAGTTAAAAAGTTTTTGCACAGTTACAAAATTCGTTTATCTAAAGATAATTCCATGATCAAGTCACTAACAAGTCTGGATGGTTCATTTACTTGTTTGCTCACTGTACTTAAAATTTTTACCCTGAAACCGTCACACAATAATCTGTTACTGTGTTATTTTAAACACATTTATTAGATTTTTCAATTTAAAAGATAGAATCTGAAATAAACGTTTGGTTCTTCTCTTTTGCAACACTTAAGGAATAGAACAATAGCGGATTTGGAACCAAATGTTTTATATACTTTTGGCAATTAACATTAAACGAAGCTGAATCTATTTCATTTTAACTCAAAAGAGTTATAAAAATAATATTTTCGTGTTGAATATTCATCGAACTGCTTACTTGAATAAAAAAGAGTACTAGAGAAGGTGTTAACAATGCCGAAGAAAGAGAAATAATTAAAACTTTATTATTCGTTTCTCTAGCATCATTATTTTCCTTTCTGTATACTTAGCAATCTACAGCTGCACTGTGCAAACAGAATCATTATCATTACTTACATAAAGAGGAACATGTTGCAGAAAGTAATTAAGGGAGAGCTTCGCAGGGAGCAAAAATTTTGTTCGTTAAAAGGAATCAATTGAAAGGACAAGACAAGTAACTCGATCATCTCTAAGCAAATAATAAGGATCTTGATAATAGAGTACGATTTAGGCATTGGAATAATGAATTTGTGTCTGCATCTCATTAATTTTTCTACGAAAAATATTTTTTTATGAATACATCTTGTCAATATATGTATTTCTGCAGAGATTCACTTTTTTTATTCCACTCATTTCTCGTTAACGATTTAAACGGTATCGTTATTTTCATGTTCCCGTTCTTAATATTTCCAAAAGATAATTTATAAGTATATACTGAAAATGTTAACTGATTTTTCTGGAGTAATTTATATGTAATGAGTTTGAAATGTAGATACTGATCATTAATTAATAGTTAGATTTTAAATCAAATGATGGATTTAACAAAATCGCTTTAAAAGGAAAATTCTAAATGACAAACTATTTGAACATTCCAGGAAGATGTTAGTGTCCGTAGGATGCATTTAAGCTTTCGTCCCTTATTGTGCTCTTGGTTTATAGTAACAAGGTCCCCGAAAATAAATGCAGGTTTTTTTGCTCCCAATAAAATTAATATAAGGACTTCAGGAAGTAATTCTTGAGTGGAAATTTAGTGAAGAATGAAAAGTTTAACATTTAATTTCTCTGTATCTGCATGTTCTATGATTAAAGTCTTTAACATGATGTTCTCTAATTCATGTTTTGTATAAAATGTCCCACCTTCGAAGCATCAACGAAGATAATATCTCCAACTTCTGGAAAAGAGAAAGAGGATAAGAACAAATAAGTATATCTCTTCAGAATATCTTATACGCGTAGGTGGAATATTTCATAATGTTTAATATCAATTAATCGCATGATAAAATAATAAATCATAAGGTAAATCTATTTAATTATAAAACATTTCTGAGAAAAAACTCTCAACTTCAGTTTTCAGATAATGATCTTTAATATTTAGATGATTAATTAATTATTACATATATGGGGGAAAGTAGGGTAAGACAAGGTAGTGTGGTGAGACTGGGTACCTCGATAGTGTGGAAATTAGTTCTGTTTTCTAACTACTAAGAACCTACTATATTCTTGAGCTGATTAATTCACGGCTTCTGTGTAGGTGTGTTTCTTTTGCTGTCTCAAGTTTTTAACCTAGAATTATTTATTGGTTGTTACAGTTATAAAAATTATGTTCAATTCAGCTCATTATACGTTCACTGAAGAGTCATATTCTAACAAACAATAAGTATTTCTTTCGATATTGTCACTGTTCTGTTTCGTTTCAATAAATCTCTGCCCTCAGGGCAAGATCGATTACGACTTGGTTTTTCCCCTGCCCTTGACGTGTCTATGCAAAACCCTCAAAATCTGCATCGAAGATATATATGTATATACACAGAAGAGCCATTACATTATGATCACCCTCCATCTATAACAATGGGCTCGCCCAGGTTTTCATGGTTTCCCGCCCAGGAACAATGTTTTTATGGGGCACGTTATGACCCATAATCCTCATAGAACAATCCCTGACGTCTGTAAGCAACTTGAACATAGTTGCAGACCAAGTTTACCCATTCATGGCAACAGTTTTTCCTGCGGGGGAAGGTGCTTACCAACAGGATAATGCACCATGTCATAAGGGTCGAATCATCATGGATTGGATCGAGGAACATTCCAGTGATTTTCAAGTCATGTCTTGGCCCCCAAATCCACCTGACCTTAATCCAATAGAGCATTTGTGGTCCTACTTGGAAAACCAAATTCGTGCTGCCATGGCGGATGCTGGCAGTTTTGAGAGCTAAAGGTGGTCCTAGATGTTATATATATATATATATATATATAATTTTATATTACTTGTGAAAGTACCTAAAACAAAATTAAATATTTTTAAAACAATTCTTTAACCTGAATTTAATCGTTAATGCGAATACGTATTAGCTGATTACTTTGACTCTACCAACTATATATTAATTATCCGCTTTATTAAGATCGACGACTTATTTTAGAAGTATTTAAAAGTAGACAATTCTGGAAAAGTTCATTTAATTAAAATTTTTAAAATTCGAAAGCTTATTATTCTTAAAAATTTCTGAGCACTGCAAAAACAAGTGCATTTTATCACAAAAGCATTTTACTGATACCTTTTCAAAACTCTATTTAAGTATAACAGATGATAAAATTAAGTTTTAAGTAGGAGAAATAATTCAATTCGTATGCTCTAAAATCCACTGTTTTAATTTCCGGAACATCGAAGCGAAGTGAACAATAAAGTCAAAGTACAATCCCTTAGCTCGACTAAGAGCCAATAAAAAGTTAAATTGTGCCTCTCTCCATGGAAAAATTTATCCCCATTAAGCGCACCATTCATAATTTCACGCATGATTAAAGAGGTCTTAAAATTAATCTTGTTTGGTTTTGAGATTCAGTAACTTTCGTCAAGGTATTTATGCGTTAATAAACGAACAATTGCCTGGTAAGGATATTTAGAACATAAAAATAAATATTTTGCTATTTTTTATACAAATATATAAGCAGAAGTGACATATACTCTGCCTTAAAAAATTTTCAATATGATATATTTCAGACTCTTCATATTTATATTTAAAATGAAGAGATATTTCTTTTCTATGCTTATTAAACTTAAAACAAAGAGGTTTTTTAGATTAGACTGATGCTTTACAAAAAATTATAAGCAGTTATGCAGTTGTGAAAAAAAATGTAGTCAGAGAAACAGTTATGAGTAAAAAAAGTTCTTTCAGTGTAAATGTAATGTATAATTATTGCTCCAAGAATTTCTGGTTTGGTTCAACTATATCACTACAGATGACGCTGCTGGTTTTTTAGATCGCACTTTAACTATTTACTTTCGAGAAATTTTATGAACATTTGTTGCGGTCGATGGTTTATTATATAAAAATATCGTAATGTAATTTTTAATTCATTAAATAATTTAAAAATGCGTAAGATCATTTTAATCATGAAAGCAGCGTGATCAGTCTGAAGTATTCTGGAAGAAAACAATTTTGCTCGCAATTTTCGATTTACTATTTGAGTCGATTCCATACTTCATTTAATTACTTTAAAATTAGAAGTTTTCAAATCTTTAGAAAATATTTATTGTATATGTATGCTGTAATAAAAAATGAATTTAAGTCTCTTGTTTCTTGAATATTTCACGCTTTATGCCTGTCAAAACAGTAATATTATAAATGTCTACCGAGTAAGACTTGTGAATTGCTTACAAGACAGCTAAGAATTTATATGAAACATTTTTACCATGAGAATAAAACTGCTTTCATTATTAAATTCTAAAATGTCTTAAAATGCACTCGAAAATATCAAAACATTTGAAAAACTGACACACGCTTACACAGACATAAACACTTATGTAACCTAGTGCCAAGGTACGTAACTCAAAAGAATTCTTTACTATTCTTTATAGTACAGAATTATTTCAAGTGGTGCTGTTCATTCTTTCATAATTGATAAATCATTATTTATAAAAGTTTCTGTAAAAACCTATAACATTATTGTAGATATCAGAACATTTAAATCCCTCTACGGTGGCGCTGATTGCCATTGCTAATATTTTAATGGTAGTTGAAGTATCATCATTGACTTTTGGCAGTTACATATACATCTTAATTTGGATGTAATAAATTGATAATTATCTTAAGGAGATGAATAAAATCGTTTAAGTATAAAGTTGATTTATTAAGCAAATATTAGTGCGCTGCTACAATTGGCATTACGTAGTTCTTAGCCCTTAAAATATATTTAATTACTTAAACTTACTTTTTCTAAGCATTCTTAATTGCATTATATTTAAATTAAATCAATTAGTTAATCTTTATAAAATCGAACATAAAATATTTTATTTTCTTATCGATCAATGTAATGGTTAACTTTTTATTTCAATACTGATGTAGACTCATTAATTCACTGCCGCGCCTAATCGAAAACAAAAATCTATTTATAGCTCTTTATTGTTAATTTCTTACCACAAATATGTTTCAGTTACATCGTTATAATAATTCTCACAGTCTTGTTGGCGATTCGCGATCGCCAAAGTATTTTCAAACCTAATATTGATTATGGGGGTTAGCTTTCTTTGGCTATGTTATATTTGGATAATTCGCCAATCTTGTATCTCTTCTCCATGCTCTTTTTATCCGTTAGGAACAAATTTATTCATTTTCACTTTCAAATTTGTGGCGGCAGGGGGTGCTCTTTTGGGCCTCCCAGTTCCAACCGTTAAAAAATATCTTTTTCATGCTAACAAAACTTCTCGATGTAGAGAATGTTATATTGGTCCCTTTAAGGGATTCCCTTTTTTTATGGTATGTATATTTTAAATATAGCCATTTTGAATATAATAATTCTTACTTAATAAATCAAATTTTTACTTAAATGGTTTTAATAATATTTTTAGACATATTTCAACCAACACTATGATATTAATAATGGCGATCCCCGTCTTCATAATTGGTATATTAAAAATGGCCATATTTAAAATATAAAAATAATAAAAAAAGGAAATCGCTTAAAGGGATCAAAGATAACATTCCCTACATCGAGAATTTTTTTTGAACGAGAATCATTTAACAGTTGGTACTGGGAGGTCTAGTCGCCACAAATTTGAAATTGTAAATAAATGAATTTGTTCCCAACAGATTGTTAGGAGCACGGGAAAGAGATCCAAGGTTGGCGAATTATCGAACGATAACATAGCCAAAATAAAGCCTACCCCCCCTTTATCAATATTAGGTTTGAAAATACTTTGGCGATAGCGAATGGCCAACAAGACTGTGAGAATTATTATCTGAAACATATTTGTGATAAGAAATTAATAATAAAGAGTTATAAATGGATTTTTTTTCGATTAGACGAGACAGTGAATTAATGAGTCTACATTAGTATTGAAATAAAAAGTTAGCCGTTACATTGATCAATAAGAAAAGTATACAATATTTTATGTTCGCTTTTTGTAAAAATTAACTAATTGATTTAATTTAAATATAATTCGATTAATAATGATTGAAAAATAATAAGTTTAAGTAATTTAAGAAATTTTAAAACTAGGAAATATGTAAAGAATATTATGGCATCACACAATTTTAAACTCAAGCTTATCAAGTAATTATTGTTTAAATAATTTACCAATTTTTAAATGCCCAGAATAATATTGTCAACCTATTATCTCTAATTCTCTGAGAATAGATTTGTTAAAATAGAGAGAAAAAAAACGTTGAAGTCGGTTAGTATTTTGCGTTCAAATAGTTTTTCACTCTAAAATCTTGCAAATCATGCAGGTTTCGATACTTGACATTTTTGATCCTCGTGAAATGTCTTGTATATGTTCTTTATGAAAAAATATTACACTTGTATTTCCATCAAAAAAAGTCCTCCACAAAAGCAAATTTCTCCCAATACTTGATTCAGGAGTAACGTTGTCTTCTGATTGGGCTAAAAATTACAAGACTATAGAGCTGAACATTAGTAGATGTAAGCCCTAAATTTGGTCGGCTGTTCAACGAAGATTATAAAATAAAACTCTTTAACAAGGCTCTTTTAATTACGATTACGCATATGTGTTCGATAAATTCCTTAAAATTGAGCAAAAATCTGAAGAAAAAAAAAACGTTTACTATAGTTGGAATTAAATGATAACTGACTACTAACTATAACTGATTAGTAGTATAACATTATTAAAAAAGGCATTTTTTTCCTTGAAAATATATTCTGAATCAGCCATTTTCAATACCATCTATAATAATAAATTCGAAAATATTGACGAAAATTCAAAAACATCCCTAACAGTTGTATAAACAGTTGAGTACAAGATTGTCAAATTAGTCGCCAAATCATTAAGTTGTGATTAAAAATATAGTACCGAACTAATTTTTCTGCACTGATTATTAGAAAACATGACATTAGGATAATTTATAGAAATGTAAGTTTATATTCACCGACACACAAACAAAAACTTAATAATAAGAAAGCGCCAATAGCAGCGTAATATGACATTACCAGTCATGGGTTCCTGTGCTATTCTTAATACTTTTGACATGCCCTATGCCTTACCTCCTCTAGCAGATTTTCTATCTTGCTCAGACTCGCCATATAACTAACATATGTATTTTTTAAAATCTTCTCTGAATTTAATGTATGAACATGGAATGTGTTATACAACATTCGTTTACGAAATTATTTATTGTTAAATGGAATTCTATTACTCTTTTAACATCCTAACACTCTCTTTCAAAATTAAATTTATATTTAATTTTTATGAAATCAAAATAGACTCAATATTTTTACACTTAACCATTAAAATATATGCATTTTTTGCGTAAAAATTAAAAGTTTAAACTTTTGCATCTCTGTTACTGCCAACCTGTACAAGCGAAATATATGAATGCATTAAATCACGTGTTCATGAAGCACAAGGAAAAATATTATAAAAATAAAAGCCATTTATAAAATGATGTGGGTAACTTGAACTCATAAACTTATCTTCTTCAATGCCGGTGGCATTTTCAGTTCAGAATTAATCACCCTGTTAATGTTTCTTACATGATGACACAAAAACACGTTTAGATTAAGTAGTTTTACGTTTATTGTTTTAAAATCTGTGTTGTTTTCATTACTGACTACATTATACTTATAATTTATACGAATCATAGCATATTGGAGTCAACTAGAGGGAAAAAAATGTAGAGTATCTCTATGGAAAAAGATAAAGTAATTGTGAGCTGTTCCTAAAATCAATTTAATTCTAATTTTAAAAATTCAATAAAAAATTTTATGATATAAAATTATTCTATAAAATAAATTTTAAATTTAAACTAAAAATAAAAAAAATGCAATTAAAAGGAAACGATATTTGAAATTGTTTTTACTGAGATAATTACATTGTTTCTAAGCGTATGTATATGCTAAGGATAAAAAAAATGTATTGCAAAATGCGTGAGCAAAAAGTGAACCTTTTGGTCTAGTGATCGAATTTTTATGTATTAGGATTCAGAATTAGTAGTTTGAGAGCCCAACTTTAAATGTCTTTAAAAGAGCCGTGGTGGCTGAGAAGATAGATCGTACACCTCCTAATAAGGTGATCCAGAGGTTGATACGAATTCTGCTCCTAGTACGTAACTGCAGTAAAATATCCTCAGTGATAGAGGGGTCATGGGCTCGAATCCTCTTGTCATCGACCTAACCATGAGTGTTTTTTTTTTTGGTTCTCCTTTCCATGTAAAGCAATGCGTGTTAGTTACATCAAAATGTCTTTCATGAAAGCTAGTTTGTTAGAATGCTTGATCGAGAAGTTCCCTTGCCTTCTAAATTCTTTGTCTTCTTCTTGGATTCAAAAGTACAAGGATACGGAGTTGAACATTGATAGTCATGAACTTATAATCGAATTCGAATTTTCAGTCTTTAAAATACGGAAAGATAATTATTTTCTTGGAATTAAACATAAAAAAATGAATGAATTATCAGTTTCTAATGCATAAATTAAATATTTTTTTTTAAATTCTAAAATTTTATTAACCCTTTCGCTCCGGCTGTCACAAATACGTGCCAGCATAAAACCGTATCAATCAGGGTAAAAAGATAAAACTGGAAACCAAAGTAGTTCTTTAGCAGTTTATTTGTGGGCGGGGTTATAATTATTTTATTTATTTAATTCACCATTGCTTTAGTTCAAAATAAAATTATTTAAATATACTTTGAACTAACATTGATTATATATATGATTAAACTAACAATAGTTAAAGTAAAAGCAAAGTAAGTCTGTCAAATTAGCAACGCCTACATTTACGCAAAAGTTTTTTTATTTATTTACATCCTGATTCTGATTTTGTACGAATGCTTTTATGATTCACCCTTCCCCAAAGGGTCAATCCTCGCCAAAATTTATTAAATACCATCAAAAGAACAAAAATATTAAAAAGTATAATTGAATTCCTGCTATATTAAAGGTGTTCAACGTATAAAATGAAGGAATTGTTACAAAATTAGAATATTAATTTGCTTCATAAAACTTTGCAATAAAAAGGACAAATGAGATTAATTTTTAGACTTGCTAAAAATTGCTCTAATATTGTTGATTCAAAACCTAAAAACCATTCTTTCTAGAAAATGTATTTTAATAATTATTTATACCTTAATTATTATTAAGTTTTAAAAATGTCCTTAGTTAGAATCTCACGGTTACTGAAAATTCGCTAATTAAAAAGATTACTCAAACCCCGGATAGAAATGTAAATTTATTTCCGACCTTTTCAGTTAGGCTTTATTTTATTAATTAAAATGGACGTATATAGAGTAGCTTCATTAAATAAAGCTCTGTAAACTGACATATGCCTTAGACCTAATTACTGAAAACCATTTCTTTTGTTTTAAAAAATAAAATTATTTTCCTCTCATTAGCGAAACAGGAACAGTGTCTAGAATTGAAATTGCCTTCTAAGTGGTAAGTTTCGTATAAACTTAATTGTTCTAATGTAGTTCATATTTTCTTGTAGTTTATTACGAAGACCGGAAAATAACGTCGTTTCCGAACATTTCAATATCCGTTTGCCATTTATGAGCTCATTGTGAACTTTAAAGTCTTTGTAAAGACATTATAAGGCTAGAGTGGCTTGTTTTTGCTCATAAAAAATAATCTTATTCATTTTTTGTAATTTGAAGTAAAAGTGTCAGCCATATACAAAAGAAAGTTCACATCATGCATTGTATGCATTTTGAGTTTCTTAAGTGTAATAAAGTAACATTTGTCAGCAAAAACATCTGCAATGCTCTTTCAAGTGCATTGTACTTGGCAGATGTCAAATGGGGTAGTTTGGTATCCTCTACTCTAATCACTGAGAAAAACCAAACTGTGAAAAAAATGGTGAATTGGGGTGGGAAGTATTGTCTCATACAACATACTCACCCTATATTGCACCCTCTAATTTCTTCAAAGGTGTACAATATATAAAAATTGGATGATATTCAAAATAATATCTCCAGATATCTTTCAATTCCAATTTTCGGAGATCAATTCCAATCGGAATTTAGCATTCAGGCTTTGCAAATTTGGTAAAAGGTTGTTAACAACATAGTTGATCACTTGATTGGTTGAAAACAAAACCCTTGTTAAAAAAATTTCTAGTTGGATTTGTTGTAAAACACGATTAATGTTTCCAGTCTCTGTAAACATCTTGAAATAGTATCTATGCAAATATACGTAAAACCGCTCAAGCATATTTGATAGTAAAGAATCTAAAAATAATTTAATAATTAATAATACTTTAAATTAAATGAAATATACATTTATAGAATATATCTATAAATTATAATACATTTTCATCAGTAATTATTTTTTTTCAGTTTGAAAATGAAATATAAACAAAAGAAGTTAGTTTTTAGACTTTAAATAGTTAAAAATGAATAATTTTATTGATTTCGAAATTTTGATGCATTTATGCAGTTTAAATCGGTATAACTTTTAATATTTATGCTAATATTAGAAAAACTCTTTGCCAATTTGGATATAATTTTTTTCTTAAAATGTTCATTACATAAGACAGGTTAGAATAACGTTAAAATTAAATTATAATAATAATAATGTGAAATAAATAGTTTTTTGTGTTAGTTAGATTAGTTAGTAAGTTTAATGGCAGTGACGATTTTATGTTTAAAAATATTACTAAGTTGTATACTAAATGATACCATCAATTATATTAATATACGTGTCCAATACTGATCTAATAAGGACATGTGTTAAAGATGCATTATCGTGAGATGTAGGAGTAAAAACAAAAATATATGTTTATTATAATTTTTTAGAGATCATTGATAAGTGGTTTCATCAAATTTAAATGTCATTGTAGTTAAGTGTTTAAAGTATATAATTAACATATCTTGATTATCAAACAGTTATATTTTTTAATTATAAATAGTTGCTAATTATTAATTATAATCAAATTTTAATTTCTATGAATTATCAATTACATTATTCCTTACGTATTATAATTAATTATTATTATTGTTTTTAATTAATTATTATTTTTATTAATGAGCATAATTAATAATAATTATAATACTTAATAACTAATACTTATCAATTGCTAATTATTAATTATTTATTATAATTAATAATTAATTAAAGTATATAATTAACATATTTATTTATTACTAGCCGCAAAGGCGGCCAGCTGTCCGCCACGCTAAAGGTTTCCACAAATAAAGTTTTTTAAAACATAGCAGGAAATCTGAAGATTAGTGGACAATTAAAGTGTTTCTGTCCTGCAATTTTGTCTTCATATCCAGTTCTGCTGCAGATGTGTTATAGCTCTTGAGGATGTTTGAAGATGTAACTTTGCTATGGTAACCTAACCTATAATATAACTATCAGGTGGAGACTTGTTTTTTTTTTCTTAAAAAAAGGCCTCAGAAATTGTAAAAGCATACAAAAGTTGCTTTAAATACATGAAAAGAACACGAAAACGAATTAATTTTTTATGGTATCTATTTCTCTATAATTTTTTTATGGTATCAATTTCTATTTCTATATCGCTACAAAAATTAACGTCGGGTAGACTATATTTGAGGGTGCCCCTTGATTCTCGCCAAGTTGTGATCGCCAAGCTGGGTGATGTTGAAACCCAATCGTGATTCTCAACGGTTTAGATTTTAGCGTTATTAATGTTCAACGGTATACGTAATTTCAGAGGTCCATTAGTTCTTCGTTAGATACCGGCTGGTAAGGTTACTTTTACTTCTGGTCAATAAGATCGAAGGTATGTGGGCAGTCATAAAAAGGGACTTTATAAGAAAATGTCATCACCAGTTCGGTACCACAAACGCCATTTTCGATTCATATTTCGCCGAATTTATGTGACGATGGAGGTACACAGATTCTATTCACGATAAATTTAGACAGTACGTATCTAACTGTTATTAGATAATTCTGTGCACCTAAATCTGAGAATATTCAAGCTTAATGAAGAAGTGAGTTGTTGTTTTTTTCCTTTTCTTTCTGCACCTACTCCATTAATTTTTGCTTCGATTCAAAATCCTTTTTATTGGATTCATTAATTTTGCTTATATTGGGTTCATTGCAAGCTTTATCCGATGCTTTGTTGAAATTTTCCAATGTTTTTTGAAATATCATTATGATTTGGCCGTTATTTCTGTTACCACGGTGTTCCGCGCAAACAGGAATAGCGCCAAACATAAGTCACCAATTTCGCCAAGGGGCATCCTGAAGTATAATTTTCCCTTATCGTCTTCGCTTAAGAAAAAAAAAAGAGCGTGGAAAGAAGAAGAAAAACTTATTATAACAATTATGAACAGCGATAAATATATCAAAGCGTAGCGTTCTATTTACGTATCTAATATGTTGCCACATTTTTAGTACAAAAGTTAAAGTTTTATCCACTTTGATAAATGTAAACTAATGCGAACCTTACAATTAAATTATTAATTCCTTCGTATATTATTGGTTTAAGTTGTCGAAAATTAATGTTTCATTTGTAAGGTTCGCATTAGCATACATTTATAAGAGATATGCATTTTTTAATAGTTTTTTGAATATGGCTCTTTGAAGACGAAAAAGCATAGATTTTCTTACAAAATGACTGATAACTAAAAAACTAATCCAAATTTTTGAAAAAGAAAAAAAAAACTTCTTCATTATGTCAAAACACAATTATGTGCCGAGTTTCGTGCCTGGGCGAGGCTTCTGGGGCGATATATTGTGATTACAGACACACACACACACACACACACACAGCCGCTTTTATTATTATGTATAGATTAATATAAATTATTTATAATAATGAATTATAATTAAATGACATAATTTTAGTTTATTTACTTAAATTTCGTAATATTTATTATTAACTGTTAATTATAACTACGTATTAATAAGCGCCTATTAATAATTAATTATATTATCATACATAATTATAACTTGATATGTATACATTTGATTTGAATGCATTCAAAATATTACGTTACCTTTTCAGACTTGAAGTAAACTTTCTGAACACTACAAGTTACTATTTACAATCTGATTATCATCATTAATTTATCACCAAAATAAAAAAATAAAAAATTTAAGAAAAATCTGGCTATGAAACATACATATCTGATTTATTTAAAAGCATGACTTACATTTTAAATCGTTCGTCTTTTATTGTTTTTCGCTTACCGAAACATTTGCATAGTTTTTCATTGTCACTGTACCTAATTTTACCCTACTGCAAGAAATGTGTTTTAACATCTATCTAATTTATGTGAAATCAGACGTGAAAAAAAAAGTTTAAATCATCAGTCACCCAAAACGATAAGATTTGTCTAAGTCATTTTCTTGTTTAGACATAACTTAACGATGTGAATAGATAAAAGCTTTTGTTGACAGTTCTTTTAGAAAAATATGTGACGTTTAATGTGTTTTAGTTATAAGAATTGTAATAGCACAGTAAAATGATAAAATCTACCCTAACTTCTCCTATAAAACCTTTGTGTGCGATAAAATTTAAAAAAATGAATAATTTTAGCTGTGCAATTTCAAAATTTCGTGAACTTAAGGTAATTTATCAGTCTCTAAGTTCAGTAAAAAAATGTTAACGCTAGGTATAATTTTTGAAACCAATTTTCATATAAAAAGAAATCCGAACTTCGCTACCATTTGAGATGAGAAATTATTAAAAAAATGTAAAGATTTATTAATTTTTTTAAAATTTCTCATAAGCTTTCCCAATTTAATTTTGCTTCTCCGGATTTATTTTGAAACGAAAGGCAACAAAAAATAAAGTATTGTTAGATACCTTGAAGATTTTATTAAAAAAAGTTACTTTCTTAAAAAAACAATAATAATAAAAAGGAAAGCAAACAAAACAAATATATTTTCTTAAAAGAAGTCGTCATAATATATATCTAGATTGAAAAGAATCACGAGAAAGAAAATGAAATTTCATTTTTAATGTTCTTGGCTTAAAAAAGTCACGAAAATTTAAGTCGTAGGATTGAAAGCTTTCCGAAAAAGGAACCTAAAAAATAAAGGTTTTTACGTATGGTTTATTTTAAATGCTTTTTCTTTGGAAAATTTTAGAAGCCAAAAACTGTTTATTTTCATAGAAATAATGATGCTCTAAGCTTATAATAAGAAAAGTAAATTTCTATATTTATTATTTTTTAATTAAAAAAGTTTAATTGCAATAATTATTAAAGTTAAATTCATTAATAATTGTAAAAAAATTCTGAATACGTCCATTAAACGAGATAATTATTTTTAAAGTGCACAAGCATTTTATTTTTATTTTTGCAGTGCTGAGCCTTATTTATCTTTTAGTTTATTTTTTATTCTTGAACTTTATTATTTCCAATAAACTTATTTATATTTAATACTCATGATCAATATCATTGGTTTAAAACTAGTGGTTGTCATAGCAGGTCATAGTTAAAAGAAAATTGAATAGAATTTATATTTATCATATTGAAAATGTAAAGAGCTTGAATATCAAATTTTAAGGAAATATTGTTTTGAAATGGTAGGAAGTACCATTCATTGTTTTTTCATATTTATGGCAAATTTTAAAACACTAACGCGTGTACCAGTTTTACAATCATATATATTAACGCAAAAACCCTTTAATTTCTCAATGATAATGATATCAGAAAGTTCTATACACTAATACATTTCAAATTTTTTCGGAATATATTTCCTAGTTGCAGTGAACTAGGGTTTCAAAATGAACTTATTTTTTAAAAAAGAAATGTCTACAACGCTTGGAAACAATATCAATTAATTATCTGTTCAGGTCTCTTATGTGTTGGGAATAACTTAACTGTATACAAAAATGTTTCAAGTCATTTTACACCAAGTTTAATGAATCACAAATAAATATTTAATGTGTAACATTTTTCTATTAGTAAAAAAATTGGTTGTTTTTAAGGAAACTACATGGCATTTACGAAGAATTAAAAAAAAACAATTGATAAATCTGATATTTTATATTCCACACTCTAAATTTAAAAAAAAAAGTAGTTAGCTGTTAAGATAAGAAAATTTGTTTTAATCTTCGACAGAAACTTTATGGTCTCTGAATGCTGGACATTTTAAGCACTTTAAATTACGTATACATCAATGGTAAAAAATATCTTAACCTTTTGGCTACGGGAAATGTATGATAACTGTGTTGTGGTGTTACTTATGCTACTTGCCAGCATCAGAAAGCCTGCTTAAAAAGCAAGCGAATTTTTAATGCAGAGGTGAGCTTCTTGTTTTTCCTGTGGCGCCATCTATAGCCAAGAATACGACTTTTAGCCGCACAAACATCACAGCCAGTTTTTTAGGGAGGGCTCAATCATATCCCATTCATTCATGCACATATCGTAATTTTGATCTGAATCAGAGAACTATCAATCTCAAATTCAGTACCTCCATAGGTATTGATTTGATATGGGAACTTGGAGTACTTCATGACCCAGACAGGTTTAACGAGTACCAGTTTTTATTTAATACACGTGGATTCTTCGGCCGGTTGGATTCGAGCTCCCGTTCTCACGAAAACGAATCCAACATCCTAGAAACAAGGCCCTCAAGGTGTCTCATAATAACTGTACAAGCAAAATTTCTAGACACATGGCAAGTGTAATTTACCTAAATGCTCATTGGATTTCCACTAAAAGCGCTGAATTTAATGATAATCTACTTTTCCCACGTATCCTGGAGGTCACATCCCATTTACCAATCATGATGCTCAGACCTCGCATAAGAACTATAAAAAGCCACTCCTCTACCCACTCAGAAGTGTAATTTATCACTGCAATCGATTTATTCCCACTACTGATATTAAAAAATTCCATACGCGACTGATTATTATATAATTTACTCTACCCTCACAAAAATTGTAGGTGTTTTTGAGGTTGTTTTAGGCTTATTTGAAGTTTACTTTAAAAACACCCTTAAAAAATCAGTCTCCCAAGGCTAATAATCGAAAAGCATGATGTTTTTATGAAGCTAATAGAAATCTACCTTAGAGCAATCAGTTTAGAGAAGTTATTTTTTCTACACTTCAAGCAAATAAGCATATTTGAGGTATGATTAATTTCCCAGATACTAACTCAAAGTATTGCTGAGAAATATATCAGGGGTAGATGAGGTTGAAATTGAGGTTTATTGATGTGGTTATTTTTGGTACAAAACATAACCTCATTTTCTACCTTTGGTGTATATTTTTTTACCCCTTTCAACCTCAAAAACACTTCCATTTTGTAAAGTTGGACCTGTTTTTTTCCTCTAACCTCCCAAGATCCTTGAGATATTTTGTTAGAGACGTGAAATACAGTGCCATACTTTTACCAGATCATCACCATACCTATTATCTTACTAGATCTGGGCTTCTTAAATGTTTTGGAATGAATACCATATTATATTTAAGAACATTGCGGGGGACTCCATATGCATTACGTAAAAAAGCTGTCAGTTTCTTTACTCGCAATATACTACATTGGTCATTAGCTTTAACTTTTAATTTTAAGACATAGAGCAATGTGAAAATTTTAAGTAAGTCACAAGCTAAAAAATAAAATACAATAAAAAATGCGTCGGAATGTTTTCGTTTTTTCTTTATTCATATAGTCCTATCTTAATCTATTTTCCGATACAGTATATAAAAATTAATTATAATAAATTAAGGAAGAATCGTAATTGCTAACGATTTTGGTGATCCCTGGTACAGGTCTTGCAATATTTGTCAGGATAGGGAGCCACGGCTTAAGAAATTCTATATGATTTAATGAAAATGATATTAATTATTTACGTGTCATAGTGGTCAAATTCATTTCATTCAATTCAATCTCGTGCAACTACTATACCAGGCGAATCTTCCCTAAAATTGCGCCTGTGATCGGCTGATTTTCTCTGCAGCTAATAAAAAATTCTATATAAGTATAGCCTTCACTTAAGGCTCATTATATCCATAATACCTCCTTAATATCTCCATTGTAAAATATTCTGTAACAGTTATGGAATTTTATATTATATATATATATCCTCCTATTTGCATGTTATATTTAAATCTACTGGGCTGGGATAGTCTGTTTGGTAGGGCATAAGATCCATGTCCAATAAGTCGTGAGTTCGAAATGAGTACAAAATGGTGACTGGTATACACTAAATCGGTCGGGGACACAAAGTCCTCGTTCCCGTAACAAATCAGTACCTCTGGGGGTACTGGATCGAAGATAGATCATGCTGTGGTTCAGGTCAAAAGTATTATCTGCGGATGGATGGATAGTGTGTGGATGTGTCTTTCCTGTAAAATAGGCTGAGAAGTATGTATTTGGTGGAAGTTGAATTATTGGCCGTAGTTAGCGCTACTGGAAAAGAAGAAGCACACCCCTCTGCTTTAAATGATTTAAAAAAAATTGCCTTCAAAGTGTGACTGCAGATAGAATAGCATAAACAAGACTAATATAAAAGTGGAAAGGTGATATTTATATTTTCATTTAAACTTCATTTCACGTACGATAAACCCATCGATTCCAAATCTGCATACTTTTCCGTTTCATACAAAACTCTATGTTAGCAGAATAGTTTAAAATATGCAGTTTTTGGGGCAATAATTTTTAAATTAAGCTAAATTTGTTTTTGCACTTAAAAACCATTTAAATTTTATTAAATGTAATTTTATTAAATCTGAAAAATTCTTTTGTTTCCATACAATAGTTAACTTCAATTAAAGTCTATATTTACTTTTAACCATTTGTCAATCAGTATTCCAAATTTAAATTATCTGATCAGTTGTATAGTTTTCAAAGCTTTCATATTAAATGAGGTCAAGTTTTTAATATCTAAGAAAATGTAGTTTTAATAATACCTATTAATAATTCCTTAAGAGGGATTAATGTGGCATAGTTTGGAGATTATAGCTGAATCAGCTTTTACCCTCATGACAATTAATTTTGATAACGAGGCCAAGCCGTAATTGTCATTTCAGTTAAACACACAGACCTTTTCCCTAAATTTAATATTCCATATTTTAGAGAACGACTGATATTAAACAAATAATGTAAAATGTGCATTTCTACTAAGCACAGAATTGAGTGATATTTTTCAAAACATTTTGTTATCTGGATCTAAGAATGAAGTTTATATTTATAAGCATGTGCATCTATTAGTTTAAGTTGCATGTATTAGGCTAAGTTTCATACGTTTTTTTATGCCAATGTTTCGATGCATAAATTTTAACAATAAATTTGAGAAACATTTAGTTAGAATTTTTTACATTTTAAACAATAAAGATATTTCATCATTTCAACTTTGACATGATCAACATTGATTATGTAAAAGTTATAAAAAATCACAAAATTTAAAGAAAAAATCTTAAATTAACCCAAACGACTTAATATGTGTGCTTTATCGGATAATTAGCAGTGCCCTTTGCACCTTTTACGTATCTCAGAAAAACAAACAATTATTGATACACGTCACATGAAAAAAAAATCTTCCTGTTTAGGAAATATTAACATATCAACAAATTGTAAAAATGGCTAACAGTAAACAATGATTTTTTGTGACATTTTATCGTTATGTAAAAAAATTGGGTAGATTTCCGTGTCATGATCTGTGGCATAATAATCGCCAAGTCTTGGGAACTTCCAGGCAGTGGCCCGGGATGAAACTGAAAAAAACATCACAGAAAGGGACCAACTGGAAAGGTATAACTCGTAACCACCCCCGAGAAAACATCTACATGTCTTTTTTTTTAAAAAAATTGCAAGTTTAAAATCTATTTGGCACCTTGGCGATTGTAGTTGGTGCGACATATCACGACACGTAAATATCCCCAAAAAATTTGAAAGTATAGTATAAGCAAACTTACTTTAATTACAAATTTATTTAACATTAATGGTTACGTATCACCATTTTGTTATGCTAAACCAACAATTTTCTTTATTTATTTTTACGATCTGAACGATGTAATTCTTGACTTTGAATTTATCTGCTAGATGGCATCATAAGCTACATTTGTAATTAATTTTTAGATATTCTCCTTAATACTATTTTTTATGAGTGATTGGGTTACAGTATCAATAAATCATCTTAAGGACTCTTTTAATCAGAGTCCAACTGATATATGGGAAAAGTACAAAAACAGTATTTTCTGTTGCGTGTTAAACTGTTCAATCTCCAGCTTTTGGATGTGAGTCAACTAAACTTGTTCATAGACTTGTTCATAGATGGGGTTACAGTATCAATAAATCATCTTAATGACTCTTTTAATCAGAGTTCAACAGATACATGGGAAAAGTACGAAAACAATATTTTCTGCTGCGTGTTAAACTTTTCAATCTGCAGCTTTTGAATGTGAGTCAACTAAACTTGTTCATAGACTGCAAAAGATTGTTGCTGTATGAAGGTTATTTCGAGAAAATCCTTTTATGGCTCTTTTTCGATTTTTATATCTGTTGCGAGCTTGAAACTGTTACTAATGACTCTTGGTCAAGTAGTCACTATCATAATACTTATAATATCATATACTTAGACTATCATAAGACAGCGATATCTACGCTTACTTTGAAAATGGCGCAAAACGTCAATATGAAGAAAGGCCAAAGTTCTACGAAAAAAAAGCGACTGTGGTCTAAATTTTTAATACTCAAAAATTTACTCCAATGTTGCATTTATTGGGCTCATAAAAATTGCGCAAATTGAGAAAAAGGCAGTGATTTTGATAATTTAAATCTAAGTGGAAAAATGTCGCCAAAATGGCGATTTTTGATAAAGTTTAATGACTTTTAAAATGCTTAAGTTATTTTTGTGTTCTAAAGCCCAGATAATTCGTAAAGGCAAGATTATATATACAGTTTAAAATCACTGCATTACTTCAAGTGTAAGGCATTTAAACTATGACTTTTTAATTTTCCTTGGCGACAGAGCTTCAAAAAACAGCGCTATAATTTCAAGTTAGCAGCATTAACGTGCTTTTCAACTAAACTCGAAACTTAGTGGCAATAAATAAATATTGTGAAGCCGAAGGCGAGATTTGTTATCTTTTATTCTTTGTATCTTTCAATCATTTTTTAAAATGCTTGGTCATGTTTAGAACATGCTGTTAATGACTTTTGAATTTTAATTCGCAAAACTTCATGGATAAGGTCATGTTGCTTGCATTTTAACACGATCTAAGATTGAAAAAAAATGATTCTCAAGTTATATTTTTAACTGAGATTTGTCACAAGATAGAATGAAAAAAGATAAAACTCTCTTTCGACTATGTTGAGTATAATGAGGGAGGCGTTTTCAATTTTCTAAATGTTTAGTTTTACGCTCAATAAAGTAACGATGATCTGCTAACTTATTTTTAAATTTTGATCTATCTAACTAGGATGTTAAGCTCACGTTGAATTTTAACACTAACGATGATTAAAATATGTCAGAAGCAATAGTTCTGCAATTTATTTAAGATTACATTCTGCCTAGTTTAACGAGATGAAAATTCAATTTAGTTATTGATCTCTACTAAATCTCAAACTTTGAGCTGGCTCAGATCCAAGTAAATCTCTATGTCGCCAGTCTGACTAGTTTTTGAGACAAACAGTTTCTATAGAAAACTATCTGTATTCATTGCAGCATTTAAAAATAAATCAGAATGCAATTACAATGAAATATCTAAAAACATTTGACATTTTATTGCAGAACATTAAAAGGAGGCAAACTTTAATAATCTTAGATTATATATAGCGACTTAAAGTTTCAAGATATTTTGTTTAAAGATTAAGTAAAGGAAAATATAAGTATATTGCAGAAATAGTGAAGCGATTTAAACACTAACCTTTAAAATTGACGAATAAATGAAAAAAAAAACTGTTAAAATCTTTCGTAAATATAATTTTAATTTTAGAATAATATCCTTTGATGCTTAGAAAAACATATTTTCATTACTTTAAAATTTAAATGAACTCTAAAGATTCAATATGCATCTTTTATATTGAATTTTCAGTTTTATTACTTCTTCAAAACAAAAACAAAATCTGAGTTACGTACCTGTCCGCAATAACAATATCAAAAACAAATTAGCTAATTCTATTCAGCGTAAGCATAGGAAGGATTAGTAATTATGAAAGAATGAGAAATAATTTTCAGTGTAGTTAATAATGTTTATAATACTTTTAATATTTTTTATAAACAATGAAAAAAAAGGGCCACCTTGAATAATTTTTGATCTAATAGTCAGATCTTCATGCTTTAGGACTCAATCTTAATGGTTCAAGGGTGTGACTTAAAATATGCTAATTAATTAGTGCAAACGATATTTGAAGTTACGAAAATTTTGCCAAATTTATGTAAAGCTGCTTCCAAGCAATCATTATCCACGAAATAATAATGCACTTGATGCTATTTCAAAGCAAAAGTTTCCAATAATACTATAATATTTCGTAAAATTTTTCTAAATTGACTTTAAAATAAGCATGCTTTACAGAATAATATCATAGTTAATACTTCTTTTAATGCTGCGAATTATTGCTGAATTTCGTTAAACCTGTTATGAAACTAGCACTTATACAAAATAATTTAGGCAGACACAGAAATTATTTCCATTACTGTAAAAAAAATTGGTGCTATCTGCATTTAAAATGGCTTTAACATCTTTGAACTAAAATTTAGCTTAAAATTACAATTCAAGATAGACAATTATTGTTTTAATTATATAATATTTACCTTAGTTTTCCTATATTTTGATGCCTCAGTATTGTAAACAAAACACCATGAATAAAATTATTATTTTAAGCCAAGTTTGAAATTATCTGAAAATTACAAATGCATTCTTGAAAAGTAGGAAGTTTCTCTGAACTATAACTTGTTAAGACATTTCATCCTAACCATTTTATTAGAAACCCACTTTCATTTGAATTTGTACTTCTGATATTAGTATTCCAGAATCAAATCTATTGCAGTTCATACCTCAATGTCCTCAACATATTTGGTCCTTTGGGTGGTTTCTACATGGCGAATCCTTCTGATCCCATTTCGAACTTCGAACATTATGATACTTATGTAAATTGTAATTCTGTTCGAGAGACCGCGAGTGGTATTTCTAAGTTTCCATGATAATGTGAAAATGAGGATAGTTATGCTAAACAGGAACTGGAAGTGATGGTTTCACGAATACTTATTTCCAGATGTGGCAGTTGCTGTCGCTTTTATTTAAACAAGTTTTATTTAACCATATGTTGGTTTAAGAAAATTGTTAGAGTTATGCATGAGATTTGCTCACAATTTCCAGTGAACAAACTTAATCTTTATCAATATTATTACATTAAGATATTTGATTAATTATATTTTAAATCTGTATCTCTTTATGAAAGGAAAAGGTCATAAAAGGAAAACTCATTGATGGATTAATATTGTTCTTTACGAAGAATAGCAGCATTATCTCCTCAAAAGTTTTGATTTTTTTTGCAAATAGTGTAATGCAGAATCGAATCTAAGTAAATTTTTAAATTTTTTTTTAATTTCCAATGGCAGTTCATACCTCAATGTCCTCATACCTCATGTCAACAATAACAGCATCCATAAACATCTAAAAAAAGAACACAAACAAAAGATGCTGCAACAGAGTCTATTAATCACGACATGTCTCTAGCTTCTCAATAGCGTTCAGTGATAGAATTCCTGCAAAGTGCAGAGCAGCAGAGAAGATGTGTGGAGTCTATGTCCTCACCAGAACTTTTTAAACACGTTAGAACGCTTTTAAAAAATAATCACTAGCAATTTATTTTTGCAGCAAGCAAAGATTAGATTATGAAATAAGTAAATCAAGATAAGTAGATAATCAATAAATCAAAGAAGATTCATCGAGGATGATTAGATAAATTAATCATTTTCTTGGAATTTACATAGTAAACAGTATATACTCGGAGCGAAGAATTATATACTAGTACACTCTCATTAAAACTGACTCCAACTTAACGCATCTATCGTTAAGTTTTCAAAGATTCTATGTAAAAATAGTTTATTTAAAAATATGTATTACTTTTAAAATGCGATACTTTTAACTTTACTATACAATTGCTTTTAAATTACGAAACCCAAAGCAAGATTTAAAAGAAATCTTTCTTACATGTTTAATAAGATTCAATTATACAATTCATTACGTAATCATTTGCTATAATAATGATAGTTCATATAGTAATATTGATAGTTTGTATAGAGTTAGTAGTAAGAGGGAAATTATATTAATTATCAATAATTAATTCAATTTTAGTAAAACTGTAACTGAAGATCACGAAATTGATATAATAAATAAATAATGAGTTAGTAAATAAATAATGTTATAATTTCAGACTTAATAAAGGAAAACATTTTGCTTATAGGTATTACGATTTTGACTTTCCATACATTTAAGTGTCAAGATTTGTTTAATAAAATTGTCTGCTTAAATAAAAATTAAAATAATTTCAGCTAGTAGATTGATAAAATTATAAATTAAAGCTTGTAAAATGATTGGAAATTAAAAAGAGAATTCATTACATTTCCTTCATTTCTTCAATGTTTTCAAAATTTATTTCAAGTACAGAAATATTATTTTTTTTACATTGATAAAAATTCAGCATAATTGTTTTAACGAGATTAAAATATTTTGGTTAATTTCAAAGTAGCAACTCTCATATTAAATTAAGAAATAATCTCTAAGAAAATTACACTTTTGGCTACAATTAAAATATTTATTTAAATTTTTAAAAAATTATTTAAATAGTGTAAAGATTTGGATTATAAAATCGAATTTTGTAATAAAAAATATGTTGAAAGAAATGTCTCATACAATAAATTGACAGAGTACTGAAACTTAAAAGAAAATTAAGCTCAAAAAAAATTATGCATACATATTAAAGAAAATAATAAAAACAATACCAGATAATACATTCTGCGAAAAACGCGTTTTCAAAAAATTAAGAGTTTATTTTAGAAAATTAATTTTTTTAAATGTTTTGTAGGCTTTTTTTTATCAATGAGTTATTTTTTTTTAAATGTCGTTTTTAAAATTTGTTTTTTTCCCCTCAATATTCTGACATTTAAATTTGCAAGAAAAAGCGGATTCAAGGCATAGTTTATTACGATTATTTTAAATCTTTAAAATATGCTAAAAAATTAAAAGCAATATTGAAATTTATAACTCAAAAAAATTGAGAATAATGTTTTGTAAAACTTTGAGACTTTTTTGTGAAAACATTTGATTTTTTCTCCATATTCTAACATTTAATTTTGTATGGAATAGCAGTCCTTAGAAGTAAAGTCCTTATTTGAAAACATTAAATCTTTTACTATTTAGAAATTAAAGATTAAGTTTGAAGCTCATTTTGCATATAATTTACTTTACACTAATGACAGACTAAACGGATATATAAACTTATAATATTCATTTCTTAATGGTACATGTCAGCTGCAACAGATGTTATGTTTACAGATATAAATCTACCATATGTTTGTAATTTAAAATAATATTCCAAGCAATAACCTATATGCTCGCAACGCTGCGTCATGCAAAATTTGAGATATCTTTACTTGTATGATATCTTTGATCAAATCTGACAAGAGAAAGCATTTCTTTTTCATACAAAAATTCTTCACGTGGAAAGATTTCTTTCAGCAGACAAATACCGTAATATGAATCAAACATTTACACCACATCGCACCTGCGATTGACACAAACAGCCTATCGAAATGAAAAACCAGAATTGTATGGAATAAAAAAGAACAAGAAAAATTTCTATTTCTCAGACGATATTTTTCTTGCTTTCATTTCTAAGAAACAACTGCAATCATTTCAACTAAAAGAGATCCACCTGATAAACTGAAGACCGACATTCAAGGCATTGTTTTTTCTTTTTTTTTCTTCCCTGTTTTTCTTTTCGCGCTTTGCCTTCCCCCTGTTGCAGTTTTCTTTCCACTCTCAGTAAAAAAGGGTGTTCTTTCGTCGAAGCGCTGCCGAACGCCAGAAATGCGTTCGATGTAGCAGAGTGCGCACGCGTGGCCGGAGTTAGGGTAGCCTATCTGCAAAGTGATTCAAGGTATTTCACAGTTAAGATTCTAAGCGACGCGGGGAGATACCTGGATTTTCAACCGAAAAAGTAGACACATCTCCTGTTATTTATTATTTATTGCAACTCTAGTGAATCATTTTTTCACCCTTTTCTAGTGGAAAAGAAAAAATATATATCCTCTCTTCTGAAAGCAAAAATAAATAGAGGAAAAAATCTTCGACTTGACTTTTGCACACCTGTGGATTTAGTTGCAATCGTCCAACGTGACATTTATTCTATATACGAAAATTTTATTCCATCTTTTTGTTTAAATACTAAAGTAGGAATAATTTATTATATATACTTATATATTCGCTAAAAGTCGAGGAAGAGGAAAAATATTCAAAAGTAAGAAAACTGCGCACATTTCTGCTCTTGATATTTCTTCAAAAAAATTGCAATATACAATATGACAACTGTAAAAACTTTGAAATTTGCTGTTAAATTAACTTTTAATATCTGTAAAATTTTCAAATATTAAAAATATGCCATTAAAGCACGGACAGCATCCAAATCCTCAGATTGCAAACTTCAAAGGTTCGTTTCCCAAACGAGACAGATCAAGATCCCTTTGCGTTGATAGAGCAACTCCCTTATTACCAAAATGGGAAGCAAAGGCATCACCCCCCTTTTTAGGACGGAGGGGCTCATCGAGTGGTATTGTTGGAATTTTTCACACAACAAATATGCTACTTTGGTGCCATCCAGCAACTTTAGCAGAATGTGAATCTCCAAGGTAAAACTATATTATTTTATATGTTTATGACTGCACCCCACCCTACGCACATTTTGTAGCAAACAAAGCACATTTATAATTTGCACATATGTTGAAATTAAAAATGTGCTAATTAGAATGCAAATAAGATTGTATTTTATTAAAATCTTTGAATAATATATTTCTTGATTAAGTTGTAATTACGTTTATTTTTTGCATCCATTTTTCACTTTTATAGCAACTTTTTTACTCGTTTTTATCAACTTTCGCAGAATGTGAATTTCCAAGGGAAAACTATATTATTTTATATTATTACTGATTCAACACCATACATTTTGTAACAGACAATGCTCATTTATAATTTGCGCATACGTTGTAATTAAAAATGTACTTATTATATTGAAAATAAGATTGTATTATATTGAAATCGCCAAATAATATTTTTCTAAATTAAGTTTTAATTAAGTTTATTCTTCTACCCGTTTATAACAACTTTAGAAGAATGCGAATCTTCAAGGTAAAAATATATTATTTTAAAGGTTTTTGATTTCAACCATCCTAAGCACGTACATTTTGTAACAAAGCACATTTATAATGTGCACCTATACAAAATTTAAAAGAGCACTTATAGTTTTGATAATAATATTGTCCTATAGTAAAATCAAGGAATAATATGTTTCTTGATCTACTTGTAAATCTGTCGATTTTTTCTATACCCGTTAAATAAAAAGTGCTTAGTATCAACACTATAGCAATAAAAAGACATTATTCCTTTGCTGAAATATCATTGTTGATTCAATATTATTTAAAATGAACTGGCTGAATATCCATTCAAGTAAAATCTTTAAAAAGAGATTAATTAGCACAACACAATTAAGCAAAAAACTAAAACTATATCGACACCACTTTAAATTTAAAATAATTTCAGTAATTTTTCTTGAACCATTCAGTATTTTTCTTGGAACGATTGTTAATACAATAATATTCATAATACATATATAAACGTTATTGAATCAATAATTATCAGATTTATTCAACTTTTTTTAACTTCGAGACATTTTGCTTTTGAAAAAAAAATATCTCAATCATATAAGCATGAAAACTTAATTTTACTTATTTTTCTGAATAATCTAAAAATATGCTGACAAAACTGCCTGCTTTTGATTAATTCCTGACGACATCGAAACACAAAATAGAAAAACAGTGAAAATAATATATTAATCATGTTTGATATTTTTCTTATATGACTTCAAAAAATTGAATTCATGTCCAAAAAGAGAAGCCTCACAACACATTGAATTAGAATTTGCTTTTGCAGTTCTCCTTCTTTATAAGTTATTACGGTTTCACAAAGGGTGCGTATTTCGCTAGATCGCGATAAATTTTCAAGGAAATTAGAAAGTTTTTGCAAGCAATTATGAAATTTGTTTTTCGAAACATAAATTAAGATAATAAAATTATTTTTAATTATTTTTTATTATATTTTACTATTTAATAACAGTCGAAAAATTTTAAATGTAAGGTAAGGAAATTTTTATATTATTTTAAAGAATGTAATTTGATAAGTCAAAATACAAAAAAAAAAACATTCTTTATAATGATGTAAAAATTTGTACATCTTACATTTAAAAATTATTTTTACCAATATCAAATAAAATGACAAAAAATAATAAATAATTATAAAAATTAATTTCTTGCCTGTAAGTATCTTTTGATAAATGAAATTTATAATTGAGTGAAAAAAACTTAATATCACTTGAAAAGCTCTCGAGAACTAGCGAAACAACAAAAATTAAAATTAGCATAAAGTAGTAAAAGTTCTAAACCGATTTCCAGACCGAACTATTGGGACCACTTGTCCTAGATTACGACTTTCCTCTACATTTTAAAGGGTCAAAGTTTCTGATCTGTCGATAAAAAGGTATGTTTTTTTCTGATTTCATTACTTAAAATTTCTGCTGCGCAAATATATAGTCATAGCATCGAAGAATTAGTGAGTCCCAGTACGTAAAAATCTGATCAAAAGTTATTCTGCATAATTCGTTTTTTTTTGTGTTGTATATTTATTTTCAATGCATTAATTCTTATTTGAAATAAAAAGTTTCCTTTTTTCGAACAGAAAATAAAAGACTCACAAACAATTTTAATAATTCATATTTTTCTAAATAATAAATTTTATGTTCCGAACAAATAATTAATTCAAATAATATTTTTTAAGTTTAAGTTTCTTAAATCCATCAATTTGTTGGTTTTAAGTAAAAAACAATAGTATCAAATATTTTGTTACCTTTGTTTAACGTTATTATAAACATTGTTAATCAACATTTTAATCTTAAGTGCATGTTTTTCAAATAAATACTTTTTCCATCTCATTACAATGACCAGATATTTTTTAAAAAAAACTTCTACAGAAAAACTCATTTGCTCTATTTGTAATTAGTTTTGTAGCATAAACACCAAATATTTTCAAGAGATTCGTTCTTAGTTATGTGAATCATAAAACATGTCAATCAAACTACGTTTCTTCTTGAAATTTTAAACGATTTCAATAAATCAATGTAATCAATGAAGCTAAAAATGCTATTTTCAAAGTTGTGACCACTCTAGCCTCACCAATAATATTTAATATATATATATATATATATATATATATATATATATATATATATATATATATATATATATATATATATATATATATATATATTATGATATAGATACATATATATATAACATATAAATGTGTATAGATATAGATATAAAGTTCATTTTTAAGGGAAACGTGACCCACCAGATATGACAAGAATTCGATTTGAACAATAAACAAATCTGTCTTTTAATCATATCCTGATTTGTTATAAAATATTTAAAACATGCCATGAACTTGTTAATTTAAACAATATTTTAAAATGTTTGTTTTTGTTAATTTTTTTTCTAAGAGATACAAAATTTTATGAAATTTTTAAATTTTTAATCACTTTGTTAATATAAATTCACAACAAATCTTTATATATATTTCTCTTACACGGCGACAAAAAAAGCCTCATTACAACTCCCCGAATGGCAACGCTAGAAAATCGACCAATGATTGCCGCTAAATTTGTCACGTGACAAATCTAGCTGAGATGGCTCAACATATAGAGCTTTTAAAAACGGAAACTGAAATAACCAGAGAGAGCATAAGCTAGGCAGAAGTGAGTAGTCTTTGTCGATAGATCTCTGTTTTAGAATTTTGTCGAAAGCGCTTTTTTTCACGAATTTATATATTACGAATTTATTTGACGATTTTTGATTTATATCACGAAATTATTTGTTTTACTAGAATTTATTTGTTTATGCAGGTTTTTCCATTGCAGTTCACTTATTTCAATTTTTAATAGACTTAATTATATCCAAAATTTTAACCTTTTTAAAGAGATATCAGTTTTAGAAATTTTATCTTAAGATTTCATAATATAGCACATTTCTAACAGGTTTAACGAATTACATGTCATTTATTTGAATTCAAATTTATTTTAATGACTTAGTATTTACTAAAAAGATGTATTTTTTTTTTAAAAAAAGTTGTTATATGGATTTGAATGATTGTTTTGAAGTCTTAGAATTTTGTGCATTTGCAATGTACCTAAGTTAGTAGCGAGCAAAGCGAGCTTTGTTTGCAAAGCAAACCATATAAGAACCATATAACCATATAAGAACCATATAAACTCTTAAAAATATTAATAATAATGCGTTTATTTAAGGTTTACTTCAAAGGGATGTCATCTTGTCAAAAGAAATTAAGTGCTGACGGAAGCATCTCTTCTAATTTTTGCTTTATTCATACCTTCAGTTATAATTTGAATCAAGCGTGTTATATCTCTATACAATATAACACCATTTAAATATATATATATATATATATATATATATATATATATATATATATATATATATATATATATATATATATATATATATATATATATATATATATATATATATATATATATATATATATATATATATATATATAATAATAATAATAATAATAATAATAAAAAATAATTATTCATAGTTTGAATTTCGCAATATGGTAAAAATGGAAAATTTGGAATAATAAAAAGAAATCACTACAAAATAATTTTTAAAAAATAAATTCAAAATGCTTCCGATTACAAAGTCTCATCAGTTTTGAATTAATAATTCATTTAGTTATTATTTGCATACATTATGTTAAAAAATAACTTACTTATGATTCCGTAAATGAAATTTGTAATTTTCAATTATTTTATACACTATACGAATCCATTTTAGAAATATATTTTAAAACCACTGAACATTTGACAAAATGTTTAATATTTTACGTAGTTATTGGCTCTGATGGGAAGAATACACTATGCTGAAAGAGAAACCTTTCATGACAAATTCTTTTTTTTCCTCTATTTGTAATTTAAAATAAGGATAACTTGAATTTAGATAAACCAAATGTAAATCATGAAGCTTCAAGCGTAATGCTTCTTATCTAGGCAAAATGTCTCCTAATATTTAACATGGTTTGCTGCTCAGTGATGAAGAGTACACTAAATTACAAGAGGAAACTTTTTAAAATTTGATATACTGAGTGACCTTTGATATACAGAGTGAACTTTGATATAAAGAGTATAAACCATGAAGCTTTAAGTGCTGATTTTGTTTCAAAATATGAATAAACTATAGCAGGATTTTACATAACCACGCAGAAATAAAGTAATCCTACCATAATTTATTTATATTTTGATAATTTAGAAAAAAAATCTTTTCAGCATTTAAAGCTTCATGACTTACGCTTTTTTAATATTATTATTTTATGAATTTTAACTACCAATGGAGAGAAACAAAATTCGCCATGAAGGGTTTCTTCCCATGCAAATTTAATAAGCGATACATACTGTAATAATGCTGTATCCCAGTGAAGGGTACTGTAATAATGCTGTGTCCAGTGAACGGTACTGTATATACATTTTGAATCTTATGTGTTTCAATTCAATTAACATAAAGTATCTGAATAATTAATACTTTGATTGTTTGATGAAACTAAATATAATCTTTCAGTTAATCATGAAAATGTTTGTTCAGAAATGATACTCTTCTTTTTTCAAAAAAAGTAGAAAATTCTAAGTCAATGAATTAACATAATTTGACTTATAAGCTCTTCAGAAACTTTTAATACTTAATTTTTCATTATGCAATTGCTAAGTTAGATAAAAACTACATTTTTATTTATGCTTAGTTCCCAGTTTGCTTTACTACTTATTTACTATTACACATTCTTTATTTTACCTAACGATCACTTTTGGAAAGACTATTTTCTTTGTTCGAACGCATAAAGATTAAAATCTTGTAACTAGATAAAAACGGCATTTACTTAAAAAATCCATAAACATCTGTTTCGTACTAAAATTAGAAAGCAATCTCTATTATATCAGTGATTTTCTCCTCAGTTTACTAATGACAGTTTTAAAATCAATTTTCCTTCGAAATGACTAGGTTTACGAGGATTTCGCCATAATTGTTTGCTAAAGCTTATGGCATTCGCCATTTTTATTCAATCTTCAAGAACTAAAGTTTTTTTTCACAAGTGTCTGAAGAAAAACATCATAATTTTCTTTATTCCTGTGAATTGTAAGAAATTTCGCGTGGCTAATGCATCATATTAGATATTCAGAAAAGTACCAAGAAATTTTGAAAATGTGTTTAAAACTGAATATCAGAAGCAATTTAATAATTATCTACAAAAATAAATTAAATCAGCGTTTATTACAGTTGTTGTAAATAGTATTTTTTTAAATGGTTGAAAATAAAGTTATCGAACTAAGTTGTTTTTGCTCATAGTTTTGCTTAAGATTAATAGTTTAAGACAAATTATTGAAAAAATATGAGTTTAAAATATGTGGAAGTTTTTTTTCCATATTAATAGTCCTACAAAAAGAACTTACAATGTATAATTTATTTAAAAATGCATTAAAAAATTTCAATTTTATTTTATTAAATAATAAAGTTTAATGATAATTTTGTAACATATTGCACATTTAAAAAAACGCAAAGAAATTTCAGTTTAATTTAAGCTCATGGTTATAAACATAAATGAATTTTTCCTTTACCCAGTTCTCATTGTTTATGTAAACAATATCAATAACAAATTTTAAGCATTCATATAAATATCAAATAACTATTATTATATTTGTTGTTTCAAGTGACTTTTTTTAATCTATGGTAAAAATTCTATGGAATGTTAAAGGAAAAATATGAATATCAAATAATGTCCATATTTTTTCGCATAAACATTTTACTTCATGACAAGAATTTAAATTTTATATATTACTTGAAAAATATGTAAAATATAATACGATCTTATTTCATTTTCTTAAAAGATAATTGTTCTAGTTTTTTAAATTGAAAAAAAAATCCTACGCGAAGCAATTTAACATCAGTTTTGTAATAACTGTTTTAAAATTAATTTTATTTTGAAAAGACTAAGCTTTTGTGAATTCGCCATAAATGTTTTTTAAGGCTAATGGTTTTAGCCATTTCTATTTTAACTATAAGAGTTAAAATTTTTTTCTACGAGACCACCATTTTTTTTTTCTTTGAGAAGCTGAAATTTTAGCGTCTCCTGGCGTCTTTTACGATGTATATTGGGAGGATGGTTTAATAGTGTTTAAGTTTAAATTAATTTCTTATGCTCGTAATTATAATTGCATTCATTCTATAACCAATTGTAGTTCTCGTTGTTCATCCAAAAGGTGTCAGCAGAAAGTTTTTAATCATCCATAAAAATTCTAAACAAGTGTTTAGTAGTATATTGACTTTATGTAGCCACTATGTTTTTTTATTGGGTGATTGAAAAAAAACTTATCCGGTGAAATTTGTTTTGTGAGTATACTTTTGAATTGAGTTATTAGTTTCAGACAAATGTTATTAGAAAAATCCGGACATAGAAATAGAAATTTTTTCTGTGGGTACTTTTCTGGAAAGAGCTAAATGAATATTTTACTAAAATATATGAATAAAATTGAAGTTTAAAAAAGATTTTCTATCTAAATATTTCATTTCTTTAAAATAACAATTTGAATTTATTTTAAAATTAAAACTTGATTGAAACTAATATCTCAATATACCATAGGAAATATGGTCTTACGATTTCGTGAACTCTTATTAGGCATGAAAATCACAGAAGGAAAATTAAAACGATATTAATCTGTAAATTATTATTGACTATATCTTTATATATAACGTTATTTATCAGCAATATTTATTTGCCATCCTTTCATTAAAGACATTTTTGCTTATTATTACAATTTTTAAAATTATAGTGACAACTAAATCAAGAATTGACTTTTCATAATGCTGTGACATTGTAACTTTAGTGAAAAATATTTAACAACCTATGAATTGTATCCAAGTTAAATAATTATATATAAAAACAAGAGCTTGTGGATGAAATTGCAATAGTAAATAAGTAAATTAATAGTGAACATTTCCCTCAACAAAATTGGTAGTTAAATCTGTTTTACGAAATTCGTTTTGACTCAATAACAAATTTTGCTATTTTTTTATTGAATATTTTTTTTATATATATTAATGAAGCAAACCCATGTATGTAACATTCGCTTATCTTCTGTAACATAACAACTGATAGAGAATTTTGTAGAAGCTAATAAATACGTGTAAAACATTTATGGAATTTGATATATTTTGTTCATAGATAATTTTTTACTTTATTTTTTAATAGATAGTTATAATGCTCAAAATTTTTCTTTAGTTGTCCGTTTTCCAACAAATAACTAAATTTCTGACTAATTTATGAATTTCTTCCAAATAAAATTTTTTTACTTTCCAAATAAATTTTGTCGAAACATAATTAAGACTGCAACATTCATTAAAATATTTCAATTTATCAATAAATCCTGATTCAATTAATTTAACTCGTAATGTAATCTTTCATTCTACTTTGCAAAAATTGTTTTAGTTTATGTTAACTTAATATACATTTTTCATTTCAATTAAATTAAAGATTTCAATTCGAAACTGCTTCAAAAAGTTAATAATCTCTTTTAATTTGAATTTCAATTAAACGGAATTGTAATCGGTTTAAGTATGTGAACATTGGACGAACTGTTAGAAATTGTAATGAAAGTGCCAATAAAGCGTAGGCTTTACATCATATGTCTAATTAATTGGCATTTATGTGGGAGGTATTTCCATTATTCTGCTGTTTATCACATTCACGAGCTACGTGGTTAATTTTAAAAGGCCTATTTATAGCTTATTGACAAATATTTCTATGATTCTAGGAACAAACGTAGTAATTTATACAACACAAACAATACTAAATGACGACTTGAAAATTTAAAATATGGAAACTATCTCATGATTGTTAACTTTATTCGCTTTAAAAATAAATAAGTGTAAAATAACAGTCGTTATTTTTCAAGTGCTTCAAAAATAGGCGCCAATTTTCAAGACTTGCCAGACGTGAAAGTAAAGAAAACAAAAATTATTTTAAATAAATAAAAAAACGATAAGTTGCCAACGAAAAGAAATATAAGGGTGAGAAACAAAACTAGAAAAATCACAGAAGCCGAAAGAGAAAAATAATGACAAACAGAAGAAGAAAAAACATGGTGGTAAAGAGGTTCTTTTCTGGTTTAAATTAATTATGTTAACCTTTTTCCTTGCAAATTTTTTTTAATATTTTTTATCTCTCGGCATTCTAGATGATTTTTCCAGATTTGTTTCTTACCTATATTTTTTCATTTTTCGCTGGCACCTTTGCGTTTTTTATTTTAATTCTTTACTTTCACGTCTGGCAAGTCTTTTAATGGGCACCTATTTTTGAAGCGCTTGAAACACGTCGATTGTTCAGATTTGTTTATTTTTGAAGGGAATGAAGTTTCCAACCAGGAAATAATGCGTACTGCTTCAGTTACTTGGAATTATTTATTTAAGAAAAATATCTAATTATATCTGTTTACTTTTTGTGTATGTCTGCGTTAAGAATAATTTTATATTTTTAATTGAAATTTTAATATTACGAGTGAGCATGAGTGCAAAGCAGCGATCAGCTATTAATTTTTCGAAATGCGAAATTTTTACATGCAACTACTGTTTCCTGATAGATACACAATATCTCTTTTGCCAAATCAGAAACTGTACTGTTTATGCTAATGTAGGAGCTAGGAGCCAATGGGCAAATATAGTCTTCTGGTCTGGCTTATCATTATATAGTCTCGAGCCTTTTAAGTACACTCATGTGAAAGAAGTTAAATATTGGGTTGTATTTATTTTTTAAGTGACAACAACTTAATTTTGAGTAGGAGATAACTAAACTTATGTGTATATATCTAAGCTTATATTATATTATCCCAATAATTGGGGTAATTACATGATTACGAACTATTTGTTTTTTAAAATATATTCCAAGTGGAGTTTAATGTATTCAATATTAAATTCTTCCTACGATTTATATAAATTTTTTAATTTTATTAATATATCCTGTAATTTATTTAAAAATGTATCCTATGATGGTTTGAGAAAATGCATCCTATAGTTTATTTTTTAATACAAAAACATGATTTATTGCAAAGTGTATGCTATGACATAGTTTAAAATGTATTTTGTGAGTTAGTCTTAGTGCGTATTATTTTAAATTAATCCTAAATTTATTTTTAAGGTATTTTATGATTTATTTGAAATTTCCAATGTGATATATATTTTAAAAAGGTATCCAATATATTATTTTTGATATATTTTGAAATAGATCAAAATATATATCTAATGCATTTTGTGATAAGAGTAACATTTTATTCAATATGAGCATAAAAATACACATTTCGTTTTTATTTTCTTCCGATTTCTTATTCTGTTTATGCTGAAACTTTTCTATTTTTTTCATGGCAAAGAAATCATTTCAACTCAAACCTTCAAGACAAATAAATGTAACCGCATTAGAATTATTTACTTTAGCAAATAAGATGAAAGCTTTATTCCTCCCAGATAGAATAACAATCCTACATCAGGGGTTCTTTTTAGCGTGACAACTACTTTTTTTTGTGTTTGCATTTCCATCCCAAAAGCGCGATAATGACGGGGTTACCCGCTAAAAATATATGGGGTTCCATTACAACAGGATTTCATTATCAAGATATGTTGCTTTTTATTTCCTATTTTTTCTTTGCTTTACTATCGTAGACACGCTTTTGCTGTTAGGATCGGCGGGGTATATTAATTTTAAGAGGGATACCTGCTGAGGAATAGCAGATTGAGCTGATACCTTAACACTTCCTCGGCTAAGAGCTTTAATGCATAATGCATCAGGGAACCTCGACATTTTTATATAAATTCACTCTCAGAGTACTTCGATACACTTTTAAGATCGTATTAAATTTGATTTAAAGATTTTGGGAAATTGCATACGGCACTTAATAGGTTAGAAAAAAATACTTTGCCATAAATTAAATAAATATTGACTTAAGAAAAATGATTTATAAGAACGTATATTTTGAAATAGGTATTCATGTAAGTGGAGAGGAATGTAGAACTAACCTCTTATACCTCCAGGGCCATGTATATAGGCTTTATTTTATCTGCCTAGCCCAACAAGTTTAGAAATTTGGCAGAAAAATTTTATTATAAACAATACTTTAACCAAAAGATTAATAGCAGTAATGAATTTTTTAGCACATAATGATTATTTATTAAAATTTTAATAGTTTCTTATTTCAGATGTATAATTTTTTTCTTTTCGTCTTTTTTCTACTTCTAAATGTCTTGCTTGCTAAAAATTTGTATTGCTTTCTTTATCGAAACGTTTGGATAAACAATTTTGGAATTACAGTAAATAATTCAGTTTTGCCAAGGCTTGGTTTGAAATTAGGGTTTACTTATTTTAAACCAAACCTAAGACAGTGATGTATGTAGAGCCTTCTGCATACCTATAAGACCCTACATGTTTCTTTGATTACCCTAGGTTCTACATACTTCCTTAATTTAGGTTTGGTTTTAAACTAGTAAGCCACTAATAAAAAGAGCATCATAAATTTGGCCGATTACGGGATTTATCCAGCTGTTCCTAAATGTCTTACAGTTCTTATTTGCGGCTCATGTCAGGTGATTTTTCAAGCAAATAAAGATGTAATGGGTATGTGAATCTCATATTCTTCCTGAGCGATGAATTTTCTGTTGCCATTCTGAAAAATAAGTGTATCTACAGCATAATCATCAATGAACATGCGGAGTAAAATGCAAGACCTGATTGTTCAGATTGTTCAAATAAACATGCTGGTTCATATAAGTAGTCACGTGAGTCGTCAGGTTATTCATAATAAACGAAACAACTGCAAAAAATTCGCAGACGGACCTCTGTCTTAATCAGTAATCTCCCAATCGTCAATTGTAGCCATACTAAGTAGCTCACTGGAACATTTTCGATATATCGCATTAACGCTCCAGTTGAATAACTTTTATTCCTCTGCTGGGCGGTAATCGTTAATAGCAAAAAACAGTTCCATCTTCCTCATTAAAATTAATTAGTCTAATAAAAAAATCAGATATAAGATTTGTTATTTATTAGTACTAACTGCACTTCAATATCTCAATCACAATTGAGTTTCAGTTTCTCTCTAATAGATACAGTTTAAATAAACGTGATATCATATTTACTAGATGACAAAATGTATTTGTTTTGACGATATTTGTATTGACGATATTGTATAACGATATTTGTTCTTTGTTTTTTTAAAGTTAGTAAACCTCCTGGTTGTTAGATCTCATTATCATTTATAAACGGCGAGATAGTGCATTAATGTTGCGACCTCCGATCTAAAGAATGATTTTCTTTTCTGTTCACTGTAAAAATTGAGGTGTAATACCTATCCAAAGTTTGTGTTGAAAAACTCTAAAAATTGATTTCATACTTAGATTTTATACTTAGTGAATATTGAATGAAATATTTTTTTAATTAAAACACATTTATAGCTGTTGTTCAAAATTCAAAACGTAATTTAATTATTCCAGAAAAAGATTTTTCAATTATCAAATCATTAGATTTCAGAAATTTCGTAACTATTTTATGAAGAAAAAAATGGTTTAAAAAATAATTAATGCAAGAATGGGATTTTTTTATTAATAAATTTATTCATATAATGCAGGTGGGTATTAATTTTGAGTTAAGTTATTCAAGCAGTATTTCAGAGATAGCCTCTGGCATTAAACAGCATATTAATTTCATGTATAATTTTCCATATTTATTCAAGATTACTTATTTCAGAAACATAAAGCCGACTATCACTTAATATTCCTAATTTATAATCTACTCTAAAACTGCATATAAAATTAGCAATATCATTTTCAAAATATTTTGAAGTAAAGGAACCTAATTTACAATTCTAATAGATTTTTCTACGAAACTTTGCTGACAGAGTAAAATAAATTCCAAAGGTTATACGCACATAAGCAAAAATATGTTATTCGTATAATTTAGAAATTGATATCCCTAACCAGTCTTTATTTTTGAAGTTTATGTGAATAAAAAGCTTGTTTATTTTGAAAGTCCAATTAGAATTTAGATTGCGTAAAAAATAACGTATTCAGAGTCATTTATTTTTAATTCTCAATACTTCATTTTAAATTTTCAAGTTTATTCATAGCATCTTATTTCTAATATTCTCTTAAAATAAAACATAATATTTATCTTATTTTATAACCGTTGCTGAACAGCCGGCCAAATTTTTAGTTACCAACGCTCAACTCCGTAGCCTTGTAATTTTGAATCTAATCCAGAGGACAAGGGAACTTCTGAATCAGGTATTTGGAGAAATTTATGACTCGTCTAACCCATGATCCGTCTAACACTAAAATACGTCACCACTATGGTTGGTGCTAGCCGGGAGTTGAATATGTATCTAACAGTCATCGCTGAAATTCGAACTAGTGTCACCTCATTAGGAGGTGAGTGTTCTATCCCCTGGTAACAAAAATGAGAAAGGCTATTATTAGTATACTTCGGTAAAATATTCAATTGTATAAGTAACTGAAACAATTGTTTTTGTTTTGCAGAAACGTAAAGAAATGGGGTAGTATTGTGGTAATTTTCATTTCCAAATTGCTCAGAAAATCGTTAAGAGCATTTTTCTAAAAAATACTAAAACTTCCATGTAAGTAGTAAAATGCTACAGCGTATTGTGTTGTTTTCTTAAGAAAATTTCAAAAACCTGTAGAGTACCATTTAGGAAAAAAGACTCAGAATTTGTTTTGACAGTAAAAATTTCTCCTCAGAAGAAGTGTGCCTTCTAACTATAGTGAACCATTGAATAGTCGTACAAAATCTGCTACAATGAATTTTAGCAGATAAAAAATTACTTAATAAAACATTTTACATTTAATTCACTCATATACTTCAACTTTTCAAAAAAATTTTTGAATGGAGCCATAAGATTTGCAGAGTATCATTTATGACGAATACTTTTTTAAACTTTGGACGTCAATTATAGCTGTCAATTCAAAAGTAGTCAAGTAATGGATTTTGATGACAGCATAAGAAATCGTGTCAATTATATTGTTAAAAATCTTTCGAGGGAACTTTTCGAAAATAACTTTTGCAGATTGATGGGATTGGAAGTGATTGCAAAAAAAATGATAAGTGAAGGGAAGGGGGAATATCATTATTGAATATTGTCAGCTCTTATAACTCACTTATCTCAGAAGCGATGTGAAATAATCAGCAACTTTACTAAAATGGGAAATAATGAACTTCAGTAAAAAGAAAAAAAAAAATATTTGTTTGCTTAATTTATTTAAGTGCGTTCGTAAATTTCGTTTAGTTTCTTGAAATATCTTCCTGAATATTGAATTAACTCCGAAGATTGTATTTATATGAATTATTAATGGTGTGAATTATGGTTATAATTCCATTTTCTATGCGTAAATGCTAGAGTAAAATAGCGCTGAGTAATATGAATATTTCGTCTTTTTTTTTGTATTTAATAAGAGAAATAGTGTAAAATTCTACCTAATAATAAATAAAAATGAGAATTTATTTCAAATAGCTGTTAACGATATCATCATTGAAATAATAAAGTTTTATCGATTATGTTATAACATAAGAATTTGAAAAATTATTAGTTATCTAATACCTTATCTTAGCATGGGTATAAAAATAGAGGAGATAAGCAAAATTACATACTAAACTGGGAATAATTGAGAAAACTTTTGAATTATCTGGTATTGGTACGTTACGTGGTAATCTTGTCTCTACGATACTAATATACTTGTTTGCTTAATTTATTTAAGTGCGTTCATAAATTTCGTTTAGTTTCTTGAAATATCTTCCTGAATATTGAATTAACTCCGAAGACTGTAATTATATGAATTATTAATGGTGTGAATTATTAGTATAATTTCATTTTCTATGGGCAAATGTTAGTGTAAAATAGCGCTTAGTAATAGCAATATTTCGTCTTTTATTGTATTTTATAAGAGAAATAGTGTAAAATTCTAGCTGATAATAAATAAATGTTAGCATTTATTTCAAATTGCTGCTAACGATATCATCATTAAAATAATAAGGTTTTATTGATTATGTTATAACATAAGAGAATTTGCAAAATGATTAGTTATCTAATACCTTATCTTAGCATGGATATAAAAATAGAGGTGACAACCAAAATTACGTACTAAACTGGGAAAACTTTTGAATTATCTGGTATTGGTATGTTACGTGGTAATCTTGTCTCTACAATACTAATGCATGGCTAAATTTAGGTTCCACGTAAATTCGTCGCTCACAATTCGACGCGGTGAAAATTCGTCAAGTACAATTAATCGTGAATTAATTCTCCGCGGAACCCAATTCGTCACGAGCACAATTCGTCGCATGTTTTTGCTACAATGGTATAAACTAAAATTCAATTTTGTTACATTGAGTACTTAATAGCGTTCATATTTGGTGTAATAAAGCCGTTTTCACTATAAAAATTGGCATAAAATGCGTTTATTCAATAAAATGTCATACTTTTAAACAATACCGTGTTCTTTTTTAACACAATGCTTATAGTCATCAGTGCAGTATACTTTTTAGCACAATGCTTAAAGTCATCAGTACAGTGTACTTTTTAGCACAAAGCTTATAATATTCAGTACGGTGTACTTAATCTAAGTGACATAAGAAATGCATTACAAAATTATATTAATTAATCTGTTAGCTTGTATAATCCATGTAATTAATTAGCCAAAATAATATTTAAAGATATTTTAGAAACTTTTTAAGGTAGATTTAAATAGTTTTTAGATTTTTCAAAGTAATATTTATGATATATCTAACATTATTATTCAGGAAAAAAAACTGCTATTAATTCGCTAACAAATTAGCTAAGCGTACAAGTATTCCTTGCTTCGATGTTTTGCTTTTTATTTTTTCGATGTTTTGCTTCACTCAATCGGGACTTAGACAAACGGAAACTGGGCTTGCAATCGCATTAACAACCTCTTTGTTTTCCCCGTTAGTTCTAATCCAAGGACTTTGAAGAAAGCAGTTAAGGATTATTGTGGAAATGTGATCTCGTTGTTTGACAAAGATTAGATCGATGTTAGAGATTGTAAGAGCTTTAATAAAAAAAGTAAAATATGCACATAAATACCTTAAAAATTAAATGTTTCACTTTTATCAGATACTACTTACTTGTGAAAAAAAGATTAATAAAACATATTTAATATTTGAAACTCTTTAGCTTTAAAACAATTTTATCAAATCTTTGTAAGGCTTTTCATTAAGGTACTTTTGTTACATAGAATATTACTTTTTTTAAACTGTTATGAGTTACTCACGACTGTTATGTTTTGTCTGTGTTAATATCCAGCCAGCGATATCTAATCCGATATTCAAATTAGCACTCATGAAGGAAAGCCTCAGTTTTTTTAAAATGTAAAATATACTTTTTGAAACATTTGAGAAGTTATTTTCACTCCTCATTAATAGGGGCTCATGATATTTCCAAGCAATTGAAGTGATTCTAAATGAAGCTATATCTTCAAATTGGAAACTCTTTTTTAAAACAATCATTTTTTCAAATATTCAAAATAATAAGCGTCAATTCGTTTAAATTCGTTAGTTAGATAGTTAATATAGTCGTTTCGATTTAAAGCACTGAAACTGGGGGGGGGGGGGTCTTTTATTTTATTTTTCTTCCATGAGAAAGTTTCAAAGAACACCCTTCAGTTACTGTTCTACAAAGCTAAATGTATGATTAATCTCCAAATGCTTATGTTTATTTTTTCTGAAAAATAAGCTTATAATAGTATTTGTTTACCCGCTTACTTTATAAGTAAAATCTTAAGCCGTAAGCGTATAAATGTTCTAAGTTAATTATTTTTAATTATGATGAATAATTTTATAAAATAATTCTAGCAGTTTCAAAAAACTATAGTTTCAATAAAAATGATATATTTAGAAAAATAATATTGTGGCATTTTGCACCTAAGTTAATAATTGTATTATTGATTTGATTTTTATAAGTTTATAACTGTAAAAAATTAGTATTAAAGGTATTATATATATATATATATATATATATATATATATATATATATATATATATATATATATATATATATATATATATATAGTACCTTTAATACTAATTTTTCATTAATACTAATAGATTATATATATAAATAAATAAACCCCTTTTGACCTACCAAATATTTAGAAAATATTAATCCATTAAAAAGAATTATTGTATTAGTACTCAAGTTATGTATTTAAAGAAAAGTTTTTCAATCAATGCTTTATCATAAGCTATTAAGTTATGTATAATAAGTTGCTGAGATTTTAATGAATATAAATATGAATCTTCATGTTCCTTAAATATAGTGCAATTAGTAAGTAAATTGTTTACACCCTCGCTTTCAAACTCCTGCTGAGAACATTAACTACTTTTAATTACTAACTTTAACTGAGTGCTCAAAGTATTTAACAAGAAAGCTTCCAATTAAATTTAACAGCAGGCTGTTTCTGTTATAATAAATGATTATAGGAAAATTTATTTTTCATGCTATAATTTAATTTCGTTTCCATGTCAACCCATTGATTTAAAAGATATAAATAAGCATTGCAAGTAAGGAAACGGATTGAATGTTTTCCTGTAAGATTTTATGTACTCTTTATTTACATGATTTATTAAGTCTCAACTAAACGAGCTGAATGAAATTTAAAAGGTAGGAAGATGAAGTTTTATTATTTAAAAATGAATTACTAAATTTTTTTCTTCATTTTTAATAATTTTTTTTAAGCTCAATTTTAAAATTATATATGATAACGTAGGGTTTTGAAAGAAAGTAAAATCTAATTGTCGGACGAAGTTTTTATCATGACGTAAAGAATTACTTCAAGGCTGTAATCTTTTTCCTATTGAAAGAGAATCTGATCAAGAACAAAAGTTTTTCTGTCTGTTCATTTTTTAGTCGATTGTAAATTTAGTGTAACCTAATTGAATGACATAGAAAATGATAGCTGATCATTGAACTCAAATTTGAATTTAAAAAGTTCTTTATTATTATAGAATGATTTTGCAATATCTAAATCTGCGCGCAATGTTGACAAAAAAGATTTTTTTTAAATCTATGCTAAAAAATTTATTTTTGACCTATATTCCCATAACAACAAATTATCAACAGCAATGATTCTGAAATCATAAAAGTGGATTTGTTTCTCATAATTTGTTAGGATTCTCATTCAATCCATTTTTGAAACCACTCTCAATCAAAAAATTTGTATAAAAGACTCCTTAATATTAAATCTTAATATTAAATCTTAATATTAAATCTTAATATTAAATATATTAAAGCATAAACATTTCCCATAAATTCCAGTGTACAAAAACAATTATTATTTTTTAAATAAAAGCCTAAAGTGTGAAAAAGATGTAAATAAATTAAATGCTGAAGAAAGTTAATATAATTTGGTAATTATATTAATAGTTAACACTTTAGTTAGATATTTACTTTAGTTAGGAATTAACACTTAAAGATTAGTAGTTATTCAAACCTTATATCTACTGGCAAAGACATGTCAGAAGTTTGGAAAGTTTGAATGTTCTGGAAGAACTGACTATACTTAAGATTAAATAAATATTACACTTTTTCATGAGCATAAACTGCAAGGTTGTTTTTTTAAACGAAAAGTTTAGATTTTTTTATTCTTACTCAGTTCATAACAATATTTTTATTCTAAAAATATTGTTATGAAAGAAAATTAAAATAAATAAACGTGAAAAAAATATATTTTTCAAGAATAAATGTGATTATGTGTGTAACCTTTCACTGAAATTTATTCCATTAAGTAATTAAATGAGAAGCAGATTTTAGGTGACAACAGCTCTGATAAAATTTCACAGCTCAGTCCAAGCATTACAAATGATGCCCACGTGATATGGCACACAACACCGCGTATTGTTACGAGATCTTATGTCATACATTTGTTAAATATGCAAATGCAATTTCACGAAACGCTGCTTTGTAGTTTGTCTTTACAACATTCTTCTGAAAACTCATTCAACATTTAATGTGTGAGAGATGTTGAATAAGTATAAAGCTATTGTGGAATTAGATTATTACTCAATCGAAATAAAGGTTTAATTTTCATAAAAGGAATAAATATAGTATTAAATGGTTTTGTTGTAGATAAAAATTAATCCGAACCAAAAATTTATCCGGAGATTTTAACTTCTGTTTATCAAATTTAAAAGAAATATGAATATTTGTTGTTGTTTTGTAGTTTGCATTCACTATATTTTTCTGAAAACTTATTCATCATTTGATATGTGAGAAATATTCAATAAGCATAAAGCTATTATCGAATTAGATTATTACTCAATCGAAATAAAGGTTTGCTATTCAGGTCTTTTTTAGTTTAGAATTTTTATAAGAGGTGAATAGAGGTGATAACGAGCTCCACTTCCCCAAAGTACCCTATTAATAAGCATTGTTTGATTTTTCTAGATTAGGTGTGTAATGTTCATTATTGATTAATCGCTACAGGCTCTTTGTGCATAAAATTCTACTTTCAATTCATTATGATCAGCTTTAAATTTGAATACTTTAATAATACATTTAAATCATTTCTAAAATTATAAATCAATTTTTCACCTCGCAAGCAGAATTTATTTAAATAGGCACCTGTGCAATAAGAATTAGTGTTAAGCACTGTAAGTTATAAATATAACTTACCAAACTCATAAAAATCAGTTTAGAAGAACCTTAAAATTTATTTCAGCACAACGTTTATCCACATTTCTATAGATTATATATTACACTAGTAACTCGGAAGTCATATTTTATGCATGGTAACATAAGCTATTTATTTAAAATTTGTTTTGAAAATGTGTGTTATTAAAGGTTACTCACAAAAATCCGTTTGATAAAGGGAAAAAAAACTTTTTATTCGTAAAATGAGAAAATATCTATTTCTTACTGGCCGAAACTACTATTTTTTTTCTTTTATTTGTAGAAATGTAAAAATACTTTTTTTGTCTTAAATGTTTGTGTCATTATCTTTAAACAATTGAAGTTAAGTCTTTTTCGGTATTCGTAAGAACATTGACAGTTGTATACATTTAAAATTAGATGAAATATATAATTTTTCCCATCAAAAGAATTGTCATTCAGTTTTGACTTCATTTAAATAGAATAGATATGTAACTGAAGAAACTAAGAAATTCAATATTGTTAACTTCTTTCTTCGGATAAACATACATAATCAAAAAATTTTCTTGCCTGTTGCCAATACTTGTTTATTAAATACAAACTCTGAACGGCAAAACAAATTGTTTTCTTTCAAAGCCTTAATGGTTACAGAGACAAATACCAATTTTGAAATAAAATGCTTATTTTGGAAAAATTTTTCGGTTTATATGTTAATTGTGTGTTTCACTACCGTCCATAAATCTTTTTTTTTAAACTAAATCTATTTCAGTTCTAAATCCGCGCAACACAAATAATTAAATTGAAATTCAAAATGAAGTAGCATAAATCTTCAATAAATAGGGACTGAAAATTCACCGAATAGAGCGTTTCGTTTTTCCTTCATGATGCTCTTAAAACTATCAATAAAATATGCAAATATTACCATTGCACGTTTCAATAGATGTTTTTTTCCTCTTTCAGCTCCTCAACAACAGATCTAGCAGCTAGACGAGGCGTTTTTAGTAGACGCAGATATGGCTCTGTTGAAATGGTATGAATAATTTTATTTTAGTTCAATTTTTAATCATATCGAATCTGATAGCATGAATACATTTAAAAGCATTTAAACACATGTGGAAATAAATAAAGTATTAGATTGGTGAATATGTTTTTTTTTATTATATGCAAACGAAATGCATTGAAAGAAATATTACATTGGATTGAAAAGTTTATTCATATCATAAATTGCTCGCAAGATCCCGTAGAAAAATATTTGATTAATATAGTGATTAAGTTCTTAATTAAAATTATTACTTTATTAAGAGAGAACTCATATTTTTGCTTTGCCTCATGATTTTTTGCCACAAAAAAATTCTACAACACAAACAATTGTTTAATAATAAGTGTTCTCTCAAAAGCGTTATTATAAATATAGATACTATGATCAGAATTTGAAAAGTCACGAAATTTTTAAATGTCCATAAAATCGATCCTTAACACATCTTAATGTGAATAGAGATTCTGAGCACTTAGATTTATTTTTCTTTCAAAGTAATCTAGGTTTGTCTGTTTTTTGCAGAACCTCTTAACTATATCTTTAGCCTTTCTGCAAAACTTGTTTACAAAATGTAAATCACGAATCAGCTCTTACATGTTAAACGATTTTTGTTTCACAAATGAATTTTCAAAGGAAAATTCCTATTACAGAAATTTTAGAGCACCAACTAGGTTTTTTTGAATAATAATAGCATGTTTTTTGAAATCTCATTTGACTTAAACTTCAATTTTGTTTTTGTTCATTTGCCTTGTACTTTATTATATTTTTGCAAATTGTTTAAAATAAATAGATAAGATTTTATTCAGATTCAAGTTAAGACTTTTTCACAGAAAAAAATAAGTAAAATACTTTTTTTAATTCTATAAAATTAAATATGTTTTTGTTTTGAAAAAATTAAAACTCTAACTAATGAACGGTAATATTTAAATTAATTACAAGTTTAAAGTTTTTTAATTTTCAAGCTACTTTTTTACTAATTCCATAATAAAAGAGCGTACCATGAGTAAAATATATCAGTTTTATAACTAATTATCCATAAGAAACTGCTCTTTAAAACTGTCCTTTCAATGCCATTTAATAAATCGGATAAATATCAGTTTCTTATTAATTTATATTCTCGATAATTGTCAAAATAAATTCAATTTCATTATTAATGAAGGGACTTGTTTTCATGGTGAAAAGGCTAATGCTGCTAGTTTAAAAAAATAGTTTATCCACAAAAATCTTTCAATGTTAGAAATATTGAGTTCTGGATAAAGGAACAGCAATACGTCATGAATGACGTTGACGAATGATCCAATCGGAACGCTCGCAATATCTCTTCAGATTGAATGGGGGTAAAGATTGTTTTTAAATTACAGGTCATGTTAGTCAACGGAATACATATCGAAAAAATATTTTACCTATCCTAACTTATTTTTTAATTGCATATTAATAAAAACTTATGAATGCACCCATTTAAGTGTAACTATTCATTTAAAGGTACTTATTATCACACAATCCGCTGCACTTACCAGTAAGACAAAACAACTTCTAAAAAAAGATTAAGTAGGATCGAGTTTTAGCATTTAAAAAAAAAATAGCCTGCTCCTTCATTTCATTAAAGATTCAAAGCAGATGTTAAGTTAATGTAATTAAAGTGATATCATTCCCTCTTTTGCCGAAAACATTTCAGTTTTAAATTTTTTATTTATTTATTTATTTTTATGCGCAGGAGCAAGAATAATGAGCTAACTTTGTTTTTTTGTTTATTTATAATCAATTTTCCTCTATTATCAAACCTTGAAAAGTTCTTAATTGCTATTATAGTATATTTCTGATTCAATATTTACATGTCCGCACATGTAAGTATTGATAATAAAAAATGTGCCCTATGGGATTTTTTACATGCTCCATTATAGCATAGTAGACAATCTAATTTTTGAGCCCTTTTTTATAAAAGTTATTAATAATATAATAAATTCCAAAAAGCTTATAAACTTAAATTTAAAAGATGCCTTTTAACTGCAATTCTCCATCGTATACTCTTCATTCTTTAATTGTAGTTTCTTTCGTGTGTTATAGAAATTCGATCGTACTTGAGAATTATTTGAGGTGAAAAATCGAGTCTAATTTTAAAGCGAATTATTTGAATCATGGAAACTTTTTTCAATTACCTAATAACTTTTTTTAGAGATTCCCTCAAATAATATGTTTAATTCATTAAGAATTAAGCCAAACAAGCAATTTTACGTGAATGCGGTTACATAATATTTAAAATATGTACAACGCGTTTCGTATATGTTATTATTATACGAATTCTTATCAAAAACGATGTAAAAATATCTACTCATGGGGATATGTAAATTAATATTTAAGCTAGGATGAATCACTAGTGAGGAAAGTGGAATGAAAATATCAAAACATTCTTTTACTTTGGCAACAATTTCAAACAGGTATATTGAGGGTGGTCAGTTAGGATCAATGTGCCAAAGATATATACTACAAACTAAAATTACATATAGAGATGTTCATACACTTCATTCGTTGGCGTAAGCCTCATTATTATTATTCTCATTTTCAAACATTGAGATAGAGGCAGCAAGATTAATTTTATATTTAAAAGCATTGACATTTTTTACGATTGTTTTCATTAATGTGAAGTTAGGAATTTGAGCCTATAAAAGTTCAAAAACTACATAAAACACGAAAAATTTTAATTTTTTTCTTAAACATATTTTTTGTAAGTTTATATAAATTTTAAATATTTTTTACTGCGAATAAAACATTCTAATTGGAAAATTATTCTACGATTTCTATTCTAGTAAACTAAGTAAAAATAAGAAGAATTCTTTCCAATTTTTTATAAATTTTATCTTTGAATTAGTTTTGTCAAAAAAAAAAAAAAAACTACTTCGCTCAAGGCTTTTTCAAAAAGTGTAGAAATTTTGTTCGAAATATTCAAGTCTATGAAAAGCTCTTTGCAGTTTCTTTTTAAGAAAAGACTTTTTTCATAATTCATATTTTTTAACTGAATCAAACCAACAAATTGTGTTATCCTCTCCACGTAGTAAGTAAAAAATCGTAAACTTACTTTGATGGAAAATATTTTATAAAATCCCCAAGAGAGCAGAAAAAGTTTGCATTCAAATAATAATTCTTAACAACTAAGCATACCATTCAATGTAAAAAATTTTTTAATGCATTGTCTGCAGAATCTGATTGAAAATGGTTACTGCTAATATATTTCTGCTAAATTTTTAAAATATTTATTTGCATTTTGTAAAACTTTAGTTTTTTTAATAATAATTTTTTTCCAGTTATAAATTTCGCTTAGTAAAGGTTAAATATCACCTTACTTTAAAAGTAAGTATTTCTAGTTTCATAAGGAAATATATACTATAAATCTATATAATATATACTATATATAATAAATATTTACCTAATAAATATATAATAAATACATGCATAATAAAAATATAATAAATATATACTATATATATATATATATATGTACCATAATGCTTCCAATTGAGTAAAAATCGGTAGTTTCGACGAAAATTTCGAGTTTTAATTTTTTATTTATATATTTAAAGATTTCAACTTTTGTTGCTTTCAAAATTTCCTTAAACTTTTGTTCTTCAGTATTTAGAATCAAATGTTTAAGAGATGTTTTTTCACTTGCTGACAGACAAAACAGAATAAGAAAATAAGAAAGAATGACAAATTTAAAAAAAATCTCTTTACGCTAACACATTACAAATAAAATTTATTATAGAATTCTTGGAAACTTTGTATGCAGGTTTTGTAGATAATTAGCTATGCTTTGAACTAGACGCTAAATTCAAAATGTGAATTCATTACTTTTATCACACATCAGGGTTGGGTTTTTGACGTCAAAAAGTGGTTTTTGACATGACAAGGGTATAATACTGGTTTAAACCGTCAAAAATGTCAAAAACTGAAGTTTGCCAAGAAAATATATAAACTTCAAAACTACCAACAGTTGCCATGCATTATATTGAAATTTAATTATACTATAGGTAATCAGCAGGTTTTAAAATATTTTTTAATTAAAATTAAGGTAAAATAACAGATTTAAAATCTCAGAAATTTATATTCAAATGCATGTGCAGAAAAATTTTGCACAAAAATTGTTTAAATATTTATATTTAAAATTTTTTTCTTTTCTTTTTGATACTTAAGAAAATTAAAAGTTTATTACTATGCATAAGGAACTTACAAGTTATGTTGTATAAATACAAACTTGATACAAGATACAAGTGTATAAAAAAAAAATTTTTATGTTATACCGAATATCTTTATTATCCAGTATGTTAATTTGAATTTAAAAGTAATATTTATGAATAATGATAAATATAATTCATATTGTTTATTATATTTATTTATAATTATTACACTTATCATTTTAAAACAATTTTTATCTCTAAATTTTTTTTTCTCCACTTGTATTAAGAATACAAATAATGCATATCTTGAAAGCAAGAAGTAATTATTCAACAGCTGGATATTTAGATATTCAACAAAACTATATCGTATTCAGCAAAATGAAATTCACAAGTATTTGGATAAACTAAATTTTCAGCATAGTAAATGAATAGGCTGAATATACTGTAAATCGACACTAACTGCTCTGTGTATTTAACAGAAAGCACTTAAATTTGTATTGTCTTATGTTAAAAAGATTATTAAGAAGATTTGAAAGAATATTAAAAAGATTTTTCTTTAAAAGAAGATGTCTAATGTACAAAACTGCTAATGTTTATCTTTAAAAATGTCTAATTTTTAGTATAATCTATACTATACACTAAATTTGGTTATAAATAAATTTCTTAATAATATCACTGCAGATTTTCAAGAACACATGAAAATGAATACATAATATTACAAAAGATGTGAGTTTTCAAAAGTACAAGATTTCGGTTACTATTCAAAATATAAGTGTTTCTTCAAAATTTTAAATTTATTTTTTCTAGAACATATTTAGAAACACTATCCTTTAAAAAATATATAAATTTTATGTATTAATTAAATTTCACATATGAATATAGGTTTTTGACATTTTCGACATTTTTGACAGTGAGGTTTTTGACGTGACGGTTTAAACCATGGTTTAAACTGTCAAAAACTGTCACATGTCAAAAACCTGCCAACCCTGTCACACATTAAGTAAGAATATTTAGATTTTTTATCATTGCATATTTGAAAAATATTTCAAACAAAGATTGTTTAAAGATTTTTCCTAAAGATTGCTTAAAGATTTTAGTTCAAAATGCAGTTAATTATACTAGTGATTAAGAAAGAAAATTACTTATGCATTATTAAACGCATACAAATACATACTAATGCCTTACAACGTGCTAAAGCGTTGTTAGGGTTACAGAAGAAATTTGCAGTTGTCATGCTCAAATTTTCCTTAATTTCGAAGTAAAAATTTAAAAATTTCGAAAGTTTACTCATTTATAATGTCAGGAATTGTGCTTACTAAAAATAAAATTAAAAATCGTATTAAGGCTGCTTTAAGAAAATGTGCCGAACTTAGTCGACACAATCGAATCAACACTAGCATCTTAATCAACATCATTTATGCAGTATGTAGCCAAAATTATAACAACAATATCGTGTACCATGGTATCATCATATGCTTAAAAAATTTCAATATTAAATATGTGTGTGATTGTTACTCATGAAGCAATTTATTTTCTACTTTGATATTCTAACAAAAAAATTTTAAAAAATACACTTCCTTCAATTTTTACGAGTGATATTTTAATTACTTTAATTCTTCTTACCCAAAATAAACACCCATCAAATATTTTAAGACCTTTTATTAAATAGTATGTAAATGTTAAGTAATATGGCATTAAAAAGGAATTCTCTTATTTGTTAAATTAAAATGCATTATACTATTTGCGTATTATCAGTAAAATGTTCATTCTACAATGCTACATTTTGCAAGTAAAATTTCGAGACAACCCTAATTTTGAGACAAATTCCCACGCATGTTGATGCGATGCTAAACATTTTTCCTTTGATTTCACTGCATTCAAATTTAGGGGAACAAAGATTTCTAATCGTTTTTAGAATACCGTTTATTGTAACATATTAACCCTTTGAAGTAGATGGGACACCGATATATATTTTTTCTAAATCTCTAATTACAAGAAAAAATATTTTATATTTATAAAAACAGTCCAATAGTTACTAGAAACATCTATTAAATTATCGAATTTATATTCATGCTAAAATATAAAATCAAAAAAAAGTAGTTAGAAAAGAAATTTTTTTTTTCAAATAACATTTCATATTACAAAAAATTACTAATTATTGATTTTGTAAATTAAAGAAATTTTAGTAATGAATATATTTTCTTATGTCTAAACAACTGCAAATAAGTACAAATTTTAAAAATTATTGTTTGGAAGTAAGTCGTGTTTGAAAGATTTTACCTTTAACTCTGAAAAAGATACCTTTGTTTTATGCAGTTTTTCCTAACCATAAATTGTTATATTTATGCATATATTTTTCACTTATTTTTGCCTAAATTAAAACAAAATAATGAAAAAAGTATGAAATTATGTTTAATAAAAAGTCTGCGTAAAAGAGTCATTCATACATTCATGTTTGTAATAAAATTAGTTTTTGAGTGATTTGGCGGTTGACAAGTAAATTTGGATGGTTAAAGGCCCATAAATATGAAGTTAAATACTTTTACTAAAATTCTATTTATAAACTAATGTTTATGTAAGTTTGCATTTAGCAATTAGTTTTTATAAACTGACAGGCAATTACGTTACATGAAAATTACCTTTTAATTTTTCAGTACAGAACTGATGTCAATAGCATTTATTTTATTTTCATTTAAGCAAATTATTATCTTTAAATTCAATTATCTTTAAAGTACAATTTAAACTACTATTAGATAATATTGGTGTAATATTATATATATATATATATAAATTTCAATTTGTTATTTTAAATACCTGACTTAAGCTGCTTGTAAATTCCATCAAGTATTCGATTTTATTTCGGGAAAAAATATTTGGATAAATTCAATTATTATAAAAACTGCTTTCATTTTCAGAAAATTTTCGTATAATTTAATTTCATGTACCCTAAAAAAGCAGGTACTTCAGAAACACTTTTTTTCCCTGCGAAACCATGATAAAATTGCAAGGAAAATAAATAAAACAGTAAAAAATAATTATGATTCCAAGGTGCCTTATATTCAAACTTTTCCCCTTCCATTTATTATAATTCATCATTTCTGTGGCTTTCTTTTCTCATTTAAAAATTGAGGAACAAAAATTTTACTCAAATAATTTTTTTTTGAAAAGAGTTTCACACAGTATTTTTTTTTTTACTTTGAACTAAAAATTGCTAAGGAACTATTTTCTTCTTTAATATTTTAGACGTTTTCGTAAAACTAATACGAATATTTTAAGGTCAAGGGTTATTCTAGTCTTTGTGAAAGAACCTTATTTATGAAACTAAAAAAAAATCTATTCACAACTTTGTGTAATAGATTTTTCTAATAAAAAAGATAAAATAAATTTTAATAAATTCCTGTAAATAATATTTTTTTTTTTGGGAAAAGAGACATAAAAGCGTTTTTTAAGGAAGTTTTGTTTTAAAATTATGAATTCGAGCAGTTATAGGTAAAGTTTTTTTTTGTTGAAGGAAGTAGAGATTTTTATCTGCTTTTGTAATAAAATTTTTATAAAGGGTTTGTTTTAACGGAAGACTATTTTGCTAAAGATTCTTTTTTAGGATAAAACATTTAGTCACAATACCGTTAACGGAATAAAATTTCTCCTAAAATAACACCTGTACACATGCATTTTACTGTCATCATATCTATTTTTACATATGCATATAATAAAGGGGAAAAATGAGTATCAATTAATGGCGGAGGACTATGACGATATATATTGATACGAACATATTCACCTGAAAAATCAATTTTCAAAAAAATGAAAATATGAGATTTTTTGAAAAAAATTAAATTTGAATCTACATTGAAAGATATGCAAAGTTAGGCCGAATGGAAATGATTGAAGAGGTCTGAGATGCTTCTTACGTTTGTCATTTAGCAATTTTGAATTTACGTTTATTCAACCATCAATGAGATCTCGCCTCCCAATGAGATGACCTGGGTATGAATCACAGCAGTGGCTTTTTGATACGAATTCCGCACCCGGCTCGCACCGATCACAGTGCTGACGTGAAATATTCTCAGTGGTAGCAGACGGGTGATGGGTTGGAGTCCCTTTGACATCGGGCTAACCATACGAGGTTCGCTTTGTTTTCCTCTCCATTTAACTCAAATGCGGCTGAGTTCTATCAAAAAGTTCTCCACGAAGACAAATTTCTCCCAATACTTGATCCTGGAGTTCCCTTGCCTTCTGTATTGGTTTCAAAATTACAAGGATACGGAATTAAACATTGGTAGTCGTAAATTCAAAAACTGAATCTGCTGTTCAAAGGTGGTTATAAAATAAAATGATGAAACTAAAGAAAAAATGGTAAATGATCAACGGATTGGCATTTATTAAAGTTACACTATCGTGTACGAAACTGAAAGTATATACCAGCATAGTTGAACATATTAAAATAACTTCGTTTTATTTATTTTCCCGTTGAATTTATATTGTTAGTTTACGCAAAATATGTTTTCGAAAGTTCAACTCCTCAAAAGCTAGATATATTGTGCTGGAAAAAATTTAAATGATTACCGATTTAAGCGCCAAACATGATTCCGCTGGTCAGGAACAAAATCATTTTCAGTCTGACAGAATCAAACAGATCCATTGATGCACTGGCAGACAGGTACTTCAGTGCTGAACTCTTTTTCTTCTTTTCTAACTATTTAGATTTATCGTAAGGATTTTCAGAATTAGGGACAAAAATTACTCTGTGCACCCGCTGTCCAAGTTTCAGGATTACAGCACAAATATTTCTTGATTTGTACGTGTTACAAAAAAGCTCCTTAGAAAACTCACGAACAACTTTTGTTGATGGTAGTTCATTTGATTTCATTTTAAACAAATTCACATTAGGATGGTTAAAATCCTTTTTTAAGATCAATATAGTGAAAGGAAAATGCATAAAAATTTAACTTTATCTAAATATCATTATCGGTTTTAATTTAATTTAGTAGTCAACCCATCTTAATCATGTAAAAATTAAGCAACAGTAGGGAATATTTTATGACTCAGAAATTTCTGTACTTGTTGTAGAAAATGCAACAGCTATGATTAATTAAATCCACACACTTTTAAATGTTAATAATCTAATATCTAATATTCGGGCAATCCTTTCTGATTTATTTACGCTCTTGATCCATTCTCCGCCCTAGAAATTCTAAAACACGCCTATCCAAAATCAACTATCACGTCTGCCACAAAACCTTAGTCACCCCAAGTCTTAATGATGTTGTTGTAAGGGTATTGGACTCCCATTGTAGGTAGTTAGCATCACGCCAGAGCTACTGCAAACTAACTAATGAATGCAGTCACGGAATGGTGCGGGTTTTGAGCAGAGCTGAAAGGATTGCAGGAGCGACAAATAATGTTAAGTCGAATGGTTATTCTTAGAATTGTTGATTTGTTAAGCATAAATATTCAAATTGAATTACTTTAAGTGACGATGTTTTCCGAAGTGAAAATATTAAATTGATATCAAAAGTATACAATTTTATAATCTTGGCATGCTCAGTTTTATCATTTCTTGAACTTTGATTTTGTTGACATAACTCGAAAGTTGCTTACAGCGATATTATTCGAGTGCAGAAAAGAGTCAAATGTATTTTTATATATTCCTTTATAATAATTTTCGATATCTTGTGAAATTGAATACTGAATATAAAATGGAGAAATGTATGAGAAATTCTTTTTCGTTATAAAACTAAAGAAAGATATAAAATACCGATGCAATTCAATAGGGAATCTTGTTTGCACATTTGTACATATACATATTTGCAAATACAATATGTTTTGTTTAAGCATATTTCAATATCTTACGAACTTTAGTACTAACTATTAAAAAAACAGCCTTAGCTATAAAACATAAATCTATAACATAAAAAATGAAAAAAAGACAGCAATAAATTATGGACTATATTTAGTAAAAAAAAGAAATATTTTGTCACAGAAAAAAGTTATTAAATAATTTTAAACCTGGTTTAAACTGCACTGTAAGAACTTTCATATAAAATTACGGTAAAAAGTGCTTGCAGTCTGGGTATCGGCAGTACCGGCAAGAAAAATATCGCAAAATCCATTTTTACCGTACACTTTTACGGTACAAAAAATAATGAAAATTGCATTTTTTTTTCATAACACTGAATCAGTCTAATTCAATAAATATTTTTGTAAAAATCACAATATAAAATTTTGCGGACAGTTTTACTGTAATTTTTTTTACGGATGCAGCACTCAGAGTGCCAGCACTCAGTGCTCTTTTCCGTGATTTTACACGGAAATACTTACATTGTATCTTTTCCTGGTCTATTAATCAAAAAATTCACTTTCTTCTTGCTTTTTTAAACTATTTGTTCTTTTTTACTTTTGATTAATTCCCTGTGTTTTCTTATTGTTATTGTCTTTTAGTATTTGTTATTATCATATCATCAACATACATTTTGCATAAATATGTTTTGCTTTGACGTTATTGATACAATGCCATTATAACGCACCTTATGCTTTTTCAGGTGCTTTATACAATGCTATTATAAAGCACCTTATTTTACCGTATGAGTTGAAAAAGAGGTTATATCTTTAATTGATTAAAAGAAATCAAGTTATTGTATTCGTCATTGATTCAGTTTTTATATATATATATATATATATATATATATATATATATATATATATATATATATATATATATATATATATAGATTGATATAGTTCAAAATGAAGATAAAACAAAGGAAAATTACTAACATATGAGGAAAAAAAAGGGGGGAATAATAATAAAAAAATAACAAACAACTGGGGGAAAAAGGGATGAAATTTTTTTTAGAAATCCGGAAAAAAAGATGGAATCTTTTCATCAGCCCACACGATTATATCCGCAAGAAAGAGTGCTTTCTAATATTGTATCAATATAACCAAAGCAAAATATATCAATATCTTCTGGCCGTTTTGTTCCAGATTTTTAAAAAAATATCATCCTTCCCCCCCCCCCCCCAAGTTGTATGTTATTTTTTTATTATTGTTTTTTTCCCTCCCTCTTTTCTTTCATATGTCTGTAATTTTCCTTTGTTTTATCTTCATTTTAAACTTATCTAATGAGTTCTGTTTACTTGCAGCTTATGCGCAATAAATGAAACTTATTGTTTTTCCTTATTTTCTTCATGTTTTTTTGTATTAATTTATTTTGCTCTGTATATATATATATATATATATATATATATATATATATATATATATATATATATATATATATATATATATATATATATATATATATATATATATATATATATATATATATATATATATATATATATATATATATATATATATATATATATATATATATATATTATAACACAAAAATTTTCCTATTCTGGAAAGTATCCATCATTCGTTATCATTTTGAAAGAATGGCGTCTCGGGAGTGTATTCGATACTAGGACGGAGCTCTCTTGGGTATATTGATTCTATCATAGAGCATGTCTTGACTTCCTTCTTGGAGAGCTTTGCTTCCGCTCGGATGGACAATCCCAGAATCTTGAGATTGCATCAGCACTTAAGTGTAACACACTGTTCCATTTTTCTGAATTCTTGAAAACAATTCTCCGTCTTATTTCGTGGAACAGTTATCTTCAGTGTCGCCTTTAAAGTCATATTTCCAACGAAATAAATTTTCGTTTTTGACTTTGCATATCACCTGAAACTTTGTGAATACTTGAGAAACGTATTGTGCATTCAAAAATGTTTCATTGGATATATTTCATTCAAAAATTATAGAATATTTTTTTCATCGATTCTACTTCTAAATAATTTTTTATTGTTAATAAGCAAAATTACCATATTTCCTCTAAAATTAAAAATAAAAGTTATTTGGATAAGGTTTTATTTTAAAAAAAATCTTCCTTGAAACAGAGAAACAAAATAAAAGCTGATATAGCATAGTATAAATCTTGGCGAACATAAATGGTAAGAAAGATACTTTCCACCATTGATATTTGCTGCAAAGACTTTCTAGACTCCTTTCTGTACATGAATCTGTAATCGGGTAGTTACAATTCACAAAAAAGTGAAATAATTATGCCTAACCATGTGATTAAAATTAGATTTAATTGTATACCAGTAAGTGACGTCACGCGTGTGTGTCGAACCTGATTGGCTTATGAATCGACTAATGCTACGATTCTTATATGAATAGTTATACTTTCCAGCGGTTAAGAGCAATTCGCCTTGGTTTATTATCATGCTGAATCGATATTTGGATCGTATTTAATTATATACCAGTAAGCGACGTCACACGTATGTGTCTAATCCTGGCACAGCGAATGCCACTGCTTACAATGATGAGATTGGTTCAAGGTTTTCAATTAAAAAAAACTGAACTAGATTGACGATGGAAATTTATTTGTTCATCATATTTGTGTATGATATAACTTATGCGAAAAAAAAGACCCTTCGGACTTAGCCTAAAGCTAATTTTAATTAGTCACATAATCAGAAAATATCTATGATTTTCGAATAACACTCCATGACTCTATTTTGACATTTTTCATAAAAAATGAAAAAGGGCCCATTAATGAAACAAAAATAAGTGTAAAATTAAAATTAATAAATTACTTTTTATGTCATTTTGACAATTAAATCCTTTAACTAAAATGACAACTCTTCGATTTGCCCATAAAATAGAAAAACTATGAACCCCAAAAATATTACATTGACATTTAGATTGTAGACATTACAGATATTTTCATAGTTTGGTTTTATTTTTTTTATGCAATGACCATTGGTGGCTTTAATCTTTATTATTATTTAAAGAATATTTAAACAGAATTTGTATTATATGGAAAGAAAAACTTATTGTTTGAAAAATGTAACTTTGATTTTAAGTATATATAAAAAAAGCCTTTAACTAAATTAACCCTTTAATTATGAGTTTGATATACAGAGAAAATATTATATTAACAAACAAACTGAGATAATTGTTCAAAAAACGCATTATTAAACAAACGCAGTAGTCTATTGCTTAAAAATAAAAATATGTTATTTTCTTACAATTACTTATCTCAAAACTAATCAATAATATTGTGTGTCTATCAGGTTTAGTCAGTTCTGTGGGATCTAATAAATTAGTAAATTTAAAGATTTTGATTTTTTTAATTGTGTTAGCTTTAACTGTGTTTTAAGATTTTTAATATTAAATTCATTTTAAGCTTGTAGTATTCTTTCTTTTTAAGGAAGAACAGTTTTGCTTTTAAATTTTTGGAGGAAAAAAACACGAAATTTCAAATGACTTTCTCAATTTTTAATAGTTTTATATAGCTTTGGCTCCTTGCGAACTTTATTTCATATTAAATATACCTTCCCTTCAAATATATATTTCAATTTCATCTAATAATATTGAGAGATATTACAAGTTAAGAAATGAATTTCTAATAAGATCAAGAAAAGTCTGATTGAAATATGGTAGTGTAAAGATAAAATCAAAAATAGTTCAAATAAATTTTTTTTGAAGATAAAACTATTGAAGGAAGTAAAATATTATATAAAAAATAATGGTGCATATCTTTTTTCCTCTATACAATTTTTAGTACTTGAAGGATTGGTGCGGTAAAAGTATATTGCTTTCCGTATCCGTGTCTTAAAAAGAAATATAATTGTACGTAAAAAAATCGCATTTTGTGGAGAGGGACACATTGGGAAAGAAATTTTTTGTTGTCTGAGCCCTTTTTTTTTTTTTTTTTTTTTTAAACTGATCTTGGATATTTTTTCGTCTATGATTTCAAATCTGCTATCGCTTCCTCTCTCCAAGCTACTTTTTCTTGTTTTAAAGATACATTTTCAATCAATTTTTTGTCGAAATGTACAAGTTTAAAAACGTTCTATATATCAGGGGATCACCTAAATATTGCGGCAAACTTCTAGGGGAGTTATAGCAAATAAAATTGTATTGATTAAAATTGTATTGGGACAAATGCCCAAAAATATCTTCATACGCCACCAGAGGCACTTCCCTGATATGAACTACTTCTTCGTGTGCTTAGGTCACTAGTAGGACTAGTATGCCTGCCATTTTAATTCCGATGATGTATCGAAAATCCTGTAGAATAACTCTTACGTAACCACCTGTTACATATAACGCTTTTCACCTTGTACATTTCCAGAAATAGACGAAAAATATAATTTAAAAAAAAATTCTATTAGAGCGAAACTAATTATAGATTTGAAATTTCATCACTCGATTTTGGCAAGATCAAGTATTTATACAAATGTAACAAATTGTTCCCCAGGGTCATTAATTATAATTCGAATAATTTATTTAGCTCATCGTTTTTAATAAAATATATTTTTGTTTATATTTGTAGCTTATCATAGATGTGTTGTATTTTTTTGTTAATATAACTAGCTGTAAATAATCTTAAATTATTAAACCTCCTTTCCAAAAACCAAAATATGTTCTTAATATAATAAATACAACAAAAATATGCACAAATGCATTGATAAGACATATAGGAAGTGCTTTTTGAACTTTTTATTTAGACATATCGTTTTTCTTACTTAGCTTCCTGTCCGCAGCCATTCAATGAAAAACATTTCAACTTATTTCTTATAAAAAAAAAATAAAAAAAACTACTAAGATTTTTTATTAAAAATGTAAATTGAAACTATGACTTTCCCAATAAAGAGTTTCATAAAAGAAATCTTTCCTTTTCATACAAAAATTTCTGTTGGAGAAAGAATTGCTTCCAGGTGAAACGCAATATAATGACTTTTCCTTTCCTTTGTTCAGAGTTTTATTTCTGAGTAAGGGGATCTGATGTTTTATTTCCCGTATAAGCCGAACAAACTTATTTAGGTAAAAACAAACAATTTCCTTTTCTTTCTCAAATTATTTTTCTCTGTATATCGAAAAAAAAAATTAGCTCAATTTTTAGTTCTATTCTCTCGGAATCAAATGTTCTGCTTTTTTAGTTCTTCATTTAAATTTTAGTTTTTGTTAAAGTTTAATAACTGAAAAGGTTCTTTTGTTTCAAAGTAAAGTCCCCTAGAAATGGCATTGTATCTAATTTAAGTGTATTTTTTCAAAAAAAAAAATAAGTTTTTGGAAAAAAAACTCACATGCTGCAAGAGGAAATAAAATTATAAAGTATGTGATAAAATAAATTAAATTAATACAAAAAATCTTTTATTTAGTTTTATTTTTAATTTTTTTTTATATATAATTAATTTTTTTACATTTCAGAATAATTAAGAACCTATTTTCAAATCAAAATTTCTATTGTATTAGCAGATATAATTAGATTATCAGTAATTTTTATATTTATTTTATAACCATCGTTGAACAGCTTACTCAATTTAAAGTTATGAACACCTATGTTCAATTCCGAAGTCTTGTAATTTTAACTCAATCCAGAAAGCAAAGGAGCTCCTGGAACAAGCATTAGGACAAACTAGCCTTCTTATAAGACTTTTTGAGGGAACTTATTTACATTTGCGTTACTTGAAGAGGGAAACAACGAAAACCATCCATTGTTAACTTGACGGAAAGGATACTGTAACCCATGATTTATCGTCCACTGAGAATATTTTAAGTCAGCACTGTGCTCGATATCAGCCGGATGCGGAATTCATAACTACCAGCCATTACTGGGATTCGCCTCATTAGGAGACGAGTGCTCTATCTGCTGAGCCATAACGCCTCTATTAAAAATTATTGTAAGCAGAAATTACGAAAGAGTTTAAGTAGATTATATCATAAAAATGACACCTTCTAACAACAAATAGATTCTTGCAAAAATTTAAGGAATTTTTATGTGTTGAGGTTGATTTGAGGTTTATTTGAAGTTGACTTCAAAGACAACCTCAAAAAATCCCCCTCTTAACCTTTATAAACAAGGTGTATAAAGTTATTTTATTCACACTAGAGGTAAAGAGAAATCTACCATAGAGGAAGTAGCTTGGAGAGGTTGTTTTTAAGGTTTACAGGTTACTTTTTCTGCACTTCAAACAAATGAGATAATTTTTGAGGTGTGAATAATTTTACCGTTTAACTAATATTGTTTTAATTATATATAAGGTTAATTTTATAAGGTGTGAATGAGGTTGTTAAAGTTGAAATTCTCTGATGAGGTTAATTTTGGATCAAAACATGACCTCATTTTATACCTCAAGTGTATTCTTTTAAACCTGCCAACTTCAAAACAGCACCAAAAGCACCTTAATAAGAAATTTGTATTTCATCTTATTAAAAACGTAATAAGAACTAACCCTATCATGATACTCTAACGCTATTCTTAAAAAAGAATTATGAGTTAAAGTCGAACGTAACAATTCTTACAATTCTTACAATTCTTGTTAAAATACACGCCCTAAGACATATATGGCGCACGGTTAATACTATAATAAACTTTAAAAAAATCTTATCAAAAAACTTATCTAACTCAACAACTAAACCATGACTTCTTTTAATTTAAAAAAATTTCTTAACCAGTGGTTTTATTTTTTTAAATATTATCTAATATTATAATCTATTTAAATAGTAATATAAATCTGTGTTATAATTTAACAGCTTGGTAAAAAACAAAATCTCTTTTTGCTATGGTTTGTTAAGTGGCGGTTGCAATAGCTCATTGGTTAAGGCCTTTAACTGTCCTTGTAAAGAACTGGGGTTCAATCCAGGAGTGGCCTATAGCCAACAAAGCTACAGACTGATAGGCACCAGCTTGTCTGGGAAGCATAGATGGCCTGTGTGTATTGCAAACCTTCTTACCACAATGCCATTGGTCACGAAATTGTGTTGCCCTTATCTCTATGAACCCCAGGCTTACAACGGGTTTTTTCTTTCCTTAATTATAAAGTGCTTTAAAACTTCAGTTCATTTGTTGATATTTGTGTACAGTTAGGTTAAACAGAGGAACATGTACCAATGAAAGCGATTACTTTATTTTCTACCTAACTTTTTAAGACCCCAATTTTTACATGAAAAACTTTCCGAAGATGATTTATAAGAGAGAAATAAATTAAAGCTTTAATAACTATATTATTAAAATGTTGATTGCTAGTACAACACATAACACCTGCACAACCTGCTACCTGGATAAGACAATCTGCACATATGCATGGGCAAAAAAGCTACGTAAAGCTTTTGATTTTTGTTCCCTCTCCAGGAAAAGATAAATAACCCCTTACATTATTTTACTTCTTCTTCTACCTAACCTATATTTTAAAACCCCAGTTTTTACATGAAGCATTTTCCAAAAATAATTTATTAGATAGATGTAAATTGAAGTCTTAATAACGATATTTTTAAAAAGTCGATTGTTAGTAGAAACATAAGACAACCTTCAAACCCGTATAAGTAGGAAAAACTACTTAAAGCTTTTAATTTTTACCCTGACCAAGAAATCATAAATAACTCCTCACATTACTTAACAAAAACATCACAAATTATATATTCATCAAATTGAGGTGTATACAAGGAATAATTATCTGATATTGATAATTGGTTGATTAATGTAAATATTATTTAAGTTCGGATACATTAATTATTCAAAAGTAATCCGTCATTAAAAAAAAGTAAAAAAGAAACAATAAAAGATTCAAACACCAATTTCTTCCTAAAAATGAAAAAGAAACACGTTTTTTATCTACAAAATCGGCTTTTCAAAAGCAATTTTAATATATATTTAAGTAGGCTATTTAAAATATCATAAAACTAATTTTTCGTAAAAACCTTCCAGGTAAAATCACTCCAGAGTAATAAAATGATGTTCTCATTGCGAAACTAATTTTCGAATGTTAGCACACACGTGCTGTATTAAAGGATCGATAAAGATAAAAAAAGCTTAGCGTGGCCTTTAATTTTTTTCATTGACCAACCAGGATCTATAAATAGCATTCTAAATTTTCCATAAAATTCATGATTGCGTCACGAATTAAGTAATCATCAAACTAAATTATTCATTTAGAATAATCAGGGTATATTCATAGTTCGTCAATACATGGAAGTGTTACTTTAAATGTAAATTTTATGGTTCGTGTCTGAAAATTGATTCATGAAAAAGGGAAAAAATGTTATCGAATATTGGTATCATATGAATGAAAAGAAATAAAGAAAAAATACCATCTAAAGCCTTCTCTTTTTTTTCTAAAACTGTTTTTATGACAATCATTTATTCAGAAACAAAAATCAGGAAATATGTTTTAAGATTATTTGTTTGGCTCAAATGAAATGCTGTTATCGTAATAAAACTTTAAACTTTTAATGTTAGCACAGACGTGACGTATAAAATGATCAATATAAATTTTTAAACTATGTGAGGTCTTCATTTTTTATTGATTGACCAAATTTCTATAAATAACAAAATACATTATGCATAATATTTGGAGTTACGTCACGAAATAGTTACGCAACTAAAATATCTGTGAAGAATAACTAGAAAATGTTAATTTGTTGCTACATGTTTGAAATATGAATTTTAAGTATATCGCGCCTAAGTAAACGAAAGTAAGCAAGTATTATGGAAATTGTGTTGTATAACACATTTTAATTTTTTAATCTTCCAAAACTCGTTTTACAACAATTTTATTCAACTATTAACATCGGCGATAGATAAATAGATATTGAAACAAAATGTTCCAAGTTAAATTTACAACACAAAAATGTATATTTCTAGAAAAAAAATATTTTTGAGTGTCTAAAAGTATTTTTATGATGTTGCTATATGAGGAACTAGAAACATAGATTCATTTTTATATAAAATTCTGAAAAGTCTATTCATGCCTATTGACAATATGATTGCATTTTTTGAATATTAAAAGTATTTCTCCTAAATCTAATCAATACTACTAAAGGACATTACACGACATTTGAAAAGTTAAGAGAAATAATAAAAGAAATATTTATCCCGAAATGATTTAGACAGTGTTCTCAACTTCCTGAAACATCTTAAATTTTTGAAACTTATGACTAACCATTCCCTTACGTAAAATCTATGAAGGTAATGATAAAAAGAAATGAATTCTAATTTTTTAATATTATTTTAACACTCTATGCGACAATTAAAAATAGCACATTTCTTTCATTTCGTCATTTTTCAAGGTTAATTTTGAGTTATTCTTCCTGTTAAAAATGAAAAAGAAATAACATACACATCACATATAGAAACAAATCTTCAAGCCAAATAAAAGATAATTACTGTCAAAAAAGAACTTTATAAGTATAAAAAAATCATAATATTTGATTTCCAAGCGTAATTTAATATGTTAAAGAATGCAGTTTGTTTTTTAAAAATGGTTGTGAAAATGTGAAAGCAGGTTGCAGTAATTAATATTGACTTAAATTTAAAATAAATTTTCCTTTTCTTCAAATTTGTATCAAGTGTAAGTCAGTCTTGTTGATAATACAAAATTATAATTATTTTTGACAATATTTTAATGTCTGAAACAAAAGTACTTTTTTTCTTTTTGATGCCTGAAAAAGCATAATCATTGCTTAAAAATTAACTGATTTTCATTATAAAAATAACTTAGTAAAAAAATTTGTAAGATTTAAATTTATTAAATTGCATCTCAAAATTTCTTTTTTTTCTCCTCCTTTTTTTATATCTAACAAAAAAAAAAATTTCTTAACTGAATTTGTTTACAAAATTTTCTTATTAATTTCATGACATTTACCACCAGCATAGAAAATATTGTTAATTAATTGGGATTCAGACATTAATATTTTAGGAAAGCAACTTAAATAATCCCAGAATTTTTAATAAACTAAATTAATATTAAATTCATTAACGATAGCGAGCTATAGCTAACGGTAGCGAATCAATGCCACAAAATTTATTAGAAAAATAATTAAACCAATCCTGCTTTTAATTACTCTTCATGCAAACAAACTTAACATTATGTTAAATAAAAAAAACACATTCCTTTTTTAAGTAGCTCAGATATTATCGATTTATATTCAATTATCGTTGAGTTATTTAACGAAAAATGCATTAACTATGAATATAAGCATCAACTTGCATAATTTTGCAAAACACGAGGTTAAAATAGCAGAATTAAAAGAATTAATGCATAATTTCAAAATTTTATATTTTAAGCATAACAATCAATGTAGTAAAAGTGATTTGTCAGGTCAATGACCTTTTTAGAATTTCATTAAAACAAAAATCATTTACAGTTTACATTTTATGTTTTAGCTTGCATCATGTGATAGTGAAGGATCTGAAAGTTTAGTTAGAAGGTTCCGAGTTGAAAATGGGGAACAAGTAGAGAAAGATGAAGTAAGTTTTACAATCAGATCTGAATATTTTAACCCAACATTTTATTAATTTTAAAAATTGGATCCCTTTATCGATAAAGCTCTGCCTATAAGATGTCTACATCCAAAATGGAAAGCAAGGTTATATATAAGATTGTTTTTTTTTAATCCATAGTATTTTTATTTTATTTTTTTATAATTTAGCCCATGAAGTTTTCTTGCATGAATTTTTTCAATTAAGTAATTAAGCTTTAGAGATCGTTCTCGTGGGGAAGGGGGCTTTAAGGCACACAGTTTGTGCAAAAAAAGAACCCCTTAAACCTACGAATGATCTGAACATAATTTCGGATCAGTTGCGCACCCATATATGGAGTGGAGTCTGTGTTTCCAACTGACAATGGAATCGTACAGCAAGACAACGCCTCAATTTACAAAGCTCGAAATATGGAGTGCTTTAAAGAGCATAATAATGAATTACAAGAAACGTCCTAGACACCTAAAGTTCTGGATCTTAATCAAATATATCTCACTTGGGATGTGACAGAAAGTCAGCTCACAAATAAATTATGATTGTCACGGATGTCGGAATATATAAACTCTGCAATGCAAAGAAATTCAGGATCAAATTACAGTAAAAAGTACACGCATCCTTGGTGCATCATATGGAAAAATTAATTTTACAGTAAAATCCATTTTTATCGTAAAATTTGATACCGTATATTTTACAGTGATAATTTTTAAACTACAGTGATTTTACAATAAGTATCACTGTGTAAAAATGATGTTACATCAGTATGGTGAAGATGGAAATCTCAGGGTGTTGGAGTTTGTATGGTATATTGTATAGTGGACTAGCTAAAGATAGTGATGAAAACAGAAGAAGATGAAAATAACACTTGAAAATGAAAACCGGATCATAACTGATATAAAGCTTTTATTTAGTATTATTTGCGGAGCTCGAGATACAAAAATTAATTATTATCTATAAGAATTTCAGTTGAATAAATTTTGCATAATAATTATTAATAAGGACAGGCCATGGGAGACAAACCCCCCACAACCTGCCTAAACTAAAGCCAAATTCAAAGTACGTGTAATTTGTTCCCAGCGGGCACAGAAGCATAGGTAGGAGATCCAAAATTGGCGATTTATTAAAATATAACGTAGCCAAAACAAAGCCAACCCAGCATTATCAATATAGAGTTCAAAAATACCTTGGCGATCACGAGTCGCCCACAAATTTATGAGAATTATTACAATCATGCAACTGAAACATTTTTACGGTTAGAAATTAGAATAAGAAGTTATAAATAAGATTTTTGTTTTTGATTAGGCGCGACAGTGAATTAATAAGTCTGCATTAGTATTGAAATAAAAAGTATCCGTTACATTGATAAGGGAAGAAATAAATATTTTATGTTCGTTTTAAAAGCTTAAGTCTCTGATTTATTTTAAATATATAATTCTATTAATAAAAATAGGCTCAAGTAATCAAAGATATTTCAAAAGATAGGAAATAAATATGTAATACCAATTGTGGCATCATAATCAGATTTTTGTTCCGTTAAATTTCACGATAAAAAAGGATTTTTATGTAAAAAGTGACTGCAATCTGGGTGCAACTACATTTTACCGTAACTTCATTCGGAATTACTTACAGTTTGCGTGACCACTGCTTAGACATTAGTAAAACGTTTCTCCAGTTATTTACCAAGGACCATGCTAAGGTGAGTTGCAGCTTTCTTGAAGACCAAAGATAGCGCAACGCGTTATTGAGTAGGTGATCACAATGTTTTGGATCTTTAGTGTATGTTGAAAATTCATTACGAGTAGAAAAAAGATTATGTCTATTCTTAGAATTTGATTATTTAAAAATTTTTTTTTTACGTATTATGCATGAGATTCAAATTATTTCCTTTTATCAGATCAAAATTATTTCAGTGAATTCCATTATTATTCTCCAACACATGTTGATCTAACGTGACATATACGTCACGCGAATTACGAGAATTCTTATCTCAAAATGGATTGTTTTCACGTCAAGCAATTATTTTTTGGATTCTTTTCAAAAATCAAGTAGTAGCCAACAGAAGAAAATATTCATACAGTTAAAAAATATCAATAAGTGCTTTTTTTTGCTTCACGACGGAAAAAAATTCAAGTGAAATTAAATGTTGTAAAATTTTATTGGAAAATAACTAAAAATACTGAGAATTGTCCATTTCTTTTGATTTTTTTTAGGTTTATGGATCTCCAAGTACTCCTGTATTAGAAAATCCCGAATATCAAACGCGTTGGTATTTCAAGTTCTTTCTAGGAAAGTGTAAGTATAAATAATTTTGCTCGTACTTTTTCCCTCGTTAGTTTATCTACAAATTTATATTGTATTGTGTTTCTTACAGTACATCAGAATTATGTTGGGGCTGATGCAGAAAAAATACCTTTCTTTCTATCAGTTGTCCTCACAGATGCGAACTCCCAAGGAGTACAGCAGTACAGGGCAATTTTGTGGCGAAAGACGGTAAGTAAAAATGGGAAAATGTTTAATGAGACATAAAGAAAAAATATTGAAACATAAAATATAAAATATGATAAATGTTGAAATACCTACAGGGTGTCTAAAAAGTGTAGAAACAGTCAAATATATTAAGAAATTGTGACATATGAAATTGAAAAATACACGTAAAAGTCATTTTTGACCCCACGCTCCAAACTTGTATCCACCCCCCTGCAGTCCTTTCAGTTAACGAAGTAGGAATTAAGTTTGGTGTTATTAATTTGAATGCTCAAAAAATCACACAAGAATTATTTTTTTCTTCTGAGATCTATTTTTCAAGGTATTTCCATTTTAAGAAAATATAACCTACCATTAAACTAAAATTAGTAAGAACTGTAACTAGTCAATCTAACTAGTGAGACTCTTTAGTCAAATTGTGAGATTTTTTTGTTCTTTAGAATCCAAATTGTCACTAAAAATAGGAATTCCGAAGATTGTTTTGAAGATTTCTCCACCCCAGGAGTTTGGGGAAACAATTTTGGTGTCATTAAACGGATAATTTTAAAAATATTTCATTCATATATTCTTTGAATTTTAATCCAATGCACTTTTTTGAAAGCGACCATTTCCATACTTTTTTGACACCCAATGCATTTAGATTCGTAATTACAGTCTTGGCGAAATTAAATTTTTAAATATGATATTGATAAATTACACTAGGGGATATTTTTTGTCTGTTTGTTTCCTGTACCATAAGATTTTTTAACATATCTTAGATACTTTCGTATGGATGATGTCAAATCTGAAATCGGTTTCCCTCTCCAAGCTACAGTTTTTTTATTGACATTTTTAGTCATTTTTCTGTCAAAATGTTCAACTTTAAAAGCATATATAAGAGTAGGTTGGATAAATATTACGGCAAACTCTTAAAGAATTAGGTTATATCATCAGGATTTAAAAGGCACCGGAACCTATGCCTGGAAATGTCATCATATGCCGATAGAGGCGTTATTTCCGGGCATGTGTTCCCATGCAAATTTTATCCCGATGATGTGTCCTACCTCCCCTAAAAGTTTATTGCAACATTTACGCGACTCCTGTTACATATAACTTTAGTAAACTTGCGACAGAAAAAACGATAGTCATTTTTAAAATATCTGTAGCTTTAGTAGCAAAACTAATTTCCGATTCGAAATCCCCACATCCGAATTAGGCAATATCAAGTAGTTCGATTTGGTATAAATGAAGTTAGAGAAAATTTTTTATTGATGCTCATATGAAGGAAATATGTTTTCACATAATTTATAAACTGCTTTCTCGGTCCAGAGTTTTTAAGTAAGTGGACTCAATAACATCTTAAATTATCATGATGATCATTTTTGATGATGATTCTTAGATTGTTTCTTTGATTAGTATATAATTATTTTACTTAATGAAAAAGTTGCCCAAAGTTTCAAGGCATTTAATGCAAATAGCTATTATTTTATTAAAATATCTCCTTAAATATGATAAAATGTGCAATAGAAAATACTAATTCAAAAATTTCATGCTGTTCAATGTTTGAGAAGTTTAGTTCAAAATTGAAAATGTTATGCTACTTGCTGGTAGCAAAATTCTTCAAAACCGAATTCATTTCTATTAAAAATAGATAAATTAAATGGTTTCCTAATACATAAAACTCCCATTAAACTGAAACAAAAAAACTAGTTTAAATAACAATCCTAAAATTTTATTTATTTTTATAAATTGAGAAGTTTAAAAGAAAGTTTCACTTGACATTTTTAAAACACTCAATATTTCGAATTAAAAAATGCTTGCTATCAACTGCGGATAAAACACGAATTTTTTTACTTCATTAAGATGGTTTTTAATGGTAAAATGCATTTTTAAACAGATTTCTGCTTTTCTATATTCTTGAAAGCCGATTTTCCTAACTTACTTAATTGCCATTAGCAACTTCTTTCACTAAGCTCTTTAATTGCTGTTTGATATTATCGTAAAAGCATAATAAAGATTGTTTTTCTCGTTAAGAAAGATTTCTTTAATTCATTTGTTAAAATTTGCAGTGTTTATGTAACGGTTAACCAAAGTAACCAACAAAACTCTTAATTAAGAATTCTGTTTGTATATTTCGATTTTATGTTGTCTTAAACAATTCCAACTAAACAGTTGGATCACAATTTCTTATTTATTTTAGGGCGCACAAAAGATTTGTCTTTCCCACTCTCCCGGCAAACCTTTGACTGTGAAATCTATTTTAAGGTAAGCAAATTCTACTTATTTTTTAAATTAAATTATATATAATCGCATTAACGAAAGCGTGGAAATTAGAAAACTAACTTTACTTTAAATTTCGCATTCGGCTTAACGAAGATTGTTTTTGTAAATAATTATTTTTTTTTTACTTGCATTAAATATTTATTTAAAGGATTTATAAAAAATAAGCTTATTTTATCAACGCACATCTTAAATCTAGCAAATAATCTACATAATGAAAAGAAGGAAAAAAAAGAAAGAAATCGAACTATCTTGTTATCTCGGAAAAATGTATTCAATGCACAGACCAGTCACATTAATACGTTCACTTATTTAAAACTAAAATAACCACCTTCAGAAGAGTGGACCACTACAAGGTGAGGCATTTAGGTTCTTGAAAGTGATCCCGCCTACTGAAATATCATAGCCAGATGCCCTAGGTTACTCGTTTGTGGATCCATGGCGCTGTCAACCCGATCAAGGTGGTCCCACAGATTAAAGACTGGGTTCAAGGAAGAGTTTGGTGACCAGGAGATTACGGTAAACTCATGCTGGTGCTCTTCGAGTCACGCGCGTATGAGCTGTATATCAAATTTGCATTGTCTTGCTGGTAGATGCCATCATCCTAAGGTAAAGTGACCACATTTTTATTGAGACAAAGCGGGACAAATGGGATGAAATGAGAATTACAATTTAGTCAAACTTTCAACACGCACAATATATATATAAAAATACGAATAAATGTTTGCAAAAATATTTTCAACATCAACTGGAAGTAAGTCGGATGCTGTTTGAATAGTATAGGTATAGAATGTGCTCTGCACAACCTACTAGAATATTTTTTTGCTTCAAAGGTTCGTTAAGTTTCGTAAAAACGTTATTGATGCCTCTTCTAGCTTTTCCACCAAAATTTACGTTAGTGTTATCCGCACAATGGGCAATAATTTTATTGTTAAAATTATTCTTTTTTAAAATAGTACTTATTAAATCAAAAATTATTTGTGAAGTTTCATCAGGCAATGAAACAAAATCTAATATTCTAATTTTAATTCCTGTTTCTGGATCGAAAAATCTAACACATGTGGGATTAATTTTAAATCTTTGCTTTTGGAAGCATCAAAATATATGTGGGATTAATTTTAAATCATTGCTTTTGGAAGCATCAAAATATATGGATATAAATGCGCATTTTTCTAATTCTTTTTGCAATTGTGAAAACGAATATGGTGAAAAAACATTACAAATAATTGCTTCGGTTTTTGTCCTTGCACATGCATATTTTTTGTCGTATAATGTTTTGATCACTTGCGACGTACGATCCATTGATCTGAAACTTTGATCGTGGTTTATGGTGCGGAAAGCAAATAGCCCTTCCGCTAATGCTAGCTGTTTTTCCGTGTTCACTGCGAAAAAACTATTCCATTTTAGATGAGGAAGCGGCATTATTACAAAATCTTTTGTGCCTCTTTGTCGCTAGATGTTTTGTAATATCGTTTTTTCCACCATGTGAGGCACAAAATTCAGCATTGCGTTTATCACACCGTACCATATAGTCTATTTTGGTACTTTTAATAAATGGAAATTCTTTGCTTAGCTCTTCATTAAATTTTCATCCTCTTTTTTTACTCATCTTTTATTTTGTGGGTAAATACTAGAAATAAATAAAAAAAATTATTACAAAGGCTTTTACCTTATTGACCGTTACTTTGTGGCGACTATTGCTCAACCTTTGTCAATCAAATAATGAGTCAAACCGAACGTCAAATTGAATACAACAAACCGCGCTGTCTAACGGCAGTCCGCACTTATCTGGATTAAGCCGAGACGTAAAGACAATGATCGCACACCACCGAGTAAATCTAACTTGGTACATTGCCTAATTTAGTTTACTCAGCACTCATTTTATGTATTTTTTATTTCTTTATATTCACCATAATACTTAAATAATAGGAATATATTTTTACAGTACATTTAAAATAAGAAATGCAGATATTTTCTAAAAAGCGGGACATTTTTAAAAATCGGCGGGACGCGGGACAATCCACCAAAAAGCGGGACAGTCCCGCCAAAATCGGGACGTGTGGTCACTTTATCCTAAGGAGAATCGATTCTCAAGTAAAGGTGGATATGGTCCGCAATGACAGATTTGCACTTGTATTGCTCAATCGTGCCTTCAACAACAACGAGTGCACTCGAAGAATGCTACGAAATAGTTTTTCAGACCATATTGGTCTCTTATGATGCTTGGACCCTTCCGAAAATTGTTGCACATTGTTTGCTTTCAGACACTTCACGCTGTCACACGTGTATCAGTCCGATGGAGTATAAAATGTGATTCATTGGAAAAGCTATCTCTCTCCATTTATTGGACATTCAGTTGCATTATTGTTGTGCAAATTCCAGCTTTCATAGAGTTCGAGTAAGCATTGGTGTATTAATTACGCGTCAGGTGGGACGACTCATACGCCGTAACGTTCGCTGAACAGTCGTTGTGGAGACTCTGTTGGTAGCCCCATGGTTTATCTGCGCGATTAGTTACTCAGCAGTTGTACGTTTTCGTGGCCATTGCTCAGCTCTGTCATCCATAGCCCGTGGTGACCACATTTGGCACTATGCTGATTACGGAAAATGCCATTTTGTCATGTACGCTATACTTTTATTGTGGCAGCATGCGAACAGTTAGCAAAAAAACCGTTTCGGAAATGCATCCACCCTTAACTCAGAAATTAATGCATATGCCCTTTAGACGCCTCATAAACCACTCCGTTTCTGAAATTTAATTGCAGCGTTTTCCGATTCCTTCGGACTTTAATATCCTACCTTCTGCAATTGGTTATTTCACATTGTAAAAGCAGTGAAGTAGATGTTGATCCCATTAATCTGACTGGACTATGTATATACATATATGCATGTATTTATTCATCCCACATAAATTCGATATACAGACAATTACAAGTAGTTTAAATTCATAAATTATTAATTTTTTTAAAGGTTGAATTATTTTAGAAATTGCGAAAAAGATCGATGGATTGGCTAAATATGAAATTATTTAATTAATAACAAATACTTGCATAATGAAACAAAAATTATTAACGCCGTTTATAATGACGTGGATATACAAATATCTTGTGATCAATAATTAAATTTGCAGTATTATAAACAAAATCAAAAAATATTCAATAGTAGTTATATATCGTATTCATTTACATAAAATATTCATAAAATTAAAATCAACTATCCTACAGCTCATACACAAGCAGGTAATTTTATACAATTTAATTCCAGATTATATTAAACAATTCACAATTACATATTTTAAAACCGCGTGAATTTCAATCGCATTTTTGAATAATATATTGGGTAAATTACAAACCTTCATATGAGATTTTTAAATCTCACGATATTTGAATTACTATATTTCGATAAATATTTAACTTCTTTCTTACTTTTCACTAGAATTTATTAACCTGATATTTTATAAAAATGATAGTAATACAACTATAACATATTATAATTAAAAATTTAAAAAAAAAATCATTAAATATTCACTTGATACAGTACAAAGTTGATATTGAATTCATACATGGTTTGTCTCTTTCTGTGAATTCAAAGATATTTAGTATTCTGTGACATATTCATCATTAGCAGATAATGATGTGAATATTAATGATTATTTCATATTCAAGGGATTTAATATACCCAAAACTATATGCCAAAATCTCAAATGCATTTAAAGTGACGTTAATGAATTTACACAGAGTAATGCTACTGATACTTATTCGATTATGTAAGCTTATAATACGATGATTTCTGTTGTACAATAATACATATATGATTTTAATAATTTAAAGCATTTAATATGCTTTACGAGTTGTATTTTTCAAAAATATCTGTAACATTAAGTATTTAAGAACATAATCACATTTAAACTTTGTATTCTTTTTCAGCAATTTTCAAAATATGGATAAAATTGAAAAAGGTCCTAAAGAGATATTTTCTCCAGAAATACAGAAGGTAAATAAATTGTTTTATTAATGCTTATGGGGATTTTAGTAATACTATTTATTATTGAGTTATAAGCAACTAGATTAAATATTAATAGTTCTAAAGGTCAACAATTGTAGCGATACTACCATGCTTTAATCTTTATTTTATTATTATCCTTTTTCAGTTTTTATTTTTGTTTATAATCACAAGCTAATTCTTAATCATTTTAAAATAAACTCATTTAAGGGTATGTTTACAAAATTACTGCAAAAATTTTTAAATAGAACCATGCGTACAACTATTTTCCTTCGCTTAAACTTGTGATCCTAAATCTTATAAGGTACAGTGCACAAAAACGGACCACTCTGAATAACTTTTGATCTAATGATCAGATCTTCCCGTTCTAGGACTCCATCTTATTGGAACGAGGGGTGACTTCAAAGTCTGTAATTAATTAGTGTAGACGATATTTAAAATTACGAAATCAGGCACAAAATCAGATTCAAATGTCATGATCCTCAAAATGTGTTGGGTAGCCTCAACCTGGATAATGTGACCCTAATAGTTTGGTCAGGAGAGTACCCCCTAACGTTGATTTGATTTTTTAAATATTTCACCATATCTCGAGAACTTTTTAAGCGAATTGAACATTTTTGCACTCAATTTTAAAATTCATTTGTATAAAAATAGTTTCATATAAAAATTACATTTAAAAAAATATTTATTTTATTTCGTAATAGTCGAAAAAAAATTTTGAATACAATTTTTTGCATCATTTTAAAGTATCTAATTTTACATGGTAAAATACAATATTTAACCGAAATTAGTTGTTGTTGTAGTTTATTTACGTCGCACTAGAGCTGCACAATGGGCTATTGGCGACGGTCTGGGAAGCATCCCTGGGGATGATCCGAAGACATGCCATCGCAATTTTGATCCTCTGCAAAGGGGATGGCACCCCCCGCTTCGGTAGGCCAACGACCTGCACGCGAAGTCGAGCACTTTACGGTAGAACAGTTTAACGAGGACCGAAATTAGTTGAATAGTTCCTGAGAATTCAAACTTTTAAAAAAAAATAGTATATTTAGAATTTGGTTTCTAATGAACTTTTCAGTCAATTCCACTGATATTATGTACTTCAATATGAAATTACTTTATATACTTTAAAATAATGTAAATAATTATATACCATACAATTCAAAATTTTTCGACTATTATTAAATAAAATAATGAAATTAAATATTTATTTAAATTTATTTTTTTCACTGAACTATCTTTAGATAATGGAACTATCTTTGGAATGTGTTTTTATAATTGTGAGCAAACATTTTTCAATCTGCTTAGAAAGTTCGCGAGATATGGCGAAATATGTAAAAAATAAAATTCACATTAAAGGGTTCGAACCTTGGACCGCTCTCTTGACCAAACTATAAGGACAATATTTCCCAGTATGCTGCTACCACCCAGATTTTGAGAAACAGAAATCCAAATTCGATGGAAAAAAAACATGTTTATACGGAGAAAGTACGTTTTCTGTCTGATTTCGGAGCATCGTCTGCACTAATCAATCAGCATATTTGAGGTCACCCCTTTTAATTATTAAAATTGTGTCCTAGAAGGTGAAGATCCGATCATTAAATCAAAAATGATGCATTGTGGTCCGTCATATTTTGACGCACTATAAGTTTTTCGTTTGCGCACTGTTTATGCTTATACGAATCGACATTTTCCCGATTCACTAATGATGATTCACGCGATTCGCCACTTTCATGATTAATGACGATTCAAGTTTCAATCGTCCTTGCTACTACAAAATCATGTCGCCCTTTTATTGTTAATTTGAATTTACTGCCAATCGAAATTTCGGCTACTTTTCGATTAGCTAAATTGCTCAAATTTTAACTCTATTTCTGTGTCTGATGTTAATACAAACTACTATTTTTTTAAATTCTGAGAGAAACATTTTCATCATTTTATCGAAAAAGAATTTTTAGAGGATTTACCATAAACAAACTTACAGATAAAGAACTGAGAATTAAAAAGGAATGAAAAAAAAAATAATAAAAAGAAATTTAAATTTTAAAAACCTCGTTTTTCAAGTGGACTACAACAGGAGAAAAGAATTATGTTTTTGACAGACCAGATGCAAAAATTTTCCGTCTTCTCATTTCCGTAATAAATTGTTATCAACATCGAAAATCCCTTCTTCATTTTTTATATATTTTTGGTCCGACAAAAACAAATCATTTTCTCCTTTTTTTTAAAAATTTATTTGAAAAACCTAGTCTTTAAAATAATTTTACATCATTTTCGAAATTTAACTTTCATACAATTTGCTTAATATTTTCTCCTTTTAACATTATTAATTATTTTTAGAGAAAGTGTTGAATTTTATAGGTTATGTTGGATTACAATTTATTTAAAAACAAATACATTAATTTATTAAATATTGATAATTTATAATAAAAAACACACATTTATTAAGGTAATTGGAAATTAACTGGGTGCAAAATTTCTAATTATAAAATTAAATTTAATTACTGTAAAATTATTATACATACATATTTTATTTAACTTTACTAAAAAAACGTACATCTGGTTAAAAAAAACTTGCATTTATTTCTATGCTAAATCTACTGATTAAAATTTTCAGTTTTAAAAATGAAACAATAGACACTTGTTGCATAAATGATTGTAACATTTCTAAAAAATAGTTTTTTTTTACATTATGTAATACAAATTCATTGTTTTCATTGATTTTCTTATTCGTAACATTTTTAAAAATTAATATTTTGAAAAGAAATATACTTTGAGATTTTAAATTTATATAATATTCGATTGCTGGAACGTTCGCTCCGTTTCTAAGTAACCTTAACAGTTATTTTTAGTTTAACGCATGAAAAAATTTCGAGCAGCAGATAAACTTTCTGTTACGATCTATTTGTAACTCTAAATGACAGTTAAATTTCGATCTTAGTTCTTCAATCATTCTGATTCAATCTCCCATTCTTCAAAGTTCATTCTTATTGTCATTACGTATATTTCCTTTCTGTCAACAGTTTTACGAAATTCAAAATCTTCAAACACGAAAGCAGTGATCGAGGTCGGCTGTTTTGTTTTTTTACAAGCTCGATGCACGATTTCCCCACTGATAACCCCTCAAAGACTGAGAATAACGTGTAAGCCAGATTCGGCGATTAAACTCGTGGGTTACCTGCCGATTAAGGATAGAGAATAATATTTCGTTTTTTAACCCTCAATTAACTCAAGCCCATTGTTTACCAGGAGATAACTGCGAAACACAATTTAATGACGTCATTTAAGACGAGATCTCAGATTTCTAGTAGTCATTGAAAATTTAAGTTTCCCTTGGGAGGTTATTGTGCGCCCACAATTTGATGCGCAAGAGGTGATTTCTTGTTGCAAAACTTTAATTAAAAATAAATTGTCTAATTAAGCATCAAATTTTTGATTATTTATCGAACAGGGTAGCATAAACTTTACCGCATTTTAAACATTATCACTCAGTGTTAAGTTTGCATTTTATTTGAAGTTAACTATTTAACTGCAGAAGTGCTGAGGAGTTTTAAATTCTGTATTTTATTTTTTAGTGCCTAAAATTTATTAAACATGATTTTTTTTTCAATTTTCACATTAAAAGTACAAAGTAACTATTTATGTAAGTTAAATATATTTAATCAAATATTTTCATGGAACTGAAATAAGATTTAAAAAAATCAAACCAATCTTCGCTTACTTTAAAACTGAGGTAAGGTGATTAAGTTGGATTAAATGTTTAAGAACTCTTTAAAAAATAATTTTGTTTAAATGTTTCCTCTCGTTAAAATAATCCATTCATACATCCATTCCTTCATCCACAAATCGTAATTTTGACCTGAACCAGAGAAAGATCAATCTCCAATCCAGTACCTCCAGATGTATAATTTGTTATGGGAACAAAGAGGACTTTGTGACCCGACAGATTTAGCGTACTTCCGTCACCATTTACTGCACGGGGAGTCTTCCTCTGGCTGGCTTTGAATTTCCGTTCTCATGAACGTGAGTCCAGCGCCCTATTAACCAGGCTAACCCGGCATTTTGAAAACTGCAAAATGAATTAATTAGCATGATTCTCCTTTTGCGCATGTCTAAAAAAAGGATACCAAAATTAAAATATTTTCCGGAAAGAATATAAAAATATTTTTAGGATAAGTATTTTTAAGATAAATATTTTATTATAAACTAACTTAAATTTTGAATTCAAGTTTAAAATCTAGCTTTACTTTTAAAATTGTATATTCACTTTTTCATAATTTTGTTTACTTATCAAAATTGTTAATTTTTAAGGTTAATTTTTTTACTACTTAAAATCTTTGAAACTGAAGTATTTTCTATAAAAGATAATATCTGAAAACTAATTAAACTACTACTTTAAATTCATCAACGAATTGAAAAAAAAAGGGTTTTATTATTCTTTTACATACAATCTGATTACCTCTAGCTATACTTTTAAAATTGTATGTTCACTTTTACTTATTATTGTTTACTTTTCAAATTTGTTAATTTTCATGATTAACTTTCTCACTAGTTAAATTCCTTAAAACTAAAGTATTTTCTATAAAAGATAATATCTGGAAACTAATTAAACTACTACTTTAAATTCATCAACGAATTGAAAAAAAAAAAGGTTTTATTATTCTTTTACATACAACCTGATTGCCTCTAGCTATACTTTTAAAATTGTATGTTCACTTTTACTTATTATTGCTTACTTATCAAATTTGTTAATTTTTACGATTAACTTTCTCACTAGTTAAATTCCTTAAAACTAAAGTATTTTCTATAAAAGATAATATCTGGAAACTAATTAAACTACTACTTTAAATTCATCAACGAATTGTAAAAAAATAGGTTTTATTATTCTTTTACATACAACCTGATTGACTCTAGCTATACTTTTAAAATTGTATGTTCACTTTTACTTATTGCCTTTACTTGCTTACTTCTCAAATTTGTTAATTTTCATGATTAACTTTCTCACTAGTTAAATTCCTTAAAACTAAACTATTTTCTATGCGAGATAGTATCAGGCAACTAATATCTAAAATTTAGTACCGAATTGAAAAACAAATTGCAGTTGCTTTTATTATCCTTTTACATACAACTCCGATTGCCTTTACAAATGACTTTTATTATACTTCTCTATATTCTAAATAGGAGCTTCTCGAGTATGCAATCTAAAATTAATTGATGGATAATTCGAATGAGCAAGCACTCAACTAAACATTATTTTTACCCTTTTGAAGAAAGCTCTCCCTCCTACGCAAATGGAAGTCATCACTTTTACCCGGAGTATTCTATACCACGCTAGGATAAGGATTAACTAATGAAAGCTTTTGAAAACTGTAAGAGGAATTAATTAGCATACTGCAACATGATACGCTTTTTTGGCATGTGTTAAAAAAAAAGCAGACCGTAATTAAAGTATTTTCCAGACAAGATATTCTGATACATCTTAAGAGTGGATTATTTTAGATGGTTCAAAAACGAAAGAAAAAACTAATTTACTATAAAGAAACAAAAAGAATTAGCAAAATTTTATCCTTAAAGAGAAGAAAGCTTTTTCTCTTGAGATATTTTCCCCTTTTTTTTAATTAAAGTCTGTTGATTATTTTTGTATTTTTGATGAAAAGATTTTTATTTATTTTGATAATATTCATGCAACTTTTTTTTAGCTTGTTGCCGTTGCATTTAATATTAATCTTGGTTATAAAAACAGGTTTCTTTTTTGCTATAACTGAGCTTTTTTGCCGTAAATTATTTTGAACTTCAAAAAGTCTTGCGATTCCATATGATTATTTTTGTAGTATTATTTCTTAAGCGATTTCTTTGAAGAAATTTTTATCTTCATCGAAAAATATTCTTTATAATCTTAGCTACATCTTCTAAAAATATTAATAAATATCATTTTTAAGTATTTAATTTTTATAGAATAAGAAAAAAATAACTTAAAGTATGCACAAAAAGAAGAAATATAAGAGTTTGTTAATTGTTTTGATAACAATATTATATTAAAAATTTACACTTTAGCACGCGCACTAAGTGAAATTTGTAAAGAAAAAATCAGTTATAAATTTATTCAAGCTATAGCATTAGTTGCTGTTTTTTTAATTTTTATTTTTAGTTAGGCACATCAATAGGCTAAATAAAATATGTTACTATGTAAAATCTAAGATATCACTCTCACTCACTTATTCGAGCGCTTACTTCATTCAATAATTCTCTACATTCCTTAGAATTAAATAATTGTAGTTTACAATCATGATTTTAATTTTTTTTATCTATTGAATACATTAACATTACAAATGTATTTTAATGAAACTATCCCTTCTGAAGAAGGGATTAGAATTGAAAAAAATATTTTTAGAGCCTCCCTTTAGGAAAGCGCAGAATAAAATTTGGAACATTGGAATAAATTTTGCTCTAATGATAAGATTATCACTTACAAACATGCAATATTAAAGTTATTATATTAAATATACGAACTAATTGGTGCATGCATTTAAAACTGCAAAATCATACTCCCAAACACATGAATAAAGATAAATGCACAAATACAATTTTTTTCTAAACAATGTGATCGACGATGTATAATAAAATACAACTTCACTAATCACATGCAAATAACATATAATATTAAGCCAACATATCTTGAAGATATATTTTTACAATACCATGCTCTTATTGTTTTAATTGATGAAAAATTTTACGTGGATAAGAATAAAAACACAAGCACTATCTATTTTTTTTTGGACAATGTGATTGATGAAGTATAATAAAATGAAAAATTTTCTTCTAGTTTACCCCATTTCTTCAGACTCATTAATCTTGACAAGTCTCTCTTCTTTCTGCAACGTAAAACATTGTTCAAGACTAACGATCTTGTTTTTATAGTTAAAAACGTATTAGTATAAAAGGCACGTAGAAGATGTTTTATGTTTTTGACTTTAGATAAGTGTTTTGATTTTTCTCTCCTCAAGTAAAATAAAAGTTTCCCTCTTTCATATTTTAAAGCACCTTTTCTCAAAGTTTTAAAATTAAAGGCAGGTTGTCTTAGTGTTTAGGATAGTTCATCAGTGAAATATTTTTATTTTTACCTTCAACTACAACTACTTGAAAATTCTTTTGAAATTTATCGAGCTTGAAATTTTTCGGTTGAGTAATTTTTTTTTTTTTTATTTATTTCCTGTTTAGGTCAATTCTGATACTTTTTTTTTAAACTAAAGCTAAAACCTTCCACCAAAATTAAAATTTTATTCTTAAATAAGCGGGAAAAAAATGTTTTTCTGCTACCAGTATTTTATTTTTAGATTTTAGTGGTATATATATAGATATTAAAAACGGATAGACGGTATAGATATAAATTTTTTAGTAAAATAGATGTATTGACGAAATACATACCATTCACTCTCAAAACTTGTTTTAGGTATCAAAATTCAGATCATGCATAAAAATGAATTTAGTTCATTCAATTTCAGTTTGTGCAGGACAATTGTAAACTGAAGTTCCAGGTATACCCAAAAAGACCGATAACTTGAAAAATATATATTAAAAGAAAAACAGGAAGCAATAAGACTGCTTTGCAGCATGTTGCTTAGGGAATAAAGATTTTATTCTCACCAAGTTTGTAAATCAGAAAATTGTCAAGAAGCGCTGCTAACAGACAAAAAGCATAGACAATAGATATGATAACGATAGGGCCTCCAGCTAATCTAAGTGCTACAGACAATGGGAAAAAATTGTCTGTAGCGCCCTCTCTTGACGAGACGTGCAACTACTATTAAAACTAAGAGAGAAGGGAATATATTCCCTTGCAGATTACAGCAACTCGTACTTTTCTGTTTGCTTAAATTTTTCTTAAAATTAAGAAAAATTCGGTCGTTTTTAGATTCCTGATATATTATGACTGATGCAAAATACTTTACAGAAGAAAAGTCTTGTAACGGCTGAAGCGCAGTAAGAATAAAAGTTTATATGTTACCACACTGTAAGTTACTCAATTTATGTTAGTGGACGGTAATGGCACAAAAAGATTGAATAATATGACTAATTAAAAGATGATATCAAACAAAAATATAATATTGATTAAATTCCTTTTTACAAATTAAAAAGTATCGCTTGCCATAAAATTAAGGTAATTTCTTATATTTATGCAACATAGATGACATACTTAGTTTCGCAATATCTGTTATTCAGTTAACAGTATGAGCCTCAAGGTTATCAGCTTTAAGGCTAGTTCCAAATTGATGTAATAGTTAACTGATCTTTTCTTTACAAACATCAATTCGGTACTCACATAAATATAAGAGCTGTTTCGATATGACAAACATAAAAAAATATATACATTATATGTTTCTTTGTTTGATGAGCGCATACAAAGCGCATAAATAAAAATTTAAATTTATTGATAAATTTACTTGACTCAAATATTTTTAAATTCTTTACCCTTACGTTAAACAAAATTATAAAAGAATGAGTGGGTGGTTTGTGTAAATTGATTAAGAAGAGACGTGGTCGCTATAGACTGATTAACTGCAGAAAAAAAGAAACAAGATAATTTACATTAGATAAGTTGCATGTCAATTTTTATTAATAAGATCTGCGACAAATTTTCAGCGTTTGAAAAAATACATGCATTTTGCGAGTTTTTAACTTTACTACGTTCTAAAGTTAACATACGAGTTTCTCTGTTATGGTATTATTGTTTTTTAAATTTATTTGAGCCGTTTATTTTTTTTTCTTTCAATTTCATGAAAATCAAAAAAACATGACATTAAATCGTGTATTTTAAACCAGTATTATTTTTTTTTAGTGTTTAATTTATAAAACATTAAAGCGGGGTTAATATTACGGCGACAATCACTTCTTTGAAAGTTTTTTATAGATACTTCGGCAAAAGATAATTTTATTGACGAGTCATATTGTCGACAATTCGGCGACATCAGGCTTCACTACATTCCTAATAATGTGCAGCCTATTCCTAATGATGTTTGCCTAAATAATATTCTTATTATTTATCTTCCCTTATTTTACGTTTCCTCAAACTATTTTACTTTTAATTCAAACTATTTGATGTTCTAAATTTCTTTTCTTTCACTGCTTAAGCCAATCTTGTGATATTTCTCCAAAAATTAAAGAAAAAAAAACATTTTTATTCAAGAAATAGCTGACAAAGATACTTTTATTCTTTGGAGAATTTAATATCTTGCTTCGAACTTTTCTTACCGATAATGAATCCAATCGTTAAAAAAGGTTATTTAACGTTTAATTACACTCGGAGGAATTTATTTAATTAAAAACTTCCGGACAGTACAATTTTTCATTATGTAATAAAACTAGCAATTCCAGGATAGGAAAGTAATTTAACTTGATATTGGCAGTTTAGATCTTTCTCTTAGTAAGCTGTTTATTACTTTGAAATAATAAACCTTAAACGTAAAAAGACTCTAAAAAATTCGGACCACTTCCATGCAGTTTAATAATGTGCGTCGCAAGTATCGATTTACCATACGAATTTTATAGTTTAAATAGTCAAAATACTCCTAAAAAGTTTTTTTTGTTGTTGTTGCTGACTATATTCCAAACAGATTAAAATTTGAATGAGTTCTTCCCATTTTAAAAATAAAAGTTTAATAAAGCAACGAGAGTAATCTCTTATGATAAAATTGCAATTTAATAAAAAACGACATTCAAATTTACAAATAAAACGTTAAAAGGTGTATATTACAAGTATACGTGCTTTAATAAATTTTACTATTTGGGATTTTGAACATCGTCTTTTATTAAATTTCTAAAGTGTGCTGTTTGGCACCGAATTTACATATGAATCAATTGTTAAATGAGTTGAATGATCTTATGGAGATTAAACTGAAGTCTTTTAAATTTTTTCATTGTATTTATATTATTTAGAATCACTAAACTTTGAAATTACTTATATTAATGAGATTAAATAATTTTTTAATATAAAATGTTGTATATGAGGAAAATATTTATTGAGTGTTTTAAACTCAACCACGCGTATACCATTTCACTTCTGATGTTTAGTTCATGAATCCAACACTCGGATATTAAAATAAAATTATTAAAAGCTGTACCATAACTTAATAGTTATTGTGCAGCTTTTTTGTGTGATGACGTTCCTGTAAATATAACGATGTTGAATAAATTCTTTGAAAGAAAATTTTAAGCCTGACTTAGTGAGCGATAGTTTTAAAAACAAATTCTTTAGTAGAGATACGTGCTTTATTTGAATTACTTGTATTATTGTTTTTGCTTCATGATTAGATGTTATAGTTAAATCTGAGTTTTAAATTGCTCAGAATTTTTAATTATTAATAAAGCAAATTTAAGTAAAAATGTCCCTATAATAAGGTCAAGGTAAAATACACTTAATATCTTAAATATTACTCACTTAAATATTTTAAAAGTTGTTAAAAGTAAATTTTAAACTTTATTAAACAAAAAATTGCCGAATCGGTGACATTTTTTCACCTAGATGAATATTATCAGAATCACCACCGCATTCTCAGTTTTTGCAAATTTTTATGAGCCTAGGTAATGCAGCATTCGGGTAAGCTTTTAAATATTAAAAAATTACACCACAAAAGCAATTCATTTTCACAAAACTGTGGCTTTTCTCAACATTGATATTTTGGGCCATTTTTTAAACATGCATTGACAGAGGTGGCTTTAGATAGGCTAAACTTGATCAAACGGTCATGAGTAACAATAGCAAATTTGCAGCAGTCCTAAGAATAGCATATTATTACCAAAAATGGTTTATCTCATATTACGACGGAGTCTTCAAAAAACAGCCTTAATAAATACGAGATATAAGCTGATGCATTTAACAGTGCACACTATTTCTAGTTTTCGAACTACAAGAAATTTTAATCATGATAGGGTATGATCTTTAGACCTATTATGCTATATTGAAGACTGGAAAAATGAGTTTTTCGAGGAAGTTTTTTTAAGTAGCGTTCATGTCTGTTTCTCAGACTTGATTCAAACAGTCTGTTTTTAATTTTATTTTAACCGTTGTATCTTGAATTAAATTCAAAAATTTATTTTAGTTTTAAAACATTTCCTAGAGATAAAAACTTTTTCGAAATAAATTCGATTTTTTATTAACACGTAATGATGCTCTGACACCAGATTTAAAAAGGTTATTTAAATACTGTTTATATGTATTGCTATTGAGTCATGAGAACCCAGCTACTTAAAGACAAATTTTTAACTGCTTATCGTTTATCACATTTCAGTTAGCGAATGCAAAACAAACTGTGAAATTCGCTTAGCTTTATTAAATTTTTTTAAGTATTTTTATCTTTTTAAAAAAATAGTAAATAAAGGACAACTAATCAGCCAAAAAATGTAAAACAATCCTAATGGTTTTCATTAAAAATTCAATAAGCTTGCATCCTTTCGGTTTAGCTTATTTCCATTTACTATTCATTATTCTTAAATGTTGAATTTTTCAAGGTTTAAATTTACCATTAATAATTTATTACTTAGAAATTCAGAGTTTTATTTATGCGTATAATTATATTGTTTAAACATTAATGACAAGTAAATGCATGAGCTTAAAGAAAGGCAAATTTATACTTCCTTGTGAACTAAAAGAATTTAAAACAAAAATATGTTTCGCAACAATCAACGTTGAGTAATCCAATTTCTTTCTTTAATTGAATAAATTTCTTGAATGGATTTAATCAGTAAAAAAAAAATTTCAACAAGAGAACAATGCACTGTTATATTTTTAAATTATTCTCGGGGTTTTCCAACGGAATTTTTCTAGTGGAAATATTTTAATCTAATTACTTTAGGAAAAAAAAGAGATTCTTTTATCGTAATTGAAACTCAAAACACAGGAAAATAGTTTTCAGAGGAAATATTTTATCTTTGTGTAAATATTTAATTATTTTATTTCCTCTTTTAATTAATTGGATAATGTTCAGAAAATATACTTTGGCATTTATTTCTGGGAAATATGTATCGGTATGGTTCTGGTTTGTTTGTTTTTTTAATTTACAAATTGAATTAGCATTTAGAATTTGTATTGAGCTTGGAATGCTTGCATAAATGAAACATTTCATTCTGAATTTCACACTTTTTAATACAAAAAATAAAGCAACATTTTTGATTCCTGACAGATTCTTATTTTATGTGATAAATTTCTTCGAAATAACATAAAAAACTGGGTAAGTTAGGAGTTTGACGAATCCAGGCTTCAGGGCAATTTATCCAAGGATTTACGACTTGAATAGTATGGAGACAATGCCTATCACGTTGATTCGCAAGTTTAAATTCAAAGAATATTATTTAAATAAACTACCATCTTTTGCGATGGACACATTTATTTAATTTCTTACTCTTTTTAACATAAAAAAATAACTATTTCTAATAATTGCCTATTCTTGCTTTAAAAAAATACTTGATTTACTGAAATTCAAGAGTTTACTTAAATTTCAAGTTATAAAGAAAATTGTTTCTGACATCTTAAAACTGTAAGAATTGAACTAATGCCAAATTACTGCAAAACCTTTGATTTGATTTCCCTTTGAACAAGTTCTTTTTGTTTTGAAAGTTTTGAGTTTCAATGTTCGGTTATAGAATAGATCTGTTATGAACAAAAAATTGAATTGACTCCTTGTAACAGCAGATCCCCTTTTTTTCGTTTCTTTCCTAAGGGTAAAATCTATGTCTCTTATGACATATTTCAGTTGTGAATTTAATTTTAAAATTAAGTTACAGAATGTGTCAGTTTTACAGTAACAATTATTAAATTACAGTGATTCTGTGATTTTTCGGAAATTATTACTGTAAGAGTTGCGGTATATTTGATTTTTTGTTCCGTAACATGTAGCGATGAAAAAGAATTTTAAGGTAAATAGGACCTGCACCCCTGTCTGTAAGTTTAGACTGTAAACAATTCCGAATAAAATTACGACTAATCTTTTAAAACGTTGTTATGTTTCGTTATATGTATAAAACTCCCGCATTATTTTCATAACTAAATATTGATATATTTTGACAATCCTACTTCATAAACTTCTTCAAATCTTTTCCTCCTCAATGCGAACAACTCACATTTTTACATAAAAATTTAGCGAAAAATATCTTAAAACACATTTTCATCTTTTATATTCCAAAGCTGTGAAGGGTAACAAAATCTAAGAAATGTTTTTTTGAAATAAAATCACGAGTTCCAAACAAACTTAAAATTGCTTAGAAGAAGCAATATTCCGCGGTGTTTTATTTACCCGCAGTTATTTTGCACAAATGAGTTTCCACCGCTTTATCACGTAATAACATGGAGGCATTCCAGGTTATTACGGAAATAAACCAACTCTACGAAGTCTGAAGTGTCTGAAGTGCTTGTCTTCAAGGCACTTTATGCACACGCATGTTCAATTTCTATGCCGATTTCAATAGCGGCTAAACATGTGGTCCCAAAATAGGATCTCAAAACACCGGTTTGAGGGAATTAATCGCGACATTTGTGACCTCCGATATTTGAACAGGGTGAAAGAATCGCCAATAACGTAGCATTAAGTAACTTTGGCGTTGTTGTTAATGCTCCTGGCGACAGCTGAGACGAAAGATTGGAAATTTGTAGTAAATAAAAAAATTTCGGTGCTAGATGGAATGTTGTTGAATCGATTTCGAGCCTTTTGTTTGCTAATTAATGATTGTAAGAATTAAAAAGTAAAGCTAGTATTTTAAATCGGATAGAGTTATTCTTATTATTAGGTGTTAATGTTTTTATTTCAATCAATAATATCTTTAACTATTAAAAAAATAATAATTTTGAAAATAAAAAATAATGCAAGAAATTAGCTGCAAACTTGTAGATGTTTTTTAAAGTGCAATATATTACTTACTAATATTTGTTTGTCTTTAAAAAGATTTTGTCACGGGAAACAAAAATTTCGTTAAACACAGTTTCTTAATTAAAAAATTCGTATAATGGTTTGCATATTTTAATTTCAAATTTCTGAATTAAGTAAGTACGCACTAATTTTTTCCATATGATACGGGATTATTTTAAAGTAATTGCAACGTAAATTTCAATTTTTTTTAAAAATCATAATGCTCATGTTTACAGGGCTTCACATTTAATAAAATATTTTGTTTTACAAAGGTTCAAATCATAATTTAACTTGCATTATAGTTAGTAATGAAAGAGTTAAATTACTAACTGTCAAACAGCTATTCCTCTGAAATAAAATAAAAAAACTACTCATTCAAGTGACTAATACAAAGTTATAGTTTTTGTTACCATAGTGAAATGATTAACATTTCCGAAACTTTTTCAATGCTTCAAATAAAAGTTTTGTTAATTATACTCTGTTATGATTATTTAGAAAAAAAATAGGCGAATAGACTTAAAAGCGAATCAGTATTTTTTTCCTTTCACACTAATTCAAATAAAAACTTTGTTAGGGTCATTCAAATGTAAAACGAGTTTGCTTTATCACACTTCTCATAAATATTTTTTTTTCCTTAGTAAATTCCAGATTTTATGTTTCGATCAATTCAAATGACACAAAATCTATTGATTTCAACTATAGTTATTTTACAAATTAAGTGTAAAATAATTTTTCAATAATGCCACTTTTTATTAATTATTTAATTATTCCCACAATCACATATTAAAGTTATATAGTGATCGAAATGTAATCTTTAAAAACTATATACGGCAGTATCTACAGTACACTCGATTATCGGTGCGTGGATTATCCGGTTTGCGGATTATCCATGCTCATTCCGAAATCAAGAAAAAATTTAAAGAGATTTGATTCATGAAGTTATAACACGACCCAATTTTTGGAAACAATATTTGTTATTGGATTGCAGTATATGGAATATCAGCAGCATGGTCAAAGGTAAAATTGTCTACGTTATCACGATCGTGGAGAAAGATGATACCGCTTGTTGAACAATCTTCTTCAGATATTCAAGAAAAATATGATAATAGTATTCCTGAACAAGCAAAAGAAATCGAAGGTTTCAAAATTCTTAATGAAGAAAATTTAGAAGATTGGTTTGAAAGTGAGGCATGTGAGCCCGGCATCCAGTATTTGACAGATGAAGACGTCCTTATGTTGTTAAATCAAATAATGATGATAGTAACTGATGCAGAAGATGTAGTAAATGAGGGAAATAAAATTTCTCATTCTACTGCTCTGTGGAAACTTTATTAGTTTATATGGGAGTACTTGATTGCGGTGATATTAATGCGGTTCGTAAAATTTGTGACAATATATGGCGCATTACACATTTTTTTAAAAGGAAAATTCCTAGTTTGATGTTATATAGCATGCAAATGTCAGTAATTTTTATATTTTTTGTATTGATATTGATTTTTTCTTTAATAAAAGGAGTTTTCGGATTATTCGTGTTTTTCGATTGTCCATGCGACCTCTCCCGGTGATTAACCCGGATAATCGGGGGTGCACTGTATTATTAAATGCTACTGTGAAAACAAATAATTATACTCCCATCCATTGTTTTCTAAATCCACATGACAATATAAATATCAAGTCTTTTTTTACTTAGTCCACAAGTTGAATTTGTTACGCAGTGTTATTTAAAAAAAATTAAATAATATAAGAAGAATTCCTCGCTTGAAGCAACCTGATTATTTTTCAATGATCAGATGCTTTTAAATATTTTTATTCATCTCAAGTTTAATCCTTTTTATCAAATACTGAGATGCCATAGGCATATCTTAGCATTTTCCAAATAATCCCAACTTTTGTTCGCAGAATATTTTTCTTCAGCTTTTTTTATTTTTTATCAAATTTCTTAGGTTCCTTTTATTCCAAATACTCTCTTTGAAATGATTTGTTATAAGGATTGGGGAAAAGATTAAGTACCACACTTACAGTTAACGTTAGAAAAAAAAGTAATCCTCTGATAAAAAAAGTAATCCTCTGATAAAAATTATCTTCTCCTGCTAAAACTTAGCATGTTAAATGTTATCATGTTAAATGTTATCCTAAGAGATTTTCCTTGTCTTATAAGTGAACAAAATTTCATTGGGATTTGGATGAACAATTTAGGAACGCCCGGGATTTCAAAATGTTCATAAATCGAAAATTAAAATTTTAGATTTATGAAATTGTAATTTTTATAAAAAAATAAAAGAAGAACAAATTTTTATTCATTTTTACTTCCAAAACAAGTAGTTTTAACTTTCATTTTAAAAACAAAGATTAAAAATTAAGTGAAAAAAAATAAACTTAAATCACTGTTAAGAAAAGGTCTTTCGCTGAAAATAACCAGATTAGCTTTTCATTGATCATATTCTTTCAAAAAATATTTTTTTATTCCACTGCATAAGCCCATTGCATATTGAATTCGTTAAGTCAAATACCATGTTTTTACAGTTATTTCAGAGCATTTTACAGCTCTTCATTTCTTAAACTCTTTTAAAAATAATTCCTAACTTTTTTCTTTCAGAATACATTTATCCATTTCCCTATTTCTTTAAATCTCTGCAGTTTCAAGTTATTTCTAACACAATCTTTGAATTGGTTTATTGGAAGAAGGATTAGGAAAAAGTTGGGATCGTAATTTCAATCAATTTACCAAGCACTTTACACTTGACATTTCAGGTGGAGGTGTTAAAAAGAACAGCTTTTTTTATTCAAATATTGCTTTTTCAGCTGTCTGAATTTTAATTTGCAATAACGCGTAATGCTATTCCCCTGATAAAATTTGTTTTTAATACATCCTGCTCGAAATGGTTTTTAGTTTAATGTTATAATGCCAATATTTTCATGCTATCAGTATATTAAATTTAATTTCAATTCTGAAAACGATACATATCTCAGAAATAAAACTCTTACTTTTGACAATTCCGCAATCCTTGAGCAGTATTTCGTTAATTTTGAGAATCATTTCGTCAATAAATCACGTGATTTGTGACAAAATGCGAACTTTTAAATATATGAATATTCTGTTTCCTCCACTTTAAACTTCATCGTAGTGCATTGTGGGGGATAGTTAACTAGAATGACGACTACGCAATAAAAAATTAAGTGACAAATTAAGCTAAACACATGTATGGTGGTCAAGGACTAGGCCTCGTAGCAGGATGATCCGGGATTTGAATCCCGATTTAAGCATCCGATTAAGCTATCTTCTATTCGTCCTTATCGTGTTGTGCCACCTATATGGTGCCCTTGTTAAAGTAGTTATTGAAAAAGTTTGATACATTGGGATTCAAATCTTTTTTTTCTTCTTTTTTTTAAAAAAAATTGAATTATGAAAGATTTAATTTTGATGAAATTCGTTTCTTCGAAAAAGTGACGATAGGTATTTTGTCACTTTGACGAAATTTTTGCTCTAAGCATATACCGGGAAGAGGTTTCGTCAAAAGCGAAGAAATAATCGCGATATTTGAACATGCATTTTTTACTATAGAAACGTACGCGGTAAAAGCAAACATTCATTAATTTTTGGATTTATATATTAAAATCATTATTTTTATAAAGTTCCTTTAATTTCTGGAAAAAATATTCTTAATTTTAATTTTAGCTATTGTATTTTAAATCAAAGCTCAAAAGCAAGATTATGATTTTAACTACTCAATGAATCTTGTCTTCCATCAAAAATAAGCTTAAATCATCGTAAAAAAATTCCTCAAAGCAATCGAATTAGTTTTTCAGTGATCAGATGTTTTCAAACAATATTTTTTCATTCAACGACGCAAGTCCGTCGTAATAAAATTCTTTTTGCCAAACACAAGAACAACGCTCAAATTCAATCTCTGTATGAGAAACTTACTGCTAAATCTCTTCTTTTAATACACATTGTAGATGTCACTACCGCAGCCTGCTTTGCATGAATGCGCTGATAAGCTAATCATTTGCATGCCACAACATGCTTTATCCATCCTACAAATTTCACTTTCATGGTAGTGTAGTGTAGTAAGGCGTGTATTTTTTATTTTTTAGATATAATGTTTATTAATTCTTGTTAATTGATGTTGTTCATAAGAAAACAACCATAAAAGAGGCAGTGCAGCGTCGTTTCAAGAGTTGGCAGTGTTGATATACGTTCCAGCTGGGAGCTTGGCATCCATTAGGCGTGCACTTAGATGCAAACTGGTTCTCTCCATAGAGATAATGGTTTTTTCTTAACTTGCAACAGAGTATAGAAGGGATTTCTTTTTAATTCCATTTTTTAAAGAAAAATATCGTCGACATTTTGAATTGCAAAATGAGTAATACTACTTCCAAGACAATTTTTTTTCCATACGACCTGCTCGAAATGATTTAGAATAATGTTATAATGCCTATGATTACTTTCTCCGTGTTTCAAACTATGAGTGTATCAGTAACAGTGTATTTTAATTCGGTAAACGGTACGCGGTAAAGGCAAGCAAACACTATTTTTTTCCATTTATGGATTAAAATCTTTAAAGTAATTTTTATTTCCAGAACTAATAGTTTTAATTTTACCTTTAGTTATTGTTTTTAAAATCAAAATTAAAATAAGATTATGATATTAACTACTCAAGGAATCGTGTTTTTACGCTGAGTTCTTCCATCAAAAATAAACCTAAATCACCGTAAAAGAAAATTCTTTCGCTCGGAGGATTCAGATTAGTTTTTCAATGATCAGATGCTTTCAAACAATAATTTTTTTTTTTACTCAACGACGCAAGTCCGTCGTAAATTTAATCCTTTTTGTCAAACACAGAGTTTTTACAGGTATCTTAAAGCATTTTTTTTCAGCTCTTTATTTTTTAAGCTTTTCTAAAAATAATTCCCAACGTTTCTCCACAGAATATATTTCTCCAGTTCTCTATTTTTCTTGAAACTTTGCAGTTTCTATTTATTCCCAAGACTCTCTTTGAATTGATTTGTTCGAAGACGGATTGGGAAAAGGTTGGGGATCGTAATTTCGGTAAGTTTCCCAAGCACTTTACACCACACATTTCAGGTGAAGGTGTAAGGAGATTTTTTTGGACTTTCTCGAAAGAAGGTTCTTTCGAAAGTGCATTCTGAATTGATCTCAAATCTTGTTAAATTATTTTTGTCGACAAAATCTCTAGGGGGATTGATAAAAAAAATTGTTTCTATTTTCACTTTTAGATTTTTTTTCTTTCGTGTCGCCAGGCTTTCGAAGAAACCTGGAAAAATCCAATAAATATGCATTCAACAAAGAAAAAATAATAGAATACTATCTTTCGTTTTCTTTAAAAATATTTTTGAATGAATAATCAATAAGATATTTGTATTTGATCGAAGTTTTGTGCGTTTTTATGACGGGAAACTATGATTTTAGCAGTTTATATTTTTAAATTGTTGTTTTATACAACAATATATAATAAGGAACGTTTCTCGCACATAAAATTGAATTTTGGAATAACGTGAACTGTTGAAAGTTTCAATTTGTTCGAACTATAATAATTCTTCCATTTTTTTCTCCTTTACATGGTAATATTTTTGTTTGGTAAGCTTCGGTTAGGAAAGCTTTATTTTCCTTCATTTTAGTCTTATTATTAACGAAATGCATTTTTGGTTTGAACTAGCCTTTACATTTTAAAAGATCATTATTCACTATAATTTAGAAAGCTTTGAGCATCATGGTTGAGCGTAATCTTTTTTTTTTCCTACTGCAGAAGAAAAATGTGAGAAAAATTAACTTAAGGAGCTTATTTTGAATTAGACACAACTATCTTCAGCTGGATAAACACTGCGAGTTAGAGATGTGACGTGACACTTTTTGAGCTTGATGGGGCACTTCATACATATTATTTATTGACATAACCTTAAAATTGTTGTTTTTTGACTTGTGTCAATTTTCTTGCGATATATATATAAATATACAAAATGAAGATAAAACAAAGGAAAATTACGGACATATGAAAAAAAAAGGGGGGGAAGGAAAATAATAATAAAAAAATAACTTTATTTATATAACTTTATATAAAGTTAATTTTTTTTTATTGTAAAAAAATAATTATATATATATATATATATATATATATATATATATATATATATATATATATACAGGGTTATTCATAATTCCCTCCGTGGTTTCGAAGCATTATAGTAAAAAAACGAAGACAAATATAGCGAAAAAGAACATATGAAATTATTCCGAAAGTATTCAAGTTTTAATTTAAGCAGTTGCCGGTAGATGGTAGTAACATGTAACACTGAAACCAGTTGTAGTAAAGAAAAATGGCGTTTACGGGTGGAGGGAATTATGACTAACCCTTTATATATATATATATATATATATATATATATATATTCATATTCTGGCTGTATACATATTTCATTTCTATTATTGTTCTACATAAATATTTCTAATTACAAACAAAAATATATTTTGGTATTTTTTCAATTATAAGAAACATCTAATAGTTACTAAAAATATCTGTTAGATTATCGAAATTATGTTTGTACTAAAATAATAAATCATAATGAAGTTGATGGAATTTTTTTAATCCATATTCAAAAATTTATCTATAATTCTACGTTAAGTTTTACTTCTACAATCGATCATAGCTGAAAAAGCTAAGAACTTAAATTCTGCATTTTTAATAAGATGGATATTTTTTTTATTCCTTCACTAAAATCAAAGTAAAAGTACTCATTTATTTATTGTTCTAACAAGAAGTATTTTGTTTTACATTATTTTCTAACCGTCATTGAATAGCCGACGCAATTTTGAGTTATCGACTACCGATGTTCAACTCCATAGCATTCTAATTTTAAACTATATCCAGAGGACAAGGGAACTCCTGGATACTGTAATGGAATAAATTTGCTCTCGTGGAGGACATTCTGATGGAACTAACCGGCATTTACGTTACATTTAGAGAAAAACCACGAAAACCTCCCATTATTAAGTCTAAGGCAGAGGATTCTAACCCATGACCATCTATCACTGATGATATTTTACGTCACCATAGTGGTCGGTGCGAGGCGGGTGCGGATTTCGTAGCGATCAGCCATCGCTGAGATTTCAACCCAGGTTTTCTCATTGGGAGGCGAATTCTCTATCCCCTTAGCCATGGCTCTTTTGTGTTTTGTCGTAGAATTTTATACATTTTAAAAACATTGTGCGTAAACACTGATGCATTAAAACCAAACAAAAGCTGACAAATCAATACACTTGGGTTAGAGGTACGCGATATTGCTGCCCCTGTTTACTTTACCATTAAATTCTACTTTAAATTAACCAATCGTCACTACAGAGATGTTAACCTCATATCTAACTTTTGTAATGGGAACTGACTTTTTTAATTTTTGAACAGATTTACAGACCTATTTGAATAAAAGTTATTGAATAACTTTAATTCAAAGAAGAGCTTTTGTGTTTTACTGTGCAATTAATAAACATTTTGAAAACATTGTGTAAATCCTGAAGCATAAGAAAATAATTTGAGGGATTTTTCAAACATAATAATTTTGAAATAAATTAGATTTATATTAAAATTTTTCCCTTTTGAAATTCCATTTTCCTTTTATCAATAAATTTATTGCTGCTCCATTTTCTTTTAGGATTTACTCTTGCTAGAAGAACAAGAAGTAAGTAGATTAAAATATATTCTAAAAGGCTTATATAAATTTAAAATTGTACTATAGTGAATAGTTCAGAACTTTTATGAGTTTGCCCAATGCTTTAGGGTATAGTTAGGATAATTGAAATAAGCGATTGTTTTATATTCCTGAGATTCAATTCTATTATAATGCAAGCACTGGATGAAAAAAAATCACTAGTTTTCCAGTTAATGTAATATTTCTGGCTATTTTATTTTCTAACTTTGTAAAAACTCAAAATTTTATTTTCAAGACAAAAGTCTTTCATTATTAAAAAAGAAAAGAAAACACGATGTATACATATTTATATATATATATATCTATAGATATTTAATAACGTATATAATAAATACATTATAGTAGATAATATAATATTATAAGATAATATAATAAATATATATATATAAGTTTTCAATGATAACACAATGACACTTAGCAATAAAAACTAAGAAGAGAAAATGAAGAGAAGAACCCAAAAATATATGAATATTTTGATTTTGTGTAAAATGATATTTCTCAATTATTTTAAATTATTCGTTTAAAATTTAATGATTTGACGTATTTTAATTTGTTTCGTTTACCTTTATGTATTTACTTCTACTAAGTTACTAAAAATATGCATTTTTAGAGATAAACATATTTATGAGCCTGAAAAATTTAAAATACCCACGCAATTCGTTCCTTACAATACTACCCACGCAATACCTGACAGATTTAATCAATGTGGCATTGTCACAATATCTGTATTTAAATGTCATTTTATTTTACTTTTTCTTTCTTTTACATTTGCAGTTAACTTAAAAGACGATTTAAAAACTATATACTAGTATATCTTTATGAGAAACACAAATATTTAACCTCAGATTTCATTCTGGAACTTCTTAAAACAAGTTTTTATGCTCTTTAGCAAACACTTTATTTTTAAAAAAATAATATTTATTATTTCAAAATGAGTAGTGAGGATTTTCTTAGATTTTTTGACGCGTCATTTATCTGGATTGATCATTAATCATTAATGAATCATTAACTGGTTAAAAGTATACACTTCATTAAAAATATGTTGTAATTTACTAATGGGCTAATTTTCTAAAAAGTTTGTTTTTTAGGTAGAAATTTTTTCTTCTTTAAAACCAAAAGAAGCGGAAGAAATTCATATCAAAACTAATTTTCTTGAATAGGAGTTTACAATTAACAAAATATGTCAGTTTCTTTTTTCGTTTTTTGTACTTCAAAAAATATATTTTCTAAAATTATTTTTTCTCATAGAACAAAGAAGATTATTATTAAGGCTCTAGAAATCTTACATAAAAATGGAAAAAAAATATTTGTTACAGAGTTAAGAATTGTGAAGTTATTTTTTATCACAATTAATGAATTGTAATTCACTAATGGGCTAATTTTCGAAAAAGTTTGCTCTTTAGGTAGAATTTTTTTTTCTTCAAAGCCAAAAGAGGAGGAAGAAAATCATATCAAAACTATTTTTCTTGAATAAGAGTTTACAATTAATAAAATATGCCAGTTCCTTTATTCGTTTTTCATACCTTAAAAAAATATTTTCTAAAATTATTTTTTCTAATAGAACGAAGAAGTTTATTATTTAGGCTCCAGAAATCTCACATAAAAAAGAAAAATATATTTGTTACAGAGTTAAGAATTGTGAAGTTATTTATCACAATTAATGAATTTTAATTATATTTCCTGATTACTGCTGTTGTTACTTTCTTTTTCTGAAGCTGTTCTTTTTAACAGGTTTAAGTAATCCAATATTGAGTTTCATTAAATTTAGAAAAGATTAGGAGGGGTAAAAAATCCGTAAAATGATTTACAAGAAGTCTCAAAACTCACACAAGAAGTAAAGTTCAATAAAACGCAGGTTTTTACTTCGAAATTGTGAATAGTTGTGATTCTTACTGAATTCGTCGTGAATAATTGTGATTCGTAAAGTAAACAATATAGAAAAATGTATTAAATATCTTATCGGATTATAGAGGAAGGTGTTCTATCATAGACGCACTCTTTTTTTCATAAAATTTTTCTGTGACCATTTTCATAAGTGTATTTGAATGTCGATGATACAGCACTGAATTTCCGAGTATATCGGATGCTAGTTAGCATAAACTTGAGCCTTTAAAGGAAAAACTCTGATCAAAAAAGTGTCATTAAATTACCTTATCTCTTCAGCTAAGTTTGATGAAAAACGAAAAACTACAAAGCAGGAAATAAGCAGAAAAGTACTCAAAATATTTATGAATGATAAAAACGGTTTTTTCTGCAACGTAGCACTCTATTTTTATTAACCCTGAACTACAAACTGTCACTGTTTCTTTTCTTTAATTGGCACAAATACACGGCACAAATGGCGAACAAGTAAATTCTTGCTCATCTAAATTTCTTAACTTAGAATATAGTAACTAATTGCAAATCATAAATCATAATAATTTTCTTGACAGTTGCGAATTATTAAATTAATATCAGATATAATCAGTTTAACATTATTATGTACTTTAGAAACAAATATAGTAGTCAAATAATTTTCAAATACAACGTGAAAAAGTAACAGATAACTATTATCATTATTGATAGTAGGAAAAACTAACTTTTATCTTGGAATTAATAATTTTTAACTATAAAAGTTTTTAGTTTATCACTAAATTTCAGTACTGATTTGGAGCAATATCGTTTCTCATAATTTTAAAAATACAATTTAACACTTCAAAGATTGATGTTGTTCACTGTAAATCTTTATTTCTATAGGGTTCTGTGAACTTTAAGTTTGGTGTTTTATTTGCGAAAGCACGGCAAACAACAGACGATGAAATGTTCAGTAATGGTAAGTTAACATTTATTTATTCATTCATCTTTTGAATTAAATATTGAATTAAAAAAATTAAATCTTTTCAGTCAATTGAAACTACAAAACTTCATGTCATCTTTTTTTAATAAAATATTTCACCACAGTCCGAACAATACTTATTTTGGAAAATAAACTATGTTCGACAAACAATAACATAACCTAAAAGCAACTCAACACATGCATCAACACGCAACAGGGAAACGGATCGAATATAGTTACAGAGCAAACTGTCGTACAATTTATGAATTAAAACCCTTAATTCCAGAATGAGAAATCAATTTATGTATGTTTTTCCCCCTTTTAATAAATCTTACGCAATTTAAGACACACTATGTTTAAAAGTTACATAAAAAAATATGTGCATCTTGGGGAAAACAAAATTAAATAAAACATTATTTTTGCCAGAAAATCCCATCTATTTATTTATTTTTAATTTCATTTCCTTCCTTTATTTCAATTCCTCTTTAAACATTTAATTGGATCGGTTTCATTTTCGTCAAAAAAAACCTAAATCCTATTAAACCGGGCTTACCTAAGGATGACAACCTTTATAACTGGTTGAAGTGTTCCACTAAAATGTCAAAGATACATTCTTAAGCTCTTGTCGTATTAAATAATTTTTTTTAACGTTTTAGAATTTTGTTCTAACATTCAAATCGTACCACAGAAAAGAGGCAATTAATATTTTTGCAATATTAATGGCGAGTTTAGCTTACATTTCATAGTTAAATGGGATTTTTTGTAATAAAACTGGCTAAAATTAAAAATTATAATAAAATTTTAAGAATAATTTATTTAGCAGCATTTTAAATTATAGAAAAATTTTCAAAAATATCCCATTATTATATTTCTGAGTTTTGTTAATTCCTTCTTAAAAAACAAAAAGCGTGGCGAAATAAGTGCGATTCAGATTTAATGTAATAATTACGTTTATTAATCTTATTTCTAAAGTTTTTAATGTAATGCCTTTAAATAAGTTTTGGAATGGAAAGTATCTTATCAAATTCTAGCAAAGTCCATTGCCGTATGTAACTGGAAGATTATATATATATATATATATATATATATATATATATATATATATATATATATATATATATATATATATATATATATATATATATATATATATATATATATATATATATATATATATATATATATATATATATATATATATATATATATATATATATATATATATATATATATATATATATACAGTACGACCTCGAAAATCCGGACTTCTGAAATCCGGAAATCTCTAAAATCCGGACTCATACGTCCAGTTCCTCAGAAAAATTTTAAAAAAATCGCTTAAAATAAAAATTTTAATGCAAAACCACAACTTATCTCCAATGAAGCAGTAGATGAAGAGGTAGAGGTGGGGTGTGAATGACAGCTCATAGCTAATAAGGAAATTCCAGTCTTTCTTATCAGCTCTGTATGGATAACAAAGAATATAAAGGGAAATCCCCTCCTCCTGAAGGGGAATCCCACAACTCTTTTGCAACAATGAAGCAGTAGATGAAGAGGTAGAGGTGGGGTGTGAATGACAGCTCATAGCTGATAAGGAAATTCCAGTCTTTCTTATCAGCTCTGTATGGATAACAAAGAATATAAAAGGGAATCCCCCTCCTCCTGAAGGGGAATCCCACAACTCTTTTGCAACAATGAAGCAGTAAATGAAGAGGTAGAGGTGGGGATTGAATGAAAGCTCATAGCTGATAAGGAAATTCCAGTCATTCTTATCAGCTCTGTATGGATAACAAAGAATATAAAGGGGAATCCCCCTCCTCCTGAAGGGGAATCCCCTCAGAAGGAGGAATTCTTCCATCTCCTTGTTTTTCCCCCTTGTGATGAAAAAAACTGGTTGTTTCTTAACCTTGAAGCTTAGGAAGCGGGGACAAGTTCTTTCATCCCCCAGCAAAAAAAGGATTATTATCAGCTGGTACAGTCTAGTCTAGAAGCATCTGTTTCGGTTATAAGTTGAAATTCAGCTCGCGTTTTAAGCCTATATTTTTAGTTTTAATTGCTAATATTATGTTATCTAAACGATCGATTGCGGGGAAAAATGACGAAAGTTTGATTTTTAATGTCTTTTATTTATTATTTAAAGAGTATATTTATGTTAAAATTGACGTCGGAGGTCTACACACGCGTGATTAATCGCGAAATCGGCCTGGCGAATTCGAAACTTCAATAATTCTATCAATTCAAGTAAGGTATCTAAAATCCGGAAATTTCGGAAATCCGGACCTTCCAAACCCCCTAGCAGTCCGGATTTTCGAGGTTGCACTATATATATTAGGACCACCTTTAGCCCTCAAAACTGCTAGCACCCGCCTTAGTATTGTTTACACAAGGTGCTGATAGGTAGTCTGAGGTATCTGGTACCAAGCGCTCACCAGCTGGTTCTGTAATTCCCTCACATTGCCAGGAGATAGCGTGGCAGCACGAATTTGGTTTTCCAAGTAGGACTACGAATGCTCTATTGGATTAAGGTCAGGAGAATTTAGAGGCCAAGACATGACTTGAAAGTCACTAGAATGTTTCTCGAACCAATCCAAGACGATTCGACCCTTATGACATGGTGCATTATCCTGGATCGTACATCCTCAAACATCATACCCTCGTCACACACCACGGGACCTGCGGGTGTTACTTACGACACTGGGTAGAAAATGCCCTTCAAGATGGCATTTCTTCTTTGAAATTGACCCCATGCTCACCTAATTTTATAGGATTTCTTACGCGATGAGTGCAATTAATCTCCCTAGGGTGCTAGGTCATGCCCAAGTCACACACTAGATGAAAATTTATTTTATAACCCACCTGTGAGGTGTATTATAAAACTTTCAACAATTTTTTAGCATTTTATGGTGAAAATTAGTTTTCTCGTGTACTAATCTTTTATTGTTTATTTGCCATAGCTTCCTATAAGAAACTGGAGTAAGAGTACATCCTTTTATGATTGAATAATAATAATAAGCTTTAGGATTTATCAAGTTGTAAAGCAACTGTTTGCCAGCATTCGATTTTTTTATTCTTTGACTCCGCAAATCTTCAAATACGTACAGTTATTTTTATTCCATACGTTTGTTGCTTATTTTTATATATTTTTTTTCTTTTGAGATTAGCTTATTATAGCACTTTCATTTTAAATCGTCGTTCCCAAAATCAATATTTCTAATCCCCTTTAAATTCTGTTGCGAAAATTGGCTGATCTGTTATACAATTTTACGTTTTTTTCACAAGGTGTTTAAAAAGTAGGAATTGAAATAATGTACGGATTTCTGCTAGAATTTTTTATTTAAGTTTTTTTTATTTATTTTTTTTTTGTTTCCAATGAGCTGCACAATCAGTCAAAGTACTTAAGTTAAAAGAGGAAATCTCTCCTTAGTCAGAATATTTTCTTATTGATATATAATCATATTATTCAAATCAAAGCAATCATAGCTTTACTTTCTTGAAACATTTCTTTTTCCTTAAACTCAAACACTTTAATATTTCCAACGAATATTTTTCTTTCAAAGTGAAGCACTCGCATTCCAGAGACAGTTCATTTTGAGCCACTGAAGTTAAGGCATGACCAACAACATGATTATGGCAAATGAGGTTAACATTGCAACCATTGGAAATATCACGAAGTCAAATAATCTAAGATCTATTAATTGTTTTATGATATTATGCTAGTAAACTAACTAAATATTATGCGTTTTTGAATAATATAATCTTTGGGATGCATCATCAATAAAGATTTAAGAAATTCCAATTTGTGTCATCAGGTTTATTGTTCTGGGATCGTAGAAATGATTGTTTAATTGAGATACGTTAATAAGAAAATAAGTTTTCTTTTTCGAACTAAAATATGCACTATTTTCTACCAAAACAACTCGATTGAATGATGACAGTTTGTCATTTTTTTACATGGTAATTTCAGATCAGTAAAATAAAATTCTATTTGTTAGATGAAACCTTTTTTTATTAGTCGATAACAAATCTATCTACGGAATATAATGCTTTTTCAAGTGATATCTAATGACTAAATTTTTTTTATGAAAAACCACATACACTGTCACAAGCACACGCAATTCAGCAATTTAGTCTAAATATCATTACATTGCATTGTAATACAGCACTATGGATTTCTTTTCCCTCATAATTAAAAACAGAAAACCACCGAATTGGATGATCGAATATTTTATTTCTATTTTTTTCCTTTATATAAATGTACTAAAGTAATTTTATTTCCTTCTGAGTAATTCTTTTTAAAGTTTTTTTTTTTTCATTTCTGGAAGTCAATACATGAAATAAAAATCTATCAACGTATCGTTAAAAAATATGTGTGCAGAGAACGGATAATAGTATTTTCAATATATCGTTATCAGTATCTGATCTGCACTTAAACATACTCTTAAAATATTCGTGAATAATAAATATATATATATATTTTTTATTTCAGAAGTTGGCACAAAAGATTTTGACAAGTTTGTATGCTTATTGGGTGAAAAAATAAGGCTAAAGAGTTGGGATAAATACAGGGGAGGACTTGATGTCAAAGGTAATTTATTTTTCTACTATGGATTTTTTAAACCATTACAAAAAAAATTATACTGTTTAGAAATCATTAAGAATTTTTCATACTTCATGTATTTGTTCAGAATTGCTTTTCTTTAAATTTGTTTCCACTTTTAATTTTTTCATTAGTTTTGATAACTATTTCGAAGTATGATTTTCGTGTGATTTTTTTAAAATTTCAATAGGACTTAAATGAAAATAAAAATAACCTTAATATTTATTTGAAATAAAGGAATTTTAAATGCATAAAATAAATTTTAATATATATTTAATTCTTGAAAATATCTAGCTTATTGTATACAATGAAATCAAATTCTATTTATTATAGCACGTGGTGGTACTCGTGAGGCTTATTTTTTTGAAAATTTTGCCCTTCCAGGACAATCTCGACCAGAGATTGTGAGATGTTGTCCATGTGAAATTTTAATAAGTCATTGATAATTAACAACATGTAACTCGTGGTATCCAACCAAATTGTAGAGCTTTGTCAATATCCCACAAAGGCATCCTCTCACGTAGTCAAAATATTCGGGTAAACAATATCCTCTTTAACATAATTCTCCGTAACATTTTGTAGGATTATGTTTAAGTAGGATTAAACTTGAAGGGACAAAATGAAAACTTTGTCCTTTCAAGACAATCTCAACCCGAGGTTCTGTCCACGCGAAGTTTTAAGACTTTCTTTCATTATTTACAATATGTGACTTTTGATATCCAGCCAAATTGTAGAGCTTTGTCAATATTCTATAAGGGCATCATCTCACGTAGCCAGTATCTTCGCTTAAACAATATCCTTTTAAACATAATTCAACAAAACATTTCTTAGGATTAAACTTAGACGGACAAAATGTAAACTTCGTTCCTTCAAGACAATCTCAACCCGAGGTTCTGTCCACGCGAAGTTTTAATACGTTCTTTGATTATTTACAATGTGTAACCAGGGGTCTGTTTAGAAGAAATTTGGGTCCGTTAACGGACCCTTCACAAAATATCTTTTCATAAAAACGGACCCTTCACAAAATATTTTAACTTAAAAACGGACCCTTCACAAAATGATTTTTCTTTTAATCGGACCCTTCACAAATTTGTTTGTCTTCATTATTGTTTTGTTAATCGACTAAACACTTCCCAGGGCAGAAAACAAGAAAGATGGATGCAAACGAACTAAGTTTTGTCTTCGACAGACGATTCTTCCATTATTCGTCCGAAATGAATTTTCTGCGTTCAGCAGTATAGGCTAAATACCAAGTATTTGTATGTTGCATTTCTAATTTAGAAGCAGCAATTGCCGTTTATTTTTGAAAATCAAATTTTTATAATTATAATTTTACAGTGCCGAGCATAATCTTGTATCTATTTACAATTTAAAAACTCATTGAAAAAGTTTTTTGCAATAACCGGACCCTATTTGCACAAATTCATAAAAGCGAACCCAGGTTGAAAGAATGTGAGTAATTTTTCCACAATTTCACGAAAAACGGACCCTTCACAAAATGTCTGGACAGACCCCTGGTAACTCGTGGTACCCAATCAATTACTAGAGTTCCTTCAATATTCGGAAACGGTATGATCCCACAAAGTCAAAATTTCACTTGAATATATTTATTATAATCCTACAAATATTGCATCTACTAGAATGTTTTCGAAGATCATAAGTGATTTATTTTTAATAAACTTTTGTCTTGCAAGATTTTCTTAACCCGAAATCAAAAAGTTTTATCCACACAGAATTTTGGTTGGTTGGTTCTAATGCCACTTGCCACACGAGCAAGCTTGCTTGGTGAAGCTGAGCAAATTTAAGGCAGAATGTGCGATTCTTGTTTTTCAGTGGCGCCATCTATGGCCAAGAATTCGACTTCGCCACATCAAACGTCACACCTGTTTATAAGGCGGACCCATTCATTCATCCATTCATTCATCTACAGATCGTAATTTTGACCTGTATCAGAGAACAATCGATCTCCAATCCAGTACCCCCAGAGGTCTTGATTTGTTATGGGAACATGGACGACTTTTGCGACTTCCGGCGGGGTTCGAACCCACGAACTCTCGGACATGGGCCCAGCGCCCTACTTACCAGGTTATCCCGGCGTACACGGAATTTTAATACACCTTAAGTGAATCCAATTATACATTTATCAATAAATTATTAAAAAAAACTAATTTTTATTTTAAAAGAAATAATACTTAGATCTTTAATACTTATATTATAACCAAACATTATTAATTGAATAATTATGCAACTAAAATGCTAAAAAAACATTAAAATTGAAAATGCAAACTATACCATTTACTTTAATTCCACTTAATTCCTCCCAAATTAGAAAGCGCTATAACATTACTTCAAACAACTAATCTAAAATCATTATGCAAACCATTTTCTTCATGCTTGGGATAAAAAGTGCAGTACAAGTTTAAAAGGATGGAGAAAAAAAAGTTTCTCTCATTAGTAAAAGGGGTTTCATATTTAAACTCTTAATCCTCTATTTCAAAATAATAAAACTTTCATTCCTCTTTGTTTACATTAAATGGGGAATCGATGGTGAAACAAGTCTTATAGAATCCATTTGAATAATCTTTTAAATGTCAAAGTTCATGGAAGGGGGTTTGCGCTTCTCTGCTATACACTTTTCCCAAAAGTTTTTTGATCCTACTCATGAATGTGATATTTATCTTTAAGCTGCGAGATTCTGTATTGAAAAGGAATGCTTATACGGTATATGGTTTGCAAGATTCTATTCGTCAATAAATTAAGTCGAGCATATTTTGAACGTAAGGATAATCATGAAACAAAAATACTTTATTTACATAAACTTCAGTTTAATTAGAAATTACTCAGTTGGTATTAGTACGCATTATAAATTAATTCAGAAAGCAGGAAAATAACGAATTTTTTTGTTTCAAATTTAACTGAAACTAAATCTTTATAAGCATTTCAAAATAACTTGAGAAAGTTATGATTTAAATTTCTTTAAGAGTGGTGGCATGATCAAATTGCTTCTATGCACCTGCTTATATTTAAAAACCAGTTATGTTAAAATTAGTTTTACAATCACTAATAATTTTACATGTGATTGTAATAAAGCACGCGCTGATTTCTTTTCACATTACTAACTATTTGGAAAAAATAAAAACACAAACTATTTCAGGCTATATATATATATATATATGTATATAATTCTGTTTTAGTTCAAAATGTAAAGAAAACAAGAGGAAAATTACAGAACAATGAAAAAAAAAGGGGGGGGGGAGGAAAGAATAAAAATAAAAATAACAAAAACCGGAAGAAAAAAAATTTCCGGAGAAAAGAGAACAAAAAATTTAAAAAAATTTCTAAAAATCTGGAAAATAAAAGATATAATCTTCTCATCAGCTCACACGATTATATCCGCAAAAAAGAGTGCTTTCTAATATCGTATCAATATAGCCAAAGCAAAATATATCAATCCAATAGTGTGTATCAATACAATACACGAGCTTTAACAAAAGCTTTAAACATAGTAGATGTAGGCATCGGTCATCGAGGTGAAATAAAAGTGCATGAAGCTCACAGTGCATGAACGCGAAAGAGTAGTCATTTAGCGTTGAGCATTTACTAGCTTTTTTATTACTCAATCTTACTTTCAATTTTTATTTAATAAGTTCATTATTAACAAATTTTTTATTCAATTTTCTTAGTTGATACTAGCTGGGATGGAATTACTGAATTGAAAATTACTATTTATGATTTGAGTCATTCTATCTCGGAAACTATCGATTTTTGGACTGCGTGTCAATCAGAACTTACGATCAGAATTTTTTGAACAATATAATTAAATTTTTGCCAATTAGACGAATTATTTCATACAAATACTTTTAGATGATTACAACAGTAAAAGACGTCATCGCAAAGGCAAAATGAAATATTGCAAATGAAAAGTTAGATTACAAATAAAAATAAAAACATCATTAAACTTATAATTTGTGAAAAATATGTAGGGGAGAGTGGGGTCAATTGTAACATTTTTTACTTAACTATTTTTAACTAACAAAAAATCCAATATATTATCAGTATTAATTGACAGACGAGTAAAGTAGACTATTCTCTACTAGAAAAAAAATAAATACCTTATTTTAAATGTTATTATATTAGTAATTAACAATTTTCGACAGTCGTGCACTTGTTACAATTGTCCCCACTTACGGGGTCAATTGTAACAGTTCATAAATTCAACTAAAACATAGTTAATTATACATATTATCATAGCTGTGATATATTTTTTTATTGATCAAAATAGTAGTCATATTTTTGGAGTAAAAATAATAATGAGCAGAGACCTAAAGGGTTAAACTTTTAACTTTAAGGGGTTAAAAATTTTAATTTATGCTGTGAAAGGTGACAAATAAAATAATGCTCATGCAACATAATATAAATGATATAGGAAACTATTGGTGGTTCTTAAAGAGTTAAGTAATTGTTTGTAAGCATAAGATTATTTATTTTCAGCTGTTACAATCGTCCCTTTACTTATTGTTACAATTGTCCCCAAGACGCCATTTCAGCTTCATTTGTTAAAAACAATGCTAGTTAATTAACTAAACTAATCTTTTTTTCTGAAATGTTAATTAAGGTGTCCACTTACATATTCGGTTAATAATTTTTATTTATTTAAACAAAATTACTTTGTTGCAATATAATATTCTAATACCAAAAAAATTACTTGCGTAGCGTGAAAATATCTTTTGTGATGTAACTCTTTCAAAAGTACCTAGAAATGGTTGCCAGCAGGGGTGTACATGTAGATTTATTAAATACACCTTGTGCGCCACCTAAGAACCAAATCTAAAACCCGACACTCGAAATTTTTGCTCTGTTACAATCGTACCCTGTTACAATTGACCCCACTCTCCCCTACTGTTATAATAAAATCAGTTAAAACAGGTTTTCCGATCCTTAGTTCACATTAGCTATGTTTAATTTTGCAATCTCAATAATTTAGTCTGTTTACTTGAAGAGTATCTTTTTTCTTAAAAATGAAAATTAACTACTGAAAATCGTATGGTAAATAAAAATTTGTTCTTATGTCTTAATAAAATAAATTAATTTATACAATTTATCTCAATATTTCAATTACATCTTATTTTGACTTATAATAATCTAACATATTTAAACGAATTATCATATTTGTATTGTCATCGTAGATTATTAATTATTCATTATATACATTTTAGGTGATATGACGGGTAAATATTCAGCCTATACAATTTACGAAGGTCACGAAATCATGTTTCATGTCTCTACCCTTCTGCCTTATTCTAAAGACAATCGCCAACAAGTAAGTAAAATTTTCGTTGTAACAAACCTTAAGAATAAGGCGTACCTATTAAATAGGATTTATACAGCAAAAAGTATGGTTAAAAAATTTATCTCATCTCGTTTAAATCTTTCTCACTCCCAACGTATAAAATTTTCATTGTTGGAAACTCTGAAAATTTTTGATTTAATTGTTGAAATTCGTAAAATGATTTAAATGCTGAAATGCGTCTAATTATTAATTTAATTTTTGAAATTCGCTACACGATTATTAACTAGTTATTTTAGAGTTATACGTTTACTTTTAGAGGTAGACTTCGTTGCCTGATTGATGGTATATTGATTTATACTATCGTAACTATTATGTTTTAATTAGAAACATGAAAGATTTACAATTTTTTTAATTTTGTTAACTGTTTTACGGATTGGTACTATGTTAGGACTATGCTTAAGCTGTCATGTTACGAAACCAATGATGGATAGGTGTGGCAATAATGGGGTCAACCGTACTGACTGGTGTGACCAAAAAAGTTTAATAAAGGAAATTATAATATGACCAGAACCTTATCAAGACTTTAAGGGAAGAGTTGGACAGCAAAATTAAGAAATGTGACGACTATTTGAAATCGTCAAAGATAATGAAATCTTCTTCAATCATTTCATAAGAAAGTACTACTGGTAGTCATACAAGAACTTATCGTCATATAAGAACATATAAGAACTTACTTAACTAATGGATAACATACCCTGAATAGGTGAGGCTGTAATCTCCTGTTCTAGAGGCTCTAATAACTCTTGATTTATTTATTTTCTTTGTCATAAGTATTATCGTTACTAGTTCCAACATATTGCTTCAGTCTTATTGTACTTTTGAAAAGTTGTATCTATCAAGTGTGCGTGTAAAGAATTTTCAAAACAAAAGTTACTGTTACCGTTGTTCTATAAAAATAGAATTGAGTGTCACCAGTAGTTGCGTTTCATTTGCTGTCATCACATCAGGCATCCAAATAACTATTAGAATGTATGTGATTTCTTCCTCTTAAATCCACAAATACTTGTAACAAAATATACCTAAACATGCCAACACTTAATGTATACCTATTTCTACCAAATGAGTGGACTTTATGTTTCTTGATTGGAAGGAAATAAACTAAAAAAAACTAATTATAATAAAACAAAATTGCATATTGCCAATTTCTATGTATTACAAACACAATGAATAAGAATTTTTAATTCATTGCTCAACGCATTTTTTACATATACTGAGTGTTTCCATTGTATATTTTCTACAAACATATTTCTTCCAATTATTATTATTTCTATAATTCTTATAATTATTCTTATAAATATTCTTATAATTATTCCTATAAATATTCTTATATTTATTATTATAAATATTCTTATAATTATTCTTATAAATATTCTTATAATTATTCTTATAATTATTCTTATAAATATTCTTATAAATATTCTTATAATTATTCCTAGAAATATTCTTATATTTATTATTATAAATATTCTTATAATTATTCTTATAAATATTCTTATAATTATTCTTATAATTATTCTTATAATTATTCTTATAAATATTCTTATAATTATAAGAATTATAATTCCTATAATTATTCTTATAATTAATATTATTTCTTCTAAGAACTTGTGCTGTCTTAATTGTTTCTATATTTTTCTGGGTAGAAACGAAAAGTTAGTTAGAAATGAAGTAAAGCTAGCAAAATAAAATATAAGCTACTTACCAAAACATTTAGTTTTTGTCACTTTTTCTTACGCAAAAATGCCAATTTAAAATTTTAGGTAATTTTTTGAAATTTGAATTCACAGTTATTCTGATTGAACTAGCTACGCAACAGTCTTAGCAGAAATATACAACTAATCGAATGCAATACGTTGAACACGCAATACATCGTAATTTCTGATCCGATAACCTTATAAAGCAATAAATTGTTCTCCCGGTCAAATGACCGGTTGTGGTAGAAATAGGTATACGACAAATATTATTCGAAACACACAAAATACAAAAAAAAATAATGATAGGATATTAACTGTATATAATTGTTAGAAAAAGTCATTAAGTCAAATGAGCGAAACGATAAGATGATAAGCGCATTTTCGATGCGAAAGTTCTTAAACGGTTATTTGACCGGTAATGGCATGTTTAGTGTTAAAACGTAGTTTTCCAAACTTTTTAAAATATTTTCTTTGAAGAAAAAAAAGCTATTATCACTTTGATACCATCGTTTGTCTTTTCCTACCCTACTCTTTTTTTTCAACGCTCTTTTAAATCATTGTATTTTGTTCAATCTTGTTCCCTTTCTTTATTGACCAGCATTTCCTAAGTTAATATCTTTTGTTATCTCGAATAATTCTGTGGTATTTCCCCTATTTTCTTTTTTTTTTTATGTTTCAGCAATGATGATGTTACCAATTATTATACAAGAGTCATCATCTTCCTCTTTTTGATTACATTGGGTTTTTATGCATTTAATAAAGGGATACCCTTTCTTATGAGTTTTATTATTTTTATGGGAATAACAATAACTTTTATCTGGTACTGGAGTCAAATCATATTACATTAGATCTGGTCTTTGATTTATGAAGAGAAAAACAATAAATACAAGATAGAACTGTAATCAGGTGATTATGGCTAGAGTTCTAACATGGAGTTGCTTTAATAAGGAAAGAATGTCATGATTGATTAAATTTTGTCTCCAGAAAATAAAACACACACTGATCTTGAACAATCTCGATAAGAAGTTTGTCAATTACTTAGATAATGGATTTGATTAAATGAATAGTCCATCTTGACAGTATGTCTTTGATGAATTGCCGTTAAAAAGGAAATAAATAGATAGTACCTTAACTTTACTACCCTTTAATAATTGTAATAGTTTTAAATTATATTGCATGTGAAATCATTTATTTAATTTTTGTTTTTAATAAATTTATAATCTTTTTTAGGTAGAAAGAAAGAGGCATATAGGCAACGATATTGTGAATATAATATTTCTTGAAGGTTCTCATGTTGACCACATAAACTTCAAACCAACAATGATAAAATCTCAATTTACTCGTATCCTTTGACTCTTTGTACAATATTGGGACATAGGTGTCCCACTTGTTTAGAAATTTTTGAAAATTATCCTTCTTTTGGTTCTTTAGCAAAATAGTCCTTATTAACGACTTTCACAAATAGAAAACGGAAATAAATATGTATATATTACTACAAAAGTCAGAAGTATGGTAAATCTTAAGTTTTACCAGTAATACTTAGGCTTTACCAACGTGGCTTAGTAAAAGTCTGAAGTGTGCTAGAGATAAAACATAGAAGTTAGCAACACCTTCTGGTAAAAGCACTAAATGAACCGAACTATTGAAATTTATTTTTAAGATATTAAAATGTCTTCCGTAGTAATCGGGAAAATTGTTCATTAGTTCATCTTTTTCACAGGGAATCTTATTTGTAAAATGTAATAAATATTGCACTATTTTTTTTTAATTCTTTGATGAATAATTCCAAGAAAGATCTATCGACGCGTTATTAAATCATACCCTTATATCATCCCTTATTATTATGTTAGCCCTTATATCATCAAGATTCGATCATCATAATAAAAGTTATTCAGGATGATATGCGCCATTTTTTACACTTAAATCTGTATAGAACGTCTACCTGATTTCTCCCTCTTTATTGCGAATTACTGGTGATTTACACCAGAAATTTGGAGTAAGTTTGAGAAATAGCAATGTATTTAAGGGATTAGAGGTTGACTTCTTTTAGTTGCAACTTAAATCAATAATAACGCTGGCAGTTTGGTCATTGTGATCAATATTAAATTAAATCTAACAGTTATGCGTATTGGTTGTTCTTGAAATTTTGCCGTTAATTAATACACATTTTATAGAAATAAAATCATCAAAATTTTAACTATAAAAAATACTATACATACACAAGAATTTACAACTTTGATCTTAATCTTATAGTAATAGTAGTAAGTATAATAATTTTTCTAATGCAAACATAATAACATAAGCTCTAGTTATCACATTTACTTTGAAGAAAAAAACGGTAAAAATGCAACTTTTTTTTTAATTATATTTAATGAGGGAAAATGAAGAAATACTTAGCAAAATGATTTCTTACAACTTCTGATATTTTAATTGCGTTTCTCAGTTTTACTACACGTTCTATAGATAAATCAGGAGTTTATTGCCTTTTTTGTGCAATTGTAAACCTCAGAACTCTTTACATGGAAAAGCGCAATTCAGTATTGCCCTCATTTTAATTCCCGTGACCAGAATTAGACCTTTCATCGGGCAACCGTCCAAAAACAGTAAAACTTTCTGTAAGCTTCGAAAACCTGTGCGTGCCTTATTTACCGCTATAACTTCCCAACACTGGCACCTTAATTTTAACTAGTTTCTGAGAGAAAACCCTGTTCTTTTTTTTTTTTTGTTTATTTAAGCCCACGACCTGATATAAATACATTGGAAAGCTTTATGTACTCCTCAAATTGACACTCTTAAAAGCATTGCTATTTTTTATGAATCTTCCTGATAAAATTTCTTCTGATATTTAGATATTTGCAACTCTTGCATAATATTTAAATTAACACGCAAGAAACCGCTTTCACTTTTTAATAACTCAGTAATTTCTGACTAATTTTTCATTGATGGCAGAGAACTATTTTGTGCCAAATTCTAAATAAATTTAGAATGCACAAAGAAGTTTCACTGCTTAAAAATATTAAATTTTAAACTTAAAGAACATGTCTCGTTTAAATTTTTGGTTTAACTGTATGAAGAAACATAGGTCTGAAACGCTAAAATTCAAGAGCTGTTAAAGATTCCAGTGATGCTCAGTGCTTCAATTTTATTGCTTCTTAGAGTACTCAATTCAACTACGGCTCAATATCAATTCTCCGTTCAACTGTGCTTAAAAAATATCTATTCATTTATTAATATGCAAATTATAACAATCTAAGGGTTTTTTTCTGGTTTAAAAAATAATCGCAAAAAAAACCCTCAATGAAAAAACATTGTTACATGAAAATATCACTGCTAATTTTTAACCGTAATCAAGTTGAATACAAAACTATAACAAACAAACAAAATACAATATGTCAAATTTTCTATTGAATTATCACCTTTAAAAAACTAAATTTTCGCATAAGAAAATTTTCATGAGAATTAAGTTCGCTTCAAGATGAGGGAGCGATAAAAATATTCGATCTGGCACTTTACTAATAAACATGCAGTAAATTTGATCGATATTAATAGCAATATGTCAAATAGTATCAACAGATTAGTTCATGTTTTGAAACCTAGTGAGGAATGCTGGCAGAGTTTAGTGCGTTGTGGAAAATGCCCAGCAAGCATAATGAAAAAGTCATCTTTTAACTAATCATAAATTTTATTAAGCAATAAAAATCATAACTTAACTTAAACATCATAAAGGAAAACAATCCTCTCCATAACATGAGGTAACGAATTCAATACATACAGTAATGAAAATCAAACGAAACAAAACTTCAAATCCAATCTTGATTTGTTATATATATACAAAATAACACTTGCATAATGAGGGTACTTACACATTCAAAATTAATACTATGCAAATTCTGTCTTCGAATTATTTTTAAATGTTCGAACTCCCTCCTTCAGAGGTTTTTCGAACTCGTGATCTCTGACTCTTACTCGAACCTTGTTCATTGAAATTCATTGTCTGACATGCGGCCCCATCGAACATTTCAAAATAAATTCCTTTAATTTTATTTAATTCAGTCTTAGTTAAAGCCTTAGTCAAAAAATCAGCCAAATTACTTTTACTTTTAATATACTTAATTTCGAATTTTCCCTCATTAAGCAAATTTCTCACAAAATGAAATCTAATATCAATATGCTTCGTCTTTAAATTTTCAACATTATTTTTACAATAATAAATTGCAGATTGATTGTCACAATACAAAACAGGTTTTTCAATTTTTGATATTATGTTTAACTCATTACATATGTTTGTAAACCATAAAAGTTCTTTAACCTTATCGGTTAATGCTATAAATTCTGATTCCATGCTACTTAATGCAATACATTTTTGTTTGCTACATTTCCAACTAAAAGGAATACCTGCTAAGCATATCAAATAACCTGATGTAGAAAATCTGTTAAATGACAACCCCAATTTGCATCTGAATAAGCTATCAAAGAAGAATTATTAAGATTTGATAAACAAAGTTTATGTTCTTTAGTATTTATTACATAATTCATTAAATCTACAACTACAGTCCAATGTTGGTAATTATAGCAATTCGAGAATTGTGACATAACGTTCACAGCATATGAAATATCTGGTCTGCTACGATTTGCTATAAAAGATAAGCACCCTATCAATGTACGAAAAGGAAATTTCTTCATTATTTTATTTTCAACAATTTCATTTACTTTATTTGGCAATTTAAAACCTACTTTAATTGGTGACGTAACATGAGTTTTAGGTAATTTATTAAATCGTTTACATAATTTTTCAATATAAGTTTTTTGATGTAAATACAAACTACCGTTTTTGTTCTCAAAGTTAACACCTAACAAATATTTGACTTTTCCTAAATTTTGAATATCAAGTTTACTCTTAATCAATTCAATAGTTTCATCTAAAATAGTTTTAGTCTTACAAAATAACACCATGTCATCAACGTATACTAATAAAATAATATTATTCATTTTATATACACAATTACAACATTTGAATTTTTCGAAACCAATCGATTTTAATATAGCATCTAACTCAGCATTCCATTCTCTACCTGATTGTTTAAGTCCATATATCGACTTTTTAAGTAAACATACTTTATTCGTTTCACCTTTAATTTCAAAACCTGGAGGTTGCTTCATATAAATTACCTCACTAAGATTTCCATACAAATATGCTGCTTTCACATCTAGCTGTGCATATTTCCAACATAACATAGACACAAGAATAATAAATAGTAATCTAATAACAGAAAAATTCACAACTGGTGAAAATACATCAAGAAAGTCAACACCATGCTGTTGTCTAAAACCTTGTGCTACAAGTCTAGCTTTGTATTGTTTAACATTATTGTTTTCATCTCTTTTTACTGCATAAACCCACCTATTTCCTATTACTTTAGCATTGGGAGGTTTATCAACTATTTCCCATACCTTTCTTTCGTTCATAATATTTAACTCTTTTTCCATTGCCTTATTCCACTGATTTCTTTCTGGTAGTTTTTGTGCATCAGAAAAGTTTTTCGGTATTTCTGCATTGTATACCTCACCTTCAAATATATCACTTATCTGATTATCTACAAAAGAATTAGATGGCGAATCTTCACTTTCGCTATCAGTGTCACTATGGGAAGAAGTTAAATTTTGAGTTTTGCTTAAAGCTTTAAAATTAAATTTAGAATGATAATACTCAATTTGGTTTTTATCGCAATATTCTTTAGCTTGGTTGTTTGATCTCAATCTGGTTTTATCGCCTGGAGGGTAATAGTAAACATCTATTCTGCTACTTTTATTACGCGGTCTCTCAACTCTAGTCCATTCTGTTATTTTTAAAGGTTTTAATTTTAAATCTGGAGATTTAGCATGAACCTTATCTATTACATTATCATTGTTATCATCAAAATTGATATCTGAATTCAGATTTATAAATAAAAAGTTTTCATTACTAGGTTTACCAAATAGTGTTTTAACTCCGTTTTTACTTTCATCAATTTTTACGTGTATAGTTTCTATAGTTTTCCTATCTTTAGGCAAGTAAATTCTATAACCTTTAGTATTGACTGCATATCCAGTTACAATTCCTACTTTTGCATTTGGTTGTAGTTTGTTTCTCTGAACTTTAGGAATATGAGCATACGCTAAAGATCCAAATACTTTGAAATGTTTAACTGATGGTTTATAACCATAGAAAATTTCAAACGGTGTTTTACCTTCCAGTAGTTTGTGTTCACTACGATTCTTTACGTGAACAAAACAATGCAGTGCTTCTGCCCAAAATCTACCTTTTAAACCACTATCGGCTAACATTGAGCGTATTCCCTCTCCAGCTACTCTGTTATAAGATTCGGCTATCCCATTTTGCTCTGGAGTGTATACTGAAGTTCTCTCCATGCGTATACCTAATTCATTAAGAAAATCTTGAAATTTTACATTACAAAATTCCATGCCGTTATCACACCTTACAGATTTAAGTTTAGTATTTAACTGCCTTTCATATTTTGCTAAATACAGTTTAAAGCAATTAAAAACTTCATGTTTATGTTTTATAGTAAAAATTTCAACATAACGAGAAAAATCATCTATTACTGATACAAAATATTCAGCTCCACCAACTGAATTTACTGGACTTTTACCCCAAACATCCATATGTACTTTCTCTAATACACTTTTAGTCATTATACCGTGATTTACTTTAAAACTAGTTCTAGTCGATTTAGTTATTTTACAAGTATTACAAGTATCAAATTTACCACACAAATTATCTAAACCATTCACAACATTGTTTTGACTCATATGATTTAACATTCCAATATTTAAGTGGCAAAATCGTCTATGAACCAATTCCCTATCTAGACCTGTACTAAATGCTAATTCTTTAGTTACTACCACTTTTTCAACATAGCCTTTAAGTATATACAACTTATCAATTCTAGGTACAGTAAATAAATAATTATGGTTTTTACCAAATACAGTCATTTTGTTGTTGCCCCATTTTACAGTAATCCCTGCTAAATCCATATTCGAACCGCTTATTAAATTTCTACGCATATTGGGTGCAAAATATACATTTTCTAATTTTATGGGAACAAATTTATCTCTATCTTTAACATTAAAATGTATATCACCAATACCAAAAATATCAGACTTACTATTTTTATCTCCAACAAGTACTTGACTAGGATTCAAAGTCTTGAAGTTACTAAAGTAGTCTCTTTGTGTACAGAAGTGAGCTGTGCTGGCAGTGTCAATCAGGAATTCAACAAACTGCTTGTCTTTCCCTTGGTGAATTTCAGCATCCCTTATCGTAGTCAAATCACTGTAAAAAGTTTCCTTGGAATCTTGAGTTTTAGAATTCCGTTTCGTGGTTTTCTTCTTCAGGAAACATCTTTCCGCACTATGTCCTTTCTTATTGCAGTAGGAACACATAATTGTTGTTGTATCATTGCCCAGGACGCGACCACTGCTTTTATTTCCATTCAACTTCCGATAGGCTTGCTTTCTAGTAGATGAAGTAGTATAAGCATCGGCGACTATGTCCTCTCCTCTCTCTTTCTGCTTTTGTTGTATCCTTCCAGATTCGATTAGGAGCTCCTTTTCAACATTAGAAATCGAAAAATCTTTATCTTCTAGTCGATAAAGCATTTGAACTAAGTTGTCATAATCTGCTGGCAATCTTCTAATTAATTGGAAACATGTGAGCTTTTCTGACATTACAAAACCTGCTTCATGAATCTGTTTCCTTTTTTCATTTACTAACTTGCAGAAAATGCCAATAGTCTCCTTCTCTGGATCAAACTTCAATTCAAAGAATTCATCAATAAGTCCGGCTAACCGTGCTCGGGAGGTAGGTTCAAAGTTTTTCTTCAAAATAGTCCACGCTGTCTTTCCGTCCTCTGTGTCGGCTATCAGCGGTTGAAACTGCTCATCAATTCCTTGGAATATAGTAGAGTAACTTCTAGCTTTTCGCATTTCATAAGAGCGTAAGTCTCTGTCTGTTGCATCAGTTGGTAATGGCTTCTCTGTACCACCAACAAATTCCCAAGATCCTTTATCGATGAGTAACACTTTCATATTTACTTTCCAACTACTATAATTGAAACTGTTTAGCTTTGTAAATCCCAATATGGAGCTGCTGTCATTTTCGGCCATCTCCAATCTATCTAAACGGCCCCAGTAGCGTTATAATAAACTTGCTTCCAAAGACGACAAAAGCTTAACTAAGCTGGGCAGGCATGGCCCATAACCTTGCTGGCAGAGTTTAGTGCGTTGTGGAAAATGCCCAGCAAGCATAATGAAAAAGTCATCTTTTAACTAATCATAAATTTTATTAAGCAATAAAAATCATAACTTAACTTAAACATCATAAAGGAAAACAATCCTCTCCATAACATGAGGTAACGAATTCAATACATACAGTAATGAAAATCAAACGAAACAAAACTTCAAATCCAATCTTGATTTGTTATGTATATACAAAATAACACTTGCATAATGAGGGTACTTACACATTCAAAATTAATACTATGCAAATTCTGTCTTCGAATTATTTTTAAATGTTCGAACTCCCTCCTTCAGAGGTTTTTCGAACTCGTGATCTCTGACTCTTACTCGAACCTTGTTCATTGAAATTCATTGTCTGACAAGGAATAATGGTGAAAACAAGAACCTACCAGAAGAAGTTCGCAAAGCTTCGTTTTCACAGAAAGGTTTTGAAATAATGTTTTTTTAATATATATATATTTGAAGTTCTGCGCATAAAATAAAAATAAATAAATTAATCTCTGTTTCTGAAATATTCCAACAACCCATCTACAAGATTCTTAAAATTCAAGTTTTCTAACAAAATGTTTCAAATGTATAATGTGAAAATTTTTCTTAAATAAATTTTTTAAACTGAGAAAAGCATCATCTGCAACTCTGAATTAAAAAAAACATTAGTCAAGTGCATCTTGTTTTGAGAAAGAATAATCTATCTATTGTTTGATTTGTTGCGTTAGTTCCATGGGAATGAAAGAAATTTTTTTTTTCGTCGAATGCCTGTTTTAGGCAGATTGTTCCTGTTTTTTTTCAGGGGTGCCATCTATGGCCAGGAATTCGACTTCTGCCACGCCATTCCCACAACCGCATCCGTTTATAGGGCGGGTCGCCTTCACACACAAAGGAGAAAGGACATAGAGCACAGAGAGAGAGAAAAAACATCCATGCCTTGCCCGGGATTCGAACCCAGGACCTTTCTGATGCAAGGACAGTTCCCTGCCCCCTAGGCAGGCCGGTCGGCAAGAGAAATGATAATTTTGAAGAAAAAAAAACTAAACACAAAATGATTTCAAATCTCCTAAAGAATGCATAGTTTTTTTAAAAATAATAATTTATTTCTCAAGTCTTCACAGTTTCTATAAATTATAAGCCTTAGTGTGCGAGATATCTCTTTGTCAGGAATTTCTAAATGCAAAATTTTCATTCTTAAAAATTTGCTTAGTTGAAATAAGTTTTTAAATAACATTCGGTTCAAAATAGAAAAAAAATATACATCAAAATTTTAAAATTTAGTTATATATGTTATAAATTAAAAATAGCATTTTGTAATTGAGATAAAAATTTAAATTTTATTATACAAATCGCTTTTTAAAATACTCAAATGCTCTATTCAAAGTTATAATTCGTAAAGGGGAATAACAAAAACTAACTGTTAAGAATATTTTAAAATTATTAATATATGCATTTAAATTCTAATTTATAGAAGGAATATTCTGATAATTCTATATACTTTATTAAAGATATTTAATTCCACACATGTAAGCTGATCTGAAATAACAGTTTATTAGACTATTACTAATTCCAATTATCTTGTAAATGTTCTAACTTATATATCTTGTTTACGTTATTAAAATTAATCAAATAAGAGTAAAAAGCAAAATTTGCTTCGTAAAATCCAAATGGAGTGTTAAATTTTTATGCTACATTTCTTATTAATTTGATTGCAAAAAACGTAATAACTATTTTAATTAATTGTTGGTTTCACTCAGCTTAAAGAAATGTACTTTCTAAAAGAAGGAGAAAAAAGTACTAATTCATTTGATAATTAGTTTCGTCTGATTTACAATCAAATGCGTGGTTAAATCCAAATATTTGAGATTATTTTAAAAAACCCATATTCATGAAACGTGCTCAGAAAAGATAAATTAATTTAAAACTTAATTTACTTTTCATTAAGGAGTTTCAAATACATTGCAAAGCCATAATTTTTGGAAACTTTTGAGAAAAAAACTTAGATAAGAAAATATAGCTATAAATGTGTATTTAGAAATATTTTAACTAAAGAAAGTCTGTAAATTAAGAATCCATTTCTGATATTCATTTTTTTAATTTAGTTAATTTTAGTTTTTGTATTTTTATTACATATTAATGAAGGATAAATAATAGATTGAAGTGAGGCACAAACTTGAATAAAATATAGTTGAGAGGCTGAATTCTTTCAAAGAATTTTTTTAAATTTCTTGTTAAATGTAATACTTTAAAGTGTAAATAAGCTAAATAATCATACATTTTCACACTCACTTTTGTAGAAGAGGCATACCGAGTGATTCAAATAATTGCTGTAAAAGAATTTAAAAACACGTATCGTTGGCACATAAATTGAACTCAAATACAATTCTATGCTAATTTATTCTGCTTAGTAAGATGAACATAGGATTCTAGTTTTGACTAAATTTTCAGTTTTTAAATTTTATTATAACTAAAACATTTATAACAAACAGAAAAACAGGTCATTACATAACTCTGCTCTACAGATAGGATCCATAATATTTTTTGATAATCTGGTGTAAAATATTCTGCAAAACAAACATCTTTTTATCAGTGATAAAAAAAAAACTTTAGAAATACCTATTCTATGTGCGACAATATGTTCTATCCACAAAAATATTTGCTGTTCAAATCCTCCAACATTTAAGGTTTTTCGGAAATATTTTCCAGTGAAAGAGAACGGAACCAGAAATTTTCAAGACAAGTGGAAATTTTAACAGCTTTTATATAAGGATTTAAAGTCACGGCGGACATTGTATACATTTGTTTAAATTTTTTTATGTGTAGTGGTGAACAAAAAACTGTTGAAATATTAATACATACTCTTTGCTACCACTAGAAAAAATATTGTGTAAAACTACGGATATTCCGCAGCAGTTGGAGGGTATATCGGTATCATATTTTATTAAACTTCAAAACCTACACCTTACTCGTGAAATGCCACATATAAAAGAATATGATAAATAAAGAATAAATATGCTGTAAAATTTTCAATTTTCAAAGTTACATTAATAAGTGAACCCAAAAAGGAAATTATTAGTTTTATTCTTAAAAACTGTCCTTTATTCTTAATATTTTGCATGAAATTTTGGTAGCTCAGCATAATAAGACGTATTTTAGAAACAAATTGTGTTTCGCTAACTTAAAATATTTCCTATCGCTTACGCCCACTACAAAAGAATTTTTTTGAAAATTTTATTTATTGCTCAAAATTAATCGTGAGGTTCTCATCATTTTATTATTTTAGCATTTTCACCAGTTGCTATGGTGACACATCATCCTTCTTACAGCCCCAATTGCTTCGTCAAAAAGGAAAATAATTAGATTTGATTGCGCATTACGTCAACAGAAAGATTAAATCTGCCAAAAAATAGTAAAGTATTTAAAATTTTTCATCACATTCAATATTTTATTTTTCATCTCAGTCTGGATTTTGAATAAATTTTTTATGAGTTATAAGGAAGATAAGTTAAAGTAAAATTTTATCAGAAATGTTTATTTCGGTAATTTATATCTTATTATTTTAGGCTGCATTAAAATGTCAGATGAAACTAAAAATAGTTTGATCAAACACATTCACGTATTTTGAAATTTTAAATAAAACTTGAATTTTTCATATCAAAAATTTTCAATTATTATGTTTTTTATTCGTTATAAATGAATGTTGAAAGATTTAAATCTTTAATATATAAAATGCGGATATTAAGTATTGTAGATATAAGTTCCATTTATATTATTTTTTTAAGATTTCAAATAATGAAACGGTAAATATTAGTTTAAACTGCTCTTTATTATGTTTTTTTAAGTTAACATGTTTGAATTTCGCTTAGAATTTTAAAAGGCACATAAATTACAGATTATTTCATAAACTTAGCAGGTTTTAAAATAAAATGTAGAATATGTATTGCTATTCTTACAACAAAAAATTATTGAGCTCGTTCTGTTGCAAATCAGAAAACTAGTATATATCCATATACTAGTATACTGCTCCATTTGCTAAATCATATGAAAAATTATGCAATATTTTTATTTTTATTTCGCAAAGATCCTAACATTAATGAATCTCTGTGCCAAGACCAAATTAAAAAAATGAACGATATTACGTTTTGAATAAAATTGTGCTTTTTAATTGTTCTAAATTGAGTGTGACGTAGAAACACTGAAAAAAGCAAGAAAAAGCAAGAAAATTACTGATAGAAAATGGATCTGAATTTACCTAAGACACGTTAACTCTTAAGCTGTGTACCAATTAGATTAGATGAGATCAAGTCAAACTTTTATACCTCTCACCAACTTTCGCATCATTGTTAACAGTATAATTTACTAGCATATTGGTTCCCTTCGCTGTACATTGTTTCTACAGTAAAGGTGATTTATAAAATTAAAAAATAACTTCAATTCATGATTTTCGAAGCGGCATTGTGGTAAGCTTAATCATACTATAATCACCATTTTATCAATTACAAGTCATTCTTTTCAATTTCTAACTGTTAGGAAAAATTATTTTTAAAAAAACAACTTAAGGTAGTTAAATCTATTATAATAGCATGAAAACATAAAATTTTGTTTGATTATATTTGAGACCCAAATGATGTCCCCCAGAACTTCTTGATTCTTATGTAAAAATATACTCCTACTACTATATTCAAATTGAACCACGTATTATACGAGTATTACCGAGTAGTAGTGTACCCTACCAAGGGAATAATTTTATAGTCTAATTAGGTGGTACATAATGTGATCCTATAGGTTTACATAATGTGGTCCTATAGGTATAGGTTTCAATCTACATTAAAACCATTAAATCAAATATCTAAGTATTCTTGATATTTAAGAGTAATTTCTGGATGTCAGGGCCTGCATTTCTAAGAAGCAAACGACTTTCTCTTCATTTAGACAATTGAAGTAATTTCTTTTTTTGACAAGGGGTAGAACCAAAACATACGACTCTCCCATTATCCGGCACTCCCTTCGATGACCCCCCCACAGGTTTCAACATGTTTACAGCTGATTTTACCAGATTAAGTGTTGCTTTTATAGGCCTTGTGCCATTAAATTAAAAATTCAATAAAATCCAATCATATTGCTTTTATGTCGATGAAATGTAAATCTGACTTCCTGAAAATAATTGAAAACAATTTTATAATTTTTTCAAGATATTGCATAGTTATTTATGTCAGAAAATTAATACGCAGGTTCTTTTTAATAAGCATTATTACATACTCTAATTATTAACTTTATTCCATAATTTTATTCATTATTTCATACTCAAAAATTCAACTTGAAAAGTTACCTTGATTATCTAATGTTATTGATTTTACTACATACCCCTATTCTTGTGACAGTCGAATAATCGGTACTTCGATAATTTTAGTAACTGCGTTATAAAATTATGATTCTTCAAGAGGAAGAGGAAGGAAAAAAATACTGAGTTTCATTTTCCTCATATCTGCATATCATATAACACATTCAATATTTTTTTTCTTTTAAAAAAAAAAAAAAATTCGTCATAGATCTGTTTTTATAATGATTACTATTGAATTTATGTCTACTTTCTTGGTTCTGATTTGTGAGAGCTCTATTGGTAAATTGTGTTAGTCCCTTCGGTAAAAGAAAATTTAAACTAATCGTACTCTTTAAATTAATTTCCCATTTTCATTTCAAGTTTAGGTACATACTCGTAAGACAAGCCACTGAATAATATTGTATAACCCATTCAATATTCCTCTTTCTTTTCTAAAAGTTTCGTCATAGCTCTGGTTTTATAATGATTACTATCGAATTTATGTCTACTTTCTTGGTTCTGATTTGCGAGAGCTCTATTGGTAAATTGTGCAAGTCCATTCAATATATTCGGTAAAGGAAAATTTAAACTAATCGTACTCTTTAAATTAATTTCCCATTTTCATTTCTAGTTTAGGTATATACTCGTAAGACAAGCCACTGAATTATATCGTATAACCCATTCAATATTCCTCTTTTTGTTCAAAAAATTTCGTCATAGCTGGTTTTATGATGATTACTTTCGAATTTATGTCTACTTTCTTGGTTCTGATTTGTAAGAGTTTTGTTGGTAAGTTAAGTGAGTTTCTTCAATATTTGCTGTTAACCCTTTCGCGCCGACTGTCACAAATACGTGACAGCATGAAACCGTATCAACCAGGGTAAAAAGATAAAACTGGTAATCAAAGCAATTCTTTAGCAGTTTATTTGTGGGCGGAGTTATAATTGTTTGATTTATTTTATTCACCATTACTTTGTTCAAAATTAAACTATTTAGTTGTACTTTGAATTAACATTGATTATATGTATGATTAAACTAACAATAATTAAAATAAAAGCAAAGTAAGTCTGTCAAATTAGAAACGACTACATTAAAGTTACCGTTTTTTATTTAATTACATCCTGATTCTGATTTTGTACGAATGCTTTTCTGAATCACCCGTCCCCAAGGGGTTAAAGGAATTTCAAACCAGTCGTACTCCTTAAATTTTTTTTTCTCTTCACATTACCTGTTTAAGTATATTAGAAAGGCCACTGAATATTTTCATATCCTCAGTGGTTCAACCATAGTTTTCAGTTTTTTTTAAGTTCAGTAAATGTAGTAAATGAGTGAAAATAAATTTTATGAAAACTAGTTTATAAATAATTATAGGAAATGTTCATAAAAATATTGCAAAAAGTTTTATTAAATTTGAAAAAAAAAATTTTTTTTTAAAAATTTGAAGTATGAATTGAATGTCTTAACACCTCTAACACCTACATGGAATTCCTACTTGTTTTATATCAAATATTCATAAGTAATTTTTGTTAAAGCTTTAATGTTTTAATATCAAATAGGTGTTTTGTTTATTTAAAGCTTTCATAAAATTAATAATTCAAATTTTAATTTCATTTTTTTTAAATCTGTAAAATATAAACTAAGCTAATTATTTAAACTAAAATTGAATTGAATAAAGGAGCTTCCGTTTTGAACAAAATCTCGACCACCTACCTTGAACGCCTACTTCTGGGCCATAAAGACCCATGTGAATATCATTTGCTTATAATAAAAAAATAGGCAATGGCATATGAATTATTCATCATTGACTTTAGGAAAGTTTTAATTTCAAATGAGAGTTGTGAATACATCTTTGATAAAATTAATAATATGTTTTTAGTTAAAAACACATAATATGTAATTTTATAATGTCATGGAACTAACATGTGTATTTAGCTTTTTGAAATAATATTATGGTTCAATTGTTACAATTGCTTTGTAAAAAGTTAATTATTTTTAGAGTAACATATGGAATTATTTTCTTAACTATTATAAGATATTTTTGCAGTTGTTTCCTATGAGAGAGAGGAAGATTCCTATAGGTAATTACTATTAATTTATCTGTTTTATTTATGTTTAAATTAATTTATATCAATATAGATATAAATTTAAACTTCTTTTATCTGAATAAAATATCTGGCTTGAACACTAAAGACTGAAATTCTCGTTGTACTTTGATAGTTTGAGGGAGCCAGTAGGACCCTTCCAAGATATTTTTTGTTTAAACCAATGATGTGACGTACCAAAAAATCATTTAATGAAGAAATTGTAGAAGCTCAATAAGTACAGCTTTTTTCTATTTAACTAACGAAAACGTCAGATAAATGGGAATATTATGGTATCAGTCTTTTTTTCAATCATGCAGTATTTTTTCGTTGTTCAGATAATTGAGTTTCCATTTTTTACAAATGATAAAATTAAAACGATAAAAAATAAACTGAAATACTTTTTTTTCAATTGATGAAACTGAAAATTTATGACACTTATATGTTATCTTTTACTACCTCCAAAACATTCAATACACTACACTTCTTCTAAAGCGCATTTACTTTAAACCGCTTTATTGTGTAATCAGGATATATGTTCCTTGTATGATTTCTCTTTCATAAAGTCTTTATCCATTATTTAATTCTGTTTTTGAAACTACTGTAGAATAAGAAAAAAAGTCAAGTATTGAAGTATTGTGCGATCAGGCTCTTTATTATTTCCTCATATTTCTTACTGAAGTTCAATAGATTTATATATGATATATATAAAACTTTATTTTAGTACTTTTCTTTTTTTTTCTTCCAGACGTGGACACGTACCTAAGCTTGTAAAACCCTTAACCGTATAGTCCACGTCTGGACGACAGTCTAGCTCGCACAAAACTCGGCACATAAGTAAGCCATTACAAAATTCATAACTGCACAATACAGATGACAATAAAGATGACAATAATTCGTATCACATTAGTTAAATTTAAAAAAAAAATTGAAGCAAAGAGAACAATAAATGAAGCGAATTTTGTTATATACATAATAATTGAAAAAAAAGAAGCAAAAAGAAAACAAATAAAGAAAATGTAAACGAGGACGTATTTTAGTACTAGAAAATATGTTATTGTGATTCCGAGGAACAGTGAATTTCTCTGTAAGATGGCAAAACACCCCAGAGGCCACTGTTGCCCCAGTCGCCATTCTAGATACACCTTTTTATATTTACACGTATATATATTTACTGATTCCCCAATCCATCTCCATTCAGAAATGCATTGACTGTCTGAAAGACCTGACACTGAAAGGCAAGCAAATCGTCCTCCAATGGATCCCGGGACATTGCGGGATTTGGGGTAATGAAAAAGCTGATTTCTTGGCCAAGAAAGGAACAACTATTGCCCAAGCATCTCGTTGCTCCATCTCTCTGCACTCATTTAAATTGCTGGTCCGAAACCAATTCCGGAACATGCTCTCAGAGAATTTCCGTACAAGCAATATACACAAAACCTGGTTCAACCGTATTTTAACTATCCCAAATCAGCCCAAGTTTACGGCAGTCGCTCTCTTTAGACTTTTAACGGGCCATGACTGTCTGGCCAAACACCTTTTTAGCATAAACATTTTTGACTCTCCTAAATGCAAGCTCTGTCGCCTTGGGGAGGACATGGACTTGCCCCATATTTCCATCTGTCCTGCGCTCATCTCCACTACTGTGTGTGGACGCTACTGGGAAGCCAGGGCTCGTATGGGCTAAGCATGTCACTATGCATTCAATTCTATTTATTTCTTTTTGCCTTGTTTTTCTTGTTATTTTATCCTTTTTGTTCTTTTAAATTGGCCTGCCATTGGAAATAAAAAAAAATATTTACACGTATGAATTAATTCGAACTTAGATCATATATGAAAACTTAGAAAATCGTACTGCTTTTTAGATACATTTAAAAAAAATGAATACTCAAATATCACAAAACTTTCGTTTTTGGCGAAACCTGATATATGCTTCGAGCAAAAATTTCGTCCAAGTGACGCAATAATTATCGTCTCTTTTCTGAGGAAATGTGTTTAGTCAAAATTAAAGAAATATTTCGGCATTCTATTTTTTCAACAAAAAAAAAAAACTTGTAGTGCCTAGTGTATCTAGTGTAACTTTTCTAATAATCACTTTATCGTGGCTACCATGTAGGTGAATCAATGTCACCCCAAGAACACAACAAATATAGATAGTACATAGAGATGAATTACACCCGAGCCCGAAGTGGGAATCAAAACCGATATCTTCCTGGTACGAGGCAAAGTTCATGACCGCCATGCAAGCCGATCGGCTTATTTCTTTACTCTATTTTCAAACGTCAGGTCTTTATTCTTGTTAACAATCACCCACAATGCACTAAGATGATATTCCAGTTGAGGGAACATTTTCGTCATATGCTTGAGAGTAGGAGTTTCGTCACAAATCACGCGATTTCGTGATGAACTGATTTGCAAAATTAAGGAAATACAATAGATTGCTAAATTGATGAAAGTGAGAGTTTCATTTCTGAAAGCGTAGTAATAAGAAGATTACTGAACAAAAAATTTTTTTTACACGGGCACCTTATTCTTTCTAGTGTTTAAATAGAGTCTTTGTAAATTTTCGAATCTTGTTTGAAAATATTAACATTTCACATAGGTTTTGATTAAAGAATTTTCAACCAAAAAAATACTTATTAAAAATATATCATTAATCCTAACTAATTATTGATTAATTCTCTTATTGTAAATAGGATTATATACGATGAATAATAAAGTTATTTATTAATAAAAAAATATATTAAATAAAAATAATGACTTGTACTTCACTTGAAATTTATATACCTTTTCCATAGGATTAAAATAAGTTATACTTGCCATTAGAAAAATATTTCATCAAAAAATACTTATCATTAATTTAAATAAATGTGATCTAAGAATTTTTAAAAAACCGATTTGAAAGTCATTTTTTATTTCCATAAAATCTTAATTTGTGGTATACGGAAAAAATATTTTGGCAATTCATATCGCCTTATACATTTTTTTACTATCATAAGCTTCTTGGCTGTGAAAATATTTCTTTAGAAATTTCTTCGCTCACCTCTAAGATAAAATAGAATTAGCCGCTATGAATCATTCTTTTTTTAAAATAATATCCCAAAATAATTAGACAGATAATTAATTATGTATTGTTGAATGCTTTTTTTATTATAGGAAGTCATTAACTTCCATATATCAAATGAATTTTTGTATGAAACCAAGTTTAATGATAATAACCTAATTATATTTTCTTTGACATCATTTAATGACGCATTTTAATAGCATAATTTTTTGCCATAATTGCCCTAACCTTAAATTCATTATTTATGAATACGAGTTTCGCAATTTAATTGCTTTACTTTTAACTTTTTAAATATAATATATGACATAATAAAAAAAAATATTTATTAATTTCTAAAGTGTTACTAAAAATGTGACACGAGAAAATGAAAGTTACAGAATTTGAACAAATAAAAGCAGAAAAAAATTACAGACGAAAGTGCAAGTATGCTGAGTAATTATTTTATATCAGGTTAGGTGTATTGTTTACTATTGTGGTGATTTTCCAATTATTCTTTTATAACTTTATTAAACAACATGATTACGCGTAAACTACCCAAAATACTCAAATATTTTACTAATTTCTAACGTGTTACTTATGAGTACTTAATAATTATGAATGTTGCACAAGAAAATGGAAGTTACATAATTTGCTCAAATAAAGGCAGGAAAAAATAATAGACGAAAGTGCAAGTATGCTGAAATAATTATTCGATATCGGATTGATTAAATTGTTTACTATTGTAGTGATTTTCCAATTATTCTTCTATAACTTTATTAAACAACATGATTACACGTAAACTACCCAAAATACTCAAATATTTTACTAATTTCTAACGTGTTGCTTATGAGTACTTAATAATTATGAATGTTGCACAAGAAAATGGAAGTTACATAATTTGCTCAAATAAAGGCAGGAAAAAATAATAGACGAAAGTGCAAGTATGCTGAAATAATTATTCGATATCGGATTGATTAAATTGTTTACTATTGTAGTGATTTCCCAATTATTCTTTTACAGTTTTATTAAACAGCACAATTATACATAAGCTACACAAAATATTCTCATAAAAAACCTTAATTTTTATTTAATTATATACTAATTGCCGAATTTTATAGATTCCACGGAATGCTGTTTATATCACCATGTTCATTTCCAATCTGATTGAGCTTTCCCTTGATCAGGGAAGATTTATTTTCAAATTTCCCTTTAGAAGGGATTAAGATATATTCGAGGCTCTAGTTGCCACGCGTACTATGCCCCATTTATGTCTTCATCATTTACTGAATGTCACGTATTCTCTCATTACTTCTTAGGGATTATATGGGAAAGATGAGCAACAACAATCATTCAAAGTGTATTTATAGCAGACTCCATGATTTTTTTGATGTCATCTTTATGAAATTTACAGTTTGAGACATTTTTTTACGAAAAATGCTTACGCGTACTTGCTTTAATAAAAACAATAACAAAAATATTTTTCTTGTGAGTTACTTTAAAATTCAAAGTTTCACTACTACATCCTGTACAGTGATGAAATCAGCTGTATTTATTTATAGAATAAAACTACCGAATATTTTCTTGTAATATTTTTTTAAAAGATGTTTCAGTATTCTAACTAAATGGAGATAATTTTTTTATTTTCAAGCAGAAATGATGTCTTTTCTTATTTATGATATACTGTTTGAGAATAACTGATAAGCAAATTAATAGGATTAAAAACTGCAAGTCAAAAAATGACGTGATGAAATGAAATAATTTTTTTTTACTGAAATATTTTTATTCAAGTTAATTATAGCACTAATGAGAATTTTTTAAAGCAGTACAATCAACACCATTAAAATGATAATTTTTATCTCCAATTCTTGATTTGGTGATCATTATTTGGTTCAAACTGTTTTATTATTTACGATGTACTTATCAATTATATAATGGCATGCATATTAATTTAATTAACACCATAATTGCAAGTTTAAAAATAGTGCGGAAAAATAAATTATCAGAAATAATATTTTCCTAAGCCATTCATAACATTAAAACTTAGGTTTTAAGACACTACTTATAAGATTTATAGTAAAATGCTCATAGTTTAAAGTTCTTATTTTACTTGTAAAATACTGTAGTTAAAAGCACTATATTAAAATGCATTTGGAGCGCATTTGAAGTCACTAACATTGCTAGTCATGATTGCGTATGTCATGGTACGCAATATCATATTTGATACTGTGTATATGCAATGAATATATGCAAGGCAACCATATATGCAACCATTGCATATATGCAATGGTCGAAAGTAGCTAACTATAAGTAGTGAAACTCAAGTACTGTAACTCCCACTATAAGTACTGTGATCGCTACTTTTTTCGTAGTTTGAAGTGTAGTGAACTACTTTTTTAAAAATTTAGTGTAGTGAGTAGGGCGATACAAAAACAAATAAAACAGTAGTTTGTAGCGATTCCCGGAAACTATTTTTAACTATAGTTTAGTAAAAAAACACTGCTGTTACTAATTTTTCGAACACACACTAATTTTCGCAACTAATTTTTCAAATTTTATGGGTAAAAATCCTCGCGGGTCTGTCAGTGAATGCAATAAAAAAGACCATGTTGCTGCAGCTGAGCATTAACAGGAATTACGTATTTAAAATCACGTATAACTAACATTTAAACTTGCCATTACAAAAAAATAGACAATTAATAACTTTGGTCACACTTTGACATGTGAATTACACTCGTGAAAAATTGATGTTATGTAAAAAAAAAGGGAACGTATTTTCAATGAACATAATTTTTTAAAGGAAATAAAAGTCCATTAAACAATTAAAAGATTTAAAGTATATGATAATTTATCATTTCTTAAATTAAATATTCGCTGTCGAGAAAGGCAGAAAATATTGAAGATCAAATGAACAAATTTGATAAAAATGTTTTGAAATATCAAATTGGCTTATGTAAACGTGAATAAAAAACATGATATATTTCTTCAGTGAAATATTTCTAAAATTTATAATATATAATTTCGATAATTTGATTTTATATCAAATTATCGAAATTATATATTATAAATTATAGAAATATTTCCCTGAATAAATATATCATGTTTTTTATTCATATAAACGTGAAATATTTTGTACATTTACATTACTTTACATTTAATGTAAAGTCGTCTCCTTACAGTAGTGAAGTAGTTTGTAGTCACCACATTTAAAACAAAGAAATTGTATTTAACTACATTTGTAACGAAATAGTTGTAGTAAACTACAAAAAATGTAGTTTTTCCTACTACTGAATATATGTTAAAAAGAATAAATAAAAAATATTCCTTTGGGTAATAGTATTTCCCTTTTTTGATCCATTTGTTTTATGAAAAATGTAATGAAAATGAGAAATTGATGTTATGTTAAAAAAAGGGAACGTATTTTCAATGTACTTTATTTTTAAAGGAAATAAAAGTCCATTAAACAATTAAAAGATTTCAAGTATGATAATTTATCATTTCTTAAATTAAATATTCGCGGTCGAGAAAGGCAGGAAATATTGAAGATCAAATGAACAAATTCGAAAAAAATGTTTTGAAATATTAAATTGGCTTATGTAAACGTCAATAAAAAACATATATTTCTTCAGTGAAATATTTCTATAATCTATAATATATAATTTCGATAATTTGATTATACATCAAATTATCGAAATTATATATTATAAATTATAGAAATATTTCACTGAAGAAATATATCATGTTTTTTATTCATATCAACGTGAAATATTTTGTACATTTACATTACTTTACATTTAATGTAAAGTCGTCTCCTTACAGTAGTGAAGTAGTTACCACAATTCCAAAGTAGTTTGTAGTCACTACATTTAAAACAAAGAAGTTGTATTTAACTACATTTGTAACAAAATAGTTGTAGGAAACTACAAAAATAATGTAGTCTTTCCGACCACTGAACTTATATTAAAAAGAATAAATAAGAAATGTTCCTTTTTGTAATAGTATTTCCCTTTTTTGATCAATTTGTTTTATGAAAAATGTCAACATTTTATTATATATTTATTTAAATTCAAAATTTTACAGACTATCAGTGTATTCAGAGGAGTCAGTTCCATTATTTGGCCCGACTCTCCCAAATCCACCGATTTTCAAAAACCATCAAGAGTTTAGGGAATTTCTTCTCGTAAAATGTAAGTTTGTGTTTGTTTTTATCAATAGAAAAATACTTTTTTTTAGCCTTAAACAGAACTTTTTCCAAGTTTTATCTGTAACCTTATTTTTTCAAAGTACGCCATGTTCAAAAACTATTCAAAACTTCATGTTTTAACTTTGAGTTTTCCTTTTGCTAAATTGTAAATTAGTAAAATATGCATATTTTTACTATAAAAATACGCACTAAGGCTAATGTTACAAAGTTATAAAATATATTTTAAATATTAAAAAATCTAATCCATTTCTAATTTTTTAAATGCAAAAGACAGTTTATTTATTTTATTATTATTAACTCCAATAGGTTTTAGTCTTATTTCTTAAACAATCTTTAAAAAAAATCTGGCATAAATACTTTAAAATATATATACTGTCTGATTTTGATAACTTTAGTATTACCTACATAAATATTTGTCTTAATCAATAAAAATTGGAATTATTATTTCGCTGAAAATAATTTACTTCTTTACAATGTCTTAATATTTGAGTAATTGCTACTCTCTTATAAAATATGCAATCGGTTTTTTTTATTAAAAACAGCAGTAGAAATCAGTTATACTGTTGAATCCAATTTTTAAGTATCAAAAAATTAGCCAACACTTTCAAACATTTAAATTTTTTTAAAAAAAATATGTCATTAAACGCAAATTACTACTTTTAAATAAATATGATGCAATCTAAATTTAAATTCGCAATAAAAATAAATCATTAAATGTCAAACGCAAAGTAGAATTAAATTCTGAATATGCCCCTTCATCCTATTGACAATATCTAATTACATTTCGAAATACTCAAAGTGAAATTGTTTTAGTTAAAAGTAATTACAGTCAAGAGATTAATAGCTGTTTCCCTATTCAAAATCAAAGCAATTGAAGACGCTTTAGACTATAAGATTGAACCACAATTTCAATAACGATAGCGGAAATTATTTAGAAATGCAATTTGCAAAAGGAATCAATCTCAAAGACTTATTCGTCTTCACGGAAGGCAAATGCCGTTGTTGTACCAATCTGAAATTGTTAAAATTACAATTTTCTATCGAATTCAATACCATTTCCAAAGTACATATTGCTAACACTCATTAAATAAAGCGTCGTATTTCCTTCTACATATTGCATTTGTGGTGCTTTGGAAGTTTCAAAATTGAGTTTGAATTGATATAAAATTATTGGATGGTATACATTTACTGAATTTTTAATAAGCTTTCGTTGAGTTACAAAAATTGTCAAACAATTTGAGTAGAGTTTTATATTTTAAATAATATTCCTTACAACTTTAATGGTTGATTAAAGCTTCGTTGTTCATTCATGTTTAATTAAGAAAAATTTAATTACTTTTATGATAGTTTTACTTTATTAATATCTGATTAATATAATACTAAAACTTTCTCTTAAAATCAAATTATTTTTTTTAAGTTTAATTTTAAGATATCCATCTCATACTAGTATAAAATATTGATTCGCCTTCATTCTAAATAATTTTCCTATGCTTTGAAAAATGCTATCTAATTAACAAATTTACTAAATTTAATTCCGTTCTCTGTTTTGTCTATTTTTTTAAATCTAAAATAGCAAAAGTATTTTACTTTTTGTAGTTCTGGCGCTGTAATTTGAAAATTCATCATACCATTGTTTTTACTAAAATTGCACTTACTTAAAAAATTTAATTGTGAAGTTGTTGCTTGAATTTAATGTTTAGTTGTTAATAGAGAAACATTTACTGATTATTTAATAAGTGTTTGCCGAGAGATACAAATTGTCAAACAATTTTAATGGAGTTTCATATTTTAAAGAACAGTCTTATACAATTTCATTGGTTGATAAAATGAAGTTTCGTTACATATTAATGTTTTTATTGACAGTAGTTTAATAACTTCGATGATAGTTTTACTTTAATCTATGTTTAATATGAGTTGTGTACTATCCTGAAAAATTTTCTTAATACTTTTTTTTTGCTCTTAATTCAAATTTAATTTCCTCATCACTCGCTTTCCTTCTACATTTTATGTTTGCCCTATACCCTGTAAAAGTCTATTGAATTAATAAATTTGCTAAATTTAACCTTATTTGTTATTTTGTCTATTGCTTTTATTCTAAAATAACAAGAATATTTTGCTTTTTTTAATTATGCCACGGCAGTTAGAAAGTTTAGCAAACCATTGTTGTTGCTAAAATTGCTTTTATTTATCAAATTTAGCTGCAAAGTTATTTTTTTAATTAAATGTCAAGTTGTTAATAGTCAAGCATAGTTTTTATTATAACTTACCTCTTATTTGTTACCGTTAGTTTCAATTCGTACTGCATTGAAAAAATGGTAATTGAAGTAACTGCTTAAAAGTAATATTTTGCTTAGGTTCTCTATTTTTATCGCAACACTTTCGCCCATAATATTATTTCGTTTAAATCTAGAAAAATATCACTTTTTCTTTTCCTAAACTTTTTAAGCGTCAACTCCAATGATTTTTTAGTGATTAATCTTACGTGAATTTTCTTATAGTGAGCTACTAAGTAAACTCGTGTGAATTTTTACCAAGGAAAGGTTTTTCATTACTAAATAAAATTAATGAATTATTAAATTAAATATTTTTAGTTCATTATATTCAGAACAAATTTCATTTTTAAATGAAACAGAGCTTGATAGAAAAAGAATCGGAACAAATTAACTTCCAATTTTATAAATGTTTTTTGAAGCAGACCATAACAGAAGTTCATATTTGTTTCAGTAATAAATGGTGAAAAAGCTGCTTTTAACACACCTACATTTGCTCAGAAAAGGGAGAGGACTTTAGACATGTTGATAAAGGATCTATATACAGAGCATATGGCAGAAAATCGAGGGGTAAGTGTTTTAAAATCAATTAATCAAGTTAGTAATTTAGGAATTTAGTTTTAAACGAGCTATTAATGATAATTTTCGATGCGAGATTTCAATGATTTTGAAAATGTTGAGAAAAACCAGAGTTCCTCACATTTCAAATGACGACCACAAGTATGGCTAAGATATTAAATTAGTGGCAACAATTACAGCTTAACTTACCAAACGAACTTATTCTTCCTTTAATGTCAATGTTTTCATTTTTCTTAAATTTGATTGTCTTAAAAATAACATTTTGATTTTTTAAAGATTTTAAAAAATAAAATATTCTTTTAAGTTCTTTTGATAAAACTCTAATTCACCGTTCAAACCATAAATCTCTGGGCAAAATTAAACAGTATTTTTCCCGTTACATACTACTTTTCACTGAATAATATGAAGAAAACCAGCTTTATGATACAACCTGAAGCTTTAAGTATGAACAAAAATGCTGATACTAACACTTAGAGGAGTAAAATGATTTGCATTAAGGACTGCAATTATCCGTAGTGTATTTATCTTTAACTGTATTAATGACAACTATAATCGGTATTGCCTTTATCAGTAACTGCGCCAATGACTACAATAGTTGGTATTGCATTTATCGGTAACTGCATTATTGACTACAGTTATCGATGTTTCTGAGGTAAGTGGTTTTTTAAGCAACGGAATGAATTTAAAAAGGAGGATTTCAGTTGTTTAGTTTTTTTTAAATTAATTTTTAAAGATAAGATTTTTTTTAAAAATTTTTAAATGAAAATCATGATTAAAAATCCTCTCCTTTCGAGCTCTTGTCACTCTAATATCCAGCATTATTGAGTTAATTAGCTTCTTAATGTAGAAAACAAAAATTGTTATTAAGATTCAGTTTTCTTTCGAAAAACTTTCAATACATTGTTTAATTACAGACAATGTTAAACCGAAGAGCTTTCAGTGATGTGCTTTCTGATGCATCAAAAACATCACGAAGAAAAGAGGAAGCAAGACAGGTTGAGTTCGTCAGGATTGGACAAGTATGATCCTAATTGTTTATTTAAATATGTACTTTAACTGAAATATAATTGTGTGTTAATTTCAAATACAAAATAAAAAATTCCTCGTGTCAAAGATTTGAAATCAGACAACTCTAAGATCTTAATTGCCAATTTTTAATCTTGCCTTAGAAATTACAGGAATAAAAATTCACAATATATGCATAATTTTAGAAAATGTTTTGTACCAAAAATTTGTTATACAAATAATTGGTCAGAGATGCTTATCTATGTATTCCTTTCTTTAATAAAATCATCAAAATATTTATCAATCTTCGAAAACCTTTACTCATGTCAAAGATTTAAAGTCAAACAATCTAAAATCTTAATCGCCCTTTTTTAATCTTGTTTTATAAATTATGATGATGAAAAGTCACAATACATGCAAAATTTAATTTTTTTTCTTATTAAACGCTTGTTATGTAAATGTTTGGTCTGAAATGCTTATTTATGTATTATTTTTTATAATAAAATTATAAAAATATTTATCAATAATTGATTAGACATTGTTTAATCAATAGTGTACTTTTTTTAATTAATATTTATTTTTACAATATTGAACAATTTGAGTATTTCAGAAAATTTTCTATAAGGCTGAGACAAAACTTATCACCGTAATAAATATTCGGTGCATTTTGCATTCGCACAGTTTAACGTTTTAAATGGTATTGTTTAATTACGCCGCTGTTATTGATTATGACTTAACAACTCACCGATTTATATGGATACTATCCCAGAAGTCCTAGCACTCCACAATATTTCAAATGGTAGAAAAATAGCGCATAAAATTAACTTCACTTGTTCCAACTAGTCACCATTTTATTTCATTACATAATTAATAGATTTTACGTAATTGTTTAAAATGTTTAAATATAGTCCAGTTTAAATATGTTAAAATCAATACTCAAGCTTATTAAATCAGAAATAGAATGGTAAAGCTTAGTAAGACGGAGGTGTTTATAGAATTAACAACACACATTTTATTTAAACAGTTAAATATGACTGTTTAATTTTTTCAGGCATTCAACTGAGTGAAAAATGGTAATTTCGACTTAAATTTTTTTTTTCATCTATTCTTAAACTTTAATTCATTATCTTTATAAAATCCTTTAAATTTTTGATCTATAAATTTCAGAGATGAAGTTATAGTAGTATTTTTGTTTGCTGACAAACGAAACTGAAACCGGAATTAAACTCTCTAAAATGAAATTATTTCTGATACTTTGAGTGTTTTAATGTTTTGTATTGGAATTAAATACATTTTTAAGGCAAATCAAATTCATTTTCAGAAATAAGCTTCATATTATTCGTAGAATAATCATAGAAACAAGCTTCATTTTTTCTCAGATTTTTCTTAAATTTCAAGCTTTTCTTGCATTTTAAATACATTTTCCGAATAACGTTGATTTTGAGAAAATGTCTTTATGCTAACAAACGTTACAAAAAAAGTTTACTTAAGAATTCTTTAAATTTTGTTTGTAGATTTTGTATAATGTTAATGATGTTTTGAACAGAATGCTAATGTCTAAGTGTGAATTTGTTATTTTTATCAAGCATTAAATAAGAATTAAATTTTTTCTTTGACAATTTCAATATTAAACAATATTTAGTTCGATTGCATTGTCTTTTTTTAAAAAAAATTCGTGATTGTTGATCATTAAAAAATTATTTTGAAATTTATGCATTATAATTTATTGTAGAGCTTTTAGCTCGACATGAAAAATTTTTAGTTTTTAAGCTCAAATTTACCCTTATTTGGAAATATTTATTACAATTTTTAGACTATACTTTAAATTTATAATTTTAGGGTCCCTGCTTACCAATCATAAAATTAAAATTATAAATAAGCCCTTTTTATAAAAAAAAAATTGTCGAAACCAGACGGATGCCTTAATCAATATGAAAAATTTTATTACCAACATTTTTATTTAAATGTAAAAGATTGTGGATTAGTTACCATGACTGTGTAGTATGGTGATATTAGAATACGGATCAGTTTCGCAAAAAATGGTATTTTGGGATATAAGAAACCTATTACCACAGAGATTAAAACCTGTTACCCGACACCTACATTGGCCATAATAGCTTTTGGTTACAACAGTATAAATGAAGCTCTTCCAGTAGTATTTAATACCACATCACTGGCGTCAAATATACTTAGGCGACTTTTGATGGTCTTCAGAGTCAAAAATAATTTGTCAAAAATAATTATGTAAGTATTAGTGTCGTTACTAATTATTTTCAAAAGAAAAGAATTAATTTTGGTACGTTGGTAGAAATTCAAATAAAGGTAAATTTCGTACTAAAAATCAAAATTATTGGAATGAAGGAGCTCATTCATAATGGAAAATCATAAAAAAATTTTTATTAACCATTGATGAAAACCATCATTTAATTAACATAATTGAATTATGTGATTTTAGTAATTTACTGAGAGAATTCTCAGCATTGTCTTCACGAATCAAATTTTTTCTCCAACCTTAATGGAGTCAGAGATTTTTACTGTAAAAACTCAGTTAACGATCGGCTAATTTTCAAGAAAACGGTCATAAAGGTGCCGATTTTTTTATACACGTGTATTATACACGTATTTGATTAGTGCTGACATCAAGTTTAAAATAAACTAACCATCTACAATTACCTTAAAAATATCCTGGTACTGCCATCTGGTGTGTAAAATGAGAAATAAAATGTTTTCCGAGCAAAAGAAATGAATTAGTTTTTTTCTTATTGGCGCGTTACTACTGAACACTCCAGCCCGGAAATATCACGGGAGCGAGAAATAGAGGGCGAAACCTCACCCTGTCATTTTGACGGGAGCGAGAAGGAAGGAGTTAATCATACGTACCTGTTGCAATGTTTACAAAAATAAGGTTCTTAAAACTTACACACAAAAACTTTATTTTGCTTAAATTTAAACTGAATTTTATACAATGACACTCAAAGAATGGAGTAAATCCTGCACAGTTAAGTCTGCAATGAAGAAACAGAAACTGTTCATTACTTTTTGTTCTTTACAGTGATCTATCATTTCAGCTTTATATTTTTTTAAGAAATACGTTTATAATTTTTTTTAAAAAAAAGGAGTTTCAGCAATGTCTTTCCATTTGTTGCCTTCCTTTTCAAAAAATAAAAAATTGGTAAAAAGTAACTTGCAGGTATTGTAATTATCTGCAGTGTCACCTGCTGCTCAGGTGGGTTTCTGCTACCCCGGTTATAAGTACCACTGGTGTTATGTTAATTCATATTTTTTTAATAGGTTATAACAACAAATAAAAAGGGACAACAAATAAAAAATAGGACCTATATTAGCTTAATTAAATCTTAATTCGTAGTGTAGATCTTAGTTCCTATCTTAATTCGCAGATTTGATTGATATTTATTTTTTTAATTACGTATTTTTTCCGGATATTCAGCAAGTTAAATAAAAACAATTTCAACTCAAATAAAGGCTTTTAAATATATTTTTTTTAATTCGTTTTTGCTTTTACAAAGTAATTATAACCGTGTTTGTTGTATTTATATCTATTTTCCGCAGTTTATAAAACTTTTAAAATAAAAAATCAGCAATAAATAATTTCATTAGTTAAAAATTAAGATACTGTTATCCCAGTGAAAATCAATCAACATACTTTTAACTTTTATATTCAAGATACTTTTTTAATGAAGGCTTAAGCTTTTTTTTTTTTTTTTTTTTTAATTTTTTGAAGTGTCTTGCATTTAGAATCCTTATCAAAAATAAGAGATTACTTTTATTTATGTTTGCCAGAAGCAACATGCATAACTTGTTATCTACATAAAAAAGAGCTATATATAAACATCATTTCGATGAAATTCGGAAAACATAAATGTGAAATTTAATTAAAAATTGTAATCTTCTCAGTTCTTTCAAAACAAGGAGTGAATCGCCTAAAGCTGAAAAAACAAAATTACTCTGTTTACAAACATAACTCAAGAATTATTTCTAGGAACATGAATAATTTATTGAAGTGACTTGCATTATTAAATAAAAGCAAAAGAGTATCGAAGAAAGAAATAATTTACTTTTAAAAACTAATTTTATTTAATTAATATTATTTTTACCTAAATATATATAATGATGAAAAAATAGTTCTGAAGAAATATTTAATTATTTCTTATAATTAAAAGAGATGTATATATCACAAAGTCCATGCATTTATAAAAGTTATAAATAATGAATTATTTCGTATTTGGCGACATCTAAATTAGTTCGCAAAATACATTTTAATATTTTTTTAATTAATTGAAAGATCTTTTTAAAGAAATCCACTTTTCCAAGGAAAGTATTTATGAATCTTTAAGAGATAACAAGATTTAGAATAAAAGTTTTGTTTTCTTTAAAAATTTACTTCTCTTTTATTCAAAAATAAAGAACTTAAATCAAAAATGAAAAACAAATGCATGGCTCATCGTTTTATCCCCGTTATATATATCAAAAATAAACAGCTTTCAATACGTACGTTATACAGTAATATTTTTAAGCTTATAAAAGGCTTTTGTAATTCTCAAGAAAGCTTTAGTTCAATTTATTTTTAAAAAGATTTAAAATAATATCAGATAAATTGAGCGTTACTTCTAAAACTGAACATTAAAATAAGTGCTTTAGACAATTCTTTCAGATCATAAGAAAAATGAGTAAGGATTAGAAAATTATTATAATAAAGAAAACAACTGAGATAAGGGGCCCAAAAAATTTTCAACTGGTTTTAAAATTATTAAATCTATATTAGTGTTTTATTAAATTTAAATTTGTTTTCATTTTTTCAACAGAGAAATCGCTTAATTTCCATTTCCTCAACAAATTATGATTCTAATAAATTCTTCACGGTATTTTACTGCTTGAAATTTTTCCGTATCTCAGAATGCACTGATTTTATTCAAATTACTTTTTTATAAAAACCAGCAATTTTTTAGATAACAGAACAGTATTTCCTGTGTATATTGACATTTATTTACACTCGATTATTACCAAACGGAATATTACCTAAACCTCATAATTTCAAACTGCTACATAGTGTCCTAAAAATGATTATTTTAAAAATTAATAACTACATATAGAAATCATTTAATCAATTAATAATTGAAAATCAGTTAATAACTAAAAATTAATTAATGACTAATTGATAATTATATTGATTGTTGCTCTTAGTTCTCTCTAAGTCTTAAAAACAGTCGCACAATTGGTCTACAACTATGCTTTTAAACTTATTTTTTTCTAAGTATCACATTTTGCAGAGCAACAATAAGCGAGGTTCTGTCTGAGGAAAAAAACAACAAAAATCTGAGCAAATATTTCAATTGGAATGGTGGGCATGCAGAAAGTGCAATAAGTTATAATAATATAAGTTGAATACGCATTAATTTATATAATACGAGCAATAAAACACAATAAATTTAAATAAGCAGAACCATTTTTTCAAACTTTGTACACAGTTTAGGATTTTAGTGAAAAAAAACGCGTCGTTTACAAAAACGCAGCAAGCGGTACAATTCTATTTCTTTTTTCACTTTTCAGTTAATTTTTCCAATAGCTGTTTATTTTCCTGACATAAGTTAATATAAACAGCATTAGGAATCGAAATTTGTACAATACTTTAAATTTTATAGAAACGAGTTTACCAAGAAGAATGCAATTCTAATTTCTTTTTTTTTGTTTTTTTTTTTGCGTTTTTAGTTAATTTTAAAAATCGCTGATCATTTTTCTTACATAAGGTAATAAAAAAAGCATTTGGAATAGAATTATATTTATAAAAACAAAAAATGAAGCGGAAAGGAGGTTTATGTCGTTAAGTTTAACCTCGCAGAATATGCAATTTATTTACTGTATTTGCACATTTTGTTTGTTATATTTCTATAAATTGTTTAATAGGCATTGAAATTAGACACGATCGTAAAAGGGGATGCTCCTACTAGCTTGGCCACAACTAGTCTTTTTAAAAGAGAAGTAAGTTCACGTTTGGTTTAAAAATGAATCTGTGAAATTTGAATTGTATCATATGTATTTGATAAGAAAACTATTATTTTTCTATGTCTGACTATGTAATATCAGTTAATTTATAAAAAGATTAAAAAATTACAATGAGGTTGAAATAGGAAAAAAATTAAAAATCGAACAAAAAAAACATGAATGCATGTTGGATCTTTTCTGGGAATAACTGTTTACAGAGATGATTGTGCCCAGGAAAAAATCCGGATTTCCGGATTCCGGAAGTTTCCAGAAATCCAAGGTCTAGAAGTTTCAAGAAATTATCTATCATGTATAAAAATTCTTTTATATTTTTTTTGAAAATATTAGAACCAAAATTTATATTTGGCCATCTGTTTCATTTGTAAATATTTTTTCTGGTAGAATAATAAATGTGATTAGAGATATAAGTAAACCTATGCATAATTATTCCTTTAAATTATGCTGCATTTATTTATATAATTTATTTAGAATTTCATGTTTTGAAAGTATCAACAATTTAAATTTATAAGGACATGAATTTTTTAAATGCGTCATTAACGATTTTACTCAAGAAATTTTCAGGAATTTTTAGTTGGGCTCACAATCACCCCTGTGTTTAATACAGCAAAAATATTATTCACGTCTTTATGTAAAGATGTACTGTAATAACTCTGGAACGGAATCAACGATTTAAGCGCCTGGAGAAAGTGTTTTAAGATTATTCTTAGGACTTCAAAGAAAGTAAAGCTAAAAAAGAAAGAAAAATAATGAAGCATGCAATGCAGTATGATGAACGTCGAGTTTAAAGTTTATTTTTATTTGATATTAAAATTTTTAGAACAGAACGAAACTGGTGTTGGTTTTGAAGAGATTGTAAGTTGCTTTTAGAAGTAATTAATGTCTACCTATATATAAATTCTAATGAAGGTGTCGTAGTTTTCCATTGCTGTCGGGGCAGTGTTATCGGCTGGAAAATCATCCAGTTTTCCAACATTAGTTTTCATATTGGTTTGGTTGTCATCAGAATAAAATTGATATAAGTCAAAAATAGTGTTGTTTTCCTATAAATATATTTGCATCCCTAACGGTGTATTTTTATTGGCCGGAAAATCACATGGTGGCATCCAGTTTTCTCGCATTAATTTTCAAAATGGTTTGGTTGTCATCAGAATAAAATTGATGTAAGTCATAAAGGTATTGTAACCATAAGGGAAAATATTTGAGCGTGGGAAGTGTTGGGACAAGTGCTCTTTTTAGTACATATATTTTCAGTTGAATCGGGGTTTGTGAACGTCAGCAAACAAGGGGCTTAGCATCTTAGTGGTTTAATAAATTTATATATTTCTTTAATTTTCTCTCTTTACAATTTCACCAAATCAAAATTTTAAATAAATTATAGATAATTCTGCTAGTCATGACCCAGACTTATTGCAATTTCCTGACAATTATTACATATCTTTTTTCCTAGGAAGAATCAATATAGATAATTTGAAACACATCTATACCGTGTATTCTAAAATTTGGCAGACAAACTTAAAGGAGTGATAAAAGACGTCAAGTTAATACAATCTTACCACAGAACATAGGTTTAAAAACTATGGTAAGAGGTAAGGATCGCAAAAAAAAAAAATACAGGTTTTGACGCCAAACTAGAAACTGAAAAAGATACTACAAACTTCCTCCCTATAAAAATATTTATTTGATTAAATATTGATAGAGTTCATAGAAATGGAACTCACTGACATCATTGCCCAATCTACAATGACGTAAAAGCAATTCTCAGACATCAGACATGCGTACAGATGCCAGGTATGCTTTTGAGGTTTTTTGAAGAGGATCTAACCTAGGACCTGCAGGCATCACATAGACCAGTAATTCAAGGTGACCTACTGAGAAAATTCACACTGGTTGAGATCCGGGGAATACTGCGGGCATGTAACGAATCCCGCCTGTTCAATAAATAAGAAGATTACGCACTGGAAAGCACAATGAGCAACAGTTGGAACAAACCTCGACTGACCTCCTCCATATTTTGCTTCCTCAAGATTCAGAGAAATCATCTTATTCTGTCGGTCATTCTATATATTAAAAAATAACAAATCTTTGATGATTTTATATTATTTCTCCCTTCCATTAGCGAATATATGAAAGCTTTTTATAAATTTATCTATCTATACTTTAGTGCGTGCGTGTGCAATTTAAAATTACGAGCATAGACAATTATTTTTCAAAACGCAAACTCATAATACTATACAAGTTAACTCATGTGATGCAACACAATTTTATATTTTACTACAATTTCAATGGCATAACTACAATTTACATTTTGTAAAACCAAAAGTCGTCAAATTGAATAAAAATAAGTAAATATTCAATCGCAGAGTTTATTTAAATTATACTTAAAATACGTAATTATTCAATACTTTGAATTTATTGAAAATAATTGTAAGAGATATTTTTAGTATTTTCCGTAGTGAGCTTTTTACACAGTTTCAAACAGTCAGTATGGTATTTAATATAATTTTTAATCATATCTTATTGCATATATTGAAATTTGAATTTGTTTTCATTCACTTGAGAAAATGAAAGCAAATACGATGTGTAAAAAAAAAATTAGGTTAGTGAGTATAATAAGTAAGTTTGTATTGCAATTGTGTATTAATTTTGTTCAAGCTGCCAAAGAACACGCACTGCAGGGTAAGAATATATTCACAGCATGCTCAATTGCATTTTGGTAGTTTAGATCTTGGTTAGAAGCCTAACGTATTTTATTAACCTTTATAGTATTTTTATCCATTTAAACCACTTTTATTAAGCTGTTATATGATTGTTTTAAAAATTTTCAAGTATGTTTGAATCATATAAGCTTTTACTTAATTAGACCCACGATTTAACTGAAAAAACGTGTTTAAGTATGAAATAAATTTAATCAATAAGGTTTTTCTTTAAAACCGCCATTTAAGCGACACATTTAAATAAAAAATTTTCCTGTTTTCTTTGATTTTTTCTTTGAAACACATGAAGTCAAAATTAAAAGTGAGATCATAGCTCCTGTAAAATGTATGTTTGGTAACAAATTTAATTTGTAATAATGGAGGATGGAAGGTTTTTGTGATTTAATCTTATTATTAAATAAAGAGCTTGCAACCAAAACAGCATTTTAATATATATATTTTAATTTTAAACTTCGTATTTTAAGTACGTTAAGAAAATAAGACTATTAAAAAGTTTAAAATTTATTTATTAAATATAAATATCTGTTTATGTAAATATAAATATCATTTCTAATAATACTTTAATGACTATACAACGCAAATCATATAACAGCTTAAATATTTTCTTTATTATAGTAAATATTACAATATTTAGTTTTACTAGTTGAATTATTATACTTCACCCAAAAATATCTTTATAGCAACTACACAATTATTATAAATAGAAACATGTTTATTGCTTATGAAATTACCTCTTTTTCAAGTAATGCGCTAGAGTACCATACCCTTTGTTAACATTTGCACACTTTTTCATGGAGTAATTAAATGGCATATAAATTATTTTCACATTATTCCCTTTTAATTTTTAAATATCTATTTGCCTTTCACTTCTGATTCATAATCAATTTTTATTTTATTATTTTTAGCCCTGGGAGCCGCAGTGCTTTTATCCAGATTTTCCACACGAAATTGTTTGTGGAGATTCTTGGGGTAAGGAAATTTATCATTGTTAACGGTCATTTTGAAAGTGTTCACTATTTCACCAATAAATTTGTTTTTTTTTAGGTGATAATAGATTAGTTCTAGCCACAGAGGATGGGACATTTGTAGTTGAAGGTAATGCATTTACTGTCTATACAAGGTGATCAAATGATCAAAACTTTCTGGCTAAAATTGCAACATAAAGACGTTAGAGGATATATAAAATTAAGCCGCTGGCTAATACGCTAATTAGTAGAATTCGAAACCACATGAAGGTAGTAGAATTTGACTCTTTTTAACTAGGAAGGCCCGAAATACTTCATTTTTCTAGCAACAGGTTTTGCTCAAACTACTGACCGCTGCGTCTGAAAGCACTGGCACACTTTAATTGCCTTTGCCAGAAATTACTTAAAAGCTATATATCGTCAGTAATAGATTTATCTGGTGACCTGTTTCCTTTCCACCACGATCACCAGATCTGTCATGCTCTAAATGGTACAGATACTAGATATATAAAAAACACAGCTTATGTTTTTGCTGATTTGAAACTCCTATTATGTTTATTAGTCACTCGTTTGAATAATTTTCTTTTCTCTACTCACCTAGTCTGTCACGCTGCGTTACCGCATACGCATTGTTCTGTAAATCATTTCATATTTGCACTAACAATTTAAATTTTAGCCATGCTAATTAAATTTTAATCAGCTTAGTTTCTGTTTATTATCTTACTAAAAGAAGAAAGAAGATTTCAGTTTAGAGTCATTATCAAGCGTTATGTAATCACATTATTGAATTATCACTAAAAAAAAGTATTTAAGAAATTTAAAATGTATATAAAAAAAAAATTCTAAATTTTTGAAATATTTTTCCCGAAATTCTAGAAAAGATATAAAAAAAGTTTTAATCTCGAGAATATTGATATCGATTATTTTAATCTTAGAAATGCCTGCATCTCATTTTGAATACTTCCTTTATGCAAATATTAATTGCGCTATAAAATAAATTAATATTTGTATAAAGGGAACATAAAAATTCTGGCACAAAAAGTTTTTCAAAAACTCATGAATGGAACACTGCCGTTTCAAAAAACGTAAGAAAGAGAAATTTTATTATTTTATTGATGATTTAAATTATAATGTTCACGATTAAAATTTTTAAAGGGGATTTATTTTAATTTATTAACCCCTTCCTTCTCGCTCCCGGGAAAATGACGTGGTGAGATTTCGTCCTCTATTTCTCGCTCCCGTGATATTTCCGGGCTGGAGTGTTCAGTTGTAACGCGCCAATAAGAATAAAACTAGTTCATTTCTTTTGCCCGGAAAACATTTTTATTTCTCATTTTACGCACCAGACGGCAGTACCAGGATATTTTTAAAGTAATTGTAGATAGTTAGTTTACTTTAAACTAGATGTCAGTACTAATCAGGGATACAAGAAATAAGTACTTTTCAGATCATTTTCTTGGAAATTTTCCGATCGTTAAGGGGTTAATGATTCTTTAAATTTTCTCATATAACAATTTTGAAACAACTAAATTAATTAGATTTTTAAGCTCTTTCCTTTTTATTGTATTGATTCTTTATTTTATTTAAATATTGCTTACATAATTTTGCATTTTCTTTTTCAGAGGGTGCTAGCCATAGATTAATTTTTGATAAATCTGTACAAGTCAAGCAACTTAGTGTAGTTGAAGCTCACGGTATACTTCTTATTAGAGCTGATAAAGGTATACATATTTTAAATTTTGAAAAATTATATTTCGTTATGACATATTTATTTTGATTTTTATATTAGTATTTAAAACACAAAACAAATATTGTTTCTTTTTTTAACCATTAATTCATGTAAGAAAGTTCTTGCGGAACACTCGTTCTACATTGAGTTGTTATTTATTCATACCAAATATAAAGTTGTGTATTATAATGTGTAATAATATATTTGGTACAAAGTCTAATTTAAATATATCAAGGACGAATTTTTTTGTACAGAATAATACATATCAAATAATGCGTATTTTTCTTTTATTTTTATTACTATTTAATTATTGGAATATTTAGATAAATTTCTGCCTTGGCAAACTATCTACTATTTTGTGCTTGAAAAATATAGAAATTACTGTTATGCACATACTTTTCAACCTAACTATTACGAGTCTTTGCTTTTTTTTTTTTTTTTGTATTTGTGGGCTAAGGTTGGTTGTTTTTCTTTATTGGTCTAATTGATTATGACTGGTTTTTGTTTATTGGTCTAAGATCTCGTTCGGTTATACTCTATCCAATTCAAGCAATCATAATCAATGTCTAAGGCAGCAACGCTAAATGATGTATAATTAACCTGACTGAATAACAAAGGAGAGCAAAGGAACTCGAAATTGGAAAAAATATGTAAATAAATATTTGCGGCCAGAAAAAGTAGCTCTCTGAAATAATTACATACTTATAAATGTAGATTTGTGTGGTTGAAATGCCTGATTCATTTATAATAGACAGAAAATGTTAAACACTGCTCTTTTCAGATATCCCAGTTAAATTTCATTTATATGTTCGAACTAGGTCATGAATACTTAATGATTCTTTCCTGTCTTGTTGACGCTTAAATTTAAATGATACATGAAATGTGCGCAAATTTCATGATAAAATAAATTCTTCATTAAACATCGCATACAAAAGGAGCGAAATTAAACAAAAAAACATCATTTTGCTGTTGTATAATCAATTCTTAACTTCAGTTACAATTTAACAAAGAACAGTTCACTTGTGCAAAAAGAAATGGTGCACTGGTTGGTTTTCTAACACCCCTTCTACATTTTTACCAAAAAATAAACCATTGAAAAGATATTCAAATCGTGTCTAATAGCCGTCCTTGTCTTATAATAATAATTTCTAAGTTGTAAACATAATTTATTTTTGAAACTTTAAAGAAAAATTCTTTCGGTCAATTACTTTTTATTCGAAACTGCTACAAATTTATCTAAAATCTTCGGTTAAATGTAATACTAAGCATCCAGTGATTTTCAAAGAGAATTGTCGTAATATCAATTTCTAAAATTCCCTGTACCATTTATAAAATAAACCTCACTCCTTGAATAGATTTATTATTTGGTTCGAAAGATAATGAAGTACCATATTTTTTCAATATCGCTCTTTGAATGAAACATTCTATAATTTAAAATTTAAATTTAAGAATATAGCTCAATATAAAAAACTTAAAACTTTAGCTTTTTAACACTAATGAAATAAAATTTATGAAAAGTGGCATATTTTGGTTTTAAAACGTGTAGGAGGTACATCAATTTTAAAACAAATTTCAATAAATCACACTATTTTTAGAATACAAGTTTCAGTTAAAATTATTACTTTAGCAAAATTGATTACAATACAAACTTCTATGTACTAGACAAATATCTATTGCTGTTGCAGGCTCTCTGTTAAGAGGTTCTTTGCGTTTTCTTCTCTCGTAAAATAAAACTACGAAGTTAGCCTTTACACAATTCTACACAAATCGCGTTTATCTTTCTGATATAAGATTCAAGTGTTCCGTGTCTTCTGAATTAAAATAGACATTCAGTTTCTTGTCTCCTTTTTATGGAGTCTAAAATTAAAGGCTATACTTCTGCTAAATAAATCGTTTACTTATCAGTTTGAAATGTTATGCTTCAAGCGATTAAATTAAATATTTTTGAAGAAGTAGGTTTTGTTTGAAAACTAAAAAGTTGCATTTTACACTCACTGAATATTACATCATTTTATGAATATGGATTGATATTCCTTTAATTGCGCACATAAGTTCTTTTTTCATTTTGTAGGTCGTGATAGTCGAATTCATGTATTTCGCCTATCCGATTTCGAAGGAGAACAGAACGAGTCTCTAGTACGAACGAAATCGGACATCAGAGATCATAAAATTGAAAGATCTAAAGGTAACACTTTTTTCATAGTTTTTTTTTTACTTAGTGAGTATATTTTCAAAAATCAATATTATATATATATATATATATATATATATATATATATATATATATATATATATATATATATATATATATATATATATATATATATATATATATATAAAAATAAAGGATTTTAAACTTTTATAATAATGAAATTTAATCTTCGATAATAATAAAACGTGCATTTATGAGGAAGCATAAAATTTTCGAATCTGTTTCAAATCTTTTATTTTAGATTTTAATTCAATCATGTCTAAAAAATACTTTTGTCATATTTTTATTTACTCTTTTTTTCATTTCATCTATCATATAAGAAAATCTTCTATATGATATTTATTAAAACTTATACTAATATTATATTTGTTAAAACTGCATCAATATAGTGCAGTTCTAGTATAGATACTGTAGAAAGGGTTTTTACGTGCCCTCGAAAGGGGTAAATGCCAGAGAAAATTAATTATGGTAAACAATGACTACCACTAGTTGGCTTCGAGCAACAACATCATGCCAAATAATAAAGATACAGTTAATCTTTATCTTGATAGGATAAACTACTCAAAACGTGTTCTGTTTAATCTATCAAAGGAAAGTTATCGGAAAGGGGAAAATATATCAAATTAAAAAAATGGAGTTATGTAAGCTTTATTATGCTGGCACGTGTATTTTAGTTTTGAGCGTGATTTCGTAATGTTGTTCAGATTTGATTTATTGGTTATTTTCTTTATTTTCACCCCACACAATGAACGGGTATTCAGGCAGTGTTGTTATAATTCATAATTGATTATTTTTCATTATTATTATTTTGCTAATTATTACTTTCAATATCATTGCTTTTCAGTGCGATAGAAATAAGCAAATTATTTGTAGAAAAAAAATAGTAAATTGAAGTAAATTTCCTCCTAGTTTTTAAATATATCAAAATATAAAGTTTCAAGTGCTATTGCAAATGATACTAAAGCATCAGCAAATCTTCTTCGCTTATGACATATCATTCGTTTCAGGTTGCCATTTATATGCATTAAGCAGACCAGGTGGAAGTCATTTGCGGATGGCTGTCGCCTTGGGACGGAAACTCGTTATTTTGCAATGGAGGCATTCTGCAGCATGGACAACTTGGTGTGCCGCATCAGATACAGATACTGTTGATGGTTTTCAATTTACAAAGGTAAGAACTAAATATTTTGAAACTATTTCTACAACCTTACATCACAAACATCAGAATTGTGAAAATATGTGTGCACTAAAAGAGCTTATAAATTATTTTGATCCATTATCAAGAATAAAAAAAGCTAAATGGTTTTAGTATTAAAAGCAGTTATTTTTTTTTAATCCACTTAACTTTACTAAGAAAATGAGACACTTTTGCATGAATGATTTTCACGACATTTAACTTCCCCAGGGATCTGTCCAGATATTTTGTGAAAGATCCGCTTATGTAAAATTGTGAAAAAATTACTCGTAATTTGTTAAGTCACTTTCTTTCAACCAAAGTCCGATTTTGTGAATTTGTGCAAATAGGGTCCGTTATAGCAAAAAAACTTTTTCAAGGAGTTTTTAAATTCTAAAGACATGCAAGATTATGCTCAACACTGCAAAATTATATTCAAAAAAATTAAATTTTAAAAAGTAAGCAGCAATTGCAGCTACTAAATTAGCTATGCAACATACAAATATTTGGTATTTAGCCTATCCTGCTGAAGGCAGAATATTAATTTCGGACGAATAAAGGAAGAAGCGTCTGCCGAAGACAAAATTTAGTTCGTTTACATCTGTCTTCCTGGGAAGGATTTATTGGATTAACAGAACAATAAGGAAGATAAACAAATTTGTGCAGGGTCCGATTAAAAGATAAATTATTTTTTGAAGGGTCCGTTTTTAAGTTAAAATATTTTATGAAGGGTTCGTTTTTATGAGAAGATATTTTGTGAAGGGTCCCTTAACGGACCCAAATTTCTTCTTAACATTTCCCCATTTTATAAAATATCCCCCTGTTCCCCATTTTATAAAATACAGTAGGGAACCGATTATCCGGAAAGATCGGGACCATCGCTATTCCGGATAACTGATTTTACCGGTTTTCTGAATCGCTACAAAAAGCCGTTTTTTTATTGTTAAACCCAACTAAAAAAAATTTTTTTTTTGGAAATAATCTTAAAAAGAAGAAAAAACGATGGAGTAATCACAAATGATTATTTCCAAAATGATGGTAAGGTAAACATCTTTCAAAAAAGAAAGAAAATTTCTAAAATCTTATGAGGAAAAAAAAAATTTTTTTAAATAGGGGGGGGGAAATTTATCGAATTTCGTTCCGGTTTTTTGGTTTTCCGGTTTTCTGATTTCCGGAAAACGGGTTCTGTACTGTATAAATTTTAAGCATTTTAAATTGCAAGCTAATGTTTAAAAAGTATTTATTTTTAAAAAAGTAACATTCAAACCTAATACTTATCTAAAACTACTACTATCAAATTAATTAAAAAATTTATTAATTAATTAAAAAGTATTTTTTGTATCGGCTTATAAACCTCTGGTAGTTAGAAGAAAGATTGTGAGCTTTAGTTTTATTTTAATAGCGGTCATCATTAATAATTTGTTTTCGAACAGCCAGTTGCTTGGAAAAATATATCGAAGAATGCTTCGTAAGATAACGAATGAATAAATAAATCAAGAAGAAAGGAAGAGAATTAGTGAGAAGAAGATCTATAAAAACATATAAATCGTCCAATAAAGGAATGCGTTAATTAGTTTGTAAATAAATAAAGTATATAAACCCATAATTTACAGTAAGGCAATGGACAATTGCAATTGTTTTTAATACATATTTATTTTTGCTTTGAATTGTACATTTTTAATCACTACCAGATTTGAAAAGATATAAAATAAAGGTACTTTATGTCCTTGTAGAAGATTTCTCTTTTTATTATTTTTTAATTATTATTTTTACCATTTTTTTAAAAAAATAATTGCTTAACATATTCATTTTATATCACGAGTTTATAATCAACTGTTATTTTTTTTCAGGAAATTTCCCTCTCAGACACTCCTCAACTTATTACATTAGTGGATAGTCCTGTGACTGGATTTGATAATCAGATATGCGTTGGTTACCGGCATCAGTTCGATTTGGTGAATGAGAAAACAGGCGAAATTCAACGACTTCATGTGATCGAGGGAAATAAAGTAATTTTTGTTTTTAATTTATCAACTACTAAATAATCTCGCCAGAAGAAAGAATTAGGCCTCTCGAGAGAGATATTGCGATAAACATAATTTTGTTCTGTTACTGAAACTCCACAAAATTTTCAGATCGTCACATCCAATTTAAACCACTCGCTGAAGACTTAATAATGCAATTTTCCCAAATTACGATGATGCTGAATTCTGTCTCGCATAAATTAACCGATGTTCTAGCACGTACCACTAATAACACCGGAGAATATTTTTTTCTGTAGCATGAGATTTTGATAATTTCACGTCATTTATTTTAAATATACAATCGGTTACGCTTTAAGCTACAATTTTTTTCAGGGACCTTTTTAGTTCTATTTTTTAAAATATATAGACTTAAAATCGTTATAGTCAATAACGGGGGGTAGCATAAATGCTACGACAAATTTTTAGGGGAGTTGGGGTACATCATCAGGATAAAATTGCATAGGAACCAATGCAAGGGGAAGTCATACGCTCCATATTCTTACGAGTTTCTTCGTGTGCTTCTGAATTGGTCACAATAATGAAGCATCCCTAACCACGTACGACGACATTCCTAGACCTCAGTTCCTATGCAATTTTAATCCTGATGATGTGCCGTAATTCCCAATAGAAGTTTCTCGTAGCAATTATGCGAAATATTGTATCTAACGTTTTAAAATTTTTAACATTTTGAAAAAAAAAATGGAATAAAAATACCATTTAAAAAATACATGCAGTTTTAGGGGAAAACTAATTTTATATTTGAAGTTCCCACACTAGAGTTACAAAAGATCAAGTATTTATACAAATGCAACACAAATTTGTTTCTCAATGTTAACAATCCGTTAATTTGTATGCCAGCGAAATCGGTTAATTTGTATGCCCAACGAAATGAATAAGGTTGTTGCGTATGCCTGTTAAGGCAGAGAGGTGCGATTGGTCTTGTTTTCCAGTGGCGCCATCTATGGCCAAGAATTTGACTTCTGCCACACCCATACGTTTATAGGGAGGACCCTAAAATACATCCACAGATCGTAATTTAGACCTGAATCAGAGAACGATCAATATCCAATTCAGCAGAGCTATTGATTTGTTATGGGAACATGAAGGACTTTTCCGAGTCGACAGATTTAACGTGCATCAGTGGCCATTTTACAACGCAGGGAGTCTTCGGCCGGTGGGGTTCGAACCCACGAACTATCAGACATGGGCCCAGTTTCCTACCAACCAGGCTAAATGAATAAGGTTGTGAGTGTCTGTTAAACCAAGCAAATATTTTTTCTTCCTGATGAACTCTGTTGTGATCATCTTGAAAATTAGAGGTTTAGGAGCACACTCATGGTGAAGAGATTGGCCAAAAGACAACACCTGATCATCTAAACGTTAAACTGAAAATGACGGTTCATGTTAGTGTTCATCTTAATGAATGGGTCAAGTCCAAACAAAACACCCACAAAACATTACAGATCCATAATATTAAAATAAGCTTTTACTGATTTCTCTTGAGATGTCTAGTTTTAAATAAGAAATTCATTCATTTAAGAATTTTTAGGAATTTTTCATATAAGAATTTTATTTATATGACAGCTTATTAATTTTGTTTTCTCCTTTTTAGGGTAATCTCATTGCAGCTATCGATGTGTATGAAGATGATGAAGCAGAACTGTTACTATGTTATAATCGTAAGTATCACTTTTGGTACTTTTGTTATATTTAAACAAGTCGCTAACTTATATAATGGGTTAGTTCCCCGACTTGGAAATTTTGGAGCTTGCTCTAAGATGTTTTAACGGTATCGTTTGAAAGAGGAGAAAACAAATGTAATCAATTTTAAACTTAATTTTTGGAGATGTTCCACACTTCTTTCTTCGTTATAAATAAATAATTTTGTGGTGAATTAAAATATTTTGAAAATAAACTTACATTTACCAGGGCTGCTCCAACAGTATCTTTTATTGTAGCTTTTTCATCAAAATAAAAATTCCTATGAAATATCCATTTAGAAATTGAGAATTTGATTGGTGCATTTTAAGCGGAACGATCAAATCAAATTCAGTAGGAATATTCCTTCCAGTTCAAAATATCGTGAATTTTGTTTTATTTTATTATTCCTTAAAATTTTAACTTTATTTTATTGTAGTTGTTTTTCTAATAGAATTAAAATTTTGATAAATTAATTATTTTTAAATAAATAATGACTTCTATGGAAAAGCATGAATTGGAGTGTTCAATAAACTGACTAAACGATTGTTTAATTTTTCAACGGAATTTTGAGCGAGCTCCAACAGCTCCAAGACATGGCACCGACTCAATAATTAATTAAAAAAATAAAACGAGTGCCGTTGTTTGCCAACTGTATTGGGAAACTGACGATGAAATAAAACATTATTCGAACAAAACATTTGAGGAGCATTTAGAATACAGATTCTATATTACTCTTAAATTAAGTAGAATTAGAAGAATTAATAACTATTAATAATCAATAATTAATAGCAATTAATAATAATTAACAAGAATTATTAATAATATTAATACAATACTTATTAATAATTAACAAGAATTATTAATAATTAACAAGAATTATTAAAGATTAATAAATTTAATAATTAAAAGTTTCGCTGTATAGCAGATTTAATAAAGAAAAACACTTAATTAAAAATGGTTATCAGCTATGAAGATTTTACAGTTATTAGGATAAAGATTGAGAATATAATAATTAGATATATTTTAAAAATAATATTAGTTATGTATTTTTTAAAAAAATACGATTCTTAGACAAGTTTTGCACGTTTTCATAAAAGTAAATAAAACATTTTTCTTTTACAAGAAATTTATATACATACTTTTAAATTCTAAGAAAATAAATAAAATTAAATACAATATTATATTAACAGTCTCCATAGTATACGTGTATTCTTATAAAATTTTGTGGTATTAAAATGTGTGTGAACTAAGTATTGCCCTAACATTTTACCTGCTGGCTATCGACTAGCATTTATATAAAAGAAATAGAACCAATGCGATTGAATATGAAACTAAGTTTTATCGTAGAATCTGCCAGTCCATACATTTTTCTGCAGATTTCTCAATATTTGTCTTCTTTAGAGTCTATGCTACTTTCTGTTTTCTCATAAAGTCAAGCTCCTTTTTTAGTTAATTTTAACGTATCAAGTTTATTGAAGTTTTTCCTCTGACTGAGGATACCACCCAAGAAAATTTCTATTATTCCCGCTCAACTTAAAAATGTGATTTATTTAAGGCTATGAGCAGTAATTATAAATCTACTTAAACCGAAAATATTTTATAAAAATAATTACGGATATCAAACGAAGTTTATGATTATTTTCCAAAAAGGAAATACCCTTTAGCAGCTTATATTGGAAATGTTCAATCTTGAAAACTGCTTTCTGTTTAACACTATTTAATTTAAAATGGTATTTTCAATTCAAACATTGAAGACTATTTTATACTTATGAAAAGTATCAACTCATTGCAAATCCTTTCAGATATGACGCATTTCCAAAAGCTTTTTGAAGAAGGCACAAGCGAGTTTGATTTTCAATGGAATGCAGTACCAGAAGCTATAGGTAAGATTTATTTACGTTACAATTCTAATTTAGATTATATACTTATACTATAATTTACATGATTTATTTTTTTAATTAATCTGAAATACAAAAAATTTTTGTATTGTGGATATAAATTTATTAAAATGTAAAAGTAATATAGATAAATAAAAAATTGATATTAATGTGAAATTAAGATAGTCGTAAAAAATATCAATACTTTCAAAATTTTGTTGTAAAAAAAAGTGGATATACCTAAATACCTTCAAGAAACAATTTTTGTGGACAACAAAAGTAGCATTTAAGAACAAAATTAATGTATTTTTTTCTACATCATATTGCATTTTGAACTATTCTTATGGATTATTTTACAAAATCTTAAATATTGCATACTTAGTAAGCAAAGATTGCATGTTAAGTGCATACATATTAAGCATACATATGCATACATATTACATACATATTAAGTAAACACTGTTTAGAGTAGAAATTAAACCAAATAAACTAGCCACATCCTTATTAAATGAATTAGTAGTTCGTAAAGTTATAGATGAACTCAAAAGAGACTACTTTCTTTTGGTCTCATTGATACATCTAAAAGAATTAAATGCACATTTAATGTCAAACGAGCCAGGCAAGTATAATGAGCGTCAAATTAAAATTAAATAAAATTTATGCTACACTTGAAGTGAAGAAACTTACTATTATACGTTCAGAAGAAAGAATATTTAAATAGTGCAATATTCTTTCTTCTGAACGTACAATAGTAAATTTCTTCACTTCAAGTGTAGCGTAAATTTTATTTAATTTTAATACTTTCAGGAAACAATTATTGTGGACAACAAAAGTAACATTTAAAGACAAAATGTATTTTTCAATACATTATATTGCATTTTGAACTGTTTTTGCAAAAGCAATATGGATCACTTTACGAAATCTTAAATATTGCATACTAATTAAGCAAAGATTGCATATTAAGTGAAACTTTTTAAAATCAAAATTGAACCAAATAAACTAGCCACATCCTTATTAAATGAATTGATAGTTCGAAAAGTCATCCATGAACTGAAAAAATGAGATTACCTGCTTTTAGTCTCATTGATACATTTATAGAATTAAATACACATTTAATGTCAAGCGAACCAGGCAAGTATAATGAGCGTCTAACTAAAATTAAATAAAATTTACGCTGCACTTGAACTGAAGAAACTTACGATTATACGTTCAGAAGAAAGAATATTTAAATAGTGCTGGAAAACCGTGATTAAGGTAAACACAAAAAGAGTAACAGGGGCACCTTCAGGTCATGAATTCGTGTTTGCTAGAAATAAAAACCTGGAGCGGCTATGCTGACGAATATCCGTGGAAAGTTTTGCCCTGCATTGGGTTCAGGTCATCCGGGATAAAAAAAAAAAAAAAAGTCCCCCAATAGGGAACTTTGCAAACCATGCTTTATTATTTAAACTTGTTTTCTATATTCTCTTCTATCGACTACAAATCATTCTGTTTAAGAATACATCAGAGCATTTCGGAGTATAAAAATAAACTTATTGAAATTCTGTTTACTTAAAGTACAGTCGAACTCGTTTATAACGAGCACAAAGGGACCGTAACATGTACTCGTTAAATCCGAGTGCTCGTAATAAACGGGTCCTTAAGGCAGGCTTGCAACCAGAAGAGGGTTGGGAGGTCAAATTATTGAGTTTGCATAAAATTTAATTAATACTTACCTACTTTAATTAATTTAATTAAATACTTTTCTTAATTTAATGATAACTATCCCCCCCAACCAGCAAAAAATTTCTAGTTGCGCTACAGTCTTAAAGGAAAGAAGCAATAAACGGAAAGAAAAATAAAGGAAAAGATTCTTACCAAAACATTTATTTTTTTCATTAATCTACATATTTAAAATAGTAGTTTGTTAGCTTACTTTGAAGTTTCAGTTAACGGTTTTTTTTTTATTTTGAGCGCATTTCTTATCATTTTAAAAAAAAGATTGCAAGACAGAAAAATATTGCTCGCTAAAACCGGGTCTTGCTCGTTAAAAGCGACTTCTGTTCCATAAACTTAACATTGATCCAACCAAATATTCTCGTTTCCCTCGGTAAATCCGAGTTCTCGTTAAATCCGAGCTCGTTATAAACGAGTTCGACTGTAAAATCAAAATGCTCACACTACTCGGCATTATAAAATAAAATCGAACAATAATCCAATTAGCAAAGAAAACAGCGTTTCTAGCTTGACCACTCGCCAGAGCTAGCTCATTACAACCGAAAACTAGCAGTTTGTTAAGGAGAGCTAGCCTTCCGTAATGCCATGCTTACGTTTTCACTAATCTATCCACTGATTGGTATTAATCAGTAGCTAGCTCAAGTGACCAAAAATTTGAAATAACAAAACTGATAATAGCAGTTTGTTTCAAATGTTTAAGTCTTTAAATGAAATCCGAAACTTGCATGTCTCATTTTACACTTGGTTAATAGTAAAACAAAGGCTTAAAACTTGCAAGGAGCTCATAAAACAGTTTCGAGAAAAAGTGAATCTTGCTTAATTTACTATTAAACTCTGCAAACTGCATAAATTATATTTTACTCCTAATTTGCTGAAATTAATGAGAGATATTTTATCAAAATCTATTTTTAGTGTGTGCCTTTCCATACGTCATGGCGTTTACATCAGATAACATAGAGATTCGTCTAGTGATTAATGGTAACCTAGTACAAAGCATGGTTATGCCGAGCCTCAGGTTGATCACAGCAAAGGTAAGTAATTAGATCTTCAATATGAAAAATGCTTAACTAAAGCGTTACATGAGCAATTTGTAATAAACTAGTGCAATCTGAGAGCTGCGTGAGTTATTTTAATCTTAAAAAATATTATAAAAGAATAATATGAATAAATCTAATTAAAAGAAAATAAGAGTGTTGTACTAGATGTTTTATATTTAAGGAAAAATCTAAAGAATGTTTAACTGCAATTTTTTATTCAATTAGTTTTTAATGATTTCATCTATCAAATTGATCTTGTAGAACAGAGTTCTCTTAAATGGCATTACGGCTTAAATGGCATTCATAAATATTTGATTTACGAAATGTTTCTTGAAAGTGATTCAAAGACTTTTCAGACAAAGATAAGTATGGTGTAATTTAGACTATTATTTTTTTTTACATTTAAATTTGATTTCCGTCATAACAATCGTTGAAATGAAACTATTTTTAATTTATGTATTACAATAAGGCATAATATTATTTCGCACAAAACAATTTTTGAAACGATATTACAATTTATAATATAATATTTCAATGTATTATCAGAACCAATTAAAAAGGAATTTCATCGCACTTCTCTACTGACATTTCTTTAGCTATAAGTCTTGAAAATTTACAAAGTAAAATCTGTAAGAAATTCCAGCAATCATAGAGTATAGATGGATTAGAAGTATTTAGTTTAAGATAGTTTGAACATAACTGAATCAATAAGACATTAGAGATAAAATATGACCGGAGCTAAATTTGCAATTGCTTCCAAATATTTATTTTTCTCTCAAGCCTGAAAACCAATTAGCATTCCCTCCATTGGTATAATAATATGTGTTATTGAACTAAAATACCAACATAAATGGGAATATAAAAGAAATGTTTTCCATACTTGAAAGAGAATATCAGATACGGCATTAATAGTATAAATTTCAGTTGTTAAAAATAATTCCTGAATGCAATAATTTTATTTATTTATTTTTAATTCAGAGAAATATTTAACAGTTTATGCAAAATAGAGTCTGGTAGAAATTCTCACCCTCTGATTTATCCTATTTTCTCTTAATACATTTTAAACTATATCTGGGAAATTATCAATTCAAATCAAAATTAGCTTTATTAGAAGTAAATTAAAAATCATATGAAGATGATTGTTTGATAAGACGTCACGTTCTTAAAATTTTTATTAATTTCCATCGGATGTTAATATTTTAGTTCTTAATGTTTTTTCATTATTCTTTTGCATTTTACAGAGTGATATAATATTTGCGACGACAGCACCGGAAAGTTTTCAGGTTCGCAGAGAACGAGTTAAAGTGGATAAGATGGACCGGGATCCCAGTCTTTCCCCTCCACCCTCACCTCATTGTAAGTGGCGCATCTACTTGTACTAGAATTTGTCATTTATTTTAACACATTTTACTCATATATATTTTGTACAATGGCTGCACTTCGATCCGAGATAGCTATGGGGCTATAGTGATAAAGCTCTCTACTTCCAATTGGACAAATCAGGCTGGTCAATTCGCCACATGCTCATCCAATATCGCCAAAGACTGAAGACGGCATGAATTAGAACCTTTATATATATATACAGGGTTATTCATAATTACCTCCGCCTGTAAACGCCATTTTTCTTTGCTACAACTGGCTTCAGTGGTACATGTTACTGCCATCTACCGGCAACTGCTTAGATTAAAACTTGAATACTTTCGGAATAATTCATATGTTCTTTTTTGCCATATTCGTCTTCGTTTTTTTACTATAACGCTTCGAAAACCCGAAGGGAGTTATGAATAACCCTGTATATACGGGAATTTGTATATATACGAGAATTTGAATTCTTCTGTCAAATCAACATAAAACTCACATTTCTAAAAATATTTTGAAAAAAATAGTCTATATTAATTATAAATTGAACATCTTTTGAAAAAAAAAAAGATTAGCAGAAACTTGGATTTTTGCTTTAAAAGATTTTTAGATGACAAGTCAAAAATTTTTTACCTTAGCAGGGATCTGTCCAGACATTTTGTTAAAGGTCCGTTTTTTGTAAAATTGTGAAAAAACTACTCGTAATTTGTGAATATAAAATAAACGTTAAGTCACATTCTTTCGACCAGGGTCCGCTTTTGTGAATTTGTGCAAATAGGGTCCGTTACAGCAAAAAAAAATACTTTTTCAAGGAGTTTCTAAATTGCAAAGACATACAAGATTATGCTCAATGCTGTAAAATTGTAATTAAAAAAATTAAATTTTAAATAAACAGCAAATGCAGCTACTAAATAAGCGATGCAACATACAAATATTTGGTATTTAGCCTATACTGCTGAACGCAGAATATTAATTTCGGACGAATAAAGGAAGAAGCGTCTGCGGAAGACAAAATTTAGTTCGTTTACGTCTGTCTTTCTCCCCCCCCCCCTTCCTGGGAAGGGTTTATTCGATTAACAGAACAATAATGAAGATAAACAAATTTGTGAAGGGTCCGTTTTTAAGTTAAAATATTTTGTGAAGGGTCCGTTTTCATGAAAAGATATTTTGTGAAGGGTCCGTTAACGGACCCAAATTTCTTCTAAGCAGATCCCTGTTAAGATTTAAAAAAAATATTTCCAGTAGGTTTTCTTCCAGTCTTTTTTCAGTAGGAATATCGTTATTAGGCAGGTTATATATCCCTCAAAATAGGAAAAAAACGTTTATACTCTAGAAACTGGTGTTTTAGAACTATCTGGTTTAATACTATTCTCATGATATTGTAATTGCATTGCAACTTAAGCAATACAAAATATGAAATTAACTGAACGAGAAAGCTCCAACGTTTAACCGATGTCAATTTTGCCCTAACAAATTTTTGCAGATAGATCAAAAAACATAAAGAGATGTTCATTTTGCCTCAGATTATGCTCTTCAAGAAGTTATAGTCCTGTATTTCCCTGACCTTTTAAATACTCCCTGGATCATTTGCTGAATTTCACTCTGCAACTTATACCTTATAACAATTAACGGTGTTTTTGAGACTTATTTGAGATGTTAGGGTGAATTTGAGATTTATTTGAAGTTGAGTTCAATAACTACTATAAGAAAACAACCTCCCAAGGTTTATAATCAAGGTGTTGTTGATGCATATCTCCGTTGTTTATCAACGCTAAATCAGGTCTATGAAGTCTGTCACAGTAAGAGAGTGTGATGGTCCCTCTAAGAATCGAGTTTGTGAAAAGATCTTCTCTGGAAAGCCCCAGATAATCTAGTATATCACAGTTTGGGAAAACCCTTTTCATATTAGAATTAGACAGGTCTCAAATTCAAACTGATAAGCCTGATGGCTGTCCCGCCTACAAAACTTGAGTGATAAAGCACAACCAGGACACCTTCCCTGGTATCATTGGTGAACAGGAATCAAGGTGTATAAAGCTAATTTAGTCACACTAGGTTGTTTTGAGGTTGAAAAAATCTATCTTGGAACAACCGGCTTAAAGTTGTTTTTGAGATTTGCATTTTTTTTTTCTTTTTGCAGTTCAATCAAATAACTATCTTTGAAATGCGAATATTCCCAGATTTCAACTAAAAATATTATTGAATTATATATAGGTTTGATTTTATGAGGTGTAAATGAGGTTGAAATTTAGGATTATGGAGGTCATTTTTGGTGCAACACATAACTTCATTTTCTACACCTCAAGTGTTTTTTTTTACACCTGTCAACCTCAAAACAGCCTCATAAACACTTTATTTTTTGTCGACGAATGAAAGAAAAGAAAAATTTTAAAAGAAAACACAACTTGTTAGAAATAAGAATTACATCTTAAGTATTATTTACAATAACGAAGCTCTTTCTTTTTTGCAGCTATGGGTGGCTACGCTCCATATCCATTTGATGGAGTGAAGCCGTTCAGAATCTTTCGCATTTCATACACGTCTCTAACTGGAAGCTCACCCAGTGAGAGAAGAGTTCCAACTCCATCAACCCCAACTACCAATTCAATGCTCAATGCCACTTCTTCAGGTCTCACTTACCTCACCCCGGACGCACAGGTATAGCATCCAGTTTGGTATTAATTTTTAGGTGAATATTATTTCCATCTTCGATACTTTGTAGACGTAGATTAAAGAAAGTGTGTATTGTAAATTAAGAAAAGAACATAGAATGTGTAATGGGTTAATATTTTCTTTCGGTTGAACACGTACTAAGGCTAAAGCTTTTTTCAGATTGTTAGTGCATGTTTATTTTTCAAAGGCATACATTAAAGTGATGTGCACCATTTTAAATTTTTTCCACTAATAAATTCAAAATATTAGTGTATTGGAAAAGAACTCTTAGCACTAATTGATTATGTAGGAATGTTTTTTGTAAATATTTAATCATCGCAAGTTCACTTCTGGCTTTCTTTGACATTAACCTATTTGTTTTTGATCAATATTATTGAAACATATGCATGGCAGAGACATTTTATACAAACTTACCCACATGCTTTAGATTTTAAATTTTTTTATTCATTAGGATTTTTTTGAAAAACTCGTTACGGAAAATTTGTTTCTATGTAAGGATGTATCTAAATAAAATTAATGAATTTTGCTGTGAGGAATAAAAGAGAAGCTCAAAATGTCAGAAACGACGAAGGTAATTTTATTTTTGTAAATATATTATAGAGAATTTAAATATAAGCTAAGTTAGTTCAAATAATTTGGTGTTAGGAAGCATAAAATAAAACATAGAAAAAAAATCCATTATTCATCCCCAAGCATTATTTAGCCACAATATGGTTTCAACTTTTTTGTTAAAGCTGCTGGAATTAATAAGTGCATCTTTTAAAATCAATTGAAATTCAAATGACTCTCATTTTTAATACATGCGCGGTACAAGATTAAAACAGTTTTTAATTTCCCTTAATATTTGTGAATTATGTTTCTTCTTGAAAATTCAAGCTACTTCTTCAATATCTAATAGTAATTTTCAACAGCAACTCCCTTGCTTGATGGTGGTACCAATCGTGAAATTTGTTTAGAGTAATTTTGTGAGTAGTTTGCCATTAGTGGATCCTTTCCTGTCCAAAAACATTTAAACCAGTCAAAGCAAAATTTTCAACTTATTGCGTACACTAACATTGCGCGCGTTTTGGACGCAACAAAACTTCATATTTTCCAGTTAAGTTTGAAATTTTCGTAAATCTGTTTCTTTTGTTCAGTATCTTCGTTAGCATTCACTTAAATGCATTTTTAATTATCATTGCTTTCGATATATCCACCCATTCACAAACTTTTGTACTATCAAGACTTTAATTTAAAAGATTTTTTTAATTTGTACGATTTTTATTCTCAAAAATTGCATTTTAAGTTTGATTAGCAGAGCATTACCCATATTTAAAACGTTTAAGCTCATATGCAGTAGAACAAAATTCTACACACTCGACTAAATATCAACCGGTCATAAGTTATTTAGTAAAACAAAGTAATAACTGTGGTAGTTTAACATACATTTCAACAATTTATTACTAGTTCGTTAAGTTTTAATTGCTTATGCGAGCACAGACACTGCCTCATTTCTCAGTTTGCCATTGCTCACTGCCTCAGTTTTTATTATCTTTTCGTGTTTTCTATTAAAAAATATAGACATGCTATTTGTTTATGCTAAAATTATGTTATTCAATCTCACTTTCAATCGTTTGAATCTATTGAGGTTTCAATTTGATTGAATCAAACTAGATCCTTTGAGCCTATAAAGTTACATGATTTCATTCCGTATTTTGAGTAAATCTTGATTTTATCGTTTTAATAGTAAAAAACAGACCATCTAGATTAAAATTAAAAGCATGTCTCTTTATCATATTTACAGATTTTTAACAAATCAAACTGATTTTTGTATATATATTATTTTTCTTTCTATAGATAAATATTTTTTTATTTAATAGCAATAGCCGAAATAATAAAATAGCTCATAAATGTTTAATGCTTTTTCGGAAAAAAAATTTGAATCTTAGAGTTCTATAGGTTAAATCAAAATCTCACTGCTGAAATTTTAACATTTTGAAAAAAACTCATTTTAACTAATTTAATGAAATAGGAAAAATATAATTTGTATTATTTTTGAAAATTTCAACTTTTGTTCCTGATTACATATATAAAAGATAATAAATATATTATTTAAAATTGGATGAATATAATTGAATTAAAGTAGAATAAAGGAGCAGGCGCTGTAATCACCTATGCCGTTTCCAATTTAACCATTGCTACAAATCCTAAGAGATATTAAGAAAGGTGCTTAAAGCTAAGTCTGAGTCCAAAAAAAAGTAAGAAGATAAAAGGACACAAGAGCACCTCAATTTCATCAAACTAAAGTTTTGGATTTTTTTTAACGGCCGGCACTGAAATTATCGTTCTTTGCCATGAAAGATGCCACTGGTGTTGTTCATTTTGCGTTGTCTGGTGAGCACCTTGTGATCAAAGTCACAAAGGCGAGTAACATGACCCCACTGCCACAGATATTCGTTTATAGGGTGGGCCACAATCACACACAACAGAGGACAGCACACAGAGAAACATCCATGCCCTGAGCGGGATTCGAACCCGCAGCCATTGGCTTCGCAGGTCTGGCAAGCTAATCGTTTGGTCCCCTGGCCGGCTACTTAAGATTTTGAGACTTGTCGAACCCATTAATAATTATTTAAAAGCTGGTTCAAAATTGAGAAAATAAATAGTTTATATCTTAACTAGTTTTGGGAAGTTAATGCTAAATTAATTTACAATATAGAGTACTAATATCATATAATTCAGAAGTGATCATTGTCAAAAGTGACTTACATAGGGTAAAATTTGAAGTTAATGAAATTTGAGGAACTAGAACAATTACAAATTAATCTCGAAAGGGAAAAATGTTACATGTTTTCTTTTTTGTCGAATATAAAAGTTGGGTCGGCCTGTCTGTATGATGATCCGGGAGCTGACCTCAAGTCAGAAAGGTCTTTGGTTCAAACCCCGGATAAGACATGAGTTTTCTTTTCTTCTCATCCCTGTACTATCTGTCCTGCTTTCGGCAGGAGAAACGTTGGCTCACTTACTATGGGGTCCACGAGGAAGTGGTAACATGTCTGCTGTTCTGATATCCGAATGACAAAAGTCAATATCCGGGTGGAATCCGGCATTGGAAAATAAATATTATCGTTATTGCAATTGCTCAAAAGATTTGGTACAATTCCTCTTATTTTTCTAAACTAATCAATAATGTTGGCAATATCGTCATTACATGCACTTCATCCTGTTAGTTTTGTCTTTTCCGTGCTTGTATTAACAAAATTGGTTACTCAAATTATTTTAATTATCACTCAAATTTTTTTGAATTTTTGAAATATAAATTTTTTAATTGTAATTGCGCATGTAACTTTAATTATAATTATGATAATAATTTCAATTACTTTTATTGCTAATTCAATTTCAGAATAATTTCAATCAAATATTGAACAATACGTTCAATATTTGACTGAAAATTAAGAGCACTGTGCTATCGTATGTAACTGTGCTACCATCATTTTTAAAAATGATTAATTAAACCCTACTTTGCAACTTGCTAATTTCCCATTAAAAAAGCGAATGTTCCTGTGCACCCTCGTTGTTTTTTTTTGTCGTATGCCTGTTTAGGCAGTGGGGGAGCGATTGTTCCTGTTTTTCAGTGGCGCCATCTAAGGCCAGGAATTTGACTCCTGCCACGCCATTCACACAACCACAACCCGTTTATAGGGCGGGTCACATTCACACACAAAGGAGAAAGGACACAGAACACGCAGAGAGAGAAAGAAACATCCATGTCTTGCCCGGGATTCGAACCCAGGACCTTTCTGATGCAAGGACAGTTCCCTGCCCCCTACACAGGCCGGGTGGCACCCTCGTCTATTGTGGAACCTTATTAATATATGAATATATGAAGCATAATTAGAAGTGACAATGTAGATTATTTATTGCAGGTTGACCATCACTCTGGGGAAAGTAATAGATTGAGAGCGGAAGCTGCTGCCAGACCAAGCAGGAGTGCTTCTTCATCTCCTTTGCCGCAACTGCCCTTTCATCGGCAGCCCTCCCCTACCAGGGGATTGAACAGAGATCATATCCATTCTGCTAGCTCAGATTCTGGACTGGGCAAAAGCCTCGGCTCAACGCCACCCCCAAGTCCTTTTGTTGTGGCCGAGCAAGATCCTGCAGCATTTCAAGAAAAATGACGAAAAAACTTCAACAAAAAATAACTTCGTTCCGTGTTTGTCTAAATGTTTATTCATATTTATCATCGTTCTAAACATTTGTAGTAAAAATGGACAGAATATATGAACTTTATAAAAGAATTGATAATCGGACACATTTTAACTAAAGAAAAAAATCTTTCTATGTTACTGATTTATTATGAAGAAAGTTTAAGAAAAATACTTTTTGTTTTCATTTTGCTAATGACTTATTATAATGAATAGTAAGAATATCGTAACTTAAAGATTGTTTCACGATACCAAAGTGAATGAGATTTCTAATTAAATGCATTGAATCTATTATATATTGCAATTGTTACCCTAACAAACGAGTGCATTCAACTATAAATATTGTTTCGAGAAACATATTCATACAATTTCGAAAGAAATATCAAATAGAAGAATTGACTTACCTAATTTTATTCTTTACATGTCTGAACGCTTTGACCAATAAGAAGCAACTCGTAATCGGTCAACAAAGTTTGGGCAGAAGACAATGTTTAGAATTTTTAACATTACTTCTATATTCAATTGCAAAATAATAGTCGTTAATATGACCTATTTTCTGTATGAAGTTATCGGTCAGCAAAGTGTTAATACTACAACGCAAAATACAAAATTTGAGTTAATTTTATAGGAGTTTATAAAGTGGGCTATCTTATAATAAGAAGAACTTATCTTGGGGAGATATATATTTTTAAGGATTGTCAACTCAAAATAAAAAATCACAAAGTTAACAATTAAAAAGTTTTATTTGTTTTAAACTTAATCATCCAAGTTTACTCTTAAAATAAAACGTAAAAGCTTCTAGCATTTATAATTGTATGGTTAATATGTTTAAACTATATTGTCCTAACAGATGCTATTTTTCTTATATTACGGTAATATAATATCGGAGAAATATATCTCCATTAAAGTCTTTCTGTCCATTTTTGCTGCAAATTATCATAATGTAGCACTTGGCTGCAGCTGCTACAAAAATTTAAATTTTGATCATTATAATGAAATATTTTATTACACTATTTATTAAGCACAGCTGAGAATAGCTTTGAAATTTATAATAACAAACTTATAAAACTCATTTTTTGCTACTTTTATATTTTCTCTTTTTTACTTAAAAATAATTTTATATTTATGCAACAAATTCTAAATATTTTATGATCAAAAATGCTTCAGAATTTCATGCTATATGATATAAAATAATTTAAGAGTAGAAGCTACATGATTTTCTATGTTTGAATTACATTTTGGTTTTATCTAAATCAAACAAAAATTAAAGAAAATTTATTTAAAGGACCCCATAACGATAAGTAAAACTTTCAAATTGCTTAGGAGATAGTTGAATTAAAAATACAGTGATTTATTGAAATAGGATATTTTTGTATATTATGTTATAACTAGTAAAATTCCCAAAAATCTAAAGTTTATGAATTGAAAACAATAATGAGGAACAGCTTCATACAAAAATGTCAATTTTTTGAAAAGAATCTGGGCTATTATCCCCCCCCCATCTTCAATTTAAATTTTTTTAAAAAATCACATTTTTTTCAGAAAATGTTAATTATAAAATTTATCATTATTCTAACAAACAAATACGAAATTAAATTTTTATTTGAAGCAGATACAATTTTTGTTATTTTGCCTTCTTACAAAATATAAATTGCGTTTTACCATTTCAATCAAATCAAATGAGTCATCGTAATAAATATGTTCTGTCATATTTCTTTTATCTTAATTTCTTGGAGGTAGAAACTTTTGACGAAATCAAATTTTTATATTATTTCCTTCTTCTATTTTTCGAAAAATAAAAGCCATTTTATTCCTTTTTTTTAACAACTAAATTTATGTTATATAAATCAAAGTAAATAAAGGGTTAACTTTGTAGCTACATGTGATTTAATACTAAGCAACGTGAAAAGAACATAAACAATGCCACATTTAGTACTTATGTGGCATTCTTGAAAGATTTCGGTTCTATGAGGAAGAACTGAAGATGGTTCTTAACTGTAGAACCCAAACTGTGTATGCTTACGCTGCATAATTTGTGCTATGCTTTTTTAACGTTTTTCAGCTTCATTCTTTTTTTAAGTTTTTCAGCTAATATTTATTTTAAAAAAAATTTAACACTTTAGTAATTGATAAATGCGCTCAGAACATTCCTGCTAAAATTTCAGTAAACTTAACAAAAATTTTATTTTTATGTCCCAAAGCCATTTTTGTAACAGCTGCAGCTTTCAAAACTATGCACAAACTTTTCAACTTGCATAAAATACCTTTTTACACAAATTCGCTGTGGATTTCATCTGTTTGCTTTAATAATAATCCTCAGCATATGTTTATATACGAAGTATTCTTTATATGTCAATGTTATACTCGCCTTTAAATCTATAAAATCTAGTCAAATGTGTCTTTGTCCATAGAAATGAAGTTTAACTATTACGGAAAACTATCTTTATTCTTAATTAACACGAAATGAATATTAAAACAGAGGTTTGAAGGAAACATATGTGATATTGTAAAAAAAAATATATTGATCCGAATACTTGCTCATTAAAAAATCAAATTATGAATTGAAAAATATGCAGTTTAATCCATAAAAAATATTTTGAGACCTTCAAAAATTTTAAAAAACTAATAACTTTCTTTTTGATTAATAAATTTTTTGCATTATGTTTTTTAAACTATATTTTGTCTTTATGTTATTTTTAGGTTAGAGTTAGTGCACACGAATATAATTTCATATGATAGAAAAGCAATTGCAATTATTTAAATAACACTTATTGACTCTTTCTAGTTTTTAGTTATGGTTTATTGTTTCAATTGGTTTTCTTACTGAATATTATGAAATCATTAATCGAAGCAAAATATAACTTTGAAAGTAAAAATTTTCAAAAGTAATAGAGCTGCTGCAAAAACTTATTTATTAACAAGGAACTAACTTGTTAATTTAATGTTTAGTTTATTTTTGAGCATAGTTAATTTAGTGTGCGGTTCAATATGAATTTAAATTTATTTCGTCTATTAACTTAATTATACTCGTAACTAAATTACTTCATTAAATAAAATTTATTCTTTATTAATTTTAGTTTAAATAATTTAAATAAAATTCAAATAACATCAAAACTTGTTTGCAAAACCAGTAATTGATTTATCTCGTCTCTATAGAAGCAATTGCATATTTTCTACATTTCTAAAAAACATTTGATAAATAATTACTACTTAGTTTAAAATTATTTCTTTCTAATAATTTCAACTTCATTCAAATCATTTCTTTCTAATAATTTCATCTTCATTCAAATTATTTATACTTTTAAAATATAACTGTTTCGTTTTTGAGAAAAAATTATCCCTACTAGTTATACCCAAACTAATTATAAAAAAAACTAATGTTATTTAAAATAAGGTAAAATAAAATCGACATTATTAAAATACTTTTTCATCATGTACATGAAATAAAAAGTACCTCTTGATTAGTGTTGCGTTCGGCAAGTATGATTGATGTCAAATAACAGTGTTATGTATTGTTGAATGTGAAATAAAAGCGATTTATATGAATGTCTATAAGAATTGTGTGGTACACATGTTTGTTGTATTTATATTTCGTATCCATCTTTTAAATCAATAATTGTGCCGACACGATTGAGTGAAAAAACTATATATATTTATGCATTTGTATTACACTGTTTTTGCTAAACATATCTCAAAGTATGTGTTAGAAAAAGTAAGATTGTTAAATTCACTAAAATTTAAATTTAAACATTGTTGTATGAAATGCATTAAGTAAAAAGTAATATTAAAGATAACAGAATCTTACGACTTACTTTTATATTACTTTTAACTCATTTGGTGTTTTTTTATTACAAAGTAATATCTATTTCAAAGTGTTATCAGAGTAGTAATAAACATAGCTGCTATAAATATAGAAACTAAAAATGTTTAAGTTTATTTTAATTTTCTTATGAAATTTTTCAATTTTGAATGCTTATTCATAAAAGTTAAAAATTTTAAAATATTTATATGAATGTTAATAAGTACAAAATAGCGTAGCAAATGTAATTTATAGATGAAAAAATGTAAAGCTTTATATATTTAGTTCATGTTATTAATGAAATAACATGGTAGATATACATTAAAAAAATCTATAACTCTAAGGAAGATTATAAATTTTAATATATCACTTGATTTTAAATGATTGGGACAATTATTTACATGGAAGAGTGAAATATTTTTTAAATGAAATCTTTGTTATCTTCGATTACTTATTGCAAAAAGTACTTGCTTATTGAGATGACAATGACCAAATGAGCTTGCTAATCAATTTTAAGAGATAAAAATGAAAAATTTATAATCTAGAAATTTTGTTATCAATCTACAAAATGTGGAATAGATATTTTGAGAGGAAAGACTTGCATTAAAGTTTAATTTCAATTACACTACTTTTCTTTTTAAGCGTTTCTACGAAAAAAGGAAACTTCAAAAATTCCAACGTTTAATGTTTTAAGAAATATTCATTCTTAAATTATAGTAGAAAATAAACTTCTAGATATAATGCTAGATGTTTAGATAGTTCATTCTACATTTTGAAATAAAAAAAAATATTTTTCTCTATTAAACCAATCTCTACAACAAAGCTGAAAGCGAATGCATAATTGACCAATTGCTTGGTTAACATTACGCATTTATAACTCCAGAATTATTCTACGTTTCCTTCGCCAATATATATTTTTGTGCCAAATATTTTGGATGCTTTTCATCCTTTTAGCTGTAGAAATATCTGCTCATGATTTGATTTATTTTTCTTATGCTGAATCAAAATGTTGCAGCTATTTTTGTTTTTTCCTTTAATTTTTTCTTTTTTTTTTCTTTTTCAAAACGAGCTATTTAAGGAGAGTTAAGATTTCTGACTAAAAATGGGACATTTTACTTTCATTTTCTGATTAACTGATTAGAATTGTTTAAAAATGGAAATTTTACCTGTTGGGAACAGCACTTTTTGGAAACAACAATTTAACACAACCGTACTAAAAAAGATTCGTTCTAATATAATTAAAACAAGAAACAATTGAAGGAATCCTATTTGAAGACATGTCTGTTTCAATGTTATAAACAGGGGAATAATCATTAATTCCTATCTACAATTCATAGTTTTGTTCTAACGATTATTAATTATAATATAAAAAACTGCATATCTCGTAAATTTAATTTTTGATAGCATTCATATCTTTCTTGTTTACTAAAATAATTTCCTTGACTAAACATTTGGAAAAACATGAGGTATTAAAATCAAACTATTCGTATCAAATTTTTAAATTATTGATTAAAATAGAAAAAAAAAACACTCTTAATTAAAGACATGATGTCGACCTTTCTTTATCTAACGGTATTTTAAAACTTCAAACAGTTAATAACTTTTTTCAATCAGTAGGTAGGTATATAATAATCAAATACATCAATACGATTCTCAATTATAATTGAAAATCAAGAGGGGAGAACGGTCTCACTATTTTATTTATTTTGAGGATTACTAAGTTTTCACAAACCAATAACGTGGAAAATCTGTTCTCTCGGAGAGTTATTAAACAGTGAAAATGGGTAGAGTTGCACAAAAATGGTTGCTGTTCAACAGTAGAAAACAAGGAGCAAGAAAAGTGCAGTAAAGACGATGGCGAGAACATCAAATTTATGATGTGAATTTTTTTAAATTTCTTGAAACTTTTAGAAGATGTAAAAGAATGCCTGAGACAACCGTACATGTTTTTATCTTTACGATTTCAATTGAATATTTGCTACTGAAAATTCTAAAACTTGAAATTCGTTTTTGTTTCAAGAATCAGCTTTCATTTACATAAAACATTCTTTCCCATTTATCCTGAATTGAAGCAAAATTTTTATACACTTCAGTGAAAAAGTTACAATATTTCTCAGCCATAACTAATTTTATGATATATAATGAAAAAATTGAGTATTTTAAGTTGTTTTTGAGCATAAAAGTATGCCTAGAATAATTTTGTTCTACATATTTCAATGCTACCAATTTACTACAGCGATAATTTATTTCCCTTTCCCTGTTTACTAGTTAATTTTAAATATAATTCGAAAAGTTATTGCAGAAGTTCTTTTAATATCTTATCCAATTTGATTCAGCATAAAGACGGCGTTTGAAATAATTCCGTAATCTACTTATGAAATTTGAAATAATTTCTGTTAGCTTCTTTAGTGATTTTTCTCAAAGTATTGTACATATCAATACGAGTGTATTCAATTTTAATTCAACTTCTTTTTAATTCCCAATTAGACATAGTAACTCAAGTTTTTGAACGCCTACTGTTTTGCGCTGTTATTTTGTATACATTTCTAATGACGAAATGTGTGTGGACAATACATCAATACACTCTGCATATTGTGATGTTATGTTTGTCTATGCTGTTTCAAAATAATGTTCTTCAGAACTTTTCTTGTACATATTATAAATATACAATGACTATTATTGTATACATGAAGTTTATTGAATGTCTGTAATATTTTCATATTAAAAGTGTTTTCATCTGTAATTGTATTTATTTGCCTTCTGCGCATTCTGATATATTACTAATTTTTTTAAATAAAAAATTTAAGTCGAAACAAATGAAATCTTATAACAATGATTAATTTAAAAATAGGTGTATTTCTGATTTTTTTTCTAGTACGGGATTTTAAATTCCTTTTCAAATCAAATTTTTGATCTAATTCGCATCATAAAAGTGGATAAGAGTTCAATGGCATAAGAACGGAATAGATAATCCTGTGCTAAATATGAATGATAGTGCTAATCTATGAAAGGTGATATAAACTGAAGCAAAAAATCAAGTCATACCATTTTATTTTACATTTAATAACCGTCGTTGAACAGCCGAACCAATCCTGAGTTTACGACAACCAATGTTAAACTTCGGAGCCTTGTTATTTTGAATCTAATCCAGAAGAAAAGAGAACTCCTGCGATAAAATATTGGGACATATTTGTCTTCAAGGAGGATTTTTTCACGGAACTAATCCGAATTTGCATTATATGGAGAGGAAAGCCAAGAAAACATGACACGGTTGTCCTAAAGGCAAAAGGACTTTAACCCATGATAAGTTTACAAATGAGAATAATTAACGTCAGCACTGTGGTTGGTGCGAGCTGGTTGCAGAATTCGTATTGACCAGCCATCGCTGGGATTCAAACCTGGGTTACTTCATTAGAAGGACCACTGAGGTCAGTTATGATTAATACAGGTTTTCAAGTAAAAAAATGTAAAAACAATAGAATTTTATTCTTAAAATACTGATCCTCTAGGAATAAGTAATTATCCGCTCTTCTTTAATGGGTAGTAACTGCAGCGAATAGATACATACATTGTAGTAGATGCAAGCTGATATATTGTAAAAGCTCAATATATCGGTTTGCTTAATTGTTTTGATCCATCACTTAAAACAGATTCGCTATAACAGCAAATGCCAAGAAAAATATAGAAAGCAAGATGGCGTAGTTTTGCAATATGCTGGTCGATGACTTGACTTGAAAGCTATGGTTTTCCGGGAGAAAATATCTGGCAACTATGTGAAAATTGATTAGGTTAGTTACTGTGCAAATCGGAACCTTGACTTTAGGAAATGACTTACAAAGTATGCGTTTTTAGCAAATAAACATTTACAGATAAATGCAGTAATAGCGCAAGCACTAGTTGTTGCACAAGGGAGCATAAAAAATATTTTTAAACTGGTAAATTTTAACGTAATTTTTTATTGTCATGGATACGAAAGGAGCCATAAAAAATGTGACAAACATTTGTTTTCAGAAAAAGAACAAAGTGCCATAAGTTACAAATAGGAAGGCAATCATTAGAAAGTCAATTTTTGTTGTCAATTAAATTTATGTTAATCAAAGGAAGTTAGATATAGGCCTATAAACAGCTTATTCTACATCAGCAAAATATTTAAAAAATCTCAACGACTCTATAAGCTTCCCTTACAGTTATAATTCCCATAAGGACTTCCTAAGATTTATACAACAGTCATTGTTTTTTATTCTAGATTATAAAATTAATTTACATAATGGATCAATAAATACTGATTTTGCTGTAAGAAAGTAAAAAAGATTCCCATTTGAAGTATCTTGTTGTAATAACATTGGAGAATCATTAAATGCAAACAATTAAAAAAGATTTCGGATTATTAATATATTAATAAGAGAAGAACTTTGGTATGCCAAATATGACTGCCATTTGAAAAAACAATTTATTAAAATTTAATGACTTAGAAACATTTGGTTTGCTGCTTCTATTTAAATCCCCTAGTTATTTTGCTTCAAAGTTTCAAGGCTAATGAAAGTTTTTTATTTCTCAAAACGAAGCACAGTTTGCCAAGAAAAACTGTAAAACAAAGTTTAAAAAGAAAACTACACTAGCATCAACAACGTTTTTCAATCTGATCGAAATTTAAGAAAGTCCATTGGAGAGTTGGAGAAAAAAAAATTATTTCTATATATTTTCACGTTAGTGTCATTTGCTAATGAATGTATTAGTTATTTTTGCATTTTGAAAAAAATAATGTGTTGGTTTCTTAAGCAGAATGCCGAAAAACACACATCATTGTCTCTTTTTTTCCGTAACTGATATTTCATATCGTTATCTTTGAGACTCCCTGTTTAGTCTTAAACTGCCTATAATAATATTTTTATCCAAATATTGAAAATTCTACTTTTTATTTATCTTTATATTAATCAGCTATAACGAGATTCAATCTTAGCAAAAGTAATACATAGCTACTAGAAACTAGTTTAAATTTCTTTTTGTAGATTCAAACCAAAGTCTTATCACAAACATTCAATTTCGAAATAGTCTTACTATGCTAAATTCTACGTAAGTTATAAGGTGAATAAGAAGAAAAGTTAGCGGAAGCTATTTGTTCATCACCGAACAACGACGACACAGTGGGTAATGCACTGAGCTCTCACTGTAAATGATTGTGATCCTATACCTAGTCGCGGTTTGGAGCTTAATTAGATTCTAACCGATGGCATCAAGCTTTCTGGGAAGTAATGCAGGCAAGATGCTAACCGCAATGCTGATCCCTCACGCCGTTGGTAACAAAATAGCTGAGCCTTGCAACCCTACGACCTCTTTTCCTACAACCTGATATTGCTGGAGTGATTTATTTTTTATGCAATCTTTGATTAACAAGAATTAAGTAATCGTTAAATTTTTTACCCCCATTAAGAAAAAAGGAAACATGAAGAAATCTAAAATTTCAATGTAAAGTTCGAATATAACTTGACTAGAAAACTTTAGGAACCCAATCATGAAACGTACTAATCATGACTCAGGTAACCCTTCACTTACTGAAGAATACTCAAGAATACCAAAACGCATTCTTAATATTTTCGATAAAACATTTGAAATTCGCCAATACCTTTAATGCTTTCGTGAATTAAACGTCGACATAAATGTTGACACCCAAATGATGACTCATATGAGTTGGTATTTAGTGACCCGTGACTTATATTTTCTATTAATATTTTATAACGACCAACGTTGAACAGCCGGAACAATTATGAGTTTACGAGTATCAATGCTTAGGTTCGTAACCCTGTGATTTTGCACTCATTCCAGAGACAAAGGAACTCCTGAATCTAGCATTCGAACAGACTTGAGTACTTTTTAACGATACTAACCCGCAGTTCGTATATGGGAAAGAAATCCCCGAAAACCATCCATGGTTAGCCAGAAGGCAAGGGGATTCTGACCTACGATCTATCTACCACTGAGGATATTTTTCGTCAGTGATGCGGTTGGTGTGAATCGGAAACAGAATTGCCAGATTCGAGTCCCAGTGGTTGCTCGGATTCGAACCTGGGCAACCTCAAAGAGGCGAACGCTCTATCTCCTGAGCCATCATGACCTACCCTTAACAATTAGGATATAACAGTTTCTCTTTGAGGTGAACAAGGTATGAAACTCGCCAATGGGTTGTTAATTTCCACACGCTTCTCGTCTTACGCTGAACATAGTCCAAACTCAAAATATTACCTATAGAAGACGATTTGTGGATTAAATGTTGTTGCGCTAACAGAGAAAGGTTTCAGTAATTTTAATTTTTTATGTAAGACACTTGCTGGTTAGCTTTTGAAATGAAAAAACACTTCGAAGCAATTTGGTCCTAGTGCGCATAATTCAAGAGATCCCTTTCCCTCTAAGTTAAGTTAAAAAAGGCAAATGTCCAAGGTTTTTAAAACAGGCAAATGGCACAAGTTATTGAAACAAGACAATGAAGAAGTTGAAAACATGTCAAGTGTTGATTCGCAAAATGCTCTTGCAACAGGACAATACGATAAAGTGCCTGAAATTCAGGTGCCTGAACCTGGCACCTGAAGACTATCAATTGTTTGGGTCCCTTGAAGAAGCCATGGGAGGAGGGAGATTTTCATCCAGTGAAGAGGTAGAAAATTTTGCGCGAAATTGGCTAACTACACGGCCTTTTTCCTTCTATGTCACAGGGTCCAAAACGTTGGAAAAACTGTGCAGAATTTTACGGAAATTATATAGAAATATAACAGTTTTGTATATTTTGAAAGAAATATTTTTATATTTAGTTATTTAAAAAGTCTCATTTATAGTTGATCCACCCACGTACCTGGATTTGAAAAATAATCAAATGGAACTCGAAAATCATAAAGTTACCAAAACTGAATGTGCAACAAAATAAGAAGAAAAATAAAAAGTAGTTTTACTCATTAACGATACTTATATTAACCTTTAGTCATTATATTAATTCAAATAAAAAATTTTTTTTTAACTTATTTGATTTTTTTATATGTTAAGATGTTACTTCTGATCTCTTTAAATTATTTATTCAATTATTTTTTGCTACCTTCGACGTCAAATTAAGCATAAATATTTAAAATAAAAATGTCGTGAAAAAAACTTTTCAGCAATGAATAAATAGACATTATTTAAAGTTAAAAAAATATTACTTAAAAAATACTCGACATTTGAAAAAATTGAATTTTCGCATACAATTTGTGTTTAGATGGTAAATTAAAAATCGCTTTTTCATCAGGTAAAATTTTTAGCGCTTTTGGTTGTATTGTTGTAGGTTGAAGATCAGCCTGCACAGTACATCTTACCAAATTTAAAAGTTCATAATTCTCGAGCTAATAATCAAATGTTAAATTATTTTTTCCACCGTGCTCCTTCACATCTTCCTGTACTACATTTAACTAACATTTATATGTGACGGAGCTTATGATATTTTAACAGAGAGATTTAATAGATAATTTTTTTATCTATAGCTATCTTTTTTCCTACATTTTCAAAAAAATATCTTTGCTGGGTGTTCTCAATTTAACATCACGTCACTTTTAAATAATTTTGTAATGGCAAAAACTTTACTGTCAGAAAAAAAGATTTTGTGAATTAGAAATGTTTTTTAAAAAGTGTATTTTTAAATCCCGGAAAAATGTAATGAACTTTCAAAATTTTTAAATTCAAGAAAAATTTAATAAAACTCATGCAATCTTTTTTTGTTGCTTATAAACTATAATAAAAGTTGGAGTAAGAAGAAATAGGATTACTTTTAAAATAGATACTTTTCAAAATACTAGCATGAATCCGATTAAAAATATTTTTTATATTCAATAGGATGAAAGGATTTGTTCGATGTTGCGAATAAGAAATTCTTTATGCATTTCATATTTCTTACATGTTTCTGTGTACTTACTGGGAGGAGATACGGGGATTTTTTTTCATAAGAAAGCTTTGGAATTTTAGAATTATACAAGAGCATTAATATTTTTTTTTAAATATGCGTATTCATATTATATATAAAGGTTTTAAGTCTGATGTTTCAGAAAAAAAAGAGATAAAAGAAAACTTTCCTGGGTTATTTAAATAAAAAGAATCAATCTAATTTATATCAGTTTAATAAAGTTCAATTTAAGCCCTTGTTTTTTTAAGGATTATTTCTCTTTCTTTAATATTTAGATTTTATAAATAAAAAAAAGAAGACAAGATACTATCAATATTTATACCAAAAAGTAAAATTATGTTTTTATTTGAATTTTTATTATCAATAAATTATCTTCGCTGACAATATGGTTATAAGTTTTGTTTCAAGCAGTCAGATAATTATTGAAACCTGTAAGTTCTTCAAACATCCAGTTCCAGTTAAAATTTGAGCCTTCTGTTAATCTGTCAGGTATAAAATTTTGATAGACGATAAATTCCCAAAATTTATAGCTAATTATAAAATGATAAATTCCTTTGTAGCAGTTAAGAATTGATTGGTCCTTGTTTTACCATCTGACACAGAGCTCGAGCAGAAATTTTAATTTTTTTGTTAGTAAAACAACTTCAAATTTAAATCGCATTGCCATTATATATTTGAAAGCATCTACAGAAAGATTAGTTTGTGAAAAAGTGTTATTCTACAGTTTTTGTTTGATGTCCTGTCAAAAAATATTTAATAGGATTTCTGGATAGGTTTTTTTTTTAAAAATAATTCTATGAAAAATATTACGATAAATACAGAAGTATGCTGCTATTAACTGTGCACTGATTCGCTCATTCAGAAAAATCAAAGATTGCTCAGCGAAAATATAAAGTATTCTATCATGATATTAAATACGGTGATATGATCTCAGATCTCGGGGTTTCAATCATAACAAACGCCTTTTAACATAATATATATTTAATAACAAAAGGATGATGATAATGGTACAGTGTCAGGGAGGAAACTGATTAGAAACTAATGTTTTTACACTACTGCTCAGAGCGCCATCTATTGAGCATTAGAAATTATAATTAATATGGAGAAATATTATTAACGCACTTCCCCCCCCGATGAACTCTTAGTTCATAACAATTTAGTCATTTCATATATTAATCAAAGTTATTTTTCTCAAATGTAAGGTACCAATATTTAAAATATAATATAACCTGTGTTAATGTGTTTGAAACACCAGAGTGTAGGGTCTTTTCGTGTGCTTCTTTCACTATCAGTTCAGTAAATTTAGTTTTTGATGGTAATAGTATAGGATGTTTTCATAATAGTTCAAATTGGAGTGCTGTAGTCTTCCACCCACAAGTAGAATCCCTTTGTCAGAAATGAACGGATTTAAGTCTCTGATTTTTGAGCACTTCTGTAAATGTTGTCCTTCCTTTAAGCAATCTATATCCTTACTGTAGTTCCTTGCTTGTACGTGTCTCAACCAAAAGTTTTCAGCTTCTTCTAATTCTTCTGCAGTTAAAACATTTTGGATTCTATCTTCTTCCTTCACTCTCAAATTTGTAATAAATCTTCTAATCCAGGCTGTTAATCGGAAAACCTTCTCAATAGAACTAAATTTGTGGATATCGAAAATTGAATCGTGAACATTATTTTCACTTGCATAATTAACTGCAATAAATTTCGATCTCTTTTCTTCATCTACATCTGCTCTTCTAAAATTTTCTTCATTTTTCGGCCAATTTTCTTCGGTTAATGTCAACCATGTTGGTCCATTAAATACAATTGCACTTGAGAGCAAGTCATTAGCACTGCATCCTCTTGATATGATATCAGCTGGATTATCATTTCCCTTTATGTACTTCCAATTAGTAGGATCTGTTAAAGTTTGGATCTCAGTTACTCTGTTTGAAATAAATGTTTTCCACTGATTTGCATTTCCTCGAATCCAACTAAGGGCTATGGTTGAGTCAGAATATAGAATATAGTTGTTATTTATTTGAAACATTTTCCTTAAAGTATCCAATAATCTGGAACCTATAAGAGTGGTCATCAGTTCTAATCTTGGTAGACTCAACTTCTTCAATAGTGCAACGCGTGCCTTTGAAGTAACGAAGCTTAGGTAAAAATTTTGATTTCTTTCATATCGAATATATGCAATCGCTCCATACGCCTTCTCACTTGCGTCACAAAATATAATTATCTTATAATTCCCTACTTCGGAACAGCTATCTTCTTCATGAAAATAATATCTTGGTAGTGAAAGTTCCTTTAATACATTTACTTCCTTATACCATTTTTGCCATTTCAGTCTTAAAATATCTCCGAATTCCTCATCCCATTCTAAGCCTTGTTCCCATATTTCTTGAAGAAGAACTTTAATTCTAATCGTGAATGCTGTTATATATCCCATTGGATCAAATAATTTCGATGATATGCGTAATACGCTTCTCTTAGTATTCTTCACATTTTCCAAAGAATCAATTAAAGATTTTAAATCTAAATTAAACTTATCCTTTAAAGTATTCCAAACTTTTAAAGGTACTGTTTCTTCACTAGGATATTTTTCAAATTTTGTGTCTTGCCATTTTTGGCATAACTCCTTAGAATTACTCTTCCACTTCCTAAGATTTATTGATGCATCCTTTAATATTAATTTAGCGTCCCTGGATAATAGTAGTCCATCTTCAATCGTATTTGTACCAGTAATAAGATCGTCGACATACAAATTTTTATTTAAAACCTTACACGCCAAAGGATGAGATTCTTTATAATTTTTGATATGATACTTTATTGTTCCAGCTAGTAAAAATGTTGATGATTTTACTCCGAAAGTTACGGTTCTATTGCGAAAAACCTCAATTTTCTTGGGAGGGAATTGCTCTGACCAAAGAAATCTAAGATAGTCCCTATCATGTTCATCAATTAACAATTGTAGGAAAGGCTTTTCACAATCAGCAATTATTCCTATTTTAAACTCGCGAAATTTTAATAGTAAAATTAAAAGATTAGGGTTTAGATTGGGACCCGATAATAAGTTATCATTTAGAGAGTAGCAATTTTTTTCTTTAGAAGAAACATCAAAAACTATCCGTAACTTTGCAGTTTGTTTATCATTTCTAATTACTGGATGATGAGGTAAATAATAAACCATATTTGGAACTATTGATTTATCATTAACAGGTTCTATTATTCCTTCCGATAATTGTTCTTTAAAAATACTAGCATAATTATCATGCAAAGAAGGATTTTAATTAAAACGCGATGTTAAACTAATTAACCTTCTTTTAGATAAATTAAAATTGTCAGAAATGTTTACCTCATCTTTAAATGGTAATTTAAGTACGTATCTGATATCCTGAAATTTTATATTTTGTTCAAACTGTTTTAAAGTTTCTTGCTCTAAAGGTGTATTCTGAATTTTATCATTTATGCCTAAGCTTTCAATATCCCAGAATTTCCGTAACTGTTAATTTATATCATCACAAGAATTATTTCCACTAGTTAATTCCTCACAATTAAATTTTTCCTTACAATAACACAAATATTCAATGATAGAGTCATTTTTTAAATCTGAATGAGTAATCCCAGTTATGCTTCCTCCGAGTAATGTTTCGACATAAAACAAATCTTTAGTCAACTCCTTTATGTACCCAGTGTGGAGTTTCCAATTATAATCTGCTCCAATTAATATATCAATGGAATTTATTCCTTTCGAAAGACATAAATCAGTAAGCGCAAAATCCTTAAGCAGCAACTTTATTTTATTATTATGCGGTGGGAAAGATGCACGTGTTATGGTACTTGTAACCAATAATTCGAACTCTGACCTTCGAGTAGAATATTTTTTATTGCTTATACTGGCCTTTACTATATCAAATGTTTTTTCTTGCGGTTCACGGCTTCCAAAAGTATAAACTAATAAATTTTCCTTTCTAATTATCGGGAGATTAAGCTTTTGAGCTAATTCTCCAGTAATGAATGACCTCATCGATGCGGAATCAAATAAAATATTTATCTCCTGCGTTTTGTCTGCCAAATGCAAATTCGCAACACATGTTTGTAAAAACACTGATTGAAATTCCCCTTTTTGTCCCTCTTCGACATGAGAAACACTGGCTACAATTGTATTTTTCTCTGCGGTTTCTTGCGAACTTTCGTTTTGAGTTTTCGGAATTCCAAAGCTAATTATTTCGTGATGAGATTTACTATTACATTTTTTACAAGGAGTAATTTTACTCCTACATTGTGAACTTAAATGTGATTTACGGAAACATTTAAGCAACGACCTTCGCGCATTAATCTATCTCTTTTTTCAGAAACAGACATTTTTTCACAAATAAATTAATCGTGTTCTGATTTACAAAATACACAATTAAATTTTACATTAGTAGCCAATGCTGAAGCTGTGGGAATATTCGATCTGAACTGTTTTTTGTTATTTATTATTTCCCTGGGATTATAATAGTTATAGTGTTTATTTTTCTTAACATTATCATGGAATAATGTAGATGATTCGCGTACTTGAATTTCTTCCTTAATAAATTGAATTAATTCTGAAACATTAAATTCTGATTTTGATTTTCGTTTGCGGTTGTATCCTAAAGTTAAATCTTCTGGTATTAGTTTTAATAATATAGGGCATAATAAGTGTCCATATGTTCCAGAGACTACATTTAAGCTTTCTAAAGATCTAATGTTTACTTCTAAATTATCATATAAATTTCGTAATGCTCTAATATCACTAGAATTTTTTACGGGTTCAAGATTTAATAGACGATTCATATGACTACTAATCACTAAATCTTCGAGCCCAAATCTATCTTTTAACAATTCTATACTTTTCATATAATTTTCTTTAGTCAAAGCAAACCCTTTAATAGCATTTAATGCAATTCCGCCCAGTAGGCTTTTTAAATAAGTAAATTTTTGTACCTCAGTTAAACTTTCATTTGCATGGATCGCGATTTGAAATTGATTCCAAAATTCAAGCCATAATGTTGTTTCGCCGTAAAATTTATTTATGATTAGTTTTGGGAGTTTAACTGCATTACTTTTTGGAACAAATTTAGATTTTTCATATTGTGCGCTGTTAAATGATTCTTCTCCTCCTCTACTTTCTTTATTGTTTTCTTTCAGAAAAATTTGCGATTCGAGATTACCACTTTATTATTTTTTCCGTATATTCTTCAATTACAGTAATTTCATTTTCTATTTCCTCACTTTCAATTAGTGGTTCAATTCGATTATTTACTGCTTTTAATCTTTTATTTTTATCTATTAACTGTTCCTTACAATCTATTAATTCCTCGATTTTTTCTTTAGATTCCACATTATCATCATTTATTAAATTTTCAATTTTTGTTATCAATCGAGTTGTTAAAGAGCGAATTGTTTTCCTTTTATTCTTCAAATCATCGTATGAATCCATTATTTAAATCAAGTGCACTCACCTTTAATCAAATTCTTAGCTCCCGGTTGGTGCGCCAATATTAAATACGGTGATATGATCTCAGACCTCGGGGTTTCAATCATAACAAACGCCTTTTAACATAATATATATTTAATAACAAAAGGATGATGATAATGGTACAGTGTCAGGGAGGAAACTGATTAGAAACTAATGATTTTACATTACTGCGCAGAGCGCCATCTATTGAGCTTTAGAAATTATAATTAATATGGAGAAATATTATTAACACATGATAATGCGAAATCTCTCGCAATTTTAATAAATCTTCAAACTCTCGTACAACTTGAATATAAATTACTGCCACACCCACTATATTCTCCAAATCTAGTTTTTTCAGGATATTACTTGCACCTATAACTTTTTATTTTATAAACTGGCATAATCTTTACTTCAAGCAAAGACATTAAAGAAATGCTTAGATCAATTCCTTTCAATCAGTTATATCAGTTTTAGTAATTTATCTGCTTATTATTATTTATCTTTCATGCAACTTTTCATTAAAAGATTTACCCTTTAAATTTGAATTTAATAAAAACTCAGTAAGTTTGTTGGGCTCTTTTAAGTTATAATTCACACAGGTACTAAGTTAACAGTTTTTATCGTTTCACTTCTTATCTATAATGACGTTTTTTTCCCGGATACTGGTGTAAAAGACGCAACTGCCTCATAAAACTATGATATGTTTTTAATAAACGGAAAACAGCATCAAATAAAAGTAAAATTCTGTGTAGGGAGTATTTCCCAATTCATGCTATTTTTAAAACAGAGCTACGTTATTCTTTAAATATAAAGTCGTAAAAAAATTTTACATTGCCGTTGACATCCTTCAGAATAATTTAATGTATCTATACAACCGTGAAATAAAAAAAGGTTTTTTGTTTGTAATTAATAAAATTTAAAAGAAATTTTGATAAACCTTTCCGAATTTAACATTTCAGTCACGAAAATAAAACAAAATTAGGTTATTTCTAGTAAGATTAATAATTCAGTATTGCTAATAATTGAAAAATGTAGTTAATTTACTAATTACTTTCAGTCAAATTAATTGCTAAGCAAAAGAAATGCATTATCAAAAAAATCAGTCGTAAAACTACCTTCATAATGCAAGTCATTTGCTGGTATTACAGAAGATGTAATATCATTAGCATTAGAGTTCCTGATAAACTCAAAATTGTTCGAAATAAAAATAAAATCAAGACTGTCCGAATTTTTAAAATCAAAATTGTCCGAAACAGCTGAGTCGCGAAAGAAAAAGATAATAGAATGGTTACCACATTTGGCGGTACCTCTCCACAATCTTTTTCTTCCTCCGTATTGGGAACTTATAGCTTACACAGTGATTTGTATTGGTATTTTACATTCGTTTTTTTAGTATCATGTGATGCTTAAGTCAAAGATATGTTAAAAATTGAACTAAAATAAATAGCATTTTAATTAAAAGACTAAATTATTGAAAATTTTACTGAAATTAAGATAATAAGATTAACAAAAAAAAAACTTTGACTTACATATTTTTTATCACTTAAATATTTTCATCTTAGTGTAAATTAACCTTTTTATTTTATTATTTTCATGTTAACTTAATGGAATCTTGCCTTTGTGATAGAATTTTGATAGATGGATGTTTATATCGGGGAAATCTCGGAGTCAAAATTTAGATCACTTTCAGACCAGCTAGAGCACTTGAAACAGTACAAAAGCTCCTTGTTTACTGTAAATTCAGGATTCAATCACTTTTTGGCCGATCCAGCTTAACTTCTGAAATTCTATACAGAATTACAATACTAGTTACAATTATTTCGCAATCGTTACCAGCAGAATTTATCATGAAATTCTGGCCAAAGGAAACTTATCGTCGGTGAAATTTCCTACCACTTTCTGATTAACGATATAAAATCTCCTCCGCGCCTGATGACAATGTAAGTTTCAATCCTTTCCAGAACAATCAGAATTAATCACCACATTATCTCAAAGTTAATTGATTGCTGATAAAAATTTGAATCCTAATAGATCCTGATCCATTTCAAACCTGATACAGAGATCCGAGCCTGATGACAAATTAAATAGTAACTATTTCCCTGTAATTTTCTTTTTAAATTTCTATTTAAACTTAAAGCAAAGTAGCGCACTTTTATAATCAATAATGCATGAATAACTTATAAAAAATAAACGTATTTGTTTTCAAACATGAAAAATAAAAAAAGCATTAAATCAGGTATTGTATATAATCATTAAAAACTAATTAGCATTTTTTGAGATCATCCCCTAGAACCGCCGAGTCCTACATTAGATTAAAAGTTTTTTATCTGTTAGTTAAATCTTTTGCTCAATATGCATTAATTTGAAAAAAGTTCTAATTAATACTTAAAATACATATTATTATTACGATAATGGAATACCCTGTTACTTTGTGGGATTTATTAGCGTGTTACTAATAAATTCCACAAATGTTAGAATTTTATCAACCTAAAAGTTTCAATTAGTTTAAAAAATAAATTCCTGGATTATTTAAACGAAATTGCGTAAAAAAAATTTTAGATTTAAATAGCAGTTTTGTTCTATATTTATAACATTACATATCCTACTAGATTCCACTCATTCTAACTCGATTTATTCTAGGACAAAAATACAACAAATTCTACGCTCATTATTTGTTTCGAAATATTATGAAATAAACTATATATTTATTTTCCATCAGTCCCAATTTTTTTTTAAAATCGTATTTCAAGATTTTGGAACATAATTAAAAGATTGAATTACCTAAACATAATTTTTTACTTCTTAAAAAAAATTTAAAATTATGAATTTAAAATTTTTTTTTATAAAAACCGTTTATGTTTAGCTTTTCTTTCAAACCACAGGTAGTCTGAAGGAAACACTCAAAAAACATTAATCAAAAAATATTATTTTACGTATTTCTACATATTTAAATAAAATAAATCAAAGAGATTTTTCGTGTTCGAAATATTGTAAAAAAAAAGATGCAGGAAACTAATTCCAATCATTTTTAATCGAAGAATAAAATTCACAATTTGTATTTTTTAAAACAATATCAACAAACTTTTGCGGCTAATTTTTGAATTAAATAAGATCATAAAAATGAATATTTCAATTCAAAAAGAATGTATTTAAATTCTGTGGGCCTACTATGCCTGGCGATCTCTGTTGTAATTTTTTTAAAACACAAAAACAAAATAGAAATTAAAGTACATTAGTATATTTTTTAACATCCTTGGACATTCCGGACATTCTTGCAAACGTCGGGGCTGCTTTGATTCTATTAATTTGGAGATGAATTGAGGTAAAAGATTATGGATGTTTACTTGGCCTGCGTGACTTACAACACCTCTGAGTTCACAATCTACCGTCCCCCCCCTCAATGCAGAATTGCCTCAAATTTTCGATTTTGCGAGCAAAAACAAGCCATAAATTATTTGAAACAAACACCAATACAAATATCGCGTTAAAAACATCCAGTATACAATTTCTTAGCTATGACTTAACAATTTACAGTGGTTTCTATTTCAAATATTTTTGAATGAAATAGGAAAAAGCTGACGAGTTATTTGAAATAAAGCAGAAAATATTGATGAAAACATAACATAAAAACACAATCGATTTCTATATACTTTTTTCCATTGTTATTAGTAATTTTGTAATGTAATAGGAAACAACTGACATAAATAATTACTTTGAAAGAAGACGCCTGAACAAATATAACATAGAAAAACAATCTGTATGCAATTTCTTTTTGCATATTTAATTCATTAATCTTTAGTTTTCATTTCAATTCTCTTTCAATGAAATAATAGATAACATATTTTTTTATATAACTGGCGTTGAACAGCTGTTCCAATTCTGAGTTTACGACTGTCAATGTTCACCTCCGAGGTCTTGCAATTTTGAGCCCAACTTGGAAGACGAACTCCTGGATCAAGTATTGGATCAAACTTGCTTTCATAGATAAGATTTTAATGTATCTTACTCTGATTTGCGTTACACGTTGAGGAAAACTACGAAAACCTCCCTCGATTAGCTGATAGGCAAGGGGATTCTAACCAATTGTCCGTTTACCACTGAGGATATTTTACATCTGCACTGTGGTCAGTTCGAGCAACACCTCCTAGATAGAACTGACCTCAGCACGGGTTACCATAAATATCCCAGTCCAAACGTAATGACATATTTTGTATTTTCAACCACTGCGCAGCTTAGTACCCCTAACGTAATGACATCTTTCTTATTTTTCATCTACTGCGCAGTTAACTTCGTCACATCGGACTACTAAATTGATCCGTGCTGAGGCCTTTCTACTTCTAGGAAGTGTTGGTTCGAGCCGTGTGTGGAATCCGTATCGTCCAGTAGTCTCTGGGATTTGAGCCAGGGTCGTCTTATTGGGAGACGAATGCTCTATCCCCTTAAGCCACCTCGGTGGAATAGCATAGTTGCTTTGAAAGAAACACTAAAATACATAAGAAAACCAAACACATAAAAAGTAGAAATCCTGCTTTGCAGAAAATTTAGCCTACTTTACTGAAAAATGTAGTTTTCTGTCTTAGATTATTTTCGAACGTAACGGGAGAAAACTAAAGAATTTATTTAAAAGAAAGAGAAAACATCTATGCATACATAACATGAAAAACAAATAATAAGTAATTTTATAACAACAATTCGTTATTTGTTCTTAAATTAAAAATACCTGTGATTAAACTACCAATATTTTTTCATATAATATCAATACAATTGGTATTCTTTCATACTCTTGGAATTCCACATTGGTAATATTTTCAAATATTTCCACCACTCTAAGTTTAATGACAAAATAAAACTGCTACTGAAGTTCAGTTGAAATCAGAACAGATCGAATTTTTACGTGTGACAGTAATTTTGATATTTTCTAGATTTATTGGATTGAAACGTCATACTAATGGGTTTTGAGATCTCTGAGCTGGGACTTCTTGTTTATTTAGCTGTCAGCATTTTGGCAACTACGTGACTTCTCTTCTGCAGACCTTAAAAAAATTTATATAATAAATGTATAAATTCAATATGTCCTCCTGATCTTGCGTTTTGATCAATACTTTTTATATCATGGATTTTATAGTATTTTATTTCAATTCTTTAATTAAGGATTTGGTATTTCTCATTATTATTTTAAAATTTAATAATACTAAAATTGAGATAAGTAAAAAAGTGGTAAATAAGTGAATCACTAATGCGAGAATTATGTACCCCATTTAGCGAAATCTAAAAAAAAATTGCTTTATTTGTTTTGCTAAATCTATTACATTTAACACACATTTAGGGCGTTATTATTTGTATCATCAGGATAACATTCATTTGGCTACAAATAAATATCCTCATGATTTGGCAGAATTAATTACCAACCAAAATTTCTCAACATATTTGTGGTTTGAAAGTTTTCACATTCTATTTTTAACAGTATTTTTTTTTTTTACCTACACTCTCAGAAATAAAATTAACTTTTGACGATTCAGCAATCACGCGATTTGTGACGAAACGTATTCTTTCAAATAAAAGAAGAATGTTTCTTCTCAACTAGAAACCTCATCGTAATGAATTATGGGAGATTGTTAACTAGAATGACGAAGCTAGAATGAAGACAAGACGATCGAAAATAAATTTATGAAATAAGTCGACCGTTTGCATGGTGATCAAGGAGTTTGCAATGTGCCATGTAGGTCCCGGGTTCGAATAGCACTTCAAGCATGTGTGTAATTTATCTCTGTTACATCTACTGTTGAGTTATTAGCGTTATATTGATCCACCTACATGAAACACACAATAAAGTAATTAAAAAAGTTAGAAGTTCATTAGGCAGTAACAGATTTTTTTTCCTTTTTTAGGGGTAAAAAATAGAAGAATAAATTTATTTTGCTTTAATTTTGACGAATATTTTTCTTTGAAGAAATGACGGTAGTCATTTCATCACTTTGACGAAATGTTTGATCTGAACATACACCAGGGAACAATTTCGTCAAAAGCGAAGGAAGTTCCTTAATGTTTGTTATCTATTTTTTACAGAGTAAAAATTTTAAGATTTATTAAAAACAAACACCTACCTATTTTTTATTCGAAAATGTTTCATAAAAGGAAAAATCTTCTTAAGTTTTATAATATCGCTAAAAATTATTTTATGTCACAAAAATATCTTAATTTTATAAATGTCCATATTATACTCACTTTATTTCTTTTAACTCTTACTGATTGATTTTTCAATGAAACAAAATCATCCAAATTTTCTTTCAATGTTTTGAATGATATTTTGTTTTGCTTAAATCATTAGAAATTTAATTGGCTAACGTCATTTTTAAATATAAATGCTCAAACATCAATTTATATAATATTGTCATAATAAGTATGTTTTAACTTCTATAAAGCAGACACGGGTTGGTATTTCTTCCTTGTTCAATTACAACTAAGTATTAATACCACCCTAGAATGAAATAGACAATAAAACTACCTCTTCCAATAAAGATTACAGTGTAATTTTCTCGTAAAAATGTAATTTGCAGCGCAAGATACCTTGGCCTCTGAGAGCAATAAAAAGGCGTATCCGTGCAGTTCGTTTTCCCTAACCTATGTGCGCTTTTCTTCTCTAACTCTTATAATTTGTAGTTAGTTCGTTATGTCCATTACGTACTTAATCATTGAAAAATATAATGTATAAACTGAAGTATGATTTGAAGAAGCGGAAGAATAAATTTATTTCGATTTGTTAATTAAATCCTTTCATAAAAGTTTCGCATTTAACTTCTCAAACGTAAAGTGGATTTTTTCATAAAGAAATGTTAGAAATTAAAAAGATATTTAATGCGTATAATAAACTTTAATAACGTTTTACATTTTTCTGATCTTTTCGTTTGGTAGTAAGCTTCTCTGAAGTGACACTACTGAACTGCGTACCTTACCACGAATATAATGCATGTCGGTAAGCTGATGCTTGGATATTTTTTTTTATTCGAGTGTTAAAAACAATATCTTTGGAGTTTTGCAAGCATTATAAATAATAATGCAATTTTGAATGATTAAAAAAAAAACCTATGCAATTTAATTCAGCACGATAATTTTTAAAACAAGGCAGGCAAACTTTTGCCAAATGTGCGTGATAGCTGGCTAAACACGACCTCATACACACACATCATCGCGTGAATGCCGGCTAAATGCGGCATTCGTAAGCACAGGGCATCGTGTGGATGCCAGTCAAATGCGGCTCTCGTACATACAGGGCGTCGCGTGGATGCCGGCTAAATACGGCACACGTAAATACAGGGCATCGCCAGGACGTATTGTTAAGGATCGCATTTACGTGTTACGGAGAAATATAAACTGTAATTCATGACAAAAATAGACTGAAGAACTCCAACTAGGTCGAGAGGAGTCAAAATTTGATTAGCGAGAACTTAAGTTTCACTACAAACTTAATTTCGCAATAAACTTGAAAAGTTTTTGAAGATTGAGAAAGAGATTCATTAGTAACACAGTTCCTGTAGGTATCACAAGATATGGAATTGTACTCAAATTCAAAAAACCTTAGGAATTTGTGACAAAAGTAATAAAAGTAACGATGTAAATTTAAATGTGCACTAAATACAAAAAGTTGTCGGCAATGTTTTAATTTTAATAAAAATATGTCTAGGCATCAATATTATCAATGTCACAGCCCGAAGACATTAGATGCATAAAAAAGAAGAAATTTCGATCTTTTTTTTTCCATCATAAAATGTTAGTTTGTATATTAAAGATTATAAAAAAAATTCCGCCCTCCGTGCTGTTATAAAATAATTAAAACATAAAATATTACATTTAAAAAAATTGATTGAAAAGTAAAAATTAAATTGGAAGCTTTTTCATTATTTTTTAAACAGTATATTAAATATTTGTGATATCATTTGATGAATGTAGTATGCCTGAAAATATATTTCAACTTCAATAAAATTGTTTGTTTCATTTTAAATGAATTTCAAAAATATGAATAGAAAAAATTATTTAATAAAAAAATATTGTAAATCCATTTTTTGAAGATATGTAGGCCTATAGCCGCCTTGCATAGTTTACTAATAAAAAATCATCACTAGTACGATGTGCACCAACACATATATTAATTATTCAGTAATACGTAGTTTAAAAAATAGCATTCCGCTGTCGTGGAAGGAAAAAAATGTGATGTGCAATTGAAGGTTAAAATTGTCGAGAACTTTAATGAATATAACTCAAATAAAAGTGATAATTTTCACCTCCAAGCATACGACTGACTCATTTGCATATGGCGGTCATAAATAATAGAAAAAAAATGTGTTTCTGAGTGCGATCAAATTAAACGTGTGCATCAACGTGTTAAGCAATTAAATATTTTAAATCTAACAAAGGTAATAAATTTTCTCGATTCTAATCACAGTAAACTTAAAATGGAAAAAGGAGAATTGGAATCATTATTTTTAATGAATTGTATCAACTTTACCCGCAAGCACTGACTAATTGCCTCCTTGTAATTAATTAAGTTCTTTGATACCTAAAGAGCAAATTTTCTCCTGTGTAAATGTACCTCATTATCTTCCATTTAAAGAAAAACCTTCACAAATAATTTGAGTTTAATGATTTAAACAATTCTATTTATTTCTCGCCAAATTATCAATTGGGTAGTTTAGTTTATCACCAGGAACATAAGAACACTTTCTCTTATTTGACTTGTTTCATTATCTGCCAGTGAGTTTACACTCTTGATTACGAAAAATCCCGGATGCACACATAGCAAGAAATGTTTGTTTGTTCAGAAGAAACTCATTTAAATAGCTTCTGATAAGCAAATTAAATTAAAAACAGAAGACTCCTTAAAGTGCCCATTTATTTATGCTTTAATTTTATTTAAAAATTGATTTTTATGTTCTGCAATTTAGAAAATACAATCTGCCTTGTTAATAGAAGCAAGATTTTAAATAACTTAGGTTTGCTTTTTTCCGACATCTACCAATTATTTAATTTAAATTAAAAATGGGATATTTAAAATTATTAAAAATGTCATTTTAATTATATTTTTAATTATTTCTTAATTAATTATGTAAGTTACATTAAATCCGGAATCAGCAACAAGGGGGCGGTAAAAGTAGAGTTCATAATTTAAAGAGAAAAAGTCGGAGCAAAGACTAGCTGCACGTAAAACGAAAGTATAAAATGCAGAAATTTTCTGACAATTAATGTGGTTAGAAGTAACGAGGGACTGTATAAAAAATATGACAACATTTTTCAAGGACTTATAAAGAGGCTTAGTAAAATTGTATTCAGCATCTAAAATAAAATGGATTAAAGGAGTTAGCAAAAGTGACAATAGAGATAAACCCTTGAAGATCGGTTTCGCTGTGAACTTAGACAAATGTATCGTTAGTTTTTGACAAACGTGAATCGAACAATTTTAAAGATTTTTCTGAGAAGAAATGAGAGAAAAGATTTTCTATGACAAAACAATCAATCCACTTATCTCATTTTCCATAGAATTTGAAAGCAATTTGTTCGATTCAGGAATTAATAAAAGGTAGTGAAATTCTTGAAACCAGAGTTTTAAATAATCGATGAACTAAAAACATGGGATATTATTGAAAAGAGACAACGTCAAAAAGAAACAATAATTTTGAAAGCTCAAAATCTGTCGAATCTTTCTACCTTAACACGTTGAGCATCAAGCGTATTTTTAAGGAAATCCTCATTAGGTCACGTGCGTTGCTTAGAAGGGCTCTTATTGTGATATAGCAATATAAAGCGTACTGCTTACAGATTGAAATAAATATAAATTCGCTTTTTAACAAACAAAGTTTCATAAACAAATTTAAATAAATTTTTAGGAGAATGTAAATTTTTTTGATTTTTATTATAATTCACACTATCAATAACAGAAGACTGAACGGCCTAAACGGAAAATATGAGTCACCGATGATTGATGTATGATTGATTGAATATTAAAGCTTTAAATATTTTTGTAATAAATGTAGTTTTCTCATTGACAAAACAAACATATTTCGTTTTATGTATAGTGTTCTATAATGATACTGTTTTCATAATTTATTTTTATTTTAAATTACATTTTTTTATTTATTTTTTTCAAAAACCTTGAACATCTTACGATTTTTAAAATAAATAGTTAAAGGTGGTTAATCTAAAACACTTTTGAAAATAAACGAATCGCTTGAACTTAATTTTATTTTTAATCAGTTTGATTTTAATATAATCGGTAATTTGGCAAACTAGCAAAATGAGAACATATGTTTCTTTAAAAAACTTTTTATGACGAAATATTTTCTTTAGAATGAAGAAAGAGGAAGGTAAAGTAGGAAATTAGTTTTTAAATTTTAATTTCTTATTTTTTATTACTTAACTTAAATTTTTACCATTCTTGTGAAAATATAAACTATATTAACCCCTTCCTTCTAGCTCCCGTGATATTGACGGGATGGAGTGTTCCGTAGTAATGCGCCAATAAGAATAAAACTAATTCATTTCTTTTGCCCGGAAAACATTTTATTTCTCATTTTACACACCTTATAGCAGTACCAGGATATTTTTAAGGTAATTGTAAATAGTTAGTTTATTTTAAACTAGATACTAGCACTAATCAAATACGTGTATTTGGCAAAATAGACACTTTTATGACCGTTTTCTTGAAAATTAACCAATCGTTAAGGGGTTAATAAATTAAATATTAACTATATTTGTTTCCAAAATATCTATACTGCTAAGAAGAAACAATTTATACGCAAATTTTTGAATTAAACGTATAGTTTAATTGTACCAGTAAATGAAATAATGGCAATGCGTCAAACTTCAGAAGGAAGTAAAATAATGCAATAAACTAAATGTGATGGGAAAAGAAAAAAGGAAACAAAGTAAAAAGAAATATCATTGGTAACTTAGGAATATTGGAACCCCGTATAAGCAGTCTATCAAGTGAAGATAGGAATGTTTAGTTTAATAGCACCAGTTCGAATCTGCCAGTTCTAAACCAGTTCTAATAAATCTGCCAGGACAAAGAAGAAAAAAAACAAGGTGGATACAAAATAAAAGATCACTGTAGACCAAGGAACTCCTATATACCTGAAGACGAACTTAGCCAAACATTTTAAAACAATGAAATAAATTTATTCAAAAAACTTACGAAATTATTTGTCTTATAACATAAAGTAATAAGAAATCCATCTTTTTGAAAGAAAAATAAACTTTCAGATAATGAGTGCGTTAATTAAAATGACTAAATAACGATTCATACCCAGAAAAGTATTTAAGTATATTTTTTTTAGATATTATTTAATTCGCAAGGACACCCATAGCAGAAAGACAAAAACCCCTGATGTAAACAACGACAATAGCGCATCGTTGACTCAGTCAACAACAATAAAAACCGGTCTTCTTTACTTTATTTTCCCCCATAATGGTAGAAATTCAGAGGGTCGATTCTGAAAATTACAATTTTTACTCATTCATTATCTCCAAACGTGTAGTCAGTTTTATGTAAGAAGAAAAATATCTTTCGTTTACAATGCAAAATAATTGTTTGTGATTCTGTAAAATCTGTAGGGCACTTTACAGCTCTGTAAAAATTGCTGCATTGTAAGGGTCATATTATAGAACTGTCCTTTTTCAGATAAGATAAAGTGCTGTCAAAAGACGTAGTGTGATCTTGAATCTACGTGATTACTTAAGGTCTAGGAAAAGAATGATAAAATCCTTTCATTTGTTGATAATCCTTTAAAGCACTTTGTGTTAAGAAAAGGATTTCCTAGCTGTTGTGTTGAAAAATAATTGGTGTCTATGTGAAATGATGAAAAAACTGCATATTGCAGTTTTTATTTTAGGAAGTTTTATAAACGGTAAGTAAAAATTGCATCATATGTGTAGCCGGAAATTGTTATAAAAGTAACTACGAAATTGCATCACGAATATAATTTTTGATTATTGATATCTAATTTAATAAATGAATCTGAAATAAAAATTACTTTTTAAGCCAGTTAACATAAATATATTCACTTCGTTTGTATAGAAAAATTTTAAAATTACTTTTGCTCAAAACAATTGACTAAATACAAATAAGGAACAAAATTAGTTTTCTTCAAAAAGTAAATAAAACTATTAAAATTTAAAAATCAATTTTAAATAATTTAATGTTAGATATAAAACAAATTTACAATTCAGTTGCTTATTAAATAAACGAATTCTTATCAATTTTCACCTCATTGATAAGATATGGAGACTTAAACTTTGTTTTTTTTCCTCAACTTTTTATAATCAGTCATTGATATCAAAAATAGACATTTAATCTTGCCGGATGCAACTTTCAAGATAATATGCAAGTGTATTTTAAATACATAATCAAATATAACTTAAAACCTCAACCATTAAAGTTATAAGAACTCAGAAAAAGTTATGCTGTAATTTAAAAAATATTTAAAACAATAAAAATGTCAGCAGAACTTTAAATCAACGTTCAATTTTCGATAATACATGTCAAAAACTAAACCTTACTACAACTATACCTTATTACAATTTATACCTTATTACAATTTATACCCTATTACAATTTATACTTATTCATATATACACTCTTACTGCATTTATTCCTACTTTAATTGTTACAGTAGTGTCTACTGTTTTGTATTATCATAAAATAATTCTTAAAATTTTAAAAGAATGAAGTACGTAGAATAAATGTCTGAAACTGCTTGATTTCTAACGGATATTAAATTTCCATTAAATGTTCTATTTCTATTCCATTTACATTTAAATGAAATCAGGGTTAAGAACAAATAAGATCAGCGTGAATTTATTTGATCCAGGAATTTCGTGTAAAACTGATGCTTTTATAAAGTTTAAAGAATTTTGTTTTTGACAAATATGTATTGTATTATAAATATATATAATTCTAAATATATAATATTTTAAATATATGTTATTCTAAACATGTATTCTATTTTAACTGTATTATTTAGAAACAAAATCAGTTTGGATCGAGACAGCGTACTCTATCCAAACTATTCTATTTACATCGATAAATACTTGTAGTTAGAGAGTTAAGATACGTGTTGTTAGATGTTAGATAATACTTGTCGTTGCACTGAGCTCTTTCTACGCGGCGGTTACAAACTTAGAGAAGAGGTAAACAAAGGATTGAAATTTTGCGAACCATAAATGTCATCGTACGTCGTAAAAGCGCCTTCTCCTTAACGCAAGACTTTTCATGCGCATTTGAAACGTTACTTTTATTTATCTAAACTGTATTTTCGTCAATTTTACATTATTGTTAAATATTATATTTTAACGCTGCTTTTCGGAGCTCTGCCGCCAAGGACAATAAAAAAAAACATATTTTAAGTATCTTACACTTGGAGTAAAGCTATGATTTTAAACTATATATATAATCTTACAGTGAAGAATTATCTGGGTTTTAGAGCAAACAAATAACTTAAATATTTAAAAGTTATTAAACTTTATTGAAAATTGTCAATTTGGCGACATTTTTCCATCTAGATGAAAATTGTCAAAATCATTGTCTCTCAGTTTTTGCAAATTTTTGCGAGCCCAGATAATGAAGCATTGGAGTGAGTTTTTAAATATTTTATAACCGTCGTTGAACAGCAGACCCAATTTTTGGGTTTAAGACTACAAATGTTCAACTCTGCAGCCATGTAATTTTGAACCCAATCCGAAAGACAAGGGAACTCCAGTTAATTTGCTTTCGTGGAGGATTTTTTGATGGAGCTAATCATCATTTGCGTTACATGGAAAAGAAGACCATGAAAACCTGCCCTGGTTAGATTGACAAGGGGACTAACCCATGATCCGTCTACCACTGAAGATATTCTACGTCAGCACTGTGGTCGGTACAAGCTGGTTATGGAATTCCTATCGACCAGCCGTTGCTGGGATTCGAACCTGGCTCACCTCTTTGGAGGGCGAACGCTCTATCTCCTGAGCCATCACGGCTCAGTTTTTAAATATTAAAAAATTAGACCACTAGCACTTTTCATTTTCACAAAACAAGGGCTTTTCTCCTTATTGACGTTTTGTGCCATTTTCAAAGTAAACGTAGACAGCGCTGACCTTAGATAAACTAAATATGGCCTAATGGTCATGAGTAACTGTTGCAAATTCACAACAGTTATAAAAATAGTATTAGTCGCAAAAAAGCATTATTTCATATTACTACGTAGCCTTAAAAAAAATAGCCTTAATAGGATCAGAAATTGCTGTTTCATCGCATATTAATGATTTGGCGATCATTTTGGCGATATGCAAGAATTGGTCACCAAATCATACTGTGATAAAATAGCTATTTCTGGGTCTAAATAAATGCAATTTTCCACAATAATTTTAAAAAAACGTAGAATTAAGATAATGTAAGATAATTTAGATATATAAAAGTACTATTTCAATGGCCAGTCCTAAATGATAAGAATGCTACGAGGTTGGTTTACAATTCTGAATCATTATGAAACCGCTTCTTTCCGCAATCACTGTCATCCCTCTCATGTCTGTTTGCTGATAACTCAAAATAAATTCTAGTGATCAACCCTATATGAAGAACGAACGGTTATCCAGCAAGTAAATTTATAATGGATGATAAGTACGTGTTAGAACATGTAGAATTTTCTTGAATTTGTAGAATTTTTTCAAAATAATACTCTGCAAATTCAATACTTGATACAAGAATTTTCAAAAATTTCATTTCCTTCAAAAAGTAATGTGCAGCAGTGGTCGTAATAGGGGCAAAGTTCGAAGCGGGGGAAAATTGACTCAATCACATCAAAAATGTATTAAAACATTAACTTTTGTTACGTTTTCCTTAGCCTTGTTTTCTTTTTACATAGATGTAAAATGATCAAATATTTAAACAGCAAATTAATTTTAGTTCAAAACACTAAATACAAATTATAACGCTGCCACCAATTTCCAAAAACAAAAAAAAACCTTCACTTTAGGAGCTCAGATAGTATATTGCCATGATTTTATTACGATAAAAATAGCTATTTTTGGTGCTATTTAAATGCAATTGTTGACAATATTTCCCAGAAAATTTTGAATTGTCATAAAATAAGATAATTTAGATAAATAAAATTGTATTTTCACGGTCAGACCGAAAATGCTAAGTAGGACACGAGGCTGCTATTCAACTCTAAATCTTTATTATGCGGCATACCTTTCCTCAAGTTCGTAACCACTGTGATAATTTACCCTGTACAAGTCCTTTTTCTGATAATTCGAAATAAAATAGATAATATGTATAGTGTTATGAGGTAATTAAAAGTAAAAAGGAGGTGTTTAAAATATATAAATAACTCAATACATGAAATACTTCATCTAAAACTGGAGCACAATATGTTTGTATTATATTATTTTCAAGCGTTAATTTCCCTTCTCTTGATTACGTGTTATTTTCACAAAATGTAAATTACTTTTCTGGTTGAAAAATATTTTACTAATGACTCAACTGAAAAAGAATCTTTCTAAACACTCATTATTTCAAATTTATTTCTTCATTTTTACAATGCCGGGTTCGTTGTCTTTGTAACTGTGGCAACACCTAAACAAGCTCTAATTGACGTAACTATTTTTTCCTACTCAAAAATTATTTTCTATATTAACCAGATTCTGTTTTGTTCTTAAACTTTTGACCGTTTATGCTATATCTAGAAAGAAACGAAACGGTTTTATAATATCTCAAAAAAATAAAAGATACAAATTCTGGCATTTTTCATAATAAATACTTCATTCTGAACTTTATTTCTCACAGACTATTCATCCAGTGACTCATCAAGGTGTTTAGTTACATGAATGCAGGGTGTTTAACAATTTCTACCATTAACATATGTTTTTTGGATCTTTGGGCATAAAAAATCTATACACATTTAGGTGTTGTAAATTAATGTTTAAAATCAATAAGAAATGCTCCTAAACTATAACAAATCGTTATTAATCGAGGTCAAGGTAGGGGAAAGCAATAACGATTAAAGTTAAAAATAAAAAAAGTCAACTTGTCTGGTTTAATATAAGACGAATCACCTTTCATTACGAATCGCCTTTAAGGCTCAAACTCATAATATATCTGTTTTCTTAAATATACTGATTTTGAATTATTCTCCCTTTTAATATCATTGGCCCAATAATAATTTAAAGAAATCTCATTTAAATTGTCATTCTTTTTCAGTTAAATATTAGACCCCAATGTAGAGTGCGCAAAAAATAAACTGACGACCCAGAATAACTTTATCGAATCTTCACATTCTAGGACTCAATCTTAATGTTTCGGGGGGTGACCTCAAATATGCAAATTAATTAGGGCAGACGATACTTTAAATTACGAAATCAGACGCAAAAACATACTTTCTCTGAATAAACACACCCTTTTTTTCGACTTATTCGTTTTTTTACCCCCAAAATCTGCCATCTGAAAAATATGGTCCTAGTAGTTTAGTCAGACGAGTGGTTCAAAGTTTGAACCCCTCAATGTTAATTTTACTTTTTGCGAAAACCAGCATATCTCGAGAATCTTTTGAGCAAATTGAAAAAATTTTGCACACAATTATTAAATTCATTTGTCCAAAGTTAACTTCAATCAAAAAGTAATTTAGCAAATATTTATTATTTCATTTAATTCTAGCCGTAAAGATTTTGAAATGTAAGGCATATCATTTTGTTTACATCATTTTAAGGAATGTAATTTTACATGACAAAAAAAAAACAAAATTTGAGCAAAATCGGTCGAATAGTGCCTGAGAAATCGAATTTTAAAATTATCTTATACTTAAAATTCAATTTCTAAGGATGAATTCGATCGATTTTGCTCAACTTTTTTTTGTCACATAAAATTACATTCTTTAAAACGATTTAAAAAAACTTTTATACCTTATATTTCAAAATCTTTTCGATCAGTATTAAATGAAATATTAAAAAATAACAAATATTTACAGAAATTAATTTTCTGCAAAACATTATCTTTGGATAAATGAATTTTATAACTGTGCGCAAAAATTTTTCAATTCGTTTAAAAAGTTGTCTACATGGTGATTTGCACAAAAATTAAAATTAACGTTAAGGGGTCCAAACTTTGAACCTGACCAAGCTATTAGAACCATATTGCCCAGATTGCGGCCATTGATTTTAGGGGTAAAACATCTGAATCCGTCGAGAAAAAAAAGGTATGTTTATTCAGAAAAATACGTTTTTTGTGTCTAATTTCATAGCTCAACGTATCATCTGCACTAATTAGCATAGTTGAGTTTTTTTTGCGTACTCTGCATAATTTTTGACATTCGCTGGCTAGAAGTCTAAAACACACTATCAGTAATAAATTTTCTTCGCCTTCAAAATTTTTTTTGGTTTTTATTTTGTTCATGAAATAAAATTTAAAACCATTTCTCAGTAAAATACCACATGATATTAAAAAGTAAAAACTTTTCAAAAACAAATACACTTTTTTCTAAATTAGTTTCTATATTAATTTTTATATTAGTTTCCATATTAGTTCTGCATTTATAATTTATTCACCATGTTTACTGATCAAAGAATAAAACATAATAACTATAAATAAAGCACGATAATGATAAGTAAAAGCGTTTTTAAGTTTCATATTGTTCCCAACCACGAAATTAGTTTAATCTTATCTAAAATGTATAGAAATTCCAGCGATTAACCCCGTATGAAGAAGATACTCAGAAAATTTATTATAGACTGTAAATATTTGTTAAAACTTGCAAAATTTCCGTTTTTCAAATACCACTCTATAGTTAAAATACCTGAAAACTAAGAATTTTCATGCTTATATTTTCTTTAAAAAAATATGTATTTGTGGTCAAAAGTGTTTTAAAATATTCATTTATGTTTTAGTTTTGTTACCCTTTTTTCCATTTACATTGATGTAAAATACTCATATTTAAAAAACATTCGTTCAAAAATCTGTAAATATAATTCATAACGCACCCATGATTTTTTAAAACATTAGCTTAGAAGTGACGCCCGCTAGCTAAGTGATAGCGCTTCAGCTCTACTACCACAGGTCCTAGGTTCGATCCTCGGACTGGGTGAGGTTGAATAAGCCTTTCATCCTTTCAGTGGGTCTATAAAATGAGTACCAAGCATGCTTGGAGACTAAACGCTGGGGTTTCTGCGTTCAGTTGACAGCCGGAACATCTGCTCATGCACCCCAGAGCCCAAGCTCAAGAAAACTGAGATGGGAGCAGTAGGCCTTGGCCCTCTATGGGCTGTTGTGCCACTGAGTTCAGTTGATGAGTAATAATGACTCTCTTGAATAAAAATATTCCAAAATAGTTTTTCAGAGATTCAGATTTAATTAAACATTTTTAAACTCACTGCAAGGACATTTTTAAACAAATAACTGAGATTAATAGTTTATAACTACTTTGCGAACATTCAGTTTTAAAGTTTCAATTCCATTCAAGTGTTTTAGAATGTCGTTTCAAGTTTCTAAACCAGCAATAACTTTGCCTCTAATTATCTGAAAATTAGAAAAGAATATTTTTTTAAAAAAAATATATAAATAAATTATTAATTGATAATTTCAGAAAAATCTGTCATCTTAAAGCAGGCAGTCATTTTAGCTTAAATTTCCTATTAGATTACTGAAAGTTCATGGGAATCCTGTTTCATTCTACTTAATTCTTTTTCTAAAATTGCGTAAATATCAATTGTTATCAATTGTAACTTTTATCATTATTGTGTCAATATTTTGCATCGATATCAATTGTATATCAATTGTATTGACTTATGATTTTTATTTTTACGACAAAATTTTTTCAATTCTATTACAGTATATAAAAATTTATAAAATGAATTTTATAAATTTACAAAAGTATCTTTTAAAAACTTAATTCTTCAATCACCCTTTAATGTTTGTTATTTTAAGTAAATTAAAAATAAAACATGCATTTTGTTTTAGTTTTATGACATGAGTCAAAATGGGAGTGTGTATTTATTACTCACATAATTACTGAATAATTAATGTCCATACAAAAATGAACATTTCCCAAAGTTCAAGTTCACTAAAAACCATTATAATCCAAGGAAACTTTTACTCATTAGCTATTATTACGCATCCATTTGTTACGCATCCATGTTTAAAATTGTCAAAATAAGAAATAAAATTTTCAATGGCGTTCAAATGTTTGTTTCCTCAATTTCATTTCAAATCTAATTTTGTAAACTATTGAAGACTTTTTGGTATTTACTATTTCTCTATAAAAACAATAATATACGTATTATTAAGAACGTTTTGAATCAGCAGTTTCCAGGAGGTATTCCACAAAATCCTAAGGTTCCTTCGAACAAGGTTCCAAAAGTTAGGATATTTTTAACCAGTAATAATCATTAATCCGATTAAAAAATTCATTCACTTCGAAAATATTAGGGTTTTTTTAATTTCAATATTTATATAAACGTTTTTTTATTTCAAATCAGCTTCGTTTCTTCTCATTCACTTCTGGCAAGTCTTGGAAATGGGCACTTGTTTCTGAAGTGCTTGAAACATGTCCACTATTATTTTCTGTTTATATACTTTTGAAGCGGATAAAGTTTTTATCAGTTAATACCCTACCACTTCAGTTTCTTGGGATTATTAATTTAGTAATGATTATATTTATATCCAATCAATAACTTGTAATCTAATGTTCCAGTTGTTTATATAAACTTATTTAATACAAATGTATAAAAGAAGCGAAATTTATTTTTTTAAAACAGTTATAGATTTTAAACAGTTATAGATTCAAAGCAATTATTGATTTACAACAATTATTGATTTATAACAATTATTGATTTACAACAATTATTGATTTACAACAATTATTGATTTACAACAATTATTGATTTAAACCAACTATTGATTTAAACCAACTATTGATTTAAACCAACTATTGATTTAAACCAACTATTGATTTAAACCAACTATTGATTTAAACCAACTATTGATTTAAACCAACTATCGATTTAAACCAACTATTGATTTAAACCAACTATTGATTTAAACCAGTTATTGAATTATACCAGTTATTGATTTAAACCAATTATTCATTTAAACCAATTATTCATTTAAACCAATTATTCATTTAAACCAATTATTCATTTAAACCAATTATTCATTTAAAACAATTATTCATTAGTTTGTTAGCATGTTTATATAGAATTTGTTGATTTAAATTGCGGCTTGCTTAATACCTTACATTTCAGTTTGAGAATTAAAATCATTCTCTTCGTTGCCGTAAGCATATTCCAATAAAATAGAAACGTCACACTTAAACATTCTAAAGCAAATAAATTTTAATAGAATGCAATTCGGAATAAGCATAAGTAGATTTGAGCAATAAGGTAAGAATGCTATAATATCACTCATTATACAAGGTGTTCCGTAATTATTGTTCTTAATATACATATTTGGAATCCTCTCCAAAAGTATGGTTAAAATACGCTTGCTAGAGTTCAAATTAGTATTTAAGTGTGGAAAATAAAATTTTTATCAAGTCTGTCGCATCACTGTTGAGGAAGGCGGGTTTAAACAAAAACAAAACCAGTTTGATTAAATTGTGAAAATTTATGTTCGAATAATCACCCCTAGTCTCCTATCAGATTTTTGTTTTATTACAAAGTCAGAGGGTCTAATATTGATTTTATAAGTGTCGGTAAATTTTAATTGATTAAGAATGATAAAATAAAACAGATTTTTATCTTGACTATTTCATAATAAAACTAATAACTAAGGTAAACGTTGGTCGTAAATTTTAAAAACTCTTAATATTTCCAAACTATAATTTAAGCAAATATTCTTTCCGGATCTGTAGGCGTTAGACTGAGAAAGATCTAAATAATAAGATTACCATAAATCCTTTTATCTAGAAATAAAAGGAAAAACAAACTTCAAGGTTTATTTACCTCCCTATCAGCAATATTAGCGGTTGAACATTTTTAATTTATCTCTAGTTTACACCTCAGGAATAAAGCAATCAGAAATTTATCACCTCAACCACGTTTTCTTCTAAAAAATTACTTCTGTCGCAGTCTGTGTATGTTGTAACTAACTTAAAAACAATTCTGAAAGTAGTTTGACACCCGTACTATTGATGTAAACTGTAACCTTTGTTTAAAAAGCTTTTATAAACATTCTAATTTAATCTAAATCTCTTAAAAAAAGATCTTGCTTTCAACAAAACTTTCCAATTTGATTTACCTTAACCATTTAACGCAGATCGAACACCGGGACCCTATGTATTTTTTCCTGATGCTCTAATTGCATGCAAAAATTTATTTTGGTATTTTTTAATTATAAGAAAACAGTCTTACAGTTACTTACAGAATCTGTTAGATTACCAGAATTATATTTGTACTAAAATATAAAGTCCAAAAAATGCAAGTTTCATTTTTTTGTTCATTTACATTAAATAATGTAGCACTAATTTATTTTTTAAATTAAAAAAAAATTCGAAGATGAATAACTTTTTCTTAGATGTAAATAATTTAAACCAATTATGGGTTTACGGCTACTAATGTTAAACTCCGTAACCTTGTACTTTTGAACCAATCCAGAAGACAAAGAAACTCCTTAATCAATATCCCCAGAGGTATTATTTGTTATGGGAACATGGAGGACGTTGTGACTCGACAGATTTAAAGTGCATCAGTCACCATTTACTACACGGGGAGTCTTCAGCCGGGGGGGATCAAACTCGCGACCTCTTGGACATAAGCCCAGTTCCCTACCAACCAGGCTATCCCGACCCAGATGTAAATAATTGTAAATAAGTGCAATTTAACAATAACAATTATTGCTTTGAAATGCTCCATGCATGGAGGATTTTACCTTTAAAACAGGAGAAAAACACCACTGTTTCATGTTGTATTTCTAAGCATAAATTATTAAAATGCTAAATATAATATTTATCTCTTACTTTGACCTAAATTAATACAAAAAAATAAAATAAAAGTGAAAATGATAAGGATTTTAATTTTTAGAAATGGCGGTATTAGTTTTAAAAATTTATGTATTAAACACACAGTTAGCTGAATAAAATTAAAATATCTTCTTAGAGATTTATTAAACGATTTATAGTCAATCAAATAATTAAATTTAATTGCGTAATGTAATGGTAGAAAAATGAGCGATATGAAGTTTTAAATATTTGTAACAAGTTTGCACCAGTTCATAAATAAGCTTAATTTCAAGAAATTACACTTTACATTTTTTTTTCAAGTTAAAATGATAACTAGCAAATTTAAATACAAAAAAATCCCAGACATTTGACGAACTGTAACTTTTTTTAAAATATTGAATAAATCAAAATTTTCTTGATGAAACCCTGCTTCCTGTTCCGAGGAACAATATTGACGTTGGAACAAATTTGCTGAAATCAGACAAGTGCATATAACATTACAACCCATTAGTGCAGTATTTTAGAGATTTCAAATCATATTTTTTATAAAAACCTTTTACTAGAAACAAGTGTTAGTGGCTTTCAGTTGATTTTACTGTTTTATTAAAGTAGCTAAGTTTTGTCCCATTGGAAGCATTCAAAAATTTTCAAAGCAGCTAAATGTTATTTAGTCCTAAAAATATTGAATTCTTAAATTTTTCAAATTCCTTATCATAATTATTCAATAGCAAGTCCCTAAAACATTAAAAAAAATGAAGTGCTACAAAGACATTTCTCCACAACTCAAATGATATATTGATTTTGCGAAATTAAAAAAATGTCTGAAAATTATTTCTGAATACATAATACATGCTGAAGTGCTCAAAGTTTCTCTACCTATGTGTGATAATAATAATAATTATATATGTATATATTATTATTATCTAGATTTTAAAAGCAAACTAAGAGCTTAACGGATTTATACTTTTACACTATTTGCGTTTTTTAATGTTTTGCGTACATATAATTGTCATAAAATAAAGAAATAAAAAATCTTCATTTAAATTGCTAATTTAAGATTTTTTTCTGTACTCACTTTGTCATCTAGTTCGTGATAATTGATCGTGATTGGTCTTCTGTCGACAAACACTTATATAACTTAACTTGTAAATATTTATCAGTTACTCTGCAGCAAAAGTTTTAAGTGACAAGTTCATAAATTTCACTGTCATAGTTTCTGTTACTAATAATACTTTCTGGTGTATTTTTTTTCCTGTGTCGCTAAGCAAGACGCGTCATTGATCTAGTACGGAGAACGTAATCAGCCAATAACTAAAATATACGAATTGCCCATACTAGAGAAAACCACAAGGTGCTGATTGACTGATTTATTGATACAACATACATTTGTAGGTTTGTGTGCTCAATTAAGGCTTATAAACCTTTGTATAGTAGAAGATCGTTGTTGTTGTTCATTTACGTCGCACTAGAGCCGCACAATGGGCTATTGGTGACGGTCTGGGAAAAATCCCTGAGGAGGATCCGAAGACATGCCATTACAATTTTGGTCCTCTGCATAGAGGATGGTACCCTCGCTTCGGTAGACCGACGACTTGCACTCAAAATCGAACACTTTACGGTAGAACAGTTTAACGAGGATGAATACCACACACCCTATGTCCCTACGCTGACTGATCCAAGTAGTCACCCACCCACACTCTGACCGCAGCCAGTGATGCTTGTTTTCGGTTATCTGCTGGGCACCGTGTCTTAACGATCAGTCCACTGCGGGACTGTATAGTAGAAGAAAAGATAGCACAATACAGAAAAAGGACAGCACGAAAATACATCCAGGGTAACAGCGGGATTCGAACTCGCTACCTCCACACTACACATAGTGTTAAACCCCGGGACAGCTGTGCTTTAGATAGACACCATACTACAAATGTGTATAAGTAAGAAATAAAGAATGATAAACCGGATAATTGTCTAACTTAATAAATCAGTCATGTTATTTAGAATTCAAAGTTATCGAAACCAAGATGTTCTTCATCATAGTTCAAGACCTATTTTATCAGATAATCAAGCAGTAATGTCACGCAACTGAAAAACACAAAGGAATCAATACAAAGATATTTAACGTGACATTAATTAAAACGGAATACAATTTGACAATCTAGCATTTGCTCTACAGTGCACGATCGTAAAGACACTGTTCCCAGTCGAACACCAAAATCAAGCATAACTGGCTGTAATCAGTATGCGAGTGAGTTACCCCTAGTCGAGGATCTAACCCGGACCCTCCCTACCGGAGTCCGATTCTCTAATCACTGGATCATCACGGATCCATTTAAAAAAAATTAAAAAAAGAAGGCAACAACTTCTTAACTGAATCTGCTGTACTGTACCTTGAATGATATATACAAACAGATGGTTCAAACAATCAATTCCCCACAGTACTGGCCAATAATCCCTGATCCGATTGCACTCTCTTCGAATATGTTTTAGATGGTAAGTACTTTATTAGCGTCGCACTAGAGCTGCACAATGGGCAATTCGTGAGTATCTGAGAAACATCCCTGACGATGATCCGAAGATATGCCTTCACAATTTTGATCCTCTGCAGAGGGAATGGCTCCCCTGCTTTGGTAGCGCAACGACCTGCGCGTGAAGTCGAGCACTTTACGATAAAACAGTTTAAGGAGGCACGATACCGCACAAACTCGGTCCCTACTCAGACTGATCAAAGTGGTCACCCACTCGCACACTGACCGCAGCCAGTCATACTTGACTTCGTTGTTCTACTGGGAACCACGTCTTTACGATCAGTCCATTGCGGGAAGAATATGTCTTGGAATCCACTCTAAAGAAATGTTACTGAAGCTTTCAGACCCGTGAATGATCACACGCTTTTGAGCAATTTAGAAGCGTGGAGCGATTGATTGATTGATTGGTTCATTTACGTCGCACTAGAGCTGCACAATGGGCTATTGGCGACGGTTTGGGAAACATCCCTGAGGATGATCCGAAGACATGCTATCGCAATTTTAATCCTCTGCAGAGGGGATGGCTCCCCCGCTTCGGTAGCCCGACGACCTGCACGCGAAGTCGAGCACTTTACGGTAGAACAGTTTAACGAGGACTAATACCGCACACCCTCGGTCCCTACGCAGACTGATCCAAGTGGTCATCCACCCGCACACTGACCGCAGTCGGTGATGCTTGACTTCGGTGATCTGCTGGGAACCGTGTCTTAACGATCAGTCCACTGCGGGACTGTATAGTAGAAGAAAAGATAGCACAATACAGAAAAAGGACAGCACGGAAATACATCCAGGGTAACAGCGGGATTCGAACTCGCTACCTCCACACTACACATAGTGTTAAACCCCGGGACAGCTGTGCTTTAGATAGACACCATACTACAAATGTGTATAAGTAAGAAATAAAGAATGATAAACCGGATAATTGTCTAACTTAATAAATCAGTCATGTTATTTAGAATTCAAAGTTATCGAAACCAAGATGTTCTTCATCATAGTTCAAGACCTATTTTATCAGATAATCAAGCAGTAATGTCACGCAACTGAAAAACACAAAGGAATCAATACAAAGATATTTAACGTGACATTAATTAAAACGGAATACAATTTGACAATCTAGCATTTGCTCTACAGTGCACGATCGTAAAGACACTGTTCCCAGTCGAACACCAAAATCAAGCATAACTGGCTGTAATCAGTATGCGAGTGAGTTACCCCTAGTCGAGGATCTAACCCGGACCCTCCCTACCGGAGTCCGATTCTCTAATCACTGGATCATCACGGATCCATTTAAAAAAAATTAAAAAAAGAAGGCAACAACTTCTTAACTGAATCTGCTGTACTGTACCTTGAATGATCTATACAAACAGATGGTTCAAACAATCAATTCCCCACAGTACTGGCCAATAATCCCTGATCCGATTGCACTCTCTTCGAATATGTTTTAGATGGTAAGTACTTTATTAGCGTCGCACTAGAGCTGCACAATGGGCAATTCGTGAGTATCTGAGAAACATCCCTGACGATGATCCGAAGATATGCCTTCACAATTTTGATCCTCTGCAGAGGGAATGGCTCCCCTGCTTTGGTAGCGCAACGACCTGCGCGTGAAGTCGAGCACTTTACGATAAAACAGTTTAAGGAGGCACGATACCGCACAAACTCGGTCCCTACTCAGACTGATCAAAGTGGTCACCCACTCGCACACTGACCGCAGCCAGTCATACTTGACTTCGGTGCTCTACTGGGAACCACGTCTTTACGATCAGTCCATTGCGGGAAGAATATGTCTTGGAATCCACTCTAAAGAAATGTTACTGAAGCTTTCAGACCCGTGAATGATCACACGCTTTTGAGCAATTTAGAAGCGTGGAGCGATTGATTGTTTGATTGGTTCATTTACGTCGCACTAGAGCTGCACGATGGGCTATTGGCGACGGTTTGGGAAACATCCCTGAGGATGATCCGAAGACATGCTATCGCAATTTTAATCCTCTGCAGAGGGGATGGCTCCCCCGCTTCGGTAGCCCGACGACCTGCACGCGAAGTCGAGCACTTTACGGTAGAACAGTTTAACGAGGACTAATACCGCACACCCTCGGTCCCTACGCAGACTGATCCAAGTGGTCATCCACCCGCACACTGACCGCAGTCAGTGATGCTTGACTTCGGTGATCTGCTGGGAACCGTGTCTTAACGATCAGTCCACTGCGGGACAGAAGCGGGGAGCGAAGATTGGATGACCATTACCACTATCTGTTTTATGGTCTAAATTAGGGTTGTATTGTGTACATATGCATTATTACTGAGAATCAATTTCAAACCTTCAACAAGAATCTATTAGCCACGTTTTGGTGCGACATTAACAAAAAAATCAAACAGATTATACGTGATAAAGGGATTTATGTTCATATATGCATATACAGGCTTCAAATGTCAATTCAATAACCAACATATAAGCCCTTGCTAAATGGGGAAATATGTAGCGCAAATTAGGAGAGCAAAAAGATACATTAAAGGTTACGATAGGTTCCGCTTACGGTTTAACGTTACGGTAAGATTCGAACTTGTTGACTTCTCATTTCAGAGCGTTTGTCATCAGGATTAAACTCTTTGGATGTGGAAGCTCCTTAAATTGCCTGGTTGTAAAGTGATAAAAATTACTTCGCTTAATTACTTTTTACCCTCACTGGACTGATCGTAAAGACACGGTTTCCAATAGAACACCGAAGTCAAGGATCACTGGCTCTGGTCAGTAAGCAGGTGGGTGACCACTTTGATCAGTCTACGTAGGGACCGAGAGTGGGCGGTATCGATTTTCGTCGAACTGTTTTATCGTAAAGTGCTCGACTTGGAGAGCGGATCGTTGGACTACCAAAGCGGAGGAGCCATCCCCTCTGCAGAGGATCAACATTTTGATGGCAAGTCTTCGGTTCATACTCCGGGTTGTTTCCCAGACCGTCACCAATAGCCTATTGTGCTGCTCTAATGCGACGTAAATGAAATACCTACCACCTATTTTTTGTTGTTGTTGTAGTTCATTTACGTCGCACTAGAGCGGCTCAATGACATATTGGCGACGATCTGGGAAACATCCCTGTGGATGCTTCCAAAGACATGCAATCACAATTTTGATCCTCTGCAGAGGGGATGACACCCTCGCTTCGGTAGCCCGATGAACTGCAAGCAAAATCGAGCATTTTACGGTAGAACAGTTTAACGAGGACCAATGTCGCACGCTCTCAATCCCTACGCAGACTGATCCAAGTGGTCACCCACCCGCACACTGACAGCAGCCAGTGATGCTTGACTTCGGTAACATGCTGCGAACCGTGTCTTAACGATCAGTCCACTGCGGGAACCTACCTATTTTTAATAATTAAAGTGTTACATTTTCTGACAGAATGCAGCTCCACCTAATATCAGTTAGAAAGTTACTTCATGTAACTTTTTACTGTTTAAGCGTTAATTTATTATTATCTTTTATGTTTGTTTTTAACTCCTGAGTTTTGCCAGTTGGTACTTTTCCTTTCACGTATGCACGTAGCTGAGAATTTAGTTCTTCCAAAATTATATCGTCAGAAAATGATTAGTTTACATAATACACAGTAAACAGCATGTTGTATTTTGTCGTATTTTGGGGATTGCTTCAAGGTTTGAAATGTTTATAAAAAATAGCTTTAAGTGTCTTTACTTCATTGCTTTCATTTAAGATTAAATTAAATATCGCATCTTATGTGCGTTGTTTTTGAACTATTATTTTAAACTATTATTTATGTAATTAAATAAATACAAATTCATTTATAAAACTTTAATCTTAACTGTTCATTTATCTTGAAGCACTTTTTAATTCTTCTTTTAATCTTATTTTCATAAATACGTTGTTGTAATGTTTCTAAAACCATCCATATAGTGAAAACCTTTACCACCTATGAAAAGAAAAATAAACTCTTGAACACTTTTAAAGCATTATGCCTCACAATTAATGTATCTCGTTTTCTAGATTATATTTCCCACTCATTCTGTGAATCAAATATTAGTAAATTTTTAAAAATAAATTCCCGATTAGAAAAAAAACACTGTAATCATATCTGTTATTTCATTAACTTTACTTTGGTTTAGGATGTTATAAATTTGCATTTGAAGTTATCTGATCATATAGAAGTGTTTTTAATGATCTTTTGAATAATTGTGCCATGCTGTATGTTATGATATTTAAGATAAACTAAATACAATCTATAAACAATGTCAATGTGACTTTTACAGAAATCCTGCATGGTTGTAAGAGGTATTTTCACATTTAAACTAATGATTTCAAATTTTAAGCTGATCTTTTTTTCTAATCAAATATTTTATCTATTGCTACATTATCTTATCAGCTATCTTATCTGCTGCTATTTAGAAATTGTTCGATGTTTATTGCTGTTTTATTACAGTTATTTATTATTGCTTTGCATTATAATTTTAGTAGGAATCTAATTTCAAGAATCGCTGAGAGAAATAAAGCAATATCTTTTTATTTGCAACTTTTGTATTTGATATATTTAAACTAAAGCTATATAATTTTTTCAACAATCAAAATAATATTTAATATTTGTCTACTTGTTTAAAATTGATAACTTTTTCATTGCAGTTTTATATTTTTTGTATGAAAATGGCTTAAAATTTTAATGTTAGTAAGATATAAAAACCGAAAAGTACCTTTCTGCTGAGGAATTTTTACTTCTATAATATTTGATGTGTTCGTAACAATTTCGTGTGTTTATAAGTTTGCAAATTTTCAAGCAAACTGTTCTGAAACAATGTGCAGATATTTAAAATCAAGCACCTTTTATTAATACAAAGAGTATAAATAGACAATAATAAAAAAATAAAACTTTATACTTTTCTTATTAGAAACTAAAAAAAAATTATTAAATAAAAAGATTAATATTATTTCTTAAATTTTATTTTTGTCGGTAATATTTAATACGAGGAATCTACATTTGAAAATTGATGTTATAGTTTCTGTGAAATAAAAATTTAAAAACTAAATCCAAATTAACGGCTAAGGAAATTTTTAGTAATTATTACTCAATATCTATGAAACCAATAACTTCAAATTTTTATATTCTAAGATATAAATTTTGTAGCATAATATATAGTTTAAAAATTCCACTAATTTTCTTTATTGCTTTTGATTTACTGTAGCAGAGTTCTATAAAATTACCACTGTTCGCTTCGGAGATATAATGAGTTAGTCACATATTTTTTATGCCTAACTTAATATTTATTACTATTTATTTTTATAATGTGTTAATGGAGTGGACTTCTTATGTAAATATGACACTCATTTCTGATTTAGACAACCCAGGTCTTTCCCATGCTGCTCTTAGGGCAGTGATAGTCAAGTGGCTAAATTATAGGACTAAGGTCCGTGGGGGAAATGGTTCAATCCTTAAGCACACAGAGTACATACGATATACGTGCTCGAAATATCTGTGGAATCGAAGATCCTGTGATCGATCCCAGAGTAATTTCATGGGTACAGGGATCTGGAGAAAATTTCCTTCCCCTTCAAATCTATGCTTAAATTGGGGAAGCGCCCTCACTAATGAGATCCTCTCTGAGATCAAAATTGTGATGTTATGTCTTCGGGTCATCCTCAGACATGTTTTCCAAACTGTCGCCAATAGCCCATTGTGCAACTTTAGTGCAGCGTAAGTTACTCACTGATGTTGCTCTTAGACCACAGTGCTTATGAAAAATCTCTCTAAAGATTGATAAGTTATGGATCAAAATAACATTTCCTTCAGAACAACCACGAGAGATTTTCGTGCATTTTTTAATGCAACGCAAATGTAGTTTCTTATCAAAAGTTATCTTCAAAAAAGGTTTATTCCAATACGTATCTCTGACCCATCAATTCATCGGCCTCCTTGATTCAGTTTATAATAAATTATAGGAAAGGTTTTGATTTTGTAAGACTTCACATTCGCTAAATGAAAATTGTTCAACGACATGACTGAAATAAATTATGCGTGCTACAATATCATATCAATATATCATATGAAAGTATGCGATATACCCCTTACAACAATATATTGCTTTTACAATTAATGCTATGTGAGATTTAATGTCTTATTCTAATCCTTTTGAAAGGTTATAAAATAGAAGTGCTGTTTAAATGTCGAAATTTTTTTTTTCAAATTTCGTCTATTATTTATTTATAGAAATGAGTTGTCCTAAGTACGAAAAACATGAATTTTTACATATTTGGATATTATTTAAAATTAGCATTAAGAACACACACATATATATGAACGATTGATAATTTAATGAAAATAATCAGAAATTATCAGAAATATTACTTTAAAATGATATTATACTTATATAGTTATCCTTTTAAAATTGTTTGGGTATATGTTTCGAATTGTTAAGTACGCAGATTTACTAAACACTTAAAAATGCATATATCACTATAATAAAATATTTTATTGTGGAATTGCAAATCCGTGATTATACGACAATTTAGAGTTTTCGACGAGAAATACATATATTCAAGATAATATATAGCACCGAAATTCGATTTTTAATATGCTGGTAGAGGAATAAGGTGCTATTCGATAGTTGTCTAGCAATACACAGAATAAACTTATTGTTTGTGAATATGCATTTTAACAAAAAAAAAATTTCTTTAATTTAATAAATTAATCCTAATAAAATTAAACGTTTAATTTTCAGTTTTAAGTTTCTCAGTTATTTATTACTAAAAAGAGTTTAAAAATTACTAATTAGAATTTAAACCTCGTGGAAAGCAGCAGTTAAACATAGATTCCTCATCCCCGTTGTCTGTCACATTTGCATTTCATTTCCCTTTTGATTTTTACAACATACTTAATTTTGCTTATCATATGATTACATAAAATTGAGAACGCTCCCTTTGTTTCACATTAGCCGCTTCTGCTTTTTACGCCATAAAACTCTACTTTCAACCCATCAACTATTTTTCCAAAAGATAAAAAAAAAACAGTTATATCTTAAAAGCTGATAAATCTAAGATGTATTTATACATTTCTTTCATAACAATGATTCTTAACCTCATCTTAACGCTAAATTTCTTACATTATAAAATGTTATATAGCAATTTTTTCGTATTTTAGCATTTTCAACTGTTGAAGGAGCAACAACTAATCCTTGTGAGGGTAAAGAAGGTTGCATCATCCCAAATCCAGAGGTTGATGATTGTACCTCATACATTCGATGTGCCAAAGATACCTCCTATGAAGTGTTAACCTGCTCAACTGGACTTCTCTTTAATGCCTTAAAGAGAACATGTGACTACAACACAAGTGTTAACTGCCCCGCTGACGGTTTGAATGATTTAATAACTATTTATTAACTGAAATCCTTTACTCGAAATATTGTTTTGTACATTCTAAAGTGAAATGAACTCTTAATTTCAATGTGTGGTTTCATAGCGAAATGTAAATAATATTCTGCAAGTGGTGGAATAGGAACAGAGTAATATATCACATTTCAAAATTATTTTGATGAGAGTTTTTGATGAAGAACATGTTATCTAAGGAAATAAGATGGGTTTATGTGTTGTAATTCTAGCTAACGGAATTCCTAAGACCTGCAAAGTATCGATCTGGAAATGATACTACTGAAAAGTTTGTTCCGTTTGAGATATGTCATTTCATTTCGGATACATTCTTTAAATAGTTCATTTATCTTGGCTAGCAGATTAAAGGCTAGACCATGCCACAAGTTCTTTCGTTAGCATTACATACAATCGCGTTAGGGGAAGTTTATGGTTGGTGAGGGGAAAACTTATCACCAATGATGGTTACTCATGACAATAATTACTTCCCGTATAGATGAACTTATAGAGAATATATAGTATTCTTACGATGGATAGACCATATAGACTGATTTTAAATATGGCCTAAAATAAATAGTCTTCTGCCCATGTTAGAACTATTCCTCTTTTTATATGACATATTTCAGTTGAATATAATTCAAAATCAGCAGCAAAATTATTCTGCAAACAGTGAGTATGTGACGGAAATAATAAAAGAATAAATATACTAGTTCGGTCAATGTACACAAAATCAAGAGCACATTTAGTAGACCAAAGTTTAGAGGATACTTTGATTATAGCAACTGAAAGTATTTGCCGCGATATTGAAATTTTTTAATTTATAATTTTCTATTGATAGAAATTTATACTATCGAAATAATTAATTTTCTATACATAGAAAATTATATCCTTGTTTATCTTCTATACTTTATGAAACTTGTTTGTTTAAAACTGCGATTGAATTTAAAAAAATTACAGCTGAACACATTTATTTTACATTTAAAAACTACTCCAACATTAAAGTTTTTTTTTAATTTTAATTCGATGACTATTAATTTTTCGGTGACAATGAAGAAGAAATATTTGATTTCAATCTGTAAAACTAATCATTATCGCATAAAAAGAAATTCGATGATGGAATGTTTAAATTTACACCAAAATTGATGCAAGCGTGTCTTTCAACAAAACTTATGGAAATTCTAAGACGTAACACAAAAGTCGAGACTTCGCTGAATAAAATTATTATCGACTAAATAAATATCAATTCTATGCAAAGAATAGCAAGCACATCTTGCGAAAACTTGTTCTGGTGTTAGGAGATAATTTCTAACTTTGGTATAATACATCAAAAGAAATAATACTTTATCGACTTCAATATGAAATGTATAAGAATCAATGCAATGAATTGCCATCGTTCAATAGCTTTTAAACTATCTGTTTTAACATTAATAAAGAAAGGTGATATGCGTATTGAATAGATCAATTTTAATATTCAGACTCAGGAAGTTCTGAAAATGTGTTGAAACTTAATTTCTTTAACATGGAGATATTAAAATGCATTTTGCAGAGGATGCTTAGGGAAACTACCAAATCTTTTTTCCAAAAATTAACTGAATGAACAAATATCACTAGTTTTATACAAAATGAATTGATTTCTTAACGAAAATAGACCGACATCCTTTTAACTTTGAACAATTATTTTGAATAAGAATTTAATAATTAGAAAAATAGTGACCATGTTTTTTTTAATGCTGTTTTTTTTCAATCATGCGAAATTAAGCAATAGTTGACCTCACAAAAATTACCATGTTATTTTCACAAATTTCAAAAATGAGTTTCAAACATAGTACTCAATCGAAATTTTATTGTTAACTAAGATGAAAATTTTACCTAATATGGTCTTAAAAGTTCATTCAGGTCTAAGTAACAAACACATTTTCCTGGTTCACTAAAAAGTAGAGAATCAAATAAAGTGACATTTTATCTAAAATCCATTTAATTATTAACAAAAGGGAATGGTACGAAACATAAGTAAATGGGTATTTCAGCAAGAAATATAAACATGTATAGTAAAATAGCTCATGTAAAGGTTCGTTCCACCATAAAAACAGTTCTCAACAATGGGACGGATGGTGCCAAATTACTCTGTCAAGAAAATTTCATATTCTATGGAATTAATGTCGGGATATCTCACTGATCACTGCCTCCTCTGAATATCTATGATTTCAAGGTAATCCTCAACCAACTCATTAAAGTGTAGATGCGCGTTGTCATCGCATAAAAATGAATTAGAAATCACCTATGCATCTGAAATATTGTACACAGGGATTTAAGACGAAGTTCACAAAATAAAAAATACATTTCATAAATGATTCAAACAATTTCAAACTAAATTAAAGGTTTGACATTGTTTTATGCACTAAGAAATTATCAATATCGCGTAAAATACTTTCAGTTACGATATTCAAAGTATCCTCCAAATTTTGGTTTGCGAAACGTGCAATTTTGCGTTTATTGATCGAACTGGTATGTTTATTGTTTTATTATTTCAGTTTTGATGAAACGATAAGCTGAATAATTCATCGATAAATATCCCCACGAATTTTGCGCTATTACTTATCATGGAACCCAATCAAAAAATGCAATCCGAGTATGGAAAAAAAAAGGAATCCAATTATGGTAAAATTATGGAATCCAATTATCTATCATAAGATGCAATTTATATTCTACAGAATTTACTTCCTATGTAGTACTTGCTTAGTAAAATTTTGAAGTCCTGTTCAAAAAAAAACTTAGTTTACTTTGTGTTAATCTAGAATCGCAATGTATAAAATATGTAATAAAATGAACAACACCATGAATAAAATTAACAATATTGAAAAAATAAAAAACCAATGCAATGCACTCCTATAGTGATCAATTTATGAATGTGCTTCCCTGTACCTACTAATTATATTTACTTTACAATTTTGGAAATCTATACAAAGAGTTCCCAACCCTATGCCCACGTGCACCATGGAGCCCGTAAATTAGTTTTCTAGAAAATTCTAAATAAAATTATGAAATCAAATTATAAATTTACCTCGAAAAAATAAATATTGCTCTAGTGAGTGTTCTAGAAGGTACTCTTAAATACAGTAATGCTAAAGGACAGCGATCTCACTAGATATACCTTGATTTTACACTAAACGATAAAAAAGTAAAATCCGTACCACTTTAAGTTCTCGTCTACGAAGGAAAAAATTACATTACCTTGGAATGGAAGAAAAATGATCAAATCCTCTGAAAATCTCTAAAGCACCAAGTGCATCAGCATATATTTATTAAATGTGCATTCCTTAGTATACGATTGCAACATGTCACCGTTTTTATTAAAGGAAAATATTGGCATTAATTAAAAATTCAATTTATTTGTTTAAGCTTGCCTTTTTATTGCGACATCCTGTAATAATAGCACTGCGAAACAATTTGTTTTAATATTTATACAAATATTTGATTTTGCTTAAATTCGAATATGAGGATTTCAAATCTGAAATTAGTTTTAATCCCAAAGTTGCACATTTTTAGTCTATTTTTCGAATGAATGTACAAGTTAAAAGATTTTGTATATAACAGGAGGTGCATAAATGTTACAACTAACTTCTAGGAGAGTCAGGGAATATCATCAGGGGATAGCAAAATTGCCTAAAGTGTCGTAGTGGGTGGCTAAGGGCTCTTTTCCTTTACGACCTGTTCAATAGAACACAAAGAAACAGTTCATAATAGGGAAACTTCCCTTTTTAGCGAATGACACTTCCGGACAGGGATTTTTACTGTTTTAATTCAGATAATGTGCCCTAGCTCTTCTGGAAGTTTAACGCGACATTTGAGACCCCCTGTTATGTATAACGTTTTTAAACTTGTAGGGTAAACTAACCAGTAAAGGAACACTCAGTAAAGGAACACTTAATTTTGGTAATTTTTTAATGTTCTTTATGAATTTATAAGTCATACAAATATTCAAAAACAAGCCTATTCTTGAAATTATAACATATAAATACTTGGAAAATGTTAAATTATTTTTGTAATCATGAATTGAAAATTAAAGTGTTAACATATTAACACATACTGTTCATTAAATTGTAATCACATCTATGCCCAGTAAAGGAACATGCCTGTTCCCTCACTGGTTAGAAGCTGTTTTTCGTATTTTTAACATACTTTTGATGCGGAACATCACTAAAGGTACAAGAAAATTAAAATTTATATTTTATTTTCATTAACTTAGAAAGAAAAAGCCAGTAAATGAACACTTGTTCCTTCACTGGTTTTTCATCGTTTGGTGATCCAGTGAATAAACAACCCCTTACCTCAGTACTTTATTATGCTATGATGCTTAAAAAAATAAAACGTAACTTCAATAACTATGTTTTGAATTCTCTTTTTCACAGTGAGAAAAATAAAACTATTACTTGCAATTAATTCCACTTCAAACATATAAATACAAACACTCACCTTATAATTTTTTCAAAGAAACAAGTTGTTGCAGAAATAATAACAAATTCAAAATTTTTCCCAGAGAAGTCTATTTGACCAGGTAATCCAAAACCTTGCTAGATGACTTCCTATTGTTTGGCAGTAAGCTATTGTAACCAATCAATCTAAAGAAAAACTTTCAAATTCTTATTTTTAATCAATATATATGAAATGTTCCTTCACTGGGTAGTGTTCCTTCACTGGTTGGTTTACCCTATATTTCGACAAAAAATAAACTAAAAAACGTCATTTGAAAAAAAGGAGCTTGGAGAAAGAAACAGGTTGCAGATTTCATATCTGCGAAACAAAAGGATCTAAGATCTGTTACGAAAAAAATCTCATACAACAGAAAACAAAAAAATTGTTCCTCAGTGTCATTCGCTGATAGGGGAGTGAATATTTTCACATGAAAAGCTTTTAGAATGATTTTTTTTTTCCAGATGTACCACCGGAAGAAACTGAAAATCGAATCAGCATCCCATCCAGCGATGTTCAATGTGAAACGGACACGTGCACCTGCGTATATCCCAGTGAACACAGTTGTTCAGAATATTACCGCTGTGAAAATGGAATTGCATATAAGGAAGAGTGCCCTAAAGGTCTCTATATGAACAAGCAGAAACTGACCTGCGATTATGAAGAAAATGTCGATTGTTGTAAGTATTTTTAGTATACTGTAAGAGCATCATTTTTATTTGCTCTAAGTGTATTAAGAGCTGAGAATAAAAAATTAGAATAACAAACTAGAATAATAAATAATAGCTTTGCGAAAGAATTATCTTAATTTTTGTTAATTTTTTAAGAAAGCTACACACGTTTTTTGACAAAAAAATTAAATTAAAAAAATATTTGAAAAAAATTTGTACTTTTACTTCAAATTTATTTTTTAATGGCGGGCACTTGGGGGTTGTCCCATTCGCCACAGAAATGCCAGAACTGCTACTCTCTTCTCGTCACCCAGTGGGCACCTGTGGCGAAGCCACGGTGGTGGAGCAGCGTCGCCCACGTCACACATCCACAAACCCGTTTATAGGGCGGGTCACATTCACACACAAAGGAGAAAGGACATAGAACACAGAGAGAAAGAAACATCCATGCCCTGAGCAGGATTCGAATCCACGACCAGTGGCTCCGCAGTCAGGCACTCTAACCACTCGGCCACCAGGTTGGCCCTTTTACTTCAAATTAAAAAACTAAATTTTGCTTGAAGATGTATAGTACATTGACGCTGTGAGCTCAATTTGGGCTTAGTTTGATTTGATAGTGGTTACATAGTGATAGTGATTGATATTGATTGATTGATTTGATAGTGATAGTGATTTGATAGTAGATACATAGTTTTTTTGAAAACTTGTTAATTTTATTTTTATTGATGTGAAGGAACTTCGTACAATAAAAAATACTGCGTAAGAATTCTGTGATTAAAATAATGATGTGCGGAACGTAAGTTTAAGAGTAAAATATCGTCTAATTTTGTAAAGTTTTATTGCTTTTAACCTTTTATTTACCAAACTATTAAAAACTGATCCATCTTTGAAGCTTTTTGTCCCATTAAGTAATGTTTATTTTACACTTTAACAAATATTTTTTTCAGTATTTTCCATTTTTTTATAAAATTAATTTAGGACCTACACCATATTATGAAATTTTAGTTAAAGCTAAACATTGAATACTTTGTTTTATAACCAGTTGAAAATGTTAATGAATCTGCAAAAAATTATGAGAGACTTACTTGGAAAGTAGATCAAAATGGACAGCTGAGAATTGAAGAATAAAATTGAGGAATCATAAATTGGTGTCTTTGAATAAAATATCAACCTTTTTTTAACCATGAATTGAAAGACACAAATAATTTTTGAACTTAGAAAATCACATATTATATTTTTAATTAACTTAAAAATTATTAATCATTCCCTGAATTGGCGTTACAAGACATTATCAGAACTGTTGACTAAGCTTAGCATACAACTTCAACTGTTATTTACCGTTATTTACTTAACGGTAAATATTTAAAAAAAATTATCGATTTACAACTACTTTTACTTAACTTTACTATTTATTTACTTTATTTATATTAAAATTTACTTAGTGGTAGGAAACATTGCTTTTGTGACAATTCACGTTAATATTTTGAGATTCTAAGATTAGAGAATTAGTTCAGCCCAGGTCGTACTTTTGTTATGAAAGTTATTTTTGATATAACTAGTGATAAAATGCTTATAACACGCGTATTTTTTATATTTTGTGGCCCATTTTTTGTTCATGTGGAATTTATAATTAAGTTTACTCTTGAATTATGATATATTTGATTAAATAAACTAAGTCTTCGTTTACGGGCATAGAGAAAAATGCATCATACTGCGTTTTTCATACGAACGGAATCTAACGCAAGTTTGCGAAATCTCTCTTCCTTTTGACATTTTGCTTTAAAACATTTTAATTTATTTTTAAGTACCTTTCAAATGCACTTTTCTTTAAAAAATTGAATACATTAATCGATTGATTTTATACTTCACACATGCTACATATTTTTAACACGTTTTACAGAAAATGTGTTTGATATTAAAATTTTATAGCGTGGACGTTTAATCCAATCGTTTTAAAAATTCGAAATTGAGATAATTTTAAAATTTTTCCAATAGTTGCTAGAATGCGAAAACTATAAATTCCTAGATCTGAACTCACAAGGGGAGAACACGTTTTGGAACGCTAATTTTTGGACTGAACTTGGCATATTAGTATACCGTAGGGCTTTCACCTCTTATAATAATAAAGCGCACTAGACAGTAAATTTCTAAGGAAACACATTTGAAAATGTAAACACATTTAACATACCAGTAAATTTCACACTTCGTTAACGGTCCTGTTGCCTAGTAGTAGGAAACCTGTCTAGTAACAAGAGGAATAGTGATGATTTGCGAGGTGGATGTCTCTTATATTTTGTTTTCTTTTACTTTTTATTTAGACTTTACTGTTTAGAAATATAAAGTTAAATTTAAATCATTTAATCTAATTCATAAATTTTTTTTAATTATAAGGTATTCTTTGATATTTAAACAGCAATAATATAATCTTTCAATAAAACAATTATGGGTAAAATATTAATATTCATTAGTAATGGCTGAGAAGGTAGTTTTTATTTATTAGTTTTAATATATATATTTTATGAATAATAATGTGGTGCTGTGGGTAAAATTTATGAAAATTCATAATTATTGACCATTACTTAGCATATTACATTGTTAATAAAAGTTGATTAAACAACGTTTAGTAGTTAACCTGTGGTAAAACATACTTTATTAACATTCAAAAAGATTTCTCAATCCTCTGTAAGTTGAAAAACGTACCAATCAAACCTTTTTATATTTTAACAAAAATTTACATTGAAAATTGACGATGAACTGCTTTTTAGACTTTAACACACATTCTTCATGAGAATTTCGATTCAAATTTGCAGACTTCTGTAAACACTTTGCTAGACTCATTAGTTGTTTATAAATATAAAACATCTCAAAATTGTCCAAGACCAACAAATTTTGGAGGAATCAAAATCTAACTTTTAATTGCTATAATTACTGCGTATAAATTTAATATTTTTACCATTATCATTTCTTAATAAAATGTATTATCACTGAAATTTAAAAGTTAAATTTAACAAGTAAAAAAATAAAATACATAACTTTATTTTCGAACTAATACTATTTGTACAAATAAACAAAAGAAAAGAAAGCTATCCACTGTGAGAATCGAACGCAAGCCATCTCGTTTTTGTAGGAAAGTATACTACCACTGGGTCTCAGCGCAGTTAACAAAGCAAAGATTTAACTAATATACAAGGTTTGTTAAATTCCTAAAATGCGTTTGTGTTCGAATTGACTGACTAAAGCGCTTTATTTTAAAGAATAGACACCTTCATGAATATGCTACTAATATGCCAAATTTCACCAAAATTGAATTTTCTAAGTTGTGCTCTCCTCATGCGAGGTTCAGTCATAAAAATATTGAAAAAGTACCTACTATGTATTTTATTTTTCTAGCTCTTCTCACTCCAAATACAAGTGAAGTAACAGAAAGTATGAATGAATTTACTACAGAAACTTTGAATGAACCATCCGAAAAAGAAACGCAGTATGATAATTTATCAAGTACTTACGATAGTTCTAAAACTGATGATACATACATAACTGCATCAGAATACACAAATACAACTACAGATGATGAGAGCTTTGAGTTAAATGAAAGCACTTCAGATTCTTTCATCTCTTTCTCAAAGGAAGAGAACGAACCGTCTGAAGAAAATGATTCTGAACCGGAAACTACGACAGAAGAATCCAAATATGAGCCAAATACTATATCAGTATTCACAACAATTTCTACTGATTTTCCATCAACAATCGATACTGTTAGCAGTGAGGAAAAGAATCCATATAATTACTCAAGTAGCCCATTATCTTTGAATAATGACACCTCATCTGCCGTATACGACGAGATAAATACTGAAAATATAAAAAATACAGAAACAGAATTTAATGATCTTGCAGATACTAAATCAACAACTTTTAGTGAAGCAAAGTCAACACCATCCGCTAACAGTTCTTCAAACACAAAATTGCCTTCTATGACTGAAACTAATCCAGATTTATCGACGGACACAATGCCTTTGAAGACAACTGATACACCTTTAACAACTTACACAGTAACAGAGATTGAAACAACAGTTAAGAGCATATCGAATTCTCCTTCAAGCCTTATTACAAAAATATCCACTACTTCTAATACTGAAATGAAAGTTTCTTCAAGTAGTACAACTGCATCTTTCGCAACAAAGAATTCATCAAACTCTGATCTAAACCTTACCACAGGCTCAAGCGTTGAAATTAGCTCAACTGAAAATAGTACATTGAATGAACCAAAACTCTCCAGCAGTTCTTCAACATCACCGAGGACTGAGACGTCATCTAATACGGATTATTCTGAGTCATTTCAAACGGAAGGTGCAACGTCGATTGAAAACTCAACAAAGTTAGACCATGTTTCGAAATCAGAGGTAGTAACATCTTCGACTGTAACATTAGGTTTAACAACGGCTGTAAACTTAAACACAGCGGAATCAGCAACTACCGAAAACTCAACGAAAATTGTATTTGAAAATTCAACAAATATTTTAATTGAAAATGAAACAGAGATTGAATCGAAAACGTCCACAAAAAGTGAAATCGAAATTCAGATAGGAGTCAAAACGACAATTCCGACCGAAGCCGTGAGAACAACTGATACAGAAATTAGAACAGGGCCCACCGCAACCGAAATGACAACCCAAGCTGATAAAGAAATACTACAAACTGACGCTGAAAAAACTGCACAAACTGAAACCATAACAACAACGCGGACTGAAACCGAATCGACAACTCAGACTGAAACCGAATCGACAACTCAGACTGAAACCGAATCGACAACTCAGACTGAAACCGAATCTACAACGCAGACTGAAACCGAATCGACAACTCAGACTGAAACCGAATCGACAACTCAGACTGAAACCGAATCGACAACTCAGACTGAAACCGAATCGACAACTCAGACTGAAACCGAATCGACAACGCAGACTGAAACCGAATCGACAACGCAGACTGAAACCGAATCGACAACGCAGACTGAAACCGAATCGACAACGCAGACTGAAACCGAATCGACAACGCAGACTGAAACCGAATCGACAACGCAGACTGAAACCGAATCGACAACGCAGACTGAAACCGAATCGACAACGCAGACTGAAACCGAATCGACAACGCAGACTGAAACCGAATCGACAACGCAGACTGAAACCGAATCGACAACGCAGACTGAAACCGAATCGACAACGCAGACTGAAACCGAATCGACAACGCAGACTGAAACCGAATCGACAACGCAGACTGAAACCGAATCGACAACGCAGACTGAAACCGAATCGACAACGCAGACTGACACCGAATCGACAACGCAGACTGACACCGAATCGACAACGCAGACTGAAACCGAATCGACAACGCAGACTGAAACCGAATCGACAACGCAGACTGACACCGAATCGACAACGCAGACTGAAACCGAATCGACAACGCAGACTGAAACCGAATCGACAACGCAGACTGAAACCGAATCGACAACGCAGACTGAAACCGAATCGACAACGCAGACTGAAACCGAATCGACAACGCAGACTGAAACCGAATCGACAACGCAGACTGAAACCGAATCGACAACGCAGACTGAAACCGAATCGACAACGCAGACTGAAACCGAATCGACAACGCAGACTGAAACCGAATCGACAACGCAGACTGAAACCGAATCGACAACGCAGACTGAAACCGAATCGACAACGCAGACTGAAACCGAATCGACAACGCAGACTGAAACCGAATCGACAACGCAGACTGAAACCGAATCGACAACGCAGGCTGAAACCGAATCGACAACGCAGGCTGAAACCGAATCGACAACGCAGGCTGAAACCGAATCGACAACGCAGGCTGAAACCGAATCGACAACGCAGGCTGAAACCGAATCGACAACGCAGGCTGAAACCGAATCGACAACGCAGGCAGGAAAGGAAACGACCACAGAAGGTAAAATGGAAACGATAACACAAACTCAAACTGAAATGATTACGCAGGCTCAAACTAAAACAACTGAGAATTCAACAGGTGATATTATGGATAAATCAACTGTGACAGTAACCGAAAGTAGACCTGAAACTATGGATGAAAACTCAACCAGTGCAGTAACCGATAGTTCAACTGGTATAATAACAGAGAATACAAAAGTTGCAGTATTGGAAAACTCAATAAGTATTGCAACCAAAAGCTCAACAGGTATAGTAAACGTGAGTTCTATAAACACAGTAGCTGAATATTCAACAGGGTCTATGGCTGAAAGTTCAAGGCCTGAAACGGAAGGTATAACAGAAACAATAACTGGAAGTACATCAGAGACAATTATTGGGAACTTAACCGATAATTTAGCAGGAACTGTAACAGAGTGGTCAACAAGAACTACAAAAGAAAGAACAACAAGCTCTGTAACACCAACTACATCTAAGCCCATAAGGACAGAAAAACCATCCTCCAATTCTGTATTACCTACAAAAGCTGAATCCGCAACATCTACAGAAGTTACGTTAGCAATATCAGAAAGCTCCACAAATGAAACATTGATTTCAAAATTGATTACTGATGGCACACCAGAAACTTTAACAGATATGACCTCGGAAGATATATCATTAACATCTACAGAATCAATAACTAAAGAAACATCAGTATCAACTACGGAATCGATTACTGAAGAAATATTAATATCATCTACGGAACTGACCACTAAAGAAACATTAGTATCATCCGCGGAACTGACCACTGAAGAAACATTAATAACATCTACTCACAATGAATTTGAGACGTCAACAAATACGAGACCCGGAGTATCAACAATAACTGAACCTAAAAAGACAACAGAATTTGAACCCAGAACTTCAACAGGAACAGAACCCGAAGCCTTAACCGAGCATTTAACCAAAATATCGACAGTGCAAATTGAAACTAAACTGACAGCACAAACTGAAACAGAAATGACAGAGCAAACTGAAACGGAAACTAGACCGCAGACTAAGACGGAAACGACCGAGCAGACTGAGACGGAAACGACAGCGCAGACTGAGACGGAAACGACAGCGCAGACTGAGACGGAAACGACAGCGCAGACTGAGACGGAAACGACAGCGCAGACTGAGACGGAAACGACAGCGCAGACTGAGACGGAAACGACAGCGCAGACTGAGACGGAAACGACAGCGCAGACTGAGACGGAAACGACAGCGCAGACTGAGACGGAAACGACAGCGCAGACTGAGACGGAAACGACAGCGCAGAATGAGACGGAAACGACAGCGCAGAATGAGACGGAAACGACAGCGCAGACTGAGACGGAAACGACAGAGCAGACTGAGACGGAAACGACAGAGCAGACTGAGACGGAAACGACAGAGCAGACTGAAACGGAAACGACAGAGCAGACTGAAACGGAAACGACAGAGCAGACTGAAACGGAAACGACAGAGCAGACTGAAACGGAAACGACAGAGCAGACTGAAACGGAAACGACAGAGCAGACTGAAACGGAAACGACAGAGCAGACTGAAACGGAAACGACAGAGCAGACTGAAACGGAAACGACAAAGCAGACTGAAAACAAAACAACATTGAAGATAGCTAATACGACAACTGGAATAGAAAGAGAAACATCAACAGAAATTGAAACATCTACGGGAACTGAAAGAAAAATGTCAACGGGGATTGATTCAAGGTTCGAAACAGAAACTGAACTGGAAACGACAGAATTTAAAGAAGTACGAACGGAACCAACCACATCTTCTCAAACCAAACATGCAATATTAGAAACTTCGGAGTCATTCATCTCTTTTAAAACAGAAACAACCCAGTTTACAGAAAGAGAGGGGTCTACCATGTTTCCAAAAACAGAGCATGAAACACATTTTTCTGATTCTCAAGAAATCACATTTGAAAAGAATACAGAAGCCACGTCTGTAAAGTCAAAAGAAATAACATCTTCTGAAATTACACCTCTAACGTCAGCTGGAACTATGCTTACAACGTCAGAAGATAATTCGCTCTTCAATTCTGAGTCAACTACACAAGTTGGATCATCAACGTCCTCAGAAGCTCAGTTGGGAACAACAGAGAAAATCACGAATATTACGTTTGTTTCAAAATTCACCACTGAAGTTACACCAGTAGCATCTACAGAATTGGCCACTGAAAATACATCTGTAATATCTACAGAATCGGTCACTGAAGACACTCCTGAAACACCTGAAGAATTGGCCACTGAAGATACGACAATATCATCTACAGGATCGACAACTGAATACACATCACTATCATCTAAAGAACAAATTTTTCAAGATATATCAGTAACATCTACGAAATATACACCAAAAATACAATTAGAAACAACTACAGAAACTGTGACAGCCACATCTTCAGAAATCGTATCTAACAGCAATGAACCCTCGACTTCCACAAATATAGAACTGTTGATATTTGAAACCACTCAGAGTAATGCATCTAAGTTTGTGAACGACGAAATCACGCCAAACTCAAAATTGTATCTTACTTCAACTCAGGAAACTGAATTTATACAGAGTACAGAAACAGAGTCTGTCTTTCCAACTGAAACCAAGCTTGTATTAACAACACCTGAAGTCAGAAAATCCACAAAGATTGATTTAGTAATGTCTACTTATAATGAACTTACCCTGCCTACACAGTCTGAACTAGAAACGTCAAAAGATGCAGAGCACGAAGCATCAACAGAATCAGTTTCCGAAATCTCAAGCGAGTCTTCACCCGAAAGCTCGACTGCGCAGACTGAAACCGAAACAAAAATACAGACAGTTATCGAAACGACTACGTCAACAAAAACAGTAAACGAAGCGTTTACGACTTCTGAAACTTCAATAGGAACTGAAAACGAAATGTCAACGGCGATAGATTCTGGGTTTCAAACTGAAAGTGACCCCAAAAATAGATCAGAACAAGAAACGATAAATTTTAAAGATGAACAAACAGAACTAGCCACTTCTTCTCAAACCAAACAAACTTCTGAGGCAGTTCCGTTTTCAGAAGCAGAAACGGAGACAGAGACTTCAGCATCAACAGAAACAACAATTATAATGTCTACAGAAGCCACATCTGCATCGTCAAGAAAAATTAAATTTTTAGAAACTACTACAGAACTGCTAACTGTAATTACGTCGTTGACGTCTGCAGAACTCCAGTCTTCGGCAGAGCCCGAAGTGCTGTCTTCGACAGAGCCCGAAGTGCAGTCTTCGACAGAGCCCGAAGTGCAGTCTTCGACAGAGCCCGAAGTGCAGTCTTCGACAGAGCCCGAAGTGCAGTCTTCGACAGAGCCCGAAGTGCAGTCTTCGACAGAGCCCGAAGTGCTGTCTTCGACAGAGCCCGAAGTGCAGTCTTCGACAGAGCCCGAAGTGCAGTCTTCGACAGAGCCCGGAGTGCAGTCTTCGACAGAGCCCGAAGTGCAGTCTTCGACAGAGCCCGAAGTGCAGTCTTCGACAGAGCCCGAAGTGCAGTCTTCGACAGAGCCCGAAGTGCAGTCTTCGACAGAGCCCGAAGTGCAGTCTTCGACAGAGCCCGAAGTGCAGTCTTCGACAGAGCCCGAAGTGCAGTCTTCGACAGAGCCCGAAGTGCAGTCTTCGACAGAGCCCGAAGTGCAGTCTTCGACAGAGCCCGAAGTGCAGTCTTCGACAGAGCCCGAGGTGCAGTCTTCGACAGAGCCCGAGGTGCAGTCTTCGACAGAGCCCGAGGTGCAGTCTTCGACAGAGCCCGAGGTGCAGTCTTCGACAGAGCCCGAGGTGCAGTCTTCGACAGAGCCCGAGGTGCAGTCTTCGACAGAGCCCGAGGTGCAGTCTTCGACAGAGCCCGAGGTGCAGTCTTCGACAGAGCCCGAGGTGCAGTCTTCGACAGAGCCCGAGGTGCAGTCTTCGACAGAGCCTGAATCTCAGTGGTCCACGAGGGCTTCAACTGTGGTTAGTACTGAGGTGTTAACAAGGAGTAACCTTAAAATTTCAACAGATTCAGAATTTGAAATTTATTCTCAGACGGAGACTTCCATATCTCCCCAAATGGAAACAGATACGTCCATTGTAATGGAACCAATTTCTTCCCACATAACTGAAACCCAACTTACAACTAATTCATCTATACTTCTTACATCCAGCATTGATATCTCGTCTACTGACAGTGTTTCTCGAGATCCTAAAAGTCTGACAGGAGATCCCACCATTAATTTTACTATTAAGTATTTGATTACTACTGATTTTGATACATCAACTCAGACATTCCCTTCTGTAGATCATTCAGAACCTGATACATATACGACTGATGATATATTAAAGGCAACGTCACAAGCTTCTGATGAAACTAGTTCAGACATATCCAACAAAGACACTATGGATTACAGTACAGTAAAGTTTCAAACAGATAGCTATGGAACTTTTTACAGCATAGAATCTGAAGCAACAGAAAGCACAACAGTCACTACTAAACATATTAATTCAGAGTGTCCAGATTGTGATGACTGTAATGTACCAGATGTTTCAGACTGCTCTAAGTATTTTAATTGCCAAAATGGGTCTAAAGTATCCAGACAGTGCCAACTGAGATACCTCTTTAGCAGTATATCCAAAGAATGCGAAACGTTTGATAAAGTTTCCTGTAACACTAGTTCAAGTCAATGTATTGATAGAGAAGGATTTTATCCTGATCCCGAAGATTGCTCTTCTTTCCTGCATTGTTATCATGGCGTTGCTTACAAGATTACTTGTCCGGAAGGACTCTTTTATAATCCAACGAAACGAACATGTGATTTAAAATCGGAATGTGGTAAGTTTCATTTTCATGCTTTAGTAATAATTTGCTTGTTCCAATACTACAAATTTACTGTTTTAAATGTTTTAGCAAAAACATTTCTAGAAATTTTAAGTCTTAGAAACATTTAAGCTTAAAAACTTCATTTTTATACAAGTAACTTCGACTAAAAATTACTTATCCCTTACAAAAATAAATTAAAATTTCGATGATCTTAATAACAATGAGAGTGTTTTTATATACGGATGAAGTTTGAAAAATAGTTTTGTTTAACTAAATGTTACTAGACTACCGTTTTAAATATTATGGATTCTAAAACACTTGGCAGCTGTGGTTTCAATAACGAAAAATTATTTAAACTGGCTAACATGTTTATCAAAATTATTATTGATGGTTTTGCAATAATCCGCTTTAAACAGTATCGAAACATAAAATTTTTAACAACAAACATTTAGTTTAATCGTTAGGTAAATGGCGATCTCTGGTTCATAATTGATCCCTTATTTTTATTTCAATATTAAGGGCGCTGATGTTTTTCTACTATAAGATAAAAATTTTGTAATATATCAATATTTTATGCAAAACAATTGATCTGAGATATGATTTGAGTGATGATATGATCAAATTTCTGATAACGTTTCTGTCTTTTTTCTCGCTTACATATTGATTTGCAACCCACAGTGTCTCCATTTTCAACAAAGATTCTAAAAATGTATATTAAGGCCTTGCTTTACAATAAACATTTGCAAAATAACTAATGTTATGAGAGAATTGTTTTAAGATTAAACTCAGTTTCTAAAAAACTTTTCAGGAAAGCAATCAACATTGATCATTGATGTTGAATGTGTAAATTTTGTCTCACCTAATCTTCATGATTTTTCCAAATACTATCTCTGTCTCAACAAAAATAGTGTTTGAAACGATTTAAAAGTAATATATAAGATTGAGAGTATTTATTAAAGATAAAATTTTGTGCATCTTGAAATTTTCAGGAACGCAACCAGCACTGCCAACATCAAGAAATTATGATGTTGAATGCGAGTGTGAAAATTGTGCCCTACCTGACTCGGATGACTGTTCCAAATACTATCTCTGTCTGAATAACAGTGCATATGAATTGAAATGTGAGGATGGTCTACAATTTAATCCTGAAACATCATATTGTGACTATCCTGGTAAATTTTCGTGCGCCAAGTATTCACCGGAATGCTTGGAGAAAAATGGATTCTTCCCAGTTGTTGGAAATTGTTCGAAATATTATCATTGCGTTGGAGGAGTTGCATATCAAACGAGCTGCGATGTAAATCAACATTTCAGCATATCCACTGACAGTTGTGAAGATCCGTGTGATGCAGAATGTGATAAATCATTGGGTATGTATTTATATCAATTTCATTGAACTATAATCAATTCCATTTTAATATTTTTATTTCAAAAAGCTAAATTATCTCCCTGCAATGTCTCTGTCTCTGCAATTTAAGCTTTTAAAATCTTTTCTAATATTTTTAAGGAAATTTTTTTCGACTTCACGGTCTTAATGGGTTGAATTAAAGTTCTGGGACAAAGTGTACACTGTATTGTATGGCTTTTTATAGGATAAAGTACGGTCGTATTCAGTTGTTTTGACATTTTCAGCAAAATCAAGACTTATGTTTTACTTTCTAAAGAGTGAAATTGTTCCTGTCTGCAAAATGAGCACGAGTTCTGTAATTTGACGAATATCTGATTATGGTTATTTTTCGCAGAATGTTCTACATCTACTACACTTCCTGCCTCAGTATGCAAAGAGCCGAATGGTTTTTATCCTCATCCAACAGATTGCAATAAGTTTTACAAGTGTGTGGATTATCTGCCTATTTTGTCTGAATGCATTGGGAATGATCATTTTAGTCCGATTAATAAAATTTGTCAAGATCCATGCGATGCTCTATGTGATGTAAATCTTGGTAAGAATTTTCAAAATCTTTAATGACATTTATGTATTTTACAACAATGAACAAACAGATTGAAATAAGTTAAAATAACTTGATAAGTTTAAAAAATGCATCATTTACTAAACTTGGTTTTTATATCAATCTAGCATACGTAAAATAATATAATAGTTTGAGAAATGTAAAAATAAATTTTAAAGAGAAACGAAAGGAGAAAAAAAGTAAGGTTTCCACTACTAAGCTTATAAAACTGAAAATTTATTCCTGGAAAATTTCAAAATAAATCAGAAAGTTCATCGATAGTTGGCATTGTTGACTGGAAGACGCAATAAAACAATTTTTTCTACTACAAATCAGACTAATAAAATTCTTTCAAAAACGTCTGTTAATTTTGGTGCTGAATATGATTATTTTGAAAGCAGCACAATATTATATTTAATATAATAATTATTTGAACAATTCATTTCCGAGACGGTAGTGCTAGTTGTTGGCAAACTTTATAGCTAATTTAAAATTTGGCTGCAATAAAAATCCTGTTTTTATTAACGTAGAGCAGAGTAAATCGTACATTTCTATCTCCTTCTGCTTTTTTAATTGGTTTTTCCAATTTGATACCTTAAAATGACGTCATCGTAGGTAAATCGTAGCAATTATCGATTCAGAATCCAATCAAGTTGACGCGTGACGTCATTTACAGATATCCAATTAAATCTAATTGAAATCACGAGGATAAGCAATATTACTTCTTCTCATAATTACTTCTTAAGTAGTAAGTATCCAATTGTTGATAATTTTTGAAATTCCTGAAATCAAATAAAAGAGTTTATTATTTTAAAAAGTATTTCTTAATCAGATTGAAAATTTACACTGTAAAAATTTTAATGAATTTTAATTACCGAAAATGGTGCCTACTACTTTACACGAAAGTGGTGTCTAACCAAGGAGAATAGGCGTAGTGAAATTCCAATGATGTTCTACACAAATTGGTGCCATCATTTTTCGTATTCAGCAACACAAATATTTATAATTATACTAAGATAAGACACATAAAAAAAAGTCGGTAAAGTTATTTTTACAAGAAAACATTCAAGTACTATTTTTCAATTTCGGATGCAAAAATATACAAATTCTTGAAATAAAATTAGTTTCCAAATCAAGCATACTTTTAGTAGGGGAGAGTGGGGTCAATTGTAACAAGGTACGATTGTAACAGAGCAAAAATTTCGAGTATCGGGTTCTAGATTTGGTTCCTAGGTAGCGCACAAGGTGTATTTAATAAATCTACATGTACACCCCTGATGGCAACCATTTTTATGTACTTTTGAAAGAGTTACATCACAAAAGATATTTTCACTCCCCGAAAGTACTTTTTTTGGTATTAGAATATTATATTGTAACAAAGTAATTTTGTTTAAACAAATAAAAATTAGTATCCGAATATGTAAGTGGACACCTTAATTAACATTTCAATAAAAAAAAAAGATTAGTTTTGCTAATTAACTAGCATTGTTTTTAGCAAATGAAGCTGAAATGGCGTCTTGGGGACAATTGTAACAATAAGTAAAGGGACGAATGTAACAGCTGAAAATAAATAATCTTAAGTTTACAAACCATTACTTAACTCTTTAAGAACCACCAATAGTTTCCTACATCATTTATATTATGTTGCATGTGCATTATTTTATTTGTCACCTTTCACAGCATAAATTAAAATTTTCAACCCCTTAAAGTTAAAAGTTTAACCCTTTAGGTCTCTGCTCATTATTATTTTTACTCCTAAAATATCACTACTATTTTGGTCAATAAAAAAATATATCACAACTATGATAATATGTATAATTAACTATGTTGTAGTTGAATTTATGAACTGTTACAATTGACCCCGTAAGTGGGGACAATTGTAACAAGTGCACGACTGTCAAAAATTGTTAATAACTAATATAATAACATTTAAAATCAGGTATTTATTTTTTTTTCTAGTAGAGGATAGTCTACTTTGCTCGTCTGTCAATTAATACTAATAATATATAGGATTTTTTGTTAGTTAAAAATAGTTAAGTAATAAATGTTACAATTGACCCCACTCTCCCCTACAGAAAGAATATTAAGACGAATTCAAATTAGGCTTAACAGAACAGAAGCAGATAGAAACTATAAGTTATAAAATTATTAGATACAGTTTACAGATATTTGAAAATTGAAATAAAAATATCCTTATTACAAAACTAAAAACATTCATATTTTAACGGTTATATTTTGTTTTGTGGATAATTTTTAGATTGTGTGGCTATCAGCGTAGCAGCTACTCTCACAAACGCAAATCTTTTGAGTACCTCACCAAACACTGAAGGTATCACTCTTAGTGATTCAACACCACATTCTGAAATGCCAGATGAAACTACTCCTTCATTACACACAGATACGGAGGAAAGTCATTCGAATTTCAGTATACTACCACTCATTTTTGAAACGACGGGTAGTTCTGTAACCGATGAAGATACCTCCGACATAGCTCGTTCACTGGAAACAACAGTTTCGACTTCAGATATAGGAAATGAACTTATAACCATTGAATTCAAAACACAAAATCCTGATCAATATACAGTCAGTATGCAGCCTGAAATTTTCTCGACTATAAATCCACTCATCTGTGAACAAGGAGACGGTGTATATCCAAAACAAGGAGATTGTGATTCGTTTATTGCTTGCATGTTGGGAAAACCACGGGATATGAAATGTCCTGAAGGATTGCACTTCAGTCCAACCACTAAGCACTGTGAATATCCATGCGTAGCTAAGTGTGATCCAAATTTTGGTAAGTTTTATTGCTTTATCAATTTTACAAATAAAGGGTATTTCGTAATTACTGCCCTTAATAGTTTTTGAACCCTTTTCGAAAATGAAATCGGAAATATATGAAGCACAAACTATTACTTCAGCAAGGAAAAAGAAAAAATTTAAAAAGCTGGCGATTCGTCATTAACAAGTACGGCATGAGGTATTAAATTGTTCAAAACTTTTCTGGAGGTGAAAGTAAACTATTAACCTATGAAAAATAACTCCTAATTTTGTCTTGTAATCAAATTGGATTTTATGTTTTCCTTTTGGCTTTTATAACAGTGATTAGTCAGATTTTCGTCATGTTCTAGATTTTCTTTTCCATACATAAATATTATTAAAATTTGTGATTTATATATTTGCACTTTATTTTTAAAATGGATTATAAAAATAAGAGCGTTGATCAAGAGTGAATATTAAGAGCGTTGATTATCGAACTTTCTGCATTTTTTTAAGTCAAAATTTTAGTACCTATTAAATAAAATATGACTTTATGTTAAATTGTATTTTTCTCTTAATTAAAATTTTTGCAACATCAACAAAGGAAATCTTAATTTGCGATAAAAATTTAACAAAAACCTTTATAAAAAGTTTTAATATCTTTCAAAAATTATTATCGGCTTTTGAGTTTTCAACCCCTCGCGTTACGCCCTCTACAGTTTCGTTAATGTAATATTTTATATATTTATTTTTTTCGTCCAATATTTGCTATTTTAAACTTAATTGGTAAACAAAGGACTACTGAGCGAATTCAGCTATTTTTTAATTTCTTTGATTGCTATAGTCCTGAAGAACCTGTTGCGACTTTTTTTCCCCTAATGTTTCCTGAAATATTTGAATGATGAACAGAAAACCACAGAACGAATCCATCTATTTTTAATTTTTCAGATTGCTTTATTCCCGAAGAAGCTACTACATCTACGCCATTACCACTGACTATATGCCCGGTTAAAGATTTCTTGCCAGTGCCAGGTTATTGTGCATATTTCTACAACTGTACGGATGGTATTCGAAAGAAAATGAAATGCCCTCCTAGACTGCATTTTAACCCTACAAGCAGAGTTTGTGATTTTCCTTCACGTGCAAACTGTGGTAAGTTAAAATGTCGCATAAAATTATATGAAGGAATAAATTTGAAATGCAACTAAGCAATCCCTAAATTATAAATGCAACTACTTCGTGCATGATCCCTTAATATGATTTCTGATTCTGCTTATTAAAATTAAAAATAGTTTCAAGATCAGAAAATGTTTTAAGTATTTAAAGCTTTTGAATTTCTCGAATTTTCTTAATGTATTCGATCAATATTTATCGAGACATGGAAGCTTTAGTTAAGAGGTAATGGAAAAACGATAAATGAAACTCTATTTCGTTCGTCACTAAGTATTTTTATGGAGGAATACCGTTCATAAAGTGCTAAAAAAATCTGTTCCGACAACAGCAACTATTTGCTAGTATCTTGCACCGAGTGACTAGACCATCTGCTTAAAATATAAAGTTTCATGGTGGAAAATCATCTGAAACAAAAAGGAACAAGGATTTTTGTTCTGGATTAGTAAAAATGAATTTAAAACAAACAAATTAGAAAAATGAATTGAAGCAAATAGAAAAAATAGCAGGTTGGTTGAAATTAACAGCAATAGCAGATACAGAAAATTTTCGTATCAGAATAGCGAATTATATATATAACATTACTTTTCTAGTTAAAGAGATATTTAGACTACAAAAAAGATAATTAATGATTTTCTAATCCAATAAGCTGAGATGGCCTCTTAATTTTGTAAAACTGTATGAGCCAAAGCAATACTCTATTTGAATATATCCATATAAAGGGAATTTCATTAAATAACTAATTTTAAAATTCTTTATTTCATTAGGTGAGCCAGCTAATCAATTGTATCGTCCAGATCGTCGGATGCAATGCCCGTGTGAAACATGTATTAAACCATCAACAGAAAACTGCAATGATTACTATTTATGCGTGAATAAGATAGCATACCGTATGACCTGCTCAAACGGCTTACTTTTCGATGCAAATAAAAATACTTGCAACTTTGCTGATGCTGCAACTTGTGAAATTACGGCTACGACACCACCCACAGTCAAACCTACTACCTATGTTGCTACCACTCCAACGACAACCACTACAGCAAAAGAACTTAAATGTCCTCAAAGAAATGGAATGTTTAGAAATCCTAACAACTGTGGCTCTTTCATACATTGTTCTAATTGGTGGCCTTTCGTGAAAGCTTGTCCTGGAAAACTGCATTTTAGCACTCGTACAGAACGTTGTGAATATCCATGTTTTGCACAATGTGATTCCAGTCTCTGTAAGCAATTGTTTTTTAAATTTCTACCATATTTATGATAAGGGGTGTTTAAAATATAATCCCTCTTACTTAGATCTAAAAAAGTACTTAGATAATATATTTCAAAATTAAAAAAACTCTTTTTGCTTCATAATAGAAATGGAAAATAGGTCGGTACTTTAGCATATCATGTTTAAGTGGTGATCGAAACATATAGACCTTTCTTCCATTTTAACTTGCATATTACGAAGCAAAATTTTTATTTTTTAATCATCAAATGCATTTTTGCTTCAATTTCCTGGATATTATTAATTTTATAAGCTTTAATATGTTAAGAGGAAATAATTAGTGGTAACATAATTGTCAGCATTACTATTAGCATAATTATTACTAGAAAAATTATTACTAGCATAAAGTATTACTAGCATTAAGCTGCCAATTATGATTTTCTTTTAAATTGCAAGCTTTCGAATTGAGAAAATGTTTCCAGACAGTCAATACAAGTTCAAAATAATTTTACATGGAAAATAAGTTCTAGCACTCGGTGTTTTTTACAAAGCAACATTTATTTGAAAAAAAAAAACAGGTCTATTTAAAGGACATTTTTAGACAAATGAACAAAGCAGGCCAATTTTTACCTTGTATTAATTAAGAAGCTTAAAAAAATGTTCCCAATAGTAGGTGAAATAATTAGCTGTCTGGATAAATGCAAAAGGGCTTGATTTTTTTCTCGTTTAACACAAATAATTGTTAACTTTAGGCAAAAATTTCTCTCAAAGAAAAAAAACAGAAAAACTCATGCAACTTCGAACCTTAAGTAAAAAGTAAATAAATGAAAAAAAAATAAAAAATCTAAAATCAAGTTTTGAAGGAAATTTGTGGAGACCAATGCCAAGATAATCACCAATTTTTGAGACATGAACTCAAAATTTTTCACCATTAATATTAATTTCAAAAAGTTATTATTTTTTCAGACATTTTGCCATTTTCTAATTTTTTCTGAAAATTATAAAGTTATTTCTTAATATCATTAAAGCTTTTCATATCCACAGAACAAGGGGCCTTTACCAGTCCTTGATATAGTCCAAATGCTTCGTAAAAAGGATGAGAACTTTCGTTGCCATTTGCAGGTTCAGAATAATTAGTTTAGAAAAATGCAATTTGTTTCGTTCTTGATTAAGGCGATTTTTTGCTAAAGATAAAAAAAGATTTCACACTGTGTTTCCTAATTTATGCAATGAAATCCTAACCAAATAAACTGCAAATGCAATTTTTATTTTAATAAAATTGTTCGTCGTTTTTACATTTTTGAGTTATGTTTTTATTTAGCCTGTGTCGCAACTGAACAGCCAGAAGAGACAACTAACATGCCTGGTATAACACCTGATCCATTGTGTTTATGCATTAACTGTCGTCAGCCAAGTGAAGAAAGTTGTACGAAATACATCGAATGTAAAAATGGAAAACCTACTGTAAAAACATGTCCTCGGGGACAGACCTTTGACAGTAAGAGACGAGAATGCGACTGGGCTCACAGAGTTGACTGTAGACATAGTGATATCTGTTTCAGACGAAATGGTCTGTTTCCTTATAGAGCAGACTGCCATAAATTTGTCCACTGTTCTAATGGCATTCCATACATCAAGACGTGTCCTGCTGGATTAGAGTTTGATGCACAGACATTGAGATGTGAGTGGTCAAGTGGAAAGTGTGGTAAGTCCTTTTTTTCTAAACAGTGTAACTTATTTTTAGTGAAATGACTAGCTGATTTTTTTTTCCTGAGAATTTTTATTTCCTGACACTGAATAAATCTCGGCAAAGTATTTCATTTACTTCTACTTCTGTCCTAGATAGTTAAGTAACCATGCAATTTCAAACGTTTAAAGAGCCTAAAGGCAAATTGCATTCAAATATAATTCAAGGGTTTTATGCAATAACAAAATGTGTCCAGTCCGAATGAAGATATGGCATATTTTGTGCTACGTATAAATAATTCAAAGCAACGGATTGAAGCCCAAATAAATTCACAAAAATGAACACAATATAGTTAAGGTTCTAAACAAGAACTTTTCTCAGTGTAAAACACAAAATTTTGGGTTTCAATGCAAGCTTCTTGTTTATCGAACCAAAATAGTAAGCTCATTTTTGTGCATTTAGTAGTGCTTCATGTACGTTATTTTGCTTCATTCAAAGTACATCCAGATTAAAAATAAATGCTAGCGAGAGTGAAGTGAAACTTAAAAATTGGCTAATAGTTTCGCCTTAATACTTACACAGAAGTGAAACTATTTCATATTCGTATCTGATTCTTGCACACATCGAAGCTGATAGTTATCTTGTTCACAGTCAAAAAAGATTAGATTTACGCTGTTATTGCAACAAGCCTCAAAATTGTATGTTCCATTTTCGAACAATCGAACATTTTAACAACTTGTAAAAATTTTGAAAAGTTGAAAGAAATATAGTTTATTTTGTGGTTTTGATTATTGTGATTGTGTTGAGCACATTCTTAAAAAAACCATCCGTATTTAAATTTAAAACTTTATCACTAAAATGCGTATTAAAATTTTTGATTTCTTCTCCCTTATTTTTTTTAAACATCTTTATTAAAATGTCAACGTTTTAAGATTTGATGTCCAAAATAACTGTCCATTTAGAATCGAATTTTTACGATAGTTTCAAAACGAGTAAATATTACTAAGTTATAATTCGAATTCCGTTCCATAATCTTAAAGTTTTTTTTAAATTTAGTTGATGATAATTGAATGTGAGTAATCTTTCTTTTAAAGGTACAAAAGCGAATGATGGTAAGTCCAACTTCATGAAAGGTGTCAATTTTGTACCTGAATCCTTTGTCCACCAGGAGTGGAATTGTCCCAGCAGTTACGGATACTTCCGTCATACTAGGGATTGCAATAATTTTTACATCTGCATCAATGGGGTGAAGCATGAGCACAACTGCTCCAAGAACCTTCTTTTTAATCCAAGTCATAACACATGTGACTGGCCGAAACATGTAAAATGCCGTAAGTACACACTACATTTAATTAACTTATTTCTAACTTTATTTTAGTATCAATAGCAGGACCAGGAAAAAATTACTACTAACCATTTCTTTAACCAATTATACAACAGATGAAATATTTTGGTTACTGATCATAAATTATTAAAATGCTTAAATGCCATTATATATGTTGAAAATAGAAAGAATGCAAAAATGTTATGAAAAGTTAGGAAAAGATCAATATTGATATGTTTCCTAACTATACTAAATAATATGCAAAAGATTTATATGTTTTTTTATTGAAAATATCTTTGCTTGCATAATATTTTAATTAATATGAAAAGAACAAATATTACATTACAATTATGAAATATTCTAGAATATTTAAGTAAATTCCATTAATTTAGAAAAAAAGGTCGATTTTAACATCTAACCTCTGTAATATATTGCAAATTCTATACAACTTATACAATATTATATTCCAGAAAATATCTTTTTACATTAAAATTTATTCTAAAACTAAAGTATAACTCCTATAGAAAAAGTAAAATTTAACATTAGAAAGCAATTCCGACATTCCATTATTTCTAAAACCATTTGCTTTAAATATCCTGTTTTATACTCCATTTCACGAATTATTACTTTAATAAAACAAGACAAATTTGTCTTAAATGGAATCGTTCAAAAAAATATCTTTTTAAATGAAAAATTTTTTCAAAACGAAAATATATAACTCCCATGGAAATGGTAAAATTTAACATAAAAAACGATTCTGAAAATTTGGCACTTTCACTACAAGAAGATCATGGATACCCACACATGTGATCTATTACGTCAGAACCAGCTGATTGTTTATAAACAAAATGCCATGTTAAAGTTGAGCTAAGTTTCTCGACATTAATTATTGTGAAGTTTATTAAATAGAGCACCGTATCGCTCATCAAATTTGTTGAAACCTAATTCTTACTCGTCTACTTCTTTTACTTAGATTTACTTATCGTTTATGCTTTTTGTTGTGTAGCCGTGATAGATTTTGTTTTGTGAAACTGGCAACTTCGATGCATAATTAGCTTATGTTCTACATCGCTTCATGCTTTTTTTTGTGTTAAGTAAGCAATATATGTTAAAATAATTGAAATCTTTCTGAAAGAATAGAAAATGTGTCACGAGAATTGATACTTAACGAGCTAGGCTTACTCGAAATAGAATGGAAAAGTTGCTAACTTAAACAAATGCCACGTTTGAACAACCAATCCGCATTGAGATACCCACACTACGTCACTTGCAGGCATCCCATTCAGTATTTACAGAATCGTTTGCTTCAAATATCTTATTTTTCATACTCTATTTCATGCATTATTATTATATTAATAAAACATAACTACGAAGTTTTTATCTTAAATCTTAATTTGAAGTAATATATTAAACATTTGAACACTAATTTCAAAATGTTTGACAGAACATTTGGGTATTTTTCCATAGCTGATTTTAAAGCAAAATAAGCTAAACGAAGTACATAATATCCAATTCCCATATTTTTAACACTACTTATAAAACCAACTTTACCTTTTAGACTGTAGTCTTAAGAAGTATACATCCCAATTATGTGAAATACCTACCTTTGATGAATAAACAAGATTTGTATGTTATAAATTTTGCTTTTTAGATGATACACACAAGCATTCCCAGAGACGATGTCGAGTATTTGATCGCCATGTGGAATGTCTAGAAAATCGAACTAATCTAGCTAATCCTCATTGTGATATGTTCTATGACTGTTCTACGGGGAAGCCATGCTCCAGAAGATGTCCCAAAGGGCTTTACTTTAATGCTGTTTCTGGAATATGTGATGAACCACAAAATGTCAGATGCAACACTAGTAAGTAGAAATGTTTTCTTAATAATCCTGTTTTTTTTTGTTTATTTTCCTTAACCTACGAACTTATAAAAACAATGTTAACCAAAATTCTGAAAGCTTTAGTTTTTAATCACTAAAAATATTTGGCAAAAAAACGTGGCAGTGAATTAATGCCAGTGTTTTCTGAGGGAATAAAAAGTTAGAATATGATTTACAAATTCGTGGTATAAGTATGAAAATAGTATATATATTTTTTAATAATTAAAAAAAAAACTTTTTTGTTTAGGTGATGGAGATTCGTATAGCTTGAAAGATTTTGCAGGAACCTGCAAACATAAGAGAAGGGGTCACATGAAAGATCCTGCAAACAGAAGCTGTTACTATCGCTGTGATCACGATAAAGTAGTCAGAAGTTGCTGCTCCAGAAGTCGTGTATTCGATGAAAGGCGGAATAAATGCATATGGCAGTACAAATATTATTGAATTTGAGGTAAGCTGAGCAATTTTCTGATGGGGTTCGAATATTTCAGGTAAATTATTACAGGATAAAAAAAATAGCCAATCTAACGTTGAAGTAATTAATATTAAAATTTCTATTCTAAATTTTTCATAACTCCTTTTTTTCAAAAAAAAAAATAATAAATAAATGAAATCAAACAAATTAAAACTCCAAGAAGGAAAAAGCATGGAAAAAGGTATAAATTTGAAAAAAAATATGCCTGTATGAAAACTATCTTGCTAAAATTCTTAGTAATAAAAGCATTTAAAAATTCAAATTTTTAATAAGAACGTATAAGATTTAAGATCACATTTTCCATTATTTTATAAGATCACATTTTCTGTAAGAAATATGTTAAAAATAGCTTAAAAATTTTTAATTCTTGTAAAATTTTTAAAATTTAACAAGACATCCCAAAATAGTGGTGTATAGTAACTTGTAAATCAAAATGTGACTTAGTCGGTCATATTTCAGAAAGCATTGTTTCTCACATGATAGTGCTCTTTTCCTTAAAAAATAATAATAATAATAATAATTCAGCACAGTAAGTTAGATATTTATGATTCAAATGGACATACATCAGTAGTTAGAAATACATTTCAAAATTCCCAACTAATTCAAACACATTTCGTTTTCTATATGCGAATATAGAATTTTCTTTAATATTTGGAAATCAAGATTACACGGACAATATCATGGAAACACTTCTAAGCTAACTAATCTTTTCATGCCCATTTTATTTAAGCTAGGTTTACGAAATTTTTTGCAGTTATTGCATTGGTTTGATAACCAAAGTAAATTATATAAATAGAAGTTCGCAATACTTTTTGGAACAGGGTGTCCAAAATCTTTTTTTTCCGATTGTAATTTATTACCAGTCATTCAAATCTCTGAAGGCTTTTAACTTAATTGATGTGTATGAGAAATCACATGATTTAAACGCTTCTAAAATAATAAAGTTTTAAGAAATAAAATTAAAAACTTCTTGAAAAATATGAAAGAATGAGTTAGTACAGAATAAGTGTTTCCGTAATTTTCCCTAATAATTTGATATTAATCTTTTCTTTATTTATTTTGTTATTTTTTATTTATAAAAGTTTTAATTTAGCATTATTTAAGAATCGCAATAGTATAATCAATGAAAATTACAGATTCAATTTGATTGTCAGTTCAAGATCAATAAAGCTTTAAAAAACAAAATGAAGTACTTCTTGAAAAATATGAAAGAATGAGTTAGTATAGAATAAGTGTTTCCGTAATTCTCTCTAATAATTTGATATTAATCTTTTCTTCCTTTATTTTGTTATTTTTTATTTCTAAAAGTTTTAATTTAGCATTATTTAAGAATCGCAATAGTATAATCACTGAAAATTACAGATCCAAACACAAAATGTAGTAAAGTGAGTAGCGAATTCTCATGTACTTCCACTTACCGCAGTGTTTCAAAAAGGATTTAAAATATTTTCGTGACAAGTTTGCCAGATTACAAAATATGAAAATGGAAGCGTAAATAGAGGATGATAGGATCATTTTATGGCGGATTCTTACTGAAGTACTAAAGCGCGTTTGATTTATTTTACTTACCTCAGATTGGCTTGAAACTGGATATGTGCAAGATGATATCCTGGATAATTTAAAGTTTATAATTAATAAAGTTTAATTTAAATTATAAAATTTTAATATTGATTTTATAAATATTATAAAAATGTAGAGTTTTTTCATTTTAATAAATCTTTATTAAATACTAGAATAATTTTAGCCAAGGATTTGAACATGGTAAAAAAGTAAATTTAGTCAACAAAGAAAATTTAAATAAATTTATTAATAATTATAACAATTCAATTAACTCAATGATTTTATATAGAATTTAATTACATTAATTGGATATCCATTGTGTATATAGATATACACCGAAGAGCCATTACATTATGACCACCTTTAGCCCTCAAAACTGCTAGCACCCGCAGTGGCATTGATTCCACAAGGTGCTGATAGGTAGTCTGAGGTATCTGGTACCAAGCGCTCACCAACTGGTCCTGCAATTCCCTCACATTGCGAGGAGGTAGCGTGGCAGCACGAATTTGGTTTTCCAAGTAAGACCACAAATTCTCTATTGGATTAAGGTCAGATGAATTTGGGGGCCTAGACATGACTTGAAAGTCACTGGAATGTTCCTCGAACCAATTCATGACGATTCGACCCTTATGACACGGTGCATTATCCTGTTGGTAAACACCATCCCCCGCAGAAAAAACTGTTGCCATGAATGGGTGAACCTGGTCTGCAACTATGTTCAAGTAGCTTACAGACGTCAGGGATTGTTCTATGAGGATTATGGGTCCTAATGTGCCCCATGAAAACATTGTTCCTGGGCGAGAAACCATGAAAACCTGGGCAAGTCTATTGTTATAGATGGAGGGTGGTCTTAATGTAATGGCTCTTTGGTGTATGTATATATATATATATATATATATATATATATATATATATATATATATATATATATATATATATATATATATATATATATATATATATATATATATATATATATATATATATATATATATATATATATATATATATATATATATATATATATATATATATATATATATATATATATATATATAAATAAATTTGCTGTTACTTTTCTTCTAGGACTAGTGCTGAGAATCGCAGGGCTTTCTCTGCATCCATAAAGCAGAATCGAACAAACAAATGTAAATAGATTTTAATTTATGCTTCATATAGGACCTTTTCCAATTATTTTACAAATGTTATTTTTGTATTAACACTTAACTGTTTACTTTTTATAATGAAAGTTGTGTTTTTGAATAAAACATTAATACATAACATCTTTGTGACTTATTCATATAGGAAAATGAGGGCAAGAGATACGCACACATATTTTACAAATTTGCTAAAAAAAAAATTTAAAAAAAACTAGTTAAATATAATGTTTAACTCGTGAAGCATTTTTTAGAAATAATTTGGAAGTTTTACTGCATTCTGGTTCATATCTGAACTTAATTTTAGTTTTTTCATTATGATTTGTTCAAAAAAAAAGATTTTTTTTGTCATTCTGGTCTTACTACACGCGGCTAGACTGATAACTCGTTAAATAGTAATTTAGTACAGCTCAAAAAGGTATATCAAAAATCAAAATGAAATTAATTTTAATCTAAGCCTTATTGGAGAATATATATTAATATATATTGTAGCGGGGAAAGAGTAGTTATCGACTATGTCAACCTTCATCTATGAAAAGGTACCCCGACATAGAGTCGAGTTAACATGTCTTATATACTAGTGAATTGTAGTTGCAATTTTGTAGTGGTAGATACGCTACAGTACTCCTCCACCAGAATTTTAGCTGTGATAAAATTCGATACACGGATACCACTAGTCGCTTCATTGTTGTTTTGTGAGAAGCCGGGAGAGCTGTATTAATATCACCGTACTTTCTGAGTGCTGAATATGAGAGGTGTAATAACTTCACGGTCGTAGTCGCTCTTGTGTTGCCGTTGGCAGTCGAGTGTATGCAAGCCGACGTTTTGCGTGATCGAGACGAGACGGAGCAGCAACATTGCGAGGATGTAGATAATGTAGCAGTCACATGTAGCAATTCAACTGTTCAATGTGGACCATCCATCGAAGTAGACGTTTCCAGATCGAAGTGGGAGTTACTGTCACGATAGGCGTGTTCATTTCGAACAACCAAGGTAGGCATGTTCACATCACGTCCGGGTCACCAATGTAGGGAAAGAGTAGTTATCGACTATGTCAACCTTCATCTATGAAAAGGTATCCCCAACATGGAGTCGAGTTAACATGTCTTATTATGCTAGTGAATTGTAGTTGTAATTTTGTAGTGGTAGATACGCTACATATATTAATTAAAATATTAATTTGTAATAGAGCATTTCACAGGACATTTTGGACGCACATCACACATTTTAAAACCATTATTCAATTTGGTTTATTTCATAAATGTTTCTTTCTAATTTATCAGAAGAAAAAAAAAACAATTAAAGGATATTGAGATGCAGTCCTGGTAGTTCTACTAGTCATTAGCGAGGGGAAATTGGTAACTATTTCTAATTTTCAGATTTGAAAGAAGTTTTTCTTCTGGCAAAGGAAAGATTCATGATTAGAGGAACTATACCCATCATTTTTTTTAAGAATTGAACATTCTTATCTCTAAACCTACAAACAACTTCCACTCTTTCAACTTAATACATAACACTTTATTTTAATAACTTTACTAGCAAAGTGTCATTAACTCCATTGAGTCAGTGTTGTCAAGAAGTTTCAATTCATTTATATCGATCTGATCATTGCGATTTAAAATAGAAAAATAATATATAAATGAAAAATCAACTCAAAGTATGTCCATATTAGCCCTACCACGAAGACATATGTTCGTTTATACATAATGCTACACAGAGCCAATGATAATTTTTTAAAAAAATTTTTTAATAAAATAGTATCAATCATAACATAGTTGAAATTCTGATAATAAAATATGTTAAATGAGTAGTAAAAAGAAGGTTAAGGTTACTTTTTCCCCTTAAAAATCTTCGTTTACAAATTTCAAGTATTGATTAAGCAATCGCACATGGAATTTTACACCAGTGTTGCCAATTTACGATGTTTCACAGAAGGGCTTCTACTGGTAAATAAAAGTTATTCAATATATGCACTTAAAACTTGTGTTCACCCCAACACCCTTCACTATAAAAGACATGTGATGTCAATTTTTATACATCAACGTACACAAGACTTTCACTTAACAATTTCCCATCCGAAGTCTAGTGTAATGTCAGAATTGATAAAGGGAATTTTCTAAATGTAAAAGGCTAGATGTATAAAAGCCATATTCTCAGACAAAGCGATGTCCAACTGTGGACTAATCGTTAAGACACGGTTCCCAGCAGATCACCGAAGTCAAGCATCACTGGCTGCGGTCAGTGTGCGGGTGGGTGACCACTTAGATTAGTTTGCGTAGGGACCGAGGGTGTGCGGTATTGGTCCTCGTTAAACTGTAGAGTGCTCGACTTCGCGTGCAGGTCATCCCTCTGCAGAGGATCAAAATTGTGACGGTATGTCTTCGGAAACATCCACAGGGATGTTTCCCAGTCCGTCGCCAATAGCCCATTGTGCAGCTCTAGTGCGACAAAAATGAACTACTACTGGCAAAGCGATAAGGTATTATTATTAAGGTACTACTGACAAAGCGATAAGGTATTATTATTAAGGTACTACTGACAAAGCGATAAGTTATTATTATTAAGGTACTACTGACAAAGCGATAGGTGATAATTAAGGTAAAGTATTATTACATTAATTATTTGGTTTAGTAAGCAAGGCAATCTGAGAGCAGAGTCATAAGTTAATGAATTATTAAATTTTTAATTTTCGGAATGCTTCGATAATTCGTATCGAAATGTTCGGCGATGCGCTTCACGTTGGGGTTGTAACCCGAAGTAGCCTTTTCAAAGTTGCTTTTATGCCGAAGTTACCAAATTCATGGCCGAATGGTTGATACAATAACTTTAGTCGGAAGCTCCATTAAACATTAAAATGAACTTAATAACTAAAAAATTTAAAACTGGTGCTTAATATTGAAATTTTTTACTAAAATTATTTAAAGCATCCCATTTGTGAAACATTGTTTCAGAAGCTTTAATAAATATTCATAAATATAATGGTTTCTAGTTAATGGTTCTAGTTACGAGTTTTACGTTCCCCTAAAATCGAGAAAAACATTTTGCATAGGTTCATAAGAGAAAAAACAAGGTTACAAATACTTATTTAAAAAATAACTATAGGTTTCTGTGCATTTTGAATAATCACCGATTCACTGATTAACAGTGGCAAAAACTTAAACCTAAAAGGCAGTTGAGAATAATTGTTAGTAATATCTCGCAAAAACATTATTTCATGATGACAACGAAGTTTCATGAAAAACAAAGAAAAAAAGCAAAACATCGGCGAGATTTGTATTGTGACGCAGGTTAAAATATACGTTTAAAAAAACGGACATAGCTCAAAATGAGCTCGAAATACATCGTTTCAATGCTCAAACTAAATGAGGAACTTCGCACTTTCTTTTCGTAAACAAGCATAATCGTTGTGTGGCAAAGCCTTACCTCCAGAAATGAGATGGCCTTCTCACGGATTACCAGAAATGTGAAATCGTATCCTTTAGTAGTCCAAACGTAGTGAAATCTTTTGTATTTTTCCCGCGCAGCGCAGTTTAGTATCCCGAACATAGTGACATCTTTCGAAAAACCACCACTGCGCAGTTTATGTTTATTACTGCGAACTTCTAAATTCATCTATGCGAAGGCCTCTTTTCTAGGAGGTGTTGAGCAAAGTCTCTGCCTTCATTTTTTAAAAGCTTTGTTTTCCTTAAATCAAATATTTATTTCGAGTTGTGTCCATTTTTTCAATCATGCATTTTGACCGGTGTCCGTTTTCTTAAGCACGAATTCTGAGCAATGTCTATTTTCTTTTTTCATTAAAATTTATTAAAAAAGAAAGGTAAAGGTAAAAAAGAAAGATAATTTGCTTAACTTAAAGGAAGCAAATTATCCGGCCGTGCAATCCACATGAGAGTTGAAAGTAGACTTAATTTTTGCATGAACTAAAAATACTATGAATCCAAAAATCTTGGAAATGACATTTTTAAATATTTTAAATAATCCCATTTAAGAAAACAATATTCCCATAAAAAATGCTGAAGAGCTTACGGGAGCATTAAAGGTGGTTTATTTTGAAAACATATAGCCCAACACGCAAATCCCTGTTGTATGAATTTCAATAAATATATTTTGAAAAAGCATTTGCTATAACAAAACACTAAAAAATGTTTGATGATAGATACTATAAGCTCTCTTGGGTAGATGTATTTTATCATTTCTGACAAACATGCAAGCGAAAGAATGAAACAAAATACATTTTTATAGATCGCCTCTGGGAAATCTTCCAAAAAGTAAAATATAAATTATGGATACTATTCCAAGAGGAAAATGTAATGTGATCTGGAAAAAAATATTTTTATAGGAAACTTTTATGGGATTTAAATGCTTCGCATTCCCAAAAGCTTTTATTCAACGTTCAAAAAATTAAACAACACATTCAGTTGATATTTTCTTAATTGAGAAAATCATTTTACATTAATAGACAACCGACCCTAAAGTTATTTTATGTTTCTCAATGAATTTTAAAATCATAATTCAAAAGTACTCATAAAGAATCTGGAGTAATATAAGAGATAAGCCACACTTTTTCATAGGTGTCATTTCTACATCAAACTATAGATTACATAAATTCATAAGTATTGTTTTCAGATTGGTAGTTCACAAGTTTTCAGAATTTCCACTAGATGGCAGAAATATACATATTTATTTTATTGTACGGAAGGAAATCTTTGTGTTTTTACCAAAAATGCTTTCTGAAATAAAGAATGGGGCGTATTATTTTATTTCTCCAATCCCTGTATTAAAGGAAAGGCTGCTATCGTCGTACTGCATCGTTTTTTATGTAGTTACTGGCAAAGCGCTCCGTGATGTCGTTTAGCAAGCTTTATAAATTTGAAAATCACCTTCAGCTTATTCACGCACAAGCTTATATATTACAAATTTATACATTCTATACAAGAAAGTATAAATTTGGTATTTTCCGGAGATCTGGCAAAATATGAAAAAAGTGAAAAAAGGCTAAACTTTTTATTGTTTTCCTGACTTAGATATTGGGACTACATTTTTTAGATTTCCGCCACTGTATTTTAAGAGTCAAAACTCCAGATCCTCCAAAAAAAAAAAAAAAAAAAAAAAAAAAGAAAGAAAGAAAGAAAAGGAAAAACGATATCTATTTAGAGAAAGTCGGAGTGTCGGATTTCGTAACATAAAATATCGCCTGCACAAATTTATTAGCATATTTGAGGTTCAGCCTTCAAACCATTGGGTTTTAGTACGTGAAAATGCGATTATTAGATCAAATGTTACTTAGAGTGTTTGTTTTCCTATTTGGTACATCGTATCATACACGCAATAAAATTCTCGAAACATTAGAACTCACTCGAAAAAGTATTGAAATTATACTATTCCATGTAAGTGACACAGGCTTATAATATTTTTATACATTTTACTGACTGACTCGTAGTAACACAATAAGTTATTAAAATAAGAAAACAAAGTATTAATTACCTGCTTATTTTTCCAATATTTACTTATATAATAATTTACAACTATAACGTCTATACTTAGGTTTGCTTAGTATGGAAGTTAATAATTACTATAACATATTCAGTGCACAAAATAAATAACGGACCACTTGGAATGACTTTTGATCCTAATTATCATATATTTTCACGTTCTAGGACTCGATCTATAAGTTTCAGAGTGGGACCTGAAAGAAGCTGATTAATTAGTGCAAATCATATTTTAAGTTACGAAATAAGACATAAATCCGTATTTTCTCTGAATAATAATGCCTTTTTTCAATGGAATCTGATTTCTGGTCCTCATACGATTTTGCGTATTTCCCAACATCTCGAGAACTTTTTAAGCGAATTGAAAAACAATTATAAAATCTATTTATCCAAAGATAATTCCACGAAAAAAATTTTTTTTGAAATAATTTATTGTTTTTTTAACATTTTGTTTAATAACGGTCGGAAAAATGTTGAATTGTAATGAAAAATTTTTTTTCATCGTTTTAAAGAACGAAATTTTTAATAGCAAAATACAAAATTTGAGCAAATTCGGTCAAAAAGTTCTTAAACAATCGAATTTTAAAATACGACTTTTTTGAAAAATCGATATCTCAGGAAGTATACGACCGACTTCACTTAAATTTTGTATTTTGCCATTTAAAATCGCGTTTGTTTAAATGATGTAAAAAAAATTGTATACCTCAATATTCAAACATTTTTAGACAATTACTAAATATAATAATAAGAAAACAACAACAAATATTTACTCAAAATTATATTTTGCACAGAATTATCTTTGGAAAAATGAATTTTATAATTTTGTGCAAAAAATTTTCAATTCACTTAAAAAGTTCTCTAGATATGGTTATATACGTAAAAAGTAAAATTAAAGGGTCCGAAACTTGGACAGCTCTCCCCTGACCAAACTATTGGGAATATATTTTGGGGGTCAGAAATTAGAATCGATCATAAAAAAGGTAAGTTTATTTAGAGAAAGTACGTTTTTGTGTCTGATTTCGTAACTTAAAATATCGTCTGAGCTTATTAATTAACATATTTGAGGTCTCCCCTTCGAACCATTAAGATTGAGTCATAGAACGTGAAGATCCGATCATTACATCAAAAATTATTTAGGGTATGGTCTGTTTATTTTTTGCATACTGTACATACTTATAATACAGCTAAATTTCACGCCAAAATTATTTGCCAAAAATAAGTGGCCCAATGATAGCAACCTAATACTTCATATGAGTATTCTCAAAAAACCTAAAAATATCATGGCGAAATAATATATCGCAAGATTGACTAGAGATAGAAAATTACTATTTTTTATCCTTTGAAGACATAATTTTCCCGATTTTATTCATTTATAGTTCCTTAGAAAAAGATTTAAAATTACTTAATTCTCCTGGCCTGTCACCGAATTATTTCCCAAAAATAAGTGGCCCAATGATAGCAACCTAATACTTCATATGAGTGATTCTCAAAAAACCTAAAAATATCATGGCGAAATAAGATATCGCAAGATTGGCTAGAGATAGAAAGTTACTATTTTTTATCCTTTGAAAACATAATTTTCCCGATTTTATTCATTTATAGTTCCCTAAAAAAAGATTCAAAATTACTTAAAAGTCATTCTCCTGCCCTATCAGAAATTTTTTCTTAAACATTTAATTTATTTAAAATTTTCAAACCAATATTATGTTTTGGGGATTACTCTTATAGTTCGCTAAGACCGGTTTCGTACGAAGCATAGCTGCAGAACAATTTTTCGATTAAATATTTTTCGTTTGTACTCGGCTTACCTCTACGACGGAAATATTTCATTAATGGTGCTATACTTAGTATTGGCTTTTCACCAAACTAAGATATTATTCGGTGAAATACCTCAACAAGTAAATAATAATAAATAAAAAAAATGAAACAGGATGGTGTTCAAGAGAAGAAAGTAATAAATAAAAATCCATTTATTTTATTGCCTTTCAGCAAATAATAAGACAAGAAAATCCACTTTCTATCATTGAAGAAATTTTATTCCTTGATAAAACATGATCTTATCTTATAAAAAAAACAAATAAAATTATACTATCTGCTACATTTTAATAAGTATTAAAATAAAAGGGTAAAAAAGTGTCACATTTGAAGGTCAAATAAATTCCTCTAATAAGAAAATTCAAGGAAAAAATTTGAAGAAAAAAAAAGTGGATAAGGCAATCCTTTCGGAACGTGTCAATTATAATCTTTAAATTCTTAATATAATATGAAATAAAAGGATGCAATTTATCACAACAAAGCTTAAAAGAAGAAAGAAAAAAAAGTTGACTCAGCAATATCTAAATACAGATATACAAATTTTTATGACCATCCCAATCTTGAATGTCACTGTTTTGGTGGAACCGTTCATCAAAAAGAGCAGCGAAATATTTATATGAACAAAAACAAAGCTTGACGACCAGTAATGATAGTTTTGTTGTGGCTGTCAATGACATGGAAAGTTGAGATATTACAACTCTGAAAATAATTCTCACAATATGTTAGAATTCTACATTTTCACATCTTTTCTTCTGTACCAAGGTAAGATTATTTATTTTCGGTTATAAATCATAATGACCTTCATTGAGTATTAAATATATAATTAGAGAGGTGCTAGAGAGGTAATTAGAGAGTGGCAAATATTAAGTTTTTCTTTTAATATCAGGGTATGTCTAAAATAAGATATTTTTGATTACATCAGGCATTACACAAAACACATAAATAACTACATATTATCATTTGAGTAATTAAATAATATGTTTATTAAGCTTTAAACAGGGTTGGTAAAATTCATAATTTTTTCAAAAAAATCAAAAAAAAATCGTATCAATCAAATAAGATTTTTTAAAAAATGACACCCTAAAATAAAAACAATAATAAAAATTACAAAAATAATTATAAAAATATTTATTAACCAATTATTTTTTTAAAAAAATTCTAGTTGATTTAAATCGAGTAATTTATACTATGCCCTGGTTTAAAATAATGAAATGTGTCTCTATTTAATAATTTATGTACAAAATTAAAAATACCTAAAAAAAATTTTTTTTTGAATAAGTGAAATGCATTACATAATTAAAAATTTGAATTACATTACATTTAAACTTTGCACAAAGTATAATTTAAAAAGTAATGGGTTAAAAGAAGACTTTAATTAATTATATCAGAGCACTTTTAAAAAATGAGATGATGGTAACCCAGATTAAGTGGCAGCTTAACGAAAAAGGCACATCAATTATGTGTTATATTATCAAAAGTAAAAAGCAATTCTGATGCATATTATAGCAAATGAAACCTGTAAAAGCTAAGGAATTAGAAACTAAAATAACTTATCAAACCAAAGAATAGAAACAATTGTTAATAATAACGAGCTAACTTTGATGATAGAAAAAATTGACAAGTCAAAAAATTATTATAGAAAAATTATTTTTTTCCTCGAATTAATATTTCAAATATCGTAACACAAAAAGACAAAAACAAACATTAAGTTCTTTTTTCTTTTTTTAATGAACTTAATAAATTAAAAATTACGTTTTGTATGAGAGAATATCAAAAGATGAAGATTTTTTTAAAATTGAAAGAATCGTTTTGGAATAAAATTTATTACTGTGTACATTTAAATTGTTCTCCGTTAACAATGAAGACTACAAACTATAAACAAAGAGTATTTGACTGCATCACCGTAACGAAATTTATTTTAAACCTAATCTAAATTCAGAAATTACCGTATTCACCTGGTTTGGAGATATTTCGGAGAAAAAAAATGTAAGAAAAAAAGGAAGATTAATTTTAAGAATATTGTTCGATATTGTGAGAACGGGAGTTCGAATCCAAATGGCCGAAGATGGTACATGTGAAGTGCAGTACATGGAGATTGGTGCACGTTAAATCTGTCGGGTAACAAAGTTCTCCATGTTCCCATAACAAATCAATACCTCTAAGGTTAATGAATTGGACATTGATCGTTCTCCGGAATTGGAATAAGCATTATTAATCTGGCAAGCGGCCGGAATAGCCTGATTGGCAGGGCGCTGAACTCACGTTTATGAGAACGAGAGTTCGAATCCAGCCGGCCGAAGACTCCCCGTGTAGTAAATGGTGACTGGTGCACGCTAAATCAGTCGGGTAACAAAGTCCCAACATCCATGTTTCAATTACAAATTAATACCTCGGGGATTACTGATATGGAGATTGATCGTTCTCGGGTTCAGGTCAAAAATTACGATCTGTGTAAGAATGAATGGTTCCGCCCTATAAACGGGTGGGACGTATGGGTATGGCAGAAGTCGAATTCTTGGCCATAGATTGCGCCACTGGAAAACAAAAACAATTGCACCCCCTGCCTTAATAGCCGACGACAATAACAACATCTGGTAAACAGCAATTTTAGATTTTAATCTATCATTAGCCATAGAAAAAGTTTAATACTTAGTTAATTGATCAAAACGTTTCCTTTGTTTACTTTTGGGATAAGACTACTATTATTACTATTGACAAATACGTTTTGTTTACATCGATTATTAACATTTACATAGTTATTACTCATTGCTACCTTCTGTTTACCTTGGCTATTTAAATCTGCATATCCATCATTTTTGATACAAGAAGTATTATTATGCAATAAATTTCTCTTTCACACTAGAAGAGGATTTACACTTTCGAAAATTACTTGTGATTAGAGAAATACAACATTTTTCTTTCAATAAACCCACTTTCTCAAGTTGCAAGATCTGCTGGGGTATTATTACACATTCATTATTCAGACTTTCAACTATCTCGCATTTAGTTTTTAGTTTCGGCGATCTTTAATTTAGTAACATAGGAACATCGAACATTTTTGCCACGGTCTTAAAACCAAAACAGTCAGGTTTATATTTTTCATACCCTTTTTTAAAATCTGATTTTTCCTCACTTGCAAGTTTCGATTTTAAAACCATAATTTCAACCGCTAAGTCGCATAAAGGTTTTGAATGTTTGCGAAAATATCCACTAACTTTAATTCCTGACTTGAGGGACCTTTTTCTTGCACTTTGCAAAAACTAATTTGAAAGAGTTTGAATTATCGTGTTAGGTCCCGCATTATTTATCTTTTCGTTTTGATCTCCGCAGGAATTAACACTATAATGTTTGTTTATCGATTTTTTCCGATGAGGATTAATTTGTTTCTTCTCGAAAGATGAGTGGTTTCTTTCGATCCCATCAGACTATATTGCGCAAAATGATTTATGTCTCCGCACACGAAGCAATGTTTACCTTCGCTTAGTTGTCTATCAAAACTTTTAGGAAAATGCTCATTTTCCGTAAGTTTCTGTTCTTCTGCAACTTCTAAAAAATGTGTTTCCTGCATATTTGCTGAAGTTTCTTTGTTTTAAATAATATATAAATGTTCGATTCTCGCGCTAACTAAATCAACAGGACAATCATCTCCCTGACAAATTAAAATATGACTGGCCACCTCCTTATTAAACGTCTCAATAATTTTATCTTATACGATTTAGTTACTTAAGGTTTTAAATGAGTCTACTTTCCGTAATTTGCAATAATACTTAAAATAAAAGTTTAATCGAGAGCAAATTGCTTAAATGTTTCTTCTTTAAATTTTAAAAATTCGCTAAATATTCTTAAGGAATTTGTTGAAAATCACGCCTACATTAAAGCTTTTAATTTTTTTTTTAAACATATATATCATTTTCTTCAATGTTCACAAGACACGAGCTTAGCATATTAAAATTTCGGCTTTTAGTTCCTCATTAATATTTAAACTGGCAAAGGCTCGTTCTAACAATGAAAAAAAAAAAGATTGAAGTTTTCGGCTTTTGTAAGGTCGATATTTGTTTTTAGTTCATTTTGAGAGGATTAAGTTCAGCCGCTTTGTTTGTCGCCTCCAGTAACAGCATTTCTTTTTCGAGTCTTTCTAATTCTTGTTTTTCCAACTGAACAAGAATTTCATTTTATTTCAAGAATTCAACTCCCTGTTCGATACCTGTTTCCTTTCGAATACTGCGGTAGCTATAAACTTTTTAAAAAATTCTGTAACTCTTTTTTTAAATATCTCGGTTGATTCTATTTTCACTTTCAATTTAGTAATATTGTCGGCGGAGTCACTTTATCATAACAAATGCATTCTCCTCTCTTTCATTTTCTGAAAGGCAGCCAACGTTATTCTTTAGTTGCATCCACTAAGCTGAAGTTGAATCCGGGATATGTCCACAATATATCCTTTGAAGCACTAGTCAAACGTCAGTTTCCACTAACGACAAAGCAATATGAAAAATTTCTCCGTTTAAAATAACATTCCCAAGAATTTCAGAAAGTTAATTTTCTTTGTAGGTACAGTGGGGGGTACAGTGGGTCAATTTTAAGATATTTAAATATAATTCTAAAAATATTCTTAGAAAAGAATATCAAACTTATGCATTATGTTTTCTAATCTATTAGCTCTCCTAATTAAATTTATTACAATTTAGCAAAATGTTTTTTTACAATAAAAAGACATTTTTCTAGAGTACTACTTGCTGACCCACTGTGCCCCATAAAGGGGTACAGTGGGTCAACTAACGAAAAATACAATAAATAATTTTATTTCATTCATTATTGAGTTTTTAAACTTATTTTATTGCCTGACAATATTTAGTATTAAGTTAGACAGTAAAGTAGATCAATGTTTATAAATGAAAAGTATATTTTCTTGCTCTAATATACACATACACTACATTGCATAAAAAAATTAAAGAAAAAGGTTTTAATTAGACATTACTTTATTTTAAGTGCTATTTAGTTTACAAAACTTTTGGTTGTATAGTTATTTTTAAGACATTAAATCAAAAACTTAATTTACAATAACTTAATTTACAATAACTAATGAACATTATATGACAGGAAATCTACAGCAAAAGTCAGTTTTGTCATTGTTCTCTTAGCTCCTTGAAATACATTTGGTTTGGGCAACTTTCTCACTATATCTTTACTGTCTGCTGTATAAATGTCTGCCTCATCAAAGATAAAGGCTTAACCTGGCAGAATTCTTTTCATGTAGTGAACTTCAAATTCATGTTCTTTCTTGCCTACAACTTCAGCAACATAGTGTTTAAAACTGTATTTTTTTTGCCATGAACTGTTACTAATATAAAATCTCCAATGTCAATATTAAAATCTTCTACTTCTTCAAGTTCCAAATCCTCAAAGTCAGATTCGTTTGAACAATTTCCTGAATAACAATTCCCTGGTTTATTTCTTACTTAAGTGTAAATATTTATACTAATTTAGTTGACTATACTTAAGATAGCTAATAGGTTTTTGCATTTCCACAGACTAGCGTCAACAAAATGAATTTCAGTAGTTTATTTTAATAAATGTATCACCGATGTATGTATAAACTCTTTTATTTAATAAACTGGAATACAAATTAAATCAAGGTAATTTAAACATTAAAGTGTAAAAGATTAAAAGAAGGACAATGAATATATAAATGGGGGTACAGTGGGTCACCGACCCACTGTACCCCATTTCAAGTGACCCAGTGTGCCCCACATGTACCATTTTATTATATTTCACCTCAAACTCTGACTCTTTAAAATATTCATTTAAATAAAATATCATACAAAATGAGATCAGTTAGACTATATAAACATACCACATAACTCATATTTAATTGACAAATTTAAAGTGTAATAACAAAAAGTCTTACTTACTTCAAATTTCCTGCAGAGGATCAGAAAATAAAATGGCTCTTTCTTCCTTTCACAATCAAATTGAGCTGTTTACCTTTTTACACAGAGTAGAGCTGTTTCGTGTCTACTTTACAAAATTTTTTCATCTGAAAACAATTTACTGAAGCAAAAATATCTTCACTGACCCACTGTACCTCCTGACCCACTGTACCCCCTTCTCCCCTACCTATACTGATCTTTTAAGAGAGAATGAAATTTAAATGCTGCTGCACGAATACGCATCCCCTGCCCTGCACAAGATATCAAAAGGGAAAAATTCACTGCTCGGTCGGAGTTTCTAAAATCACGGACTCAAGCCCCCATAATTTATAATTGTAAAATGTGAGGCAAAGGTGGAAAAAAGGCAATAGTTAAAAAAGAAGGCATAACAATGAATTAGAGACATCAAAAGCTAAGTATATCTAAATTTAAGATGTCTGTACGCAGCATCGTAGAAAGAATGCATGTAGCTTCTTTTAGTTCATAAAAATTAGGCAGCGGGAATTTTCCCTACCCGAATCTCTGGTGCCGTTGTACAATTTAGTTGTGGTTTTCTTAATCCTCCACACATAATTGGTTCTCATTGGCTTTCTTTGCATCAAGTTAAGTTGTAATTGAGTATAACGCAATAATTACCATACGGATACATCCCCCTAATTCATCACGATGTCTGTTTCAGTTTCATTCAGTTAAAGAAACATTCTTTATAGGATATTTTGCTTTAAAATAGCTCACATGTACACTTTGCGTAATGTGACAATCTAATCTTTTAATTTTTTTAAACCTTTATTTCCATTCTTTTTATATAACAGTTTAAATTTATTTCATGTAAAATTTTTCAAATAATTTTCTTAAAATTTCTTGCCTGGCAAAATTTCACTTTTCTTTTCATAAAATATTAACTTTCTGTTCCCCCTACCTCACTGGTCAACGCGGTCATTGCACTTCCTGTGAGTAGAAATACCCCTCTATTCCCGCCTTTCTTTTTTCTTTAGTCATTTTTTAAGGAGGGCTAAATTAACAGATTTCTTTCATTTGATTTTCAAACTCTCCCCTCTATAAATTTAATTGACAAAAGGTTTTCTGGGTTCACACCAGTTAATGAATTTTTTAAAGATTTTTAGCACATTTTCAATCGTGCATGCTAGCTTGTTACACCAAGGGGTGCCCTCTGCCTCTCTCTGCGAGATGCGCACTTATGTCCGTTTCCAGGGAATTTACTTTTATATCCTTTTTTTTAGCCTTTAATTTTAATTAAATCCACAAACCGTAATTAATTTCTGTAAATTAAATATTTACATTTAAAACTTTCATTTTTTTTAACATTAAAGACCCTTTCAAATTTAAGCTTTCGGTATTTATCCGTTTCAACCGTTAAATTTCTCGTTTTCCTAAATTTTATTTTTATGCAAAACTCTTTTTTTTTTTTTTAAAAAAAATCTCTTGTCACCCATTTAGAATAAAGACCTTTTGTATGTTACTAAATGTATCAAAAGATATGTTACTAAATAATATGCTAGTCTGTTCATAATTAAATGTTGAGCTGAAATTAAAGAAATGTGTGAATTCATTTGTTGATTTTTGGTATTTCTTGTATTTCTCCAGTGTGTGGTGAGTACTTTTAATTATTGTTATGGGTATTTCTTTTTTCCTTCTTTTTGGAATCATTTCTAAATTGCGTTATGATATATACATTTATATTTGGATATAGCATATCATTGTCTTATTTATCTTTTATTTATGATTTTGATTAACTTTAGTTTACACCTTATTCTAAATTTGGTGATACCAGTTTATCCAATTTGTTCAAACCTCACACTTTGTGACTATTTGAATCTATTGTTTTTATTTTTTTATTATTTTTATAATCGTCGTTGAATAGCCGACACAATTTTATGCGTTTTACAACTTCTAATGTTCAACTCCGTAGCCTTGTAATTTTGAACCAAATCCAAAAGACAAGGGAACTCCTAGATCAAATATTGAGAGAAATTTGACTTCGTGGAGGACAATTTTGATGGAACTAACCCGCATTTGCGTTACATGGAGAGGAAGACCACGAGAACCTCCCACAGTTAGCCTGAAGGCAAAGGGACTCTAATCCATGATCAGTCTACAACTGAGAATATTTCATGTCAACACTGTGGTCGGTGCAAGCCAGCCACAGTGCTCACGTGACCTATTGGTTTATTGTTATCCTACAATAGCATTGTATTACCACTTTCCTTAATGATCCCCTTAATTTAATTACTTTTGATTCTATTTTCGGCCTTAATTTGTTTATTATGGAATTCAATAATTGCCTGTTCATGCATACTACATAGTACATATACATACTTCAATCCATTATGTATTTTAAAATAAGTACTTTTAAGTAAAATTAAGTAAATAAATTTACTTAGTTTGCACCATACACAATGTAATTATAATTTTAAACGGCAGAATAGCACACAAATGTTGTTTTTGCATTACAAGTAAAGCAGTGATTGCAAAGTACAGATTAAGGTTCTTTATAAAAAAAATTTAAAAGAAAACTGTAATGAAACAAGATGTCAGACAAATAGGGTGAGTGAGTAAAAATGCTATCAATGTGATAGGGTGAAGTCACTTTTAGATAGTGTAATTCAATTAAAACTAATTTAAATAGGTTTTTTTTCTTTTGTAAGCAACTAATAAACGTTAATTATTTCAATATGAATACATTGATCAATACAATAAAAAAAAATGCTTTCATTTGATGAACATCAAATACACTTTTTATGTTTATTTAAAATCATTGAATTTTTAACAATGTATTTCTAAAAAAAAGTAATTAAAACTTTATATTCCTAACCACAAGTACAATCCAACTGCCAAATTCAGATTAATTAAATCCATTACAGATTTTAAGTTCATATATTAAAAAAATTCCCAAGCTATAACAATTCGAATACTATTTTTCAGGTTTGGTTGTTCCAGTGTCCAGTGCAGAATGCATTGGTATAGAATGTGATGACCTTCCTGACTGCTCAAATAATTCGTGCCCCTGTCTTCATCCCAGTAAAATATACTGCAGTATCTACTATATCTGTATAGATGATATGGTACAGAAATTTAGTTGCTCTTCTGGCCTGCTTTTTGATGAAGAGAATCTGACATGCGACTATAAAGACAACGTAGATTGTAGTAAGTGAATAATTTAATAAGTATTTTTCTAGTATAAAACACATTTGAAATTTACTCCCAAATTGAATTAAAACGAGAGTATTGTTTCTTTCTCAACTCTTTTATTTAAATTATCTTAATTTGAAAATATTTTATTTAAGTAATTGGTTTGTTATTGTCAAAAACTATGACTCGTATTTTCAATGTTTTTAAAGCGTATTAATTTAAAATCAATCAATGAGATAGTTAATCCTACTCCAAAATGGCATTTATTTTTGCTCTTTTTATTTTTATTAATTTTGATTAAAATAAAATAAAGCTTTTAGCAAATAATTTAAAAAGTTAAAAATTTATAGATTTTTTTACTAATGAGAAGTAAAAGGTTTTTTTTATAGATATTTTTCATTTGATATTATATTTATTATACATTATGAGAGTAACATCATCAAAATTTCATGACAAGCTAGGATATGAAGATGCATTTCAAATAGTGAGACATAGTTTTTAAATTTTCAATATAGATGCAGTTCTATTAAAATTATTAGAGCATTAAATATATTTAAAAAAGTTTTTAAAAAGTTAAAAATGTATTAAAATTAAATATTTAAAAGAAAACATCTAAATATATTTCATGCACTACCTAAATGCTATATTTTCAAGAAACAATTTTAAAAAAATATAGAGATGAAAAAAAAAAAATTTTAAGCACTTAAAATGTTTCAGAAAAGTGAAAGGAACAGTTGTGATACATGAGTAATGAGTTAAGGGAGTAAATTATAAAATAATACTTAATTATCTAACGGCCGGGATAGGCTGGCTGGTAGGACATTGGGACCATGGTCAAGAGGTCTTGAGTTTGAATCTTGCTGGCAGAAGACTCCCTTTGCAATAAATGATGACTGGTGAAAGTTAAATCTGTCAGGTCACAAAGTCTTTCATGTTCCTATAAACAAATCAATACCTCTCCTCTGGGGGTACTGAATTGGAGATTGTTCGTTCTCTGGTTCAGGTCAAAATTATGATCTGTGGATGGATGAATGGATGTATGAATGGATCCACCCTATAAAGAGGGTTGCGATGTATACGTGTGGCAAAAGTCGAATTCTTGGCCATAGATGGCACCCCCTTTGCTTTGCTGGCATACGACAACAATTACCCCAAAAATAAAAATTATTTATTGTATTTTCAGAAAATAGGACACAAGTGCCACCTTCAATTTCATCCACACAGCAAGTTTCAACAGTCAAAGACTTTGAACTTCACTCAACAATTAAATATTCACATTTGTCAGAGATAGAAACAACTCCAATAACAGTAAACGATATAGCATCATCATCCCAAACAGATGAGCAAGAAACTACAGATGGCAGTAGTACTTTAACAATTGCAGATAAAGATGAAGCCAAAACCTCTACAAGTGCATCAACAATAAATGTTACTGAAATAAGTTCTTCTGAAATGGATCCTGAAACTGTAAGTTCTACATTGCAGGCAAATGCAACAGACCAAAGACCAGTTAGTGAAGAAGTTACTTCAGAAGCAACCAGCCAGAACCAAGATGAAGAGACTTCAGAAGCAACCAGCCAAAGCCAAGATAAAGATACTTCAGAAGCAACCAGCAAAAGACAAGATGAAGATACCTCAGAAGCAACCAATCAAAGCCAAGATGAAAATATTTCTGAAGCAACTAGTCAAAGTAAAAATGACGAGACCACAGAAAATACTTTGGTACCAGTTTCTATAGATGATTCATCTACAGAACACTCTAAAAGAACAGTCAAACCAATAACTGAAAAAACAACTATAAGCGAAATTAATACTGAAACAACACAAAGCAAAATTACTCAGAGCACTACAATAACTTTTGACACATCTTCTGATTCCTCCAGCAAGAGCTATGGTACATCAACACCACCTGATAACATAACTACAAAAGGACAGTCTTCTGAAGAGACATCAGATGGAAATGACCCTATTTACAACTTCTCTTGCCCTTCAAGATTTGGTCTCTTTCCAGATTTAGAAAATTGCAATTTCTTCTATCAGTGTTCCAACTTCCTTCCATACCACATGCAGTGTCCCTCAGATCTTCATTTCAATCCAGTTTTACAAGTTTGTGATTGGCCATATGAAGCTGGTTGTGGTAAGTTGATGAAATATTTTAAAACTGTTTAAACTTCTTGCAAATTTGTAACGTATGTTATAGAAGTAAACTATCAAAAATATAAATAAATAAAAAGATAATAGTTCTTTAAAATTAATAATAGCTTCATTAGTTTATAAAAATTAATATAAAAGTTATTCTATTATTATTTTGTTTCGAAATTTAAATATACCAATTTCATACAAAGATAAGGAAAGTATTTTATAAAATATATTCGAGTATGCAGTTATACAATATGTGAAATTCAGCCTTTTTGTAAAACTGAACCTGGTGACTGAGATAAACTGTAGTATTAATTATTCACTTCAAATTTTACTAAACCAAGACAATGTAGATTTCATTATGTATCCCTAAATAGGAAATAAAAGTATAGTCTTCACAGATCCTTAAATTTCTTAAAAAATAGTATGTTAAAGTTGCATTAATTCATTTGCAATTTATATTTATATAAAAACAAGACATTATGCAAAATGTTTCTTTTTAAAACAAAATGAAACTTTAGAATAAAATTATTATTTTTAAAATGAAAAGCCAAAGAAAAATTAGAAAGCAAGAAGAAAAATTAGAAAGCCAAACTTTATTACATGTATATTTATATATAAATTAATTAAGTCTGTAGTAAAAAGATAAATAAATTAGAAAAACTCTTTCCAACATTGTAAAATTTGTTATAAAGAAATAAAAAGTACACCTAAATAAAAAATATATTTTATAATTTATAAATATTTCTAAACTTTTAAAAACAAGTTTTTTAAAAAAAGAAAAAAATAAATAAATACCTAACTGAATTTGCAAAAATGTGTTGGTTTAAATAATGCACTTTTTCCACTGTTAAATTTTTTGTTTCAAAAATAAAAACACAAAAATATAAAAAAAATTTAATTTTTTAATAAATAAGTAGGTAAATTAAATGAAAAAAAAATTCCTTTTCCTCTTATAATTTTATTCTATTTTTAGAAAAGACGACCTCAAAAGATATAGAAACATCAACATACGTCACATCTACTATGAATGCCTCATCAACATTTCAGCCAACTAGTATATCAGATTATGTGTCATCTACAGTCAAGAACACTTTTTCGACAGAAAAAGAAAGTCTTAGTACTAAGGATGTCAATGAAATAACTGAAAACAGCACAGATATAAAAACATTGATATCTAACCTTCCTACTTCTTCAATGATAGATATCACTACTACAAGTAAACCAAATAACTTTACTAGTGTAGAAGTATCTTCAGATAATATTTCTCCAAATGAAAACATCACTATCCAACCACTAACAGACAATGATGAAACATCTGTAAACAAGACCAATTCAACTGAAAAAACAAACCAGTTTGAATCTACTGTAACTGACAGCATAACAAAAGCAGATAATGTAACAGGAAAAACATCTTCAAGTAAATTTACCACAGAAATTGATATTTCTAACATTACTAATACAACTTTGAATCCACAAACAAAAAAAGATTTTTCTGAAATAACAGTTAATTTTGAAACTACCATAACTGATACAACAAAAAAGGAATCAAATGTAACATACTTTTCCACAGAAGAAACTACTGGAAAAAATGACATGAATAGCACAACATTAAATCCAGAGTCAAAAACTGTTTCAGTTGAGGTAAAGAGTGAATCTGAACCAATAGAAGTTAGCAGTTCATCAGAAGTTGAAACAAGCAGTGAGCCTACAAACACTACATCAGAAGTTGAAACAAGTAGCAAGTCTGAGCCAGGAGAAACTGATACTACAACAGAAGTTGAAGCAAGCAGCAAGTTTGAGCCAATAGAAACTGATAGTACAATTGAAGTTGAAACAAGCAGTGAGTATCAAGAAACAGATACTGTATCAGAAATTGAAACAAGCAGTGAGTCTCTAGAAATAGATACTGCATCAGAAGTTGAAACAAGCAGTGAGTCTCGAGAAACAGACACAGTATCAGAAATTGAAACAAGCAGTGAGTCTCTAAAAACAGATACTGTATCAGAAATTGAAACAAGCAGTGAGTCTGAGCCTAGAGAAACTGATAGCACATCAGAAGTTGAAACGAGTAGCGAGTCTGAACCTAAAGAAACTGATAGTACAATTGAAGTTGAAACAAGCAGTGAGTCTCTAGAAACAGATATTGTATCAGAAATTGAAACAAGCAGTGAGTCTCTAAAAACAGATACTGTATCAGAAATTGAAACAAGCAGTGAGTCTGAGCCTAGAGAAACTGATGGCACATCAAAAGTTGAAACAAGTAGTGAGTCTGAACCTAAAGAAACTAATAGTACAATTGAAGTTGAAACAAGCAGTGAGTCTCGAGAAACAGGCACTGTATCAGAAATTGAAACAAGCAGTGAGTCTCTAAAAACAGATACTGTATCAGAAATTGAAACAAGCAGTGAGTCTGAGCATAGGGAAACTGATAGCACATCAGAAATTGAAACAAGCAGCGAGTCTGAACCTAAAGAAACTGATAGTACAATTGAAGTTGAAACAAGTAGCGAGTCTGAATCTAGAGAAACAGATACTATATCAGAGATTGAAACAAGCAGCAATTCTGGGTCCAGAGAAACTGACACTGCATCAGAAGTTGAAACCATGAAAACGAAAATTGTAACAACTTTTGAAAATGTAACTGAAACTATTAAAAATATAACTGATGCACCAGAATTAAAAACTTCCTCCAGAAAAGCAGATTTTGAATACACAGAAACTGTAACTGATTTGCAATCTAGCACACTACAAAATAATTTTACAGCCAGTGCTTCTGAAATTATTTCTACAACTTATAATATGACAACACTAGATTATAATCAAAAAACAATTTCTACCCTGAAAGAAAATATAACTTCAACTGATACAGCAACACAAGAGTTTGTAACATTCACCACTAGCCCTGTGCCTGTGGTAAATATTTCAACTCAAAACACTAGCGAAATACTAGAATCAACTACAAATGTCTTAACTAATCAGACTGTTCAAACATCTCAATCTGATAAAATGGTTACAACAACAGAGACTTTATCAGAGGAAACTTCATCAGATGAAATTGTTCAGAATTTTACATGCATCTCCAGATTTGGCCTATACCCTGATCCAGAAAATTGTAATTACTTTTATCAGTGTTCTCATTATATTCCATATCACATTCAGTGCCCATCTGATCTCCACTTCAATCCCATTCTACAAGTTTGTGATTGGCCATATGAAGCTGGTTGTGGTAATATTCATTACAATTAATACTATTCATGGTGTCTTGTTAATGTGGTGAAAAATTTCTAAGGCACAGATAGAGATTGAGAATTGCTTAGGAACCCATGACAGGAAACGTTACCATATGCCGCCAGGGACGATTCTCAATTGCTTTTTCTTACGTACTTCTCTTGATCTTAATTACATGTCCTCTAATAAACATTATTGAAAACTGGTAAGATTGACAAGTTAGTCGCCAAATTAGTAAGTTACGATAAAGTAGTTAATCCTAAATTCATTTGAATGCAATTCTTAATAATAATTATAAGAATACATAAAATTAAGATAGTTTAGGCAGGGTTGCCATAGAAAAAAAATGGACGAAATAGTTGCTTTTAGTAGCCTAAAGCATGAAAATAGTTGCCGAAAACTATGAATATAGTGGCCTAAATAAGAACAAAAATATGACTAAAATTTTGTTAAAGACTCAATTGTCATATACCATTATCCATTTACTCAAGTTGGGGGCAAATATGATAATTTTTATATAAACATTAATGTTCTAGCACAATTTTCCCTTCAATCAATAATTTATCTATGAAATATATATATATATATATAGTGTGAAAAGTGATTACTCAAATTCGAAATTCATGCATCGTAATAATGTATTAAATTTTTTTGTTTTAAAAAATCATGCGGAATTTCGAAGCAATAGCCATTGAGAAGGTGACCGGGAAACGAAATAGACTCACAAAGGAATCTGCAGATTGAACGAATTAAAAAGTGAAGACTCAAATGTGCAATTCAAAATTTTCAAAATTTTTTACGAAAAAAAAGTTCAGTGTGTTCGAAAGCTATCGTGGGCAGCAGATTTTGAACCCAGTTTATGCTAAAAAACAAACAAACATCGCTAGGAGTACAGAAAAGTCTCCCAATAGAATCCTCTTCCTGAAAATAGTTGCTTTTTTAGCCTTTTCAGGCAAAAAAAGTTGCCAAAGTCGCCTCATGCCAAAAATGGTTGCATTTTAGTCGCTTGTGGCAACACTGTTTAGGTAAATAAAAGTACCTGTTCAAAAAGACACAAAGAAACAGTTCATAATAGGGAAGCGCTATTAGCGGTGCACAATGACAATTTTGATCATGAATTCCTGTGCAACTCCTTTTATCTCCCCAAGAAATTTGTCACAATATTAACGAGACACACTGTGTATATTCACCTCACTATATATTAACTCACATATTTAAAAAAAAATAAAAAATAAATTATAAATGATAAAAATATAATAAATAACCAATTACTTTAAGTTGTAAGCATAATAAACATACAAAAAACTTCTTTTTTTTTAATGAGAGCTATAAGCTAGCAAATATCACTGATGTAATCTTTAAAATATTTGAAGGAAAACTGTCTGCAGTCTCATTTTTACTAATGGCAATTCTCAACTAATGAAAATGTTTCAATATTTAGAAGCCTCTCCTGAATTATTTAATAAAATTTCTGAACGATTATTAGGATCAGGAGCTAAAATTGTCCTTTTTACCCACCATTTAAATTTTAAGATACAGGCACAAATGATTTTGAAGTTATAAGAGTCAATAATTTACACACAAACCCTTCATTTTATTATTATAGATAATGGGAGTAATACTTCATTAAATGGAGAATGAAATAAGAAGGCATAAATTTTGCTATTATTTTAAACAAAATATAAAAATAACCCAAAAATGAGAGAAATTTATAGCTATGTCAAAATCATGTCATCAGGGGTAGCACTGATGCATTGAGGTACAATATCTAAGTAGCTAATTTTTTCAAAATGAATTTAACTACTTTCTTAAGTATAAGTACTATTTCCCTTTATAATAGTTTTTGGGTCTTATATCATTGCCTCATTTATTAAACAAGATATTAACCATTTGGCATTGAGAACAATTAAATATTTTGATTACTAAATATTTCAATGCATTTATCGACAAATACAATATTTTATGCCAGCTTTCTTCTTTTACCATATTCTTGTTAGCCTATTTAATATATTATATTAATATTCTATTTAAATTCAATAGTAATCAGTACTGACTTTAAACTTCTAAAAATTATAAATTTTTTCTTGGTAATTTGTAACTTAATTCTTTGATCGTAAATTAATGTACAAAAATAGTAGTTTAAAGGTTGAAGAAATTGATCGGCATTTAAATTTTTCATAATAAAGTTAAAAACAAATATGTAAAAAAAAAAAAAATCAAAGTTAGAATAGAATTTGCTGAATCGTTTTCGCAATTCACAGATTTCAAAAGTTATTTTCAAACATTTACTAGTGGTGTAATATTTATGTCAGATACATCGGCTCAATAATACTAATGATAATAATACAAAAAATTGCAAGCTTTAATTTCGAATAGTGTAATAATTTTAAATGGTTTCAATCAAATTAAGCTACTTTATATTTAGATGGAGTGGTGTACACATTACACTACCAGTGTTCTATGTTATTTGCTTTATAATAAATTATTTATTATATTATAAAATAATTATTATAAAATAAATTATTATAAAATAAATAACATCAATTTCCCTACTTATATTGTAAAACAGTTTATATTTTATTTATATATATTTATTTTTATTTTCTAATTTTATAAGATTTTACTTCTTAAAAGTCTTATAGCAATTCTTTAGAAGGAAAATATGTATATGGATTAAAAAAGGTCACAATAATCATTATACACACTGGCTTAAAATAAATAAATGATGAGTTTCATAAGTCTTTGATAAATTGTACTTGTAAATATAATATCTAAAAAGTTTAAAATATGTCTTGTTATTTAGAGTTAAATTCAACTGATTCATCTAAAGAAATTGATACAGATTATACACCACATCCTCAAACCAACACAGCGAGTCACATATCAAGTACCTCTGAATACCAAACTGAGGAAACAACAAAAAAAGATATCATTTCAACAGAAACAGAGTCTGCAAAAGAAGAGACATCCTCAGAGTCTAATAAATTACTTACAAGCTTAAAATCAACATACAAGCCAAGTTCTACTGCTACACCAGACATAACAAGATTTAATGAAACAACTGCCTCTAAGATCATTAATTATAGCACCTTATTTACTACAGACTCAACACCAGAATTTGACACTGAAACTACTAGCACTGACGAACAAGCATTCACAAAGAACAACAGTGCTTATAGCACTATAGGGTCTACAAAGGAAACTAATTTTGAAATAACTAGTTCCACACAACAAGAGTTAGAGACAAAGAACGGTAGTGATTACAGTACTATGAAATTTACAAAAGAAACTGAAATTGAAACAACTAGTGTCAATACTGAATTGATTACTACAAAGGATAATATTGATGACAGTACAATAAATCTCACTAATTCCACAAAAGAAGCTGAGATTGATACAACTAGTCCCACTGAGCAAGAGTTTGTGACAAAAAATAATTATTATTTTAGTACTATATATGTTACTAATTTTACAAAAGAAGCTGAAACTGAAACAACTGACTCTGACAGTCAGAATCACAGTACAAAGAATGACAGTGATTACAGTACTATGATTAGTACAAACTCAACAAGAGCAGAAATTGTTACATTTTCTGAATCACAGGAGTTTACATCAAAAAGTCAAACAGAAACAGAAAATGTAACAATGAAATACATATCAACAAATGCTGATAAATTCGAAACAACTTTCGATTACAAGTCAACCAGTGAAAAAAGTAATGACAGTATTGATACCACAACAGTAACTTCATCTAATAAGCAATCAACTATTGACGAAACGGAGCAGCCACTGGATTTTGAATGTCCATCAAGATTTGGGTTGTATCCTGATTTACATAACTGTTCCAGATTTTATCAGTGCTCTCAATGGATAGCAAATCACATGAATTGTCCACCAGAATTACATTATAATCCAGTCTTGCAAGTTTGTGATTGGCCTATTGATGCTGGTTGCGGTAAGTATATATCCCTCTATTGATTATAAGTGCATATTTTTATTTACAAAAACTATAAAAAAAACAGCTTCATTCTTGGGGGGGAAAAACAATGAAACATTTCAGAATGCTTTTTTTTTCTAAAAAAAATGGAGTATCAGTATATATTAGTCTGTTAATTAAGTTCTTTTGTTAATAAGACATAATTAATTTGCTTAGAAAAATTCAAATTCTAAATTTGTATAAAAATTTAATTAGAAGTTGTTTTTTTTTAAAACAATTCATTGATTCTAATTTTAAAATATCAAACAAAAAATTTAAGTACTTAGATAATCCTCAGTTGTCTTTCAAGGGGTTGTGGATATGGCTAAGAAAAAAATAAAATAAATAAAGTTTATTTTAACTACTGTGATCAAAAATTTCTCGGAATGGTGGTATAAAACAATTGGTTAAAATTTATCTTGTTCAATGCACTTCAGAAAACAATTTTTCAAATCAACAAAAATATGCTTTAAAATAATTTGAATTAATGGACTCAAAACGATGACAACGAAAAGGATATCTCAACCTTTGGAATAAGAAAAAATCAAACTAGAAAATATCTCCAACACAGAGCTTGTGGGGCAGTATTTGTTGAATGATTTGCCGAAATTGATTAATAATAACTGCAGTGTGAAAAGGCTCATTGATGCATACCCCATATGTTTATGTTGCATAAGTTTTTCAGCTACTACATTTCAGATCATTTTCAACAAATTGTACATAACAATCAAACAATAATCTTCATTGATTGTCTTGTCAGAATATAGGATTAATTGCACAATACAACGACAATCAAAGAAAAGAGTAAAGCTTATCTTGATTTTTAGGTTACTTTGATCAGGTCATTTTGGTGTCACTTCACCTTATATCAGTTCTATGACTTGAAAGATAGGTTGATCATGATTCGAAGTGAATGGCCGACCAAATGAGTTCATCTTCTACAGAGTTTTTATACAAAATAATAATCAAAAACTCGAGCTAAAGCTATTTAAACATTTGTAGTAAAAATCTCATAGCAAAAACAAAATTTAACACATAACTTTTAAAATTTTGGAAAATCATTAGAAAGAATTTTTTTTTCTCAATAAAAACTAAACTACATACAATCTAAAAAATTAAATATCTTTTTGATTTATGGTTAAAGAAATCATGAAAATGCTTGTGATAAAAGTTTGGAAACAATATGTATAACAGATGAATTTAAAACAAAATATTCTTTTTAATCACAGCTGTCAAATTGTGTAAAAGCAGAGCTGGAAACATTAAAGGTAGATTTTGTTGTTGAAAGTATACAGAGACAGCCTTGGTCTGTACTGCAAATGAAGAACATGAAAATAGAAATTACTAAATAGTTCAAAGATACATTTCCTTTTGAGATTAGAAATAAGTTTTGATTTTTTAAAAAAATACTATAATTTTGGTCATTTTTTTTCATTAAAATAATCTTAAATATAAAAAAATTAATAACTTGTTTTTGGAATAAAAAGTCTGATCCTATCATAGAATTTATGCAGCTTAACATACATAAAAATAATAGTAGTACAATCTGAGATGTTGTTGTCCATAATTATCTTTATTTAAATGGAAAAAAAATTAATAATCAAAAATTTTACAGACTGATATTAAAAAGCATACTTAAAATCCTAAAAACAAACAATGTATAGAAACTATCAATTAATTTTATCATTTTTAAAAATAGTCAATAAACTGAAGTAAAAACTAAGAAACTTTATTTGCAGAGAATATCACAGACATAGAATTTAATTCTGCAGAAAATGAAGAATCTGCTAATCTCACTGCTACAAGTAAAACTATAGATAAGCAATCAACAACTTTCTCAACAAAGCTAAATGATTATACAGATAAATCTTATCAACCAAACGATTCAGAGGAAGCATCTCCTACTTATGACAAAAACACGCATGAAAAAGAAGGTAGAGAAGAACTATCTACAGAAATTACACAGCAAGAAACCTCAACTCTAGGTACAACCAACGAAATAAAAGTAAGTTTTGAGTGTCCTTCAAGGTTTGGTTTGTTTCCTGACAAAAGCAACTGCTCAAGATTCTACCAATGCTCTCAATGGACATCTTATCCTAAACAGTGTTCACCCGGTCTTCATTTTGATGCAGATTTGAAAGTCTGTGATTCACCATACAAAGCTGGATGTGGTAAGTTCCTCAACTATTTCAATTAACTTTTCAGTCATATTATATCAAAACAATTGGATTAATTTTTAATATCATTATCTCCATTTGCAATCCATTTTTTGGATAAAGGTCTTCTCTGTCTAACTTGATTGTCTGTTCTTTAAGTTATATGATCAAAGCATTATCATTTTAGGTCCTTAATTCTTCCAATGATAGTTAAAAAATTTGTTATCTAATTCACACTACTTGTTTTCTCCTTTTCTTGTAATAAAAATTAAACAACTTTCCATACATCATTCACCATTTCCATTTTTGTGGTATTAAGCGTATGCATGGATTTGCTAACGAGAGTCTTTGCTTCATAAGTAAGTGTAAGTAATACAGATTGATTAAAAACTTTTCTCTTTACATAGGATGGCATATCACTCTTTAGTATGATGCTATTTTTGAAGAAGAAAAAAACACTAAGTGATTCTGATTCTTCTGATTAATTTTATTAATATTCTGATTCTTCTATATTTATTTTCTGATTCTTCTGATTAATTACTTTCATAAAATTAATTCTGATTAATTTTATGTAAAGTGTTGTATTTATTCTGGTTCCAAATTAATGTTATTCACTTTTTCTATAGTATAAGCAGTTATAGTTATTTAGGATTGCCCACCCTAATCTTAATATCACCACTAAAATAGAGATTAATAATATATTTTTTTAGCTTAATCTTTATTATTTATTAAATTTCAATTTAGTCTATTATATACTTCACTCATTACAGGTAAGAAAATATTATTTTATGAAAATGATTAAGATTAGGCGATATTGATTCTAATTCTTGCTGTCACCTAACTGTATATGTTTTAAAAGACAGTGTAAAATTTTCAATTCTGTTTTTCATCAAAGCATCCGGTACAGCAGACACACTAATGCTATAAAAACCTTCTAATTGCCAATAAAGAAAATTGAGAGAGGAATTTCACACTCTTATATCACTCGATTAGTTCCCAGATTGTTTGGATGTGATGTGGTACTAAAATTATAGCTGGAACTGGCTTGTTCTCAAGGCAGTGCTGAGCCCACAGGCTTTTGATTAATATTTTTGTGAATATCCTATAAACATCGCCTATAAGATTTTTTAACTCCAAATTAACCATAAAATAAAAATAATTTTAGAAAAAAAAATTTGACTACAAGAAAAATTTTCACTAATATATCCTCCTTATTTTTACCTCCATTTCATGTTGAAAGCAATATCTTAAAAACGAGTGTGCTAGCTATTTTTAGTCAACTATAAAATAGTGACTATTAAATTATTAAAAGTGAAAATTCATTTATTTTCTTAAATTCTTGGAATATTGCATACAAGTATTTTAAACTAGATTCATCCTAATAGTATAAGTATAATCACAATCATCAATGATTATTAAAAAATAATACTTTTTTTCACAGATAAATCTTTGATTACAAATGAAGAAGGGAGGAGCACCGAGAAGAAATAACATAAAAATGAAAGACACTGAAAGAAGTATAATGCAACAAAATTGTTAAGAATAACTCATTGTAAAAGCAGAAATACAAATAAAGCCCGAAATGCATGTCTATTGACAAATGTATATAAACTGTATGAAAAAATTAATCTGCAAATAAAAATTTACTTTTATTTTTAAGGTTATTTTCCAACTATAATCTAAGTTTGATATGCAACTATTTTTTGTATCATTTAAAAACATTTGAATCTTAAAAATAAATGCTACATATTCAACTAATATATTTTAAGAAAATATACTGAAAAAAAAAACTATTTAAATGCAATTTTCTTAACCTATGTTAAATGTCATCCTGTTTTTATAATCTAACAACAACAGGGGAAATTTGAACAGTTATTATTTTGAGGGATTACTCCTATTAATGCAAAATCAATAAATATTAAGTCATTAATTGCGTGCAAAAATCAAATAAAATAGTTTTATAGATACTAAACATTACAACAATATTAGTTAAACATGAAATATTGAGCCTTAGTTCCTTAAGCCTTAGTTAGTATAAAAGTCGAATGTTCGGACACATAGGAAATCAGGAAGGAGTGGAAAGGAAACACAGTTTATTGAAACGTGATAAAATAAGTGGTTTATCTTATCAGAAAAAAAAACTGAAAAAATGAGAAATAACGATGACCCAAAGGGTGAAAGAGAGGAAAATTTTACTAAAAAATAAGCAAATCTGGCAAAAAGGTGGAAAAATCTTATTCCTGTATGCAGAAAATTTGATGGAACTTGTCATTTTAATAGCTAACTTTAAAAAAAATTGTTTTAAATTTTTAAAATTTGTGTGTCAAATAAGATTATCATGTTTTTAATATAACTAACAAGTCAAAGGCGAATCAATCGATGTTATAAGAATTCCTCATACAAATATTAAAAATTCAATATGTAGGATTTTCTTCAATTTATATAAACACGTTTTTCATCTTTATAAAGGAAACAATATTCTTCATATTTTTGTAAATTATATTTAAAAAAAATCTAGTTTAAAAATGGCGTAACTGTAGGATTAAAAGGCAGAAAAAACTAAATTATATAAAATGAAATGATAGAAAAGAGGCTAAATTGAGTTTAGAAGAAATATAAAAATAATTTATGCACTAATCACTGTACAAATCATGAAAAATGAGTACTATTTGTAACAAATATTAAAGTTAAATAGTTACAGATTCATTAAACAAAATCTTCTTTAGCATCTATATGAAATGTTCCATGTCTACCAACACCTTGCACAAATTTTTCTGCACCTATTATGAAGGGGAAAGAAATATATAACTGTGTACACTATATAAAAGTAGAGGTAATGAGTAAGATAAATTGCATACACTACATAGTATTGCAGTTTCCAATTTTTATCAATTTTTAACAATCAATAAGAGCATAATCAACATTTTTCAGCATTTTCTCTAATGACAAATAAAATTATTTTTATCCATAAAATTATTTAATCAAAGATAATTGGTCCCATTTACAATTACAATAAGAAAAAAAAGGCATAGTTTTTATCAATGCAACGAAAAAATTTGTTCAAAGCTGTAGAGTTTATTCATAGTTTTTGCAAATCAAAATATCAAGATGGAATAAAAAGAGCAATCACTAGATTAAAGAAGTTTGCTTATATTGTTACTTCACTTGTTACAAGTCATTGCATTTTTGGGCAAACAGAACATTTAATTACTTTTTATACAAAATTTCATAAGAAATTGACAAATGAGTTTATATTTATGACCAGTTTTATGTACAAGTAAGAAGTAGCTCTAGTTCAGTTAAATCATAAACATAAACCCAAAAAAAGAGAGAATGACATTTATTTTTCCCAGTTATGCAATCAAAAGAGTTCAGAATCTCTTTTGAGAAGATTGAGCCCTCCAACATCACAAACTTATAATTTGCGCCTCACTAAACTCTTATAATTTTCTTTTAATCTCAACATGATTTATTATATTTGAAATTTAGGCATTACACGAAATTAATACAAATTTAATTAGTTTATAATTTTTCATTTTACCTAAAATATATTAAACAAGAATGATGTATTTTCTTACATTTACATTCTCCACAATGTTCAATTTCAATAACTCTAAACACCTGGTTTAAAAACTCCAATTTTAAAGTTAAAGATAACTTAATTACAATACTGATGCAGCAGTAATTTGTTAAAGGGCTGCATGCACCTCAACAAGAATGGTGTCTCAATTTAATAAACAGCAAAAATAAATTAACGGTAAAGCGAAAAATAAACTGAACTTAAATTTATGAATCCAAATAGTTTAGAGAGAACAATTTGTGCAATATGTAACCTTATTAATTAGAAATTACTTATTGTTGCTTATTGTGAACACATTAAATTTTTTAAAACTTATATCAGATTAAAACTCAAATTCAATTAAAATTCCAGAGTTGCAATAGATTGTAAACATAACAACTAGGCCTAAAATTTTAAACACAAACCAGAGTTAAAAAGCATTTCTCAGCTATTAAGGACATGCGGGATTAGAGCTAGGCCCATTCAATCGCTAAGATGATGTTAGTAATAATTGTAAATGTAGATATTTCATGTTGCATACCTTTTACTGACTCCAACTCAAGCACATGCTTAGAATTTTGATACTCAGATGCTAATGCCTCCTTTAAAGAATCTGAATTATAAGCAGAATTGTATGCTGATAACCTATCAGCTCGTAAACATTCTTGAGGAAACTTGCATAGACTGTTTGCTAAATTTAAAGCATTTCCTATAGCTAATAAATAATTAAAAATATTGTAACACTAATGGAAAAACAAAGTAAAATTACATCAATATGATATAAAAAATTTGAATATCCAATGAGGTAAATTAAAGCCAACTATATTATAAATTAAATGATTAATTATTCTTTTTTTCATATACACAACTAATACTCAAGAGTCAGAGAATTCTATTACCCACCCACTGGAGGGCGTTTCAGCTAGCATGGCAATTAGTTAGTTGTCTACTTTCTTCGAAGAAAAAAGATATTTATCATAATTTTTAATAAAGTTTGTAGATTAAAAAATATAAGAGAAGAAAGCTGCAACTGCAAAATTTTTTTGGGGATAGAAAACCCATAGTCAATAAGGGATGATAAACTTATAATTTAATTAATTAAATGAAGTTTTGGCAGAATTCATACTTCTAAGCTGCAAAGTATAAATACTAGTGTAATACTATAAAGTATATTACTATAACAACAATAAGTTGTTTTTATAAGGTTTAATAATGCCAAACTAATTATTTTGACAGCAAGTAGTAAATAAGTAATTATGTATTATTAACTTTAACTTGTTGTAATTTAGCTTCATAAATATTAATTGAAGTTACTTCCAATAATATATAATAATCAATATAAAATAATAAATTCATTTAAATAAGTTTGTGCCCAGTATTTCAATTTCCTTAGCATGCACAGTGTGCAAATAAAGTCTCAAAAAGCAGCCATGCGATGTTGCCGTCGCAAATGAGTAATTTAATATAATCATAGACAAATTCAAGAGAGCAATACCTAATTTTACACCGTTGCTAAGCAACCAAGTTCAGACAATAAAAAAATAATGCTTTGCAATTGTTTGGAGAGGCTCAACATTAATAGTTAATAGAAAAATATCTCAAAGTTTCTTGGCAAGACATTTTTGAGATGATTTTTTGATCAAAAAGCTAATACTGTTTTCCTGTTAATCTCTTTCGAAAAGAAAATTTGAATTGATTTATAAATTATGTATGATTTTCAAGTTTTTAGAATTGGTACATGTGCACTTGTCATTTGACATTACTTGTGTTTTTTACATTGTTTTTACTGTTATATGAGGATTTCATACCAAAATCAAATTTACGCAACTTTTTGTAATTATATAAAAAAAATTTTGAGATAATCACTTTTACAGCTTTGATTGAGTCTTTTAGGCAAGAAAGTTTAAAGAAACAAAAAGAAAAAGTGCCAGATAAAAATGTAGATGGTATTGCGATTCTAATGTACATTCACAAAGTTTTATACAATGTACACTATTTCTTTCCTATAACTGAAAAAATTTTAAGTGGCATTTTAAAAACAATTAAATATTTATGTTCACAAATCAAACAAACAATAAAGTAAATAATTTGTTTGTTCATTTTTTGAGAAAAAGGATGCGGTTATTTAATGTCATTTAATGTATTAGTCAGACATTTTCCTCCAGGTAATTTTAATATAGCAAAATGCTCTGTAATTCTTATCAGTTAACTGGCTATAGTTCTGAGACTAGAAAAAAACTTGATAATTATTTAGAACGAGAGTTAATTCAAAGAAAAACTTTAAGTACTAATAAAAATTAAACAAAACAGATCAGTGTATTATTGGAAATAATCTACATAGTAGAATAAAGAAAGAGAATTTGAAAAATGCAAAAGCATAATCAAATAACTGTTTGAAGAGTTCTGTGAATCATAGGATGCTATGTTTAATTTTGAAATTAAGATGTTAGGATGATATATATGATACTGAGATATTTTAAGACACTTAAAAATTTACATCAATATTTCAGATAATCGTTGTTGATATCAAACGTTAGGTATAAGACCATATTAAGATACTTTTTTCATAACTAGTATCTTCGTTTATATTGTTATTGTTTAGTTATTAAAATATATATTGACTGATTCATAAATATATTATTCCTACTAAATGCTTCCATTCAATTAGAACTTTAGATTTCACCACAGAATAATATGTAATTCAATATGATAAAACATTTTATGGTTCATGTTTCAAAATTATTTTGTTCAGTATTAAATTAAACAATAAAAAATAAGAAATAATTATTAAAAATTATTTTTTGCAAAAAATTATCTTGAAGTGAACGAGTCTCATGATTGGGTGAAATTTTTTTTTTTAAATTGTGCAATTAGTTTCAAAGATATGACCAAAGAGGCAAAAAGTGAGATTAACATTAAGGGAACCAAACTTTCAACTGCTTTTCAGACTAAACTATTAAGATCATGATTTCAGGAGTTAGAAATCCAAATAAGAAAAAAAAATATAGATTCATTTATGGAAAGTGCATGTTTAAGTCTGATTTCATAACTTAATCAATAGTTACTACTAATTAATTAGCATTTTTGAAGTCACTTCCAATAACCATTAAGATTGTCACTTAGTATGTGAAAATCTGATCATTAGAATGAAAGTTATTTAGGGTGATGTCTTTTTCATTTAGCGCACTGCACATAGTACAGAAAGGTAATTCTCTAAATCAGTCATTTTTTATTTCATTTAACTCTTCTTAGAAAACAATACATCATTCTAAAATAGAATGGTTTTGTTTAATAAAATATCTATCTAAAAATATCTAAGTATCAAAACTGATAAACTTAAATCTTAGAATTAAAGTGATTATAAAAGACTTTTGAAATTTCAAATAGAAACATGAAAGATTTGCCAGTAAAATTCTAATTTTTCCCTGTTTATGGCCACCCTGCAAAAAGAGTTAATGGTCAAAGCAATAAGCATTGTGTAAATTAAATTTTTACTTCTAATTGCAGAGAAGACATTGTTAGAAAGAAATATTGCAAATGAAATTGAATAAAACTAAATGTTAGTTTACATATTATATTACACACACGCTAAATTTTAAATCAAATTAATAATTATTAAAAATTACCTGTACCACATGCTGTTATTTTTGTAGCAAGCCCTAGTTCAAAAGCTTCTTTTGCATTAATTGATCTGCCGGTAAGTATTAGGTCTAAGGCACGAGGCAAACCAATCATTTGAGGTAATCTAACAGTGCCACCATCAATGAGAGGAACACCTTAAACAAAATCATTTTTAGAATAAAGCAGTTAACAAAAACACTTTAAACAATGGTTTAAACAATGGAGATACAGAAAATGACATTACGTGATATTAGTTATAGATAGAATAGAAATAAATATAGTGAAAACTAAATAATTTTAGCGTTACAAATTTTAAAATATTTGTATAGTTTTACAAATATTCTTTGTTTATCAGTCCCTAAATAAACAGTTTAATTCGAAAATTTGCTAGAAAGGTGTGTAACTCTGACATAATTTAGAGAGCAAATAACACCTAATGTATTTCTTATGGAATGCTCAGTTTGGAGCCTATTTACCAATGTGGTGATACTTGGCAACAAAACGATACTTCTAAAAACTTTGAGTTTCAAAGCAGTTGAACCAATATTTATGGTTTAAAATGATGTCCATATATGTCATCGCCAAGTCTACATGAGTGTACTTCTTCGGAGTACTAGTAGTCTGCTCGTGACTATAGTATTGTTCTCACCTGAGTTAGATCATTGATCTAAGGTTGTAAAGTCCGTCTTTTGCTACACTACACTGTTATTTGAGCTGTAATTAAGTGCTATAAATACTTGCATTTCTGAAAGTTTTTAATAATAAATTTTTGGAGCAATAAGGACTTTTTCAATTATCTCCAATTAAAACAAGCCCCCGTGCTCTGCACAATAGATAAAAGACATTAACTGTATAGTTACACATAGCACAATCCATGGTCAGGCACTAAGCACTATTTTTTAGGTAAGCTCTATTTTTAATAGAGCAACAACAACCACATAATTTTTTACTTCCGTGTATTACTGTACCAAATTTACTTTCAGCCATGAAATATTTAATTTACTTGCATGGCAAATTTAACACTGCATAGTTAAAAAGACAGGCATGCATATTTATCATAAGTGATTGAAAGTCGGTCAGTATAATATCAAAGTAGCACAATATATAATTTTAATCTAATGAGAAAATTTGATAAATTTTTAATGAAAAAACCAATAAAGCAGAGAAAAAGTTTTTATAATAAGTACTTAAGTAATTTGTGAGTTAAAATTTTTAAATGCTAAAATTTTTTTGTCAAACTGAAGTTTTTTTTTTTTGATGCTGCTCTGTTTTTAGCTTAATCAATTAAGTGTAATTTACTAGTTTTCTAAAAAATTACTTAACTAACCAAACCTCCTATTGAAAAATCCCATAACAGCCGTTTCATCAATTACTCGTAGATCACACCATAGAGCCATTTCAAAACCTCCACCAACAGCATATCCATTAACAGCAGCTACAACTGGTTTCTTTAGTAGCATTCTAGTTGGCCCCTTAATAAATAACCAAGTAATAAATAATATGAAAAAAGAGAAAGAAAAATAATGTTATTTGAATATAATTATTAAATTGATTGAGTTATTTAAGTTAATTTTAGCTTAAAAATAAAGCTTTAAATAAAAATTAAGTTTTCAAAATAAATAAAAATAAAGCCTTACTCATTTTCCATTTAATATTTCAGCATTTTATCAAGCTTTTTTCTAGCAAATTAAACAGGTTTTACCTCATGTATATTATTGAGGCCTACACAAATTAGGAGCATAGGCGTCTGAACAAAGTTGTGGTAGCTATTTGTTATTCAGATATTTAAATAAAACAAATTTCTTTTTTATTCCTTAATATCTTCTAAAAATAAATAGCTGTTCCTCTATGGCAGAGGTCGCCAAAGTGGTCTATATAGACCCCCAGGGGTCTATTTAGCAAAAGCGGGGGTCGATCTGAGCCAGGGGGTCGAATGGGGGTCGATCCGAATCGGAAGGATCGATTTGGGGTTAAAGAAAAAACAGTTCTTAATACGCAAATCACACATACCTAATTGAGTATGTAAAATTTGTGAATTTTTTTATAATTGACTTAGCATCAGACATTTATAACAAACAAATGAAACGATTCCTATGTGTCTTCTATGCGAAAAAACTTTCTGAAATGACTGCATGAAACAGTCAAAAATGAAAGATAAACTTGATAGGGTTCACTCAGATAAAAAAAATAAAGAACTTGAATTTTTCAAAAAACTTAAGGAAAAATTCACATTTCGACCAACTATAAGAAGTTTTATGAAGCAGTCTACTGAAGTTGAAACTGAAGGAGGATTAATAGTTTCGTTCAAGATTTCGCTTAATATAACAGAGAGGGGGAAACCACACACAATCGCTGAAGAAATTGTTATACCTGCAATTAAAGACGTCATTGAGGATGTAATGAAAAGAGACTACGTTAATGTTTTAAAGTCATTGCCATTAGTGCAAATTCTGTAAAACGGCGTAAAAAATTGCAAGTTCTCTATTCAACTTGATGAATCTGTTTTTGGCGTTTCTGCTATTCTTATGGTGTACGTTAGATATTTCAGTAAAATAAAAGGACAAGTCATTAATGAATTTTTATTTGCTAAATATTTTGAAACAGATGGAAAACGAGAGACAATTTTTAGATGTTTATATGAATATTTAAGTAAATATTTAAGTAAATATGATATTCTGCTTGAAAATATAATAGCGATAGCCACAGATGGGGCACCTGCTATGATAAGGCGTTACCGAGGTTTTGCTACATTTCTCAAAGAAAAAGTGCCCGATATACGTACTATTCATCATGTGTTGCATACAAACAATTTAGTAGCAAAATATCTGAGTTCAGAGTTACATAAAGCTTTACAGCTTTGTATGAAGTGTATCAATCAAATTAAAGCCCAACCTCTTGAATCAAGATTATTTTCCAAACTTTGTGAGGAAAACGACGAGTTATTTAGCCAATTACTTCTGCACACCGAAGTTAGATGGTTGTCTAGAGGTGTATGCTTGCAAAGGCTCGTTGAAATATTTGACTCCACGACCGAATTTCTCAGTGAAATAAATCCTGTTCTGAGTGATGAACTCCAAAACAATAAGAACCATATTTTTTATTTAGAGGACTTATTTGACAAAATTTTTTGATGTCCAAATAAAGCTGCAAGGAAAAGATGTAGCAATAATCGAAGTTCAAACAATACCGCTAGGCTTCCAAGTAAAATTAAATTTATTTAGATTTTCATTGCTACGTAAGGATTATCAATATTTTTCAAATCTGCGACAATTAGAAATAAAAGAAGAAGACTTGGAAATATATACAGGTCATCTTCAAAAATTGAGCGACGATTTTAAACTGCGCTTTGTTGATTTGGAAAACATCGACATCCCTGAGTAGATTATTGTGCCATTTTCTGCTCAAATTGAAAATGTGGACATTGACCTGCAAGATGAGCTTGCTGAATTATTATCGGATCTTGATGCAAAGACGCTTTTTTAAAATTTAACAGTATCCAAATTTTGGACAACTATAAATACAATGCAAAATTATGTAAAACTTTACAAAATAGCTCAGCCATTCATGCTAGCATTTCCAAGTTCCTATATGGTCAAAGCCGGTTTCAGTCACGTAAATTCAATCTTAACTAGGTACAGAAATAAATTAAATGTGGAGTTTCGAGGGGATTTGAGATTAAAATTGACCAATTTCGAACCCAATATAGCGAACCCTGCAAAAAAACACCAGACACACCCATCTCATTGATTAAGAAGCAATAAATCTGTAGTTACTTTACTTATTATTTCTACTTATTTATAATTACTTATTTATAATTACTTATTTATAATTACTTATTTATAATTACTTATTTATAATTATTTATTATTTAATAAATATTAAGGAATTTAAACTTCAACAATAATATATTTTTCATAAAACTATTGTTACACATTGTACTATTACTTTAATAAATGTTTAAAATAATAAAATAAATGTACAGACACAGTATCTAATAGAGTTTTATTTTAATTAGCAGAAAATTACTTTTATGGGGGTCGATAGCGATTTCGAAAAATTATATAGGGGTCGATGACCAAAAAAGTTTGGCGACCCTTGCTCTATGGCATTTTCTTGCATGTTAAATATATTATTATTATTGTTTATCATAGATCGCAACTGATAAAAACAGTTTAGTAAATATATATATATCATACAATATGTGGTTGACGGAAATGGCATCAGGCAGGGTTAAATAGAATACTAATTTGTTTACACTTGATTTTCACAGATTCACAAGAATTATAAAAGATAATCATAAAAGCTCAAAATAGAAAAAAATATATGTTGTACACAAATAATATTAGAAAACATTATAGAAAGTAATGAATACCATAGGTCCTGTTTCAGCTGATAATTCACTCAAACTTTTTCCTTCAGCTACTTCATTCAAGTCATAACCAGAACAGAAATTTCCACCTACAAATAAAATGTTAACATAAACTTAAGATATACATACATTAGTAAATGAACTCTAAACTAATAGTTTTGTATAAATCAAACACAAAATTCCCACAAAATAAAAGGGAAGAATATAAAATATGAATTTATGTTCAAGCAGCTGTTTGCAAAACCATCAAAATCTGAAATTTAGAACCTATTGCAAAGAAAAATAAATTTTGTAATTAGAACTATTTTATTAATAATGTGCTTAGTTTTAGCAATTGACAAGACTTTTGCTCAACATAAGTTAGAGAAACAGAGGAGATTTCAAGCCCAACTCAAAAATCCTGAAAATTTCTTGAGTAAAATAATTAAAGACGCATTTCAAAAAATTCATGTCTTTATAAATTTAAATCATTGATATTTTCATATTCTAAATAAATGATATGCAACATAATTTAAATAAATAATTATGCATAAGTTCACTTTTATGTCTAATCAGATTTATTATTCTACCAGTGAAAGAGATGAGACATTTACAAATATTTACAAATGAAAGAGATACCAAGTACAAATTCTAGTTCTAATATTTTTAAACAAACTATACAAAAATAACTATACAAACTATACACAAACATGATAGATAATTTCTTGAAACTTCTGGAACATGGATTTCCGGACACGTCTGGATGGCGATTAGCGGAAAATCCATAAATCTGGATTTGTTCCAGAGTACAATCATCTTTGGAGAAAACAGGTAATTACAAGTTTAAATAAATGTATAAAAAGTGTTATAGTTAAAAATAATCAAATGAGGACAATTCCATTTGTGACGGAATGGCATTTTGACTTGCAAAATAATACTTAAATGGAGATTCTATGCATCGAATTCCAAATAAACAAAAAAATTTTCGCGTGTATATCATTATTACTGGCAGAATGTGATTCAATAAGGGGAGAAAAAAAACATTTTTCTATTTTTTTCCCTGTAATTTAATGAATTTTTTGTTTGTGTGACTTGGCAATCAAGCTTTCAGCATGCTGCTTAGAGCTGACAGTTTCAGTGAATTATGCAGCCATTATTTTTCCGAACAACTTTTTACTTTCAATATAATGTGTAAGCATTGTAAAATGTGAATTTGAAAAATTTACCTCAGGTTAGCAATAACATCTATTTGTTGTGACAAAATGACTGTCAGAATGACAAACAATTAAAATTATGCCTCCTGTAAAAAAGTGTCTACGTCATGAATTTTTTTTTTTAGGTGTAAATGATAAACATAATGTAGCTGGTAAACAGAATTAGTTTGCAAGTAACTGATAAACAGAATTAGTTTAAACTATTCATTCACAATTTAAAGGTTCTTCAAATACATAGTGGGTACCATTTCTAAAAATTTGAAAATTAGGTTGCTCTAACCTGGTTAACCTAGGCCTGGTTAACCTTTATACACCAACGTGCCATTTTTTCTAAAAAATTGTTTAATGAAATCACAGACGTGCCGTCAAATAATTTTGACTTCATGATTATTGGGAAAATAATAATACTAAATACTATCAACTCAAAACTCTTTATTTACATTGAAAAGAAAATACACTTTGCAATGTCTCAGTTATACGCGTAATTCAACTTGAAGTAGCATCAGTGGGACTTCTGTTATAGCAGATTAAATGACAAATAACTTATATTAGGTTGTAAGATATTAGTTTAAGCAGGACTGTCGATTTTTTTGCTAGTTATTTATTGTTAGCTTGTTTTTTATGGTTATTAATTGTTCCTTTAGCATTAATTGTAAATTTTTTTATTAATAATTGTTTATTATTTTGTTTGTTTTTTGTGAATTTTAATTTAATTGTTACATATGCTTCATAGTGTGTGACATTTGTGTAATAACAATTCATAGTGCAATAACAATTGTGATTGGTGGCGTGCCTAAAATATTGTGTCGCGTACCATAAATGGCACGCGTGCCATGGGTTCGCCATCCCTGACCTAGGTTATATCTAACCTGGCAGTGACACATCTATATTCTTTTTTGGGAAAGGTATATACAAATCCATTCTTATCCCATCTTCTTAGATTTAGTACTTCAACATCTGAATCCTCTTTGTCTATCAAATTAATTTATATAATACCAGGGGTCAGTCCAGACATTTTGTGAAAGGTCCGTTTTTCGTGAAATTGTGAAAAAATTACTCACATTCTTTCAGTCAGGGTACGTTTTTATGAATTTGTAAAAATAGTGTCTGGTTATTTCAAAAAACTTTTTCATGGAGTTTTTAAATTGTAAATAGATACAAGATTATGCTCGGCAGTGTAAAATTTTAAAAAAAAAATTTAATTTTCAAAAATAAACAGCAATTGCTGCTTTTAAATTAGAGATGTAACATGCAAATATTTCATATTTAGCCTATACTGCTGAACGCAGAATATTCATTTTGAACCAATAATGGAAGAATCGTCTGCCGAAGACAAAACTTAATTCGTTTACATCCATCTTTCTTGTTTTCGGCCCTGGGAAGGATTTATTCGATTAACAAAACAATAATGAAGATAAACAAATTTGTGAAGGGTCTGATTAAAAGAAAAAACATTTTGTGAAGGGTCTTGTTTCTAAGTTAAAATATTTTGTGAAGGTTCCGCTAACGGACCCAAATTTCCTCTAAACAGACCCCTGAATACATATAAAAGTTCCTCTTTTTTATTTTTCCACAGTATAAGGCAATAATAAAAGAGCCTACCTCATACTCCTCAGACATGCTTTCGATTTCTTTTTCAATAAACAGGCCTTCTTTTAATTAATTGCAAGCTTAATTTAAATTGCAAACACAAAATAAAAGCAAGGTTTTTTAGAATCAAAATAAATTACCTTTGCCATATAAAACTGCAGCATAAGCATCATTATCCTCTTCAAATAATTCAAATGCTTTAATTAACTGTTTAGATGTCTCTGTATTAATGGCATTTCTCTTCTCAGGCCTATTAATGCCAATAAGATGCAACTTTTTCAGCTTTGTAACAACCACCACGTCTGAAATAAATATAATATGATAAATTCAGTGTGATGAAATAAATATAATAAGATAATTATATTTGCACAATTCACAAATATAGTATTAAGTTTACTGTTAAAAAAAGTTACCGCTGAAATTAAATACTAATATTATTTGCCTCAAAATTTCTAAATACGTGCGTGGCCCTTTATTAGTTAATCTGGTGTAAGTGGCCCTTCACTGAAGAAGGTTGGGGGATATTTCTGTATCATGATCTATCTTGCCAACAACAATCGTCAAGATGCCAAATAGATTTTAAACTTGCAAATTTTTTTCAAAATAACTTGTAGATGTTTGCCCGGAGGTGGCTACGAGTTATACCTTTTGAGTTGGTCCCTTTCTGTAATATTTTTTTTAGTTTCTCGGGGGCCACTGCCCAGAAGTTTCCAAGACTTGGCGATAGTTCTGCCACAGATCACGATACGGAAATCTCTCCAAAGGTTGAGCATCTCTATTTTAAACTTAAAAAATAGAGAAAAAAAATTTAGAAGCATGCCTAGAAATTGCAACGAGTTATACTCTTCGAGTTGGTTCTCTACTGTGATGTTTTTATTTTTAGTTTCGCACGGACTGTCGCTTGAAAGTGGCCAAAACATGGTTACAAATCATTGTTAGGGATCTGTCTAGGTCAAATTTACTACCATTTAGCGGTACTTTCACAAATTAAACTTTAGGAAAAATGGAAGTTTCACAAAATATTTTATCTTAAAATTTTATTTTTGTATCTCATAAGAAACGATAAATCCATATTTTTGGGTTGATTATTTCAATATAATTTTCACAAATTATGTCTAAATTTTCACAAATAGGTACCTCTCAAAAAAAACTAGACACACCCCTGATTATTCTGCGGCAGATCACAATATGGAAATCTTCCCCAAATAATGTTCTTTACTTTCATTGCCTGAAATATAACTATTATTCAACTTAGAAAAGCACTTTTTGAAGTATCTAATAGCATAGTATATAAAATTGCTAAATTAAGTTATAATATAAACAATATTAAAATAAAATTAAATGTACTTATTATACTGAAACATTATAATTAAACAATATTATATTAAACAAATTAAGTGCAACCTTCTGAACTACTTGAGCAGAATTCTTTCTGAAATGTCGAAAATGCACTTAAACGGGAAATCTTAAGTGTTCTTATAAATTTTAATGCCGAATACATAGCAATAACTTAGTTAAATGGAAGTTAGTAAAGATTCTGAACAATAAGCAAATTATATTCTTTTTATTAAGTGAAAATATATTTTTTTTAACAATCAAAAGAGGCAATGTTAAGTAATAGTTTAAAAATTAAAATGAAATATTTTTAAAAATCATGTTTGTTTACTTTATTGTTCAATGGGTTTACGCTACTTATTTCTGCCCTGATATATATGTGAGAATTTTGAAATTAAATATTAAGGCTTTATAGCCCTAAAACAAAACAGGGTCGTTCTAACTGCATATCGTTTAAACCTTTCTGAGAGCCTTCGAGAAAAATGGAGAATGTGATTGATTAGCTTTTGAGGGAAGATTATATTTCCCCGATCTGATTAAATATATATCTCACTTGACGAAATTCATAAACGTGTGAATTGCATGCAAAGTAAACAGACCTTTGACAGTTTTCAATTGTCCCAGTTTACACAAATGCGTAAGAGGTAACTATCACTGCATCTGCGATAGCATCTGAAACCTCGCGCTTTCGAACGGATTTTGCTAACGGGCTGCGATCTTCATTTTCCCTCCCATCTATCGGAAAGCTTTCACCTAACAATTTGCTGGTGAAAGCGATTCGAACGTTCGAATAGGATGCGTTTAAAGCTGGGATTAAATTAGATTTCCGATTTCAAAGATAATTTTTACCCAGATATTTTATGATTTTTTATAATCATTTACCTAGATATTTTATGAAAATATTTCAGACATAATTTTTTCTCTCACAAATTTATTATTTCATATAATAAATGGATTAAATAATTAGTTTCGGTTTCTAGCAGAACTTATAATAAAATCTATAATAATCTTGCACGACTTTAAATAAAACGTGAAAATTTTTTCTGTTCCAAATTTTTGTGTATTCTTAGCCATAATATGTTTAGTATAATTATTGCCATGTTTTTATTAACTTTTATTTTAATTACCTCGTAATATTTTCAAAATATCTGCAGAAAAAAAAAGGAATTTTTTTCTTTAAAAAATTGGTGAGTTATGACTGAGATTAGTGCCAATAAATAGAAAAGATTACTATAACTAAATCGTATAAAATTTAAATAAGAATTACTATAAATTGTATGCTTATTTTTAATCCGCTATGCAATTTTCTATCAGAGATTTGAAAGAACTGAAGCTTTTAGAATATGATCGGTTTTGTAATTTTTATAAAGTAGTTGATTAGTTTAGATACATCATTAAGAAGCATAATTTCATTTATTTTCACTTGTCTTTTGAGTTGGGTATAAAAAGCATGGAATATGAAGAACGAAAATTTTTTCGATATAATGGTTTTTGAATTATTATTAAGTTGCAGTTAAATTTAGATGCATAATTAAGAAACATTTTTATTATTTTTCTGTTCATACTTTAAATGCGAAAATTTCATCTTTTATTTTCTAAGACAAAAAGATATTTTTACTCTTATATCTATCTATAATGCCAAAATATATTCGACAATTTATTTTTTGAAAAATTATCTATTATTTTTAGGAATAAAATTTGTTAAGATTAAGATTAAAAAAATTCTAAAATCACCTTTTTTACATTTTTTTTTGTTAGAAATAGCATTAAAAAAGCAATTGAATAAGAAAAGCGTTTTAGAGTTATTTCTTAATCTTCTGTTTGACATTTGATCTTTTTAAAATAATTACTCCTTTAATAAAATGGTAAATAATAAGTTTTAGGGTGGAAAAAAAACTTAAGCATTATTTTCTTTTCTGTTTTGAGATTCTCCATTAAGTATCAGCTAAGTTATTCTAAAGATATTCACTTATATTTATTTGTTATTATTAAACTAGCGTTATTATGTTTTTATTCAAGTGATACTTTAAATTATCTTAATGTATGCGATTAATTCTACTTCAAAAAGCTTTTTTCGAATTTTTGCGACGTGTAAAAAGAGAGAATTTCTTTTGAATTGCTTTAGCATAATTTAATTATATACAGAATGGTAAATCATAAGAAAAAAATATCCTGCGTCAATCAGAAAAACAATTGAGAAAATTTTGTTCTTAAAAATGTGTGCAATAAAAACTAGTTGATATTTGCATCGAGCTAAACTACTAACACTAATATGTGATAAAATAAAATCACGAATAATCCTTATGGCTAGACCATTTTCCATTGCTGTACAATGGAAATGTATAACTAAAAGTTCTAACTCCCAAAAGTTCTAACAAAGTTCTCATGACTTGGCACCCTTGTCTTCTGAGTTGGATTCCATATAAGAGCATAATAAAAAGACCGGAATGTAAAGAAAGAAAACTTTTTTAATAAAATTGTTTTTGAATTAATTGTTTTAAAGTTGCTGGTAAATTTAGATGCAGAATTAAGAAACCTTTTTTTATTATTTTTTTCCTTAATTTTCCTGTTCTCAATATTCCAAGAAAAAATTATTTATATTTCTAGTCTTATAATTATGACATCGAAATATACTCAAAAATTTGTTTTTTAAAAATTATGTAATATTTTATGAAAAAAAATCTCTAGCATGAAATTCTTAAATAAAGTACAACTACTTGGCATCCTTGTCTTCTGAGTTGGGTTTAATGTAAGAGGGAAATGTAAGGCCAAAAATTCATTGCAGAGAATTTTTTTCCAAATCTAGTTCAATATAACACAACGATTGAAAATACCATTTCCAAAAATGAGATAAATGATTAAATTTGAAAAATAAATATTGCATTGTTTGAGTTGCGAATTGTAATTTATTATAAAAAATATTATAAAAAAGAAGAAAATAATGTTTTTCTTGAAAAAATAACTTACAATTATTAAAATGTATAAGTTTGCAATTGCAAAAAAAAAAATTAATAAAGAGGAATCATAACAAAAAAGAAAGTGAAAAATTGAAAAAGCAGTTTCTTTTAAAATTGTAAAGCAAATTTTTTTTAAGATTATTTAAACTAACAATTATTTAAAAAATGCTAGTTTAAAGTTTATTTCATGCATTCTACCGATTTATTAAATTTTATTTATTGCGCGTTATTTTGATACTTATTGTAGCTTTAAAACTAAAAGATTTTAGTGTTATAAAGTATAAAGCTACTCATTTTATCAATTGCAAATAATATAAAAAAAATAATAATTATAAATAATAGAAGGTAATAAAGTAATCATAAATATAATAAAAATTTTATAAATAATAAAATAAGTAAAAATCTAGTGATAAAATTTCTGATTGACTCAATTACATTTATTTAAAACAACATTCAAAGTATGATTTTTAGAAAAGGTAATAAATAAAGATGTATTGGATTTGTTTTATTTGACGTATTATTTTTTATTTTAAGAATACTTTTTTTTGGCAAACTGTTAGTAAATATAGTTATAAGTAAATCGATTCTCTAATAATAAATACAATAATGCAAACAAGTTTAAAACGAATACTACATATTAAATTCTTGAAGAAAGATCAAAGATTAAAATATGTAGATATTTATTTTAGACTAAGTATGTAACTGTCAAAATGAAAGAAGAATACATTATCTTTCTGAAAGAGCATTGTAAACTCTGGGATAGAGGTCACGACCCCTAAGCGAAGGGAGAACGATTAAAGGATAAACAAAAGCCATTGGTCACTTTCTTATAACTATCGATACAAAACGTCACTTCCTAGGGGGAGGGTCCCAACCTTTGTTCGAGGGCTGGGATTCCCTTCACCGCTCTCTTCGGGAGTTGCGAGGTTTGGATTTTGTTTTACTATCGGACGGTGGTATAGAATAGACTCCGGGGAATAGTGACGTCACCGTCCGTGTCCGAAAGCTGCGAGGTTTGGGGTCCATGTAAATTCACTTCAGGCGTGCGCAAAAAGTTAGTCTTGCTAGAGGTTTTTCAGCAATCGCACGTAGCATTCACTCAGATCTGAGTGAGTGCAGTTGCGTCACATTCGATTACCACAGAGGAAAGCGAAGGATTTGGGAAATATATTTTTGCTGCATAAAAAAAACTCACAAATCATGTAATATTTCCTCATCGGAAATTGAAAATGCAGAAACGGCATTCAGTAAAAGTAGCTGTGCACTGCGAGGATACATTCGTTTGTTCATGAAAATGACCATATGTAGTTTTTAAATATTCGTACTTGCACGTGAGAAAAAAAATTGCTTAGGCTCATTTTATTCGAAAAATATATATTTAAATAAAACACTTACAACACTTTTAAATAAAACACTTACAACACATTTAAATAAAACACTTACAAGTACGTGATATTTTTGCGGTCCATCATTCAATGACGTCACTGCCATCGCGATAACTTTAGTTTTCATTTATGCAACTGATTCTTTTTTTATTTACATATATATTCATTTATTTTCATATTGCGAACTTCGAGTGGGGCCTCTGATTAAAAACTAACCAGCATCCTAATAGGTACGTTTTTTGCGGGATCACCTATCAGGTTCTCTCCCGAATCTCCAAATTCTACGAGTTCCGCAGTGGACTGATCGTTAAGACACGGTTCCCAGCAGATCACCGAAGTCAAGCATCACTGGCTGCGGTTAATGTGCGGGTGGGTGACCACTTGGGTCAGTCTACGTAGGGGCCGAGGGTGTGCGATACTGGTCCTCGTTAAACTGTTCTACCGTAAAATGCTCTACTTCGCGTGCAGGTCGTTGGGTTACCGAAGCGGGGGTGCCATCCCCTCTGCTGAGGATCAAAATTGTGATGGCATGTCTTCGGATCATCCACAGGGATGCTTCCCAGACCGTCGCCAATAGCCCACTGTGCAGCCCTAGTGCAACGTAAATGAACTACAACAACAGCAACAACCAAATTCTACGAGAATTTTTCGCATACAGTATGAATGGCCTTGGACACAAATGCGGATACATTCTCAAAGCATATGAGTTACATGTGAGATCAAATACACAATAACTTCTAAGACTTAATCCTCTTAAGAAAAATAGTAGCTTATTAAAAATTTTATTCGCTTAAGAATTATTTTTACTTTGAAGTTTTTTTTATTTTTAATACTTTATCGGTAAAATGACAAATCCAGCATTCCATACAATGTTGAAAATTAACCAGCAAAGTATGGATGATTAAACATTTCTCATTTTACCTAGGTATACTAAGCAGTATACAATGCTCAATGACGAACCGGCAAGATTAAAAAATGATTATGCATCTTATTTTTAATAGAAAAAAACTGCTTTTAGGGTCCCTATTTTATTCTATTTTTTTAATTTATCTTTTATTCAATAAGAAAGCTCTACATTTCGATTGTTAATATGAACTGGGATGGTAACCTGATAGGGAAGTGTATACCATTACCAGCCAAATATTTGCAAGGCATTTCTTACATCTTTTTTCAACATTAAATATTACCTTAAAAAGATGTATAGAAGATGAATAGGAATAACCCCAGTATAATTTTGTCCGATTTTTCTTATGTTTTTTCAAGGTTAATAGGCAATTATTCGGTAATACACTGATATTTTTTCAAGTTTAAAAGCCATTGCCTGGTAATTCATACACTTATGTTTTTTTTTCCTAAAATATTTTTAAGTTTAATAGCTATCCGCAGTTTCCTTAGACTGATAATTTTCTTCAACTGTAAAAAATTTATAATCGTAAACTGATCGCACTAAATTAAAATTTGACGTGCACTGAAAAAAAAAAGAAAAAGAAATTATCTACCGTTTCATTCTTTCCGGCGGAATTCGAACTCCGATTCTCACGAACAAGAGTCCAACGTCCTACCCAACTAGACTATCCCCGTCCTTTAGAATTTCTAGTCATCCAAATATCGTTCGAGAACTTTAATTTAATTTAATTTAATTTATTCTTATAAATATTATAAATCTTAATTTACTTTCTTAAAAAATGAAGCTTTTTATTCTGATAGCTTATAATTTTTATACAAACGAAGGCCCTCGTATAGAAACCTTGCTCAATGAGGTTAGTTTAAACACGCGCTTAGTCAAATCTTAAAAGCTAGCCCGCAACTGTGCTAAAGTAGTAAAAGAGCGAAACTGCTAGTATATTGTATCAATCTCAAACACTAAAATCTTCAGCACGATCAAAGACCAGACTAAAGTCTTTGTAGATAGATTTCAAATAAAAAAAACTTTAAGCCACCTATATTTAATTGGGTATAATATGAAAAAAGCACAACTACTTCCACTCCGAAAATTTTTCTAGGAATAATATTTACCTTTTAGTTTAATTAAAAAGCTGAGTTTTAAATATGTTTACTAAATTCATAAACTTAGACAAAACAACAAAATAAATTATTTCAAAAGGAACTAGACTAATACATTTCCAACCTGACAAGTAGCGACTCATAACAACACATTTCGTTTAATGTTTACTTGTCGCTAGAAATCAGGTTCGCAGTAAATGCTGTTTACTAGTTAAATTTAGTAGGAATAACACGACCTGTGACGTAGGCTATAGTATACCCAATTGTTTTAGAAAAGTTAATGTTCCAACTACATTTAAAAAGAATAAATATATAACAGCTGCATTTCGGATAAATATATAGCAGGCAGCTGCATTTAGCATATATATATATATATATATATATATATATATATATATATATATATATATATATATATATATATATATATATATATATATATATATATATATATATATATATATATATATATATATATATATATATATATAAATAAATACAAGAAAACACGAAAAAAATTAAGAAAAACAATAAGTTTCATTTATTGCGCTTAGGCTGCAAGTAAACAGAACTCATTAGATAAGTTCAAAATGAAGATTAAAACAAAGAAAAATTATAGACATAGGAAGGAAAAAAAAGGGGGGAAATAATAAGTAAAAAAATAACAAACAACAGTTTATTAAAAAGAAAAAAAAAATGAAAGGTTAATTAAAAAACCGGAAAAAAAGATATAATCTTTTCTTCAGCCCACACTGTTTTGCGGATATAATCGTGTGGGCTGAAGAAAAGATTATATCTTTTTTTCCGGTTTTTTAATTAACCTTTCATTTTTTTTTCTTTTTAATAAACTGTTGTTTGTTATTTTTTTACTTATTATTTCCCCCCCCCCTTTTTTTTCTTCCTATGTCTATAATTTTTCTTTGTTTTATTCTTCATTTTGAACTTATCTCTCTCTCTTTCTCTCTCTCTCTGTCTGTCTCTCTCTCTCTCTTTATATATATATATGTCAGTCGTAACCTTTTACAAAAGAAATAACGCAAAATTCTACAAAAACTAATTCACCATTTTATTATTCTTTTTCATCCATTGTTTAAAAAACCAAAACAAGAAAAAATGATCATATCTATAATATCAAGCTTTTAGCTCGCAACATCAGAAAATGCGTGTTATTACATCACGTGACCCTGACACCTTCCCCCCAGAGTCATATTAGATCCAAAGATCGAATATGGCAAATAATTTAAGGGTCACACTTTACACATAAACAAACTATGTTTCACATTCACCCAAATATTCACTGAATCTTAGGTTTAACTTAACACTAGGTATTTACTTTAATCACCTAATAATAATAATAGGAAAAAATGTTCAGAGTCTTATTTTAGTTTATATTTACAGTCTGGACAATGCATCTGCATTACTAAGTTTCGATCCTTTGATGTGACTTGCCTCAATATCATGGCGTTGAATGGCTAACGCCCATCTCTGCAACCTCGGGCTTTGGGGTGTCGCACTCGTCAGAAATACTAGGGGATTATGATCAGTTAATAAAATAATCTTAGCACCACAGAGTAAGGTTTCAAATCTCTGCAAAGCCCAAATAATAGCATAAGCTTCCCTTTCAATTGTAGACCATTTCTGTTGAGTTGAATTCAGCTTCTGGCTACCGAAAGCTATGGGACGAATATTTCCTTCTTCATCTAACTGACCTAAACAACATCCGACCGCATTTTGAGATGCATCCGTATGCAAGTAGTATGGTTTCTCTATGTCTGGGACTTGTAACTCTGCGATCTTACATAGCGACGTCTTCAATTCCTTGAATGCCTTCTCAGCTTCTTCGCTCCAAGGAATCTCATTAGGAACTTTCCTTTTAGTAAGCTCTGTTAGTGGAAGAGCAATCTTTGCGAAGTTTGGAATATACTGCCTGTAAAAGTTGCATAATCCCAAAGCACTTCTCAGTTGTTTTTTGGTTTTGGGTGCCTCTAATTTCTGTATTACTCTTATTCGTTCTTTGTCAGGAGCATGTTTACCTGAACCAATAATATGTCCTAAGTATTTAACCTTTTGTCTAGCAAATTCGCACTTTCTCAAGTTCACGGAGAAATTAAAATATTCCCATCTCTTAAAAACTTCTTCAAGATGAATCAAATGTTCCTCCCACGTATCAGAAAATACTGCTAAATCATCGATATAAGCACAAGTGAAATCAGACATGGACTGAACCACTTTAGACATAGCTCTTTGGTAGGTTGCAGCAGCATTTCTTAATCCAAAGGGTAATACATTCCATTGGTACTGGCCTCGGTGAGTTCGGAATGCTGTGAGGTGTTTGCTGCCGTTCTCCATCGGTATAGCCCAATATCCCTTCAACATATCTAGCACAGTAATGAATTTCTTCTTTCCTACTAAGAAATTCAACTCCATCATATTTTGCATTGGATATGCATCCGGAACGGTAAGAGCATTCAAACTTCTGAAATCAATGCATAACCTGATTGTTCCGTCTTTCTTATGAACACATACTACCGGGTGTGCTATCTCACTTACCACCGGTTCAATCAGTCCTAACGCTAGCAATTCATTGATCTGTGCATCCACTTTCCCCTTTAAGTTTTCTGGTATCTTATACGTTTTTGGTTTCATCGTATCCTCCTCAGCTTTCAGCTTTATCGCATGTTTCCCAACTTTAGCTATCCTTATCTTCCCCGAAAACAACGTTTTGCGTCTATGTAAAAGATCTTTCAATTGATTTTGTTGCATTTTGGGTAAGTAATCCAAATTTAATCCTTTCAATGCTTCATAGCTTTCCACATCTGTAGGAAGAGTTGGTGTTTCGTATATTTCACCAAATTCATCATCAATATCATAGACAACTCCAACTGTTTGAATTCTCGCTTTGTATTCTCTCATTTTGTTAACATGCAATAATCTTAAATTTCCTTCAGGCATTTGCAAATAATACGAATTCGGTTTCACTCTTCTAATTACCTTTACTGGACCTATCCATCTGGCATATAATGAATTGGATGAATCATGCATTAGCACAAGTACTTGATCTCCTGGCGCAAATTCCCGGTATTTTTTCCTTCTATTGTAATATTTGGCATAATTACTTTGTTGCACATCACTTGTTAACCTTGCCTTTTCGGTTGCTATTTCTAATTTTCCTTTTAACTCTTTTAAATATTCCTCCGCTGATCCTTTCATATTCAAAGGTAAAAACATATCTCCGGCCCAAATTGACTTCAATATAGATAACGGGCCTTTCGGTTCTCTCCCGTACATTAGCAGAAAAGGTGGTACTCCTGTAGTTGCATTTGGAACTTCTCGATAAGCCCATAGTACAAATGGTATATGTCGATGCCAATTTCTTCCTACTTCTCTAATAATGTGATGTAGCATATTTTTGAAAGTTTGGTTCCATCTTTCAATCAATCCGTTCCCTTCCGGATGGTATGGCGTTGAAAATCGCGGACAAGCTCCTAAAACCTTCAAAAACTCTTGCGTTAAACTTGCCGTAAAATTTGTCGCATTATCCACCACGATTACTTCTGGAATTCCTGTCCTACAGAATATTTCGAGCAGTGCTTCACATGTATTCCTTGCCGTTAACGATTTGAGCGGGACTGCTTCAGGCCATCTTGAATGTTGGTCCATCAAACAAAGGATATATTTATGTCCTTGTGCTGATACTGGATCTAGAGGACCAATTAGATCTACGTTCACCACTTGGAATGGAAGTTCAGGACGTGACACAGGTGTTATCGGAATTTTGTCTACTGAACGAACAACTCTTCTACCTTGGCACCCATGACATGAGCTACAATAAGCTTTAATTTCCTTGACCATCCCTGGCCAATAAAAGGAAAATTTAATTCTTTGAATTGTTTTACGAGCTCCTAGATGTGCTCCGAATACTGACTCGTGGGCAATTTCTAGTATTTTACCTTTTCTAATTTCGGGAATTACTAATTGTTGTATTCTATTCCCGTCCAACAGCTCTTCATGGCATAGTATATTATTTTGTATCACATACCCTCCTTTATTTTGCTTCCCCAATTTCCATGCTTTTTGGAGAGTATCGCAACTTTGTTGTTGTATCTTGAATCGTTCGGTTTCATTTCCATTCTTTTTATCACCGCATTCACCTACTGTTGGCTCCTGCTGCTCTTCTCCGTCACTTGCACTCATATATAACTGCTCCTTTCGGGAATCTGATCTTAGCTTCATAGCAGCAGTAAAACTGGGATTGTATACTCTTTTTTGTTCTAATAATGCCTCATAAGTTTCAGCATCCAACAAAATGTCAGCATTTAACCCATTGACGGCTGCTATCATCGTTTTAATTATAGGCGTAATATATCCTTCCGTTACCAAAGCGATTTCCACTTCTTTTAATTCAGCTTTTAGACTTTCGCCAAACGCAGGTTGTAGTATTATATGTCCTTTGTAATCCACTTCCTTACCCACTATATCGTTTTTAAATACACTTATTTGTGCACCAGAATCTACTACAGCTTCGTATTCATTTCCATTATATGAAATTCTAACTTTCTTAAGGGCAGCTATTTTTGGTTGAACGCCTTTACATTTTTTGTTTCCTATCATGACTTCACCGTTAAATCTTGCAGTGACTACTTTGCTTTCGATATTTCCATTTCTGAGTACCTTAACTTCGGATACTTGCCCTTCCGATACTTGAACCTCGGCCACTTTGCCTTCAATGTTTCTTCTCCTCTCTTTATTATCTCGACAAAATCGTGCCAAGTGTCCTACTCGTCCACAATTAAAACATGTGACTGGATTTTGGGAAGAACTCCGCTTATCAATTCTGCCATGGTTGTTATGCTCATGTTTATATCCTTCTCCAAATGTATGATATCTTCTACTAACCATGTTTGGTTTTTCCCGGTATAAGTTCCTATATGGTTGAGAAGCAATGAATTTAGTAGTTTGGTTATATTTCCTTGCATTCTCGTACTCATCTAACTTCTCAGCAAGTGTGTCAACTGAGCAAATTCTACTCCACTCATCAATAAAATGATTTTGTATGTCTCCAGGTACTCGTTCTTTTATCTGTTCGACAATGACAAGTTGTTTCAGGCTGTCGAAATCATTAATTTTTAGTCCCGAAACCCATTCGTTAAAATAGTTCGCCAATTCAAATCCAAAATCTCGCCAAGTGCTCTCAGCCGCTTTACAATGTCTCTTAAACTTTATTTTAAATGCTTCTGGGCTCAATTTAAACCTTTTCAATAACATACATTTTACATGTTTATAATCATTTGCTTTTTCTTCAGGCTCCCTTGCAATTAAATTCGCCATTTCTAGAGGCAATAATCCAACAAGATGCGTTACCCAATCTTCTTCTTTTATATGGACTCTTCGTGCTTGTCTTTCAAACAATATTAGATAAAAACTTATATCACCTTCTTTTGGATCAAAAGTACGCATTAATTTTTGCAATCCACCAGGTACATGTTCTCTTGTTTCTTCATTTCGAGAGCTGCTCGTCTCTCCTATAGTACCAGTATGTACCAATGAAGCTTCTATCTTCAACCTCTCCAATTCATATTCCTTTTCTTGCCGCTTTAATTCATCTTCCCTTTCCTGTTCTCGCCGCTTTAATTCACCTTCCCTTTCCTGTTCTCGCCTCTTTAATTCATCTTCCCTTTCCTGTTCTCGCCGCTTTAATTCGTCTTCCCTTTCCTGTTGCTTAATTTCATATTCTTGTCGCCTAATTTCATCTTCTTTTTGTTGGCGCTTTATTTCTTCTCTTCCACTAACTATTCTTTTTAATAATTCCTTCACAAACTCCTCTTCGTACTCCGTACTTGCCAATATAATCTTCTTTAATTCGGTAACTCTCATGTCTTCCGTTGCCGTTTCTCCTAACTCTTCCGCCAAACACTTCAAATCTACTTTTAAAGCTCTTCCTAAAAATGCCATTTTTCACCTACTACTTTCTAAACTGCACCTTCTTACAAAAAAAAATGCCACTTCCTAAACCAATTTCAAGACAATCTAAATAACTCACTATCTTCCATCAAACAACTTGAAATTCATAGAACCAACAACTACCAATCTTTTATTTCGAAATCCATTGGGGTTTCCCCGCACATTTGTCAGTCGTAACCTTTTACAAAAGAAATAACGCAAAATTCTACAAAAACTAATTCACCATTTTATTATTCTTTTTCATCCATTGTTTAAAAAACCAAAACAAGAAAAAATGATCATATCTATAATATCAAGCTTTTAGCTCGCAACATCAGAAAATGCGTGTTATTACATCACGTGACCCTGACAATATATATATATATATATATATATATATATATATATATATATATATATATATATATATATATATATATATATATATATATATATATATATATATATATATATATAGATTTAAAGAAATTCATTCATTCGCTTTAGTGAAGTAAACTGTTAATAAGCCTCATGCATAAAATTTCCACAGCTCAGGAGGGAAAAAGTTTTTCAGATTCTTAGAAACCTGCTTTTCTTTCTTCTTTTTTTTTTGAAGTTAAGAAATTGTGATGCAAATATTTATGATTTGGCTAATTTTACTGCGCCATTAAATTTCAAAAAAAAGTTACGCGTTATCTTATGTGGAAGGTAATAAATTATAAAGGAATCTTAATTTCTTTTATTACAAATTTTCTACCTTAATATTGGAAGAAGAATAAAATTGTTCAGCTTCAAAATATATGGTAAATATTAGGAAGCTCTCTTTACCTATTAGTTTAACCTTTATCTAAGCACCAACGTTTTAAGTTTTAAAATTTTCTACTAATTTTTAATCATTTAAAGCCAAGTTGGCAAGATTGTACGAGTTACACATTTACTCAATGGGTAAAAAATGGTTGACCATTTATTTACTATGTTGAAACAAAATGGATATTTCTTTCTCTTATCTCTAATTCGAAAGAGAAAAAAATTCTCTGCTGCTTTGTTATTGCAAGTATAAATTTCGATTGAATGGTATACTTCCTGATTCTGCTCCAAAGTTATGATTCAGGATGTAACGGCAAGGTTACTGGAGAAATATACATACGTTTAATAGGATTCAGGTTGTATTGGTTGAATAACTTAAGAATTATTCGTGAAAAAACCTTTAATTTTAACGCTTAATATGATACAGGTGGTACAGATAAGGTAACTTGAAAAATACGCGTTCACAAATGTTTAATTATAACGTTTAATATGATTCCTAACCTTTAATTGTACCTATAAGGTAATTTGAGAAATATACGAAAGCAGACGTTTAATAATAAACAAGTTTGCATATCTTAACTTGATTAAACAATATAAATATAAATCTTACCAATACTCAAGTAGACCAGGATAATTTTGCTTTTATTGTTGAGTAGTAGCAGGTCAGCGATTTGTACTTTATATATTCACACCAAAAATTCCACTCCAGTACCCCCCCCCCACCTCCAGTTATCCGAAAACTTTCGTTTTTTACGTTTCACAAAAGACACTGAAGCCGATTTTGGCCTGTCAACAAAAATGCAAACTTTAGTTGTTAACCCATTAACCACTGCTTTATCAATTGACAATTTTCTTAAAAATATTTATAGAATTATTGAGTTTCATGATATGCATGCAAAACAAAATTAAAGAGTTCATACAAAAACGTAAATGGGTTAATTTTGCAATTTATTCCTGAGATGGGAGCTTTGGTAGCAAATGGTAAGTAATTTAACCGCATGTTTTCTCAATCTCGTTGACTCTTCGAATTAGGATTGAAAAAAAAAATCTCTTACTTTTTTCTACCCTTAGCCAATTGCAACATTTTTTTGCAAACACAAATTTAAAAAAAAAAAAAAAAAAAAAAAAAAAACTAATTAAAGAAAAAATTGAATTTATTTCAATGAACTTATTTTTTTACTTCAGATTCTTATTTCATGTTATATACGCATAAACATTATTAATTTAAGTTTAATACATCGCAAACGAGTGATTGATTATTTACTTATTATTTTCTTTTAAAAAAAATACAACTTACATTTAAATTTCTAATAATAACTTTCAATAAAATTACACATAATTTGTTTTTGCCTTTTTCGTAGGATATGTTGAACTCTTGATGATTTTTTTTGATCTTACTCGCTTTTGAACAATGGAAAATTCATTTTCTCTATACGGTCATGCTTCTTTTAAAAACAAATATAAATTCATTCACAATATTTAATATATTTCCAAGACATCGGCGAGAAGACAACGTTCTTAAGATTCCAGAATTTTAAACAGATAGACAGCAGAGGAATGGTATTGCATCAATTTTCCACATCAAGGAATGAAAAAGTGATTAACTATTTGGCTTTACTCCCCGCAATGGGAATGCTTTCCCGTAATGGGAATGCTTACTAGGAAGGTCATAATCAAGTAGTATTTTTTGAACTAGCTTTAGACGGATATTGAAATTCATTTCCGAACAAAAATTTTCGCAGGGATAGTGAAATCATTAAAAATTATGTTCTATTAAGAGAATTGAAAAAAATATCAATAACACTGGAGAACAATTTTGTTTTTTGCACTTATGCAAGTATTTCGATATTGCTTAATTCGGGTAAAGGGATTTTAAATCTGAAATTAGTGTTTCTCTTAAGGCTGCAGAATTTTATTTTTCTAATGGCATCTTTGTGTACTTTTTATCGAAATGTGCAAATTTAAAAACGTTAACGGAAATGTTACGATGCCCGGTAATATTATTAAACACCTTTAGCGAGAAAAACTGACTATATACATTTTGACGAAAAATAAACAAAAAATCATTAAATAAAAATAGAAAAAAAACTTGAGTCTGGAGAGAGAAACCGATTGCAGATTTTAAATCAGCGATACTAAAGTATCTGCTAAAAAATCTCATGTAACGAAAAAAAATTATTCCTCAGTGTATTTTGTCTATTCCTCAGTGTATTGTACTAATTTTCGTCATAAAATTTTCAAAATTTTTCATTATTTTAAAAATTGTTACACGATTATCAGAGCTTATATTTGACTACTAATAATTTAAATTTAAACTAAACGGAAGCAGAAAAAATAAATAGTATAATTGCTTTCGTAACGCGAGGTTATATAATATACGCGGGTTACATATATATAATACGTGAGGTTATTCCCTACGCGAGGTTAGTGTCGAACGAGTCAAATTGATGTAAAATGTACAATCTGGATAATCATATAAATTCTTACCTGCATTTATTAAATATATTGGAATAAAGACGTAAAACAGAACTGGCTTCTCATTAAAATTAATAAATCTCTAGCCACAGTGAAAATTCTTGAAGTCTTAGCCATTGTAAAGATGATTAATATAGCTGTACTATTCATCCATTGATGCTAATGATGTCCGTCTGGAATACTTTACGAAGCTTGGGATAGAAAATGATAAATCAAGCATTTCTATTTAAGTAAATAGTTTGTCTTGGATTTAATATTGATGTGAAGGCATTTTTAAAGAAATTCTAAATAATATATAATACTCTACATGGACATTTAATACTATGTTCAATAAATGTAAGGCTCATTTACTGAACAAAATTAAGGAAATTTTTTGCATTCTCCGTGAAAGGGAATTTTGAGAATTTATTAATTTAGGACTTTGAAATAAGGTTCTTTAATTAAATTGAATTGCATGCAGAATTTAATGACACGAAATTCAGTACAGTTAATGCTGGCTAAACACATACGATATTACACTTTAAGGGAATGCGATTAAATAATGTGGTATAAACTAGGTCTGATGCATAAACTGAAATAAAAAGGAAATAAACAAAATAAAACCGGAAGGATGATTAGGGTGCCTAGAAGTCGACTATCCCTGTATCCGTATGAAAAGCTAGAACTCTGTGAGGTGCGGTGATGCTGACCAATAAAAAACAAAATTCAAATTTGAAAATTATAATCTAAAATAAAGTGAGTTCATTATATTTCGCACGCATATGAATTGTAATTTTAAAGTATTAACTATAATAATATTTAAGCTGTCGCTGATATTAATGTTGATATTAATGCGAACAATGCTACGCTACAAGATTATTATGTTGCGTTTAATATTTTTAGCGACCCTAAAGAAATTATATTCCGTGAAGCAAGGATTTTATTTTATTTTTCACTGGTGGAATAATAGTTCAATGTTATAATTACTGTGTAAGTTTGCTGCAAAAATTTAATGTATTAACTTGAACTGCAGGTGGATCACGTATTAAATGGCGATTAGGTTTACGAACAACTAATTTGCAAGATAATACTTTATTTTGACACTTTATTCAGACTGCATTTAATTTGTAATCAGATCTACCACATTGCATTTAATTTTTTTTTAAAGATAACTGTACATTAATTTTATTTTTATCAGTGTGCTAAATATAGTTTCTGTGCGTCATAACACAGTTTATATGACTGCGCTGCTTAATTATGTTATTTAATTTGTATTTATATTTACTCTAATGATTCTTCGCATAAAAAGTTTATTTAAAATAGCACCAGAGAAAAATGAAGATACAAACTTGAACTTGTGAGGTCTTCAACATATATGCATCATTTGTAAATATTAAACAAAATGTAAACCAGATTTCGATTTTTTATACAAGACTTTTAAGCTTCCAAAATGGGAACTATATTTAGCATCATATCAAGCGCTTATTTGAATAGAACGAAAAGCAAACGTTTTATAAACCATAACTAATAACGTACAACGTATACTAGTGTACCAAAAGATCTTAAAATGTACTATAAAAATAAATAAATAAAACTTATCTGGAGAAATTCTTTTGATTTTTGTTAGATTTTTATTGTGAAGTTTTTACCAGTTTAAAAAAACACATTCAATTTGAAAATGCCAATAAATCCACAATTTCAAATGTTAGGGCATTTGATTAAAAAAAATAATATAGTTTTTCAAAATGTTAAGTTATTGGCAGTCGAGGTTCAGAGCGCAAAAAACAAAATAAATAAACTGACTATCCTAAATAACTTTAGATCTAATGATCGGATCTTCATGTTCCAGGAGCCAATCTTAATAGTTCAAAAGGGTGATTTCAAATATGTTGATTAATTAGTGCAGACGAAATCAGACACAAAAACAAACTTTCTGTATACAAACATGCTTTTTTTTGACGGATTTAGATTTTTGATCTTCAAAATATAGGGGGCAGTCGTCACCTCAGAAATATGACCAGAATATTTTAGTTGGGAGAGCGGTACAAAGTTCGGAGCACTAAATGTTTTCCCCTTTTTCGTATTATATCATATCTTGTGAATTTTTTAAACTAATTGAAACATTTTTTCTCACAATTATAAAATTCATTTATCCGAAGATAATTTCATTAAAAAACTAATTTTTCGTAAATATTTATTACTTTTATAACTTTATTTAATACTAGTCGAAAAGATTTTGAATTGTAATTTTTTGCATCATTTTAAAAAGTGTAATTTTACATGAAAAAATACAAAAGTTGAGCAAAATCGGTCAAATAGTTCTTGAGAAATCGAATTTTAAAATAGTCGTTTATACTTAAAATTCGATTTTTAAGTAACAATTCGACCGATTTTGTCATGCAAAATTACATTCCTTAAAATGATGTAAAAAATTGCATGCATAACAGTTCAAAATCGTTTTGACTAGTATTAAATGAAATAATAAAAAGTAATAAATATTTACTAAAAAGGATTTTTTGCATAAAATTATCTTTAGATAAACGAATTTTATAATTGTGCACAAAAATGTTTCAATTCGCTTAAAAGTGTCAAGATCTGGTGATTTACGTAAAAAGACGAAAGAATTAAAATTAACGTTAAAGATCCAAACTTTGAACCGTTTTACTGATCAAACTATTGGGACCATACTTCCCAGATTCTAGGGATAAAAAATCTGAATCCCTCGAAAAATGTATGCTGATACTGAGAAAGTTCGTTTTGTGCCTGATTTTGTAGTTGAAAGTTTACACTAAAGTTAAAAATCAGCATACTTGAGGTCACCCTCTTGAACCTTTCAGGTTGAGTCCTGCAGCGTGAAGATCTGATTATTAGGTCAAAAGTTATTCAGAGTGGACCGTTTTTTATTTTGCACACCTTGCATAATCTCTATACTTCAAGGATGAAAGTTTGTAGACATTTTAACTGGATGAATAATTTAAGTTAATCTTATCTTTGGTATGAGAAACTGATTAAAATATAAGAGAACGAATCCAGTAATATTCTGAGTAATATAAAATCATCTTGATATAGAATGTTGCAATTTTTCTTAATTTAAAAAATTCGAAAATGATTTAAAACTAAGTGGAATTTCATTTGAGTTATTTCATTTAAATTTAAAATATACAGTCAAATGGTTGGTGGTTGAAAGAAATAGTAATTTTCTTCAACGTTTAAAAAGCTTTATTCTGAGTATTTTACCTTTCTTCAAATGTTTTAAGATCGTCAGACTTTCATGATTACTAAAAAGTAAAAGTTTTTTCCCCCCACTCCTTTAAGATGTCTAAGTTTTTAAAGTATTACTTTTTAAGAACATTTAAAATGATCAATATCATGTAACTGTGTCTGTCTCTAAGATGTATGTTTTTAAATTCTTTAAAATGATAGGAAGGAGCAAATGTATTGACTATTACAAAGATAACCAAAGATCTGTAAAATTTAATGAATGAAAAATGAATATTAATAGAAATGTACAAGCAAATTGCTTACTGTGCTCTACTTAGGGCACCATATATCATATAATACTGAGTTTTTTACCAATTTTCTCAATAGATGGCGCTGTTACTATTAGTCAATGATTTTAGAAATAATTTGCATTTGCATTAACACAGGTGCGCAGACTGAGTACAAATATAACAAACGCAAATCCGGTCAGAATTTTATGACTTGATGTTGATCATTTTAAATGTTCTTAAAAAATTTTACTTCAAAGACTTAAACGCATTGTTTTATAACTTTTGCCATTAGCAGAGCCATCAAATGACAAATTTTGTAGTTAATTTTGAAATTTGGTAAGAAAGAACTTCATATTTCCCTAAGCTGAAAGCAGACAACAACAATATATCTTCTTTATATTTTGGAACACTTGCACACGTGAACGACTTAAAATTATATAGAAATTGATAAATTGCAAATGCACATGAATAAAATATCGCATAAAGAGTACGGGCGCTTAAGAGAATTTCAACTCCGTATATGCACAAAATGTATTATATTAATTAAATAAATCAATTAAATAAATCAATTAAAAATATACGTAAAAATAGTGCTTAAACACATTCTCTTCTGAATATTAATTTAAAGGAAAGAAAGAAATTTTTAATTTTTTTTCTATTTTGATAAAATTATTTACGACACCATTCAGTGTTAATTTTTTTATTTTAACAATTATAGTTTAGAGATCATACTTTCAACAAAATTATTTACGTAGTTATAAATACTATTTACCATTTAAATTGTCTCTGTCTTGATTAAAAAAGTATTTCTATTTAAAAATTCCTTAAATCCACTTAAATTAAATAAAATAATAATAACAATAAATTTATCGAGATATTTATGTATTTAATTTTAAGAAACAGAAAGCAAAATTGAATAGCATTTTTTCAAACTGAAATAAATTTTGAAACTTGACTGGTGTAAGCAATTAACTGAAGTAACTTCTAAAAATATCCAAAGAAAGGAAGTGAAACTGAAATGTAAGCAAATGCGATAACATGATAACTCCGAAAGTTATTTCTTTTATTAAGCAAGCGATCAAATAAACTGACTATGAAAAGACATAACACACATAGAGCGCACATGGATTATGTTTAAACTTTATTGTACTGAAATTCTTGTTCTTCTACGAGAATTAGACATTAAATAATCATTAAAACTTCAGGAAAAGGATTAATTTTCACGTTCGTTGCAGATAAGGCGCATCTAAATATAATGAGCGAAAAAAGACCTTGTATTTAAAGATTCTTACGATAAGGCATTTATGATTTACAGCTACAATAATTTTTCGTATTCGTTATTAAAAAATACTCTTCGTACAAACGAGTGTTTTTTAAGCTGCTTTGTTTTAAAACTCCGATGAGAAGGAAAAAAACGCAAAGAAAATAATAGAGGCGGAGCTTATCAGCTAGCAGAACTATCTCTAGGGGCAAACTACTTTCGATAAAAAGGGAACTGCTTTAATTAAACATATCCACGGGACTTTTTCGCATAAACTGAGGGAGGGAAGCGAAGAAAAATTGCAAACTTGCTGTCCTATAGGGTCCAATGAAAGAATAAATGTTTCCCATGTGTAAATGGCTGGCCCAGTATAAAGTAGTCATTTATTTGCGGAGCTGCCCTTTTCGTTAAGGCAAAATGGCGCTGAAATAAGCGATTTCTGCTCCAAGCTCACCAGCAAACACAAAAGAAAAAGAGCTGCCAGCGTTTAGAAAAAAATATCTAAAGTTAGATTTATCACAAGTAAAATTTAACCGAAAAGGAAGTGTAGATATAACCTGGCACTAGTCGGCCAATTCGCAAAAGCTGACGATTCTTAAAAGAATCTTTAAAACTCGTGTGGAATAAAAAGAATCGTTTTGTTATTCAAAATTTTTTAAATAGGGTTAAGTTTTTTAACATTATTGTGTATAATGGGGTAAAAAAAAATCCCCAGGGAAAACTAATTGAAATACATAAAAGGAACTCTTTTAATAAAACTTTCCACTTGACGCTTAGAAACCTGCAAATAACTATCGTTCTGTATCCAATATTTATTTTTAAAAATTAAGAAACTGGACTGAACATTTTCTTGATTAAAAGTCATTCAGGTTCTTCAAGCCAATGGGAATCAAATTTATTTTTCTTTAAGAACAGAAAATTGGAACAGAAGTTCAAGAAGCTAATAAGTCATGGTGAAAAAACATTGCATTAATGCTTGCTTTAAATTTTTTTTTTCAGATTAAACTTAAAACGATATTATTATATACGTTTTCAGTTTGTACAGATATGTTACCACTAAAGCGCGAAGACCATTAATGGGAACTTTACCAAGCTAATCTACGGATTATAAAGGGTAATCCGTTAAAGTGTGGAATCAAATATGTTCTATAATTTACCTACGCAATAAGCGTATTAACTGTTTCCGTATATTTAATGTTCATAAGTTTGCTTCTGTATATCTATCAACTAATTTGTCAATTGTTTGATTGTATTGACTTGATTCTTTAGACATTAAAAAACAGACGAATAACATTACGTCAATTTCTTTAATTGCAATAATATTTTTCACCCTTTGATTCTTTGTATTGTTGTTTTAAAAGTAATTGATGATTGGTTCTGTAGAAAAATATGATGATTGCTTGATTCCAATAACTTGATTTTTTATGATAGTGAAAAATAAATGGATAATATTGCGTGCATTTGAGAGCACAGAAAAGTTGCTGTTTTTTCAGTAAAAATTTCAAATAGTGTCTAGTATGTAATATGCAGATTATTTAGGTGGTTTGCAGATTTACCTGTGTATTTTGAGAAATGAAGCAATTTTTATAATAGTTACATTAGATACATAACTTTGAGGAACAAATTTTTTGTTGCATTTAGACAAATACTTGATTTTGCCTAATTTGGATGTAGGGATTTCAAATTTGAAATTAGTTTTATTATAAAAGCCAAACATTTTTTTAAATGATATTATTAGCGTATATTTGTCGAATTGACAAAGTTTAAAAACGTTATATATAACAAGGAGCAGCATAAAGGGAGTTCCGGCACATCGTAAGGGTTAAAATAACATAGGAACTCCTGCCCGGTCATCAAATACGACTTGGGGCGTTTCTCTATTATGATCTGATCAGAAGCAAGCGAAGAAACTGTTAATTATAGGGAAGCTCCCTTAATGGCGAATGGCAATTCCAGGAATGGGTTCCTATACAATTTTAATCCTGTTATGCCCTAACTCCCGTAGAAGCTTGTTGTTCAATTTACGTGACCCCCTGTTATGTATCTCGTTTTTAAACTTGTACATTTAAACAAAAAATAGACTAAAAATGTCATTTAAAAACATTAGCTTCGACAGCGACACGAGTGCAGCTTTGAAATCAAAGACGTGAAAATATCCAAGACCCGCTAAAGAAACCCTCATGCAACAGGAAAAAAATGGTTCCCTGGTGGAACTGATTTCCACTCTTCATCATCATAGTTGGCCAGACAGCCCAATGTGAGACAATGCCTTCCTCTGAAGATTTCTCCGTGACGACCTCCGATTTATCTTTGATCTTCAGTTCTTTTCATTATTTGCGAGAAAATCAGACTCCACTGAGTCAGCCCATCTCAAACGCGGCCTTCCCTTACACTTCAGTAGTAACTCAAAATTCTCCTTTCCTTGTATAATTCTCACTATTTATTCTGAAAGCAGAATAGGAATAAAAGTTCCTGCAGAAATCCATAAAACAAACATCTTCATTGATGCAAGGCACTTCGACTTTAGTAACCTGTAATTATTGTAAATTATGCTTCTTCATCATATATTCATTTTCAAAAAATAAAAAAAAATATTGGAATAGCTTCATGATTGAAAAGCTATACAGTTTCTCTTAGCTAGTGCTAAATAAATTTATTTCTGTTTTAAGAAAGCTTAATATGGGGTTAGGGAATGAAGGTTGTATTAATGATTCGTTAAAAATTAATTTGTTTCCAAAATTCTACTTTATCTTAGTCCTTCCGGTACTTAATTATTGTAGGCTAATTTGGAGCAATTGTTCAAAAGCTTGGTAAATAAAAATTATTTTAACTTTTGGTTAAAAAGGAGAAACATATATTCGCGTTGAAAACTTGATTGGATTTAATATTAATAAAGTTTGAAGGAAACATTATTTTTCATTTAAGTAAGATTATTTAGTTACTTTCACAGTAAATTTTGCAGAAATGTTATTTTTAAAAGTTAGTTCAATACATTTGTTCAATAAGTTTAATTAAATGGAATTTCAAAGGTTAGCGATTGATTTAAAAATATCACGTAAAAAGAATTTATTGTGCGATCATTTACATTTTAATTGTACATTTTAATTTCTTTAAACATTAAATACACGAGTTTAAAATATTTATGCTTTTTTTTTAGAATTATAAAGTTTTTTTGAATTTTGAAGTTTTAGCATCAATAAATCTGTTACCTTAGATAAAAAAACAGATTCAGACCTTAATCATATTTATTTAATAATCTAATAATTAGCTTAATTTAGTCAAAAATAAAAAAAAAATGTATTAATGAGTTTTACGGTGTAAAGGATTAATAATCAAAAGTTATGTATAAAAAATTAAGAAGATAAGATCTTATTAGTGAATTGGAATTGATAATTTTACAAACCATGAACTGGTAACAGTTTTCCAGTTGGGCAGTTTTGTTAGTTTTTTTTACAAAGTTTTCAGGATATACTTTTTTGTACCCTGACAAGTTTCTGAACAAAGCAATAGAGATAAGACTTGGTTGGGCAAGGGAAATTCACATGCATTAGGGGCTTCAAAAAAAGAAAAGAATATATATATATATATATATATATATATATATATATATATATATATATATATATATATATATATATATATATATATATATATATATATATAAAAATGAAGAATAAAACAAAGAAAAATTATAGACATATGAAAAAAAGGGGGGTGGGAAATAATAAGTAAAAAAAAAAAAAAAAAACAAACAACAGTTTATAAAAAAAAAATAAAAAAAAATGAAATGTTAATTAAAAACCGGAAAAAAGGCCGAAAAAAAAAGATATAATCTTTTCTTTAGCCCACACGATTAGTGTTTTCCTGTATTTATTTATTTATTTTATGTATATATATATATATATATATATATATAACGCCATCTAGGGTACCATTTTTTGGTTTTTATTTGTCTCATTTTTATGGCATCGTCCAACAGGGGATTATAATACATGACAACTCCAAAGTATTTTGTAGATGTTTTCGAGTTAACATTGTACATTCCGTAAATAAGACTCACTGGTAAGTTCCTAAACGAAACAAAACAAAAGACTATGTAGGGTCAAATAACAAACAATGAGTGCCAACTTCAAATTATCTTACCGTTGCTTTGGAGTCGGAATTGCAATTTTTTTAAACAAGGCATCCTGATAATTACATGAGCGAAACAAAACATAAGATCAAATAACAAATAATAATTGCCAACTTCGAAGCATCTTATCGTTGTTATGGAATTGGAATTGTGTATTTCATAAAGAAGGCAACCTGACAAGTTACTGATGGAAACAATGGATTAGAAATTTGCCTTATTGAGTAGAAAACAGTTGAAAAGTGCTGTGGATGAATGTACCAAACAGCATTCTTAATTAGCTCAAAATACCGGATTTAAAAACAAGCCATGTGCATTTGTATAAATAAGATTTAAGTAGAGGTGCATTTCTTTCTATGGAATCTATAAAATAAACTCGTAAATTGGATTAAGTTGGACAGTTTTTTATGAAAAACTGCATTTCGTGAAAGTTGCTACAGATTCGAAAAATTGCTGTTCCTAAACTTTCAAAAATGTCGTTAAAAACTTTTATCTATTAGACACTTCAATTATTTTTCTTCCAGCTCAAGAATTTTTAAAAAAAATCAAGCAAGTATTTCGTTTCAAAAACCTGATTTAGTTGCCACCTGTGACACAAGTCCTGGTTTATTAAAATGCGTTTTATTAAACTCTATGCTACGAAAAGTATTGGTTCAATCACATAATATTTTTCGATGGTCGCTAAAGAGAATTTTTCCATTTTATTGGATTCTTTAGAAATATATTAATTTACAAAAGTACCTGAGAAGAAATTCTGTTTTACAATTAATTTGAAAAAAAAATAACTGTAATTTAGCAACTGGGTTCATGTAATTTTTCTAGCGGATTTATGTTTTATTTAAAAAATGAAAATTTTGATCTTGAATGAAAAATCCTATTAGAAACAAAAAATTTTTGGAGAAAAATTTTAGAATGCTAAGAAAATCCAGGTAACTGCTATTGTCGCATAGAAAAAAGTGGAATTGAGATGATTAATTACACAAATTTATTGAACACGCCTGACACACATGGAACAAGGTAACTCCATTTCTTCTTAAACATCTGAACTTATACTGAAATAAATAAGGAGCGGGAAATGATGTAATAGAAGTTTTTAAAAACTTCCAGAAGACATTCAAGTAAAAGCTTAACCAGCTAACATATACATATTTATCTTTTCATCTCCTAGATTCTAGATGGATGGAAATATAAATATATATATGTTAACTGGTTAAGCTTTTATTCTCCTAGATTCTAGGAGAAAAGAACTCAGAACCTCTGATTCGCCAGGTTGATGACGTTCACTTCTCCTAGATTCTAGGAGAATAGAACTCAGAACCTCTGCTTCGCCAGGTTGATGACGTTCACTTCTCCTAGATTCTAGGAGAATAGAACTCAGAACCTCTGATTCGCCAGGTTGATGACGTTCACTTCTCCTAGATTCTAGGAGAATAGAACTCAGAACCTCTGCTTCGCCAGGTTGATGACGTTCACCGCTTGACTACTCGGACGCACATATCACGACTATATTACATTACAACGTACTCTTAAGGGATGAATTTTAGACACAGTGTTGAAATATTTAGATTTTTATTTATGATTTGTTTTATAAAACTTTAATCTGTCATTTTTATTTAATTTATGGTTTTTGTTTGAGCTACCAAAAAAAACTTCCATAAACAAAATTACAAAATCGTATTACTTTAACATGAAAATGCTTCTGTCTCTAACGGTATTGTCAAATGAGAATTAAAAATTAGAAGGAATAATGTTGGTATGAAATTTTTAGTTTAAGTTCCAAAATTCAATTTCATTCATATTCAGAAAAAATATTATGAATAATATATTATTATTTTATTAAGTACAAACTTGAGGAAATGCAATACTAAAATATGTTATGCAACTCTCTTTATTTTATAAAAAATATAAATTCTTTTTTTTCTTTTGATCATATGTATTAATAAAAAATGCGATCTCATTCGCAAATTAATAGTAAAGTTAACTATTACAAGTTGTTCAGAGCAATGAATACATTACTCGGAATTATTTTTTTTTTAACAGAATATACTATGCATTATACTTTATTCTTTTTAACAGAAAGTAAATGAAAAAAAGAATATTAAGAAGGAAATAAAAGGACATTATACTTTTTAACCGAACCCACGAACTTTTGGACATAGGCCCTGCTCCCTACCGACCTAAGCGTGTGATGAACACTTTATGAAGCCATTTAGTTACTTGCAGCAGGGTACTTATTTTAGCCGGGAAGTCCATTCCGTCATTCTCATAACCAGATGAACGGGGTTTCGAATGCTATCATTGACATCACAATATTTTCTCCATTCATTCAACAGATCCAGAGTTACTAGTATCCTGCACTCTGTAATTGGTGATCATTTGCCATTGGAAAACAAAATTCTCATTCACGCATAGATGGCAGCACCACAAAGTTGCTTAATGCAAAACAGTCCAACATTCCATATTTCTCATGATAGATGGCATCACTAGATAAGCTAACTGAGCCACATTCCATGGTTTATTTGACAAAACACAACTCAACCACAATTTAACTCCAATATCCATTACCTAATAAAAAGCCTAGTATAATCTAACTTCAATGTATATTTAAACTTTATTTTAAGATATTGAAACCATGGTATAATGAAAATAGTTTTAAAATCATTATGTTTTGTTTTCACAGTTTTCAAATCATACTAAATGAAAACGGATTCAAACCCGTGAAGTTAAAGAAATGCTTTGAACCTTAAACTTTGGGGTCAATTGAATGGATACTGCCAGTTATTTATTTTGAGTAACTTTAAAATGAAAATTCGAATAATGTATGGTGCGCATTGTTTTCGCTTTATAGATGTACAATATTGTTCAAAATATTATAATAACAAATAAGGCATTATTATACGGTACTGTTTAAAATTGACTTCTTTTTTTTAACAAATAAAAAAGCTTGCAATCCTTTCAAAGTTAATTTATTGTCTCATTGTAAATTGTGCTAGTGTATAAAATAGAAAAAAAAAAGAAGCTTAAGAATACTGTTTAGGGTGTTTGTTAAGTTTGAAAATAAATAAAAAAGAACTGGTGATAAATTTCCCTTCCTTAATCACGGAAGGTGATTAAGAAAAGTCAATTCATTTACTCCCAACAGCTGTGGCACAGACATCTATTTTTATGTTTTTTTAGTAAACATTGAGTTAAAATAGTTATTACGAAAACATTTAAATAAACACTTTACGATGATGTTATAGCCGGATAATATTAATTAAAAACGCCTTGGGGAAAAGGAACTAATATTCTATTAGAACTATAATTTTCCTTACATTTATTAAGCAATGGAAAATTTTAGGCACACAAAAATGGATGTTAAAAGTTTTAGTTTTAAATGAGAATATTTACAAAATTTTAATTAAATATAAAGTTGTGTTTTATCATGAAAATTATGTTTGTATGTAGATATGTACTTTATTAATACATTGCAAACTTATATATACTTGAAAATTTGGTTTGGGTCTGGGTGATTTGATTAACTCATTCTAGTGACTCAGTACTTTAAGTTATCTCAAACAAACTAATAAATAAAAAGCTTTAATATTTGTTTTGAGACCTTGAAATGTTTTGTGAGTGAACATGCTAATCATAGTATAGAAATAATCCCATAAAGTAGGATCCTATGAAGTATGCACTATATAAAATATATAAAGAGTCAGATATTGTAAAGTTCATAAAAATAAACCGGATAATTAGAAGATTATATATTAAGAATGTATGATGATTCCACATTAAAAATGCTATTTCTTTCTTTTATTTTTTTTATTTTTATGCATCGTTAACTAGCAGGAAAAGGGGTAGACCTAGATTAAAATGGATAGATTTGGAGGAATCTAACTTCTTCACTACTCAGGAAAGAAACTAGCACACAAGTATCAAAAATATAATGCAGTAGGGCAAAATTTAGATGAATGCACTGGCTTACATTGAGTTGTCTAGCCAAGTATGATAATGACTAAATGTTATGCAAATAAAAAAATATAACTATTTATAGGATAATATTGTATGCTATAAACGTGAAAAATATCTAGGTGGTTGTTTCCTTTAAAACACACCATATTTTTGAGTTAGAACATCAACATTTTGTTAAATATTTTAAGAGGGAGTTATAGTCTAATAACATAAATTAAAAATGCCTAATTATAATGAACAATTATTATATTATTATAACTATTTTCCAGATTTGTAATGAATGTAGAAAAGTTTAGTTAAAATAAAAAAAAATGTTAAAGGTTAATTTTAAGGTTTCACATAAAAATGAAGTTTTATTTATATGTAAAATTACACTCCATCACAAGGTATATAGATGAAGATCTTCATAGTAGGAAAAATTTATTGCCCTATAACATGATTTAAGAATGCTACACTTGTAGTGGACTAATTTTATTATAATTTCATACCTTTGTAATAAGGTGTAGAGAATTTAAATAACATAAACATGAAAATTAAAACTTTTCATAAAATTTATCATAAAGTTGCATTTTAGTGTGAAAATTATTATCAAATATACACGTAATTGGGATATAGATGTACGAAATATAGATGTAAGAAATATTTAATTAGTATTATAATAAGGAAAATGCTATATCCAAATAACATAAATTAAAAATATTTTGGATGCAATGAACTAAGGTTCTATACTGTTGGAAATTTCTGGGGAAAAATGGTTAAATGGCAGCTTATTTCATTGTTATTTTATCATATTCAAGCAAAACAGTTAAATAATCATAAATATGATGCTATTTAAACCGTTAACTGTGAAAAAACCAGTTTATCAACTGATTTAAATTTATATGGTTAAACAACCAGACTTTTATAGCACCAACTAGACCAACCTAATGAAGCCGTTTAATTTCTTGCTGCTGGGTGCATATTATAGCCAATAAGGCTAATATGTCAATCTTATGACAAACAGAACAGGTTCCCGCATTGACTTTTAAATTGAAATGACCAAAAAAATAATTCCATCATTTTTTTCAACATATGAAGAGTATCTAGTATCCAGCACTCCCTGATTTGTGACCCTGGACTATTAGAATACAATATATTCAATATACTTATTCACACATAGAGGGTAGCACCATAAAGCTGCTTAACACAAAATGACTGGTATTTCCCAGCTCTTACGATAGAGGAAACGACCAAATAATCTAAATTCATTTGGAAAAAAACAACTCAACTACAACCTAAATCCAATGCTCATAATGCCCATAACAAAAAGTCTAGCTTCAATGTACAATCAAATTTCTTTTTTATAGTTATGAAACCAAGCTAGTTGTAAATAGTTAAGAACCGCATAGTTTTGTATTCATGATTCCTTACACAAAACCGGAAAGTTAAATTTCTTTTTACTGCAAACTTTACTTTTAATTGTACGGACAGGCTTCTGCTGGTTATTTTACCGTAATTTTAGAATGGAAATTTTAACAGTGTATCTATGCAATAATTTTTTTAATCATGAATCATTACACCAATATAGGCAAATAAATAACTTACTGAACATTTATTTTAAGAATATCAGGGTTTAATGCATTTTAGTTTTCATTAAACCCTGAATAATTACTTGTGACATTAATCATGTCAATGGATTAAAATGATGTTTATTTCATGAATAACTTACAATAAATTATTCCCATACATATTAACCAAAATAAAATTACATAGTGTCTTGAAAATAGTTCATAGTATAAACGTGTGCATACAACCTACTCTAAGTGATACATCTTCAGTTTGTAATTAGGTTGCAGTCTTTCCTTAAAATTCCAAAAAAATATTATACAAATTATGTGTACAGAATATGTTTCTTAAGAATAATATTATTTTTATACTGTTTACATTAGCTATTATTAAATTTGTTCTTATATTTACAATTATTGTTACAATGTCTACATAAAATTGTGTTTCTGTAGTGCTTGCGTAATTTTTATGGAATCAATGCTTATAAATGCATTTTAGATATAAATATATAAATGCTTTCTTTCCCATCGTTTTAGAAATTAAATAAATGACTGCACTATAAGAAAACCAAAAAACTGGTAAAATCCACTCTATAAGAAGTACCGGCACTCAGGTGCCCATATTTCTTACCGAAAAATTCATTTTGAAAATAAAATCTTATGAAGCAAAAAATCTCATACATCATAATTCTTACAGTAATATATACTGTGAAATTACTCAGGCAGTGTAACTAACTTAACAATTAATATTACTGAAAAAATTTTGGTATAAAATTTCACGATAAAAATGGGTTTCACAGATACTACAGTCTGAGTGCCAGTAGATATTTTTTACCAGAATCTGATTCGGAATTCGGCAATAGTTTATAATCGGAAGCCTCTCTTATATTTGTCCGTTTAAAAATAAAATAATGCGCTTGAAAGTAAACTAATCAAAAAAAGGAAGACAAAAGTTTCAATAAACCGAAGGTGACGTTCTTCAAAGCGAAGACTGCAAAGAATATCATGGACATTTAAAACATATCAAACACATTTGAAACAATGTTTGCAATAATAGTTCATCTGTAAGATCATTTCATTACTTAATAATATTAACTTAAATGCAAATGTATATATTCATATAAGTAACAATATTTATATAAATATATAACAATATTGACAAGCTAAAACATATAAAATATGACAATATTTATATAAATGAGAACTCTGGATTTCTGGTGGGATTTAAAACAAAATTGGATTTTTTTAAAATTTTTAAATTAAATGTTTAAATTATGTATAAAAATTCCTTCGAATAGCTAAAACCATTTCATTGTTAGATGAAAATAATTGTCTAAATTTTATTGTCTTTAATTATTTAAATGTTTTGATTTGAGCCTAGAAATTAGGTTAATCCTATATCGGCTACAAATATCAAATAATCATTCTTGAAAAAACGATACAAAAATATAATAACAAACATACGTAAATATTCTTTTCAAACCGAAATATGTAGATTAAAAAATGATAATTAAAAGGATTCAAAGGAGGAATTTTATTTGGCAATTTTTTTAACTAAATTAATTTTTTTCAAATTATTAAAAGTAAATCTTAAGTTATTATCAGAGTATAAGTATTTTCACTCTACCTTACCACAACAAACAAACATTATTTTTTCTCTTTTAATAGAGTAATTTTTACACAAATATTGTAATGCAAATCAGCGGTTTTGTTTATAATATTATTTCATCAATTTTATTCAAAGCCTAAGTGCGAATATTTCAATTCACGCTCACTCAACCATCTAGATTTTGCTTCAAGCTTCGAGTAAAAACATAATTTAATCTGACTAAAAAGGGAGAAATTTATTTTTAAATTATTTAGTTATTGCTAGTTTCAAAGATATTCGTTTTTAGGTTGATGTTGTGGCATTTACGGATGAATTAATTGACGGCAAGCTTCTGTTTACCGACTTTGAACAAAATTTATGGATGAATAATTCATAACATTTTTCAGCTAGTTGTTCTTCAGTGGCGTAATGAAGTGGTTTTTCCAAAGCTAATGCAAAGTATTAAAACAAATATTTAAAAGATGAAAAGAATAATGTTTGCGAAATAGTATTTTTCCAAACGAGCGTTTTTGTATACATTTAATTATAATATACTTTTTTTAAAGGGAAAAAATGAAAGGATTATGCTTTCTCATTTCTTATTTAAATTTTTAGAAAATAAATATTATTTCAGTATTCAAAGATTTAATGACGTAGATGTTAATATAGGTTTCATTGATTCCTGCAAAATAATCAGTATTTTGTGTTCATGGAATATGCATTAACTGAAAAAATATTAATTCTTTTAAGTAACAGTTAAAATAGTGTAATTTAGATTTAATTTTGACAAGAAGTAGTTGTTTAATAATACTTTTATCTAAATTTTCTTTATTTGAAGGGAAGTAATTTTTCAAATGATAATTTAAGTACTTTTAAACGAGTTATTGTTTTGTAATTTTAATATACTTTTTTAATATATATAAAAAATTTTAATTAATTTCCAATTTAAATTTTTATTTGTTTGCATAAGTATAAAATTCAATTTTTTTCAATGAAATTTCCAGTAATTTAGAAAGATGCATCAAGATTTTAAGTTCACAAAAAATGCATCGGTACTAGTGCATCGGATATTTTATAAGCAAAATTTTCAGTTCTTTTTAATGGCACTTAATATGTTGTTAATGACACAGTGACAATTTATGACACTTTATTTAATAACACTTTACATTACAATAGATTTCAATTGATATTTTTTTTTTATTTTCTTTTTTTACAATATAATGTCATAGCTTTTTTAAAATTTATTTAAGCCTGCCCAAGCTGGAACTTTGTAAGATGTTGAATTATAAAATATTATTTTTGAATGTAAAAAAAAAAGAAATTAACGAATTTTTAATCAACTATTCATAATGCTTTTCAAATGGTTATTGAAGAAGTTGTTAATAAATGTTTAATGGTTTTATAAGACAATGAATCAATGCTTTATGAGTTTCATTATATACTGAAACAATTCCTGATTAAATTAGAGTAAAAGTACCAGCACTTTGGGTGCATCATCCGTAAAATTCATTGCTATCGTATAAAATTACACCGTAATTTTTACAGTAATATTTATTTATTTAGAGTGACTTAATGATCTTAAGGTAATTTATAAAACTAATCAAAGCTCTGTTACTCTCGTTTCAAAATCTCGGGTTTTGTGAAGGCGTGGTTTATTTTCAGGAAATGATATGGACACTTTAATTACCTAACCACAAATATTCATGCAACTTTTATTTTAAGATACAGCTTGCCTGATTTTATTTTTTTGAAACTTTTATTGAGACTTGCCTTCCGATTGATTCAAATACTAAAATGGATAAATCATAGAATTTATCATTACGTCATAAAATTTACATTCATGCATCCTTCTTTATGTTTCGAAACTCAGTGAAACTGTTTGCAAAGACAATAGGCATTGGTCATCAATTCACATGCATTATACCTTTAACTAGCTGCAAATTTATGTAATATGATTTGATTAATCTTTACTTTTGTAAAACATTTTTCAGTGACAGTACTTTTTTCCAGGAACGTCATATATATTTAGAAATTTTAACTCCTGTATACTGACTTTCACAACATACTTTTACATCTGTAAATTTATATTATGGAAAATTCTTTAGCTTTAGATTGGAGCTCTATAAACAGGACATCTTTACATCTTACATTGAGGATTTTTTCAACTGCAGTCTTTCTGCTTTGTACTAGACAGTCATCTTTACAATTGTTTTCTTGCTGCTTTAGAAACTTTACTAACTGCTTACCGCTTAGTCAATGATGTTAACGTTTCATCTTCACATCTTGATACCATTTACAATTCATGTTCATATTATATTCCAAATTTTATTGTTGTGGCCTATTGGGCATGTAACAACTGTAATTTATATTGCGGAACATTCTTCAGTTGTAACTTGTCATCTTTTCATCTGTGAATTTACGCCTGTGCTACCCATCAGGATACCTCTCGGGGTTGTTTCACTAGAAGGCCACCTTTGCTCATCACTATCTTTTCGTTTTCTTGTACTGATAAAACATAGACGTACATTTCGAGACTTCTGTATTTCCCGAATGCCCCCAATAGGGGCGGGGTTAAATTAAATTTTAAGGTAATTATTACTGTAAAAATTACGGTATGTCAGATTTTTTTTATTCTCAACATGTTCCGGTGAAAGAGAATTTTATGATACAAAAGTACAGGTACTCTGAGTGCCGGTATTTTCACAGCAATTTGATTCGCAATTTTTTGCAGGGTAAATAAAATTATTACTTTATTATTAGCAATAGTAGAAATATCACAATTTGTATTCAATTTTGATAAAAAAAACTTTATAATAACAATAATACTTTTAATATAGAGTATTAAAATGTTCTAAAATGATTAGGATTACTATTTTATGGTGCAAAACGTTTGCTTTTGTCATGAAATCAACTTCTTTAGTAAATTGATATTATTTATCTCAGTTGATATTATAAAATTAAACTACTATACTTTTATTCGTTTGATATCTGAAAGAAACATAGGAGCCTAATAACAATTTGTAAGTCTTTGAAATCTAACAAAAATTCGTAGAATATTTGCCTACATATTGTTTTAGAGATGCAATTTGGCTTGCTGCCAGTAATAAATTTATTCAAAATGACACAAGAAACGTGTTTCAAAATGCATTTTTGCTTTTGATGCAGTAAATATTTTGAGTTTTTGACGAAATCTATTTTGACAAAATATGTATTTTCAAAGAACAAGTTTCATAAAATATTTCTTAAAAGACAAAATGATCTCAAAATCTTATCTCAAAATTTTATTTTTTGCATCAATTTATTTTTCTAATTATTTTGAATATCTGAAAACATATGATGAATTTAAACAATATTAATTAAATAACCTAATGGATTGTAACAAGCAACTAACATCTTCAACATTGAAAGAACTTTATGTCTTTATTTTATTCAAGTTCATCTTAACCTAGTTAGAATCGATATCAACATCCAACCTCACAAATCTGTGGACGCCAACGTTCTTCTAATTCGAAATATAATTACACAAAACAGCTACTAAACATCCCAGAATACGAGTTCGCGTGATCTGGAACAGGCTGTACATAAGTGCTTGGCAATCTTATTTACTTTAAAAGTGCAGCCATAAATTTGGAGGGCTGCATTGTTCGTTAGGGGAATAGCTCTTTTATATTGAGCTGGAGCATTTGACGGCTAATTAAGATAGAGTACATAGTTAATGTCAGGTAAACTTTCCTTTCCGGTACAAGATAAAGTTGTTCGCTCACCACATGGTCTAGGACACAAACGCAATAAAAATCCTGTTATGACGATGTTAGCTTGAAGCTCTCTTCGGCACGATTTTTTTCCTTCTTCTATTAAGCGCTGCTAGTTCATGATGGAGGTTAGATTCCACGAAGTGGATAATTTTGTTGCTTTTCTATGCCTTGTTAAAGATTTAAGAGTGAATTAATTGAGAGCATATTTTATAAAAATTTTTGATAGCTTGTATATTGTTTAATTAGTTGTGAAAGTTTAATATTCTTTTTCTGATTCGTTGTTATGAGTGGGCATATGTGAGGTACTAAAGTTTAAGCAAGAGAGAATTTTCGTGACTTTTCTTTTTTATTAATGGATATTTCTATTACGCTAAGAAGCAAGATCTTTAACTCCGTGACATCAAGGAAAATCGCAAGTTAAAAAATATATTTTTCCTAAAATGGGCTTTTTACAGAAGTATTTATACACTATAAAAAGATCTCGTTCTTCTAACAGTCTTTCTCTGTATATTTGACTGTTTAAAACTGTTTTGCTAATAAAAAGTTTTTTTTCCAGTTTTTTATTCTAATCATAAATGATTTGAAACCTTCAGTTAAGTTTCTAGTTTTTTCCATGGAGATTTAAATACTTCACGGTAACTCTGCCTATTTTTCAATTCATTTTGTGTACTTATTTTTGAACAATTACTTTACGGTTTTGAATATCGTATATAAAAAAAAGTGATTAGATTTTGTTGTCAAATTGGTACTCTAATTGATTATTATATTTCTTTAAATCTAATTTTATACGGGTCTTTTTTTATACTGGTGGATTACCGCAGTTTTAAGCGTTTTCACACTTAAATATTATTCCAATAAGTAAGAGTTTTAAAATAACATTGTAAGATATTTATTCATTCGGAGATTTTAGAGCTGCGGAAGATCAGAGGATAGAACGGGTACATCCCAATGAGGTGACCAGGGACTAATATAGGGGGACTTTATATCTATGGAGGTGACTCAGGTTCAAATCCCAGTGTCAATTGATCGTACGAGTGCAGCTCTCAGATCACACAGACTACATAGCTGGCACAGTTATTTTATAGAAATTTTTGTTAAAATAACAGAATTTCTTTATTAAATTAACAGAGTTTCTTACAATTACAGTACTTAGTTGCTTAAAAAAACAAGCGTCTGTTTTTAAATAACACTATTTTTCTGTGAAATAAATGGTTTTATACTGGCACAATTAGGGATGGTTTTCTTTCCGTAAACTTAACAGTTTTTTCTTCTTTTTTTACAGTGTAGGCATGTAGAATTTGTTATAGTATTTTATCTTTTGTATCCTAATGATAAAAGCAAGGTAGGTATTTATCACCTTAATTTTTCAGCCTAATTTTTTCACAATGTTTAGGAAATTCTGGCCAATTAAAAAATATTGAGTTTTCAGATTTGTCACAAAAGTATGTGCTCAATAAATGACTAATATAGGCTTTTAAAAAATCAATGTTCAGTAGCGTCTTGTTACTAATTTGTTACTGTTATCAAAGTAACTCTTTCTTTCGGGTTACTTTGTTAAATGTATTTTTAACTGAAATTGCATTTTTATATATTGAACCAATTTTCTACCTCATACAGGGTTGCTTTTAAAATATGTTTGAAAAATCATTGAAACACTTGCTTTAATTTTCTGAAAGGAAATGCAAACAAACTTCATTTTTTTTAGAAAAAATAACTTTATTTTGAAAAATTTTTTGAAAATAATACATTGAATTAAATATCATAAATATTGTCAAACGCTAATAAAAGTTGTTTTAGCACTGAAAACAATTTTTTTTAATGTTATAGCTAAATAACTTTTCAAGAATAAAGTCTAAGTTACATAAGGATTAAGTGTACAATGCAGACTCGGGATAATTTGGCCCCCAAGTAACTTCTTATGAAAAAAATATAACTTTTTTCATAAAAAAAGAGAAAACCATAATGCGGCATTATTCTAACAAATATTTATTACAACAATATTTATATTTACTATGATTTTTGCTTTTCTATTTCAGTTAAAAGTTTGCAGAGTTTACACACTTTTTGTTATATATTGCCATTGCAATCGCATATAAATTTTTAAAACCCTAAAAATCTCTTTTAATTAAAATATCTGTTATTTAAAATCAAAATTTCGTTCTTAATTCTTTCATTGATTACCGGAAAAAATTACTCCTCTTTTCCCGATTGTTAAGATAAAGTTACCCTGAATACACGAAATTACTACGTTTTCGGTACAGCATTAAATACAGAATTATACACTTTATTTATCCGCAGTTTTTTTTTAAAGTGTATTAAGTTATGAAAAAAAATGAAATATATGTACTTTTAAGATTTGATTTATGTTTTGAAATTATCTTCAAAAATGTATGCGTAAATTTTTATATTTAAAAATATATTTGCTGAGAATATGTGTTATTATATGTTATTCTATGAATAATACTTACATTTTTCTTATGTGCAAGGAACATGAGAAATAAGTTCGTAAGTTAAGAGTTATTTAAAAGTAATTACTTTTTAAAGAGTAATTGCGTACATGTGAAAAATTCCGGTTCAAATAATGGTATAAAGTACCGGCAATTTTGTTGTATCATCAGTAAAATCTATTTTATCATAAAATATTATACAGCAATTTTTATAGTAATATCTATTTAATTGGAGTAATTCAGTGATTTCATGGTAATTAATACTCTTAAAATTATTGTTAGTCAGATTTTTTGTTCCGTAACATATTCCTGTAAGAATTGATTTTACGATGAACAGTACTAGGTGCTCATAATTTTTCCGTAATTTGTTCCGGAATTTTTTACAGTGTACGCCCATGCATGCATATTTGGATAGCTGGCAGAATTTACGTTATTATTAATAAACTAATTTAAATAAAAAAATTCGAGAAATGAAACTTCTACATAAGATAAAAGATAATTTTTCCTAAATACGTCAGGGCGTATTTATATGTTATAAGCGCATAGAATTTAGTAATGAGAATCTAACGCACACTTGGGATAAATTATTTCCTAATCTATTTTCGAAATTTCTCTGATGGAGCAAAAATATTAGCATTTAATTAAAAATATTATTGAATAAAGGCTAATTAATTCTGAAAAATTTGGACAAAATTTGATACAGTTTATATGTTAGTGTATCTCGCGTAATGTAAGTAAAAATAGTCAATGAGATTATTTTTTGTTAGAGCAAAACTGCGAATAGTGCCAAATTTTGTTTTACAGATATGACGCAATGTAATCACTTTTGGTGTTTCGCTATGAATCACAATTCCAGTGTGGCAATCTCTATTATTAAAATAAAATAACCGAAAAATTAAAAAAAAAAATATTTATTTATAAGCTACTTTTCACTTTTCACCTGCATTGAAATCACTCTTAACAATTGAGTTCGTATAACTTAAAGTAACGGGTAAAAACCAATTATAGTACCTCCACTTCAAAAAATTATCTTTATATTTATCTCCCAATATACTTAGGTAAACAAGATTGTTACGTAAATTCTAATTACAAGTGAAAGTTAGAATTTTAGCCTCCGCGAATGAAATCCAGAATAAACTAAATTCAATTTTATAGAAAGGTGTTTCATTTGAATTTTAACTTTTTTCACTCGCAATTAGGCAGTTATCAAAGCTGACACTCTTTTTACATACGATATATATTAAAATTAAAACACTTACGACATGAATTAATTTTTTTTACTTCAGTTAAGATAAAAATGTTACTATGATAAAATTTTCATAAGTGAATCTTATAGTTAAATTAGTTGTAATTTATAATATTTTAACGTCAAAATTATCACAGCTTTTAATTTTTAATGATCGTAATCTAAATTCGAAGAACATAAGAAATTAGGAAAAAAAATCATTTCATAAGATTCTTTTTTCTTATGAATAAATATTTCACTCATATTTTTAAGTAAAAATTTAGTACAAAAAATTCCTTTTTAAATTTATCTCTTTAATTTTAGAATAAAACATTCTAATATGAATATAAATTTGATTATTATCTCCATTATTTCTTCGGTTTTATCTTAATATACTATCCATATTATTTCACTAATTCTGAAAGCCTTTCGATGAAATGTATTTTTCAAATAAGATTTATGATAAGAAACCAAAGTTTAATTTTTTTTCCTTCTAAACTCTTACGGTAATACGCAGAGAATACGAGCTCAGAATAAAAATTACTTCTCTTTCTCCAACTGAAATTACTTTTCAGTTTTAAAAAGTCTTCAGTTATTCATGTTCAAGAATTTCCTCAAATGATGAAATATTTTGTCGGTGGAATTAAATTTTGTCTCATGACAAGACTTTTTATCTGCTTTAAATTTAACTCACCAAGAAGTTTATTTCTTTACAGAATGCACTCGTAAATATTAAAACTCGTTCGTTTATTACATCGGGAGTAGATTTTTTTTTTTTAAGAAAAAGAAATATATATTTTTTATTTTTCATTTTACTGATTCTGCATGAGTAAAACGAATAAAAATACATCGCTACGTATCCTTTTGTATTATTTCATTTAACAGAGATTGTTCGTATTTTTATATTTGTGTTTCTTTTTTGTTTCAAAACAAGATTATATACGTATGCGCAGTAAGACGGAAACAAATACAGATAATAAAAATTCTCGTGTAGTTGAATACGCAAATAAAATTTATTACCTTTCCATTTGTTACAAAATTTTTTAACCATATAAGCATTTTTCTAACTTCATCGTTGAAATATTTATTACCATCTTTCTTACAGTTTTTATTTGATGAATAAAAGCATACTAAAACCTGCAACTTCATCAATACTGCAAACATTATAACCCTAACCATATAAAACTCACAACTAGTTTTTTTTCTTCAAAATAAGTTGAGGGTTATTAAATATAATTATATTATCTAATAAAAAGCACAATACTCTTTTAACCAGTTTTTTCCAACGATTTCAGCGTCGCATGTTTACTAATGTTAATAGAATACATTTAAAATGGGTTTGAAACTAACTATATGGCACTTCATCTTAGATAACAACTAAGAAGGAAGGTACACTAAGTGCCACTCGCTTATCGGACTGATTTTTTTTGGAGATAATTTTTTAGGTTCTTATATAATAAATTCGAATAATATATTACGTTTATTATGCCACAACGTTACTACGTTTATTATTATGGCACTTCACTGTAGATAAGAATTATCAAGGAAGGAATTTGAAGCATCAGGGACTTATCGGGCTGAAATTTTTTAACATATAGTTTTTTGGGTTCTGAAAACATATATGGGTCATTCTCACGAAAACAGTCATTTTCATGTCCCCAGTATATTTTATGTTTGTTTTACAGCTTACGAAAAAAAAAAATTCAGGAAAAGTGTCCTTCAGAATGCAAGCTAACAAAAGAATAAAAATAAAATTATCAATTTTTATTTTTTATTTATTTTAGGTAATTAAAATATACCAATATGTCATTCCCTCACTTGTCCCCACTGCTGATTTAAAAAAAGAAAAAAATTGTTTCTGAGACACAATTTTTTTTTTTACAAATTCGTGTTTTTTTATTTCAGAATACTGAAATATAGAATTCAGAAAATCAATTTTAAATTTAATTTCTGATAAAAATATTAACACAGCACTATTTTAAACTTCGTCCCCAGTGTTTCGCGTCATTCCCTCACAACAATGTTCTTATCACCTGCAATCTTCTTTGAATAAAAATATTTTAATAAAAACTTCAGCAGTTAACAACTGGCATCATGGAACAAAATTGCAATATGTTTCCATCTTCAACTTAAAGAAGCTTTGCTGTGGAATAAATTTGAATGAATCAAACCAGGTAAAATTTTTTACATTTGTCATTCCCTCATGTCATTTTTTAGAGTTAAATAAAATACAACTTCATCGAGAAAGTGGATAATTATATGTTGCTTTCTTGTATGAATATAATTGTATGTGATTGACTTCAGAAATTAATTAGGCCTAACTGTTATTTTTAAATTTTATTGAATTCGTCATTCCCTCACTAGTGTATAAAGTGAGGGAATGACGCTGAAGTGAGGGAATGATTCAAGATGAGTATATTATTAAATTTTTTTTTGTTCAATCGTGCCAGCCAATTTTATTTCCCAAACCTGTAAAAACTATTAAACATATAAGACTAAATCATAATAAATATTAGATATACTTAGTATGTTATCATTTTCAAACTTTAGGTAGATGTAACTTAGATAAAAACATGTATTAAAATAAAATATCATTCCCTCACTATTAGTGTCATTCCCTCACTTTTTAAATAGTGAAAATAATTAATTTACTTATTAATTAATTTGAAAAATAAATTAAAAAATTAATAAATTAATTTATTAAATTAATTAATTTATATTTATTAAATTAATTAATTAATTATTAATTATTATAAATTAATTAATTATAAATTAATTATTTAAAAAATTAATTAATTAAAATATTAAGTATAATTTATAGGATATATACTTTCTCTATAATGCCATTACATATTTCTATTAATATAAAAAGTTTCAGAGCTTTTTATGCACTTTACTTTTTTGGGATTTTATGAACTGAAAAATGACAGTTTTCGTGAGAATGACCCATATAAAAGGTATTTTGTCTATTTCGGAGTAATTATTAAATTGTAATTATAAAAAGTGGCAATGATTATCTGAAATACGTTGTCAAATAAAATTCATTCCACAGATTAATTAAAAGACATTTATCTGTGAAAAACAACTGTCATGAGAGGTAAAGCATCAGTTATTTATCAGACATATTTTTAAATAGTTTTTTAGGTTCTTAAATTTTATGTAAAAGTTATTTTGCCTACTTTGGAGTAATTATAAATTATAATGATCAAAAATGGCAATGTTTACCTTAAATACTTTATCAAGTTTAATTCAAGACTTATAAAAGACTTGTTGGCTATAAAATGATACTTAAGCAGTTTTTAAGACTCTTTAATCACAAACTTTAATGATTTTGCTTTTTAAAAAGCTGCATTTTAAAGATTAAATTGAAAACGGGAAATAAAAATTGCATTGTCTTGTGAAATTAATGCATAGTTAGAAATTTTATAGGTAATTTTTTTACAGTTAAAATTTATTAGCTAAATAAGAATTCCTGCGAGAAATCGTTTGAAATTATATTTTTTTATAAATATTGCTTGGATTTAAATTTTTTACATCTATCAGTTGGTGAAACTTCAGTAATTCGTTCTAATTCTTGTACCCAAACTTACAATTTCAATAACTTATATGCCTGCCATCGTTGAGAAACAGGCAAAATGTTTTATATGTATTATTTCCTAACCAAATAAAGCAAAATGTAAAAATATTAAGCTAGATTTGAGAGTGACACTCAGGTTTCAATCATCCAAAACAAAAAGTTTCAATCATCCATTGTAAGTTAGAAATCCTTTGAATTAAGTTCACTTACAACATTTGGTTTGAGCCCAGAATGAGTTGATATTCTGTTTACCAATCATTGCACTGAAACTAAGATTGACTTAATATATAAGCACGCATAAACAGTTTTTTAAAAAAGAAAGTCAGTTTACACCGTAGAATGCTAACAGAGATTGACAACACAATATATATTACTTATGCATTTATTTTTTATTCGTGAGAATTATCTTTTAAAACTAATGGTAATAATTTTAAAAAAGTCTATAAAAAATAATAAAAACGTTACACAGCCAATTTATTTCATTTTTTCTCCACTTGTTTCGAAACCCGTGTCCGCTTTGATCGTTACTTAGTGAATGTTTTTTTACAAACTCAAATTTATCCAAAGAGTTTAGTCAAAATAGTTAAACCAATTATAATTTTTTGAAAAATAATTTTCGTTTAAACTTACGCATAATGAAAGTAATTAGAAGTATGCAAATAACTAATTTATATATTTTTTCAATATTTTAATTTACTTATGGTCATTGATTAAATGCTAACAATAGTTTTACGAGCATGAAAATACAACTAGTACGCTAACCAACTTTTGAAAGTTATATTAACAAAAAGGTGGTTTTAATGTACAGTAAACAGCATATTAAAAACAAGCTTGAAATTAATATTAAGAAACTATAATTATTCCAGTGCAATAATAGGTGCTTGTAGAAAAGTTTAAAATGAAGACATCAATTAGAAACATAAAGATATTTGATTACAAATTTTACTTAATATAAAAGTATTATAAGCTGTTATTAACATTAATCATTAATAGGAATTCTTTAGTTGGAGTTCAGAATAATTAAAATCTGAGAAGTCAGACAAAGATATTCATTAGTTGAGAAAAATTGGTAAAATGTTTAATTAGAGATAAACTTGTGATTAATTTTGATAATTTGTCGTCGATAATAATTACCATTCTCTGAGAAGCTTCCATTTTTTTTTCTGCTTCCAAAAATAAACCATTTCATCGAGTGGTCTAATTATAAATTAATCAATCCGAAAGTCCTTTTCTCCTTGTTAGTTATGATATTTTAATGAAAAATGTCAATTAAGGAAAACTAAATACTTTGATTAAAGTATGCTAAAATTGCAAAAATTGCTTTTTGGAGAAGTATAATTGTAAGATATTCTTACCGGATTATTATGTTGAAACTTTAAGAAATATTTAAAAATGAGAGATAACTCGACCTGAAAAGTTTCAGTTTAAAATCTTGAAATTACGTTTAATTAAAAATTAGAAATAATTCGACCTGAAAAGTTTTAGTTTGAAATCTGAAAAATACGTTTAAACTCATTTTCTTACCTTAATTGAAAGTATGTTCAATTACTTAACATTTAGAATAAGTAAAATCTATTATATTTTAATGATATACTTTTAAGATATTTAATTCCTTAATAAATATTGCAGTACATTTTAAAAATTTTTAGTTATAACCGATTGAACCATGTTTTGTTATATTTTTCATATTTAATTTTTAATGCTTAATTTAGGTTTACTTTTATCTTATTTTTCTGTATTTAATTCATAAAGATGAGCTTCCGGTATTCAATAAGTTTATTTCATGAAAGTATATATAATTTAAAAATAAAATAAATACTATTATGTTTTTGTCAAACGTAATTTTTTAAAATCAACAGTTTCTGGTGTTTTACCTATTGTTACCTAAATGGATGAATAAAAATTAATTATAACTAATGGAGGAATACAATTATAAAATTAATGAATAATGACATTAAATGAAATGATTACAAGAAACTGAAGAGGAAGCATATGCTTGATGATGTAAAAATTTCATTTTCGTCAAAAAATTATGAAAGTGCTAAGAGTTAAAAGGTTTCGAAAGTTAAAATAGGCGTCCATTCTCAAGATTCGTCAGACGCGAATGAGAAAAACAAAAGAGATTTCCAATAAGGAACGTAAAGTTGTCAACGAAAAAATTAAAAATAAATAAGCGCGAAGACAAAACCGTAATGACAGTCAATCAGAACAAAATATACACCGAAGAGCCATTACATTATGACCATTCTGCTAATAACATGTAGAACCACCTTTAGCCCTCAAAACTGCTAGCACCCGCCGTGGCATTGATTCCACAAGGTGCTGATAGGTAGTTTGAGGTATCTGGTACCAAGCGCTCACCAACTGGTCCTGCAATTCCCTCACATTGCGAGGGGGTAGCGTGGCGGCACGAATTTGGTTTTCCAAGAAGGACCACAAATGCTCTATTGGAGGATTAAGATCAGGTGAATTTGGGGGCCCAAGACATGACTTGAAAGTCACTGGAATGTTCCTCGACGATTCGACCCTTATGACATTGTGCATTATCCTGTTGGTAAACACCATCCCCCCCTCAGGAAAAACTGTTGCCATGAATGGGTGAACCTGGTCTGCAACTATTGTTCAAGTAGCTTACAGACGTCAGGGAATGTTCTATGAGGACTATGGGTCCTAATGTGCCCCATGAAGACATTGTTCCTGGGCGTGAAACCAAGAAAACCTGGGCGAGCCCATTGCTATAGATATAGGGTGGTCATAATGTAATGGCTCTTCGGTGTATTTCCACGTGTTATGGAGAGGTACTGAGGAGTCTAGAATAAGCACCTATTTTTTGAACAATCAAAAGATGTCGACTTTCATCCACATTTATAATTTTTTGAACAAAAGTTTTTGTGTTATTAAGTATATGTGCTAATATTGTCTACCTTATATTTTTATTAGTGAATCATCATTTGTGTGCAACTGTACCCTCTGTTACTGTACCGCTACCGTACCATTTTGTTATTACTTACGTTTTCTAGCGTCGGACAAGTATACAAATTTTTTAACAGGTCTTAAAAAATGCAATTCCAAACGTCGTTTACTATGATAATTACCAAAAAGAGCAATTAAGAAAGTATTTTTAGTTACTTTTCGAGAAGCTAAAAGTACATTTTAATCTTTGAATGTGAAAAAAATATCGTTTAGTTTGGAAATGTATTAACTTTTGCTTCTATAAGAAATAAATTCTTTCGAAATTTTGAAAATATTAAAAGTAAGAATTCAGTTTTCTTCTTCATAAATACTTTGCTTTTTTGTGATTAATGATAACTCTTCCAACATATTAAAATATGTTAATTCATTTGTAAGGTTCAGTTTTAATAATATTTCTTCCATAAAACTCCAAAGACATGCGACTTTTAAATAGGCTAAAAAAAAGTCGTGTACACAAATACTGTTGAAAACTTGTTGACAACTATTAGTTTAAATAATTAAACTCGTATGAGGATAATTAATGTAAAAAAATTAATTAAATCTTTATGCATTCAAATTTGATCTTAATTTTACGTAACAGACTCAATCTTTGATATTTTATTGTTTTAATACTGACAAGTTTTGCAGTAAAAACTTTTATAATCACCCTTTTTTCTGCTTGAGAAGCAAAATAGGAAGAAAAAGTATTCTTTTTAAAGCTTTTAAAAAAATATATTTTTTACTTTTATTTTTTATCTTTATGTACTTAAACAAAAAATAAATTAATAGTCAAAGAGCTCTGGCGGCATTTAAAAAAGCTGGAATAAAAAATATCAATGACCAATTTAGCGTTAAAGGTAAAAGAAATATAAAAAAAGAAACTAATGAATGAAAGATAAATATTTCCATTTCACAAAGAAGGAGAAAAAATATTATAAGAAAAAAATTTCTTAGGAACGGTTAAGCACCGTTGTGATTTATTATTTACGAAGCATTAAAACCATTCTTGACGGAATTGGATGGAGACGGAGTTTCAGCAATGAATCATTGGAGCGCAGTTAAAATCTGTCATTAAGAATTGAAAATGGAAGAATTAATTTCTGTCGGTAAAGTAAAACATGCAATTTCTGTCAGCTATTTAGCTCACTTCTATTTCTCAAGAGAAAAAATAAGCCACTCTTATTTCAAAATTAATAAAAGGTTTCATAAATTAAGCATTTTTTTAATTGTTCTGTTGTATGTTGTTTTCTTCAAAATTATAATTAAATGCAAACAAAAATTTCGTTTATTTCCCAATTTTTGAGGGATGCCTTTTTGCTGAATAGACATTTAAAACTGTTTGAAATTGTATGAAACAATAAGGGATTCAACTTTATCAATAATACACAATTATGGAATTTTATGACAATTATTTTGCTAAATCAAATGGAGTTCATTCAAAGTGTTTAAAATAAAACTTAATTGTCCCATTCAGTTATTAGTGTCCTGCCTGAATTTATGTGCGCAAAAAAAAAGAAAAAAGATGATTTCCCCAAAACTTTTCTGATTTAAATCTTCTGTAACATTTAAAATTGTATTCCTTTTTTTTTGTCGAAAATAATTGAAACATCATTGTACTAAAAGAAAAAAATGAATTCATTACTTTACTTCAGACTAAAAATATGTTAAGAGTTGATTGAAAAAATTTATTTCTAGATTAATTCTTCTTTAGGATTTATATCATAAATAATATCAGGAAATTTATTGCCGTAACAAAATATAGAATATATGCCTCAGTCTACAAACTCTAGAAGAAAAGATTATTTGTCATTTTTAATGACATTTGGAAAAGCCAAGCTAGCCAGCTATTGGCCTTTTGCAAATTAAGTTAGGAGGTAGCTCCTTTCGTTTGACAAGAGTGAAAATACGTCTTAGCCCAAATCCTCACGTATAGATGGCAGCACCATGAGGCTGCTTCCTCAATTTAGACAAAGAGCTGAAGGGGAAGGAAAGTTTTCTTTTGATCCCTGTACCTATCCTTGTACATGCTCAGTGATAAGTAGAAAATTTTCGATTCCACAGATTTTACGAGCACGTATATCGCGTGTCCTCAGTGGCTCTTAGCGGAGTCGAGGATCAAACCCTGTCTTCTCACGATCAGAGTTGATAAGAGAAATTGTACTAAACAATTTTTAAAATTAATGTAGAGCAAAATTCAAGATAATAAGTTAATTGATTATCCGGTAATTTACTTTGATTCTGAGAAGAAAAGCTTCTGAAAAAAACAAACAAACAAATTAACTGTTTCATCTTAATAAAATTGTTTTTTAGTATTGTTTGTTTAGTTTTAAATTCTAGGCTTAGGACGATGTTTTGTTATGTTATCTGAAAAAAAGTAATAATCTTATGTTCTTAAGGAAATTTAACCGCAGGTATATAGTTTACCATAACTTTTAATGCAAGAAGTATGTTGCCATTTTCGACTATTTTTACATGAAACCGTTTTCCAGGCTGGGTTTACGAGTTGTAGTGGAAAATATTTCTGGCTTGTAAGAGTTAAGTAAAGAGGATGCTAGAAAAAACTTCTGAAAATACCTAAAATATTAGAAGTCGAAAAGGATTTATAATTTGTTTGCAAAAACGAACACTACAATACTTTCATTAACATTTAAAAATAATACTTTGAACTTTATTTTGGATAAAGAGTGCGAATACTTGTGGAATTATATTTATTTTAAACATATTATTTTTTGGAAAGTTGGTATCCCTTTTAAAATTAATTTTCTAAATTATTCAGTTATTTTTTTAAGAAATCAATCTAAGTTAAGATATTATCTGAGTGATATTAATTTTACACGAAAATTTATACACATTCGAATTTTTCACACGTTTTATTTATGCTATATTTCTCTATATTTCTCTATGCTCTATACTTAGAAATTAATCCAACGTGTAAGCAAACAATTTTATTTATAACAATAACGTAACGTACTTCGACAGCATTGTCCAAATTTATTTGAAGAATCAAATAAGAAAATAGTGTCTTTTAAAATTTCATAATAATTAAAAAACAGTTTGCAAAATTTATTTAACTAGACTTAGTAATTACAGTTAAACTATTAGTTCATAACTTTTGTACTTAAAAAGATCTGAAAAGAACTACATGTTTCTGTTTTAAATTTTTCTTAATCTTTTCACTTCGTTTGTAAATACACCTGAAAGAATAATGAAACAGGACTTTCAGAGATTTTCATAATTTAAATTATCTTGAGACATAAAATTCAGTTTATTAGCAGATTAGTTATTTTGTTCTCGTAACAATTTGCATTTATTGTAACCATAATAAAAATATTTTACTCACTTTCTAAACAAAATATTATTATTTATAGCAATAATGTAACATAATTTTGTATAAAATTTATTTGCCGAATCAAGTAAGAAATTACTGTCACATAAAGCTTAATGAATAAAATTAGATACATGAAAGTAATTCAATATTTATAATTAATAATTACAATTAAACTTTAGTTTAAAATCATTACAGTTAAAAAGAAGTGAAAATAAATTAATAATCCTGTTTTAAATTTTCTCCAACTTTTCACTCTGCATGTAAATGCACCTGAAATAATAATGAAACAGGACTTTCAGAGATTTTCATAATTTAAATTATCTTGAGACATAAAATTCAGATTATTAGCAGATTAGTTATTTTGTTCTCATAACAATTTGCATTTATCAGAACGGATACATGTCAGGCCCGTTACCGTCTATAATTTTAACACAGCCAACTGAGGATGCAGTTGGTCGTATTATCAGGGAACACGGAGAAAGCCTTTTCGCCAAAACTCTTTTAATTGAACGCCAAGGCAAACAGAAAAGTAGTGGTCGAGAAATGATTCGATTTATTTTCATTCTACTCTTGCAAATAAAGATTAACGAGGTCTGCAAACACTTTTAAGAGCATTGAGGTGAAACTCTTTAGAAATACGCAGTTTTATTATGACAGGAGTAAAAATCAAATAAACAAAGATTGATCGTTCAATTACGGTGGGGGAGGTTTATTTCGAAAATCTTGTAGCAGGTTATATTTAACTATCCGTTTCAATTTATTTAACAAGAACTTGTTTTCTATTCTTCGCGAATTGGATTTTGAAGAATAAAGAGTCTTCAAATTCCAATTACGGATACGAAAACAGCAAATGAGATGCTTTTTTTCTTCTTCTGATAACAATAGATCTTTTTTGTTTGCTGTTTACTAGTAGAATAGATAACGGTTTCTTTAATAGAAAAATAGGCTTCTAAGGTATTAAAACAATATTAAACTTTTTTGAGATCTATTCTTGAGGTAAACAAGTTTCAAAACCCTATGGTTTAAATAATTTTAATAACATTAAAAACAATAAAAATAGTACATATTCTTGGTTTATGTCCTTTAAGCATGAACATTATAAAATTTTGCAGTTTAAGCAATAATTATGAGATATAAAAATATTGTTAGATTTTTCCTATCTTGCAGTCATGAATCTATGATGTTATAAATTTTTTTAACTCAAATATTATAAAGAGATTATTTTAAAAGGATGCTTACTAATAATTAATGTAAAATACATGTTTGACAATAAAAAGGCTTTAAATTCTTACGGAAATTTAAGACTCCCAGGTTATATTTTGCAAAAACCTGTTTTAAATGTTTTTAAATTGTACTCTGGGAAATAAAGTGTCTTTAAATTACAATTGTGAAGAGGAAAAAATTAATTGTATGATGTTTTCGAATAATAATGACAATGCTCTGTTTTTTACTGTATAGTCCGAAGTGCTCGCTATTAAGAAAGATGAGTTCTTACGTGGAGTTAAGACATAGCAGACTAAAAGTCACATTAATAATATATTTGACTCTATTTATATCGACATTAATGTTGTTTATACTAGGATGAAAGACAAAAACACACTTCAAAGTGAATTTTTCAATAAAAAAACTGATGGTAAAGGTTTGGTGCTGTAGTGCAGGTGTGATCATCATAATTTTCAGAAACCTAGCCCAAAATAAGTCAATTGATGAATACTGCTCTAACAAGCATGCATAGACGATGGCAAAACTACAGGAATTAGAACTTCTTCATCATGCTTCATATCACTAGACCTTTCCCCCAATAGCCTCCTCTTATTTATGAACAAACAATTAAATTCCGAAATGGCTGCAAAAAGTTGGCTGTCTAGGAATTCATTGACTCTCGTCTGTCAAGATTTTACAGCACTGGTCTGAACAACCTACTGTTTACACGACAAAATTGTAGAGAAAATATGGATGCATACTTTGATGAATGAAATAGTTCCTTATATTTGAAAGCGCTGACCAGGTGGCCGAGTGGTTAGCGTGAACGCGGAGTCGATGGTTGCGGGTTCGAATCCCGCTCAGGACATGGATGTTTCTTTCTCTCTCTCTCTCTGTGTGTTCCATGTCCTTTCTTCCGTGATATTGTGTGAATGTAACCCGCCCTATAAGCGGGTTTGTGGTTGTATAACGTGGGTGAAGCTACTCCACCGCCGTGGCTTAGCTATAGGTGCTCACTGGGTAACGATAAGAGAGTAGCAATTCTAGTATTTCTGAGGCCAATGGGAAATAGACCCAAGTGCCCGCCATTAACAAAAATAAATAAATATTTGAAAGCTACCAACCGATTGCACTCTAAAGAATTCCGGATCAAATTACGGAATAAAGTAATGGCACTTTGAGAGCATCATTTTAACGAAAAACCATTTTACCGTAAAATCAGTTTTTAACGGAAAATATTATACTGTAAGTCATACAGTAATATTTATTTAATTAGAGTGATTCAATGATTTTAAGGGACTTATTACTGTAAAAATTGCTGTATATCAGATTTTTTGTTCTATAATATGTTTCAGTAAAAATGGGTTTAACGGAAAAGTATCGGCATCATTAATGTCGGTACTGTTTATCGTAATTTGATCCGGAATTTTCGACAATATTGAATTTCTATTTTCTACAAATTTCAATTTTGACAACCTTATAAATTTCTGTGTTTTTGTATAAAATTATTGAAAATACTTTTATTTCATTCAAACACAAATTGTTTGAATTTCAGCTTTAGAGTAAGTATTTGTACTTCACTTTATTTTTTTAAAATTAAAGAAAAAAAAAACAAAGCAAAATATATTAGAAAATTGTATGTGTTTTTGAATTCTTTTTATTGGAAATTATTTTAACAAAATTATAAAGCCAGAGTTATAATCGTAAAGAGTTACTTGATTAATCATATTTTTTCTCGAAAAAAATTCCTATTGGTTTGCACTTTTAATTACATCGGTGTAGGGTTTTATATCAATCTTGAGTAATGAAATAAAATAAAGAATTCATAAAAAATAAGTAGATGCTTAGTTATCTAAAATCCAAGAGTGCCCAAATCACCAAAGGAATTTATTCAATTGAATCACTGCTCTCATAAATATGATGGAATTTAAATACCCTAAACAAAATAAAAAAATAGTACTTTTATTAGCATATACTGTAATATTTGTTATTTCATGAATATTTTAGATTATAGTAAGTTATTTGAAAATAATCTTTTTGTATATGCCTGTTGGAATAAATAGTTATAGTAATAAATAACTCACATGGGCTTAGAGAACGATTTCTGTTTTGGATTTGATGTATAAAATGCTTAAAATTCTGATCTATTGTTAAGATAAGAAAAGGATTTATATTTGAAAACCCATGCTGGAGAAAACTTATCCTAAACACTAAACAGGCTTATGGAAGCATCACCATAAAAGGTTAAATTTAATAATCGTTCTAAAAAGAGAATAAATAGATAAAAATACGAGGTTGCAGCTAACCAAGTGAGCGAGTTTATAGAACCCATGAGCGGAGATCCAATGTTAACAAAGACCCTTGGGAAATATAGAGGGTTTAAAAATTGTCAACAAAGACATTTGTTGTAAGAGTTTGAATCAAGTTTCATTTGAAGAAAGATTTTTTGAATTACAATCCCTTTTATTTCGAAACTTATTTTTCTGACTGAAAACATAAAATTTTGTTTATAAATTTTACATAAATCGCAGTAAAAAGTTTTCAGTTGCATTAATTTTAATCCAATTTTGACCCAATTTTTAGGAAAGAATCTCATAAAAATACTCATAAATGACAATCCTTATAAAAATGTTGTTTGGATAAGGAAAGTTTAATTTAATTCAAAAACCAGCTCCGTTTTATTTTTTCCCCTTTATTCCAGTTTTTGAGAATTTTATGGCAGTTTATTTATATCCTGAGTGAAATCAATCGAATTTTTCATGTTTTTATCTCAGTTTTGATTCTGAGTTTAAATTTAAATATCATAAAAAGTATATTAAATGCAAAACTATAATTGAAACGTTACTTGAACGGCAAAAAATTCAAAATTAAAATTATCAGTTGATTTTATCAGTAAACAAACTTATTTTTTTGTATCAAAGATTAATTTTGAAAAGTCTTATCATCTTAAAGTCTTAAAATATTCCTTTACATATAAGGAAACCTCTACTGTAAAAAATGGTTACTCAAATATCACGAAAATGTCTCCGTTTTTGACGAACTCATTTCCTGGTGTTATGCCATGAACGAAAATTTCGTCAAAGTGACAAAATAAGTATCATCACTTTTTCGATTGGACGAATTTCGTCAAAATTGAAGAATTATTTCGTCACTCTTCTTTCTCCCCCAAAAAGTCTTGTTGTGCCTTCTAATAAACACTAACTTCTCTAATAAACACTTTATCGTGGGTACCATACGTATCAATGTCACTATAACATCACAAGAAGGAAAATAGATAGACTAGCGAGATAAATTACACCCATGCCCAAAGTGGGAATCGAACCCGGATCGTTCTGGCATGAGGCAAACTTCTTGACCATCATACAGCACGGTCGACTTATTTCGCACCTTCATTATCGATTGTGTGATATTCACTCTAGTTTTGTCATAATAGTCAACAATCTCCCGCAATGCACTGTAATGGGGTTTCGAGTTAAAGAAACTGTTTCGTCATATATATGAGAGTGTCATCATAAATTACTTGATTTTGAGACGAAATGATTCTCAAAATTAACGAAATACAGCTCACGGATTACTGAATGACCAAAAGTGAGAGTTCTATTTCTGAGAGTGTGCTTTTTTATGTTTGAAAGTATTGATCGTTGAGTTTTACTATTAAATAATAAGCTTTCGGCTAGCTTTCGAATAGTTGCGTAAAAACAAGTTGCATTTTGCATTTAAAGACAATAGATTAAAATAAACAGACAATTATTTTGAAGACGCAATGAGAAAGTTGATAGTAGGTAAGGAAATATTTTTTTTTATATTTCTTAAACAAATTTTTTTCCCAAAACCTGATTAAATCTACAAAATAGCTAAATTTAACCTTATTATATACATTTTTTAATATTGGAAATGATATTTAATTGAAAAAAATGTTAAACTCTCAAAACAGTAAACAGTGTTTATTAAATTAATTAAATCAATTTACGCAAGCAGAGAATAGAATTAAACCATTCTGATATTTAAGATGGTTTAAATAATTCTTTGAATCAATAGAAATTCTAAATATTTTTCTTTTTTATAAACATAAAAAATAATTACTGAAGTAAAAGCATCTTGAACAATGCAAATTTCGAATATTCATATAAACGCCTATAACTGTTAATGAATAATATATAGATGTCAAAAGAATTTTTTAATTCTGCTTAATTTAAGATTGATTTTATTTTTCTTTGAAGAACATTAGTCATTATTTTTCTTTCTCTTGCGAAAAACACATTAAATAACTTTCTTTTTAATGTAAATCATTGAAAATTCATTACTTTGAAAAATAGATTTATGCATTACGGAACAATTATTTTTCATATTTAATGTATTTATAACGCACTTGACGAAGAGAAATTGAATGCATTATAAGTTGATGAATATATAATTTTCTTAAATAAAATATAATAATGTGTTTTAAAATGCTTTTTTTAATTGTTTGGTACATTTTGTAAAATTTTTACTTCAAGAATTAAAAGACAACTCAGGAGGCATATGGAAAATTTAAAGTTAATATAATTTATTCAAGTTTTATTTTGAACTCTTTACTTCGCAAGAGATTAAAACGTCGCAAGAAGATTAAAATGAATATTGCTTATCTTTCTATCAATGTTCACAGATGAGAAAAAATCAGTAAAATCTAAATAAACCAAATAGTCTTAGATATAATTTATTGTTACACATCCATATGAATGATTGCTGATTCGTATCCTTCTGTTTCCCTGGATGTTTTTTCGAGCTGTCCTTCTCTGTATTGTGCTATCTCTTCTTTTAATTGACAATAGTTTATAAGCAATACTTAACTAAGCTCAGCTGATTACGGTGGGGGAGTATTGTGGCGCAACTACCACTATGAATATTAAACGTCAATTCACTGGTATATGAAACATGCTACTTTGATTCAATCACGAGGTACCTTTCGATAGATGAAGGTTGGCATGGTCGATAACTCCGCCCCCATATTGGTGACCTCCGGACGTGATTTGTGCACGCAGTAACGCCTATTTCGCAATCTCTTGACAGTAACGCCTACTTCGATGGATGATCCACATTGAACAGTTGACTTGCTACTTGTGATAGCGGCATCATCCACCTCCTCACTCCTGATGCTCAGTCTCGTCTCGAACATACACACAACGTCGGCCAGCAAACACTCGACTGCTAAAGGCAACACAGGAGTGACCACGTCTGTGAAGTTAATACACCTCTCACATTCAGCACTCAAAAACCCGGTGATCTTAATTCCAGCTCTCCCGGTCTTTCACAAGTACAGCAACTAAGTGGTAACCATTCATCGAATTCTATCTCTGATAAAATTCTGGTGGGGGAGTATTGTGACGTAACTACCTCTACGAATATTAAGCATCAATTCACTGGTATATAAGACATGCTAACTTGATTCAATCACGAGGAACCTTTTGATAGATGAAGGTTGGCACGGTCGATAACTCCGTCCCCACATGCTGATTACAAGGTGGCTAATAATAAGCCTTAGTCAAGTTGAAAAACAAATAGCACAAGTAACAGAAATACAATTACGAAAATACATTCACCGTAGTGTAACCTGGAGTTAGCGGGTTAATATCCTAACATAACCCGTAACTTTGTGATGCCCATATTCTATCTTTTGCTGTTTGTCCTTCAACCTGATAAGGGCTATATGTCATAGTTTGTAAAAAGTTTAAGGGTTTCACAAAATTGAGCAAAAGCAAGTCAAAATAGTTTCGATACAAATATAGTCAAATTTGAAACCCCATATAGTTAAACCTTGTATACATACCATATCTAAACCTATTTTTACAGTGTAAGTAATTATTAATGCCTAGTAATTATTTTTTGTAACAAAGTTAATATATTACTTTCTGTGCTGTAGAATTTTACACCTTTAATGTGAAATGAACATACCGGAAAAATGTTGTTAATTTAATTTTATTTTTTGAGGCCTTTTGATTTTTCAGAGAAAAGTTTTTTGAATGTGAGTCTAAAATTGCATGAGTTTATTTGCACTATAATTTTAAACATAAGCTTCATTGATTTAATTTAAAATACAAATAAGCCTCATTGATTATACTGAAATTCAATTCATTAACAAAGATGTCGGAATAGTGACAAATTGCATGTTCAAGTCATTTTACGAATAAGTTATAATTCGAGTCATACTTTATCTGCAAATATTCGAGTTTATAAGTTCTAATTAAACATTAGAAAAACTGACGTATGATGCCAGTGAGAAAACAATAACAAAAACCTAAATATTTTTCTGTTTTGTTTTGAAGTTTAAATAAAATTCGGGACGGGAGGTTTTAACGTATGACAAATGTTGATGTCAGCTTTTAGTGATAGTTGAAGGAGAAAAAATAATCAAAAAACGTGTATTTTTTTTGCTTCGGGAACAAAAATTACTGGCTGGGTGAAAAAGACTTGAAAAATAATGCTTAGAAAACGCTGAGGGACGGAAAAGTTAATTAACTGTCCGTTTATTTTTGTGTTCCATTTTTGAGTACTTACCAAAAAAATGAAGATTCTTCAAATTAACTTAGCTGCATGACAGCTCTTTTTCCTTAAGCAGCATTGAACGGTTTTTCCTTCCATTTTTATGTAGAAATTTTGTGTCAGAACTTTTTTGTGTAATTTAATCTTTCTTTAACGGGTTATTCAGCTTGGTTTTTAACGTAGCGTAATATGATACTGAGTCCTTTTTTCAAACTTTTTAAGAAATGGTTTTATGCCCTTCCTCTATTTGATCTTTTCTCTTTGAAATGGATATTTATTTTCACCCAAAGCTTACTTTTGGGTTCTTTTATAATTTTGATAACGAGCTTTTTCTTTCGTGTATTTTTTGTTGTTGTTGAAGTAATAGGTACGTTTCTGGAAAAAAATATCCTGAGTTTAAGTGGGAGACTTTATTTTGGTTTGAAAATAATGAGAATTCTTCAAAGTTTATACCGTATTAGGTTCGTACTGTGATGAAAATGCCGTGATTATGGTATTAGCTGCAACCACAATAATTGAGAAATAATAATATCTCATTTATCATCTGCAGAAATTTATAAAAAAAACTTCTATTTTTTTTTGAAAGGAGGCAAAAGCAGGAAGATGTATATGAACCATAAAATAACAGAGAATAATTAAATTGGAAGCATTAAAATGTTTGGAGGCTGTTTGAAATAAACCTTGAAAATTAGCATATTCTAATGATGCCAAATGGCAATGTGTCAATTATCTGTAGTTCGAATTCGCGATTAATTTTGAATTTTAAAGGAAATTATTTAAAAGAAATAGAAAGCTTTGAATAAAAGGGGGGTGAAATGATGGTTATAGGTACTCAGTTAAATTAGTAAAAAAAGTTGGCCTAGGTTTTTTTCTTAAAATTAAATTTTAGAAATGAGTTAAAAACAAAAATATTTTAGGTGAAAGATAATTAAATGAAGAAATATTTCGGAATATTATTTCGATACGACAGTTTGTTTTATCATTAAATTCCTACAAATATGTATATCATAGAATTACCAAAAAAAATGAATATGTTATTAGACATTTTGCAAATAAAAAATATGATTCTCGTTGTATTTAGTTGTAAGTATTTCGGGTTCATTTTTCAGATCCTAATTAAACATAGGAAAAAGAGTCGTCTGTTTTGTTCTGAAGTTTAAGTATTATTCATGGCTGCAGTTTTAAAATATGACAAATGTTGATGTCAGCTTTTTGAGGTAGCTGAAAGATAAGAAAAAACCGAACCAAAAAACGTGTATTTCAGCTTCGGGAACGAAAAGTACTTGGGGGTAAAAGATTCTTGAAAAATAATGCCTTAAAAACGGTAGGGTAAGGGACGGAAAAGTTAATTAACTGTCCGTTTATTTTACTGTCTCATCTTTGAGAGCTTAACAAAAAAATGAGTATTCTTCAAATTAACTTACCTGCATGACAGCTCTTTTCCCTAAGTAGCATTGGGTGTTTTTTTCCATATATTTTTATGTAGACATTTTTGAAAAAACTTTTTTTTATGTAATTTAATCTTCCTTTAACGGGTTTTTCAGTTTGGTTTGTAACGTAGCGTAATATGATACCCTCTTTGTTCTTAAATTTTTTTTTTTTTTAAGAAAATGGTCTTTTCCCTTTTTCTTATTTGACCTTTTACTCTTTGAAATGAATATTTATTTTCATCCTAAGCTTACTTTTTGGTTACGTTATAAATTTAATAATTAGTTTTTCTTTGATATTTTCTTTGGAAATAATGGGTGCATTTTTTGAGAAAACAAAACCTTGCGTTTTAGTGGACGGCTTTCTTTTAGTTTGCGAATAAAAAAAAAGGATTTTTAAATAATAAATCTCTGGTCAATTCTTTCAAAGATAGTCTTTATTAAATTACCGAAAAACAAAGAAGTAAAACTGGATGGTATTTTTTTGATTTATCAAAAAGAATCTGACTATTTGAATAAGAATAAATTTCAATAAAAATGTATTTAATTTAAATTAAAGGAATGCTTATTTCTATAATTGAAGGAAGATTAAGGAAGTAAGCTCTTTAAGTGAAAAAAAAGTAATGAATTTTTCATGAGAGTCTTTATTTTTTTTGTATATATCTTATCTAGTGTTTATAGTAAAGCTCATATAAAAACAAATTAATATCTTGGGTTGGACATATTTTATTAAATGTAAGTTTCATTTCCATTAGTTTGGGATTAGAGAGCACTGCCATGGAATTCATTTAAATATAGTTTTAGTTGAATAACTTAAAAATCCAGAACTATTTGTAGGATCATATTTTTCCTTTATTTAAATTTGATTTAGCATATTATGGCTAGCAAACTAAAAAAAAATTTTTATTGGAGTACATATTTAGTTAAAGAAAGAATCGGGATGTCCCTAATTGAAGAAATATTGTTAATAAAAGTGAAACTTTTAAAATTGCAGAAAATAATATTTTTTAAGTACTTCATATTACTAAACTTTATAGGTAATTTAAGTTTTTTTACTTCAAATAATTTTTGAGTTTCTGTAAATTCTTAAAATTTCAAAAAATAATCTTTTTTTAAAATTTTTATTTATAATTTGGAGACAGATTAAGTTTTGCTTCTCTGTACTGGTAAAGTAAAAAAGCGTTGAAGACTTAAAAAATAAAATTAATTGTATAATTGAGAAAATAACCTTTAACTCAATTTTGGCTGCTCAAAAGATGTCTTAATTACATAAAAGTTTTAAATGTTTCCGTACAAACTGCAGAAAAATAACCCATTACAATAAATTATTGCTTTAAATTGTTCAAAAAGTTAAGGGTTGCGAATTCGAATTGTTTTTAAAAAGTGTTGCTCTTAATGAAAAAAAAAAAATATTCGGAATAGTAAAGTCTTCAGGATGTTTTTTTTCTTTTATGTAATAATAAAGGTTTTAACCATATACGATTAAAAAATTTATAAGAAATTTTTTTTAAGTTTCCTGTAGAGATTCATGTAAAAACAAAGGATTTCAAATACAATTAATTTAAAAATTGTAATACTGTGTACTCTGAGCCAGGATTATTCAGGGAACAGAATAACTCCAAATAACTCTTTCTGAGACAACGAATATGTAGATTTTATTTGTGGTTGGCAGGTGGTATTTCTCTTGAGATGTATTAAAATTTCAAATTTATGAAATTATCGCCATTAATTACATTCTACTTTTTTTAGCACAAAGCTAAATTGCGCCAAATAGAACTATGTATTATAAGACAATACAGTTTGCAAAATAAAAAAGCGGACTGGCCTGAATAACTTTTGATCTAAAGATCAGATTTTCATGTTCTAAGACTCAATCTTAAAGGCTTGACAAGGTGACCTCAAGTATGCTAATTAATATTTTGGTCGAGAGAGCTTAAAGTTTGGTGAAGAAGTCGTGCTTTTAAAATTTGATTTTTAGTAAACTATTTACCGATTTCGCCATTTGCATTTTGAAAAACAAAAGTGCATCTTCAAAGCGATATTAAAAATTTCATATTTTACAATTCAAAATTTTTCCACTATTATTAAACGAAATAATTAAAAAATATTAAACACTTATTAAGAGTTATATTTTGCAAGCAATTACCTTTGGAGAAACAAATTTTATATTTGTTGGCAAAAACTTTTCTATTTTCTTAGAAAGCTCTCGAGATATGGAGAAATACGCGAAAAGTAAAATTAACATTAAGATGTCTCAACTTTGGATCCTTTTCCACTATTTTTAGGAATAGAACCCCCGATATTTTTTGGGACAGAAATCCAAGTACGTCTAATAAAAGGTATTCAGATAACTTACGTTTTTGTATCTAATTTAGTAATTTAAAATATTGCCTGCACTAATTAATTAGCACTAATTATTCGAGGTCACGCCCCTGGAACCATTAAGATGGAGTCCTAAAGCTCGAAGATCCGATCATTAGATCAAAAGTTATTCGTGATGGTCCGTTTATTTATTTATTTTTGCGTGCTCTGTACATAAATAGTATGTTCTAATATCCATTTTAGTAAAAAGAGGGTCAATTTAAAATAATTTTTTCTTTTTTGTAAAGGCTGCCAGCTTTTTTTAAAAAAGAAATTGACTAAATGATTAACTGTTGGAAAACAGGAGGCCCAAATTTAAATTACTCGTAGTGTGAATATAGCAGTTAGTTAGGCTGCGATTTATTTATTTTCTACTTTATTGTTTAGCATTTTAATAATACTTAAAGAGTCCAGTAAAAAAAATTATTCATTTGACGAAGAAGTGCAAAATAAAATTACTTTTATCAATTTTGAAACTAAATTTATTTCAAATGTTAACAGATAATGTTTTTTTTTCGATAGAATATCACGCTATTTTACACGTTTACAAAATTTCCGAAAAAACATACTATATGGAATTCTAAATTTTTAAAATGTATACATCACATCACAGACTCGCTATCATTTGTGTGCTAAAAATGAAAACACAGTCAAATAAAGGAGCTCCTTTTTTTAAACTAAAAATAAAGTAGTTTGTTGTTGAAACAAAAAGGATTATGTGGGAGGCCATATATGTTCATTTTTATTTTCAGCCAACTACTGTGGATAAACAGCGATTCTGGAAAAAAAAGATTTAAACAAAGAACATTGTACTGGTGTTGGGTCATGTTTTTACATTCCGGAGTAAATGAATGGAACTGAAAGTAAAAAATATAAATAAATACTCTTTTGATCTAAGAAAAGAGAAGTTTTGCTGAAGTCTAGATATCTTTTATTATTGGTTTTTTCTTTTTTCTCACTAGCTTATTTTATTTTGTTTACCGCATAGAAAATCATTAAAAATGTATTTATTTTCAGTTATTAAGGCTATCGTCTTTTTTAAATGTTTATATCCTATATTAAAATATATAATATTAAAACGAGATTTACAACAGAATTAATTAATAGCAAAATGTAACGAAATGTGTAAAATTATATTGATTTTAAAAATTCAATAAGTAATAAGCTTATAAGAAAACTATAAATTTATGTATTCCAAGGGGAATATGATGCATTTCGTTTGAAGATTTGCATAGCTTATAAGCCATTTCTGTATAATTCCGTACTTGTTATGGAGCGACTAAAAATTATGGTTGATGTTTAGAAGGACGCAGGCGATTTAAAAATTTGCATCGAGCCACAAATTCCAACAACGTTTCAGATAAGTGTTGTACTCTGGTTGTGGGTTCGATCCCCGCCGGCAGTGTAGTAAATGGTGACTGGTGCACGTTAAATCTGTCGGATCACAAACTCATCCATGTTCCCATAACAAATCATACCTCAAGGGGTATTGATCCAGGAGTGTTGTCTTTTCTATTGGTTCAAAATTACAAGGCTGCAGAGTTGAACATTAGTGGTCGTAAACCCAAAATTGGGTCGGCTGCTCAACGACGGTTATAAAATAAAATAAAAAGTGTTGTACTCTGAGCCATGATGGCTTAGGAGTTAGAGCATTCGCCTTCCCCTGAGGTGAACTAGGTTTTAATCCCTGTGATGGCTGGTCGATATGAATTCCGCACGCGACTTGCACCGACCACAGTGCTGATGTAAAATATTCTCAGTGGTGGACGGATCATTGGTTAGAGACCCCTTGCTATCAAGCTAAAAGTGGATGGCTTTCGTGGTTTTCCTCTCCATGTGAGGCAGATACGGGTTAATTTCATAAAAAAAGTAATCCACAATGGCAAATTTCACCCAATACTTGATCCAGGAGTTTCCTTATCTGCTGGATTGGGTTAAAAATAGCAAGGCTACGGAGTCGAACATTAGTAGTCGTAAACCCAAAAAATTGGGATGGCTGCTCAACGACGATTATGAAATAAAATAAAAAAAGCGCTATACTCGCCTTCCAATGAAAATATTCTCAGGGGTAAACGGATCGTTGGTTGGAATCTCCCAGCAATTGAGGAGATTTTCGTGGATTTTCTCTCCGTGTAACGCCAATACGGGTTAGTTCCAGCAAAAAAGTTATTATCCAGTTCTTATGATGATGTATTGCGTAGTTCTTATGATGATATATTGATCCCATATTATGGGAAAAAAATTATTTCTTAAAATGTTCTTTTTGGCATAAATTATAAGAATCACATGAAAGATGATTTCAATCTTTTTGAATAAAAGATTCAGCATTTATTGATCACAGTTCATATTTTCCTACGAACTCCGAGGGTATTGAGTTCAAGAAGAGTCTAGTCTTATTTTCAAAACTATAGTTTAAATTGATGTTCCATAAAGAGCAATCTAAAAAGGACTGTTAAAGGCTGCCGTGATACTACTTAAAGATGAAATTGAAACTAAACAATGCGGACTCAACTTCACTAAAACATTTGAAAGCTATAAGCAGTAATATGTCAAGTGGCTTCGAGCTTCTAGCTGAATCAATTCTGTAAATTACAAATATTAGAGTATTTTATAATGACAAAGATAGTATCGACGTTTCGATAGAGGAGTTACTATTAATATTACATCCAAAGCAAACGTTTAAAATGGTATACGTAATTCAAAGTGTGCTAAGTTCTGATTTACTCTGATTGCATATCCTCTGATGCTAAATTACTTTCGTTTTCAGTACCAAGTCTTAGCGATGAAATTGACTACTGATGAATAATATTTAACTGTCTGTTTGTTAAAGCACAACTTTATTTGAAGGGCTATGCAGTTACAATATCTTGAGGCAAGTTGCACAAGTAAATCAAATTAATAAACAAATAATAATTTAATAATTAAAAATTTACACTTTTAGCTATGCACTTTTTTAACACAATTTTCAATAATGGAAGCAGCATCATTTGAACGGAATCAGTCGCATGGTTTATGAGTAAGAAAAAAATAAGTAAAAGTCGTATTTATTAATCTTTATTTTCCATTTTGTATAATGTCATTCAAAACTACGTAGTTTAAAATGATGTAAGAAACTGTCACCTTGACAATTAATTACTATTTAGACTATTGTTAAATTCATAAAGAATTATTGAAAATTATTTTTTGTTAAGGAAATAACTTTAGATGAACGAGTCTTACATGAGAGCAAAACTGTTGTGATTCTCTACTGAGATAGTGGGAAATATACAAACATCGAAATTAACATTAAGAGGTCAAAACTTTCCTCTACTTTCTCAGCGTAAATACTATATCAACAACAAAAAATGAATGTAGGTATGTTTATTTATATAAAGTTTGCTTTTTGTGTGTAATTCTGTAAATTTATTAATATTTAGCACAATATATTTAGCATATGTAACTTTGTGTCTTTAAAATTGGCATTGATACACGAAATCTGATCATTAGAACGAAAGATACTACCCTAAATAACTATTGTGTCGAGAGATTCTAAAATTAATATCATAAAAGCCGAGTATATAAATATGCACTAGCGTGCAAAAGTCTTTTCCCAAATAATTTATTTAATATTTATGTTATGAAACTCAAAACAAATATCAATTTTGATTAGATTCTAAAACCTCTTGATGCACGTCATATTATGTAAACTATAATTCTGAAGATTTGTAAGCTTATATATAAGCGTCTTAGTGAGTGTAAGTTGTCCCTGATATATTGTTCCTGGATTCATATGAAATCAATTTTTATTCTTTCGTGTTCTAGACGAGGGTGTGCGGTATTGATCCTCGTTAAACTGTGCTACCGTAAAGTGCTCGACTTGCGCGCAGGTCGTCGGGCTACCGAAGCGGGGGTGCCATCCCCTCCGCAGAGGATCGAAATTGTGATGGCTTGTCTTCGGATCATCCTCCGGGATGTTTCCCAGACCGTCGCCAATAACCCATTGTGCAGCTCTAGTGCGACGTAAATTAACAACAACAACATGTTCTAGAGAAATTTCGGAATTAATAAAATAATCTAAAAGGATAATTAACATGATTATAGTTTTGTTTTCATAATCCGTCAACACCCATTTGCATTTTTTAGCTTTATTTCGCATTAACATTTACAGCAATCATTTACATTCTATTTTTAACATCATTTTACACTAACATTAATTTACATTTCACACATAAAATTTTATAATTACACATATTTTAGTTCGGTTACTGTTATAAATAAGAATTCTCAACTGAAGGGCGGAAAAATAAAACTTTTATTTCAAGAAGGTTACATTCGGTAAAAGCTTCTAAATCAATGAAAATTAAACGACGAAGTAACACGTATACGTTGACTCTTTGGAAATTAACAGGGATAAATGGCACAAAAATTGAACACCAAAAATTGAAATTAAAACATACTATTTTGAGGTACAAACTAAATGAAAGACTTGGAGCAACTCATGTCTCTGAAGTAATAAATAATAAACTTCAGTTTCAATCCATACTGTGAAATGAAAGAGTGACAGAGTAAGGAAGATTTAAATAATCTTATGTTTTGCCGCAAGTTCTTCTTGAGATAGTAAATGTGGTGCAACGTCTTGATTTGACTGAGAAAGATCAAAAATCTAAAAAAAAAATCAAAAGCGAAAAAAGAATTTTTTTTTGCATCAATGATTTAAGTAAGTAGTTTAGAAAAAGCAATAACAAATTCTTGTTCGAAGAAATGCTGAAGAAAGAATGTTCGGTAGTTAATAAAGTTGGGTAAACATGAAATATGTATGAAAAATTTTCTTAGTGATGTTGTGGCTTCCGCAATCATCAGATTTCATCCCAACTAACAGTGGGACAAGTTGGCCTGTAAACATACATCTGTCAACAGGTTTGTATAATGGCTCAAATGACTCTTTAATGATTGTGATTTTATTGCGCAAATGTTTAGAATACACATGGTAAAATACTGGCAACAAATCACTGCAGAATTAGCCTCTTAAATGGCAAAACTGTGTAAAGATACTTACTAACGGAATCATATGAAAGCAAAGTTAAATTACAATTATAATAACTTATACAGCTAACTAACAATTATAATTACAATAATTATTAGTTAGCTGTATAATAAACTAAGGTAACTAATTAGTATAATAAACTAACAATTATAATTACAATTATAATAAATACAATTATATTTTGCTGATATAACAAGTTACAGTACAGCAATTTGAGTATAATATTATTGAATAATAAATTATAAACACTATATAATAAATAAAATCTGCTTTATTTTTCACTGCATTAATCGCTATTTTTTACTTGGGCAAAGACTTTTGCACGCTAATATACATAAATGAAGTGTTCCTTTTTAGATATTGATGGTTGTCAATATCTAAAAAGGAACACTCCATTTATGTATATTAGCGTGCAAAAGTCTTTGCCCAAGTAAAAAATAGCGATTAATGCAGTGAAAAATAAAGCAGATTTTATTTATTATATAGTGTTTATAATTTATTATTCAATAATATTATACTCAAATTGCTGTACTGTAACTTGTTATATCAGCAAAATATAATTGTATTTATTATAATTGTAATTATAATTGTTAGTTTATTATACTAATTAGTTACCTTAGTTTATTATACAGCTAACTAATAATTATTGTAATTATAATTGTATGGATTTAAAAGCATATATTTTTTTTAAAAGCTGGCGTGTTCTGTAAAGGGAGCTTAATGATTGTCTTTTATGTATTCCAAGAATTGATACTTCTGTTGTTATTAGAATCATAGTGAAGCATGAATTTTCTGGAAATAGATTCTTGAATAAAACTTGCATAAAATAAGATTAATAGTGTTGTTGTTTTACTGTCATATATATTTCAAAGTAATAAATATTTTTAAAGGAAATCTACGTGCTTCAAGGGAAGTATTATATTTATGCTATCGAATAGTATTTTAAAGAAAGAAACGGGAGAAAAAACCAATAAATTGTCCCTTCCAAAACATCAAAAATGCTTGAATAAATATTTGAATTATTTGAAAAGGGAAGTAAATATTTTAAGCACACAGTATTGTAATAAAGGCAAATTGTTTATTTTGTTTAAAAAAATAATACCTAGAATAAATACAGTTTTATTTATGTTTGGATTTTGTTTATTGAAAGTATAATTCTTAAGTGTCAAAAGTTTAGTTGTGAAATTTTTAATTCTTACCTTAGTTGTCATTAAAATCTCTTTAATTGCCTAATACTGAAAAACTGTCCTGAATGTATGATTTTAATATGTATTATGTAAATGAATAGAAGTCACATAATATTTAAACAAAGGATGAACACAAACACTTTAGAAATATTAGTGAGAAAGGTTTTGTGAAACTATCAAAAGATGTTTGATTGTCGGAAGAAATAGACTACCATATCCATGTATTATAAGGTAACTAAGTATTATTGGTTTTGTTGTTTTCATCTCGCTTTCCTTACTAGTAATTTAACAGATTTTGATAGTATTTTGTTTTTTTTTTTCGTTTATGCGGTTATTTCCAATCATTAAAGTGTTATGTATTTAATTATATATCAAAAATTTATTTACGCGTACATTATCTATCTACATATACATGAGGATTTATATATCTAAGAAAGAGTATGCAATAAACAGAATTATGGGAAAACCTGTATTTCTTTAGTTCTTTCTTTAAATTTAGTTCTTTCTTTAGTTCTTAAAATTTAACTGTTAACTAAAAATTTCATGCAAAAATATCTGACTGAATAAAATGCTTTAGGCGGTTTCCTCCTGTTTCAAATTTTATATCTTGGTGAATTTCATTTTAAACTTACAAATTTCACATGAAATATGATGAATTGTTTAATGGTTTTCGTTTAAAGTTTTCGTTATCGATTAAAACTATTTCATAAAAACTGTGTTTCAGATAAACACTATGGCACTATGGAATCGTTCAAAATTTCCAATATAGTTGTGGGAAAGATTATTATAGTTGATGATAACTGGCATGTTAAACAAAATCGTCATGGCATGTTCTAAGATTATTTGTTAATATGATAAAATGCTGTCTGTAATATCAAAATATAGCTATATGGCTGGAAAACTATGGTCTATAGATTTAAAAATATAGCACATTATGACTAAAAATGCTAGAACTCGATGGAACATAACTCCATTTCTACTGAACGGATTTGAATGAAACAAAAAGATAGTACTACTAAATTCTTATGCAAATAAATAGTGAAATTAATCAATCGTTATAAATATAACACGGTGGCCTGCTGTGGCTCAGGTGAAAGAGCATTCACCTTCTAATGAGGTGAACTGGGTTTGATTCCCAGCGATGGCTGGTAGACACAAATTCAGTACCCGGCTCGCACTGACAACAGTGGTGATTTAAAATATCCTCAGTGGTAGCCGGATCATGGGTTAGAGTTCTTTTGCCGTCAGGCTAACCGGGGGAGGTTCTCGTGGCTTTCCTCTTAATGTAGCGCAGATGCTGGTTAGTTCTACCAAAAAGTATTCCACGATGGCAAATTTCTGCCAATACTTGATCCAGAAGTTCTCCTGTCTTCTGGATTGGGTTCAAAATTGGAAGACTATGGAGTTGAACATTAGTAGTTGTACGGATTTAGTTTTATTAGTTTTATTAGTAATAGTATTATGTGTTTATGTATTTATTAGTAGTTGTATTTAGTTCATTTCTAAGTAACGCTGCCTTCTGGATTTCATATTTAACGTTCTCCCAATTTTTTAAAACTCTTATTTGAAAATTTTGAATATGTTTGCTTACGTGATTGAACTTTTGCACGCATTTCTAGTTATCTGTGTGTCCTCGGATGCCACCTTGAGGGGGCGGGGGGATTAAGCTAGTTATTAGTAGTCGTATGCCCCAAAAATTGGGTCAGCTGTTCAACGACGGTTATAAAATATAACATGTCAGGATTAATGCAGTAAGAAAAACAAACTGTCATAACTACCATAATATGGCAACATTCACAGTGCGTCTGGCTCTATGGAAACACCAAAACGCTTTGCAATTTTTACTGAAGCAATTAGGTAATTTAGTAAAATTAACAACACAATAAGGTTTTATTATATGTGATAAAAGTTGGTAATTTTAGCGAGATACCTTAGAATATGCCATTAAATTTACTTTTAAGTCTTGTATTTTTTACAAAATATGTGGTAACAAGAAGAACTATAATTTTTATAGCTAGAATTTCTTTCAAACCGTTACCATATGAACGGGAAAAAATATCAAATGAGCAGTTGAAGTGCCTTATATTTTGGTTTCATTAACCATAGTTATGTTTTTTTTTGTATCTGGAATGTCATTACCATACGGTACTTTATGAACCTGAAGGTAATATTGTGAATAAATGCAATGTCACACAAAAAAAGATTTTTTTTCTTTGTGTCACACTGTCTGCTCTCACAATATTACCTTTAGGTTCATAATTAGGTTCATCCACTATCAATCAATAATTATTTGGGCATGCATATGTATCAGCATATCAGAATATGGAATTATGTTACAGTACTAATTCTTCTGGTATTGACAGGGATCTTGACTAATGATAAGCTTAGCGCCGTAATGTACGTTCATTAGCATACAGTTGCCGGAATTTTTCTCTCTATGTCATCATTGAATCTGAACACTTGAGACATCAGGTTGTTTGGTTTTATTATCATATATTTCATTTTTGAGTTATGCACACATAACTAAGACTATGGACTTGGAAAGGTAAACCACCATGCCACCCTTATTCCTGCCGATTTGTGTGCGGCCGTTTACAGTTTCAGCATATTGTAAGGCATTCTTATAGAGCTTGCAGGTGTGCTTACAAAGTTTTTTTAATTCCCTGAGTTTTAAGCTCTTATCTTTCATTTCATATTGAGCACACTGGCTGACTTTTTTTATTCTGTCAAAAACTTCCACTCCTTGATTTGCGTTGAATATATTTGAAGTTTCAATGGTATTCATTCAGCAGAAAAGGAGTTACAATTTTCTGAGTACCGTCAGTTTTAATTTGAACCATCCTGAACTTCTTAATTAATGCATGTTCATGTCATACGTAGTTGTAACTAACATATGAGATATCTAAAGAGCAGAGAAGAAGTGACAGAACTTTCTATCTACATTATACAGCGAAAATCTCACCATACGGTGAATTCGTTGCTGCATAGTTAAACCTTGCTTTATAAAAATAAATGACTTATTAAGAGACTCTCCCCAAAAATTGATTAAATATTCGTTTGAATGTGATAAAAATAATAATATAAAAATTTCGTATCACTGTCGGCAATATTTTTATTTGTTTTATAACCTCATAGCATAGCCATCAAAGTAAAATTATAACTGAATATGCAAGGTTTTTTTTATAATCACTTCCCTTTATACGCATATTCTAAAATCTTTGTCAAAATTGAAATATAGTCCGACACATTAGAGAACACAAATTAATATTTAAATTCGAGAACACTAAAGTACTATTGAAATTTTACGAACTACTTTCAGGGAAAATGGGATTAAAAAATTTGAACTCTGTATAGTTTCATGAAGAAGATCATAAAAGTTGAAAGCTGAATTTTTTTCGAATATTATTTCGATACCTTTTCCGAACATTTTAATGTGTATATATATATATATATATATATATATATATATATATATATATATATATATATATATATATATATATATATATATATATATATATATATATATATATATATATATATATATATATATATATATATATATATACATATATATTATATATACATATATATATATATTATATATATATATATATATATATATATATATATTATATATATATATATATTATATATTATATATATACATATACATATATATATATACATATATATATATATATATATATATATATATATATATATATATATATATATATATATATATATATATATATATATATATATATATATATATATATATATATATATATATATATATATATATATATATATATATATATATATATATCAATCATTACGAAGCATCCAGTAAAGTCCATCTAATAAAAATATAAATTTTTTTTAATGAAGTTAAGTTTTTTTTAGACGACATGCTTCTCAACATTCATATTCTCGAAGCGTTTTCAATTACTAATTGAAAGCAATCAGATTCTAATTAAAGTATATCAGGAATAAATTTTTTTAAAATATGTTTCTGTGAAATTTATGGCCTAAAAGTAGCAACCTTTAGCAATAGATGGCGCTGTCACTGAATGTGGCGGAAATTAAGAACCTTTGTGTTGGCAAAGCTAATAAGAAAAGGCAGAAACAGGAAAAATTTTTTTCCTGCGAGATTCTTTCCCCAAACAAATGTATCATTACTCATTATAATTGAATTAATCCTGTTATTTTTCTTTGAAGGAGATTATGAAGCAGTTTCTCTAAGAAATCTGAAATTAAAGTACAATAATTATTCTTCAAATTTGATTATCACTCTAGGAGGGGATGGGAAAAATGAATTTGATTTTCATCAAATAGTTTTTTTTTATCATTAATTTCTACATTCATGAATAATTCTTTTTGATGACTAATATTTTTACATATGTTTATCCATGACCTTAGAGAAATTGACAAAATATAAAGCATATTGCGTATGATTGTTCTCAAAGTACACGGAGATGCAGTCATGAAGGCAAATTTTAATTTCAAATACTTCTTACATTAAACAAACATTGTATAGAAACAATGCATTTTCAAACGCTAAAGTAAGTAAAAAAAATTTTTTTTCTCGAATGTATATTTATCTCAAACAATAGCATTTTGCTCTCATTTTTAATGATTGTTGATTTTTGTAAGCAACTGGAAGAGAAAGACATTCAGCTATTATTATTTTCTTAACAGAATTAGAAAGATTTTAGTAGCTTTTGTTGAGATAATTATTAATTTAAAGTTTAAGTTGATTATTGAAACAAATTTTTTTCTCATTAATTTAATTTTGAGCATACAAATTACAAGTTTACAAGCAAGTAATATTTATAACAGAATAATGCAATATATATATATATATATATATATAATAAGCAGAATATTTATATCGCAATAAGAAATGGCGTCATTCACTTAAAAGCAGGGTTCATGCATTCGATCCTGGCCTTACTATACGACTGGCATATATAAGCATGGCGTAGGAATGTATGTATGTGGCTGAAAGCTTTCACGTTAGTTGTGATGCGAAAGTTTAGAAGGAAAGATACTAGCTTAGGCGTTGTCCACGTCTTCTGACTGGGGTTGAAATTACGAGGCACTTCTTACGGTGACCTTTAGAAAGTTAGACCTCAGAAAACGAGACTAGGTGCTTGGTAATAATTGCGTGTTATGATTATGGCATAAAAGGCTTAATAATTAAAAAATAGCATGTAATACATAGCTTATAAACATTATTATTAACAATATATTATTATTATTATTACTAACCATTATTATAAGCAAATAAAAAAAGCTAACCAAAATAAAAATTAATGTAACTGAAATTAATAAGAACATTAGTAAACAGTGCATTAAATTTATGTTAAGTAAATAGTAATAGTTTTCACATTGTTTGTTGAGTTTTGGGCTTTAGAACTGATAGTTTATTATTTATTAGACGGATAATTAAAAAATAGAATGTAATACATAACTTACAAACAATATTATTAACAAATTATTCTTATTACTAACCATTATAAGCAAATAAAAAACTAACTAAAATATAAATTAATGTAACTAAAATTAATAAGAGCATTAGTTAACAGTGCTTTAAATTTATGTTAAGTAAATAGTAATAGTTTTCACATTGTTTGTTGAGTTTTGGGCTTTAGAACTGATAATTTATTATTTATTAGACGGATAATTAAAAAGGAGAATGTAATACATAACTTACAAACAATATTATTAACAAATTATTCTTATTCTTATTACTAACCATTATAAGCAAATAAAAACCTAACCAAAATATAAATTAATGTAACTAAAATTAATAAGAACATTAGTTAACAGTGCTTTAAATTTATATTAAGTAAATAGTAATAGTTTTCACATTGTTTGTTGAGTTTTGGGCTTTAGAACTGATAATTTATTATTTATTAGACGGATAATTAAAAAGTAGAATGTAATACATAACTTACAAATAATATTATTAACAGATTATTCTTATTCTTATTACTAACCATTATTATAAGCAAATAAAAAACTAACCAAAATATAAATTAATGTAACTAAAATTAATAAGAACATTAGTTAACAGTGCATTAAATTTATGTTAAGTAAATAGTAATAGTTTTCACATTGTTTGTTGAGTTTTGGGCTTTAGAACTGATAATTTATTATTTATTAGACGGATAATTAAAAAGTAGAATGTAATACATAACTTACAAACAATATTATAACAAATTATTCTTATTCTTATTACTAACCATTATAAGCTAATAAAAAACTAACAAAATATAAATTAATGTAACTAAAATTAATAAGAACATTAGTGAACAGCGCATTAAATTTATGTAAAGTAAATAGTAATAGTTTTCACATTGTTTGTTGAGCTTTGGGCTTTAGAACTGATAATTTATTATTTATTAAACGGATAATTAATTAAACTAGGAAGCTTTGTTTAACTATGAAACTCTATTTAATACAGTTTTAGTTTTAGTCATATTTTTATCAGTTATGAACAAAAAGTAACAACCAACTGTATTCTACTTAAATTATACAGAAGTTATATTACATCGCAATGAATTTGAAAAATAAGTTAAATATAATGCATAGTGACTAAAGTTATTATCTTACCAATGATTGTGGATCCTTCAGGGACGATTACTACATATTTATGCTGTTTTGTATGTATGTCTAAATTGCATGGGTTTCTAATTTTTTGTTGATTTGATTATGATTTCGCATTTATCTGAGATTTATATTTAATACGAAACAAGATTGATTTTATTAACCTCAATATAGTAATTAAAATCAATGTGCGTAGAAAACAAAATAGGTGCATGAGTATTTCATAAGATTATAAAACTTTTATCAAGGGTTTGTCTATGACACTCGCAATAATAATATGCCCATTTTTTGTAAGAATTATTATTATTATTATTTTAATGGCGGGCACTTGGGATGTATTGTCCCATTGACAATGCCAGAACTGCTACTCCCTTTTCGTTACCCAGTGGGCAGCTGTGGCGAAGCCACGGTGGTGGAGTAGCGTCGCCCACGTCACACATCCACAAACCCGTTTATAGGGCGGGTCACATTCACACTATACCGCAAAGGAGAAAGGACATAGAACACAGAGGGAAAAAAATATTCATGCCCTGAGCAGGATTTGAACCCGCAACCATCGGCTCAGCAGTCAGGCACGCTAGCCACTCGGCCACCTGGTTGGGCTAGTAAGAATTATAGCATAGTAATTTTATTCCTAATAAACATATGTTAGATGTTATTCATTTTAAAAATATCTTTACTTTTTATTCATTATAAATATTTTTGTAAATTTTTTTATTCATTTTAAGTTTCATTTTTTTCTTATAGTTAAATCATCCTACTCTGCATACAATGAAATAAATCTAATTGCTATTCATGAATTTAAAATAACAATGACTATATAACTATTAATATTTGTTTATTTTAGCTAACATTTATTTGTCTTATAATGAATGAATTGATTTGTATGCCTGGTAAAGAATATAATGAATATCTTATAATGAATGAAATGAATGCGAATGCATTTATTTGTCTTATAATGAATTAATTGATTTGTATGTCTGGTAAAGAATATAATGAATATCTTATAATGAATGAAATGAATGCGAAATTTAGTTTTAATTTAATTATTAATAAATTAAGGTCATAAAGGTGGATCAATGGGCCTTTTAACCAATTCTGAAATTTTAGAAAGCAGCTGTTTCAAATCTGCTTTAAGAGCATCCATCCGTTTGGCCAGGTATAAAATTTTACAGAATAAAATCGCAAATTTTGTCGCAGGTATGTTGATAAAGTAGATAATAAATATCTCCCGTGCAATATGGGAGAAATTATGTTAGGTTGCATGCCATAACCATGAAATGAGGAAGAAAATTGAGTTTGGTGTGAAGGTTTATCGTAATCAAGGAAGGCATTGGAAATAATCAACTTACCCTAAACATAGTAAAGTGGATTAATAAGTAGAGAGCTTAATTTCCTATAAAGATTGAGCTCGTTGGTTGGCAACGGTTTTACCCATCGCTTAATACAATGTAACTCAGAAATGAGGAGCTTCCTGTATAGTCTGTTTATTTAGCATCAAATAGGGTTAGTCTTACGTTTGTTGAGCATATGTTCAGGTAAAATTATATACCTTGAATTAACGAGTTTTCGCATGAAAAATTTAAGATCATTCTGTGAGTTAGTATATTATGAGAGGTTTATTTAAGTTTATTCGTAGTTTTGAGGAGCTGTTTAAACATTTAAGCAAGACGTAAATTTAAGTTGGAGTTAAAATTAAGTTTCTAATTTCATTTCTTGATTTACATTAGAATTTTTTTTTTTATAAATAATTTGATTTTGTTATTTTCATTCCCTTAAGTGAAATGAGAAAATGACAAATAATTTAAAATATTTTAGTTTAGGGCTATATCTTATACTTACTTCGGATACTTTTATCTTCAGGGCCATGATACGTAATCTCACGATTCTCACCTTACAAACTTCGACATCAACGAGCCTTTAGCTCGTATTGTATCTAGCATTAGTGCGTATAAACTCGAAGCATGCTGACCTGGATTCTTCAAATATACTAATGTTGACATTTCGTTCTTAAAAACTGTATGGGTCCCATGGTACAACATTTTCCTTTACTGTCCAGTGTCGATAGCATATTTTATGCAGAAAAGGTAAAAATTATCTCGTATGTTTTTATCTCTATATACTTGAAAATGTAGGTTGTTAAGCGAGAAATATACGATCAGTGACTAGAAATTAACTCTAAGAACGTGAAAAGTGGCGGATACCAAAAGGTAAAAACCAATGAAAAGATATTAAAATTAGAAAATAATTCTGCTTATTTCTCTCAGTTTATTAGTAGAAAGAAGTTCTTAAAATATTTTCGCTTCAATTATGTATAACTGATTCTGTTGGGTGATGCTGTTATTTCTATACGGTGGTTGTTACAAATGGATACTGTAACTGAGAAATTCAATATAAATTAAATACATTTCTATAAGTTTTATGTTTCTTGTGCACACGTTATGTCACTCACATTCACCACGAATTTCGAATGGTATATTTGGATGATTCATTTGACAATGATTTATAATATTCACAGAGAGTTAATTTTATATCTAATATAAAAATCTCAGTAAATCTCTTTAAATATAATGAAAATAAGTTAACCCCTTAACGATCGGTTAATTTTTAAGAAAACGGTCATAAAAGTGCCTATTGTTTTGGCTTTTGTATTTGTATAACGTATTTGATTAGTGCTGAAATCTAGCTTAAAATAAACTGTCTACAATTACCTTAAAAAATATCCTGGTACTGCTATCTGGTGCGTAAAATGGGAAATAAAATTTTTTCGAGCAAAAGAAATAAGCAACTGAAAGAGCAACTGAACACTCCAGCAACTGAACAAAAGAGCAACTGAACACTCCAGCCCGTCAATATCACGGGAGTGAGAAATAGCGGGCGAAAACTCACCCCGTCATTTTCACGGGAGCGGGAAGGAAGGGATTAATTATGAGTAATAAATCCTACATTAAACTGATTCTTATTAAATATAGAGAATTTAATTCTCTTTAAGAACGTACCCGATCTGGTAATATGACTGAGTTTTTTTTTCTTTCTTGTATATAACTATTTTTTCTTTTGTATATATGATTGATTTTTATTTTACTTTTTCAAGAACATCTAAATGTTTCTCATCTGATTCCCTTCGTCTGTAAGTAATATTCTTTTCAAAGGTACAAATTTTGAAATTTTTTAAAACTGCAGATTTTGCACTTTCCAATTTTTATTTCGAAGACTTTTGAGGAATTATTTGCAGCTAAAGGGGTATGATCTACCCTTAACAATTGAAGTCACCTATGTTAATATATATTTCCTTAACGATTTATTTAGAAACATAATAGAAAAAAAATACGAATAGCAGAGATGCCAACTTCTCCGGACACGCCAAAATAATTTAAAAAACGGTAAGTAACTGCAAGTAAATTTTGCGAATATTTGACTATTTTGGCTTGCATTTTAAAAGGTATAGGTAGGACTATAAAGTGGTGAATTATACAAGCCTAAGAATTATTTAGAAATAGTGGTGAATAAAAATCCACTAAATTGAATTTATTAAACTAAGAATCACAATTGATAAACTACCACTGTAAAATATATATTTGCTGCCTGGAGCAAGTTGGCATCTCTGGAATAGCTTAAATGCAAAATTTAAAATGGAGACTACACTTCAACATACGCCTCATTATGGGTGGTAAAATTGTAAATAAATTACATTTTGCATGTAAAAAATACTATGCACAGTTTTTGAATTTAAGTATATTTTCTCATATTCAGCAATAAAAATTCCACACCCATTTTAAAGCGAAACAAATTCTTGTCATTTATTAAAAACAAAACACGATAAGGCGAAATATTTTCTTAGTGGTTTTGGAGAAAATCCTATGAAATGTAAATTCTGGAAAATATTCAATGCTTTGATAAAATATGTACGCTCCAAGATTTTAAAGAGGGCACACAGGCTTATTTTAATCTTCCCTTTAAGAGATTGTGAGAACTTAATTTCACGCTCTCCACTTCTAATGTTTCTCAGGTTTTGAAAATTCCACATTTCTAATAGAAAATTTGCTATTTATTTGGAAAAGCTTAGCTTTATCCTTATTTCTGTATTAAGAGAGAGAATATGAGTTTCAAATTGTGTATAGATTTGAACCATGGTGCTATTTTAATCTGGTGAATTTCTGTAGCCTGGAATTTACACTTTTGGCGAAAATTTATTAATCACTATTAAGGATATTCATAATTTAAGCTCTAAAATATTTCCCTCTGAATATTCATCAATTTTAATCTTTGCTTTGGAGTCCTGCATAAACTTTCTTAATAGAATAACTCAGAAAAACTGGCTTGAAGTAGGCTACATGGAGGAAAAAATTTTGTCAAAAATATCGTATTATATGATAAGGATATTTCGAAAAAAAACATAATTATTTTTAATAAAGCCAAAATATTTAATGGTATTTAAACCACTAATTAAGTAATTTTTCATATGGAAAAGTTTTACCGGAAATTCTGGTTTTTGAAATTAAAGATTGTAATAGCATACATTTAGTAAAACTTGCAAAGCTGAAAATGTAAATTTAACTGAATAAATGGTTCTTATGCCATGCTCTATGGTAACATTATAAAATTATCAAGTTTTGCTACATTCACCAAATTTTATCGCGTAATAAAAAACCATATTTTATTGTTATTTTTTTCTAAATTATTTCCAAAATGCTTCAATAAAATTTGCCCATCATTTTGGTGGTCCCATAGAACCAGAAACACAGTTAAATTTACTATATTATGGTAATTTTGACCATATTTTTTTGATCGGTGTATAATATCGTTCCCTTTAATCATAATATGGTACAAAGCTGTGCAATCTTAGGTAAGTAATAAATTAAACTACACTTTCTTTAAATTTTAACCATAGTATATTGTAAAAGAGTCTAAAAATTGCAAAAATATGGGTAGACTTAGCACGCATTAATGATTCAGCAAAATTGAACGATATAATTGTTAAACATTATCCAAAACTTCTAATATTGTATACTAATAATATACAGAAAGTTAATCAAATGCTTACTTATACACATATTTTAACCATATGAATGCAATCCGTGGTGCTTTCATGGTGCTTACTGTAAAAAACCATGTAATATTAAATCATAATACACGCAAAGCTCTACCGGGAGATGATACATATTTTGAGTGCAATCTTAAAAGTAATTCTTCACCATTTTAAGGACAAAATCAATTTGTTTTTTATAATTAACATCATTTTAAGTTGCAAGTTATTTTAATTTAAGTTTTATAATTTACATTATCAAACCGCGAATACCACCCCTTGTTAACCTAAAGGCAAAGGGACTCTAACCCATAATCCGACTTCCAATGAGGATATTTTACTGTGGTCGGTGCGAGCCGGGAGCTGAATTTGTATAAAGCAGTTATTGCAGGGATTCGAACCCGGTTCGGCTGATTGGAAAATGAACGCTCTATCCTCTGAGCCACCACGCATTCTCTGTTTTGGTATGCTCAGTTCCCCACCATGTCCTTATGAAGAAATGAAACTCGCGCTCTCTTCGTCTCAATTTCCGCTCTCCTTCAATAGTTTCAATGGAACACAAACTACTGCTCGCCTTATACTTCAGACTAGTGGCCGACATTTAATACATAGTTTGAAAGAATATTTGGTCATGGAAGAGATTCAGATCCAATGACGAGGAAGAAAATGAAGTTCATTGCAAAGATGTGAAGGGGGAGCTTGTATTATATTGCCTACAAAAACAGTTACAGCCTTTTCATATTTGTTTCAAGCGAAATGGGTGGTGTGTAAAGAAATTTAGATGAATGTTCAATTTATAAATTATATAATATTTTGGAAATTAGATTTTTTATTTCTAAAATAAACACCTTACTTTTGAAATTGCACTTGCGATTTTTAGATTTCTCATGAAATTAACAAAATTCTTAACTGTTTCTTTGATAAAATAAAACATTAAAGTTTTGAAAAGTAATCCCTAAGAATTTTATGAATCATTTTTCAAAATTTTATTTTGAGACTGGTTCGCCTATATGAACTCACCATTTCGCTGTTCTACATTGTCCTTTACCCGCAAAATAGGTTCGATGTCTTATACATCACTAAAAACGAATAAAAGTGTTGCTGTTACTTGTGAAAAAAAGGGCTTTTCTTCTCTTTTTTTTTACTAGTAACAGCAAGATTATTATTTTATTTAGGAATATTTGAGACATAGAAACTAGTTTGACTACCGCTGGCATCATTCCTAGTGAAATTTGAAACGGTTATTGTAAACCATACATGCGGCATACAAGTTTTACTCAAATCAGAGCAAACAAGCCTTTATACCTTTTATAATTAACAAAAAATTATTGTTTGTATTCATAGACTTTCGAACGTCTAGTTCAGTCCAACGAGATTACGTAAAACGCTCAAAACGAAAATAGCAGATCTTAAATGGTCTAGAATTTTGACATAATCTATGGCAGTATACTTATGTCCTCTATATTTTATATGATAAAGTGTGAAATGAATTGAGGTATGACGAAATTTCTATATTTTAACCTTCAAAATTTGTCAGATGTGAAAAAGAACATATTTTTAGCATTTTCTCATACATACATATAGCATCTAAATATTCAAGATCAATTGGAGCCACCATTTTTAATCGGAGTGCGAGGCAAGAAAAGTTGAAGTGAGTTTGGGTGGTTGGGGAACGTTCTGCGAAGGCCGGGATGATAAGTAACCACCATCTAAAATTTTATCTAAATTACGGTTGCGTAGTATGTGCTTGTGCCATCATAAATGAAAGCCAGACTATCGCCAATAGTCCATTAATGCAGCCTAAGCGCCCCGTTAAGAACCAAATCTTACAAAATCTATTCTAAACTCCTCAATTTTATTTTGCTTATTTTTCAGTTTTTACTTTTAAACTCCAGTTGCTAATAATATCAGAAAAATGCTTACAAACTCATATTGTGTAAAACTTTTTGTAGAAACACTTGAGTAAAATCAGAACGGTTTTAAATAGCTACTAAAAATTATCTCATTTATATAAGGGTTTTCCAGTTCTACTCATTCAATGGGTTTTGTATCAAATTAAGACTCACAATAGAGAGAGAAAAAATTAATTTGTTGTGAATAGGGTAATTACTGGTAAGCCGAGTTAATACTAGTAGTTAAAAATAGTATGTTCAGTAAATAACTGTTTCTTTTACAAATACGTGAAATAGATATCAATTTATGTATTATTCGCTAAATTTTTTACAACATTATATAGTATATTTCGTATTTATTAAATAATTTTTAGTTTAAATTTCTCTTAGAATGTCAGAAGAATTGTTCTTAAAATTTTCATAATAGTTAACAGTCCATTTTATTGAAAGAACTATCCACGTTTTTTCTTTAATGCTACCTCATTTATTTCAGTTTTTACCTTTACTTACGCAAAGGAAAAAGGAAGTAAAAGGTATAATACTCATTATTTTCCTGCCATATTGCGTCCATCAAACTTTTTCTTTTAATAAAAAAAGTTTCCATTGTTTTCTTACTAAAAACTCAATGCCGGGTAAAAAATAAATCAGTTTTGTCTACCCAATCAATCATTGCGGACCCGTTTTTCAAAAACCTTTCCTTCAATCTACCCTCTCCTCAATCTAGTATTATTAGTCTAAAAATAAACTACTGTGCAGTCAAAAAAGAAACTTTAGTATCAGGTAAAGTTCAAAATTGTTTGATTTGGTCGTTGATAGCACACTCACCTAAGTGAAATTCAAACAAAGCAATTTTGTTTTTGTCTTCCAGGATAGGATAAAAAAAATAAGAAAAAAACGACGAGGATCCGGAATAATCTGGTTCTTTACGGATGATCATTCGTCAAGTTTCCGTTCGCAAAAGCTGAAAACTGTGAGAGAATGGTGGAACAAAACTTGCAACTGGCATCGTCTGCCATTTTTCATCACTTGTGATAGAAAAAATGGCTCTTTTGTGTTACTCGAAATGGGAGAAATGTAATAAAACGAGAAGTAATAGTTCAAAAGAACCATTCTTTTTCGGTGAAAGAGAAAGCTAGCAGCTAAACATATGCATTTGGGAAAAGTGTTGAAATATGCATTTCATCCTTTTACCTTCATTTTTCTTATGAGTGATTGTAGTCCAGTGGAATAAAATTAATTTGCAGCTTCAATGCAAAATCTCTACCATGATTTATTACTTTCTTTCAAAATACAGAGATTTTTAAGCTAATAGTTGTTCTAATAATAATGATTTTTCAGTGAAACAAAAAGAGGGGAAAAATGTAGAAAATTTTTCGTTTAGAATTTTTCTCAGTATGAAAAAATCTCAGGTATAAAAGTACTTGGTTTATAAGGTATTATTGTACCATAAGGGTTTTAGGTATTATGAGGTATTATAATACCATTTTAGGTATTATAATACCATAAGTATTTTAATACCTAAGTTCTTTTAGGTATTATAATACCATAACATAACTTCGCCGTTTATTACAAATAAAGCAAAACAGGAAATAAATGTTTTAGTTGATATCATACTTAATATTTTACCTTTGTCCTAAAAGAAAAAGTAAAACTTAGCAAGTTTAACTCACCATAACTTAAAACCTTTTGCTCACCAAGAAAAAAATTTACTTGGCTAAAATTTTTAAGGAATTTTTCGGGAAAAGAGGGTAGCTATAAATTTTTTTTTTTCAATTTGGTTTTTAAACTAACCTGATAATTTTTTTAAATATAAATTATCCATCCTCTTTTCTCCATTAAATTCAAATAAAGTAGAAAAAAAGACGTTTGTTATTTTCACACTCGAGAAACGATATTATCCCAGAAAACGAAAATGTATCTTTCACTTAAAGCATTTGTCCACCATGAAAAAAAATATGGTCGTACCTTCATTTACTTTAGAAGAAAGAAAAAGTTTTTTTTTCATTTTAATTGGATTTAAGAGCTAACTCAATAATTATTTTATTATCAATTATCTAACTTTTTTGTTCAATACGAATGAAATTTGAAAAAAAAAAAAAAACAGAGGTTTTCTCCACGTTTTTATTCCCTTCATACTTGGCGCTGTAAACGGTAGAAACAAAACGTAAGATATTCTACTTAAAACCTTTTTTTCACTAAGAAAAAATCAAATGTTAATTAAAATTACGATAATTTTTTATTGGTTTAAGGATTGTTCAGTTTCAATTTCTATTAATTAAAGTTTAATTTTCTAATTATAGAACATTTCCATCATGTCTCTGAATAATTGTTGAGAAGAGAACAAAAGTAATAAAATCTGTACAACATTGTTTAGCTGACATTAAATTGCCGTGAGAGTTACTTTAGTTCAATTCCTTCCCATTATGTCAATTATCCGAGGTTTCTGTCGTCCTAAATGGGAAAAAGTGACTAAGGTACAGAAAAATCTATTTTTTTTTTCAAGTTTGAGTTCAATTTCATGTAATTACAGTTTTACACTGACAATAGGTTTGGGAATAAGTTGCACCAGAAAAGACCTATCATACCGTAAAAAATATATTTTTTTGATTTATTTATTTATTTTTGTTTTTTTCTTTCCTTACTTTTTACGAAGAAATGCATTTTATTAATATTTTACGATGCCGAATATCTTAATTAAAGAAAAGCCAGTAATGTGGTCACAATTAGAGCTTAGAATTTATGGCAGAATTTAATTATATAATTTTGAAATTAATGTGTGCTACAAAAATCATCACTTTAAAAAATGAATACTCATTTCTAACGAAACGTTCTTCGTTTTTGACGAAATCAGTTCCTGGTATATGCTCCCAGCGAACATTTCGTCAAATTGACGACATAATTATAGCTTCTTCTTCAAAGTAATGGATTTCATCGAAAGTAAATAAATCTTTCGTCATTTTATTTTATTTTTCGAAAAAAAAGTGCGCGTGACATCATTGATCACCTTTTCGTGAGAACCATGTAGATGAAGGATCGTCACCCCAACAACACAAGAAGGACAAATAGAACAGCGAGTTAAAGTACATCCATATCCAAAGCGGGATAATGGGATCTTCCAGGTGTTAGGCTGACTCCTTGTCCACCATACAGTTCGGTCGGCTAGCGTCATCATTCTAGTTTTGATCATCTAGTCTTTATCCCAGTTTTATCATTCCAGTTAACGATCTTTCATTATGCTCTATGACGAGGTTTCAAGTTGAGGACACATTTTCATCATATTTTTCAGAGTTCGCGTTTCATCACAAATCACAAGATTACTGAACTGATTCTCAAAATTGATGGAAAACAGCTCAACGATTGCAAAATCGTCAAAAGTGTAAATTTATTTCCGAGAAACTAATTTTTAAAAAATTCTGTTAAGTTCTGAGAATTTTATATACTCTGAAATAAAAAAACCAAAAAAGTAGTCAGAATTTTTTTTTATTCATATTTAAAATTCTATCAATAATCGATTTTGAAAATTAAAAAAAAATCAATGATTAATTAATGCTTGTCTTAGACCTAAAAAAAATCCAAATAAGTCAAAGTTTCAAAAAAATATTGTTTGAAGGTGATCCACGTTTAAATGTTTTTACCTGTAAAGCAAGGGACGCCGATGTCCAATGCGGTATTTCATAATCAAAAATTATTAAAATGCTAAACATAATGTTTTTCACTTATTTTGAAGTAAATGAATACAGAATAATGAAAAATGTAAATTAATGAAAATTCTGCTTCAAAGGTTTAATTGTGAACATCGCAAAATGACAGCTAGCGTTGCGTTCTGAAAGTAACATGGATGACTGCTTAACTGCCTCACAGTAGGAATCACATTGTCATTCCATATAATGCAGTAGGTGTAGGAATCACGAATTCTTATCGTGAATTTGAACCAAGGATCCTTGGCTATACCAAGAGAAGCAAAGCGAGACCATAACACAAACTTCACCGAATTTGGAGGGGATCCAGATACTTTTATTTTATAATCATTGTTGAGCAGACGATCCTATTTTGAGTTTAAGACTACCGATGTTCAACTCTGCAATCTTGTGATTTTGTACCTAATCCAGAAGAGAATCAAACTCCTGGATCAAGTATTAGAAAAAAATTCCTACGTTGAGGACTTTTTATGGGACTAGCCCGCATTTGCGTTATATGGAGAGGAAAACCGCGAAAACCTTCCACGATAAGCCTGATGGTTAGGGGACTCTTACCCATAATCCGTCTACCACTGAGGATATTTTACGTCAGCAATGTGGTCGTTGCGAGCTGGGTGCGTAATTCGTATGAAATAGCCATGGCTTTGATTTGAACCCAGTTCTCCTGGTTAGGAAGCGAACGCTCGATTCCCTGAGCTACTCAGCTTTTTGATAACTGCGGACGTCATTTGATGAGCTTATTGCAGTGAGCCTTGTAGGCGAATTAAAAAGTGGCCTGATATCTGCGAAAAGCCTGATTTTCTAATTAGCCTGCGACACATAAGATTATAAAATGATTTAGTATCGATTTTTTTTGTAAGCATTAAATCTACTAAATTTTATATTTCCCTTTAAAGAAAAAAAAGAAAGCAAGGAAGAAAGGAATAAACTTAAAACATTTCCTGTTAGGTAATACAGAGATATTAGATGGCAGGCATGAAACAATGACATGACACTTACACTACATGATTCTGTTTATAAGACCAAACAATTGACCTTTTAATTTATTTGCTGTAATAACAGTTCTCAAAAAGCGCAAATTAAGTTTGAGCAACAATGTATACACAAAAAGATCCGACATCTTTGGGTTCAAGTATTTGGCAAACAATCTCTTTTAAAAAACATCATTACAAAACAGATCATGCATTTAATTAAAAATCTCATTTTACTGCTTCAACTATATCTATTCTCAACCATATTAAATCTCTCACTTCACTATGCATGTTGCTATTTTTCCTTAAAAGTCTTTCTCAGTCGAGGCAGCAAAATAATTGTTGAAGAAGCATACTTTTTTGCTCTTCTTTGATCAATGAGGAATTAATTACATTTCGCCTGGGGTATAAGATAAGGCTGAAAGTTGTGATTTTTTTCTCGATTAGATCTGATTTTTTTTTGTAGAAAAATGCAAAGAACCGTGCTCTAATGGAGAAGTCTTTTTACATCAATAGCATCAGAAAATCGTTTTTCTCATTATCATTAAATTCAGGTTATCTCAGAACGGAAATTCTTATCTACGTTCGTTAAGTCTTCTTTGAAAAAAAAAGAACCAGGGTCTTCTGATGTAAAATACACAAATACACATGAAGTGTAGCAATGGGTTTTTGGCATTTCTATTTCTAATTCACTGTTCTGTTTTAAATTATTTATAAAAATTCTTAAAAGCTTAAAAAAATATCTCATTTGAAACAATATTTTTATTTGATATTTAGTAAATAAATAAGTTCAAAAGATTTTAAATTTTGTTACTTAAAATAATTATTTTAATAAAAACCTTTTTTAAAACTTTTTTTGCTTCAGAGAAAGGTCTTAGCATTTTTTATACAAATATCTATGCCGATTTCCGCATTAATGTTTTTTTTTTCTCGTTTTTTTCTATATCTTTCTATCTTTCGACTTATTATTTTACCTTTTTTCGTTAAAAAAATCTAAGTTTTTATTCTTATGTTAAAAGAGACATTACCTAACGTGCATTTTATGAAGGCCTTTTTAAAAAAGGCCAAGTTTTTTTCCCTATATAACAGTATGAGGCAGTCTGTGGCAGGCACATGCTTTTTGAGTATGTTGTTAAAATAATCATATACATTTTTAACATTGGTTAATGAAATAGTTTGGTACGAATTTATTACAATTATATAAAATTTTCAATATTGAAATTAATTTGTGTAACTGTGCATCATACTACTTTTATCCCTTAAAAAATATTTTTGACACGAGCATTCACTACCCTACAATAACGGAGGTACATTTTCAGTTTTTAACATTTTTTTAAATGTCTCAAAAAATACTTACAACACTATTTTCAACTTGGCAAAGATAGCTAGATGACTAAGATAACTAAATTATGTTGATTTTAAATGCTACAGTAGTGTTTTAACAATCTGAAAAATTTTACTTTTCATTTCTTTTCATGAGACGACTATGAGCATGACAATAAATAATCATTAGTTTTCTTGTTCTTCCTATGTAAATGCTGATGATTTGACGATGACTTCTGTTTATCTAAGTTTGGTAAATAAATGAATTAACGCTAAAATGAAAACTTATTTTTTAGGCGTTTTAAAGCATTCATAGTAGAAAAAAAACTAGGAAACAAATCATAGTTTTTATGAGCTGCGTCGTATCGAAACTATATCTTTTGTTGATGTATTAAAATTAAAAGAATAAATTCAACAATTTTTGTCAAAAACTCGTTGTATAGTACTAAAATAAATGCAAAAAATGTAACTAAGCTAAGTTATTGATTATAGGTGATATACTGATTTCAAGTCATGAAAAAATTCTTAATGAATGAAAAAAAGAAAGAATTCTCAATGAGTGGATGTTTGAGCTTTTACTGGCAAATTGTTCTTTTTAAGGGAATAATAAATTTCAGTTTAAAAGTAAGGGAATTATTCGACCATAAAACAATTCAATCTCGCATTGTCGTAATGCATAAAGCTCCAGTAGAGATTGGAGCCCTCTGAATTTGGTGGTTGAAATAAGTGGCAGAAATTCCGATTGAAAGATTATATTTCCCCCGAGAGAACTAATAAAAATACTTTAAGTAAATTAAAAATCCTTAAAAAATGCATACATAATAAATATAACTAAGTTATCTTATTGATTACAGGTGTTATATCATTCGAAAATCACGAAAAAAATTTCTCCTTCACTTAGTACTCTAAAACACAGAGTTTACTTAGTCGAGTTTAAATATCATTGACTATTTATTCTGTAAAATAAATTTCTAGTCTCAGTTCAGCATTTGTCATCAACATTTGAATAAGAGTTAATTAAAAATGCGAGAAAAAGTAATAAAATATCTGAGACTAATTAATGTAATTTTGCGTATTCTTAAATGCGCCATATATCCATAGAAACAGGAAAAGACTTGAAATTTTCGGAATTCGCAATTACAATTAGTAAATCTGGGTTGTACTTTTAACTGAACTAGAATTGTTTCTTCACGTTTACAAAAGTTTTCAGTGTAAGTCATTCATGGAAATAATTAGAAAAGCTGTTTAGAAGAAATTACTTCGTCGCGAGAGGAAGTTCGCGCTTTTGCAAGTAAATCATTCCTATTCAAGGAAGGAGCAAATTTCAATTTGGGCATCAAAGAGATTTTCGAAGTTATAATTTCATATTTAAATGAGAATATGCTGCTCTGTGTACCTCTACATTTTACGCAGGATTCGCGATGTTTAAGGGAAATTAAAATATTGTAATGAATAGTTAAGGAAAGTGAAATTAAAGTAAAGTAAGTTTAAATAATAGTTTAGATATTGATAACTATTTCCATCTTTATTTCAAACGAAATGATTTTCATTTAATTAGTTGTAAAATAAAGTATTCTCTATTTAATCACTTATTCTATGGTTTTTTTCTCTTTTCTAGAATTGTTTTGAACAATTTGGTGCGGCATCAAAGGTTGAAAGAAATTTTGAATCAAATTCTTTGCCAAATCAGAATTTTTAAGGAAATTCACTTAAAAAGAAAAGTACTTAATTTACGCTTTTTGACTGTTTCACTCCCAGTTAAAATCAATTAAATAGTAAAAGGGAAATTTATAGTTGTTTAGTTACTGAAACTTTGCATTCCAAGAAACGTACTTTTAAAAAATCTTCTTATTTCGAATTATTGATATATTTCTAGTATTTGTGTGTGAATCTGTCTATAAAATTTGAATTTTTATTTTAAAAATCGTAAGTTATTTTCATAAATTTTTCAACAATTTCCTTGCAAATATTTAGTCTAATAAAATTAGACGTAATGGAAGAACCCAAGATCTTTTCATAATTATGGTATTATAAATTAGACAAACCGAGAGCGAATAAGATAAATTATTGAGACATTATGAAGGTTTCGAAGCATAAAAGGCTCAAATAAATACTTGCACTTTTTTAAGCATCTTACAATGCTATATTGACAAGTAGGGAATTGATCCCTATGTATTTTTCTCACTAAATTGAATGACTAAATTGAATCACACTCGAGACAAAAAAGAGAATATTTCAAAGGTTGAAATGATTTTTTTTTTTATGAAAAGTACTATTTTTGAATTTCACTTATCAGGAAGTACACATTTATTAAACTTCGAAAATTTTTATCAATCAAATCGAAATTTATCTCATTAATAAAATATCTGAGATGTTATTTATGTTAAATCATCGTAAATGAAAATCGTAATGAATGTATCGTCATTATGAAAAATATCATCGTAAATGTTCAGATATCGTTCAGATTCATCGTAAATGTTGAGATTGTTGGATGTTCAGATACCTCCTAGATAAATAAGTATTTTTCAGAAGAAAAACCTTTTCTTGAGATAATTATTGAACTGCAAGTCATATTCATCAATTTGAATTACTAAATTTTGAAGCTAATCAATTTTAATAAAGTAAACAATTGCAAAGACGAAATCAGAAAAAAAGAGAACAATAAAGATTGATCAGAAAATCTCTTGGTGAAATCGTTATCAAGCAACAAAGCTAACTTTTACGTATTATCCAGGCTACAGCAGCCTGTTTATATCACTTTCTAATGGTTTGCCGAATAAAGCTCCTTGTCGCTAAATTTGGACATTTTTTAAAGGAAAAAATAATTTAAAAGAAAAAAAAAGGAAAGGAAAGAAAAAAATAATTATATTGTTATAATTATTTTTAAAAGAAAAAATAATTATATTGCTGCATACACTACTTACATTTATTCCAATTCACTAGAAGTTAATATTTTATGGGTTTTTCTAGTTAAGCGGTGATTAAATTTATAAGTAGCTAAAGAACCTAAACTACAAGTGTTATCTGTATCATAACAAACCATTATGAAAAAAAAAGCAAAAATATCGCTATATAATTCTGTATCTCTTGGTTCTGAAAAATAATAAAACTGAATTAGGGGAAAAAAAAGTTTGCAATAAAGTTTCGAACATCAAGAAAAATTTCCCTAAGAACCTGTTCTTCATCTCTCAAATATCGCGCCAACATACGCATTGCATACAACATTAATAAACAAAATTATTTTTGTTTATAGTCTGCTGCGAGACACTTTGAAAGTCAAAAGTTTAACTATATAAATTCATAAAAATAATCATCGTTTATTTATGATCAGGGTATCAAACTGTCTATTAATTTTCCGTAGTTTTGAAATATGTAAATATTTTTATTGTAATGAATAAAAAGTGGAAATATAGATCGGGCAAAAAATTAAGAAAGCTGATTATGAAGAAAGGTTAAAATAAAAATGTTTGGAACTAATGCATGCCAATGAATTTTCCAAGATGGTTTTTCTTTTTATTTTCACAATAGTGCAATCTTTAAGTTTATTCATGGTACAGATTTAAATGATTTTTCACGTTCTTTATAATTACATTTTCATAATTTCTACTATTTTTTTATAAATGTATTGTGCATTTGTTGCTTCCTGTTTTAACAAGGTTATTATAACTATTACCGTGTATATTTTGAGCTTAACAATCATGCGAACATTCATGTCTGGCAAGTCTTGAAAATGGGAGCCTGTTTTTGAGCGCTTGAAATTGATTGTTATTTCCAATTTGTATATTTTTGACCCGAAGTAAGTTTTTTTTATCAAATAATATCTTACTTAGTGTCCTTATTTTATTTATCTAGTTTTGTCAGTTAGTGTCTTTTATTTATTATCTGCTTTAGTGTCTTTTATTTATTTTTCATTTAATATAAAGTGCCACATATAATTCTATATAGTATAATGCTTAAGGTTAGGTTTTCCACAATTATAGCTAAAATGAAACCGATAAAAATTTGGTATGTAAGTTTTATATTTTTTTATCTAACAAAAAAAAAAAAAAAACGAGAAAAAAAAAACAAACAATTTCTGTATTTTCATATATTTTATGTGAGTAGAAATTTTTAAAATTATATATTATTGAAATGAATTCATTTCTAAGGGAACTAATATTCAATCAATATTTGTAATTTGATCGAATTACAAAACAGCTCAAGATAAAGATCTTCTTTCAAATTTAAATATTATGATCAAATAAAACAGTGATGAGTATGATAGAATTTTTTTCCGTTTCTTTAATGCTGATTCAAACGATACTGGGACACAGGGCTAAAGAGAATAGAAGGGCTGGTTCACTCCTTTGAAGTAACTCTCGCCGCGCCAATCCTCCGATTTTCTACAGTGACGTCACTTTGGCGCAAAGCTCGCACTTTTACTTCAAGAACGGAGCGTTTGGCTTTATTAGCTCTAACTAATATTGGAGCATTTCTTTTCGCGAGATATTCAGAGACATTTGTTATTTTCTATAATGACTTTCCTCAGGTTTTGCAGTGAATTTACAAGAATTCAAAACTATTATCGAAATGCCAGTTTGCGCGATTGCAACTTGCAAAAATTCTGATAGAAAAATAAAGGAAAAAATATAATTTTCCGCGTGTTCCCTAAAGTAAATGAACAACTATGTAAAGAATGGATTCCGAAATGACACAGTTAATATAAAACAGCAATTCGTTTATTCTGTCGTTAAGAACTTTTATAAAAAATCATTATCTAAATAGAAACCACCTCGTTACTTCAAAAGGAAAGGCAGGTGAAAGAAATTAAAAAATGGATAAAGTCAAAGAAAATTAAAATGTAAATAAAAAGTATAAATAAAATATATAGTATATAGTTGAAATTCTCCTAATTTCATAACATATTTTTCAATGCAGTTATTCTAAATATTTATGATTTTCTTAAATAATATATTTTCTTAAATTTAAATATCTATAAATTATATCATCGTAAATTTAAATATCTATAAACAATTGTAAAATTTCTAATATCATTATGAACCTAAATTGTTATTTTGTTTCAGTAATTAGCGTTTAAGGTTGATGTTTCCTAATGATTAAGTATGAACAAATTGCTATTAACGGCATATTTTAAAATCAGGGATTCTAAATTTAACTCAACTTATTGTTATAAAAGAATATGTAGATAAAAAAAGTGTCGATATATGCTTTCATTTTTCTTAATAATTAAAGTTAAAACTGAACTTTTTAAAATAAACTTATAAAAATATTTTAATAGTTTGCTAACATGACACTATAAATACTTTAAAAAGGTATTTTTTTTAATATAATGGCCAAAAAAGTTTTTTTGAACTATGTTCATAAACGGAAATAATGTGTTAATTACGTAAAGTTTGAAAGCTAATAACCAGAAAAAGTCTAAACTTATTTTTACAAAGAGAAAGATGCAAAGTTATCATAATATCTTTGCTTGCGATCTCCGAGATCTGTGGACACAGTGACGTCATAAGGAGGGAAATCGTAGCTTCAGCTCTAAGAGCGGAGTGAACTAGCCCTTCTATTCTCTTTAGCCCTGACTGGGACATCGGATCACCGAGTTACCACTGCCAATATTCACATTTTCCCTCCTTACCGCCAGCCGCATTGGAATTTCCTCTTGCGAGTCGTCTGCTTCTGTTTGTCAGTCTCTTTGATTGACACGTGCGATTTTTTGAGTTTTTTGGTATTAGTTGTAACATGCCTTTTTTCTAGCACTTTACTGAAACTATGGTTGTAGTGTCGATTAAGGCGAAATTAGACAGTCTAAAATCTTAAAATGTTTCGCAAAAACAAGTTTAGGTATGAAAGCCAAGACTTTTCCAAAGAAATAAAATTCACAGGTCTTATTTTCTACCCTAGTGTTTCTGTCCGGGGATTAAATATGTTTCCTCGGCACTACACAAGAAAAGGTGACTGCAACAGTTAATTTTAATTCGCAAAAGGACGCGCCATCACAGTGTCATTTCATCGAATATTCCTTGGAGTTAAAGCACCTATGCGCTTTGATGAGTCCATCATCCATCTAGATTCTAGACTCATCTTCCAGTGCCGGCTCTTATAACAACTTTTGTTTTCACCACCTGCTGTTCTTGATCACACTTCTTCACAAGTACTTCACACTTTTGAAATAAATCCACATCTGGAAGAAAAAATCGACTAAAATGATTTAATACGGGACCCTCTCTCGAATATAATATGTACCCATGCGTAAGGAACTAAGTGGCTTCATTAGGTGGGTCTAGTTGGTGCGATGAAATTCTGGTGGTATAAAATTTTTAGGTGAAAAAATGGTTCCTCTCCCAGTTAACAGCTCATAACTTATTTATGGTTATTTACCTGTTTTGTTTGAAATTGGTAAAATAACAATTAAGGAAATTATTATTAGGCCATTTTTTTCCGCAAAAGTGTGTAAAATAAAATAAAAACAAGGGCTGGAGTCGGTTTTTAAACGTGGGTCACATTTGAGAGTATTTCTACACTAGCTTTGAAGGAAATGTTCATAACAACCAGAGAAACTGCTTTTAAATCTTTGCATGCAGAAATGTCTACGGTACTTTTCTTTTAATCAAAATTGAAATCACAGTAGTTTTAGCCTATTTAATGGGGATATCTATCAATGCTCAGAATTTCATCCCTTCAGTGGGTCGATAAATGAGTACCAAACATGCTTGAGAACTAAACACTGGGGGTTCCGCGTTCGGCTGTCCACTTAACCGGAACATCTGCACTCCAGAGGTCAAGAAAACTGAAATTGGCACAGTAGTCCTTGGCCCTCTAAGGGCTGTCGTGCCACTTAGTTTAGTTTATCTATCAATCCATATAAGAATATCGTCATTTCAGGGATTGATTCAGAAGAGGCACATGGTTAATTTTTTTGTAGTAATCTTTTATTCGGGGCTATATTCAAGGCTTGAAATCAATTAGAAAGTTGACAGAATTGTATTCAATATAGTTTGTATTGTGAATTGTATCTTCAACTTATAGTATTGTAAATAATTACAAATATACGATATAATATTTAAAATAATTGAACAATATTGGGAATTTCAGGAAATTATAGGAAATAAAGAATTAGAAAAAAACAACAACCAGAATTTAGATTCGGAATCTTTCTATACTATCAACTTAATAATGGCTCTAAAAATAAAGGTAAGAAATGTCCTCCTCGATTGAAAAATCACTGCATTTTTAAATTCTTGTTTGCATTCACAGATTCGGATCGATTTATAGATATAACTCAGTTTCTTCCCCAATTCATCCATTCATATCTACCTAGTGATAGGGACTTAGCAATAATCAAAATAATAGAATTTCTAGCATAGAAGATATTGCTGAATTGATTAAGGTTAGCTACATACAAGGAAAGTTTGAAGCGAAAAATAAAGTGAAAGAATGACTTTTAAAGCAATTATCAGAGTAAAGATTGTGTGATTTGGGATGAGTTCCCGATTATTTTTGCAATACAACAAAGAGTTTCAAGAATGTATGATTATGAATCTAATTTAAAATGTTGTAGAATGTATGTAAATAGGGTCTTATTGCGCGTTGATGTAAATTTCTTTAAAGTTGAGTCTAAACTTTATTAAAACTAAGACATCTTAGAAAATTTCCCAGATCATGACTGCAATTTTATTTAAATGTTCATATTGATAAGAGAAGCAAAAAATAGTTTTCTTCCCACTCATAATGTGGTAATTCTTTTAGGAATAATAAAGTTTAATTCCATCATTTTAGTACCATTTTGAGTCTTAAATTGTTCCATTTTAATATACATTTAAAATAATTTTCGATTCAACTTTTCACAATCATCTTTATACTACAAAGCATAATTGTTTTTATGCCATCTATAATATTATAAAAAATAATTACTTATGTAAGCAAACGGAAAAATTATTATTTTTTTTTAACAATATATTGCTAACAAACGCATGATGTTATAAAATATCCCACGAAAACATTGTGATCTCATGAAAGAAAATAATATACCATCCGTGACTGATTAGGTTTATGGGGCATTTTCGGAATTATCTTGGGATTTTACGAAAACGGATTTAATTTGGTATTCCTTCGGGAGAGAATATAATTTATTTATGAGATTTTTCTTTTAAATTTACGGCTTAAATTGGACTCAAATTCGAAGTTTCTTGCTCAGATTTCTAAGGTAGTACCAAGTTTGTTTGCAGAACAAAGCATCGTGAACAATTTATATTATAAGAAAAAATAGTCATGTCAATGATCGAAAAATTTAATTCAATTTACAATACGCTATCAACAAATGCATGAGGTAACAAAATATTCCAAGGAAGAATTGCCATCTCATGAAAGAAAATAATATACTCTCGGTGATTGTTTAGGTTTATGTGGGATTTCATGTAATTATCTGGGGACTTTTAGAAAAACGGACTTAATTCGGTATTCCTGGGATAAGTGTGACAACGCCCGCCATACACGACCGAAAACGCGCCCATCTATTTAAAAGGTTGCGTTTATGTATTTCGTGTTGGGATTCGAGCGGGGTGTCTAGGTAAATAATGAGATGGGGGGATAGAATAACTTTCTGCCCCCATCATCGCTTTCGTGCGCCAGCTTCTGCATTCCATATTCAACTGCAGATCTAGACTGATGATAGAAATCCGCATTAAGAAGGAAATAGAGGAGAAAGCCGACCGAACTATATTTCCTCTGCGTCCACCAACTCTTTTGCAAATATGCTAAAATTTTGCACGTGGTGGAATTTACTGGATAGAGAAGAAGACATGAAACTTCTCCAGACAGCGTTGAACTCGTTTTCTGGAGTTTTGTAATTTGAGAAATTTGGATTTCGTTTGCGGGTACGTCTCGCTTTGTCGCCCCCCAGTACGTTTAAGTAGCTGAAGCTGATTAGAAAAGTTTGAGCTGTTGTTTGGGGGTGCATACAAAGAGGAGGAAACGCCACGATGCATTTATCTGATTAAGGTCGGGGAAATTGTATGTCGAGAGATATAAAGAATTATTAATGAGTGAAAAATCCATCAAGAACGCATTTCCAAAATAGACCACTCCTTCTAGAATCAGTTTCAATATATAGTCTTTCAAACTATAGCCATAACTTGTTGACATAGAGCAAAGCTAATGATATAAGAATGAAGTTATTACCAGTTCCTTGACTATATCAGGACAAGTTGATGAAAATAACCAATAAATAGATTTCATGTCATGAACAAACGTTTTGAACGATCTGTGATTGTCTGGAAAAAGAAAATATATTTGAATTGATATAAATTAGATTTTAGTTTTCAGATGAATAATTTCAATTTTTTAAGTTACAAGAATGTTAATGGTAAATACGTTAATTTGTATTATGATTCAAGAATTTGGGGATTTAGAAATTTGAATAGTTAATAAACTAACTACAAGGTAATGTACTTTCGTCCAAAAAGAGAAATCTGTCTTGCAATAATTAGAATTTCGTCGAAGAAAATTATTTATTTCTTGTATCATTGGAATAGTAATTTATAATGGAATAATTCAGGTGTTTTTATTACTAACTACAAGCTTCATGATACATATTTCTAAATTTCTTTTTTGAAAAGACTTTTAAGAAATTATCAGCTTAGATATTTTTGCCATTTCTTTTTAACACATATGATAGTGATTGAAAGAAGGGTTCTACGAAGTATCTGTGGTGGAACTCAGGTAAACAGCTCATGGAGAAGAAGAACTAACTCAGAGCCGTATGCAATATTACGGTATTCTGATGTTGGCAAGTATATAAAAATACTAAGAGTAAAATGGGATGGACATTTAATCAGAATGCATTACGACTGAAACTGCAAGAAAATATTTTTTATCAAAACTTATGGGAAGAAGACGAGAAAGAAAACCACGTCTTATTTGGATCGACTGTGTTCAGAGGGAAATTAACATTTTGAAAATCAAAATTTGGAGGACAGTCACCAAACAGAGAAAAAGTTGGACAAAACTCCCAGAGAAGGCCAGGGCCCATTCTGGGCTGTAGCGCCAGTGAAGAATAGAAGATGGAGATTATCGTTCTATATACTTGAGATAAGGGTAAAAATAAAATGAATCTTAAAAATATGGATGTAGCAATTAAACATCAGATGGAAGTTTTGTAGTTTAGTAATTTAAACATAGCAATTTAAGTCAAATTTATCCCCATTTAAATTCGTACAGTAATCTTAATATCAAATGTCTCGGTAATATAATTTTTTAAGAATTAAAGCTTAAAAAATAGCTGATACGACAAAATGTAAAATTCAAAATGTATTTAAAATATTTCTAATAAAAAATTACAAAAATATGGGTCATAATCTACCATCATAAAAAAATCTGTAAGTACTTGCATGCACTGGCATTAAATTAAGTAGAAAAAGATGGTGTTACTTAGATGTAGTAGTGATGCTTGTTTTATTTTTTTTAAAACTACATTATTCGTATTCTTATACGTTTAATTAAGTATCATTATTCATCTTTAATTTGTCAATCAACATATTAAATTCAGTAGCTGTAGGTATCATTCTTCACCCACAAATCGATATGCAATCAGAAACATATATTAGGTTAATTCCCAGTCAATGAGCTAGTAGAGATCACTCTCAAATCATTAAAGCAATTCTAACATTCTAAAGGATTTTCAAAGTTGAACCAATATTAAAATTAAAAAAAAAATGGAGAAATCCGAGTTTCTTTTATATGAACAAGCATTCTTATATTAAATAAAATGTTTTAATTAACAAAATTTTAATTGTAATGCAAAATATTTTCTGACGCTGTGTGATCAGCAGCATCTTTTGCAATAACTTTTTATATCAAAATGAAAATTCATACTGAATATGCTATGGAAAATTGAAAATCAGATTCACGCCTTTTAGTTTGAACATTAGAGGCAGGTACAGCAAGAAATATCCTTAAGTTTCTATATGTCATGAAGTGAATATTATTATTACGTCAAATTTTAATATTTTCTGTTCTAGCGTGTTCTTAAAGGCGAAACTATTTAAAATATAGATAAAAGAAAAGTGTAAAATAATAAACTATAACGTCACGTGGAAACTGCGAATTGGACTGTTCTAAAACTCGATAGTAAAAAGAATTAAATTAGATTAGATTTTAAAAGTTGAAAAAAATTCAAAGACGTTTAATTGTGTCCTTAACTCATCCACCCATTATTTGTACATTTTATCGTGATTAGAAAGTGAAACAATGCGTAAGAAGGAAATACGTATGTATAAGTAACATGTGAAACTAAACAAAAAAAATCAATTTTTCTGAGGAAGAAAAGAAAGTAAGAAAGTTGAATTGGAATTTGAAATTTATAGTTAACACATGAGAAGGCTGAAGAGATGGATAGTATGAAACGAAACTAAAAAATTTTACTAAAGATAAGTGTAAGAAACAAATAAAATTAGCCATTGAGTTGGTAAAAAATGAATCTTAGCAGTAAGTGGCCGATGAGATGAAAAACGTGTAACAAATTAATATGCAAGTAATAAGTGAAATTGATCAATGTTTCAGCAACAAATTAAAATAAAAAATGTGATTGTAAAGTTAAAGAAAATAATGAGTAAGTCATTTGTGGAATTATAATATTAGTAATACTAAAGTTACAAGTGAAACTGAATAATGTGTAAATAACTAAGGAATTATATATAATATGTCTTTTTATATTTCTAACAGCCAACTCCAGCAACCAACTGGTCTGTCCTTTTAAATAAGTAGAATTTACTTCGAGGTTTAAAATGGTACAGTCCAAAGTCTGAATATGCAATATGTAAGTATAATAACTTCATACTGTTCACGTGAGAGTAGAGTGGATTTAATTTTTGTCCCCCAAATGTTCGAATAGTATAGTGGGTATCGTGATGAATTTGTTATTAAAATGTTTAGTACAACATATGCTATGATTATATATATATATATATATATATATATATATATATATATATATATATATATATATATATATATATATATATATATATATATATATATATATATATATATATATATATATATATATATATATATATATATATATATATATATATATATATATATATATATATATATATATATATATATATATATATATATATATATATATATATATATATATATATATATATATATATATATATATATATACACTAGCTTTTTCAAAGACATTTTTGATGGATAATAAATCAAATTACCATTGTCAAAATTGAACTAAGTACTTATTTGCTACTGTTAATTAAGCGAACCAATGAATTTCTTTTGTAAAGTTCTTTTCTTCAAAATGAAACGTAACGTTTCGTTTTGAACGAACAAAACGAAACGAAACGTTTCTTCAAAACGAAACTTAGCTGCTATAATAATTTTCTTTAAGTAAAAAGAATACACAGATCTAAGATAGCAAACATTACATTTTAAAGAATAAATTTTGAAAAAGTAATGTAGATTTAATGGTGATATTCAAGAACTAAAAGATAGCGTAACCAAGTAACTGACTATTTAAGTTTGGAAGTTAATCTCAATCTTTACATTTATTTAACACGCTTAATTGGTAATCAAAACGGACTTTGGCTTGACAAATATTTTTATTTAACTTTTTAAGCCCGGATGAATGATTTTTGTTAAAATCTTTCCTTTCTTTAATATTGAGACACAAGAGTTGGTGCATAACTGATATAAGTCCTACATGTGTGTACTCGAATATATAATTCACGTATGTTAGGGGCATCTATCCTTCTCTGTTGTATCCAAAATCTCAACTTCTACTTATCGGTTATAAAAACCATGTGCTAGCAACTACTTTTCGAGTTGTCACCCGAACAAAAATTCACATCCATGACCAATGAATACAATTTTTAATATCGCGATACATAGTCAAAAATATATGGCGATATTTTCTCAAATTATCTATTTTCTTCATCGTAGTCAATATTTTTGCAACCCAAATAAAATGTATCAGCATTCACAATAATGTCATATTCAACAACTATTGCTTGGCATAATATTCACGATAGATTTTTATTTGATGTACCCATATGTATTACGGGTAACCGGTGACCAGCGTAAATCAGAACCTGGAGCTGTTCCATTCGTTGGCGAACTTACTGTCACATTATCACTAACCGATTACTGGTTTTATTAAAAAAAAGTATGTGATATTTTCATTTCAAGGAAATAAAATTCGTGATCGAAAAATGTCAACAATGACTTTATTTCTTGTATTATTATTACTTTATTACTTGTATACAGCAATTACAACAATTACTTACAAAAATTAAGAGCCTTGGAATTGAAATGTCGTTTGGACGAATAAGAATAAGCATATTTATTTGTTTGCTAGTAGAATAGTTGAGGGGATTTAATTTTTGACTGTGTCAACCTTCATCTATCAAAAGGTACCTCTTGATAGAATCGAGTTAACATGTCTTATACACTAGCGATTTGGTATTTAATATTTGTAGCGGTAGTTAGTTATGTCACATTACTCCCCTTCCACAATTTTATCTGTGATAGAATTAGATGAACGGATACCACTAGTTGATTCATTCTATTTTTTTTTAAATTTATGTCATATTTTGCTCATTATATTTTTACTTCATAGCATTTCGCTCGTTATTTTTTCCTTCATTTTTGTGATAAAATATCATTTTTGTTTTGTTGTTGTTATTATTCTTAATTTTTGTTTAATGACCGAGAGACTTTATTTACTTCACTGGATTTCTTTTTGAGTAGTATATTTTTAAGCAAATCAACTGTTTAATGTGGATCATCCATCAATATTGGCAAGTTCTTGTCACATCCGCAGGTCATCATTGTGGGGATTTAATTTTTGACTGTGTCAACCTTCATCTATCAGAAGGTACCTCATGAGAGAATCAGAGATACCTTTTGATAGATGAAGGTTGACACAGTCAAAAATTAAATCCCCACAGATCTCTACATAAGCGTATAGCTCTGTATTTTCATTAACTAGGTTTTTTAAGGTTGAGGATATCCAGTATTGTCATTTAGAGTCAAGAATACGACATTTTACTCATACATACGGCACCGTTTATATTTACATGCATACGCCCTTTACCCTTTGACAGAGAAGATACATTCACACACCATCCATCCGCAGATCATAATTTTAACTTTTTTGAATCAGAAAATTATCAATCTCCGATTCAGTATGCTTCAGATTTGTTATGGGAACTTGGAGGATTTTGCAAAGTGACAGACTTAGCGTGCACCAGTCACCATTTCATGTATTGGGATTGAACTCACTATGTTTCTGACATGGTCTCAACGCCCTCTGAGCAAGGCTAACCCAGCCTCATAAGCATATTCATGTTTAACCTTACCACTGATGGTGAAAGTTAATTTTAATCACTTTCCGATGACTTATGTTAGCCTGCATACTTTTTCTAGCACGCTTTATCTTTGCACTATGAGTTTTACGAGCTTTAGGAGTATTTAATTTTTCTAATGATTTTGTCTGCTTCCATTTTCAAAATACTTTTTAAAAAATGGTGCTTTTATTACAGCGTTCGTTTTAATATATATATATATTTTTCTTCAATGAATTTTTAAGGCTTTGATTTTTTTCATTAATGAAATTCTCCATACTGTTCCCGGAACACATAACACCGGAAAGATATGATAGATTGCAAACCAAACCAAACCACCCCTTCAAAATTTGATAAGTGCTTAAAAAAATCTAAAATTCTAAATTGGTGTTCTCGTTCTCCAGTAATTAGAGAACTTAATCTCGACAAAGACAGACATCTGCGTTTATCTGTAGAATTGAAATGAATTGTGAAATCGTCACACTCATTATAATAATTATTTTAATTGAAAATGAAAATATAAAAACTTCTCATATTTTTTCAGACTCCATTTCAAGAGCTCGCTTATGCCACTTTTACTGTTCATCAAAACTTTAGGTATACGTCAGCAAAAGGAAATGTGAGTCTAATTTTCCGAAGTGTATGCTTTAGGCGTAGTAGCTTGTGTCACTCAAGCAGCACGCGATACCTGAACTTGATTGGTTGGGCGACATGCACCTGCGTTTGGCGAACAAATCTTTGCTCCTTTTGGCATTGTTAGACAATTCAAACAATAGTTTTTATTATTCAAAAAAATAAATTCTTTCAGATCTATTCGAAGTATAATTGTTCTTAATTTGTTGTCGGTTTCATTTATCTTTATTTTGTAGACAGTTGCTAAAATATTTGCATGAAAATCGGCAAATTATTCAGATTTGTGTATAATTATGTTTAATTTTCTTTAAATAGCAGTTTTTAAAGATCTTTCGCTTCTTTGTAACCATTTTTTCTCTAGCTGAAGCATTTAACGTGGTTTTAAGTATTTACACAATGATTTATAATTTTTTTTCACATATTTTATCATTTTAGAAACCTGAATTGAGAATCAATTGTTTAAGTTTCAATACGATCCTTCATTTTAGTTGTTCTTTTAAGACGCTTTCCTTAACAAAATGTTTTTTAACTATTTCAATTTATTAAAAAAATATAGCATTAAAAGTAACGAATATATAAATAACAAATGAATATTCTGAGGGAAACTAATTAATATTTATTGCGCTATAAGAACCTGTTGCAATAGTGTACATTCAGAAAATAGCTTTCATTACTTCTAATTATTCATTCATAGAGTTGGAATTATTTCGTCAGGAAACCTCGTGAGTATGACGCTGATCAGCTGGATTATAAAGATTAAATTGTGTTTAGCACATCCAATTTTTCCAAGAAAAAATAAATTTTTATCAAAAATAATTTTTAGACCAATGAATTATTGCCGGCGTACTTATTCGCGATCGCAACGAACTATAGGGGGCGTTGTTGTATGAGACGCTTACCTGCGATTTCCATATGAACCGTCATTCAGTTACTCTGGAGACGTCGTTAATGTAGCGTGTAGCATTGCAACGTTCCTTCTTTAATGTGGCTTATTAAATTTAAAGAAGAAAAATGCTTGATATTCTTTCTTGTACAACCGAAAACAAAATGGTATCTCTTTTTATTAGAGAAGGAATATCCAAAACACATCGGAAAAATATTTGTACATTAACAGAAAAAAATATGTATATTCTTATAAGAGTTAAAACCTAATGCCCGAGAAATAGTATTACTAAATTTAATGATATAACATGAAAGGCCCATTTAAACTTTGCATTCTATAGTTTTAAGAATCATATTAGTTCAAAAATTAAAATGAACAAAAAGTATACATAAGCCTCATAATTTTATGAAATTTAATTTTGTAAACAACGTTTTTTGACAAAAATTTTTATCAAAAAATTTCAAGTTTCAATAAAAATCATTATTTGGAAACTAAGAAACGTAAAATAAAGAATGCTGACGAAACAAAAACAAAAAAAAAAGAACAATTCTTTTTTGTCGCCATTTTTAGTGCTACGAATATTCGTCTTTGGGATTTGCCAAAAACAAAACAAGATGCAATTTTATTTTTTCAGGAGGGAAATATTTTACCGAAAAAACGAAAATGTACCAATTCTCACAACATAAAACTTTATCTTGGCAAACGTACGTTTTGGAAATGTTATTTCATTTGGAATCTTATTCATCAGAGTTCATATGGCGATATGATTGTTTTGAATCTATGCTAAACTCTATATCGGCTCATTTTCCACCGAAATCCAATTAACTATTTTGATTTTAAATAAAGTGTTTTATTTTATGAACTGTCGCAAAAATTTTAAGTGTAGATTGGCGGCACTTAAAAACCGCCAAATCTGTAGCGGCGGTGGCGTTAATACGTCGTAAGTACCGAATTTTTATTCCATACTTTTCTGAATCATATTATTTCAAACATTGGAATATACAAGAAGTATACATAAACACATAATGTTATACCATTTAATTTTTCAAAAGTATTTTGAGAACAATTTTTATCAAAAAATTATAAACTAAAAAACGGAAAATAAAGAATTCTTAGGATAAAAAAAACGATTTTAAGAATTATTAACATTGAAATAAAAACTTTCATATTGTTTCTTTTTTATTATTCTTATAGTTCTTAATCAGACGTAAAAAACCATTCTGTAGAGAACCATCATCAAATGAAAAAAAAAGTATTTACAAGCAAATTTTTTATTGTAAAAATCATTGCACTTACCTGATTTATGATTCCCGGAGAATTCCAAAATGATAAGTTCCTTGTTTGAAAACTTTATTCTCAAATAATAGATACATAGTTTATACCTTCATTACTTTTAGATAACATACTACACAGCAAAATTTTATAATTGATATGAATTTGAATATGTAGCTAAAAACAGAATAGCTGAATTCTAGTTGAACTTATTCTTTCAAAACTAAAAAATACTTACCAAGAAAACGATTAAAATTAATTAAGAATCAGCACAAATGGCACTATTTCAAGTAACTTGGATAATTTTTTATTGTTGTTTTCCGAATTATATGGATACAGAAATATATACTATTCTATAACGAAGAAGAATATGCTATAACTATTACAATTCTGTATGTTCTGAATTCATATTTATTCACTGGAATGACGAAAGCAATGTTGACTTCACTTTAATTCGTAATGAATTGAAGACAGAAGAAATGCATTTTACCTTAATACACACATCTGTAACAGTATCCGAAATCGGAAGTCATCAGTTGCAAGTTTGTTGATAATAGAAATTAAAAATTATTGAGGAATTTTTCTTCAAATGTTTGGCGTGTTCTGTTCCTGAAAGATTTACTAATATTCTGGAGATTTTTTTCAAGTTCTTCGGCCTTTTCCTTAGGGAAATTTTGTTTCTTATTTGCTGCTAAAAAATGGCGTCTGATTCAGTCTTTGTACTTTGATGGAACTAAATGAAAACGTGATAAATTAATGTCTGATATTTACAGGCTCCCGCTAGACGGCGTACTCGAGCGTTGCGATCGCGAATAGCATAGACACTAACTGAAATAAATTACACTTTTTTGAATGCGAAATATTAAAATTAATGTCCAGTTGGATATTTTTAAAACTGTCGTACGAAGCCGCGTTGGCTCAGGGGACAGAGCGTTTGGATTCCAATGAGGAAAACTGGGTTCGAATCCCAGCTATAGCTGGTCGTTAAAAATACCACAACCAGCTCTCATCGACGTAAAATATCCTCAGTGGCAGACCTATCATGAGTTAGAGTCCCCTAACCGTCAGACTAAGCGTGGGTTGTTTTCCTCTCCATGATACGCAAATGCGGATTAGTTCCACCAAACAGTTATCCTCAAAGGCAAATTTCTCTAAATACTTGATCCAAGGGTTCACATGTCTTCTGGATTAGGGTTCAAAATGACAAGGCTACGGAGCTGAACATTAGTCGTAAACCCAAAATTAGGTCGGTTGTGTATATTTTCATATTATATAGATTTGTTTAAATTATTAACGTGTGTAAAAAGGCATTAACATGTGTATTGCACTTTTAAATTTCCAAAAAGTTAAAATACTATTTATTTAAAAAAGAGAAAGCAAATCGTATTGATTTACGCATGGGAAATCAATTTATTTCTCTTTCATTTGATTTTAAATTCGACAAAATATTTGTCAGTTTTATTGGTTTTTTTATTGCTCTGATGACATAAGTTAAGTTCAATTTATTCTCATATTATACTACAAAAAAACTGCACATCGAAGCTTAGAACTTATATCTATTTTTATTATTATTATTAGAAGATATTAATCATCTTTAAATTTTGAGTTAAAAATCGTTAAGTGTAAGGCAGTTGAAAATAATATACATTTTCTGTTTTTAAGAAATGCATGGAAGCAAAAATAGTGATATAAACTAATTTTTCACCTTACTTTTGGGAATATAATTTATCCAACAATTAATTACATTTTTCTGAAATGAATCACTTGAGGTTATGTTTATCAATAATTTTAAAAATGAATGTGTTAGTTAGTTTCTCTCGAGGTGTCCATTGTTTATTTTAGGCGATAATTTGAATAATAAACTAGAATGTTTATTTTTTTAAATTTTAAAGAAAAATAATTGTAATTTAGTTGCTGTTGAGTTGTAAGTTATGCAAAAAAATTATTAATTATCCATTATATATATATACTTTTATTATTTAAGGAATTTATGTATCATATTTACCCCTTCCCTCTCGCTTCCGTTAAAATCAAGAAGTAAGCCTTCGCTTCCTATTTCTCGTACCCGCAATATTTCCGGGCTAGAGCCTTCAAAAGTAATGCATCAACTATTAAATATATCCATCTTTTGTGAAGGAATTTTTTTATTTATTATTTTACACACTAGATAGCAGCACCCAACTATGTTTAATGTAATTGGACATAGTTTATTTTAAACAGGATGTCAGAACTATCCAAATATATGTATTTGTGCCATGCATTTGTACTCTTAGCTCAGCTACATTTGCTCTTTGAGAATACGCGTTATTTTTGTTCTGTGACAAAATATATTTTTTAATGTTTGTACATACATCTACCTGTACATATCTGTATTGTACAATTTTTCTTTATAATTTTCTTGAATAAAAAAACAGGAACTTTCATGACAGTTTTCTTGAAAATAATAAGATCATTTAGGGGTTAAATAATTTTTAAATTAGTAATAATTTTAACGGAGTGGAGAAAATTAAGAAATTCAAACAAATTTTAAAATGCTAGAGAAAAGCCTGAAATAAGGAGAGACTTTTTTGAATATTCAGGAACTATCTAAAAATAGTGCAGTACTTCATATATATGTATATACTACTATATATATATATATATATATATATATGTATATACCAAATACTCAAAGAAGAAAACTCGATTATTTTATACGTATGTGTTAGAAATGGCTTTATTTGGACGCCTATTCATAATTATAATAGCTTTTTGCAACGCAAGTTATTGGGAAGAACATTAAACAATTAACAGTGAACAAAAAACTCGAAACTGAACAATAAACAATTTAAAATTTGGCAAAGAACAATAAAAATAATTCAAAGGGCAAATTCAAATATAGTCTGTTCAATGATGGTGCATTAATGTTCTTGATTTTTAATAGAATTTGGTAACTGTTCCATTAGCCTGTTATTGTTTCTAGTCTTTGGCAGTTCAAAAGATGCCATGAATACATGTCTGCTTGAAAAATTGGGCATCTACACCTGATTTACGTATTATTTTCCTGAAAAATAAATATAATACAGTTATAGAAGTATATTGATACAAAATTGTTTATTATTTTCAGTGAAAGGCCACGTATTCTGATCACCTAAAAGTTTTTGCTTCAGATTATTTATTGCATCTCTTCATTACAGCTAGAAAATTAGTGTAATGGTCGCATGGTTTAATACCTATATTTTGCGTGCAATAGCATTCAAACATCGTTCTTGACAGAGTACATATTTTAATGCTAATTATTTATATCAATGCCAGGTGGTACTTTCAACGGGATAATACGTTTAGTCCTACTACTGGTATTCTAAAGGTTTGAATAACAAGATGGAGATTTTACTTAGCTGCGTTGATAAATTAAACACCCAGTTCTCTATCCTATGGTGTTTGTATGGTATACATTTGAAAGTGTCAATTGTCATAAAGATTTATCAGTCATCCAGTCTCTCTCTTGCTAAAAGTATTATGAACGCGCCACAATCCATTTATCCTAGTTTGAGTCTATGACTAGTTTGCCTCATTTAAATCAATTCCATGCAGCGAAGATTCAAAGCTGGCTTAAAGGAAAAGGGTGGTTAAATGAAATATCGAAGAAGTGATAGTATTAAAAAGACCGCATTGTATAAAAATTACTATCCTCTATTTTTATTACTATTAGTCTGTTTGAATACTTTCTCAACTTATTACATTTGGCTTTAAAATGTGAAACAGATACAGATTAGAATGAATGATAAACAGCTGAAAATACATCATAATACTAATAAATTTCCTAATTAATTGCAACATAACGCGTTAGATTTTAAGATGAATTTACAGAATATAAAAGGTATGGTGCAGAAAAAAAATAAGTTGATTTTTTTCCCACCAAGATTTTCTATTGGAGCTTCACTGTCATTTCAATTTCAAGGCACCCACTGCCACGTGCTCACTTAGTATCACCATTTAAATAGAACTCAAGTGAGGATGAAATTATATGCAGTTTGAAAATTTCATTTAATTTAAAAATTAATGAGTCATGTTCTTCTCTTAAAGAGAAAATAGCTAAAAATAAAAAATATGTATATATTAGTCACAGTTAGACATTATTATTCATTTTTGAATGTTAAGGACATCATCATGTTCCTACGCTTTGTATTGAAGGACAGTTAAGGAATACGTATTAGTTTATTTGATCTACACTTACAGGCTGCCTGTTGATGCTTAAAGCATAAATCAATATCCATCTTTTCTAGGGAAAAATGTAACAAAATTATGCACGTATATTGATAAAACATTCTTTCAAATTATTGATTTTTGTACAATGGTACATTTTATCTTCCAGTTTTCTCCTACTATTTCCTATGTTTCTTCTATGCTATCTTCTATTTTTAAACATTTCAAACATTTTTACTTTTAGAGTATATTTTTCTTAAAATGATACTTATGTATACACGCTGTTTGAATACTTTTTCAACTTGTTAGATTTCGCATTCAGAAAGGAAAAACAACTTTCCTAGAAAGATAAACAGTTGGAAATGCATTATGATATGAATAAATTCCCCAGTTGATAGCAGCATAGCAATTCAACTTTTACGTTGTAGGTATTTTCAGAATACGATAGGCATGGTACAGGAATGAAGAAAAAAAATAAACAAGTTAATTTTTTTTTCACCAGGGGTCTCTATTGCAACTTTACTGTTATTTCGCTTCCAAAACACCCACTGGAACGTGACCACTTAGCATTACCCTTTCAGTCGACTTCAACTGGTCACGAAGTCACATTCAGTTTGAGAATTTTATTTTTTTTAAATAGCAGAGTTATTTTCTTTTATTTAAAGACTCCGACTTGCTTGAGGGAAGAGCTAGGAATCTTCCGTTCCGCGCGCTGTTTTCCTCTTCTCCACTTCACTTCGGTTTAAGAAAGATATGTGGATGAATAAACCGAATATCTTCCTTGAAAAAAAAATCTTTCCGATAAATGAAAAGAAAAAAAAAGATGGAGGAATGTGTAAGTGAATAAAATCTTTTGAAAGAAAATCGAATTTCTTAGGAATTTAATAATGCTTTAATTTGCATCATGTAAATGATATTGAAAATTTTCAAAGGCTTTTAACAAAAGCAAACGATTCTAAAAGGGTTTTAAATTTTCATCAATTGAGTTAATGAAAAAATGAACAGTGGAATGTTTCATTACTTTACAGTCAATGATAATTAGTACCTTATTCAAGAAGACAAAATAAAAAGCGCAACTCAAATTTAAATAAATGATTTTCTTTTATCAACTCAGTCAATAAAATTCAAGTTAATTGAGGAACAATGTCTGTATATTGTTATGAGATGAGAAATATCATTGATTATTATTTTAAAACAAGCAAGGTAAAGCCTTCGTCATTCTATTTAAAACAGATTCTTGAGACATTTTCTTTGAAAAAATATAATCCAATAAATAACTTGGAATGAAATAAAATGTTAAATTAGTTTTGAAATTTGATTACTTTTCATGAGTCGAAATAATACTGTGACATAGAATTGCGCAATTATATCATTAATACACAAAGCATAGTTTAGTAAGCACTGTATCAAGAAAATCACTTATTCATTTTTTTCAAAATTTGTTGGATTTTAATTTTCAGTTTTTTTTAAATTCTTTGTATCGATTTAGACAACTAAACTCAATCTAATGGAAGAAAAATGCTCCTATCATGATGATATGATATGAGAAACATTGAAATGATCAAATCAATGAGAACATCAATTTAGTCACTTACAATTAGCCGGAGAAGATGACATTGGAAGACTTTGCCCATAATTTGAGAATCTAGAGTGCCAGAATCAATTTCAAACTTCTAATAGGATAGTTGAACTTAAAAATTGTTCAGAAATATTTTAGTATCTTCAACTGACAGAATTCTACTGAATAACTCATAAATAAGCAATGATTTGCAAAAATCAATTAAATAAAAATAGGAAGATAGAGAAATGTACTGCTTGTTGCGCTCTGACTAAGAAATTATATAAATTATGATCTCCAAATTTAAAAATTTAAAAAATATGTAACTTTATTTTGTATGCATAGAAATAGTCCAAAGAATAATCGAAGATTTTATATTAGGATTTTTTATACATTACACAGTCCTGCGATGTAAAAAAATACAAGGAGAATAATAGCAGAACTTTATTTATTGTTTGGTGCAGAAATGAGAAAAAAGTAATGCAAAATGTCCATCAAGCAACGTTTTCTTAAAAAATTCAATTTTATCGGAATTTTTATGAATATTTAATATAAAAAATTTTTCGTTTTTGAATTTTTTCCCTTCTTGCCTGACCAGCATTCTCCTTTAGTGAAATTCACAAAAGTACCCTCTCTGTTACAGTATCTCTCTACCAATACCGTCACAAGAATTCGTATCTCGGTTCACTGGCCACTCAGGAACACTAAACCACCAAACGTAATCGGGAGTCATTTTTTTGGAAGCATTTTTAGCGTCTACTTTTCTCTGTGCGTTTCATGAAACATGTCTTCGAGCTCGAGACGTTGTGAAAATTTCCCAGGTGACTTTTGCTACATATGTTTCAAATACCTGTGCAAAATGTTTTTAGGTTTATCCCAAGCTAAGTTGAAAGTGGGAATCTTTGTTGGTCCAGATATTCGCAACTCATGAAGGATAAAGATTTTGAGACTAACATGACAACAATGGAAAGAGAAGCTTGGGATGCCTTCAAATATGTTGTCAGTACGTTTACCAGGTAACTGCAAGGATACTGACTGTAAAGCAATCATAAAGAAAATACTGGACAAATTTACAACTTTGAATTACTCCATGAGTGTCCAAATGCATTTCCTTCACTCACATGTGGACTTTTCCCCCAAAAATGTAGGAACAGTCAGCGAAGAACAAGGGGTTTTATGAAGATATCTGAGATATGGATCGTAAATATCAAGGAAGTTGGGACAAGAAATTGCTCGCCGACTACTGTTAGATGTAAACTCGAGATAGGCCTGAGATTAAGCGTAAAAGAAGATTCTCAAAAATAATTTTCAGAAGAAAACGAGTATATACTTATATCGAAACTTTTTTTGTTTTGTTTTGCTTTCTGTTTGAAACTTTCATGTACACATACACAATATTTGCGATTCTTAGCCAATCGTCAATTTTACGTAAGTTACCTTAATAAAAATAAATTAAAATGGTATGTTGGTGATTTTCTTTTAGAAACTGATGTAAAAAGTTTTAACTCAAGGAACTTATTGTTTTTCTCCCCACCAGAGGTGACTTGTGTGATCTGGCAACAGTATTTTTCATTTACTTTAACCTATAAAAAATTAGCCGGTCGTTCAAAAATTAGTTTACCTTAACTAGATTCAAATTAACATAGATCGAAATTAATAAAGATGCCAGTTACCAGATAGTGCATGCGCAATTGTTTGAGAGAATTCTTTTCCAAATAGGATTTTAGTAAAAACATCGATATAATTTTTACAAAAAATCCTGACATGTTGGTGAAAAATGATGGTCAGTTTTGGAATCAGCACATCATGTAACATATAAATCAGCAATAACTTCTCTTGTATTTTTCAAAAACTTCAATTTCGTTGACTTATGTTATTAATTTTACATATAAAAATATTTACAACAGTTTCGCTTCCGGTAATAATGTAGCCAAAATTTTTTTTAACGTCATCAGTTTCTGAGATTGACTCGTAGATAATGATGATTCAAATACCAGTTTTTGAATTAAATGAGTAAAATATATTTTAATATTACATTATAAAAAGTAATGATTCCTTTCATGCTCATAATAAATACTATGTATTTATTATTTCTGTGTTTTTGTATTTTATTCCGTCTTTTCAAATGCAAAATAAAATCTCCGCATTTTTGACAATCTTTTTCGTTTCCCGGATTACTATTATACTTATAATTGCTATATAAAAAGATCTTGAAGTTTGAACTTAAATTTAATATTTACTGAAAAATGATATACGCAGCAAAAAAATAATTTTAAAATATAATTCTTTCCAAAGCGCAACAATTTTTAGAACATTCGCTTAGAATAATTTCTAGGTATTAAAAAGTTTTATTCTTCTCTAAGCATCATATGAAAGGAAACCCTTTTTACATACATAATTCAACTTACAAATTGCATATTTTATTTCGTTATTCAAGACAAAATCCATTATTCTACTAAGGTTTCAACAGCAGACTAAGGCCACGAAAGAATTATATGGAATTTTTTATGATAATGGGAAAGAATATCTGTTAATGGCCTTTTCAAAAACGGCAAAAATTCCATTAAAACAAGAAAAAGCGAACAATTTTCTCTTAAATCATTATCCATTCAACATAACACTTCTTATCCTCTGGTATTCCTTTCAACCCCTGCGGCTTAAATATAAAAATGTGTTTAGTTTTATTCTAGTTAAGAAAAATTGAATTTAATTTGGTTAATCATTAGATAGTAATCGCAGTTAGTACTTTATGGTATTTTTGTTTTATCTTAGATGCATTATTTAAAATGACTATATCAGGAGGTATTGTTAATGGATTTTTTCTTGATTTTTAATATTTTTTGTTTGTTTTTTGTCTAAGAGCAATGAAAATAAGTAATTAAAAAATAAGATAACTATTTAAATAAAAGGAAATAACTGAATTGTGGTGGATTAAAATTATTGTTTTTGTGAGTTTTTGATTATACTTAAGCTCCAGTTTTGTTCTAATAAGTATGATCAAAAGAAAATAAATAGACAAAAGGCAAAAAAAAATTATGGTAATTAGAAAATAAAAATATGGTATATGGAATTAAATTAAATATTTGTTGACATGGATTTTTACTCAAAAATTACATACAAGCAAAATTTTCCATGCTTTTATTTTTTTATATTTTTTAACATAATTGCGATATTGAATCATTCAAGGAGTGCCTTGAATAGTTTTTTTAAAGCAATTAAATGAATTTAAGGGCACTAAATAAGTCAAGTAAGTGAATTTAAGGGCACTAAGTGAATTTAAGGGCACTAAAAGTCGAAGGTAATTTTATTAATTTTATTATTTAAGTACCCAGATAAAGATAATACGCAAATATTATTAATACTCAGTACTTCTATAAACACTACTAATACTCAAAATCTGAAACTCTATATTTGCTATTAATAATGATAATACTATTAATAATGATAATATTATTAAGAATTTAATTACTTAAGAACCATTTTAAACAATAATTTACTGCCTAGGAATAAAAGGAACAAAACTTCGAACTTACCCAAGTTGGTTTTGCTATAAGCTAACTGGATGAAAAATTAGTCACCCATAAAGAAATTACGAAATGTCTGCGAAATTTTAGAAATATTTTTCCTTGTTAGACTCACTAAAGTTACCACTAACATACATGTTTACTTTGACATAATGGATAATCAGAAGTTGTTATTCAGTCTGCATCATCATAATGAGTGTCATAATGATGCAGGCTGATATACTATATTATATATTACTATTACTTATGCACATATTACTTATTTTGTACTTGATACAGGTACTCTTATTTTTCAAGATGACAACAGCAAAGTTTATTAGTTTGGAAGAATGTGCGATGATCTTTATTAATACTCACACGCTCTCTTACATTTCGAATGGCCTGGATGATCACCTGACTTGAACGCCATCGGCAATCTATGGTGCATGTTGGAATATTTGGTAAAACACTAAATTTAACAGCTTTGTAATATGGTGGTTTTGAAAAATAAAGTCCTCCACGATTGCCTTTAAATGAATTTGAAGTACGAGTGAAACTTTGCGGACTCACTTTCTAACCAAATATAAGAGATGAAATTACACGTCCTTAAATTGTGCTTAAATATTTAGTGTTATTAAATTTGAACGTGATTAAGATTTTCGTTTTTTTTTCCTTTTTATTGAATTGTAATTCTTCCAGGAATGAGGCTGTTTTTACTTGTTTTAGCATTTTATTTTTATTTTTTGTTACATCCCTTTTAGTAGAGAAGAGAAATTGATATTGGGAGTTATTCTACTAAAAAAAGGTTAGAATTTATTAGTTTCATAAACTCAGTTTTGATTTCCATTTGAATATTCTCTAATGAAACACACATACTGGTCTTAATATTTAAAAAAAAAATTTTTAATTAATAAGAAGCTTTGATATTTAATTGATAGCATATCAAAAGTGCCATTTGCGCCATTTTTGATTAAAAATTAAATATGGGTTGAGTATCGAATTCAATTAAATATTAGAACAGTCAGATACATATAATTGAATGAAATGATAAATTAAAAAAAAAATCCTACGAGACAGTTTTTAAAATTTCGTATTTCTTTCAAATATTTGTGTTTTTGTGCATGGTTACATTACGCCCTTGCGTATTCCTTAGTTTTTAAATAAATAATCTAAAAAGTTGGAAAAGAATATGTAATTGATGTTTCGAAACAAATTCAGATTTATATATTTTAAAGAAAAATCTAAACATTTACTAATGTATCGTTGAAATTTTAAACATTTTGCAACATTTCCAGGAAATAAAACAAAATAGAAATATTTTACTGCAAGCTTGGATACTGGATTTAAGGATTCTTGCATACGCATTAGTGGATCATAAAAAAACAATGAAACTTCGTTGCACTTTTCAAAATTATTTATTTTTGTTTATATCTTGAGATATAAAAAATAAATTAAATATTAATAACTACCATCTTCAAACATCTTTTTTGCGTTTAAAAATTAAAATATTAAGAAAAAACATTATACAGACATGATTGATTGTCCAACTTTGCCTTATTCCGCCTCCATTTATAGTAATAGCAATAAAAATTATTTCTCACGAAAGTATGTATAGGCCGCGGCTAAAACACTCAGACATAGTTATTGCATCATAGAATAGAAGTTAACTAGTTTCTTTTTAATTTGTGTGTTCATTTCTTTTTGTCATGAACATTACTTACAAAATAAAAACAATTAGACTCTCTAAAGCAATTGGTTCAGGGGGAATGAGAAAGGTTAAAAGATTGTGAACCATTGCTGAAAATTTCAATAAGCGTTTGCGCCTCTACACCACTGCAAAAGGCGACTAATTTCAAACCAATTAAATTTATTTATTAGTTAATGCCTGCACTCAAAAAATTCATAATCAAATTATGGTATAAAGTAACAGCACTTTAGGTACGTTGTCTGTAAAATCCATTTTTACTGCAAAACAATTTTCACAGCAATATTTATTTAATTAGAGTGATTCAGTGATTTTACGCTAATTATTACTGTAAAAACTATCGTATATCAAATTTTTAATTTCCTAACATACTCCAGTAAAATGGATTTTGTGGTAAAAAGTACCGGCACTACGAATGATGGTACTTTTTACCGTAATTTGTCCCAAGCTTTTTTGCAATATACTCTCATTATCATTTGATATGTTTTATTACTTTACTTGTTTTTAATAAATTTATGTAAAAAATTGCCCGGGCTTTTCTGATGCCTCTACACCAAAAGCTTAAGCTATTTTGTAAACAGCCACAGCAAAATTAAATGAGTAATCGATATTAGCAATTTGAATACTCTGTTTAGGGATCCTTGAATCCAAATGCTTGATTCAAGAAAAACTTTTTTTAGTTTTTTCATAATAATACATTTTCATTTGTGTCTTCAAACGGAGAAAATAATGAATTCAAAATAAAATATTAATTCTTATTATCTATAAACATCTCTTCAATGCTTGAAAATTGAAATATTTATTAAAATATTATACCTGCAAGATTAGTTATTCTGCATCTGATTACTTACCTACATTTATCTTCCCCTGCACAATTCTTCTTAAAAAAAATAATAAAGGCACTGGCTAGGAAATATGTTATTCTAAAGTCACTTCTGATACATAACTTAGTATCATTAGAATCAATTCTCTTATGCATATCTATGTAAAATGTAATTTTAGTCTCAGTGTAATTTGACTTGGAATATTTTACAAGGTCATATTATTTGTCATATTTTATTACTCTATTTTTTTAATAAAAATATATAAAAAATTATATTAAAAATTGTTTGTCCGGGTTTTTCTTTCACACTGTGCATCAAAAGCCTAAATTATTTCGTATACAGCCACAGCAAAAGTAAATGAATACTTGAATACTATGATAACTTAACTTGAATACTATGTTTAGGGATCCTTTAATCCAAAATTTTTATTCAAGAAAAACAATGGAACTTCTTCATTCTTTTCAAAATAAATTATTTTTATTTATATCTTGAAACGGAAAAAAGAAATTCAAAATAAGAAATATTAATACCTATCATCTATAAATATCTCCTCAATGTTTGAAAATTGAAATATATATAAAAATATCATACCGGAAAGATTGGTTGTTCTACGTCTGATTATCCTACCTCCATTTATCTTCCCCGGGACCATGTTTCTTTGAGCAAAAAAAAAATGGCGCTGGCTGGGAAATATGTTATTCTAAAGTTCCTTCTCATACGTGACTTAGTATCATTAGAACCAATCCTCTTATGTATATCTAAGTATTCCAAAACTCTCAGTGAAAGTTACTGAAATCCTTTCAATAGGAAAACACTTCACTTTTCTGTGAATCTGGAAGAATTTTTGATTTCTTTGAAGTCAGGCTTTCTCTGTTTAATTTTTTTTTTCTATTTACTCGGACAACTACGCTTTCCTTTTTTTCTCCTTTCCAAATCCTTTTTCTTTCTACCTTTGGCATTTTAAAGCTACAAACAAAAAAAGTAGGAAGCAAAAAAATAGATAAATGAAAAGTGAAACCGAATGAAGATACATTATTTATGTATGTGCAACTTGTGGGGGATTTAAATTTTTCAGCTGGAGTTGAAAAGTGTAATGAAAGTCGGAAAAAAAAGGAGAGCGTCTTTTGTTTAAAAAAATAAAAAATTCTCTGATTTTGCTCATTTAAATCTCACTAAATATTTTGTTATTTTTATCCGTCTTTTTCTTAAGTTGATTCACAAAAAGGTGCAAAACTTTGAAAACGAAAATAACTTATTTATGTGCAGGTTCAAAAAAAGGGAATTTTTCTCTCCTTTTTTATATCAATAATTTCACTTACTTTTGAATTTTTAGCGAGAAATATTTTTATAAATTTAATATGTATAATTAAATTGAGTTTTTAGATTAATATGAATTAGGTAAGGTAAAACATGTTTTGCAATAAAATGTTTTTTTATATAGTTCTCATGTTTGTGCTTTTATAAGGAAGATACAAAATTAATTTTTAAAGCGTCTTTGCACTTTAGGGTTTAAAAGCGTAAGCTAATAATTTCCTTAATTTGTTTTAACTACAAGTTTTTCCTATAAAAAATATAAAAATTTATATGTCCTTTTTAGAAAAAAATTTAAATTATAGCATATGGTTTACCTGAAATGACCACTGTCCATACTATACCAGCTCATAGTAAACGAACTAATGACCCTGATTCAGAGTATGGAGGTAAAAGACTCCCTCAAGAGTTAAGAAAACAATTTTATTTTTGTAAATTAGATAAATATATTTATATTTTTTGAGGAAGAGTACTAATCGATAACATAGAAATTTTGATTTGTTGGAAGGAAAAATAATATACACTGTAATTTTGTTTCAAATTACGGTATAAAGTAACGGAACTTTGGGCACATCATTAAAATCCATTTTACCTTGAAATTCATTTTTACCGTAAATATTTAAACCGTAATTTTTACAATAATATTTATTTAACACTAGATTGCCTAAGGAAGTCATTTTGACTGCTTTTAATTTCAATTAGAAAAACAATCATGTACATAATGACACGATTTCTTAGAATTTTGTGACTTTCTGTGCAAAATGTAATTTTTTCTATAGTTAATATTTACTAATAACTTGTTATATAACTGTAAATAATATAGAAAATGTTAAAAATTAATTTTAAACAAATTTATTTACGCATTCAAAATCCAGTCATTTTGACTGCTTTTGGGCAATATAGGTATATACTAATTTTCCGTCCTTCTAGTGTTAATTAGAATGATTCAAGGATTTTATGATAATTATTAATATAAAAATTAAGGTTTTATCAGATTTTTTGTTCCGTGACTTGTTAAAATGGACAAGACAGGTACACTAAGTGTTAGAATTTTTTTCCGCAATTCCCCCCTTTTTACAGTGAATTTCTGCCATGTTATTTGTGACATCATGTGAAGTGATGAGAATAAATAAAAAAGTTTGGGCTATTTAGCCTAGTTTACACCTTTTTCAAAAGGGACAATTTTTCACAGAATTGTTTCCATGTAGGTACTTTGCAAGGCAGCACGATGTGCAGAAGCATCTTGTTGTCGACATGAAAGTCCAGGTACTTTTCGCTGAAAAACATTGAAGCATAGATATAAAAATGGCACAAGCAGAATTAATGAGTTACATCCACTACTTGATAGCTGACATGATTTAAAAACTGTTATGACAGTTTATGAATTTTGAGAGATTACAGATCAGCACCTGGATCGAGTCTCACGCTATGGAAAATGATCTTTTCGAGTCCGGGTAAGTTAACAGCATAATGATTCATAAGTTATAAAATTCTTCACCAAAAAGTCTATGTCTGTTTTAAATTAATTTTGTTGTCAATAGCCTTCCACGTAGAAGCAAATATAAAAATTACTTATGAATAGATAATATTAGAAAGCTAAAGTATTAAAATTATATCAATAGCATGAAAAAGGTACTTATCGAAATGTAAATTGCCCTGCCATGTGTGTCTCACAAATGGCGGGCAATGGATTGACTTGGCAATAGACATGATTTTGGGATTTATTTTTATAAGTATTGAAAAATTCATGTTACAATAAAACAATTTTTTCAAATAATTTTGCTTTCGTCTTTAATATTTTTGCTCTGTTACTGCAACCCTTTTTTATTTTTCCTGATTTTTCTTAGTATTTATAAGGAAATCAAATTTTTAAATTTTTGCTTTAATAGTTTTATTATTTAAACCGGCTTTCAGCGTTAAATAAAAAACAATTTAATTTGCCTTGAGAAATATTTGAAAAAAAAATTGCTTGAATAAATTCCGTTTTCAATAAAATATCGCTGAAAAAAATATTGAAAAATTATTTTAATTATTTTTTTTCTTCTGAAAAACAATATATTTTACTTTTTATTTTTTTAAAAGAATGATTCTAACTATTTAATTGAATTATGATTCTGGATTATCAAATCAACAATATTTATTTGATGCAGTAAGAATTATATATAATAGCAAAAAATTAAGCAATTATCATTATAAAATTTTTTGAAGATTTATTATTTTCCATGAAAAAATTTAATAAAGATATAATAAGCACTCCAATCTTTCGAGAACTCTTATAAACGTTGACTCCCTATTCAAATTTTCCACAATTTTAATATTGATTTTTTTAATCAAGTCCGAATCCTTTCTTTCATAATTTGCAGATTAAAAGTCTGGCGTTTGATAAAAAATCTATGGTTAATCGAAAAAAGGGACATTTTATCTTTGAGTTAATTAATGAGTTATTTAATTAACACTAATTAATCAAATTACTTTAAAATGAAGCTCTTAAACAATTCAGACCGCTGTTAAGTGCATTAAAACTTGGTCTGATCGTGATCATATTCTGGGCTATTTTACTATTCATATCAGCAAGATAATTAGTTGATAACTCAATTATGTTGGACACCAATTAATAAAATTATGCTAAAAGGTTTTTTCTGCAATGAAGATTGCAATTACTGACACAAAAGTTCGACGAATACATAAAACTACTTACAAGTCACTTTGTTTCCTTAAGGTGTTCGTTCTAATCTATTGGCATTATAAATAGTAGATACCTCAAATTTTAATATAAGTTGAAAATATTATTTTAAATGCTCGCTTGGTTCTATGTAATTTGTCGTTAAATACTTGAAAACTTGATGCATCTTAGGATCGTTTTTCAGATCCATTTTTATCAGCACGATTATAAGTTGTTGATAAAATACACTAAAATAATAACATTAAGGAATTTTTCATTACAGATCTAACTTTGCGATCAAATAAATAAGAAAACGGCAAATGATCGCTGATACAAATTTAATACATTCATGCTTAAAGAAGTTTAAAAACGAGTGTAAGAAGAACAACAGTTGACTACTTAATTTAATTTTCCGTTTTATTTTGCGAAGAATGTATAAAAGAATAAAGTTTGCGGTTCCCATCAATTTCTTCTTGGTTAGCTGATGTCATTTAATGGAATCTATCACCTTTAACACTATTAAAAAATATGTCACTTAAAATATTTACACATTGACAACTGCGAGATTACTTTTTTTACATAAAAATCGAATGAAAATTATTTATTAAGAGACACATATTAAATTGTGGAGAAGTAATTGGGAAAAGTTTCTTTTAGAAATATAGAATAAAATTCACAAGAAACTCAGTATTTTTATAGAAATCTGCAAAGTTTGGTCAATTACTTCTCAGAATTGACATTAAGCTTTCTTCAATTCTGAAACCACCGGGAAAATTATATCAGAAAGTAAATTTTAAACCAAGTTAAATTTGGCAAGATAGGAGATAAGGCAAATCTATCATACTCTTAAGGGGCCTTCATACCGACTGCAACAGCCACAAATCGCATGTTGCCGTAACTTAACGCATGCGCACATCTCGGGACGAAGGAAATCCATTTTTGTAATTTAACGGAAATCCATTTTTAAGGAAATTTAAAGGAAAGACATTTTTCATATTAAAGGAAAGTTATTTTTGTACTCTAGAGGAAAACTATTTTTAAAATTTAAAAGAAAGTAATTTTTTCACTTTAAAAGAAAGCCATTTTCGAAATTAAGAGGGGGGGAGGGAAACAAGTATTGCGGATGAAAAGAAAGCTATTATTTCTGATTAAAGAAAAGTTACTGTTTCTGATTAAACGAAATCTATTTATGTAGATTAATATTTCTTGCAAATTAACCCAATTATCTTAAAGCTTTAGCCCAATTATCTTAGCCCAATTATCTTAGCCCAATTATCTTAAGAATTTTAAAACTGAATTAAATACGGTAAAAATATTTATAACTAAATTTACATCTGAATTAAATACGGTAAACATATATAATAACAACAAACAAAACGTTTATTTTGCATACTTGTATAATTAATAAACATCAAAGGTTATTAAATATTTCGAAAAGTTGAAGCTTCATATATTTTGAGCTTTATAAAATCTTTATAAAAATGATTTAGTTTAGAAATTTTATATTACTGTACGAGAAAGAAATGTGAGAAAAAATGTGATTCTAGAAAGTTTTAAGAAACTCTCTTTACAAAATAAGCTTTCGCGTGATTGGCAAATATGGGACTCACAGCACCTGGAAAGTATACAACAAAATTTCCTATCCATCTTTTGCAGACGTGGAGTCTCAGGAAGTATACAGATTATATTTCGTAATAAAGAAGTAGAAAAAATAAGATTTCAGTTTAGCTTCGTTCAGATAATGGAGTTGTATTCCTGGCAAGAAGTTGATACATGTGTATTATATAGAAAAAGCTATTTTCATAGAATGTCTGTTCGAAATCTTATGTAAGAGTTATGTATTATAGAAGTAAAACAAGTTTTAGGAACATTGAATTTTTGTTTGAGTATAGTGCTTTGAAGCGTAGTTTCGTTAGGAGAATTTAAAATAAACAATAAAAAAACTATTATTATGAACTTCTAAGCTCATTTTAAGAATTAAAGACTTTTTTACGCGAGTTTAAAAGTTTGGTTTTGATTTTTGAAATTAATAAAAGGAATTGTTTTTGATAGATTTTTTTTTCGTATGCTCGTTTAGGCAGTGGTGGTGGGGTGCTATTGTTCCTGTTTTTCAGTGGCGCCATCTATGGCCAGGAATTCGACTTCTGCCACGCCATTCACACAACCACAACCCGTTTATAGGGCGGGTCGCATTCACACACAAAGGAGAAAAGACATAGAAGACAGAGAGAGGGAAAGTAACATCCATGCCTTGCCCAGGATTCGAACCCAGGACCTTTCTGATGCAAGGACAGTTCGTTTTTGATCGATGAATTGTTGTTTTGGGACTTTATGCATGTAAATGAATCTTATTTCCCAACCTCTTGTATTAATATTTTGAACCCAAAAAACAAATTAATTTTTTGAAGCAAACATAGATTTAACTTACAGTTTTTACGATATATGGAGTCGGAAATCAAGATATTCTCTGAAGGTCAGAACAATTAATGTTACTTAATTTCATGATCAGTATACCAATGTAACATTTTGAGCTTGTTATACGCTTGGTGCATGTAGGAGATCAGTTTGTCATCGCAGGGACAAAAAACAAAATTATCAATGTGCAGTTAGATTCAGAGTTTTATATTTTATTACCGGCGTTGAACAGCTGATCAAAAAGACAAATTGACTTCTAAATTCTGCAACAAACAAGATTCAAAAATATTTTAATGCAACACCCTAGAGTTGTTTTTCGCGAAAAACCTGTATCCAATGAAAATATATAGAATTTGAAATAGTCCTAGAAGACAGAAACTGGCATGCTCTTCCGGTTTGTGGAGTCGAAAATAAAGATAATCTTCGAAAGTTAAAACGACAAATAATGTTACTTGAACTTATGGTCAGTATACCAATGCGCATTTTTGTGCATGCTACATACTTGGGGCAAGCAAAGAGGATTATACTGATCAGTTTGCAATCTTACGGACTAAAATCAAAATTGGAATTGTACAGGTTTACAATTCATATTATTTTCTTACCAGCGTTAAACAGCTGATGTGTAAAGAAATTTTCACTTCAAAGCCCTGTCGCACGGAAACCAAATCAGTATGCAATTCTTAGAATATGACAATTCATTGATTTATGACAGGCAATATATTTTCCAAAGAGGAGTAAATTACGTAGTTTTAATTTGAACGCATATAAGTCTCCCCTTAACGAATTACGGGGTATACCAGCTTTTCCTTTTTGCAGAATGGACTCTCTTTTCAAATTTTTCACTGTAATTTATTTCATATGGTCAAAACTACCAGAATATAGGGAAATTTTCTGCGTTTTTGACTCAATGGGAACAACAAAAAGCTCAGTAATTATTACCGAAGCGCTTTGGTAATGATTTAGGTAACATTAACAATAAAACATGGTTTTATAATACATTATAAGACTTGGTAAGTGTGGTAAATTTTGGTTAATTTATCATGATACGTTATTGCGTAAAAATTATTATTTTAGTTTCATATACTTTTCAGTTTTGCAATTTTACTAAATTTGTTTTAATAAAAACTGTAAAATTGAAAACCACAATCACTGGTAAACCGTTACTATCTGAAAGGAAAAATTACCAAATCAAAGATTTAAATTTCGCATATTTTTGATTTTATTACCAGAATTGCGGATTTTTTAAACCAGATATGTCATTAAAATACAGTACTGTAATTTTACCGAAATTTCTTTCTCTGCATTAGTTTGGTACATACAGTTTTGTTGATGTCATGGGTAGAATCAGCAACGTTAGTCCAGAGTTCGATTCTCTATTCTAAAAGCTTGATTTCTGAACTTTTGAAAGCTTGATTGAACTTTTTTTCAATCACGTGTAAAAAGGTTCTGATTCCAACTTTAGAGGTTTAATGTCTAAGAACTAAAAAGTTTTTTACTGAATCTGATCTGCTTTATTTATGTTAAATTACTAAGTCTCATGTAAATATTTAAATATTTTTCCGTAGTTCTGCAGACACTTTCCGTTTTTTTTTGTTCTCATTAATCTAAATGACTACAGTTAATAGATTTCTATTAGACTTTTTAACGTGAAAATTATTTACAGTGCTCCACTGTCAGCACAATATATAATTTTTATTTTAAAAATACTAATTAGTAGTGTAATTATTCAAGTCAGGATCAGTAATTCTTAAAACCAGCTATTGGTAGGATTTGAATTTTGGTCAACACAATTAGGAAAAGATACGGTTTATCCTCAAAGTCTGTGTTATTTTGTGGTACACTGCAAAATATTCGGATCAAATTATGGTACAAAGTATCAATATCTCGAGTGCCGATAACTTAAAATCAATATTAATCGGAACAAAAAAAATTGATATACCGTAATTTTTGCAGTTATAATTACCATAAACTCACTGAACTACTCTAATTAAATAAATATTATTTTATTATAATATTTTACAATAAAAATAGATTCTACTGAAAAATGGATTTTATAAATGGTTCGACCAAAGTGCCGTAATTTGATCCGGAATTTTGTTGCATTGTACGTATACAATCAATGCAAAACATCTCGATGCACTGGTAGATAGATAAGTCATATGTGAATAGATAGATGGACCATATGTGGATAGACAGATAGGTAATATGTGGTAAATACAGTGCTTGAAAATGTGCACATTCCAAAAAGTAAAGTTCTGATAATCGCGAAACTGAAAAGTGTGTACAAAGGCATTAAAGCTGACTAGAGGGATGCATTTTAGAAACGAAAATGACTGTGCAGTTTGAATTAAAAAGGAATATGTTTGTGCACAATCTGTTTTATTACTGTTAATATTGTATTAAAAAATTTTAAGTGAAAGGAATGTTTTTGTACTGTATTTTGTATTTCTATTTTATTTTTCTCCTTCGAATTTTTAATTACTTTGGTAACTAATAATGTACTATTTTTAAAGTGTGTAATCGGTACATTTGAAATTGTTATGATATTTCCAGTTAGAAGAAATAATACCAAAATTTATGCTGCATTGCTTGGATTTTTACCTTAAAATGTTAGTAAACCATGTACATAAATAAACAACTTTCTTTTTTCTGCAATAGATGGCGATGTGGGAAAAAGTTATATCTTCGTCGAGATGCAGATCTTTCATCTCATTGCTATTTTTAGTTCCGATCTTCCACTACAGTTGAGGAGAAAAACGAAAAAAAAATATTCGATTCTTATTCTTACGTTTAAAAAAATTAAATAAAAAACTAGAAATATAATTGCAGAAAATAAACTCAACAACTTTAAGAAAAAATATAGTTTCCTTGTAGACACTAAGCAGACATGAACCAAACACTAATGGTCCGAATATTTTTTAATATTAATGATATAGTAAGATAATAATATACAAAGCATATAAGCTAAATTTTCAAAATTTATTTAATTGTAACTCCATTACCAAAAAAAAAACATTTTATATATTTTACTGTTCCTTTATTTAACTTAATTGATTACACAAGATGAGTTTCAATTAAATGATAAATTTAAGAGATGCATTTCCAAAAAAAAGAAAGATTTGTTGAGATGTTTTGTAAGCTTAATATAAAAAGAGAAACTTAATATGTGCATCAGATGTGTAATTAGACTCAGTAGCACTTGGTATTAAATCAGTTAAGAGAAGAAAAATCCAGATTCTTCAATGAAAGCTTCTTACTATTCGAAAGTTCTGCTGTAATATGAGAGCGCAAAGTTTTTGTGTCATCAAAAATTTCCTAACATTTAGATTTAGTCTTAAAATCCAGGTTGTAAACAAATTCAAGTATGTATGCTAACAGATTGCTATCAGTGATATATTGAAATTCAAGGAGCTAAAATTTGGATTTAACATTTAAGAATAAACCAGAACAATTTAAAACGCGAATTTATAAATTTTAAAAGTTGAATTTATATATTATATTTATTTATTTCTTCGTTTAATTTGAATCTGGCAGCAATACTATTTTTTTATCTTAAAAATTTCTTATTAAAATCTTAATTCTCGAGTTTAATTTTTTTTCCAATGAATTGCGGCATGCCGTTTGTTTTGTAAAATTTCATTTCATTTATATTTTTAAAATAGCAAAGATAATACTAATGGGTAAAAAAAAATATGATTTAAGACAGGAAAAGGAGAGTCCTTTTAGAAATTTACAAATCACTACAGAAAGAAGCGGGACTAAAAGCATCTCGATACGTTTGATAGCCGGAGAACACATTGAAAGATAATTATAAGAATCTAACGGTTTCATTGTTTTGAAACTTGCCTTTCTTTACTAAAGATTTTTGTTTCTTTCTCGATTAATCTTTAATTTGCGACCTTTAATAAATTTATTTTTCAATTATAAAATGTATGTTATTATAAAATTGTATGTTAAAGGTATGGAACATGCTGTATTATAATCTAAGATTTCCTTCCAATAAATTAAAGAAGGACTCATAAGTTAATTGTATAATGATCTGCATTCAGATACCGAATATTTATGTTTTTTTCCAAATATTCATGTTACAAAAAAAGATAAAGTAAAATTTAATGTGGCGAATCAATTGCACTTTAAACCGCATTTTTAGGTATGCATCGTTTAAAAATGTGATCAAACAAAGAAGTAACCTTGCTGCCCTTGTTTTCCATTTATTCAAATTTCTTCGTCTGAAGTTTGATGCCTTAAGCGCTAAAAGCCTTTTTTTCACCACCGCATCCACAGTTTTAATATCAGAAGAAAAAAAATTCAAGTTTGTTTACGGTATAGTAAGAAACGCAAAAATTCTGAACGTCGAGTGGGAATACAAAAAGCCTTCCTCCAGATTTGACACTGATGATTGGAACGGTATGTTTCTTTCAACCCCCAGGCCTTGGATATCTATCAAGGTGCTTGAATAAAATAAGTATTCTAACTTCAGCCATTTCTATATTTTCAAAGATGCAATCTCTTAGACTTTGTTAAGTATTCAGTGTATATTATTTCAAATCACCTTAAGAATGCTTTTAATATTTTTAATCGAAATCAATGGATTGTACTGGGAAGTGTAATAAAAACTATTTGGTAAGACTACGCTTTTAAGCTGTTCAAACTAGGTTATTAGTTGTTACCACAGAAATTTAAACGCTTATTGTATTTGCCATTAACGACTGTGAACAACTATGTTAAAAGCTATGAATATCTGCGAAAATATGATTCACAAAATGTTATTACATTAGAGAATACGCGTACTTTATTCACGGAGAAAATTGCGATAATATTACTGTATGATAATCACGTTTCTGACAAAAACAACAACATGATTTTGGTTAATAAAACTAAAATATACAGTGAAACATTTATTTGGTAATTTTTATGTTAATATGGTAACAGTTTACCAGGAATTCTGCTATGATTTTTATAGCTACGCATTTAGTGAAAATTATAAAATTAAAAAGCAATTTTAACCTAATAAACATTTTTAATGCCCAGCTCTAAGGCATTATAATAAAATTACCTGATTTTGAAACATTTTCACCAAACAACATGGTAATAAAACCATATTTTATTTTTAACTTTAAAAAAATCATCACTCTAGTAAAAATAGCCGAGTTTCTTGGTGTTTCCATAAAGCTAGAAGCTCGATGAACTTTACTATATTCTGATAGTTTTGACCATACTTTTGTTCTCAGTGTGTTGTTTAAGTATAGTAACTTCGAATACTATTCTAGAACACTAGTATATTTCTTAACAATTGCTTTTAACTAATTAAAAAAAAAGATTGTCAGAGGAAAAAAGAGCTGATATAATTTAATGCAATTTATTTTTTTTCCCTCACTTTAATTTGAATATTAATGAAACGCCATGTTAGACGCAACTGTCTTGGTGTCGATGAAGTATTCATTCAACCAAAACTCAAAAATTCTGATCAAAATATAGTTCAATTAGCAGCATCCCTAAGATAGCTAGCCTATTATTCTCCTGTGAAAGTCCAAAAACAGTCTGGGGCGTTTGAAGGTGACGAACGTCGCAAGAACATCAGTGCGGGGCACATATGAGACGCCCATATTGATGCTGTTTTAGGTGTTTTAACATACCTTAACACTTAAAAATTGAAAAAAATGAATCACTATAAAGTTATATTGGTTGGTTCTAATGCCTCTTGCCACACGAGCAAGCCTGCTTGGTGAAACCGAGCAAATTTAAGGCAGAGTGTGCGATTCTTGTTTTTTTTTTCAGTGGCGCCATCTATGGCCAAGAATTCGACTTCGCCACACCATACGTCACACCTGTTTATAAGGCGGACCCATTCATACATCCACAGATTGTAATTTCGACCTGAATCAGAGAACGATCGATCTCCAATCCAGTACCCCCAGAGGTCTTGATTTGTCGATAAGAGTTGAGGCAGTTAACAACTTTAATAAAGTCCGATAAATATAGCTTGAAGAAAACTCACATTTTCTAAGATCATACTGATCTCGTTGTGATGTTAATCTAAAAGAAAACGTAAGGTCATTGCATCATTCAAACAAGATTCTTGTCTAAACAATGATTAAATACAGTGAGCTAAAATACGTGTAATTATTCATTTTTTCGAATCTTTAAGTTGATAATAAAATTGTCTGCCTCTAACCATTAAACATATTACTACGCCTATTTATTATTTTAAGCAAATGAAGTAACAAATCTTGTTGGGTGAATTTTCGTAATTTCATTATTATTGATTTGCTTCTTTCATGTGATTTTAAAAATGATCAATTCCAGTCAACATATCATAGAATTTTTAAATGTTGAATGGAGGGATCATCCATTAAATAACTTTCGCAAAAGAATTGATAACTGGCGTGTTCATTGTGTTTTTGAGTTTTGAAACTCTACTTTAAAATTATTTGATTAAGAAAATGTCGATTTCAATTACAAATTTTAATTATATACTGGTATTGGAGAATATTAACTAATTGATTCTGGATATTTTTTCTATGCAACTGTACTATAAAAATTTTCCATGCACGGATTTTTAGCTACTATACACCGAATAGCCATTACATTATGACCACCCTGCTAATAACATGTAGGACCACCTTTAGCCCTCAAAACTGCTAGCACCCGCCAAGGCATTGATTCCACAAGGTGCTGATAGGTTGTCTGATGTATCTGGTACCAACTGGTACCTATCTGGTACCTAATTTTTTATTTGACTAACTACGAAGCGTGCAGGCTAAGGGACAAGTTTTTATCTCTATCTTAGCTTGGACGACTGTGCTATTGCGATCCGACTGGAAAGAGTTAACTTTCTATATCTACTGAAATTATCTCTTTAACAACAACAGTTATATAATTTGCATCGATATCTTTTATCTATGATATATATTTTATTTTTTGAATGTGAGTCCTGTTAATTATGTAATTTCAACACTCTCAGAAATTAAACTCTCAATTTTGACAATTTAGCCATCCTTGGGCTTTACTTCGTTTATTTAGTGAATCATTTCGTCACGAAATCACGTGATTTGTGACGAAACACGATTGCTCAAATGTATGACGAAAATGGTTGCCCAACTCGAAACCTTATCGTAGTGTGCATTGTGAGAGATTAAGTAAAATGACAAAACTAAGAAGAAATCTAGACGATCGAAAATAAAGTGAAAAGTAATCAGTCCACCTGTATGGTGGTTAACGTGTTGGCCTCGTACTGGGAAGATCTCTTGTCTGAATCCCGTTTTGAGAATGGGCGTATTTTTATCTCTCAGCTGTCTCCAGCCTTTAATCCACTTTGAGATCATATATCGGGAAATGGTTTCGTCAAAAACATAGAAAGTTTCGCGAAATTTGAGTATCCATATAATTTAGTAAATGTTTGTTATTATTTAAAAAATCTCGAATTTGAATTTAAGGGCTTAAAACTGCTGTGATTATAATTCTTTACACGAATATTTAAGTGCAAAAATATAATTATCAGCAGAAAACAAAACAACATATAATAAAAAATTAAAGAAAATAACGGTTATAAAATCCTATTTCATTCTATTCTTTCGGGATCTAATGTTTAGATTTTTATTAGAAAACATCTGAACGATAGAATTTCTTTCAATTGTACAAGTGCCTTTAAAATAAATAATAAATCTAATGGAAACTTTCAGCACATTTTTTAGAATCTTTTTTCGAAGAGAAAAATAATGAGAAAAGTCCATTATTGCCTCTAATAAGATAAAAGTCCCTAATTTTGTTCGTATCAAAAAGAATTTCTTTCGTGCCCAATAACAATTCTCTCCCTGAAGAAAAGAAAATTGAATCACTTTATGATTTCTTGATAAGAAAAAAAAGAAGCATCAACTAAATTGAACCATTACGTAGTGATGTGAGTTCTATATTTACAGATAAAACGCCAGAAACAGCAAAGCAAAAGTTGTATATAACCATCTAGTCAGTAATTTAAAAAAATAGAACAAAAAAAACTATTGTAGGTTTTAGAATAGGAACAACGCTGGTCCTTCTGTGGCAGTAAAAACCTAAATGTCCAACTGTCCATCTGCTCTTCTAGTAAGAAAACAGAAAACACAAAGCAAACATAAAACTTTATGAGAGTTTATTGCCCCCCACTCATTTTCAGTTAGCCATTATAGACACAGGAGAGCTAACAGAAACTTTAGGTTCAGCAGCTTTATGATCGAGTATTGTATGTCTTCACCTGCGTATTAGGTTACTATTAACCTTCGTTGGGCTTAGAAGCTGCGGAGCAAACTAAATAATTCATTAGATTTGGTGCTTGGCTGTCCGACGCTGCAGCGTCTAAACCTTATTTATGGTGTATTTTGAAGATGGCTCTAGAAGTTGTAAGCAGCGGGGATGAACTTCTGCGCGACCCATGGCATGGTTTGAAATTTATCTAAAGTTAGTGTTATCAAAAGAGATCTTTTTTGATTTATAATCTACCGTCTGGGTCTATTTGAGACTCCATATCTTTTTATTGGGGACACTTTTTTCACGAAAGCCAACTCTAGAGTGTTGCATTGAAGTATTTTTAAAATCACACAAGCGGAATTCTGATTTTTTTTTAATATTGCGGGATAAATGCAATCCTTATATTCGTCTATTGTAACGTACAGTATCTATGGCAATTTCCATAATTAACTTAATAAAAGAATTTCCATAGAAACAAGTGTTTTTAATTTTTAAAACGTAGAAAATTGAATGGTAAAAACTACTTGGATATGGCACAATTTATGGATATTTCTGGCTCTACGGGAAGACTAAAAAGCACGATATTTTTATCAAAGTGCTTTGGTAATGATTATTTTTAAAGTTAGCAATAAAATATGGTTTATAATACGTGATGAAATTTGGCAAATGTGGTTAAAAATGGTAGTTTTATCATGACACAATAGAGCATGACATAAAAACATTTAATTGGTTAAATTTACTTTTCAGTTTTGTATTTATTAGTAAATGTGTGGTGATAAAAACTGGAATTTTAAAAACCAGAATTGCCGATAAACAGTTACAACATGAATGATGAGATATGAAATGAGAAAAATGACCAAATGTATTATTTTAATACCGTATATTTCGGCTTTTATTAATCGGAATTATGGTTCTTTTGGTATGTCGTTACCGTTAATGGCAATGTCATTATCATATAGTGCGATAATTTAATCAGAATTTTTTTCTCCGTATAGGATAGTTTAATTGCTTTGTTTTTTTCTGACATAAATAAGTTATTAATTAAAGTGTTTGACATACATTCGTATTTCTATCAAGTTCAAAAAATTCTGTTTTTTTCTGTCCATCTGTCCAAAAAAACAACTTAAATATCTGAAATTGTTTATTTATACAGTGATATAATTCATACCACTCCCTAAGAATTATAGTATTTTAAATAGTTTGCTAGTTTAATGGTTGTTTAGTTAATAATGCCAATATATATTTAAAGGAGATACAGCGTCGATACAACTTATTGATAAAAAATAACTACAAATCTATCAAATTTAGAAACTAATACGTAATAAAATCATAAAGCTTAAAGTATCATTGTTTTTATAATTGTAATTTTTCAACACCTTTAACTTGTCAGTAAAATTGAATTCAATAGTAATTTTTAGTAAGTGTCGGAAATTTTTTTATTTTATTCTCTTTTTTAATTGATTTGAAATCTAATTCTTAATTCATTTATTTTTTACATCATTTACACTTTTTTTGAGTTTCAAGACATAAAGTATGTATTGTTAAAACAATATATAACCAGCAAAAGAATATAAAAATGAACTAAGATTTAAGAATTTGCTTTTATTTTTGCTCTCAAGCTCTTAAGAATAACTCTATTCTCTTACATACTGTACAAAATAATAACACTATAATAATAATAACACAAATAATAATGATAATAATTACATCTATAAACACAATATTTTTTTTTATTATGAAGAATTATATTTCAATTCAAGTTTCAATTTTAGAAAAACTTATAAAAGATGAAACTAAAATATCAAGAGCAACTAAATGATTTAAGTATGGAAATTTCAAAGAGACTTTTCGCATCTAAATAACATTTATTAATTCTTCTATATTTTTTAAAAAATTGTTTTTCTATTTATATATTTCATTATAATTGTAAAATTATATTTTGTTATAATTACATTATTTTAATTATGCTATTATAATTATATTATTATATTTAATTTTAATTCCATTATTCTAAAAATACCTCAAAAGAATCTGTAATAGAATAAAAGGAGTACTTGCTCTGTAGAAAATTCCTGTTTAAATTACGATAAAAGTTACCGTTACTCACAAAAATCATTAAAAGTGCCGGTACTTTTTATCGTAAAATCAATTTAAAAAAAAATCTGATATACCGTAATTTTTGCAGTAATAATTACCATAAAATCCTTGAACTTCTCTAATTAAATAAATATTACAGTACAAATTAATTATGTAATTGTATAATGTTTTACGGTAAAAATGGATTCTATGTTAAAATGAATTTTACGGATGATGCACCCAAAGTGCGCCGGTACTTTATACCGTAATTTGATTCGGAATTTTTTAATTGTCAGAAGTAGAAATTTGATAGAAAATTATAAAAGATATTTTTGCTCTGTGTACAAAAAGGGCACATTCAAAACTTAATCAAATTTTTTTTACAGTGCTCTCATCCAAAATTTTAAAAGAATGAGCAACAAAATCCATCCATCAGAATATATTAAAAATTAAGCATTTGTCCTCATTTTCGCATTTGCACATTGAACGGAAAAAAACGTCTTGTTCACTAAGTAAACTTCACTACCTTTCATTTCTTTGGTTTCAAGGCTTATCTTTCATTCAGAAAATCAATTTAAGAAGAATTTATGGAGAAGTGAAGATGAGTCTCTGAGTTCCATCAAAACGATGGAGTTAGTGGAGGTGAAAATCTTGCCTTTACAAATCATTCACTTTTTTTTTGTTCCCATCCTATTTCAATTTAGCGTAGAAGGGCAGAAACTACTCTTGGAAACGAGCCACCTGGGTGAAATGAAAGAAGACTTAAATTAAGCAGAAATTGGGAAATTCTTTGCATTAGCTTTACTCAAAGTCGATGGAGATATATTGAATGTAGTATGCATCAAGGCTCATGATAAATAATTCTTCCATTATAGCACATTCTGTTCACACCATTGGAGCGTATGGTTACTTAAGGAAACACAGCGAGTTATGATTCTTCTGCTTCCCACACTAAGTTGAATTGATAACACTTGGATAAGTTTTCTAAACAATTTTTAAAACTCTCTTTTTATTTAGCTCACATCTATACCTACTCTGTGAAAACGTATTCGCAAAAACTGAATAAATAAAACTATTAAGGGAAATAACTTAGTCATATAAAAACTGTTAGGTAACTAAATATAAAAACTATTATAATTCGTGAAAATAAAACTTAATACTCTTTTAAGATAATAAGAATAAATATTAAAATTTTCTATTTATATGTTTAAGAACACACGCCCAATACCTTTACAGTATATATTTAAGAATATTGTTTTATAATATATGCTGAAAAATTTTAGTAAAACAATACATTAATTCGTGCAATTTTGAGGCATGTAGCATACTTCGTTAATCGCAAACATCTAGAGCAGAATTTATAAAAACTTTTACATTTTACCGAAAAATAATTTTTTTATAACTATTATAGTAATTTAGATTATAATAGTATTAGTATTATAATTAGCATTATATTATATATTAGTGTTAGTATTATAATTAGCATTATATTATATATTAGTGTTAGTATTATAATTAGTATTATATTAGTATTATATTATATTATTATAATATTATATTAGTATTATATTATACTAGTATTATATTATATTAGAGTTATATTATATTAGTGTATTATATTAGTATATTAAATTATAACCGTTATACAAAGGAAATTTAAAATTATTGTTATAATTAATCTTTTAATTTAAATTTACATCAATAAACATATCACCAAGCACTTAGAGATTATTTTACTAGAGATTATTTACTGTTGTAGTCATAGGCCATTAAAGCTGGGGGGGGGGGTGCAATTGCTCTTGTTTTCCAGTGCCGCCATTTTTGGCCAAGAATTAGACTTCTGCCACACCCATATGTCATACCCGTTTATAGGGCGGACCCATTCATACATCCAATCATTCATCCAAAGATCACAATTTTACCCTGAACCAGAGTTCGCTCAATCTCCAATTCAGTACTCTCAGTGGTATAATTTGTTTTGGAAACATGGATGACTTTGTGACCAAACAAATTTAACGCGCACCAGTCACAATCTACTACCTAGGAAGTCTTCGGCCCGCAAGATTCAAATTCCCGTACTCCCAATCGTCCAATCCAGCGCCCTGCCAACCAAGCAATCCAGGCCCCAGATTATTTACTAGTTTGGGACTATTTACTAAATTTTCAGTTTACATAAAATACAGATTATTTCCTTAATATAGCTCCTCTTATCATGCAAAGCCTACATATCAATAAGAAATCAATCACATCAGCATTTATTAAAAAAGAAACATACTTTGTAACCCAGTAGTGTATTAAAACTGCTTCAAAAAATTAAAGAATACAGCATATGCATATTTTACATCCGGAAAATCAGTGAAATCAATAGAGAAATGTTATGATCGTGGAGTTGGAATGAGTTTATTGACTTAAGAAATTGATTTACAAAAAGAAAAAAAACTTAGCTATTTGTGCAATGGGTCATACGCCAAGATAATTCATGCAATTACAATTAAGAGCTCTAAAAATAAAGCTTTTTCCTTGAAGCAACGTGCTCTATAATTTATTTGTGACTTTCGTAAATCAACATAGTATCAAATATTTAGTAGATTAAAAACATCACAACTTATTTATTGCCTACAGAATAGGGACATATTAAATATATTAACCAGCATACTGTCGTAAATAGTTCTTAAAATGTTTCTAAACAAATTTAAAAATTTCAAATATTTCAAGAAACTGGTATCAAAATTGCTATTCTAATTCCATAGTGGTTACACATTTTCTAGCATGGTGGCCTACAAGGATTCAAAACTCATGGCATGGTTGCCACCTCTGGGCTTTTAACTATCAGTATATTTATGCAGATTGTAGTATCATTTCTACTGGTTCCAGATTATTTTGTAAAATTTCTATACTGGTATTTTGTAAAATTTCTATATAGGGTTATGATGTATAATAGCCAAAGGCTGGCCACGAGGATTTTTATTCAAGGTATTTCTATGTTCGATGAATTTCTTTTTCAAAGAAGAGAGTTGACCTTTTTCTAATGGTTAACTCTACTAATTTTATTGAAGTTCGTTAAAATTTGTCTACATTTCAATTTTTAAGGAAAATGTGAATTCAAAGTTAAAGTTTTTTTTAAGGAATTATTAAAGGTGATCTTTTTAAATTTTGAAGAGCGCGTTTAAAGAGCGTAAACAATTACCGTTTTATAGAAAATCTATGCACTTTATACAAGAACTAAGCAATGTGTGTGGTAGTTCATAATTTGAATTAAAAACGACAAGGGCCATATACACTGTAAAAAAATTTCAGATCAAATTATGGTAAAAAGGACTAGCACTCAGGGTGCCTCTATTTTTTACCGGAAAATCCTTTTATACAGGAACATGTTACGGAAAAAAAAATCTGATATATCGTAATTTATAAAATTATGATTACTAGGAAATCATTGAATCATTCGAATAAAAAATTATCAGAGAAAAATTAAAATAAATATTGCGGTATAATATTCCATGGTAAAAATATTTCACGGTAAAATGGATTTTACGAATGGTATACTCAAATGCCGGTGTTTTATACCGCAATTTGATCCGTAATTTTTAACATTGTAGAATATCGGCATTTCATTCATTGACTGTGGCACATGCAAAATGGAAATCAGAGGGTAATCATAGCTTCTTATAGTTATTATAGTCTACTACTAAATGTAAATTTCTTTCATTTTGAAATTTCATACGAAACCAAATTTGTGCAAAATGACTGTGGTATTTGTAACATTATAAAATCATTAAAGGCAGTTCTATTACAAGGTTAACATAAAAAGATAAATAATGAATTTGCAAAGTACCTTAAAAATATTTTTTTCGACATAATAGAAAATGAAACAATTTAGTGGTATTATATACCGAGTATTGATATTTGCTTTTACTGAAAACTATTTTTTACTATTTTTTTTTCCAAACAAGTGAAAGAAATTCTCTAAAAGACTCACAATTTTAAAAAAGTTAATGCATTTCGAAGAATTTTCTTTTAGTCCCAAACAAATGAAGAATGCTAGATTTATTCAGAAACTTATTAAAACAAACTATTTTTTATTTTTACTATTTCAGCTGAGGCTTAATTGGAACGGTCTTTACAATTAAAAAGGAATCAAAATGATGCCAATAAAAATATTCTCCATCTTCATGTCATTTTCCAAAAGAACCGAAAAAAAAACATAACAAGATTCAAAAGAATTTAAACAACGAAAAAAACTGTTTGAATGAGTTTTTAGAAATATTCGCTCCAGTAGATTTTTCACGCTACGATGGCTCACAATCAAACCTTTATACTCACCGAAATGACGCAATTATGAACCGAGTCTGTTTTAATCAGAGTTAGAAAACCTCCAATCAAAAAACTTTTTCTGTAACCAAAATCACTATTTTGACATTTTTTAACGAAATGAAAGTTCATCCCTGCTGAAACTCCGAATGCACGCAAAGTAAGAAAAAAAAAAGTTAATTTCTTGCTTTTTAATGCTCTCAATAATTTTCAATTGCTGTATTTATTATCAGTTCTTAATACCCGAATAAAACCGGTTAGCCATAGTAATAAATCTAGATTTGTTCTTTTTTAAATGAGGAGACAAGACTAATGGACGACATTTATTTTCACTCCGTTAACGTTCCTTCGAAAATAAAATTCTAGAACGATAGAATATGGTTTAAGGAAGAAGAGAAGGACCCTGCCATGAGTTTGATAGTGGTGTAAAATGTGAAACCTACACCGTTGACCAATAACTCAACCTAGATAACTGCTAAAAAGGATTAATCTTAAGACGGAAGATAGAATCTACTTTTTCATGCCAAGGATATAAATAAAGATGCCGCTGTAGTCGAATATGTATGTTAATGAGTAACTGAGATAATATTCTTTTCTTCAAAGTTTAAAACGCTAATATTTCTTTCACAGTAATTGTGTCAAGTGTTTTTTACTGACTCCTATCTTTTGCCTGATATTTAAGCTAAGACGATGCAGATAATTACCTTCTAAATATCAAGTTAAAGAGCCTAACTGTTTTTAAGAAGATGGCGATGTAAAAATAAAGTGATAAATGCGATGGTTGTATTAATAAAATTATTATTATAATAGCTGTTGTGCATTTCTTTCTAGAAATAAACTTATACTTTGCCGCAATTTTTTAAAATATCATTTTTCATGAAATATGGGGTCTCTTATTTCGCTTCTTGAACTTGTTTTTGAGTGAAAAATAATTTGTAAAAAGTATTCATACTTATAAATCATGCACTTTTTAAGGATGTAATATGAATTGGGAACAACTTGTTTACGTTAGCTTTTGTGTACAAAGCGTTGTGAAACGTTATTCTTTAAATTAACAACATAAAACCAGAAAAATGTGAAGTTTTATTGGAAAATTTAATTTATAATGTAAATTATAAATACAAATACATATAGTACAAATACATAGAAATATTTTAACAAATTTCATAATTTCCTAGATTAATATTGTGATGTTAGACATTTACACAATTTGAAACATTCAAGCAATTTTGACAATGAAATTAAATGTCTTAAATATTAAAAAAGATACATTATGAAAGTAGAAAAACTGTTAAGTGTTTCTTAAAATTAAGTGTCTTAAATATAAAAAAATATACATTATGAAAGTTGAAAAACTGCTTAGTATTTATATTGGTTTAATGACAGCTCCTGCGAATTTTGCACGAAATAAGCATAAAAATTTTCTAATCTTGTTTTAAGTATTAATTTTTATAGTTCACCTTTGATTACGCTTTATATTAAATCTATATTTTAGTGAAAATTATTTCACATAATTTATGTAGTTTTGGCCGATGTTTTTTTATGTGGGAAACAAATTCGTTTTAAGTGGGTAATTTAAATTTGTTGTCAATTCACAAACAAACAGACTAAGCAAAGAAATTGAATTATAAAACTGCATTTGCTGTTCAATTTATCTCATAAAATAAAAATGATTCAAATGAGTAACGCAATCAATAGATAGTGCATTTGTACAACTCTTGTTCAAAAAATATCCATCAGAGCATTAAATATTTTGTAAATTATCTAAAATGCTGTCCACAAATAACAATAACATTATGTTTCAAATCATAACAACCAAACCGAGATAATTTGCGTTTGTAAATTTTGTTTCATTGTGAGAAAAACTAATATGCTTCTGATATTTAAAATATTGTTTTAGAAAACTCTTTTACAAGACATTAACGAAAGTGTTTAGGTTTAATTATTTATATATTAATTTGCTAAGAAGAGTGAATGTTAGAATGGTAAAAATTTTGAAAAGCACCGTTAATGGAAAGCTCCATTAAGTTAAAAGTAAGATCGTCTGACTGCGAATTACGGCAGGGGGATGTGGGTTTTCTTATTCGGAATTTATCCCGTTCATTCCATGAGCCTGCATGTTTATTTGAGCATTTTGTATTGTGATGTACTGCTTTACATTCAACATTTTCAAGATGAATGTGATGTTAGCATCGCTATTTTTTTAATAGTGCAGCATCGGTGCTGCCATCTAGTGTGGCAGAAACTAGACGTCTAAATTAACATGGCCAACGGTATCTCACCTATTGTGGTGGTCCTGAAAGAGTGAATACCACTTCTGGAGAACGCACTAGGTCTGCTCATCAGGAAGACTGATAGTGCAGCTCATAGGAAATAAAAAAAAAAACATCAGACTGAAAAAAATCGTGACTTGTATTACGAACATTCACATACCTTCTTACATCACAATTGACCTGCTAACACACGTGACCTGAACCTATTTCTTAATTGCTAATTCACGTGGTACATAATGGAGCATCTTCAAAAAGACCGAAATCAGCATCCCCTGCAAATTTAGAGAATTTGTATACTTAGTATAAAACGTAAATAGACCCAGGTGGTTATCAAGTCTATAGACAAATTTCGCCTGCTAAAATTGCGAGTTGTAGTTACTGCAAAATCTCTAAAACTTCTTTTTCTCCCTGAGAATTTATTAATTGTCGTTTGAAATAAAAAGTTAAAATTTTTAAACTAACAGAAAACATTATTTGTTTTTAACAAAATTTTTTATATTTAAATATATTTGTAGAATTATTTTTAAATATGATAACATTTTAAATTAATAAAAAAATTATTTTTTTGTATACTTAATTTTTTCTGGAAAATGTTCATTTTCCAGTTAGATACATGAAATGCCCTAAATTTAAAGAATGTATTAAACTTTCATTTGTCCTTTTTAGAACTAGTTTATAAAACGAAATAAATTCATTTAGTGTGAAATATTCCAAGCCCTTATTTCTTGAAATGAGAATAAATGTAATAGTTTACCACAAGAAAGAAAATTAACTATCTTTCTAATTCATGAAAAGAAGTACTGAACTTAAGTGCATGACTCTAACCATGAACACAAAGATCTAAGTTACCCCTGATGAATTGGGGTCCACATCAGTGTTGAAAGGTTAACTGTCCATCCGTCGGTCTAAGCGCAACTTCTACTCCTCGCACTCAAGCGTCATTAAACTCTGACTAAGGGAATGAAATTAACAAGGGCAATGGGAGTTCTAGCCGTTCTTGACGTAAGAATTATTCACGTGGACTCATCTGTTTCAAGTTCTAGAAGCCGGCCTTGGCTTTATTTCTAACGCATAATGGATTTTTCCACTACCTAAAAGTAAAGGGTGCAATTTGTGTTAGAAGCAATTTTCTTTATACTTGGCCGTTATCTTTTAATATTTCGCAATGTAGGAACTGAAGTTATTATAATTTGTAATTATGCGACATTTAATGAGTTAAATAATTGTTGAAAAGATTGTTTATAGCGTCAGTTATTCAACTAAAATGCGATTATACATATTTTGCATGTTTGGAATTATTTTTAATACTAGAAAGAACGAGAGATTTTTATTTAAGATTTATCTTGGATAGAAATGTCTCAATGTAATATTTTTGATTTGATTTGATACAAAATATTTGTATTTTACAAACTTTATAGAGTAGCTTTTAGCAAAAATATTCTTACTTATTTATAAGGCACTGTAATCAGCTGTGACTCTTGGCATGCTGAACAATATTGTTCAAAACCTTCACGTTTTGGACTTTTAACTTTCAGTTCTTCTCCGTTAAGGTGGTTAGATCTTTGGTGGTATCGTCCAACCATCTCTTTACCGGTCTTGCTCGTGGTCTCAAATTAAGAGGTTTCAATTTTAAAATATTTAAAAAAAAATTATTATCATTTAATCTTTCAATGAAACCCAACAGTACCAAACGTCTGGATTTAATAAATCGAGATTTATCTTGATAAAAAAGTCCGGATGTTTTAGTTTTAGTTAGGTTTGATACAAATTATTTGTATTTCACTAACGTTATCAAATAGCTTCTAGCCGTAATATACTTACGCACTTATACAGCACTGCAATAAGCGGTGACTCTTGGCATGCTGAACAAAATCGTTCGAAATCTTCACATTTTGGGCTTTTTAACTTTTAGTTCTTCACCGTCAAGGTGGTAAGATCTTTGGTAGTATCTTCCAACCATCTCTTTTCCGGTCTTACTCGTGGTTTCGAATTGAAAGGTTTCAATTTTAAAAGTTTTCTTAAATTTGCATTTTTTTTTAATCCTTAAATGTGCCCCAACCATGCAAAAGTCTGGATTTCATAAATCGAGATTTATCTTCATAAAAATGTTTGAATGTCATATTTTGGTTAGATTTGATACAAGCTATTTGTATTTTACTAATGTTATCGAATAGCTTCTAGCAGCAATATAACTACATATTATATTCTCCAGAAATTTTATTTTTTAATTCAAAGAGGTTTTTTTTGTTTTTAATTATTTCAACAATGCTACTGATTGCTGCTTATTAAGAAATAGTTCCAAGACATAGGTAATTGTTTATTTACGAAAAAAATTTTGAATCAAACGTGGAACGAATGACAAAAAAGAAAAAAAAACTAGCGTGGAAGTTAAATTTAATAAATAATTAAGTATTTATTTTAATTTTCACTCCCCTTTCGAAAATGTTTATTAATACTTGACAGCTATTTTGTAAAATTTCGCAACGAGAAAAGTGAAGTTATCATAATATATAATTATGCTACATTTAATTAGTTAAGTAATATTTTAGATGATTGTTAATTGCGTATGATATTTGAAAGTAAAATCCAATCAACACAATTAGCTTTGTACATTTACTAGTTTTAATATTAGAAAAAAATATAAGTTATCTAAATGAAATTCACAAAAAAATTGTTGCTGTTAGGAATGTGTCATATTTTAATGCCATAATTTAATTTAAATTTGCTACAAGCTCTCTGTATATAACTAACCTTATCTCACAGATTGCTGCTTTTAAAAAAAATATTTAACTGTATTTTTGAAAATTTCTTTTTGCTTTTACTGGGGATTCTTTTGTGTTTCTTAAATCTGTCTGTTGTTTATTAAAAAATATTTAAGAAATTTGAATTAATTTACTTATGAAATAATAAAGCAAACTGAGTAGTAGAAAATCATAACAAAATAAAACAGAAATTAAAATAAATACGTAAATACAGCATTTTTCATTTATTTTCGGAATTTATCCTAATTTATTTAATCTGTTTTCTCCAATGTTTAGTTTGAACAAATAAGTTAAAAAAAGGCTATAAAAATAACGGATTGGTCCTGGTGTTACCTCAAAGCTGCAGTATTAAAAGCTTTTTATTTATTTATTTGCTCATTGATTTTTTTTATACAATGATTCCTTAATTCAATTATGTTAATTCAGTATTTCATAAAATAATACTGATTCGTTAATTTATACATCTCCCTTTTTTATTTCTTCTTCGTTCATCCACGCCTTCTATCGGAGACAATTCATAGTAATTGTTAGCACATGATGAGTTCACCGCGAGTGTCGAAGTTAGAGTCTCAGCACATTACATTCTCTGCGCACTCTGAGATATATTTTTGAAAATTTACACTGTACGCTTGCACAGATGATGCATTATGTCAAGACGCTAACGTGGGCACTCATTGCAAACTTAGCCTTAGAGATTAATTTTTTATTAAAAATATAAAATTACCACTGTAGATATAATCTTTTTTCACTGGATCAATACAGGTTTAGAAACCTATATGGAAATAAAAATGTAAATTTTGCCTATAGTAGAACTGGAAATAAAATTCCATTTCCTAAATAATTTCGGGGAAAAGTAAGATTCGCTCAATTACCAATAAAATCAATTATTATTGACAACACGAAACTTGAAAGGGTTTATACCAAAACTTATTTTACATGTCATTAAATATTACTATTATTCATAACTCAGTAGTGCAATTGAACAAAACTTGGTTTATAATTCACAGTGAAAGAAAGATTAGATCATTATAGATAAGCTGACTATACGTTTGGTTTTGATTCGCGAACGTCAATAGTGGTAAATTCATACCCATGCTTTTTTAAAAAGTAAAACAAATAAAAATATATTAGGATACTTTTGAATGAAAAATGCGTAATTTTCTAGAGAAGCGGGTGCATTTCGATGCAAATTTCTTTTAACACTCTTTTTTCATCACTAGAGTAGAGAAACGTTTTGTACTGATAAGGTATTTAATATTTAAGTCAACATAAATTACGATGAGAAGTTCAGCCTGCATAATTCAGGCTCAAAAGCAACTGCTAGCTTATAGTTAAGAATTGGTAATTTCAAGAAGGTGATTTGAAATTTTATCGGTCTTTTGATTCATGTAACTCTTAGAGAATATTTGTTTCAAATAAATTATGTACTAGGAATGACTGTTTCAGACATCTTGGTGCACACTCTGGTTTTAGAGAACTTTATATTATTATTTAGATATTTGAACTTTTATGGTTGCAGGTTTTCATATTTTATATATATATATATATATATATATATATATATATATATATATATATATATATATATATATATATATATATATATATATATATATATATATATATATATATATATATATATAATTCTCTTACGTGGCTCCCAAATTTTGGCTGTATTTCTTTTCCACCGGTGGCAACGTTTGCTTTGTTTTGAAAACACCAAAGCATTCTGCCTTTTAATGATGTGTTTCTGATCTAATATATATAATTCTCTTACGTGGCTCCCAAATTTTGGCTGAAGTACTTTGTACAACTAAATAAGATTCTTTTCACAACAGTTAAATATTTACTTTATTTTCTTCATTCATAGAGAAAACAGTCGGCAAAGAATTCTGTTAGGTTAAAAAACATTTCGCTAAAAAAATAACGAATTCTAAAAGAAATAAAAATAAACAACTTAAAAACTAAAAATGCTGTTGCCAGTCATAGAATTTTTTGAAAGTTAACTTAGCAACATAAATCAAAATGACACAGAAGCGCAACTAGATCAAAATTATGATACCTGAGTGCTTGACGTAACAAATCCTTCAATTCTAAAAGTGTTGTATCACCAAATGCTCAAATTAACAATTGTGTTCTTAAAGAAATTCTATAAAAAGTTTTAAATAAACAACCTACTTCTACAACTGCTTCTTGAAGAACTTGGCTCATTGATTTAAAATATTGTTTTAATTTTACAGTACTAACTTTACTTCTACTTTAATTATTGCTATGACCCTCTTTCATTACATTTTACAACTTCATGCTAAATTTGAGGACTTTAAGTTGTTTTGTGGTTGAATACTGACATTTAGAGATGTGTACATTAAAAAAAATAATATTTAGAGGTTAAGAATTGCCTCAGAAAAATTTGAATTGTTAGCAATGACTTAAACAAAAAGTTTTATTTTAACTGACAAATATTATATTATAATTTTAACTTTTTCTATGACTATACTCATTTTCTTACTCTTTTCTTTGTTTTTTATACATTTTATTTTTCTGTGATAAAATAAAAAACTTATAGTTGTTCTGCTTCTGAACACTGATGAAAACACAAAATGATGGGCTTCATCAGCAATCAAAAATATATACATTTATTTAACAAATTCCATATTATTAAGGTGGCGCCCTTCAGAGAATTAAAAATACAAAAGTATCTTCATCGAAACCGATGCTTTACATCCGGCGTTCAGTGGCAGACTACTATTTCATATTGTTTTACAACACATGGCTTTAGCCCTCTGGTGGGAAAGACTTTAAAACAAAACTTACAACTGTTACTTTTCTCAACAACTGAAATTTAGAATAGTGTGATTAAGAAAAATATGCGAACTGTTTACAATTTCAAATTAATATTGAAATGTACAGGTTTAGAACTTTCTGCAGTGAAAAGTTTTCGGAACTTCAGTATTCAAGAAAGTATACAAAAATTAGACGTTAAGAACGTATCCAATGAGCGAGCAAAGCGAGCATTGGATTGCGAAGCAATCCGAAATGAACTGTGAAAGCAGTTTCGGGGGTTGGTGACCGCCAGTGAGCAGGGGGCGAAGCCTCCTAGTATATATATATATATATATATATATATATATATATATATATATATATATATATATATATATATATATATATATATATATATATATATATATATATATATATATATATATATATATATATATATATATATATATATATATATATATATAACACAGCTAGTCCGATGGCTGGGAGCGGAATTTTGTAACGAATAGCCAAAACTGGGATTCAAACCTGGGCAACCTCGCTGGCAGGTGAACACTCTATACCCTAAGCCATCACATTTAGTAGTTTGTGTCGAAAGTGGGCATTTAAAGCGTGCATTACGATGTGCATAAAGTGTGATTAGTCTAGAGTGTGCATTTAAAAAAAATATTGCACTGAAAGTTTGTGTGTTCCAGAGTCTGTTCTTCATTTGACTCCACGGAACCAGCAAGCAATAGAAAACAAAGTTAAGAAATTAAAAATTCTTAAAAGTTGGTATTTAAAAACACTTTTTAAATATTTTTACAATTTGAAAAATACTCCAAAACATAGTAAAGGAGGGTTAATGTGGATATGGGGCTAAAAAGGATATCTTGAAAAACTTTTTTATTTATGAGTCACACTCCTCCAATGTGCGGTATATATCGCACATTGGTAATATTGATGTAAGCATCCATCTGCAATTGTATCCATGTGCAGTTTTTAAGATGCCAAATTAACTTAAAAATTTTATCCTTACTCTTTTATTAATGTATTTTATTTCCAGAATTTCATTAATAGGGCACATTGTGTTATAAATTATACCTCTTTTTACCTATTTTTATATTAACCTTCTATGTATAGCTTTCAATTATCTTGCATAAGGCATAAACAAACACACGCATTTGTGGGACTAGAGTAGTCGTTGTTGGTTGGGCTAGTGTAGTCGCATCCACCTGGAGCCCATTCAGCTCCCAATGAAAGAAATATGAATTCGTTTCAAATTTCATAAATTTCGTGTCATTTTTTTTCTAAGCTAAAATTATGTTGTAGAATGATATGCCTTTAAAATTAGTAGTTTCAAGTAAGACCAGTAGCCTGAAACCTTTCTGTTAATTCACTCTTTAAAGTGTTAAGAATAATTTAAAGGAGATGTTTTACGGAGATGTTTTAAAAGAATATAACTCAATATAGATGAATTAAAGAAGAAATTGTACCGTCTTCTGTTAAGCGAGTTGTTTTAGTTTACTCTAGTGAGGGGGGATGTTGCTTAGACATTTCTCCGGGCCATTTCATCACTAGGTTTCATTACTAGGAAAGCTTAACATTGTTTTTGTGCTTTCACATAAAATTGAATTGGTTAATAATTTTCAAATGTATTTAATTGCTTTCAAAATGAATTTTTTGGTATAGTGAAATATTCTATCACAAATTACCATTGTAATTCAAGTATGTTAATATTATTTATTCTCCAATAAGACTTAGATTAAAATTGATTTCATTTTGACTTTAGATATACCTTTTCAGGTTATAATAAATGAATATTTCATTAATTATCAAGTATGTCTACCCTACTGCCATAGTCCGTCTACATTAGCCCATTGTAGTGTGGCTATTGTGTAAAAATATAGTCATTTCAAAAGCATATTGTAAAAAAACTATTAGATTTGAGATTCTATTGTATGTACCAAAGTGCAGATATTTGTATAAATTAGTGTTAAAAAAGTACTTCAGGAGTTGAAATTTGAATTAAATATGTTCTTTTTTGCAAATTTTTAAAAAATGTCCACAATACTACCCTCGCCTTATCATCTTAAAGTATATAGTTACATTAAAATAATTATTACGCAATACAGATCGTTTGGTTTTTCAATATTTGTTTATTTACTCAAAATTTGCTTGATATTTTTTTACCATAGTGAACAAAACAATTCAATAAAACAAAAACTATGCTGAATATCCATGCATCACTTAAATCTCATAACCTTAACTTTTTCTAGCTTACAAAGAGTACAAATATTTACACTACCTTTATTTTTGCTTTTGTATGTAGAACAATTCTTTGTTATGCTGTCTACATTATTTAAGGTAATTTTGTATCAAAATATATGTATATAAAAAAAAACTTTTGAGCTCCTTTGTGTGCATGTAAAATAGCAAAGCTGAATTTTTAAAATATATTTACAAAGCTTTTTAAATTACTTTTTCACGAAAAAAAGTCTTTAAAATGTATCTAATAATTATCTTTTTTTAAAAATATTTTTTTTCTATTTCTCAAAAAATGAAGAGAAAATATTAACGAAAATTTAAAAAAGAACAATTCTATAACCGCAATATTTGACTACAGTAAAGAAAGGTAATTTTTTATTTAGTCAAATTATTAATTTCAGAAATTTTTTTTTGTCTATTTCATTCAGAATGCAGTCTAAGAAAGTTATTTAGACAAGTTAAAAATTCTTTCGAACGCATTGAATTTAAAACCAAAACAATTCTTAAAGAAATTTATTTGACCAACATCTAGAGACACAAATGAATTTGCATTTTACGCCTTTTCCATTAGATATGATATGATAAAGTATTACTTTGTTCCACGTTATTCATTTCTTTTTTTTTTCAAAATTTTGAACAGAATGTAATGAAGACTCAAAAAAGTTGTACTTTAGTTAAATTTAATATTCATTTATTGTATTCATATTTAAATCAGAATTTTTTCTCTTCATACTACACTTTTAAGTAAGCAGAAAAAAAAATAAGAAACATGTTTTTAGTTAAATAATTTTGCAGCTGATTCTAACTTTCCGGTACATAAAAACAAATATTTTAGATTTAAAATATGCTCAGTTTTAAATTTAAAAAGTAACACAATTTAATGTTCAGTAAAAAAAAAACACTAATATTTTAAATCCAAAAGACGTTATATTAATGCATCTAACTTTTTGTAATAGATAAAAGAATTGAAATTGATTAAAATATGTAGAAGTTAAAAATACAATATGCTTTAATCCTGTATAAAAAAAAAACAGTTGAGTTTTTGCTGTTATGACTTTAATCGCGATATCATAATCAAATAATCGATCTAATCACAATTAAATCTTAAGTCACAATTAAATCTTAAGTCACGATAAAAATACTCAATAGCTTTCTTAATTTTTTGTATTATCAAGTACATCGTATTATTAATTCTTTACTCTAAACTAGTTACACTTACTAGTTCCAAGAGCTACAGCAGCCTTGCTATTTTAAATATGTAACAGCACCTTGTTTTTCATTGGCACTTAAAACAACAAAAGTATTGATTTTGTTCGTTTATCATAGATTAAGATTTTGAAGTATTTTCAGACATATATATATATATTGTAGCGTATCTACCACTACAAAATTACAACTACAATTCACTAGTATATAAGACATGTTAACTCGACACTATGTCGGGGTTCCTTTTCATAGATGAAAGCTGGCATGGTCGATTACTACTATCCCCACATTGATGACCTTCGGACGTGATGTGAACACGCCTACCTAGACAGTAACGCCTACTTCGATGGATGATCCACATTGAACAGTTGACTTGCTACTTGTGACAGCGACATTATCCATCTCCTCGCATTGTTGCTACTCAGTCTCGTTTCGATCACGCACAACGTCGGCTTGCATACTTGTGATTACACGACTGCTAACGGCAACACAGGAGCGACTACGACCATGAAGTTAATACACCTCTCACATTCAGCACTAAAAAATACGGTGATCTTAATACAGCTTCTCACAAAACAGCAATGAATCAACTAGTGGTATTCGTTCGTCGAATTCTATCACAGATATAATTCTAGTGGGGGAGTACTGTAGCGTATCTACCACTACAAAATTACTACTACAATTCACTAGTATATAAGACATGTTAACTCGACTCTATGTTGGGGTACCTTTTCATAGAAGAAGGTTAACATGGTCGAATACTCCTCTCCCCACATATATTTATTTCAAACACAACTTATCGAAGCGAAGTATTTGAGCTGAAAAATTTGATTGATTCATTTTCATACGTTAAGATTTAGTATATACCTTTTCGGCGTATATTTTTATTTAAGTATTATATCACTTCAGTAGTTAGTTAAAGGCATCTTCAATCATATGAAATACTTCATGAAGTTTCTTCATATGGATTAAAATAACTACAAATACATCAATAGTTAGATTTAATAATTATTAAGATTCTATAAAGATTCAATTAAATTCAATAATATACCAAGATTCAATAATTAATGAAAGATAACTTCATCTATAAAAAGCATTTTATGAAGTTTCTCTATATAGATAAAAATAATTGCAAAATACCTCAATAATTAGATTAAATAATTGGCTAGATTGCATAAAATTTCAATTACATTTAATAATGTAACAAGATTAAATAATTACTGAAAGATAACTTCCTCTATATAAAGTATTTATATTATTTTATAACAATGTAATAATATATTTTAACAGCTCTTTTTAGACGAACACACTATTTAAGCAATTTTTTTTCATATTAATGTATTAAAAAATATATTAATCTGTAAATATATTTTATATAAACTGCTGTTTGTAGAAAATGCAACACCATGAAGGAATCATCAGAATCAAATGAAATTCGCAGCAAATGTCAATTATAGGATATTATGCAAATTAATAAAGTTTCAGAGCCATCGCGCGTGCGTGGCGCGCGCAGCGCCCTCTGAATTGATGCTGAAAGCGTATAAATAAAGTGCTGTAGCGGGACGTTGAAAATAGTCTATGATTATTTGTTAGTGGCAAACGTTTAGTGAGACCTGAGTATGCCTCCACGACGGAAGAATAAGAAATTCAAGCAACTTACGGAGTTTGAACGAGGGAGGATAATCGGCCTTCGAGAAGGAGGATTTTCCTATCGCGCAATAGCAGCTCGTATGCAGCGGAACAGTTCCACAGTGATGCGAGTTTGGAAGCAGTGGACCGACGAGCACCGAACAACTCGAAAAACAGGCACTGGACGACAGAAGGTGACGTCAGAGCGCGATGATCGACACCTGCTCCGCATGGCGGTGAATGATCGCACAGCTTCCTCCAGGCAGCTGGCAGCACATTGGTCTACTGCTACAGGTGTACAATTGTCGGCTTCGTCAATTCGTCGTCGTCTGCTGCGCCGTGGATTGCGTGCAAGGGTGCCATTATACAGGATTCCCCTCACGGCGGATCATCGACGGCTGCGTCGGCAGTGGGCTCTTGAGCACAGAGACTGGCGAGCTGATTGGCACCAAGTTGTCTTTTCAGATGAATCACGCTTCAATTTGTGGACCCATGATGGCCGTGTTCGTGTTAGACGTTATGCCGGTCAACGCTGCCTTCCTGAGTGTATTATTGAACGACATAGTGGTCGAACACCCGGAGTTATGGTCTGGGGTGCGATTTCGTATCATGGACGATCCAATTTGATACGAATTGAGGGTAATCTCAATAGCAACAGATACGTCCGTGAAGTGCTACAGCCCGAAGTCGTTCCTTTCCTTCAAGGCATCCCTGGAGCTATCTTTCAGCAGGATAATGCACGCCCACATGTTGCGCGGACTGTTAGAGACTTCTGTTCAGCACAACGCATGCAACTTCTTCCTTGGCCTGCTTATTCGCCGGATATGTCGCCTATTGAGCACGTGTGGGATATGGTTGGTCGGCGTCTCACTCGTGATCCGCGTCCTGCAGTTTCCAAAGACGAACTTTGGTTGCGCATACAAGCGATATGGAATTCTCTTCCTCAAGCAGATATTCAACATCTGTTTGACTCCATGCCACGTCGTACAGCAGCACTTATTGCAGCGCGTGGTGGCTGCACCAAATACTGATTTCGGACGCTTAATTTGTTTCTTTTGTTTTGAAAATTTCATCATTTATTTGTATCAGTACAAGTCGTTTCTGCATTAAATTTCATTTGATTCTGATGATTCTTTCATGGTGTTGCATTTTCTACAAACAGCAGTTTATTTATAGATTGCTTATTGCTTTATTAAAATACCATTAAAATTAAAAAAAAATATTATTTTTGAAAAAAATGCATTTTGCAATTTTTTAATATCTTGTCTTTTTCAGAGACAGAAAAATAATATATAGTATAAAAGCAAAAACTATTTCATTTAAAAATAATTCTTAATCAAACAGAAAAGTAGGAATAATGTCTTCTGTATTTGTTTAATAAGTTAAACCATTTTACTAAAATTATAACCTTATTTTTTCTGCTCTGTTTTCAGAATTAATTTTAATCTCACATTATGAAAGATACATTGATGCGTTCGCATATTAGAACTAAAAAAAGATTTTTTTATTCACAACTAACTTTTAAAAGTAATTCTAATCGGATTAAAAATAAATCTTTTCTGAGAAGTCCTGCAGCTCCGAAGCGTCTTCCTACACAAGGAATAAAGTGAGCTCAAATTTGTTCGAATATTATCAATATTCTTTATTTATATAAAAGAGATATAAATTTTGATTTCTTTTTTTTCGAAATACAATTATTTATAATCTCTTAGAATCTAATTGATTCTTGGGGATTAAATGCTGATCTTCACTGAGCAAAGAGAAAAAAAAATAGTTCGAAAAGAAATAATTCACTTAAAAAGAAAATAGTTCGAGACCAATGCAATTAAATTTATAGATTTTAATTACATTGGTGCAGATTATTTTACTTGGCTATATTATTGTACAAAAAATTATAATATATATATATATATATATATATATATATATATATATATATATATATATATATATATATATATATATATATATATATATATATATATATATATATATATATATATATATATATATATATATATATATATATATATATATATATATATATATATATATATATATATATATATATATATATATATATATTATATATATATATATATATATATATATATATATATATATATATATATATATATATATATATATATATATTATATATATATATATATATATATATATATATATATATATATATATATATATATATATATATATATATATATATATATTATATATATATATATATATATATATATATATATATATATATATATATATATATATATATATATAACAGTCGAAATGTTTTAAGGACTCAAAAAGTCGCAAATTGTCAGACGTTGAATGGTAAGAAATAAAAGTGAAGAAAAACAATGTTTCCAATATCTTTTGTTTCTTCTCACTCACGTCTGGCATGTCTAGAAAATGGATACCATTTTTTGAGTGCTTGAAACATGTCTCAACTGTTATTTCCAATTTCTATATTTTTGTAGCGAATAAAGTTTCTTATCAGTTAATATTTTATCACTTAACTTTCTTGAGATTACATATTTAATATAAATTGGGTTGTTCTACATTCACAAAAATTTTGCTTCAACTTTGAACAATAATATTAATTTAATGCTCTCAAAAACAGGTGCCATTTTCAAAATTTACAAGGCATGAATGAGAAGAAACGAAAGTAAAGAAAAAAGTAGTTATATCCTTATAACGCAAGCAATTGGTAGAGTTTACACCATTTTGCAAACCTAGGTACGTGTCCACGTCTGGAGGAAAGGAAAAAAAAAAAAGCTTACACCAATCTGCTGCTTTTTGGTAAAGAAGTTCGATATTTTCTAAGCTCCATAAATTAGGTGAATAATTAGTGTATATTTAAATTATTTAACTAAATTCTAATGTGAAATGATGGTAGATCGTGTTTTAAAAGTAGAAAAAAATTCTTTTGAACCATTAGTAGACGTTTATAGGTGAATTAGTGTGTAATTTCAAGATAGTGACAACATGGCGGTCAGGATGGTGGTTGTTTTACATAGAATGTGAGATCCTATAGGATTGAATTGACAATCTGGTTGTAGCTCCAAAACGCATTATAATATATTTATGAAAATATTTATATTAAAATATATTTTTTTCAGAAATATATTTAATTATTTCAAAAACTTATTTATGTTACATAATAAATCTATTTATCTTAAATAAGTTTTTTCCTTCTCACTTTAATTTTTTATCTAGCTACATCCTCACCCAGAAATGATACTTACGTTTAAGAGAATGGATTTTTTAAAAAAAAAAAACATTTTACTTTTAAATTCATAAAATTTTTAAAAATGTGTGTTCATTTATCACAAAAAAACATTTGCACCACTATCAATAAAAAGTGGGTTCTCAAAATAATGTATATAGAAAAGCATATGAAAATATGTAAATAAACAAGCTTCGTTTAAATAATATTTTATTGCCAACTGAGGAGAAACGTTTCTAGAATTTTTCTTTATTTTAATTCCGTTATTTTCTTTACTTCCCCTTGGAATCAATTTGCTTAGAATAAAACTAATAAAACTAAACAAACATAATGGCTCAGCAAGAAACCTTTGTTAAACATGCTATATTCTGAGAATTGCTCTGATTAAAAGATAAATATCAATTTTTTTAATTGTGCAATTTACATTTACTTTTTACGAAAAAAATAAACCTACTTCATCATCACTAATAACGTTAGCGTTTTCTATTTGCTCCGATTGTCTTCATTTTGTCATGCATTTATTTTCTCTTTCTATTATTTATTTTTAAAGCTTAATCTTAATTATTTTAAAAACGGCACTTAAAATTATAAAATTATTAAAAAATAACCTTTATTTAAATTGATGAAAACAATATGATAGGAACCGGTAACTTAATTAATCAAAAGAGCAATAATATTTATTTTAACAATGCAGCATCAACGATGTTGAGAACCATTTATTAACAAATAACATTTACTGGAATTAATGCAACGGATAAGTTACGGAACTTAATGAATCAAAAGAGCAATAAAATTTATTTTATTGGGTAATGTACATTTACTATTTACAAAAGAACTAACCTTATTTCATTATCACATGTAATGTTAGCATTCTTTACGTGTTCCAATTGTCTTCATTCTGTCATGTATTTATTTTATCTTTTTATTTTATCTTTTTATTTTTTATTATTAAAGTTTAATCTCAAATTTTTAAAAGCGGCACTTAAAATTACAAAGTTATTAAAAGCAAACTTTATTTAAATTAATAAATTAAATTAATTAATCAAAAGTGTAATAAAATTTATTTTTAAAAATCATAGATCTTTGCCGATCCGATATATCAGCCATGTAAACAAAATAATATTTAATAAAAAAACATTTATTTGAATTAATGAAATCTATATGTTAAGGAACATAAAGCTTAATTAATCAAAAGGGCAGTAAAATTTATTTTAACAATCCGACATTAGCCGTGTAGAGGAAATAACATTTATTAAAAAATAACATATACTTGTATAGATGATACCTATATATTAAAGAACTTGTAACTTAATTAATCAAAACGGACATAAAATTTATTTTATACATCAATTGTAGAAGAAACAAGAATTCTAGAAAAAATTTGTTTTGTTCTTAATAAACATTTTTGTGAAAAATAGCAACTGAAATATTTAGTAAGATAGGTAATATCTCATTTAATATAGTTTTAGTATTGAAGAACAATACAACTTAGTGTTGTCCTACATAGCAGATCCTTGAGAGTTGATATTCCTCACAGGGAATGTAAGTTATGTGAGCTATGACAAAAGTAATCAACCCTACTGAACTCTGGAACTTATCATATTTCACGTAAGCCTTCATTTATAGCAGGAATGATAAATTGTCCTGCATTAATTGTTTACTCTCTTGCCGTTCTGCTTAAACTTCCCATCAACTCTTTCGGTTGGCCAGGAGCACGATATTTTCGGAAAATCGCTCGCAGCCTTCCCCCAGGGGCAAACCCCCTACTGCAGTTTGGGTGGAGTCAGAAATTGTATAATGCGTCTCTTTAACACTTTATGCTTTAGTAAATAATTCATAAGTTTTCGTCTTATTGCTCTTTCGTGTTTTGTGTGATGATTTCTAGATGTTATGAAGGTGACTCGGTCATGAAGTTGGCACAGACTGAGTTTATATTTCTAGTTAAATAAGTTTAAATAGTAATTTATTAAATTAACTCTTATTTTTGCTTTTTTAAAGTAGTCGCATTAAGACTATGCTATCGATAGATAAATTAGATTATTTTTTTTTTAAACCTCATTCATAATTTTTTAATTTTTAATGCTCTTAATGAATTTGAAATATTTTGATTCAGTATTTATAAGTCTACATTAACACAGTGTCCCCAACCTTTTTATCACCACGGACCTGTCAACGTTTGATACTCTTACCGAGACCCGCTGGGAGGGGGAGGGGGGTAAGTTGATTGTTTATATTTTAGATTATTTTGATTTATTAATTTTAATTTCATTGTATTTAAACATGCCTTCAAAATAAAATACTGTTACACCAAAAAATAAATATAAAGTGATTCAACATTTTAACTTACTAGAACGTTAAATCAATGAGAACCTCAGCTTGTTTCTTTGTAATGAGACGGTTCCATGTGGGGGTAATCGGAGGTAATGACTCTCGAAGTGTGTTGCTAATGTCCAGTTCATTCCGATGTTTTGGTTGCTGTTACTGCAGAAAACATAACTTCACACAGATAGGTTGTCGGAAATGGCAATAGGGATTTAAGTGCTGTGGTGGCAATCTCGAGTAGTGGAAATCTTTTTACTTTTTAAAACATTAAAAAAAATTGTCACTACTTTCTGGGACTCTTTTTTTAATAAATAAAATTTTAATGGAGCACAGATATTTTTAATTAGAGGTTTAAACCTAGGAACTTAAATTCAGTTTCAAAATGAAATTGGTGGCCCGGTACCGGTATCCTGTACCGGTCCGCGGACCGGGGGTTGAGGAACACTGCATTAGCAACCATTATCGATAGAAAATTTTTTATGTTATAACAAAATTAACAGCGATTTACAAGTAACTAATATAAAAAAAAAATACTAATTTCAAAAAATTTCTGAATTTCTATACACGAGGAAAATTATAATTATTTCCCATTCTCGTGGTGTTAACATATTTATGATATGAATTTATAATGCACAGATATTTCATGGATTCAGAGGTACACTGCAAAAATTCGGAATCAAATTACGGTATAAAGTGCCGGTACTTTAGGTGCAACTGTCATACAAACCATTTTACAGTAAAATCCACTTTTACAATGAGTACCGTGATATCGAATTTTTAACAATAATATTTATTTAACTATATTAGTTCTGTGAGTCTTTGTGGTAATTATTGCTGTAGAAATTATGGTACATCAGATGATTTTGATCCGTATCATGTTTGGCATAATGGATTTTACGATAAAGGAAACTGGAATCCTGACTTCTAATACTTTTCACCGGAATTTGCACAATGTACCTTTAAGATCATTTTTTAAATACACTTCCAAACCTAACCTAGAAAACCTAACGTATTAAAATCTAAGTAAAAACAAACCTAAATTATAACAGTTTATAGAGTATCGGCACCTAGAGTTTTTGTCATTTTTACTGTAATTTGATATGGATTGTTTACAGGGTTCAGTTCAAATCAAAAAGAAACGTCTATGTAACGTATGTTTTTATTTAATATCCATTTATTAAAAAACTTAAATGAAAAATCTAAATTTTTATTTCTATACTCTTTTAAAGGCATATATGTAAGACTAAAAATACATCGGTACTTAATATTATTTTATAACACTAAATACTAAATTGTGACGGAAATTAAATAAATCCCAGTTCAGTTAAGAAAAATAAAACCATTTTAATTGTAAAATAAACTAAGTAACAAGCTTATGTTTTCCATTGTTAAATTCCTCAAGCATATTTTACATTATACATAAGATGTATTTCCAGACATCAGTTAATTTAAATCAAAACTATTTTATCAGTTTAAAATTGATTAAAAATGCTTCTCATACATACTACGAATTTTTATCTAATGCATAATCTTATCTTTATCTAATGCAAATCTTATCTTATCTTTTAATAATCTTATCTTTTTATCTAATGCAAATAGGGTCAAATAAGTACACAAAGCTATTCGTTATTTAAAAAAAAATATATCGCCAAATTTTAACAAACTCCAGCAGATGTAAGAAACTAGCTCAACTTAAAACATTTATGGAGTTCCTTAAATATTATGATCATTCTGAATATATATGTTTAGAATTCTTGTCGAAAATGAAATTTAAAATCTACGCATTGTTATAAATAAATATTTTACTGAGGAAGAAAACAAAAAGATCATCAAAACCTCCAGAGTAATAATTAAAAAAGTCAAGACTGAAGGAAAAAATTCTACTTTATTATCGGCACTGTTGAAATAAGACTATTAGAAACATCTTTAAGTTTATTCTTGCAATGTAAATGTCTTTCATGTTCTTATCCCATCTTTTTCACCATAGATTTGAAATACAGAACAGAAAAGTAAATTTTACCGAATAAATTGTTTTTAATCCATTCTCTAGTGTACCATGAAACAATTACCAAATTTTATCAAAATCATTAAAAAAATGCTTTGGTAATGATTGCCGAAATTTTTGGTGTTTCCATAGAGCCAAAAACACGTCACATTTAATCTTCTGGAAATATATCTGGAAAATCAAAATAATTTTCTTTGCCCGCTGTGTACACTTTTGTTTTATTCTTTTAAAAGGATTCTGAAAATGGAGAAAATTCTGTAAAAAGTCAATACACAGCATAAAGAAGAAGAAATATCATATTGATTTTTAATAGCTACTCAATAATTTTATATTTTTTTTGTTTAAGTTAGGTTATTAAATAATATTCTATGGTTCTTATTTATTTTTAGAAATAAAAACAAATTAGCTCAAATTTAATTTCGTAAGCATGATAAACTCTTAATAGCTTGCAAATATGTCTTGCTGGTATATTTAAATTCTAATTATTGATAGACAGCTAAATGAGGAATAAATTTTCCTCCTTAAAGTAACTTTCTTAATTTGTTTGATTAAAACCTCTGGATTTCTGTCTCTCTAGTTAATCAACTGATAGAAGTTAATTAGAGAGCTTTAAAAAATTCAAAATCTTGAAAAGTTGAGTTAAAAAGTGGATTTCTCGGTGCACTAAAGCCAAGTAGCTGTATTTGTGTGCCTCAGCAATAATTAATGAAGCTCTGATATTTAATAAGTAATGTGATAAGTCAACCTTTATGAAATGTGTCAAAATAGTTGATGAGGCAGAAAAAGGCTCAAAGCGTTTCTCATGGAGTGAAATTAACACTATCAAGACTAACTGAAATTAATCTTTACGCGAATTTAAAATAACTTGCTGAGTTAACTGGGATTAATCTTGACAGTTTTAACAGAGTCGCTGTCAAGAGTATATAACAGAATCATCTCACATATTAACAAGGCTGTTATGAGTTTATTGTATCTCTATGGGCATTTCAAAATATTCTTATTAAGCACATATTTACTTATTTTTTATCGAAAGGGAAAAAAAACTTTGAACTTGCTGAATTTTTTAGATTTAAATTGTATGATGAAGGTATATTTCTGAAGTTTTTTTTTAGAATAACTTAATTATGGCATTTTATTCTATTTATTATTTGTTATTATATTCAAATTAATTATTGATTACTTAATTGGAGTTACTTCCCATTCTTTAAAAAAAATAGTTGAAAAACTTTGCGTAAGGAAACGATTTAAAACATTTTAAAATTATTAAGAGATTCAAGGATAGAAAAAATCATAAAAATTCCAATATTTGTTTGTTATTTGTCAAAAAATGATACTATATTAATTATATTTCAAATAACGGAAAAATTAAAGTTTTTGCGAAATAAGAATAAGAGATTAGAATGCGAAATCAAAATTCTTCCTTTTACCAACAAAAGTTTATTTCTAAAATTCTTATTATTATTATACATTTAAGACAATATATATATATATAGGTGGCTAAGCCCCCTATTCGCTGCCGCTCACCAACCCCGATGATTGCTTCGCAATAATTGTCGTTTCTTGACAGAAAACCATTCTTCTACTTACGTTAAAATTATTCCCTTAACATATATGTACTAAAAGGAATTCTATTTGCTTACGCTTGTGCCTCTACTTCCCTCGTCTAACTCTTACTATCTATTAGTATTATAAATAATTAGATCTCTTGATGATTTTTTGAAGTAATAATTTTTTAAAATAACATTTATTTTCTAACAACATTATATTGTTCAAAAAAATTTATGAGTTCGCAACCATAATTTAATACTTTCGCTAATAATAGCAGTACTGGAAAATAATTTTAAATTAGGGATACAAAAATATTTAAAGGAAAACAATTCGCGATCGCAACGAACTATAGGGGGCGTTGTTGTATGAGACTAATACCTGCGATTTCTATATGAACAGTCATTCATTTACTCTGGAGACGTCTTTAATGTAGCATGTAACATTGTAACGTTCCTTCCTCATCGTATCTTATTAAATTTAAAAAAGAAAAATGTTTGATATCCTTCTTCTATTATACGAAAACAAAATGGCATCTTCTTTTATTAGAGAAGGAATATCCAAGACACATCGGAAAAATATTTGTACATAAACAGAAAAAATATGTATGTTCTTATAAGAGTTAAAACCTAATGCCCGAGAAATAATTTTACTGAATTTAATGATATAACATGAAAGACCTATTTAAACTTCACATTCCATAGTTTTAAGAATCATATTACTTTAGATTATGAACAAAAAGTATACCTCAGCCTCAATAGTAGCCTCATAATTTTATTAGATTTAATTTTGTAAAAAAATTTTTTTGACAACAATTTTTATCAAAAAATTTCAAGTTTCAATAAAAATCATTATTAAGAAATTAAAAAACGTAAAATAAAGAATTCTGACGAAATAAAAACAAAAAAACAATTCTTTTTTGTCGCCATTTTTCAGTGCTACGAAAATTCGTCTTTGGGATTTACCAAAAACAAAACAAGATGCAATTTTATTTTTTCAGGAGCGAAATATTTTACCGAAAAAACGAAAATGTACCAATTCTCACGACATGAAACTTTATCTTGGTAAACGCACGTTTTGGAAATGTTATTTCATTTGGAATCTTATTTATCAGAGTTCATATGGCATATGATTGTTTTGAATCTATGCTAAACTCTCTATCGGCCATTTTCCATCGAAATCTGATTGACTACTTTGAGTTTAAATAAAGTGTTTTATTTTATGATTTGTCGCAAAAATTTTAAGTGTAGATTGGCGGCACTAAAAAACCGCCAAATCTGTAGCGGCGGTGGCGTTAATACGTAAGTACCGAATTTTTATTCCATACTTTTCTGAATCATATTACTTCAAACATTAGAATATATAAGAAGTATACATAAACACATAATGTTATATCATTTAATTCTTCAAAAAAAGTTTCTTCACAACACTTATTATCAAAAAATTATAAACTAAAAAACGGAAAATAAAGAATTCTTAGGATAAAAAACAATTCTAAGAATTCTTCACATTGAAATAAAAACTTTCAAATTGTTTCTTTTTTTATTATTCTTACAGTTCTTAATCAGACGTAAAAAACCATTCTGTAGAGAACTATCATAAAATAAAAAAAAATATTTACAAGCAAATTTTTTATTATAAAAATCATAACACTCACTTGTGTTATAAATACGTAGAATTCCAAATGAAATGTTCTTCGTTTGAAAATTTTATTTTCAAATAATACATGCATAGATTATCCCTTCATTACTTTTAGATAACATGCTACACAGCAAAATTTTATAATTGTAAGAACTTGATATGAATTTGAATATGTAGCTAAAAACAGAATAGTTGAATTCTAGTTGAAATTATTCTTTCAAAACTAAAAAATACTTACCAAGAAAACGATAAAAATTAATTAAGAATCAGCACAAATGGCACTATTCCAAGTAATTCGGATAATTTTTTATTGTTGTTTTCCGAATTATACGGATACAGAAGTATATACTACTAGGAGGCTTCGCCCCCTGCTCGCTGGCGCTCGCCAACCCCCGGAACTGCTTTCGCAGTTCATTTCGGATTGCTTCGCAATCCGATGCTCGCTTTGCTCGCTCATTGGATACGTTCTTAACGTCTAGATTTGTATACTTTTTTGAACACTGAAGTTCCGAAAACTTTTCACTGTAGAAAATTCTAAGCCTGTGCATTTCAACATTAATTTGAAATTGCAAACAGTTGACATATTTTTCTTAATCACACTATTCTAAATTTCAGTTGTTGAGAAAAGTAACTGTTGTAAGTTCTGTTTTAAAGTCTTTCTCACCAGAGGGCTAAAACCATGCGTTGTAAAACAATATGAAATGGTACGGAACGCCGGATGTAAAGCATCGGCTTCGATGAAGATAATTTTGTGAGATTTTTTTTGATAATTCGGTGAGAATTCACCCGATTAGAGATATGATACTCACTACGTGCTCTTGCGCGCCGAAGCCCATCAATTAAAACGTATTAGCGTTTTATATAATATATATTAGCCATATGATGATCACTACGTGCTCTTGCGCGCCGAAGCCTATCAATTAAAAATGAAAACTGTTGCCAACGCAAGAAGAGAAATATCATCAGTTTTATTGATACATACGTACGTATTAGCGTTTTATATAATACTAGGAGGCTTCGCCCCCTGCTCACTGGCGCTCGCCAACCCCCGGAACTGCTTTCCCGGATAATATAGATAGATTCTATAACGAAGAAGAATATTCTATAACTATTACAGTTCCGTACGTTCTGAATTCACATTTATTTATTGGAATGACGAGAGCAATGTTGACTTCACTTTAATTGGTAATGAATTGAAGACAGAAGAAATGCATTTTACCTTAATCACTCATCTGTAACAGTATGCGATAGCGAAGTCGGAAGTTATCAGTTGCAAGTTTGTTGATAATAGAAGTTTAAAATTATTGAGAAATTTTTCTTCAAATGTTCGGCGTGTTCTGGGTCTGAAAGATATTTCAATATTCTGGAGATTTTTTTCAAGTTCTTCGGCTTTTCCTTAGGGAAATTTTGATTTTTATTTGCTGCTAAGAAAATGGCGTCTGACTCTGCCAATGATTTTGATGGAACTAAATGAAAACGTGATAAATTAATGTCTGATATCTACAGGCTACCGCCAGAGGGCGTACTCGAGCGTTGCGATCGCGAATAACTTTACGACTTTTGTTAATTTTATGCTGATGACAACCAAAACAATAATGAAATGAAGGGATCCCACCTCTTGATTTTTGTATAGAAATGTTCGGACAGGAGCCTTAGCACGGACAACAATGGAAAACTGTGACACCATCATTAGACATAATCAAAATAAAATAAAAATCGCCATTCAGCTTTAGCTGGTAAGTTTAATCTTAACAATTTAGCTAGCAGCATTATTAAAAATTATTACCTTTTCACACGCATGCGTTCTCAATTTTAATTGGATGTTTCGTGCGTCACTAACCGCAAGTCTTCTATATATATATATATATATATATATATATATATATATATATATATATATATATATATATATATATATATATATATATATATATATATATATATATATATATATATATATATATATATATATATATATATATATATACACACTGCTCAAAAAAATTAGGGGAGCAAGCAAAGAAAGTAAGAAAGTCGTGCGAAACATCCACAGAGCTGCATGAAATGGATAGTGCATACGTATCATCAATGCACGATACAGAAAAAAAGACGTAAAAACATATGGAATTAATCTTTAATTCATGGAAACTATGGAAAAAAAACAAGAAGCTGATTTAAGGCAACAATTGGTTTACATGTAAACGATAAAAAAGTAATGTTTGGAAGTAATGCAGTACTGTTAATAAGGCATGTGGTCTCATCGAACAGCTAAGACTGTTGCACACCCGTTTCCCATGGATGCGATGATGGTATCGATGAGAGTTCGGGGAATACAGTTCCACTCCTAAAGAAGGGCAATCTCCAAGTCACGGAGAGTTAATGGAGGGCTTGGTCTCGCAGCAATGCGTCGCCCGAGCACTTTCCAAACATGCTCGATTGGATTCAGGTCAGGAGAGGGTGTAGGGTATTCCATACGTTATATTGTTTCAGCTTCCAGCATACTCTTCACAAGACGAGCTGTATGTGGTCTCGCATTATCATCTTATAAAACAAAGGAATTACCAATGGCTGCTGCGTAGGGTATGACATGAGGTCTCAATATCTCGTCTGCATATCTGCGGGCCGTCAAAGTACCGTTCCGAATGATATGCAGGTCCTTACGTCCACCTATGCTTATTCCACCCCACACCATCCAACTAGCTCGTCTGTAGTGTGACCTTTCACGAATGAAAGTGGGGTTATTTCGAGTTCCCCTTTCCCTCCACACCAAAACACGTCGGGTATCACTCTCCAGACTGAATCGAGACTCGTCTGTAAACAATACATGGCCCCAATCGCGTTGCTCCTAATCTTGATGTTCAGCAGCCCATCTTCTGCCAGCAGCACGGTGGCTCGAGGTCAATGGAATGCAGACCATGGGCTTACGAGCATAGAGACCTCCCTGATTGAGCCTATTCCGTATTGTTTAAGTGGAAACTATTCGTCCTGTTGCCACGAGAAACTGTCTTTGCAGCTGAGTAGCATTGTCTGTTCTGTTACGACGAGCTGTTAACTGTATATACCGGTCATTAGCTGCAGTTGTTGCACGTGGCCGACCTTGCCCTGGCCGACAACTCACATTTCCAGTCTCCTGGAATCGATTCCATAGTCTTGCAACGACACTTCTGCTGATTCCAACAGCGTCCGCCACGCTGCGTTGTGTTTGCCCGGATTCCAGTCTGCCGATGATGCAATGGATTCAGGTAAATCACGTTGTTGAGACATTTTCAAATCACCCTTTCTCAAAAACAATAACTGAGAAATTAACTTTCTGAATTACGGCAGTGAAACAGACGTCTCTGCTACATCCCAATTTCTGATCTTATCTTCTTTTCTGGTTTGTGACGTCATGAACTTTTATTTGCATATGAAGTTTTCTTCTTCTTTTTCCTGCTCGGTCTTACATTATAAATGATTACTTTTTTGTTACTTATCGGTGTAAATATTTGCGTAATTTCACTAAAACCATGTGCTCCCCTAATTTTTTTGAGCAGTGTATATATATATATTTATATAAAGGATGGGCTCATTCTCAATGGGCCGACTCTCTCGATGGGCCGATTTCTCAAGCAATTCTTAAGGAATCATTCTGTAATTTAAGAAAGGCTTAGATCGTGCTATTTCTCATAATTATCAGAAATATCTTAAGATTTTATATTATATTATATGTAATAATTATACAATATTTTTGTAATAATTATATGTAATAATTGCATGAAATTTCGTAAGCTCAACTTAAATATTTATGGAGATATGTTCATTTAAGAAACAAAAAATATTTTAAAGTTTTTTTGCTATAATTTTAAAAATATTCATTGCTATTTTAAAAAAAAATAGAGCATTTTAAAATTAATTAAAAATTTTTTTCTTTAAAATTCGAAAAAAAATCGTGCAAAAAATCGCGGGGAAAAATTTAATTTTTCTTTATTTTTATAATTTTGATGTGATTTGTAATTGGCAACTAATGGAAAAAGTCCAATTTGAATTTTTAAAGCTATTTTTAAAGTTGTTTTTGTACTTTTTAAAAGAAACTCAAAACTATAAAGGGTTTTCCAAAAATATTATTTTGTATCATGACACAAAATCAAATAACGAATGATAATACTTTACAATAAGCGTTCATATACCGAAAAAGATACATTTATAGGGGTTAATCCCTAGCAATTTTCTATAGAAAATTAAGAAATTTGTTTTTTCAAGATCATTAAAATGCCACTTCCTGAAACGACACGGAATAACATAAAATCGCTACAATTTAACATGATCTTGCATGACTTAACATGATTTAACATGACTACCTAAAGTATAATTACCTTCAAGTGTATGGGAAGAAATCTTATATGGTAGCTACTAAAATATGTTTCATTGTTATATTAAAATATTTTTCAGCTATTAAAATATTTTTCAGCTATTAAAATATTTTTCGTCTGTTTATTTCTCTCAATTAATCTACGTTATTATATCGTGGTACTGATCCACAGATGAACAGACAGACATGAATTAATATCCTTCATTTTGGCTCAAAACCTTATTAAATTTGTAGTTATTATCCTCATGGGTCTCTTTCTTTTTTGACTTTTTATTTTGTACAATTTTGCAATGTTCCAAAACCTAGCAAAAAGATATTGCAGTAAAAGTCCGTAGTGGGCCAAGGGGGAAATGGAGATAAATTGATCCACAATTTTATGATTAGCGTAATGATGATTAAAATGTGATCACTATTGCGCACTTGCCACATTTACTTTCCATATAACTTGCAGATCTTTAACTTTTTTATCTATTTCATATAATCCTTTGAAATTCTTAACATATTCTTTAATTATTTCAGCTTAATTTGCACAAAGGAAATTCGTAAATTTTCAAAATTTTTTCTTAAATATAAATATTTATATCTGAGCTTAAGAAATGAAATTTTTACTGTATTTTAAAAATACAGTAGAAAAATTAAAGTCTAGACATTCCTTTTTTCAAAATAAAACGAAAAATTTATAACAGCCAGTTATATAAAAAAGTAAGCATCAAACTTAAATTACTTTTAAATTTTCATTATTTTTTAAACAGTCACATAGAAGATCGTCAAGCCTATTTTTATGCTTATTGTATAGAAGAAAAACATGAAAAAGAATAAAATGCGTTCATAAAAATTAAAAATTGATTTTTATGAACTAAATACTTTTTTATCATATTTTATTGCAAGGCTTCGAATTAAAACACATTTTTTACCAAACGTAGCTACGTATAAAATATTTCCAATAAGTGATAATATCTTCAAAAGTTAACTGATAAAGCTTACATAAACGGGAATACATAAACCGTGACGGCGACTTTCACATTTCATGCAAGGATAATTTTACTCAAAATTTATTTTATCCTTTATAACTGTTTGTAAACTTGAAATATTTAAGCTCTCAATATTAAATCATTCCTCAGGTTATCTGAGTAAATATTCAATTCCAGTTTCCTCCTTTATCGAATATTCATGTATTTGGTTGCATGCAATAATTGTTAAACTTATCATGAAGTATTAGATTTTTGTGCTCGTTAGATTTCCATATTTTATCTCTGCACGATATAAATGTCCAGGAATTTATATTCACGAATTAAACGTGTATGCTTCCGATGGCGTATCGTGCCAACTTCTCAACACCACCTGTTAAAAAGACTTTACTTGTCAGGTTCGTGTGAAGAGATGACCAAGCTATGTTACAAACCAGTTTCCAATTATGTAGTCCCTATAAATATATCAAATAGAGAATGGGTAAATGTTTAGAAGTGCCATGGTGTAAGTCAAGTGGTATTACGTTTGTATTAATTTTCACAATGGCAACGATTTTAATATGGTACAATGTTACAATTTTCATCTGAAATTACAGTAAAGTAACCGGAAACTGTCTATCCTTCCCATTAACTATAAAGTTTACGGTTAGGAACATTTTTTACTTTTATGGTTTTGAAACCGTTTACAAGTGATACGGTTAAGAAACCGTAAATACAAAAATTTACAGTTTTGTAACCACTTACAACTTACATAGTTCTGAACCATAAAAAAGGAAATTTAAACGGACATTGGAGTTCTGGTAAGTGCAGCGCCATTTATACATAAATGATAGTTTCGTATTTTAATAGTTTAGGGTCACCGGTTGAAGAGTTCAGGACTCTTGGAAATTCATCATGTTTTAGAAAAATAGAAGAAATATTGTAATATCTATGCTATCACTCAAACTGTTATTTAGCCGACTATAAGATTGACCAATAACCCCCTCAACTAGACTATTTACTACGCTGCACGAACAAAATGGCTTTACAACATGGGCCTAGTTGGTGCTCATAGTATTCTGGTTGCTTGACCGTATTAGTTAAAAACAACCAATAAAGTTTTATTATCACACTTAGCAGTTTGAATATCATTTGTTTTATGGTTATGACTGTTTTGGTTAGATATGGTAAAATTAAATAAATTGCTAGTTTAAAATTTTTAAAGAGAAATTTTGATGAATGTATGTAACTAAACTGAGTTTATTTAGAGGCAGTTTCAGCGAATTAATAAAAGCGAAATGGCAGCAAATTCTGTAAAGAGACTAAAAACAATAGATAAAAAAATATTCCGAAGATTGCAGATACTAACTGTCATTTTAAAGTTATACAAAAATATAAAATCCTAAGCGTTATTGCTTTTGTATTCCACATAAAGAGCTTTTTGATATTTTATAAAACTTAAGGTTTTATATTTCCTTTAAGTATAAGTATTATAAGTAAAGTGTGTCGTAAAACGAAATTAACTAAACTTGAATAAATAAAAATATGACCGATATTATTCTATAACGTTTTATCTATTTAGAATTAAAAATATTTGTGTTTTCTTTTAGTGCCGATATTATTCATTTATGAATAATATAACTAAAATATAAGATACCATTGTAAAGACTATTGGATTTATAATTATTTAGATTGTTTCTTGTTTCTAAACAAGATTTCAAAATATTATGAAAATAAAAGTTCCCAACACAAGTAATTCCATTCAATTCTATCTCGATTTAACCATTTTATTAAAAGGAAATAAAGAAGAACTAATTCGAATCATAACATTGGTAAAAAGAAACAGAAGCATATAAAAATATCAGAAAAAAACTTAATTATAAATTGTAGAATGTCTACACATCAAATGACTAACCATTTCTCATATGGAAATGGTTAGTTCTGCAACATGAACTAACCATTTCGTTTCAAGTTGGGAAAAAAGTGTTGTGAAAATATCACAGTGGAGCATCTTCAAGCATTATTCGAACTCAGCATAACATTTATCGGTGTTTTTTTGTTATGTTTCAGCTGAGAAACTTAATTTTTATTGTAAGATCTGTTATTTTGTAACAGATATTAATAAAATCTCCCATTATTCCATAGATTCTCACATGCATCGAATTTATGACTGATTTTACTAACAACTTCTGCATTAAGATGCAAAAAGAGTTTTGCATCCATCTACTTCTGTTGAAATTTTTCCGGAAATCTTTATCGAGTCGTGCTCAAATCTATTTCAGTCGGAGAAATTGTAATTTTTCAAGAGCAAGCATTTTAAATTAAATGCATTTAAAATACATAGACGGCAATTTTACCGGGGAATAGTTTTGCTTTGTTTTCTGTTGTATTAGATTTTTTTAACAGATCTTAGATACGTTCTCTCTTACTAAGCTACTGTTTTTTAAAGACATCTTTAGTCGAAATGTGCTAATTTAAAAACGTTATATATATAACGAGAAGTCGCATAAATATTGTGAAAAGCTTCTAGGACACATAAGGATTAGAATAGCGACGGAACCAATGTACGAAAATGTCTTCATACGCCGCTGGAGGCGTGTCTCGATTAAAAACTCTATTTTCATCTGCTTCGGTGCAGGTCAATAATAGAGAAGCACTCCCTGCCGAGTACGACGATATTTTTGGAGCATGCGATCCTATGCAATTTCAATCTTAATTATGTATCCTAAGTACCTTAGACTTAATCACTGCATTTACAAGATTCCCTGTTATATTAACGTTTTTAAACTTGCACATTTCAACGATAAATAGACTAAAAATGCTATTTAAAAAAATCTGTATCTTTAGGAACAAAACTTGTTTCTTATTTTTATCATTGGAGGAAGTTAGTTAAACTTTTATTTGTATCCTTCTCAAGTGTAAAGATACTTTTAAACTGCACAATAGTAAAATATAAATTTTTCATTAAAATTTACCCAATTATTTAGCTTGGAAATTTTTACTTTTTCTCACGAAACGTATCTATAAAACTACTTATGAATTCTATTGCATTTTAAGGCAAAGTATTACTGATAAAACGTCAGGTGAATTGTTTCATACGTTGTGAAGAAAAATACATAAAAACGGAGCAATTAATAGGACAAGCAATATCGATCAAGTTTTCGCAAAAAAGGAAGGAAAGAAAAAAGCGAATAAGAGTTTAATGAAATTTTTAGCGTAACTATGAATACTTTGTGATTAACAAGTTACACCATTTTTCATTGTATCTGTTGTTGTCGATTAAAGGATAGCGTGACGGAATTTCAGGCTAAACTAAGATGAAAGACTATTTTTTATCCTTGACGGATAACAACCCCTCTCAAAAACACTTGTCTGCTTCCGATCAGAGGAGCTTTACTCAATTTTTTAATTTTTAATACTGAAGTGGATATAAAGTAGGACCATGATAATCAGATCATTATTTTTTTTTATTCTTAGTACAATGCGCTTAAAACAACTATTATAATTATTTTTTGCTTCATCAGCATCTCAACCAATTAATTAGGAAGAACCTGTTGTTTTATGTTCAAAATATACATTTCGGTTTATGTTGAACCGTAAACTTTTATGTTATGATAATCTTCAAAGTCATTATTATGAATTAATATTGTTAGATTCGAGCATTTAACCAAGAATAGTACTGGTATTGAACAATGAACTAAGAATCAAAATTGACAAACAGCTAATTCTTGTTTAGTGCCGATACTTTGAAGAACTATGCTTAACATGCTGGTATTTAGTTCCAATATATCCTCATACAACAAGGTTAAATATTGGTATTTAATTAAAACTAAGTTTTAATGTTGCTTTTTTAACATCTGGTTTGAGATTAATGAGCTCCATGAGGTCTGATATTTATCCGGGAATTGCTTACTTCGGGTATTAAACCATCAACAACAGTTTAATTTTAATATTCAATCAGGAAATACAACTAAAGGTCTGGTTTCTTAGGACAAGCGCCTTATCTGGGCGTCAGCGGGACGTCAACGTCCCGCTAACGCCAACAAAATACTGGTTTGTTAGCTCAAGGCCTGGTTTCTTAGAACTAGCGCCTTATCTAGGCGTCAGCGGAAAATTGACGTAAAGCTGACGCCAAAAAAATACTTTTTTGTTAGCTCAGCGTGAGCAGTCGGTTCAATGCAGACATTATCTCTCATTGCGCATGCGTTAATAACGTAAACAAATACTTATTTTGAATTTGTATTGACTTTGTTTTTGTGAACCAGTGTTTTAGAGAACAAATAATGACTTCGTCCAAGAAAAAACACATTATAGCTGAGCTAAATGAAGGGTGCTATGTTTGATGAAGAAGCTATGTTTAATGTCAAAATCAAAATCTTGGCTGATTTCAATGTGCTGTTGGATGTTGTCCGCCATTGCTTCTGTGGTTAACGTCACGTTGTAATCCAACTGCAGTTGAGTTGGACGGCAATTGTAGTTCAAGATGAGCGTTCGATGACGTATACTATCAAACTCACAAATGGACCAATCAGAGGTTAGCGCTGATTTCCAGCTGACGGCGTCCCGTCCTAAGAAACCAGGCCTTTAAGGCCTGGTCCAACATCCAACAGCACATTGAAATCAGCCAAGATTTTGATTTTGACATTAAACATAGCTTCTTCATTAAACATAGCACTCTTCATTTAGCTCAGCTATAATGCGTTTTTTCTTGGACAAAGTCATTATTTGTTCTCTAAAACACTGGTCGACAATAACAAAATCAATACAAATTCAAACTAAATATTTGTTTACGTTATTAACGCATGCCCAATGAGAGATAATGTCTGCGTTGGACCGACTGCTCACGCTGAGCTAACAAAAAAGTATTTTTTTGGCGTCAGCTCTACGTCAACTTTCCGCTGACGCGTAGATCAGGAGCTTGTCCTAAGAAACCAGACCTTAAGGTTTAGTATTATCATAGTGGCAAAAAGAATTAGCGGTGATAAACTAAATAAGACATTTGTAACATATTAAAGACTTTAAATTGGTGATATTTTGCGATGTTTAATTTTTTTTTTTTTGCTGCCCTAGAATCTCAAGCAACTAATTAAAAGGACATTTTTAATGCAGAAACACACACCTTGGTTTGTTTTGATTCTTAAAATTCTATGCAAGTGTCATACAAAAATATTCAACTATCTTTTTTTCACTATATAAAGTTCTTGGTATATTTATCAAATATTTAAAATAGTGCTGGTCATGATGCTTTGAGGAAATCTGGGATAAAAATAATCTTAAAAAGGTGAGGTTTTTATGCTATTATTCAAAATAATAATAAAATTATTAACTTTAATAACAACTAGTGGGCGGCGCCCCCTGCTCGCTAACGCTCGCCATCCCTCGAAAATTGCTACGCAATGCTTGCTTCGAAAACCAAGCTAGCTTCGGTCGCTACTAAGTTAGGTACATTCAGATGCACAAAATTCTAAGAATTCAAAACAATCATTCAAATCCATATAGCAACCTTTTTTTTAAAAAGAAAACATCTTTTCAGTAAATACTAAGTCATTAAAATAAATTTGAATTCAAATAAAAACTCGTTGACTGATACTCATTTTTCAATGAATAACTAATAACAATAATAAAACAAATAAATTTGTGATATAAATCAAAAGTCGTCAAATAAATTCGTAATATATAAATTCGTGAAAAAAAGCGCTTTCGACAAAATACTAAAATAGAGATCTATCGACAAAGACTACTCACTTCTGCCTAGCTCAATAGTATGAGATTTCCGCAGCTGAATTGTTATTTCAGTTTCCGTTTTTAAAAGCGCTATATGTTGAGCCACCTCAGCTAGATTTGGCATGTGACATTTTTTAGCGGCAATCATTGGTCGATTTTCTAGCGTTGCCATTCGGGGAGTTGTAATGAGGCTTTTTTTGTCGCCGTGTAAGAGAAATATATATATAGATAATTAAGCTAAAGGATTCAATTTAAAATAATAAAAAAAAATGTATTTATGCTTTAATATGAACGTGAGACGTAATTTCTTAGAAATTCCAGTTATTTTTGAATTCAAATTCATTAAAAATGACATCGTTTGTATCATTTCTAAAGAAATTAACTGCATGTATATTTTTAATTCTTTTGATTTTTTTAATATACTCATTAAATAATACAACTCTGCAAAATAGATGTAAAACCAAGCCGTAGATTTCAAATGATATTTTTATTGCTGGTCTACAAAGGCTCGAAAACAATCCGCTCTTTCAGAGTACAATCCCTGGATGAATGTAAAATAGTTTTGAGACTTGGTATCCAATCTTTCACGAGGAACAATGAGCAATAAAATGCTTCGCCGCAGGTTCGTCTTTTCACACACGTTTGTAGTACACAATCCCGATGTATAGAGAAAATCATCCATCTCTTAGGTAACAAAAAATGTGTATATTTATACCCTTTTTTCCCTCCTTTTTTACTATTTGTATCATTTCACTTGAAACTCTTCCCTATATTCATTTCTACTAGACCGCATCCTATAAGTTAGGAAACTCCTGAACACATCTCCCTCAAGCATAAGCGTATATTTTCCCCTTTAGAACTGTTGTTCCACATTCATTTTCCCCCACAACTCCCTTATTTTTTTGTTCCATCCCACCCCCTTTGCTCGTTCTATTCCAGTTTTGTAGTGTCTCTTTCCAAAGATGAAACGAATCATATATATTTTTCCCTATCTTCCCTTTACGGGGGAAAAAACAGCTAGGTGCGTTTCATTGTGGGGATAGGTGAACGAATAGCCACAGAAGAGGAAAGTAAAAATGAAAAGATAGAGAAAGAAAATGTCTTAGGAAATAAAAGAAAGGGAAAAAATGATTCGTTGAAGGAAAAATCTTCGAGACTTTTGGTCTCTTGTGTTCCAATCCGCTGCATGTCGTGAGATATCTGATATTTATTTATTTATGCTTTACTTTGTTTCGTGTATGGTGCATCTTATACATTTTTTGTGGGATAGAATACTTTCCAATCTTTTTGTCTCTTCTTGTGAATAAAGTTTAGTATTAAAATAAAATTTACATTCAGTTTCATAAATTATCAAACTATATATTTATAAATAGAATACCTTAAACGTTTTAAGAAGTTCTAGAACACATTTTAAAAGTAAAAAAAAAAAAAAAAAAAAAAGATTTATGCTTTCGATTTTTTTTTCGGTTTGCACGTAAAAAAAATTACAAAATTCCTTCTATCATCTTTTCATCTTTTTATTTAAAAAAAAAATGAAATTGAAGATGTTTTCTAATTTTTAATATAAAGCTAGGGCACTGTAAAGAATTCCAGATCAAATTACAATAAAAGGTATCGGGACTCAGGGTGTCGATATTTTTTACCGTAAAATTTATTTTTAGTGGAACATATTACGAAACAAAACACCTGTTATACCATAACTTTCACAGTAATAACTATTCTTAAAATCACTGAATAACTCTATTTAAATAAATATTAATGCAAAAATAATGGTATATTAATTTAGAATAAAAATAGATTTAACGGTAAAATGGATTTTATCTAATGATGCACTCAATCTATACTGTACAAACCTGTACTTTGTACAGTATATCTGATTGGGAATTTTTTACATCGTATGATTCTAAAAGAACGTGTTTTTATTTCGAATAAAATCGCCCATTCTTTGTTTGTTTTCATTTTCTTTTCTATTTTCTTAACATAAATTCCATTTATTAGATTTTTGATGCATTTTTTCCCACTTTTTTATTACTTTTTTTTCAGTTCTAGCTGACAAAAAATAAAATATCAAAATCTAAAAGCAATTTTGAAATTGTTTACTATCAAAATGAAGCAATACTTACAAAAAATATGCATTATTGATTTCTTTGAAGTTCTATGATTTCAAAGATTTTTTTTCTAAAAGACTCTCAAATCAAATTTCGTTCTAATAGTGTTAAAATTTTTTCTACTTTTAATGATAATATTTTATAATAAAAAAATTAAAAGAAATTGAAAATTTGTAAGATTTTTGTATAATTTAAAACTAAAATGCAAAACGAAAAATTAGATAAACAGATTTGAAAATGATTGGATATCGGATAGAGTGAGATGTGATAAATATATATAAAGACTCTTAAATGCAATAACTAATAAGTATTAGAATAGAAGAGGCTTAAATTTAAAAACTCAACTCGATCTGTATCTCTACAACATTTTGCATTCTAAAATTTATATTTATTACTAAAAGAGTAGCTGGTTAATATGATTAAAGTTTGCATTTAAAGACATTTTTATAATCGTGGATTTTATGCACCACTTAATTACAATTAGTAACTGCATTTATTCATTATTGCAGAATAAATGTGATGAATTTGCAAAATAAATAGTAATAGAATACAGATTGTGAAAATGTGCTATATCATTATATTACCGGAATGGAGATATTTATATTACGTAAGCTCTTTAAAAAATCATATATAGTTAAGGTCCTCTTCTCTAGTTGACTGAGATATTCAACATTCGTTTTCTTTTTAACTTTTCAGAATTTCTCAAAAATTGCATTAATGAAAATAATAAAAGTATTGTGGGATAAAGCTAATAAACTCATTAAGTGAAGTATGGCACCCACATTCTTTAAAAAGCAAATTACAAAAATTTATAAAAGAAAAAAAAATATTCTAGTCTGTGTGACAATAAAATAGTAACTGTAATACAAATCCGTCATCTCAATATCCAAATGCAAATTCTTTAGTCCTGACTTAATGTGACCAGTCGAAGTTCACTTAGATTATATGACGAAAATTGTAATTAGGAAATCTTAAATTCTTAAAGATTGTGTAAGGTAAATAGAAGTAAATTTTGTATGGCTAATTTACTAATTGCACGAGAATAAAATTATTTAAAAAATTCTTACTTCACTGTAAGAAAACCCGGATCAAATTATAATAAGAAGTAGAGATAGAAGTTATCACTCAGAGTGTCAGTACTTTTGAGCGTGAAATACATTTTTTACCCTAACATGTTACGTAACAAAAAATCCGATATACCGTAATTTTTACAGTATTAATTACCGTAAAATCCCTGATTCACTCTAACTGAAGTAATGGTATAATTTTTACTGTGAAAATGAATTTTGCGGATGATGCCCCCAAAGTGAGCAGGTACTTTATACCGTAATTTGCTTCGGAATTTTTTATAGTCAGAAGTAGAAATTTATTGGAAAATTATAAAATATATTTTTGGGTATCAAAAATCTGACATACTGTTGTTTTTGCAGTATCAATTACCGTAAAATCTCTGAATCACACTTAATAAACAACTGTATTTTACAGTAACTATATTTTACGTTAAAAATAAATTGGATAAGAAAATGGATTTCATGGATGATTCCCCAAAAGTCCCGGGACTTTATCCTGTAATTTGATCTGGAATTTCTTACAGTGTCGGAAAATGAGCTCATTGGAATTTCAGACAATTTTACATTTATTCATGGAAAAATAAGTCAAATAATTAATAACTTTATTTTACAAATATATATCGTTTCCTCAAATGTCCATGCTTCGGACAGATAACAAGTTTCCTTGAACTGTAAGTCCAACCAAAGTCACAAAAATCGCACAAGGGAAATGTGTATTTCACCCATCTATTTTCAAAATTTGATACTGCCTTTAGGTCATTTTCATTCATATCTAAACAGAAAAAAAGATCAAAAAGGTTCATTAAAATTACATCTTCTAGACATAATTATTCATTGTTTTTAAATAAACTGTAGCATAAAAATTTGAATTTTTATGGAACGTTTTCAAGACTTTTTCTTTAATTAGTCTTTTAAATCACTTGACTTCTTTATCAGCTTCTTTTAAGTTATTAGAATACTTCTTTTCCTTATCTTTACAAATTGCTTCAAATTTACTATTTGGCTGAAAGATATTTGGAGTATAAATTACTAAAAACTCAATCGAAGTGCAATCATGTGCAGAAAATATAACATGCTGAAAAACAGTAGTTTTTTTTTTCAATTATTCCTTACATTTTGTAAATTAATTACATATATATGATAAATAATAACAAATAGTATTATTGTTTAGTTACTCGAAATTAAGCTTTTAAATCTAAACATAGCAATATTTTTTAGTCAATTAAGAAAATGTTTTTATTTGTTTGACTCAATTAGAAGATTGATTTACTTTTGTTTTATAGATGATTATAAGTGGGTACAAACAACAAACTCTTTTAAATTATTTCAAATAAATTTTCGTAAAGTTTTTAAAAATTGTACTCTCTAAACTTAAAGTACTGTAGTTATTCTAGAAATTAAATTATATAATATACGACAGTATATATTAATATCACACTGATTCATATCGGTAAAAATTGATTAAGGAAATGAATGTTCAAGCACTGTAAAAAAATCCGGTATGAAGTTACAGTATAAAATACCAGCATCAACCGTGTGGATATAAAATGATCAGAAACAAAATAATTATGAACAATAAAAAATTATTTAAAAATAATTAATAATGATTATAAAATAATTCAAATGATTACAGAATGGTTAAAAATACTAGAAAATGTACATTAAGAAATGATCATAATATGATCAGTCGTTACGTTATAAAACACAGTTGCATCACCCTTAACATCAATTTTCAGTAAAATCCAGTTTTTACAGTAAAATATTATACCTTAGTTTTTATATTTTATAGTATTATTTATTCAATTAAAAATAGATTAAGTGATTTTAGTTATTAATTATTACTGTCAATTATTTCTGAAAAAACTATGGTGCTTGATATTTTTGGTTCTGTAACATGCTCCGGTGAAAATGGATTTTAAGGTACAGGTATTTTTTACCTTAATTTGATCCGGAATTTCTCAACACTTCGTGACTAATTTTATATTGATTTCTGTCATTCTCATAGAATAGAAATAAAATTTTTTTTCTTAGTAGTTAATTATTTATAGTTTTGGCAGAAACTAAAAAGAAAAAAAATTCCCAACTTGAAGTTTGCGGTCTTAGCTAAAAATATGGGGAAATTATTTCGACATTGAATTATAAAGTGAGCTAATTTAATTCCCACTCAGAGAATATCTAAATAATAGGGTATTTTAACTAATTAAATGCGCTTGATACTTTTAAACTTGAATTGATTAAACTTTTAATAAACTTTTAACAATTGTGAAATTAGATTTTAAATATTAACAATAAGCTTTTTCAAAGTTGTCAAAAATGCTTAACAGAGCACGTCTTTCTTTTTTTTAAAAAACAAAGTAGTGTCTCATTAATTTTATTGGAAATCTCAAAGTAAAGCAACTTCGACAAACACACATGCTTTTGTTCACAGTAATCGTAAACGTTTAATTTAATATGCGCATTTGAAATGAATTCTTATATTCTAAACTGTCTGAAACAAAAGCTATTCTTAATATATTAAAACCGTACAATTATTTTAAGACAAATTCCAAACAGTTAATAAAGCGGATTTGAAGAACTCTTGAAATAGAAAAATTCTGAGACTCATTAAAACGAATCAAAAGGTTCTTAAAACAACTTATTTCATATTTTAATTGGGGATTTTTAAAGGAAGCAAGGCTTTAGTAGCAAGCAAACTGATTTTGAAATAATAATGTAGTTCTAAACTTATTGTATAAGATATTAAAATGAATATTAATTAATATGAGATAAATTTCAAAATAAAAATGAATTAATCGTATCTAATATTCTAAAATGGACTTTTAATTCATAACTAGTTAACTAGTTTATAGATTTTAGTTTATAGTTAAAATATGTTATATGAATATTTTTACAATTGAACAAATAATTATACAAACTAATTTCAAATTACATAAACTATTTATTTTTGAGGTTTGAAATAAAACTAAAATTTTGAAAGGGTTGTCAGTTAATATTTATTTCTAAATTTGAGTACTTAACTGCAATAAAATTTATTTAATAATCCTCCTGTATTACACAAAAATTACTGATGATTTTAAAAAGTAAACAAATAACTGCTTAACTTCAATTTACTTTTGACACTAAACTTTACTATTTATCCCATTAAATGAATAAGCCTAAAAATAAATAAATAAATTACAAAATCAACAAATTAAAATAGCTCCATAGCTTTCTTTATTATTTCTATTGAATTTAAAAATCCCTTAATAATAGAAACACATAAAAATTGATGTTTCTTTTGCGCGGGAAACATTTTTGGATACTTTAATAAAACTTTAATATTTATTACAGGGTTTTACAGAAGATGTCGCTATTGAGTGAAAACAGTATGTAACATAGTTTCCTCTACTGCAGATTCGACAATTTCAGCTGAAATAATAACAGATATTTTTAAGAATTTACTTTTTTAAATTGTGTCTTGCTCTTGTTATAAGTGGTGGCTACTTCACCGTTAGAAATTTCTCGGAAAAAAATTGGTAAATAACAATTTATTGAATGGTTATTTTACCATATTTAATCAAAACAGTCAAATAGCCATAAATAAAATGATAATCAAGCTGTTAGGTTTGAGAAAAACTGTTCATCAACTGCCTTCCCCTAATACGGTTTAACAACCGGAATTTTATCGCACCTACTAGAACGACCTAATGAAGCTACTTAGTTCCTTGCAAATGCTCACATATCATAGCTGAGCTGGCTTATCTGTTAATCTCATGACCGGCAGAACTGGAGTTCGAGTCCTAGTATTAACACTACAATATTTCCTCCATTCCCTTCAACACATGAAGAATTTCCAGTCTCCATTGCCTAAGGAAAAGATAAGTTCCTATGTCTAGTAAAAAAAAAAAAATTACGTTTTTGAAAAATGCTAGTTGCAAATGGTCGAAAAAACGGTCTAGTTTGGTATTCCTGGTTTTATAACCATAATTTTTGTGTATGGTTTCAAAACCATGAAGGAAAAAAAATGTTCTTTAACTTAAACTTTACGATTAATCGGATGAACAGACCGCTGCCAGTTATTTCCCCATAATTTTAGAATGAAAATTTTAACAGTGTTTGTTGATATCGTTTTATCTTCCCTTGCTGTTATCAGTGCAATTTATTGAAAAAATTTGTAACTAATTTTGAAACATTGTTATTAAACATTTTGAAGCATTTTTCTTGAAATCAAGTTTCAAATCGTCAGTCGCTCTTTGCACATCCGGTGCTCTCTCTGTTCATGTATGATTGAAAAAAATGTTTTTTTTTGTAATAGAATAATTGATTATTACACAACACTCTTATATTTGCAAAACAAACTTCCTTAAAACAATGTATGGATGAAATTGACATTATATTTAAAAACTAAAATCTAACTCAGTCCTATAAAACTCTATAATAAATAGAAAAAAATATTTTTTTTAAAAATCCATGGTCGATAAGGAAAGAGAAAGTTTTATCATAATCTCACTATTCTAGACAACATCTGTGCACCATTTCTAACACACATAAGAATTCGTATTTCAAACCAAAGTAACGGTCATTTTATTATTATAGTAGGAAATTTGGAATTCATATCAAGGTATTATTCGCCTTTCTTTTATAGCGTAAAAAGCTTTTGAAGGGATTTTTTGAAATATTTTGCGACCGGAGATTTGAAACATCATTTCAAGGAAAACTAAAGGAGTAGGTAAGTTGAATGGTAATATGGTAAAATGAATAGTATGTTGTGCCCTGCTTAAATTTTCATAACATTTCAAAATTAGTTCCAAGATTCATCAATAAATGCACTTAGAATAGCAAGCTGTGATAAAACAAAGTTCTAAAAATTAACCACAATTTATAACAACGGCAAGAAACAAAACTTACATTTTCCCTTACTGAAATTTAAAGTGCTTTTGAGGTTTTTAGTGAGGTTGTTATGAGGTGATAAGGTTGATTTGAAGTTGACTTCAAAAACAACCTTAAAAGACCAACCTTCCAAGGCTTATTATCAAGGTATATGAAGTTGTTTTATTTACACTTTCGACGTTGTTTTGACGTTGAAGGAAATATACCTCAGGGAAACCAGCTGAGAGAGGTTCTTTTTGAAATGAACATGTTATTTTTTCCGCACTTAAGGCAATTAAATACATTTGAAGTGTGAATAATTTCACTCGATTTCAAATGAGGTTTTTTAAATTGAAGTTCATTGATGATGTTATATTTAGTATGAAACATAGCCTAATTTTCTAACTCCGGTGTGTTTTTACACCTGTAAACCTAAGAACAACCTCAAAAACTCCTTAATGCTTGTGAGGGTTATCGTGATATTTTTAAACTCAAATTATTTCATATTAAACTCATATTTTGCTAAAAGGTAATTCTAGATCTTTCCTAACTTTGTTGTTTGACTGTTTGTTGAATTGCGTTGTTTTACTATAACGAAATTTGATATATTTTTAATGGCATTTTAATTTTTTTGACTCTTTACAAGTCGGCATGACACTTCGTCTTAATACTGTATTGTCCCCAAACACATAAACGTAGAATCATTTAGATGTTTATATCTTTATAGTCACGTACAGATTTATTAAAACTTTCTTTTAAAGGATGTATCCCTATTTCATAAAAATTTCGACAGGAACGAAATTAGTGTCCAATGAAAGAGCTTAAATTGTGTTTCAATTTGAAAGGGAAGCACCAGGTGTTGGCCAGCGCAAGGACAATGGAGAGGAGACCCTTTGGATTATTTGAAATGCTTATGCGTATTTATGTTGTCACAAGACCGATAAAATTTATTTTCTCGCCTGCGTTGATAACAAAGAGTTTAAAAATACTGAGCTGTAAACTGGGTGAAAAAAAGGAGTTTAAAACGAATTGGTCACGTTTTTAAACAAATATTTTTTTTTTAATTATTCTTATTACTGCATGCAGGTTTCATAATGATTCAAAGCTCAGTTTTACTTTTAATGATATGCAGGTTACAAAATAATTAAAGCAAGATTGATAGAAAGAGATAGAGAAAAAATTAGAATTTTATTTCAGAATACTAAAGAACAGAATCAACAGAGAATAGTCAGAAAAACTGCCAAAAAGAAAGATGATATGTCTTTTTAGGGTTAAACTCTTCAGTTCTGTTACTATTTCTCCAAACTTTAAAACTTACAATGGCTTGTATTGAGTTATTTTTAGTATTCTTCGGAATAATCTGCTTAAATTGATGGAACTAACTTATCCTATTAAACTTAAACTATTATTTAAAACCTAAACTGTTTTTCCATTTTTACTTTCTCTAATACTACTTGTTTTCTCCTACTTCTTCTTGCCTTTTCTCAAATTTTTATAAATTTAACGAGTTAAAGATTGACTAAATGTGCTATTTCTCCAAACAGAAGACATTTCTTCAAACGGAAACATTTAGAAATATGCATATAGAAAATTTAATACACTATTTCAAATATAACTTCCAATTAGTCTAGAAATGAAAAAAAAATCAATTGGTATTAGTATCAAATCATAATGCATATAAATTGAATGAAATATTCACGAATCAATGTATGAGGAGTATAGAATGTATATAAATCAAAGTATAGTTGGTTATAAAATGTGCATATCGAAGGTAATATGGGATGTGCATGTTGCGCATTTTTAAAACTTTAATTTTTAAAAAATCATGCAAAACTAGACTAAAATATTACAATATCCAATGAGCTAACAAAGCAAGTTCAAATTGCAAAGTGATTAGAAAAAAACTACTAAAAAAGACCTGGGAGATGGTGAGGTAACGAAGCAGGGTATCTTTCATAATATAACATAATAAAGCACAATGCAGTTGCGGTTGAATATTGCAGATAAATTAGGAAGAGACAGAGGCAGGAATCGAATTTATATTAATATTTAAATGTTTGCACAGCTGGTAATATTACAGTCAAATGTAAAATATATTTATTGAAAGTTTATTGAGAAACTCGAATATGTTACGCTTTTAAATTTAGACCAATATTTTCATTTTCGATGAAGAAAATAATTTATTTCGGAAATCTTAGTTTAGAAATTTATTTAAAAATAAATAATATGTAAATCCTACTTTTTCCAATCGTATCATTGACAGGATCCAGTTCATGGTAATTGGTTGCCGAATGACTGAAATTATGTGCTTCTCCTAAAAGATCACCGCAAGGTCTATGTGGTTTGTTCACATCTCCTGTGCATGATTTATAGTTTTGCAAACTGGAATCTTCGTCATCATCTGAACTATCGATGGAAATGTCATCCCACGTAACTTTCAGCCAATGCGGAAAAGTATATGGTTCTTCTAAGTGCTGTCGCTCTCTAATCTAAAAAGATACCGATTTATGATTTATGAAACAAAATTTACAATAAATAATTCTACCTTTCTCTTAACGGGATTTTAGTTATCTCTAACAATATAAGAACTGAGTAAATAAAACGGAGAAAATATCTTATATCAAAATTTTTATAGTAGATACAGTAAAACATGTTGTGTTTTCCCTTGATAAGTTGATTATCTCTCTAAGCTTATCTTAATGATCAAGCACCAAATTATTAAAATAAATAAATAAGTTAAGCCTTGTATAAGCTAATCTAGGAAATTAAACCTTGTGCAAGCTAACCTAATTAAGCCTTTGTCTAATCTTATCTATAAATTAAGCCTTAATTTTGACTAAGGAATTACTCTCCCATAAACTGGTTAGCTTGCACAGGTTTCATTGAAGCTAACCTGGGAACTAAATTTATATAGCATGTTTAAGTTAGTTCAAGTCATTAAAAAATTTTCAGATCAAATTTTTTATTCAAGAAGCTTTAATGATACTGAGATTGATTTTGGACCAAAGCTGTTTCTCACAGTGGGAAATACACTGAAAAAATTTCAATTCAAAATACGGTTTGGAGTACCGGCACCCTGATTGCTAGTACTTTTCATCGTAAAATCTATTTTACCGGAACAATGTTACGGGAAAAAAACTGATATACTGTAATTTTCACAGTAATACTAATAACCGTAGAATCAATGGATCACTCTAATTATTTAAATATAACTGTAAAAATTAGGGTACGGTAAAATTGAATTAGACGGTTAAATGGATTTTGCGGATAATGCAGAAAAACTCTGGTATTTTAACAGTGATTTGATGCAGAATTGTTTACAGTGCGTTAGATCAAAAGCTATTAATGTAATTGCTTTCTTTATTTTGCATGCTTTACAAATTCATAAAACTACGGATACATTTTGAACACATGAAAATAATTTATATTTAAGTTGCAAAATGCATGCCTAAATTGACGCACAGAGATTTAAGGACAAACCCCATCTATTTACTAAGCATTTGATAAGTCAAACTGTTTATTTGCACTAAGAGACACATTAATGGTCAATTAAAGATTAGCATTTAGATTCTACTTAACTAAACATGCGGTTATTACTTTTACTTGTTGAATATATCAGTTTAATCTAGAATATTTACTTTAATTCTATGATAAAAGCAAATCTATTAGTAATATAATTCCTCAGTGTTACATTGTAAAACACTAATAACAATATAATATTGACTTCGAAAACAGAAACAATGAATTTATTTTTAGCTTTTCCCAGCTATTTATTATTAAATTATGATTATACACTAGGTAAAGGATAGTAAATTATACCTTTTCATATGAGTGTATAAATATCACGCAAATATTTAATTGCTCTTATTTGCTCAATATAATTATTCCAATTATAATGAACTTGGGAGAGTTTAAATTAATTAGATGCTGGTTTCATAACACTAATTTTCGTCAAGAGCTATTAAAATGATTAGAAAGTTATAAATTAAACTGAATAAACACTTATCAAACTTACATTGCAATGCTATAGATATTTATACTTTTAGAAAATATAGAATTAGAAAGTAAATACGAAGTTATTTTTATTAGCCCTATGAGAAAGTAATCTTTAATAGACGAATATTAGTTAATAAACAATCAGAATAAATTGAAACTTTTTTGAAAGGAAATTAGAAATAAATTAGATAAGAAGATTAAATGAGACAAAAAAAAGTCTGCGTATGATTTAATTTATTAATTCTCGTAATTAAGAAAACCATACTTTATTTTCTTTTACTATGGCTTCAGTAAATACTTTTTGAAAGGTAGAATCAAACATTTTTTCTCTTGCCATTATTAAAAATTAGAATTTTTACTTTAACAACTTAAAAATTTTCTCTTAATTTTGAAATTCTCAATTTTTATTTATTTATTAGTATCACAACGAACATTTGATTTTTAATTTAGCATGAATCTCGCGGAAGATTTATTATTAGATAGTTATTACTTATGCAAACTTTTCAAAACAAATGCATCAAAAATTTATCTTATACATAGGCAGTTGCTTTTCAACCTACAACAACTTTTTTTTCTCTGAAATTGTTTTTTTTTAGTAAAATGGGATAGCTGCTAGTGACGTAGTGCGGGTATCTCGATCCTGACTGGTTGGTGAAACATGGCATTTGTTTACGTTAGCAGCTGTTTTTGCCATTTTATTTCAAGTAAGCCAAGCCAATCAAGTATCAGTTCTCTTTCACTTTATTTTTCTTATTTAACACAGAGAAAGGCAAGAATCCTGGTAGAACATAAACAAACTGATAGTGCATCGAAGTTGCCAAGTACATGAAACAAAAATATATCACGGCAACATTAAACTAATTAAACAAATAATAAGTTTAAGTAAAAAACGTAGACGAGAAAGAATTATATTTTAACAAATTCGATGTGCGATACGACGTTGTATTTAATTAACTTCACATTAATTAACATTTCAACTTATCTGGAGAAACATAGCTCGATTTTTACGTCTCATCTTATTTATAACCGATCAGCTGGCGCTGAGGTCGTAGGTCACGTGTCTGTGTATCAGTGATTGTCTTTCCGAGTCGCAAGTACCCAATTCTGGTAATTACCATAGAACCATAAACTATGATACTTAAGGACGATCCACTCCGACGTCATCACGACGAGTTTCTTGAAGTTCATCCTGGCCCAACTACCTACAGTGCACTCTAGCAACACTTAACGGAAACAGTTAATTTTCATTCTGTTGACATGAATAGTTTACAATCTCTGATATTAATAGTGTCTCTGTTATATTTTTATTTAGATCAGCTCGATTACATTAAGGTTAAATAGCTGGATGCTAAGTTTTTATTTACTGTTATTTATTTCTCTCCCCTTATATAATAAACTCTACTACAAGCAGAAAAAAACCAAAATCTATGTTATCGTTTTCACAATTTATGTTTTAGATTAAATGAAAAATAGTACATATTACTCATATAAATATGTATTTTATTCAAAATTTAAATACATTTAAGTGCAAAGAAAATTATTGAGACTTTAAAATATTTAAAATAAATCGTTATTTACGACGAAAAGTTTATTTTTGTCTTCACTGACAAACGACATTCTTCATAAACAAACGACAACAACATAAGTATTATTGAACTAAAACAAAGAAAAGGACGATTATAAATAAAATTATTAATTCAATTAAGAATAATAAAGAAAATGATGAACTTAATGAAACTTAAGAAAATGATGAAAGAAATGATTAAAGAAAATGATGAACTTAATGAAAAACTTAAATAGTTCTACTAATATAACAGGTTTGGTCAATTTAAATGCTGTTAAATAAGTTTATTTGCAAAATAATATTACCAAAAATGATGCAATTTTATTATACTGCAGCTTCCCACACTGAGATGTAATTTAAATTAGTTTTACTTTTTGGTTATTGCAGTAAGTTTTCCTTTCAAGCATTGAGCCCTTGGAGAAATTTGTACGGAAAGTCCTCTGTTACCTACTTCAAATAACAATGGGGGCTCTTTTATTTTTTACTTATTTATTTAGCGAGTTGCTGGATGAAAACCTGCGCAGTTCAAAGTTTGATAAAAGCTAGGAATTATGCTCAGAGGGCAATAATTTTCTAGAAGGATTTGCTTCTTTTGGGCTGCTTCGCTCTCTCGATAGATGGAATGTAAGCATATTTAAATCAAAAACAAAGAATAGTGTGCTTATGTAAATTATTCGGCTTTAAATTTTAATTTCTGATTTATTTATAGTTCAGTTTGTTTCAGCATTTTGTCGCTCATGCGAGAAGAAAATTTCATTCAGAAATTAGTAATCGTAAACGTTTGAAAGCCATTGTTTACGAGTGCTCTCTTGATATTTCAGTTTTAACCCTATTATTCAACTTAAATAACGTAATTTAACATAAGCAGCATTAAAAAACGCCTTTTATTAAAATGCGATACATCAATTTTCAGTTCATTGTCACCAACGTAAGGAGCCGCTTGCCAACGCTAGAAGCTATTTTCACAATTATTTTTGGAATGTTTGCAATTCAAACTCGCTCTGTCTGCTATGTATTTTTTAATGAATTGTGTAGTGTTTTTGATGTTTTGATGCTCGTTAAATGGTTTCTACCTTTCTGATGTAGGCTGGATTTATGTCAGGTAATTTCTTTAGATCTTTTTCTTCAAATGTACAATGGGTATATATATATATATATATATATATATATATATATATATATATATATATATATATATATATATATATATATATATATATTAGATTAGGTATCTGCAACTTTGGCTAACATAATTAATCATCACAAGCGTCAATAATATTTTTGCGAGTTAAATAATGATTCAACAGCATTTTTGGGAACCTCTATCAGTACAGCACTATGCCACAGTTCATAGAAAGCTATGAAAGGTGTTAGTTATATCGATGGTGTTGATTATTGGACACGCCTTTTCAACCATTCAGAGATTAAGAGAACATGTCGGCGAGATAATAGTAGGTTTGAATCAAGACAGACCAGAACAGTCAGAAGACAGTAGAGAACAACAGGGTTTTATAGTTAGTCTTAAATAAGAGCTCCCCTAGACATTCGTCTGAACCTGTGGCGGTGACTATGGTAACAAGGTTGGACTATTTCAAGTAGGGGTGCGGGGTCATTGGTTTGGAGTGGATTCGGCGAGAAAAAGGGAGTATCCTTCTTCTGTCTATTCTGTTAGTCCTAGAGTGAAGCTACCCTCCCTAAAATGCGCCATTCTTGTTTCCATAGCTCCAGACTGCCTCAGACTTTGTGACGCGAGGAATTCTTAGCTTTGACAAATGTACCGTAACGCAGCTGAAATGTAACGTATACTCCTCACTGGAATACAAACAAGAAGTGAACGAGACGCGTATCCAACTGTACCCAATTACCTTTCTACAGATGGTGGATGAGTGTGACTATGCCGATTTCAAGTTGGCGACGTACGCTCTCTGTTACCATTGGAATAAAATATTTGCCTTGTCTACTGTTAGTGGTTAGATGCCACTGAAATCAAGCATGGCATTTCGCATGATCAACCAGAACTATTGATTCCATATTAAAGGAAAAGTAAATGGAATTCAACCATCTCGAGCAGGAATAATGCTGTACAATAAACCGCAATCTAAATAGGCCATAACCGTTTAACAATTACAGTCAGACATGTGTTGTTTTATTCATTTCTCCTTTTCATAGACGCATTAAAATACTTTTTAACGAAAATTACATTCAAACACAAATTAAATGAGAGAAAACTGCTCTCGAATAACTTCTTTTATGTACCCAATAACTTTTATAACTTTTCCAACTGTACCCAATTACCACCTCTACAGATGGTGGATGAGTGTGACTATGCTGATTTCAAGTTGGCGACGTACGCTCTCTGTTACCATTGGAATAAAATATTTGCCTTCTCTACTGTTAGTGGTTAGATGCCACTGAAATCAAGCATGGCATTTCGCATGATCAACCAGAACTATTGATTCCATATTAAATGAAAAGTAAATGGAATTCAACCAACTCGAGCAGGAATAATGCTGTACAATAAACCGCAATCTAAATAGTCCATAACCGCTTAACAATTACAGTCAGACATGTGTTGTTTTATTCATTTCTCCTTTTCATAGACGCATTAAAATACTTTTTAACGAAAATTACATTCAAACACAAATTAAATGAGAGAAAACTGCTCTCGAATAACTTCTTTTATGCGCATTGTAGTTATTTCTCCTACCTCTTGCTTCGCTTAAATGTTCTAAAAATGTAATTGGTTGCATTTCACGCAATTTTTTATTGGTCATGCATATTTCACGTATATTGCGTGCAGCCATCCTGGTATGACGAATATAATCTAGCGTATATTTTGAAAGTATATCGAACACTTTTTTCGTGTTTTAAAGCATCAAAAATACATTTTCACAGCTGAGTCTTATAATAAATTGACTTATCTCATCGAAACAAATATGAGAAATAAATAATATATAAAATATTTTTTAAAACATTATCAGTTTTATTGAGTAATATATATTATAGATGTGACGGTGAAGAAAAAGTTTTGTAAAGAGACTTGTTATATTTTATTTGTTTCATAACATCACTGGAAAAGTTACGTAATCTAAGAAAGTATGTTCCTTGTTATACGCCATTATAAAGCTTCAAGGACGATGAGAAAAATATCTGTGGAACATCTGTTGTGTCGTATGTTCACAATGACGGAAGAAACCATAAAAATATCAGATGTGGAAATTAATATTTGAGAGGTTAGGGTTTAATTCTTCCACCCTAGGTTGTTATTCGGTTGACTGGATACCATCGTAAATTTTGTACTGCTATTCGTGGCTTTGTTAGTTACCTATTACAAGAACTAGTTAAGAGCACAAGCCGTGTAGTTAACTTAAATTCTTTGTGTCTATTAAATATAAAATACCTTGAAAAATTCTTCTTAATCGGAATATAAACTTGATTGTTTTTGTGCGCTCTTATTTTCAAGGGTTGCAGAATGAAAAGTTAAAAAGAGTTATATTTCAGAGGAAAAATTGTTTCGTTCGAATGACACAAGAACCGATTTGAAACTTTTATTAAGTTTAAAGAATAAGAAAATACTTATCTAAATCTAAAGTAATTTTTTTAATGTATGATAGTTTATATGAAACGATAATTACATGAGAAATAACTTACTACTATATGAGATAATTAATTTATGTTCAATATATACTAAGCTAATGTTTAAAAATCTATTGCAAACTAAAAACTAAGAAAAGAAAATGCTAAAAGTGCCAAAAGTGGCCCTTTTAGCTTGCTTTTGTTATTACTTCTACAGTGACAAACAGCAATTTTCAAAAGTATTTAAAAAATAAAGTAAATAAAATAGATGTTTACAAATTATAATATTAGGTATTTATAGGCTAAACAGAAAGGGAACAACATTAGAACGTTGGTGTAAAACACAAAAGAAGTGAAAGATAAAATATCTTAAATACAAGAATTCAGAGGTTTTTTTTCCCGCTCATCTGAACGACTTTCTTTATATTACTGAAAACCATCATTTTCTAATTTTTAGACCACAATTTGCTCATAATAAAGTACGTATTTATTTCTGGACTGCATGCACAACGCGCTAATTTAACATTTAAAACTAATTTGTTAACTTTAGGAAAAAAATCAACATTGCTTTTAATAATTTGCAGTATCAGAAAAGTTAAATAAAATTTCAAAATCACGTATTCTCTCTTATAATACTAAAATACATGCTAAAGGTTTTCATAAAATATCACAAAAATTGAACTAAGGACAATATTAATGTGTGCATTTCAGTATCTCGGAAAATATACTGCCTTTAATAGAATTCACGTTGCAAAAAAAATATTCCTTTTGACCTATTTTTGCATTTCGCAGAAATTCTTTATAGTTTTAGTTAAATTATATATATATATATATATATATATATATATATATATATATATATATATATATATATATATATATATATATATATGTGTGTGTGTGTGTGTGTGTGTGTGTTTTCGTGTGTAATAAAATACTAAAATAAAGTATATTTTCTTTAATTTATTACAAACAGCAACATATTTGATTTATTATGAATAAAAGCTCTGCATAATTTGATTGGAAAGATAAACTCTATTGCAACTCCACTATAAAAACAATTTTCTAAATAGCACGAATAATACAATTTTATGAAGTCAATTAATAATCTTATTAATTGCTATTTAATGATTTCTAAGAAAGATTTGCTTCCTATTTATTATAATGCTCGCGGATAGAATGATGCATCAAAATTTAAGACTAATTTTAAGATAATTATAAGACTGAATATGATAACATAATGATACAAAACAAACATTGTCACGTGACTCAAAAGGAAGTTTCAAAATATTATTCTGAAAATGCCATTCATTTATTCATCTCATAGCAAATATATTTGTAACCCAAAGGCGCATTTTATAAATCCTGTCTTAAACAAAGCAATTAAGAGAGTAGTATTATTATTCCACAAATTAGAATTCCTAATTTTTTATGATGAGGTGAAATGCAGCATTACAGCGTTTGGAGAAAAGGTGACATCGCTCAGTCGAGTAGGCTCCCTATAAGACAAGTAATTAATAAAATATTTATTTATTGTTACTCATTGATATGCAGGTTTGTGTGCTTATTAGAAATCATGATGTATTATAAGTATTTTTCAAGTTGAAGAAGAGATTGCATAAGTCAGAGAAGGACGTAGCAAAGATATATCTATCGAAGAGTTGAAATCGATGGTTCAAATACCACCGTATATGTTTTGAAAATGTTATTTTTTATCTTGTGCTATATGTTCTTCGACGTGACAATGACTTGAAAGCCGAACTTTATGAGAACAAACAGGCCTACAATAAATAAATAAATAAGTAAATATAGCTAAATAAATGGAAATATATAAGTAAGTACAAATAAATAGATGCATCCATTGTTGAGGTAAGATTTCTCGTCTTTGTTTTAAATTGTTAGAACAACCTGATTTCGCATCATTTAAGATAGTGATTTAGCTCAGATCTGTCCATAAAACTGTATATTTAAAAATATGTATTTTTTAAGGTTGTTAAAGTTGTTAGCTGTAAACTTATAGTTTAAATAGAAATTAAGACAACTACCAGGCCAAAAACAAAGAATAAAATAGAGGTTAATAACTGGAAATTTTGCGTACTTAAAGTACTACTGATAAAATTATTAGCACTTTTGTTAAATTTACCAAATTTTATCTGGATTACAGCCAAATATTAAAACAATATTTTATTGTTAATTTTACCAAAAGTCATTAGAAAAGCACTATGGTAAAAATCACCGGGATTTTTTGGTGCACCCGTAGAACCAGAAGACACCGTAATTTTTACCATATTCTGTTAGTTTACACCATACTTTTTTCCTAGGGTTGGTTTTAGGCAAGGAATTTTGGTAATCTAACTAATAAGAAAGGGCTTAAAATTTGGATTGACAATGAAATGTTTCGGACAACTTATTCTTGTATTTTAACTTTAAGTATTTAGTTAGCTTGGTCGAAACTTTTGTTGGTGAGAAATTCCCCTTGACGATAATGGGAAGATAAGAAACAAAAAACAAATAATTTTAGCCAACCATAAAGCATTAGTAGGGATTTGAGAGAGCTAGCTATTCGGAAAGTGAGCAAAATTTCAATAGTAAGATTCCATAGCCAACAACAAGATTTTAGGTAAAAAACTTAGTGATAGCAATAAGTAAAAAATAAATTGAGTATATATATATATAAAGTAAAATAGTTTAAAGTTTAAGCACGCACAATTCTTTAGTAGAAGGATAGTTTACTCTATCTAGTTTACGAAAATATACTATAGGCTTTATATGTTTAAGTTCTATAAATCTCCCATTATTATTTATATCCGAGTTTAGGATTGGATTTATAACTATACATATTCTTTTGTTTGTTCAAAAATATTATAAAAAACATCATTTCCTTTTTGCTATAAATTTATATCCAACTATGCATGTAAGAGAATATTTTATAAATGATACAGGCTTGTTTCTCCATTGTAAAATATAAAAAAAAAGATTAAAAAAAGTGAGTTTTGTTTGAATAGGAAAACTGATTCGCGTCAAGCATAAATATTTGAAGTATATTGCCTTAAAAGAAGAAATATGCTTAATATCATGCCCTCTCTTATGATTCGATGCATAAAGCGCATACTCTCATGTTCGATTTCTTTTTTGTATTTTCCAAGTTTTCCAAACTTGCTCGATTTTTTAAGTCCTAAGAGAACTGATTTCCATTTTGAAAATGAATTATTAAATTCTTTCATCTTTTTTTTATTGTTTTGTAGCGTTATCTTAAGAATTTGGTAAAGAAAGCGTGGGGGGGGGATCTTTTTATTCATTGAGTGTAAATAAATGAAAAAAATATATTTTAATGTGAGATATAGTTAATAGCATCAAATAAAACATGCATTTTTATGCATGCCTGTTTTCTAAAAAAAAATATTTCTTTCCAAGATAATCCAGAAGTGAAAAAAAGAAAATTAGGAAATAAAGTCAAATTGTTTGAAGATCGTATCTGAAGAGAAACTTCAGATCGTATACTTTTATTCTCGTATAAATTCCCATAGTGTATTAAAATGAGCTTAAACAAGTATTAAAACTCACAAGGTATATATCATTATATTGTTAAAATTTTCCTTCAAAAATTACTGTAAAGAAGCATGTAGCAGTCTGCCATTTAATTAACCATGAATTTTATTGTTAGAATAATTTTTGACCTTTACGAGTCTTAAACCATCTAGAGAAAGTAAGGTTAAAAACCGCGAATACAAAACTTGCATAGTTTCTAAACCACAGAATTGAATTGCAACTGCACTTAGATTATTTTAGGCTTTCCGTTAAGTACTGGATTTAGAAGATAAGCTGTAGTTGAGATGTATTTTGTCAAGTGAGCCTTGATACGTGGCTTAGTTAGTTTATCTGGTGGTGCCATCTATCTTTAAAAATGAGAAATACTAAAACATTTTGTGTGGAGTAGATCTGTGGTGTTGTTATCTATGTGTGAATGGAAACTTAAAATCATGCAAAAAGCAGCTGAAAACTACAATTTCAAAGGAAAGTTGCGCAATGCAGAAGAAATTCCACAATTTATGACTGATGAAGTTTTGTATTTTTATGACTTCGTAATAACCCCCTGGTACCCTCTGACGACGTCAGCTTCGGTTGTCATTATTATATATTTTATTTTTTTCACAATTTCCATTGTTTCCTTCTTTGTTTACAATTCGCTATTGATTTCAATTTTCTTGTGGAATTTCTGCTGCATTGCTCCACTTTCCTCTGAAATTGTAGTTTTTACCTATTTTTAACATGATTATTATGTAGTTTTTACCGATTTTTTACATCTCTTTTCTTTGTTGAATAGAATTTTCGCATTCTAATAGTTCAGGAAAAAACAGTGAAGTGCACGACACTGTAAACTCTTAATGTGTTGAAGGAATGACAGAAATATTGAAATGTCAACACTTGGATTCCAGCCCTCACTCAGCTTGCCTAGAGATTGTTAAATTTGCCTTCTCTGTCATAGTATGTACCCAGCTGAATTGAACTCAGTTACTTCATAAAATGAACCTAGTTTGCGCGTATGAAACTCTAGTTGTTTAACTGGTGCATTAGGGCAGTGTTTCCCAAAGTGTGGTACGCGTACCCCCAGGGGTACGGGAGCAGTTTAGCGGGGGTACGCGTTCTTATGCGAAGTACGAAAATTTCACAAAATTTTATTTAAAAACAAAGCTAGCCATGAAAATTCACGATTACGTATTTTTCTGATGGCTATTTTTTGCAGAGTTAACAATTAATAGTTAGTGGTGTCAACAGCCAGTTGTGACTTTTACCTCTTGTGCAAATTTTTTATAGTAAAAAATGCATTAATTTTTTTATTAGGAGTGCACAGCGTTACGAAAAATTTGGAAAGGGTACACAAAAGTCATAAGTTTGGGAAACACTGTATTAGGGGAAAGCAGTTAGTATACGATATCACTGTTAACAGTTTGAATATTTTTTTTTTACGATTATTTGACTCTTTTGGTTGAATATGGTAAAATAGCAATTAAATTGCTATTTAACCATTTTTTCAGTGAAATTTCTAACACTGCAGATACCAGCCTATAAATATAATAATATACAAGCTAACAAATAATAACAAATAAACAAATAGTGAAATCAACAAGTTATTCAAATTTGTATAGTTTATGATACAAATAACCATACAATTATCTGTCTTAGTTAAAAGCGTTTCATTTAGTATTATATTGATTTTCATCCAGTAAAGAAATTAGGAAAGCAATAAAAATTAGTGTTTCCATTTAACAAGATTATCTTTATTTTAAGAACAAGACTACTAAAAGCATTAATCCTCCTCCGTTTACATTTTCATAATTTTCTTGAGAGCTTCAAGCTAAAGAGTGCACGTTTTGCATATAAAAGCTCCGTTTCCAGTTTAGAATCCATTGACAATGATTATCGATATTAAAGTCAACACCAACTTAGTATCCAAAGGCGAAACAAAATTGCTCGTGACCACCTCGGTAGCCGGCAGTTAAGGTTCACTATCATCTTACTAATTGCTCATAAAGCGGGTTAAGCAGCAGGAAGCATTGCCATTACCTTTTACCATCACGTCTAAGTTTCAAAGTGGTTTCTAACCAAGGAAATGGGACCGTATTAAGAAAAGGAAAAGCAGAAAATACTTCCCTTGGCTCTTTGAGAAGCGGCGACATAATTAGGTGGCCTGGTCGTTAGAAATCCCTTTTTCTAGCCACCCCAGTTTCTTCGTAAGATTAATTCACATCTTCAGGTTCAGGTAGTTATTATTGTTACCATCATCAATGAAAACCCAAAGAGTCTGTCGTTAGACTTTATGGACTCGATTTTTTTTATCGGAGACGTCTCGAAACATGGCTAGAAAATGTTTTTGTTGGAATAAGTTTTGGAATATGAAAAGCGTATTGGATGAAAAGACATTGATATTTAACCTGTGGTAGTTAAACAAAGGTTGAATGGGGGAATTGATTTAAATACTTTTTGTGCGGCTTGTCTTTGATTAATGGTATGAATTGAGGAGTTAGGTTATTAAAATGTAAGTTTAGGAGGATTCAGAAACTTTAGAAATAGTAAATCATTAGAAATAGTAAATCATTAGAAAACTTTAGAAATAGTAATTTATCAGTTTAATTTTTAAATTTATTTAAAATCCAGTATGAGCTATTGAAACTAGAAATAATAAGTGTGCTTTGTTGCAAGATCACATTTAGATAACTTTTTAAGGTGATACCTCCTTAGAACGAAAAATTAATTGTCATTAATGTAGGGGGAATTGTAAGACCCAACAACTCGTTCAAAAGTTTAATAAAGGTAATAATATGCCTTTCAATACAATGTAATAATCGATAGAAAATATGTGCACTTTTTAAAGCATCTTTAAGATGTGGAATTTATTGAAGTATCTTAGTTACCTTGATAGTAAAGTTGAGTTTAAAATAATTTAAGTTTTGGATAAATTAAAAACTACTGAAATAGTAAAAGGAATTTTCATTAGTTTAATTTTTAGAGTCATTAAAAATCCAATAAGAAACTTTGAAATCAGAAATATTAAGTGTGCTTTGCTAGAAGTGTACATTTCAAAACATTTTTATGGTGATAATTCCATAAAAAGGAAAGTCACTGTTCAAAAATGTATGAACAGTTTGAAAACCCAATAACTCGTTGAAAGGTTTAATAAAAGTGATTATTTTACTTTCAATACAATGCAATAATCGATTAAAAATAAATTCAGTTTATTAAAGTATCTTTAGGATGTATCTTAGTAGTATCTATGATATTAAACTTTTTATTTCGATGGTTTTCACAAAAAATAATTTCCCTTGAACTGCATAATATTTCTTAAAGTAAAATGTTAACGAATTGCTTAATTTATGAAAATAGTCGAATTTTATCTACTTATACTTGGTCTTCATTCCCCGACCACATTTATTCCTATTTAATCTTTTTTGTTTTCAACAATAAACAGATTTTTACAGAAATATTCAAGTAAATGATTCCAATTTTTGGCTTTAAAAATCATTTTAATTTTCTTACGGCAAAGTGATTTTTTAGCATGAATAAGAAAAGTTAAATACAAATAACACTTTGTGATTTCTTATTCATTATTTCAATTTCATCTGTTAACTAGACACATTTTAAACGAATCTTATATTAAAAAAATAAATATAACTTATTTCTTCCTCTTTAAACGCACTGCAGCCTACTACAGGTCAAGGCCGTCTTGATAAATTTACACCGGTGAATCAAATCAAGCGCTATGATCTGCCAACTATTGATTTTAATATCTTATGATTTGATTGATAACTTATTTACTATTTAATAATTGTAAAACAGTTAATTGGTTCAAAAACAGATTAAAATTTTTATTTTTTAATTCTCGTATCTCACGTAATAAGGAAAAGTTATAAGATTTCCTTTAATAAACATCACGTTGAGTCTTTACTTTAAAACAATAAAAAACAGTATAATAATATTAAAGTAATAAAGAAAAATACTTAGAAGATTTGATAAATAAATATTACCATCAAGTACAGTTAAATATGGTATAAACAAAGAATTTATAGGTTGCAATCTTGATAGTAATTTAATGCTAAAGAACAAAAGATATTTGTGTTTCTTTCACTTTTTATTATGTAATCATATTATGTAATTTTTCTATCTATTTAGAATACACGAAATTCAAGAAGACAATTGGGTAAATGCAACTTTTAGAACAAGTGAGGTGATTAAGCCTAACCAAGTGATTTAAATCGGATTTAATTGGATACATGCGTGTGTCGAACCTGATCGGCTTCTAAATCAACAAATGCTAAGGTATACCTACAATGTTGTCACTTGCAATTTAATTTTGATTGATATATATAAAGGAAACTGGCATATGGCTTTTGTCAGTTTCATTGCATTCGATACCATCACTTTTTTAATTAATTTCGTAAAATTTGTTTAATTAAAATATCGTTTATTTAATTTTTTTATCAAATAGGAAATGATTAAATAGCTATCTGCGCATTTTTGATTGAAATAACTAAAGAAGTTATGTTTAAAAATTATCATTCAAAATCAAATCAGAAGGATTATTATTTTTATTCCCCAGATATTTTAATAACCTAACAAATCCTTCAGCAACATATTAGATAGCTCTCAAAGAGTTTCATTTTCCTTATTATCTTTGGCGACTTCAAATTCATTGACAATTTATTCTAGTTAGCGTAAATTAGGGCTTCTGGAGATTAACGTGTAAATAAGTGTCATGCTTTATTTTAAAAGATAATATTTTCAGAAGGGGTAATGGGATGCAGAAATTCATTTATCACATTTATTGTTGACACGCATAACAGGATTATTCCCTCGCTACCCATGATATATTCTATTAAATTTTCCTTCCAGAATATTCACTTAAGGAAAACATAATTTGAGGAAAATACCGTGCTTTGTATCTGTTTGTTTTTGTGACGTAATATCCGTGTCATTAATAATCATAAATATTCTTTTTCGTAATTTTGTAGAAGACAAGTTTCTAAGAAACTCTCTATTTTGTAATTGCTTTCGTTGGCAATTTGCAAAGCATAAAGATAAATTGGTTATTATTGTTGATTGAATATCGAAGCTGTTTTTGTTTAGAACTATTGAATATTTATCAACCATTATGTATACTTTTCATTTAATTTAGGAGATTTTTCGATGAAATTTTCTTTTGATGTTTACGTTTTTTTTATTACACGTGAGTTTTACATTAAAAAAAAAACTTTTTCTTTAATAATATTTCTTTTCGAACACTATCAAGGTCATTTTAGAAATGGATTAAAATATGAAGAAAAAAAATTGTTAATGGTTGTTTTACCATATTTAATCAAAACAGTCAAATTACCATAAATAAAATGGTAATCAAACTGTTAAGTTTGAGAAGAACTGTGTATTAACTATTTTCACCTAATACGGTTAAGCAACCAGAATCTTATCTCACCAACTAGGACCACCTAATGAAGCTACTTAATTCTTTGCAACTGAGTACATATCATAGCCGAGCGAGCTTTTCTGTCAATCTCATGACCGGCAGAACTGGAGTTCGAGTCCTAGTGTTGACACCACAATATTTCCTCCATTCCCTTCAACACATGAAGAATTTCAAGTGTCTGGCACTCTCCGATGCCTATTACCTTACGGAATGCCGAACTCCTATGTCTAGTTAAATAATTAATTATTTCTTACTTTTATGAAAACTAGTTTTAAATGGTTAAAAAACTGTATAGTTTTGTATTCATGGTTGTTGAAACTGTACTTTTTGTAAATGTTTTCAAAACCATAAAGGAAAAAAATGGTCTTTACCGTAATTTTTATGGTTAATCGGATGGACAGACAGCTGCCAGTTATTTTACCATAATTTTTAAATGAAAATTATAACAGTGTAGGTAACCCAGATTTCTAACACTATCGCTGTTTCGAACTTTGATATGATCCTTGCCTTATAGTTTCGTAATCATAACTCAATTAGTATGAAAACTATATTTTATTTATGTTTTAAAATATTGTTTTAAAGGAAAGAAAAAAGTTTGTCCCCAAATGACTGTATAAATAGCAGATTTTTAATCCAATATGCAAATTTATACGTTTGTAAATAATTAAAATTTTTTCACGATTGCAAATGATTAAATATGTTACATGAATTGCAAACGAATGTTTTAAAACTGCTTTTAATCTCTGTTTAGAAAAATAATTCTAAAAATATGGAAAATACTCTGTTACTAAATTATTAAGAATATAACAATCTGTTTTATGTTTGATTTTATTTCAAATTTACATGACTTTAAAATAATTCCTTATTTCAGATGTGAAAAATAATTTTAAAAATTAGGATAAAAAGCCTGCTTAGCAAGTGATTTCATGAATAATAATGTTTTAAACGTAATGCTCTGTTTTATTAATATTTTTCGTAAATATTATTTTATATCAAGACTATGCTATTGACAGTTTTTCAAAACGGTTTTGCAAAAAAATATTAAAATTGTAACTATAGATTTAGGACCTATTTATTGAATAAATTGCTTTAAGTATCATAAAAGAGAAAGTAAATTTTTATTCCTAGATAAATAGATACATTGCTCAATAAAATATATTTCCTTTTATTTTAGAAACAAAAAGATATCAAATCATCTAACAGAATACCCCTCATTACTTAGATTTGAATCGAGGTTGTAGCGTGACACTTATATAGTTCTGCAAATATGATCTTAATACAGAAGAGATATCAATGCATTTAAGAGTTATTCTTTTTTATCAAAGCCACAGCCGCAGGAAATAAAAGTTATCCAATAACTCGGTGTGTTTACTTTAGGGTTGTTTTTCATTATTTTTATGAGGAGGTCTTTGTCGCTTTTAATGAAAGAAGGAAAGCCTGAACGAAAATATCTGAAAGTAAAGAAACATAAGAAAGCACTTTAGCAATTACCGGATGAAGGAAAAAAATAGCATAAACTGAATCCTAAGAAAAATTGCGAATACCGGAAGGTAATACGTAATGCTTCAGTCGTTGAAGATTAGAATGCAATTTATGTCACTTGGAAGAAGTTTAGAGCATAAAAACAGAACTCATATATGATAATCCGCATCATTTTAAATTGAGAGCGTTTCATCTAATGAAAGGGTATTTTTGTTTCATATTTACCTAAATTTGCAGGCTTTTTCTCCTTAAAGGATGCTTGATTTAAAAATATTTTTTTCAAATAGTTGTTTGGTAATAGTAAACTAATAGCAGTTTTTTGTTTGATTGCTATACATGTCATTTGATTTTTCACTTCATGTAGATTGTTTTAAAAAGTTATAAATTATTAGTTTTAAGTATAAATGATTATTTGTTTTGTCTAATTCTGTCGTAATATTAAATTAAATATTATTATTTTAAAATACAAAATAACAAGATCAACTTGATTTCAATAAAGAGGTTATGCGAAGAAAAAAAATATAATAATAGATCAAAGGGAATTTGCAAATACTGTAATGAGATAGTACTTAAACTCTTAATTAAAATACAGTTTATGTCATTTGAAAGAAATTTTAAGCATAAAAACAAATCATATATATGATAATCCGTACTATTTTGAATTGAGAGCTTTTCATGTAATAGAAGGAAATTTTTGCTTCATGCTTACGTAAATTTTCAATCTTTTGCTCCTCAAATGAGGCTTTATTTAAAAATATTTTATCTCATATCGTTATTTGGCTATAGTAAAGAAACAGCATTTATTGTTTGATAGTTATACATGTCATTTTGTTAAGTTCTTGAAGATTGTTGCAGCAGAGCTTAGTATATTAAATTATTTTTTTTCCAAGTAATAAACTAGTTACACTCGAAGTTTTGAATCCAATATTTTTTTTAAAAAGATTATTTAAGTCAGTTTGATTTTGTTATAAAGAATATATGAATAAAAAATGTAATAAAATAATTTTAAAGTGAAATTGCAAGTACTGGAAGTCTGTACGCAATACTTAAGTTGGGTATTTTTGCTTTATATTTACGTATTGCTTTTGAAATTTTTCACAAATTGAGGGTTTATTTAAATTATTATATTTTTTTGACTATGGTAATAAAACAGCATTTATTGTTTGATTGCTTTAAATGTTGTGTGTTTAAGTATTGCTAAATTGAAATAAACACAGTCTTCTTATAATTTATTTGTTCTTTTAATCGTAATCCTAGTTTTAAACCAAATATTTTTTTAATATATATTACTCAAATTAGTTTTATTTCATGACGGAGAATAGACGAAAGAAAAAATAGTATGAAATGATTTCAAAGAAAAATTGAAAATGCTGTAAGGTTATACGTAATGCTTAAATCCTTAAAGATTAATATGTCATTTATGAAAGAAGTTTTGAGCATAAAGCAAACTCAGATATTATAATCCGTATCATTTTAAATTGAGAGCTTTTCATCAAATGGAAGAGCATTTTGCTTTATATTCACGCAAGCTTTCATTTTTTTTCCTTAAATCACGTTTCGCTTAAAAATGTATTTTGATTCAAAACGTTATTTGGTTTTCGTAATCCAGCACCATTTATTGTATAATTGTTATACATGTGTTTCATTTTAATACATGTTGCTTCATTTCTTTAAAATAAAATGGATTTAAAGTAATACGCAGTTTCTTCATAACCTATATATAATGTTGATAGCATTGATTGTAAAATAATATAATTTAAACTCAACAAATAAACTTGGATTTACTAATAAATATAGATAAGTTTGTACATATTTAATGTAGCATTTCAAAAATAATTTTTTATTCCTTTCAAGATCAAATGTTTTTGAGCTTTCTTTCAGATTCAATTGAGAAATTCCTTGTAAATGTTGTAAAAATTCAAAACTTTTAAAAAACTACCTAGTTACAAATAATATGCTAAATATTTACGATATATTTTATACTAAAATGCTATTTAATTAAAAGTGTTTAAAGCTTTTCATCAAAAAATTTATATAATTAATAAGTCATAATTAATCCATACATTCAAGCTTGGTACTAAGCTTGGTTTTTATGCATAATACCATAAAAAGTGGTATTACATTTTCACTTTGATAAAATGACGAAAAAATGAAAATTCGTTTGCTGTAAATACTATAATAATTCGTATTTTTAATAAAATAAAACTTTACAAATTATTTAAGTTTTTACTATGATGTTTTCTTGGATTGCATTTCTCCTATCAAGTTAATATAAGGCACGAGTGAAGCAAATCTACTTGAAAAAAGCTCAAATAAAGGTGCAGAAATGGACTTACTGCAGTTTCAGCTCAATAAACAAGAACCTTCCTCGGTTTCTGAACACAGTAATTCGACTTAAAACACTGAGGAAAGTTCTTCAAAACACGTTCTTTTTAACGTTTAGGTTTGAAAAAACAGTCTTTCTAACAAGTTTAGCTTCAAGTCCAACGCTTGAAAAAAATCAGGTATAAAGTATTATATTTTGAAGAACTAGTAATAAGAATGGAACTTGGAGAACGCAGTGAGCACAGGGTGGGTCTTTCTAATTATTATAATCTTTTTTGTATTCAATTCAGTTTTTGATCTCAAGTATAAAATACTCCTAAAAATAATAATTTTTGTTAACTATTTTAGTTTCTTTCGATCAGTTAGTGGAACAATATTTAATAAATAACGGGGATATTCTATTTTCTAGGTTGTTGTTCTCTGATATGCGTTTTAAAATATGCATGTTTAGTATATTTCAATTGATTAATATCAAACTTATTTATTTTTAGTGAATACGTAATTTTAAATACATAAATGGAAATTTAAATGGAGAATCTCAGATCAAATCTTCCAACAATGAAGTCTGATTTCTCGACAAAATTTGGAGATTATTTAAATCAACTAAAGTCATTATTTAGAAAAAAATCGTTGAATGCAGTAATTTCTTCACTGTTTTTAAAATGGTTTTAATTACTAACTACCATTTAAATGTTATAAATAATATTTTTCACTATTTCATAATATATCAAAGAAAAATATACAAAAAATCGTTACTTAAGCAGTACAAATCTATTAAACAACGAATCACACTTTGTTCAATTAATTATATCATTCCATTTCTACTGATTAATGATAATATCGGAATAGTTCGGTTTATACCTGCTCTTCTCCTTCCCCCATCAGCTTGTCCTGGTGTTAATCCTGACCAGGTAATTACCCATTCGGCGTAATTCATTAACATAAACATCCAAATACATGAACGATGATTCCACAAATTTCCTGTACAGGTAAACATTCACCTGTGCTACCCGATACAGTGATACATCGCCAAGCGTGCCAGAATCATACACTGCCCGGAAATCATTAGAAGATGTATTTTGATCCTCTACGATTTAACCCTGTGAAGTTCTATGAGATAGAATTTGCACTGGATACATACTAGCATATTGATGCTTGCTTAAGAGCTCGTTCGCCAGTTAATGGAATGCAGGAGATGGTGTTGGGATAGGGCAATAAATTTCGGCACCACTGCGGCTAGCTGGATGTGCCTACCGAATTTAATGAGTTGGATTTGATTCCTTGGAAAGCGATGTTGGGGAGATGCATGCTTGTGTTCAGCCATGAGGATTGCCAAGCAGATTTTGAAATCTACAAAGTGTGTTTGTCATTTATTATTGGCATTTAACATTAATGATTTGTCTTTCAAAATATTTGTGTACTCTGGATTGTGATGATAAGATTTGATAGAGCAGAAGGGATATTTTAATTAAAACGTGGTTGGCAGTAATTCAGATTATACAGGTTGACTTTATTGTTTTCTTTAAGAAGTTCAAATAATATTGTCTGAATGTTACGCTTGAAATGTAACGTTATGTTCAAATGTAACGCTTTGCGTAACACATAAATGAAATGGAACACTTTGGTGGAAAGTAGTTTCATCATTTTTTTGGTGTTCATATAAGCAGAAATATTTGTCAGTGTGTGTTTGAACAAGGCGTACAATTTCTCCTTATAGTAAAAAATTGTATGGGCAGTCGAAACAACCGTCGCTATTTTTGGTATTCAACTTAAAATTACATTTTGTCTTTCTGCTTAAAACCTATTAGACTTAGAAATTATCATAAATTGTAAAAAATGTACAGGGATTGCAACGGAATAAAAAAATAATATTCAATAATATGTTCAAGAATTAAAAAGAAAAGGTCAGAAAAAAATTGGTCAGAAAAAAAAAATGCCATACAGGCCGATCTGCATGCCACAGGATTGAAAATACTGAGTTCAAATTTAGGACGTTGGAGGGCCTATATTTATTCATGAGCTTATCATAAAGTTTTTTTTCTTCTCTTTTTTGAAATGAGATTTAAAATTTTTAAATTACTCTCGGTTATAGAAAAATGCACAAGATGTTCGACGAAATAATAAAAATTTAGCACTACAGATTTATTAACTGTTAACGTGGTAACTTGACGGAAAATGTACCATGTTCGGCTGATTTGTAACCTGTTAAAATGCAACTATGGAGTCAAAAATTTGACATGCAGAAAAAATCATCTTCATTTGTGAACTTAGTATGAGTGCTAGTTTGAAAATTATTGCCAATTTAAGTGCATTTTCGAGAATTTTTTTAATTTTTTTCTCTGCTTTAGTTATTGATTATGTATTCATTGTTGATAAAAGATAACTTTTCCGTCACTATTTCTCTATTTCATGAATTCACGCTCAAATAAAGTAGAAAAATATAGAGTAAGAGAAGGAGAGATTACAGGGTGCCAGTTATAAATCTTAACAATCATACTGAAACTCCGTCATGGTCATAATCATTATAGCTGGGCAGACAGCCCAATGTGGGCCAATGCCTTCCTCTGAAGATTATTTCATAATGATCTACGATTTAACTTTGAGCTCTAATTCTTTTCATTAATTGACTGAAATTCCAACAAGTAAAATTACTTCGCATTTATCTCTTCCTATTGAGACACGCAATCTGTATTCCTTAGGTTATGATTTTTTTAAGTACAGATATTTTTAAAAAACAATCTAGATAATCGTTTATTTCATTACGATTAACATATTAACAAAATGGCCTGCTACAACAATAAAACTACAAATAAAACTACAGCAATTGTATATTAAGCAAACAAAATGTTCTGTATTTTTGAGGAAAATATTGACAATGATATAAATGATAAATAAGAAGCAGTTACGGGACTTGGAGAAAGAAGCAAGCAAGAGGCAGAACCACCTATTTATAATAAAACTGTTAATGTTAGTCCGTGTTGCATGATAAATCGTACACATAAATTTTCTTATTTTTTTAAACACTTCATAACGACATGTTTAAATTTTTTTATGTGCTTTAAGCAATTTATTTCATTAAAATAAGTCATTATAAATGTCTAAGCTCATTTGGTTTGGTCAGGAAAATCGGTCAGAAAGTAAAGAATTACAGAACTCCGCACTTAGTTTTTTAATGGTAATTACAAAACCCTCCAAATTAGTCATAAATCATAACGTTGGTCACGAATTTGTGGCACCTTATCCTCCATCATGGCCCACAACGGGCTGTTGCTGTAATGCTTTAACTTCAGCCTCTAAATTAGTTACTAAGCGTAATTCTCAAAGGATAATTCCACAGACATTCATTTATTTGTTCACAAAAATACAAGCATTGCGTCCTAGCACAGTCATGGCTGCCAAAAAAAAAATTTTTTTTCTAATGTTTAGTGATATATTGCTTTTTTAAAATACATACTTTGATTTTTTATAGAGAAAAAAGAGAGCATTCCAATTTACGGTTGTTGAATATCTTTGGAAGTAAAACTTCGTTAAATTTATTAAATAAAAACTTCGTAGCTCCTCGAAATTGCGTAACTTCTATATCTCCGAAAAGTAATGAGAGATTTAGTTAAAATATGTTTTACACAACTGTCTGGATGCAACCATGTCTAAATTTAAGCACAGGCACAATAAATTTCCAGAATTCTTTTCATAAGTCAATTTGTTTTAATACGTAATTAAAAGAATACGTCATACTTCCAATTCAAGACATTAACGGTAGCCATACTCTCCTATGATTTTGCTGTCATAATTTACACTCAATGTGAACGGACCTGAAATTATTAATCCACCTTCGCATGACTTCCATATAACTTATTACCCACCGTTTTATTATTCCGTCGTCGTTATAGCAACGAATCAGGAGTCTCGCGTGCTTGTCTAGCTAGGACTCCCCTCTTTTTTTACAAAAGCCCCGGAGAATATAGACATTAGCTTCTTACGCATTATAGACTTGGCATTAAATAGGTAATGATATTACGGTACCACTATCACACCACCAAATTTATACCATTTCTAAGAGGTAAACATTGGGGTAGATGCAATGGTTCATAAAGCAACTCTTCCCTTCTAAATGCGCTATTAAACAAGATAAATATTAGAGACAGTGTCACTAAAAGTGTACAGCTTTATTCTTGGTGATGATATGTCGGAGATTTATGTTTGACGCCAACTAGATTATGTTTGCTACCGCTTAGAGGGTCGCATTTAGGTTAATAACTGGGCGACAATTTCATCAGTGGTGGTTTCAATACCATCTTTTATTAAGGGACGAAAGATATATTGAGAAAATGAATTGCAATATATATTGTTCTTCTCTAATGAAACAGTTGAGAAGTCAATAAGAGTGCACTTCCACAAATCATCATTTTCATTTATATTGTCCAGATTATGAATTGAAATATCGTAGCAGAATGCAGTGCTGATTGGTTAATAAAAATAAAGAAAGATGATTTTTTAAGTCATTAAAACTATTAAGATTTTATAAAGGATTTAATAAATTACTGAATTTTTAAGTCATAATCTGGATAATGGTTTAATAAATTTATATTAATAGTTGAGTGACAATTTCACCAGGGGTGTTTTCAATACCATCTTTAATTAAGGGACGAAAGATATATTGAGAAAATGAATTGCAATATATATTGTTCTTCTCTAATGAAACAGTTGAGAAGTCAATAGGAGTGCACTTCCACAAATTATGATTTCCATTTATATTGTCCAGATTTTGAATTGAAATATCGTAGCAGAATGCAGTGGTGATTGATTAATAAAAATAAAGAAGGAGGATTTTTTTAAGTCATTAAAATTATTATGATTTTATAAAAGATTTAATAAATTAATGAATTTTTAAGTCATAATCTGGATAATGGTTTAATAACTTTATATTAATAGTTGAGTGACACTTTCACCCGGGTTGTTTTCAATACCATATTTTATTAAAGAACGAAAGACATATTGAGAAAGTAAATTGCAATATACATTGTTCTTCTCTAATGAAACAGTGGAGAAGTCAATAGGAGTGCACTTCCACAAGCTATGATATTGATTTATATTGTCCATATTATGACTTGAAATGTCATAGCGCGAGTAGTATAGATATTTTTTAATTTCTATCAACTTATGTATAGATTGACTATGACACTCAAGTAACTTCTGAAACAATTTACGTCACAGGATAGATGATATTGTAACGTCTCCTTTCTAAGAGATAAAGATACAACATATTATATCACAGCGTCCTAATGAAATGATAAAATGTGATTAATAATTAAGTTGCTTCCTGAAGTGAAAAGCAAATGAAAAAAAAAACGTTAAAACGTCAGTATGTTTTCTACATCCCTATTTTTCAAGATATCAACAGAAAAATTCTTTGGGCGAGGAAAATGAGTGACTTATTTTATTAATTTTCATACACATACAACTTGATTGGTTTGAACACACATCTGATTTAAACTCTATCGGAACTAGGGGGAACATGATGCCATAATGGATAAAACGCTAAAACCAGGACCTCAAATTGTGTGGATTGCCAGTGATATAAAGGGCTCTGAAAAAAAATTATTGTCATAAGTACAATAATTAAAAAACTGCAAGAATTAAGTAAAATTCACTGCTTTTTTGGCTCTAAGGAGGCAGCAAATAACTCTATAATTTCTATCAAAGTGCTTTGATAATGATTTTGGGAAAATTAACGATACAATGTGATATTATAATATGCGATAAAATTTATAAACTTGTAAAATTTGGTAACTTTATCATGATATCTTAGAGAATGGCCTAAAAACCACCATCCACCGGTTAAATTTAATTTCCAGTTTTGTATTTTTACTAAATATGTCGTAATTAGAACTATAATTTTGAAAACCAGAATTTCCGGTGAGACCTTGCTTTATGAACAGAAGAATTACTGAATGAATGATTTAAATACTGTATAATTTGCTACTTATAACCAAAAGTATGATTTTTTTATCATAAATATCATCACCATGCATCACGGTAATCATATCAGATTTTTTTCTTCGTGTGGATCTGATGTACCTGCAAAGTCAGTTCTGATAACTTCTGAATCTGGTACATACTTTCAAGTGACATCCAGTATGATTGTTGATCATCGATTTTTACACAAATATTCATTTTTTGCAATGTTCTTATTGCAAATTGCTATGTACGAAAGCAAAACTATCTTTAAAAACAGTAAATGACCAATTATTATTAAGAGTTAAATATAAAAAAAAAACATATTAATTGTATATACTATATAAAATACAAATTTTAAACTTACTGTCTGATGCCATAAGATGTTATGTATTTGATCTTTATCTATTGTGTAAATAATAGTAGAAATTATATCATATATCTTTTATTTACAGCAAAGTTAAAGATAACTTCAATTTATGTTTTAAACCCATTATGTAGTACAAAGGCCATTGCAAAAAAAAATAAGTGAAATAAGTTCAAATATCTAAAGTAGAAATTAGTAGAAGTAGTAGTAGAAATTATATCATATATCTTTTATTTACAGCAAAGTTAAAGATAACTTCAATTTATGTTTTAAACCCATTATGTAGTACAAAGGTCATTGCAAAAAAAAATAAGTGAAATAAGTTCAAATATCTAAAGTAGAAATTAGTAGAAGTAGTAGTAGAAATTATATCATATATCTTTTATTTACAGCAAAGTTAAAGATAACTTCAATTTATGTTTTAAACCCATTATGTAGTACAAAGGCCATTGCAAAAAAAAATAAGTGAAATAAGTTCAAATATCTAAAGTAGAAATTAGTAGAAGTAGTAGTAGAAATTATATCATATATCTTTTATTTACAGCAAAGTTAAAGATAACTTCAATTTATGTTTTAAACCCATTATGTAGTACAAAGGCCATTGCAAAAAAAAAATAAGTGAAATAAGTTCAAATATCTATTCACTACAAGGCCAAAATCCTTAGAAAATATGTTTTTATAAAGGTTTCTTTTAAAAAGTCAAACAAACCAATGCCAAAAATTTGTCCTTCATAGTTCATTTCACAAAAAAAAAAAGCATTTTCTTCCCATAAGAGAAGGCTGCGAAAAAACGATTTCAGCACAATTGTCGATGAAAGAAACTTTGCAGATTTTTTTCCCCTTTTAATTTGATTTATTCGGTTTTACGCTGGAAGGAACTTGGGATGTTGGTTTGTAATCCTGTAAATTTTTATTTAAACTGTTCGTTGAAGGAAATTTGTTGCGGGAAAAAATTACTCTTCCGCCCTTGAAATTGGATAAAACATTATAAAAAGGAAGCATGATTATTGCTTAGAAAAAATTTTAAACTACTGCTTAGAAGTACAATATTATTCATTTCTTCCTATTTAATAATTTAATGGCTGTTATACTGGCATAAATATCTGTATTTATTATTCTTTTTTTAAAAATTTATTTAAACTTTAATAAATTATATAATTTTATTATTTATTATTTATTAACTTTTAATTTGATTTATTTGGTTTTACGATGAAAGGAACTTGGGATGTTGGTTTGTAATCCTGTAAATTTTTATTTAAACTGTTCTCTGAAGGAAATTTGTTGCGGGAAAAATTACTCTCCCGCCATTAAAATTGGATAAAACATTATAAAAAGGAAGCATGATTATTGCTTGGAATTTGTTTTGACGTAGATATAGAAAAATATTATAATGATAAACTCATAATTTATTCATCTAAATTTTACGATTTTATGCATATAAGCTCAGGAATTAAAAGATTTAATCGACTACAAGAGTTATACTAGTCTATGAATGAACTTTTTACATAAATTGAATAAAAAATATAATATTTTTAAAAAAAATAAGAGACTTTATGAAAATTATAAGGAAACGAAGTAACTTATTTAATATTTTAAGCAAAACTAGTTTATATTATGTATAATCCTGCTTCTACACGAACTTTTTATTGGAAAAAGTGTTCCCAAGCTTATAACAGCTGTATTGGTTTTAAGCTGGATAGCTTTTTAAATTACTTCTAAGAAGGACAACATCATTCATTTCGTTCTATTTAATATTTTAATGGCTGTTATACTGGCATAAATATCTGTATTTATTATTATTTTTCTTAAAAATTCGTAACTTACTTTCTTAACTTTAATCTTTTCTATGTCTCCTTTGACAACACATGGGTAAATATTTAATAAATTAATTTTTTATTACCATATTTGCAAGCAGAGAATGCTACCAATATTCAAATGGATGATAAACATGCTTCACTAGAAAGACTTAAAAGGTATGCTTTTAATAAGATTAGTGTATAACTTTGTCAATGTAGATGACATGAAAAAAATTCAAAATTTCTGGAAATTATCTAGTCACAAACTCTGTAATGATTAAGTGGAAAGTTTCAGACTATTTAGACTAAAGATCTGGGATCACTGCTTTGTAAATCACTTGTTAAATTACATATAATTTCTACCAAAAAATAGCCTATTTTTGCAAAACAAGTATTATCGATTTGAACCATATCTTGAATATTTCCATGTACTTGACAGAAACTCTCAGAATAGCTGTGATATTGTCAAGTATTTTTGGGACTTCAAGCTAGAATGCATTTCTAATATCTAGATTTTTTATGGTATTCTGTACTTTCATTATTTCATTTTATTTTATCTTAGTTTTTTGTTTCACTTCCTGAAAAAATTGGATCAAACACATTTCACACGCAGAATAAACACAGCCCACACGCAGAACAAACCAAATTTACATACAAACGCGAATTTTTATCATCTTCACCTCCTCTCAAATCAAATGCCTATTAGTTATATTCTGTAGATTAGTTCTGCTCTCGACCAATTCTTCTCCTGCATATATAGACCGTTACAATACAAGCAAGTAATATCGAATTCAATGCAACTGATAAAATTGTAATTCACATGTCTACTACTTTATTTAAGACCACGTCATTCATTTTTAACCTAATTTATTGCTAATTTGTCCAATCCTTTTCTTTCTTGCATTTCTTACATTTTAAGTCAAAAACATCATCCTCAAGGTAAAGGCGAAATGGGGTAGTAAAGTAAGACACGTTATAGTCAGAACCCTTAACTAAAACTCTCGTGTATTACAATCAGCCAAGCAAAACAACTTTGCTTAGGCAACAAATAACACTACAAATCTTTCATGCAATTTATTAAAGAACACCACTTAGTGCAAATATAAGCTGCTAAATTAGTTTCAGAATGCAGACCTAAGAAATAAATTTTTCAAAGTAGATAAGTTTAATAAAAGGAGCTGGGAAATGGAAATAAATAACAAATTTTGGGATCGTATCTGATATTTGACCCTACAAGAAGTATTACAAGTGCAAGAGAGCTCCAGAGGCGTTACATATAACCTTGTATAATCTGGCCTCTAGATAACAGCACTCCATAAGCGGGATAATCTAAGATTACATTTCGTTTCACCATTCCTATTCGACCTGTTATTCCATTTAGTGAGGCGAATCCCTTTTTTCAGCCATTTTATTTTAGCTACCATTTCCTTATAAAATAATCTTACAAAGGCTCTGTTTAAAAAAAAAAGTTTTTGTGAACTTCATGCTCGAGTTGGCTGACAAGTAACTAAATTTTTTTCTCCTAAACGTGCATCCAAAATCATCTCTAACATTTACAAAAGAAAACTACGGCAGTGTATTTTTTTGTCTCAAGCTGACAGAACCTGGTCAAGCTCATAGTTGTAGAGATTTTGAAAATGAATATGAAGCTTATGGAAGCTTGCTTATGGAATATATGTTTATGCAAAGCATATTTAAGGAATTTCTGCTTACTGAAGTGAATTAGCACTGAAGTGAGCATGGCACAGCCTTTACTTTCATGATAATTATATGATATTCATGATAGTGATGATTATGACATTCATGGTATGATGTTTCCCGGTATTCTTGATAATTTTCCTATGATTTTATTTTTATCATAGTATTTGAATTATATATCCCTATGAAATAAATTACGATGAGATGGTTTTTAAGTTTTTAAATTTAAAAATAGTAATAATGAATTTAAAGCTAATTTTCTTGAATTTTATGGCATTTATAGACTATTTTTACTCGGACCTACATTGACTCTTCTGAGTTCAGAGCTGATGCATGCATCTTCAGTGCTGACTTCGAATAATTCTAACAAGTGTTAACTTCATGTTGCAGATCAAAAAACTCGCATTTTACAAAACATTTAATAAGTATGCCACTTTATTTATAATATAAAATTTGCATTTCAAATAAATATGCATTTTTAAAAGTAAAATAAAACATTTAGTAGAAATATGTAGCTTTTTTTTTTTTTTTGCATACTACAAAAATAGGAGATCTGCAATTTAAACTACACTGGTTATCATAAATTAAGGAAAATTCACAAAAATCGCGATAACTCAAGAAATTACACATGGAATTTTATGAAACTTACCCACAATATACAACACATAGTAAGGTATTAAACAACATAAAAAGAAATTATCAGACATTAATAGTAGTATAGAAATTAGCACATGTATAAAATAAACAAATTGGAAGTATCGGTTTGCAATAGAAAAAGTACCTTTAATATGGAATATGATTGCCTCTAGAAGCAATACAGCACAAACAGCGATGTGTGATGCTTTCAATTATGCGGTCTATCAGTTCAATAGGAAGTGAGAGCCATTGCTCTTGTAAAGCAGTTGCAAGCGTGGCAAGGGTCTGAGGGGGCGGATTGATGGCAGATACACGCCTCCCTAGAGCATCCCAAACGTGCTCGATAGGATTCAAGTCCGGGGATCGAGCTGGCCACTCCATGCGAGTAATTGTTTCCTGTTGAAGATAATCATCAACAATGCGAGCTCTGTGTGGTCTTGCATTATCGTCCTGTAACAGGAAGCAATCACCAATTGCCCCGGCATATGGGCGCACATAAGCATCAAGGATGTTGTCTCGATAAACCTGAGCATTCACGGTTCCCCTTGGAAAGACATGGAGGTATGTGCGCCCTCCTAAGGATATGCCTCCCCAAACACAGACACTGCCTCTTCCGTATGCATCTCTTTCACGGATGTTTGATGGATGATAACGGGTCCCAGGTTCTCTCCATATCAAATAACGTCTACTGTCACTTTCTAGACTAAACCTGGACTCATCCGTAAAGAGAACAGGCCTCCATTGATCTGACGTCCAGTGGACATGTTGTCGGGCCCACTGCAAACGGTCTCTCCTATGGCGTGATGTGAGCGGCACGCAAATGGCTGGTCGTCTCGCATACAGACCACCTTCGTGGAGCCTTCTGCGCACAGTTGACGTTGACACCAACCTTCCGGTGGCTGCAGCAAGAGAGGATCTAAGATGTGTCGGAGTAGCGGTTCTATTCCTGCGTGCACTTAATGTCAAATATCGGTCATCGGCACTGGTCGTAACAGTTGGCCGTCCTTGACTGAACCTCCTAGATGCCGAATCTGTGGTTTGAAATTGCCTCCAAAGTCTATGAACCACAGATGGACTCACATTTAGCCATCTGGCCACTTCTGATTGACTCTGCCCTGCCTCTAGTCTCCCGATGGCTCTCCATCGTAGTTCTTCAGGCAAATGATGCCTAGAGGTCATTATTACGAATTGGCTATCTCAGATTTTCAATGTCGCAATCACAGTAAAATTTGTGTGCTTTCTCTCAAACTTGGACTTTTATGCTCCAGGCAGATGACGTAAGCCGAGTGCAGCGCCACTAATTTGCATATTGCAATTTTACTCAGCTACTCTTAGTGGACAACATATGCAAATTTTGCACGGTTTGGCTTACTTTTGAAAGAGTTATCGCTATTTTTGTGATTTTTCCTTAATTTATGATAACCAGTGTATGTAAAAAGAATGAGTCAAAAAGAGTATAATTTTCAGTACACTAAAAGCTTTTCAAATACTAGCTAGACCACTTAAAAATAAATTGCATATTCTAAATAAAGATATTTTGCTTAAATAAAAACTTGTAGCTGGTTCAAAATAACATCAGTGTTGAGAGTTTAAATTGCAGTAATGACTATCACATTTGGAAGCAATTGAGAAAAAAAAAGGCTACTTTGAAAAATTCAAATAATACCCTATTATTTTGTTTCAAAAATTCCCCAGTGCAATCTGCGAAGATTTATACGCATTTTTTCATACATATTTCCGAACAGTTCTTTTCATCACTGTTAGGTGAGTATTTTAAGAATCGCTGAATTTCCATTAAAATGCGGGGGAGCAGTTACCAAGATTGCACGTGACAAAATTCTCGAATGCTGGTCACGACAGCTTTCACTGCAGTAAAGTAACTATAAATGCAAATGCTTCTGCGGGTTTCAAAGCTTACGTGACGCAATGACCAAGAGAGAGGTATGAGAATAATATAAATAAACCAACGCCGATATCCAAAAAAAAAAAGAAAAAAGGAATGTAGTAAAGTTTCAGAGAAGTGCTTCAAATAAAAATAAAACAGTTCCAGCACGGACTATTTCTGCTGGTTTTAAAATATTTAAAGTTCATAATTCTCATAAAAACATAAATTGTGGTCGAACTGAGGATAATAAAATTTATTTAAATTTATGTTTGACTTTTAACTTTCAGTTATTTAGGTTCTTAGTGTCGGATTTGTTTTCTGACTTTTGTTTGATAATTAATTTGAGAAATGAGCACATATTTAAAATGTTCTTCTTTTTCATATTTATTCATTTCTAATTTTTAAAAGCTGGCTCCGAATTCTTTGAAAAGTAAACCTAACTTTTTTTTTCTGTTTTAAAAGTTAATTTGACGAAACAAACGGAAAGTGTATGGAAATTATATAAATAAACCTACTTGGGAAAAGAAAAAAAAGCTTATTTTTTTTAAAATTGTTTTAAACTAAAATAATATATTCGTGAAACGCGGGCACTTTAAGCAAGGTTTTTTTTATGAATTTAAATATCTTGAACTTAGTCATGAACTTAAATAATTATTAACTTTAAATATTTAAAAATAGTTCTCGTGGAACTGTTTTAAAATAAAGTTCATAATTCTCAAAAAAACACGTATATTTATTTTGTAACTTATTTCTAAGACACATTTAGTCAATATCTTCAGGTTTTCGGTTATTTGGTTTTACTGGCCTGAAATGTTACAATACCAGGGAAATTTATTACGTCATATTTTTGTTAATCGCAATTTTTTATCGTTTTTTTTATCAGTAAAATTAAATGAAGATTATTTTAAAATATCTCATAACTATAATTATTATGCCATTGTGCTTCACTTTTAAGGTGACAATCATAAATTTTATTTATTTTAAATAAAATTCAGCTTTGACCTTTGAGTAACTTAGATGCTTTGAATCTTTCATAAATCTCACATATTTTTCACAAACATTTAAACTTATGATGCATCTAGAAATATTAAATTGATTACTAGAAATTTAAATTGATTTGTAAAGAAATTTGGTTTTCGGCTGAGGATGATTTAAAATCTCAACTCTTGTTTTTATGATATTAGATTTTTGTGCTTTATTAATTCATAATAAAGAAAAATTCATAAGAAATTACAACTAATTATTCGAATTTTTAATTCTTTATTTTTTTTCTTTTGCCAAAGTTCAAAATCTTATTTTATTATAAATGCTGTTAAACATTTTTTAATATGTTAAACGGATATTTAAGACAAGGAATGTATTATGTTTAATGAAAATATTTAAGTTTCAAAATATTCCAAAAACCTTCTTTAAAAAATTTACTCTGACAACTTTTATCACAATTTTTAACAAAAGAAGCCGTAACTACTGATAAGAATTCTTATTTACGTCTACATGTCTTTAGTAAGGGATACATTTTTATAAATAACACAATATGAGTTGAATTATAACTTTATCTGTTGACTTAAGAAAACGCAGTTTTCTAATGCACTTAAAGAATTTGTTAACTTCATATTCCAAAGAATAATAATTTGACTTTTCCAACTTCTAATTTTTTTAATGTTTACCCTTCACTCTGAGATACTTTAAACCGAGAAAGGGAAATAGCGTATTTAACTTTTGGCCTAGATATGTCAACTTAGGAAAGCTGTCAAAAACTTAACAACTAGGAAAGGTTTTTAAAAAAGAAAGAATACCAACTAACAAACGAAGATATAAGAAAGAAAAAAGTCTACTTTCAGATTGTGAACATTTTGGGAAACGAGAGAGAAAAGCTTAGATTTTAATGAGTAACTTCTAGCTTTAAGTTACCGCATAAATTAGCTTAACACACGCCAACACGCCATATTTTTCGCCAGAAACAAAACACTTCTTCTTTCAACAATAACATGAAAACTCGTTATTTCTTCCATTGTTTCAGTTTTAGAAGATTTTTACTTTTCTAATAAGGTCTGAAGGACTCCTTCTGAAGCATGGATAAATCTCACGTGAATGATTTTACTTTCTGTCTATACTTTCCAATGCAAGTTAAATAATTTAAAACAATATAGTCTCCCCATCTCCTGTCTATTAAGGGATGTTTGCATTCATGCAAGCAAAATATAATTAGCTGAATAGGTTGAGAGATTTAGATTTAAAAAAACACTTGTGCAAAAGGAGACAATAGATATTTTCATATGTGTATTATTAAAAATCTAAGCCTTCTAATCAAGTTATTCAAGTTAGGAATTGTTTATTTTAGTTTGCTTCATTTGCTTAAAGGTTGTTTATTTTGCATCACTTCAATTATTTTAAAAGTTGAAGTTAAACTTGAATAGTTTTAGAGAAAAGTAAAGTTACTTTTTGCTTTAATTCACAACAAAAATAATTTTGCATATTAAACTAATCAAAAATGTATTGAAGGCATAACGCAAGTAATTTTTTAGAGATGTAGATTAGAGAATTTAGTTTAGATTCAAGTGGCTTGAATATGCAGTACAAAAATAATAAAACTTTACAAAAATATAATTATGTTGCTTAAGACTTTGGCCAGAAAATATCATTTTCATAAAATTAATTAAATGAATAATATTTTAATATTTATCATGCATTGTATGTGTTTTTTCCCGTTATTTGTATTATCTGTTATTTATTCTTTATATCATTATATAAATGTGTTCTTTCTGCTATGTATTCCTTATATGAAATTTCATGATACTGTGATTCAGTGGCTGCCAGCTGTTCGTTCACAAAAAAATTCTAAACTGAAAAGGAAAGCATATTTTTAATGAGAAAAAAAAACAAATAAAAAGACAACAACTAATTGGCAGTCACGTAAATCAGTAGGTAAAACAAAAGAATTTTACAAAATCAGTTTTGTTTTTAAATTAACATAATAAACTACATAAGCGAAAATTATTAGATTCTTTATAATGTTTGTAATCTGATAACATTATTATTTTATGCCTAAACTGTAAACTGCTAATTTTTAATGATTATCCAAGCGGAAAAAAACATTGTCAAATCTTCCTATTCATAAGCATGGTTACACCAACGGGAGTTAAAACAGTTATTAAAATGTGTGCAATAGTTTTTAAAAGTTTTCTCAAACATTTTGCGAAGTAAAAATATTTAGAAATTAATAAAATAGCGGATCCTATGTTTACATTGAACACAGTATTTTTGTTATTTTCCTGTAAAAATAGCATTATTTTTATTCACAGGGAAACACAGGTTATCTTAAAAATGACCGACAATTTGAAAAATATGAAGAAAAATTAAAGAAGAAAGAAACTTTAGTTCTATGAGCTCCTGTTAGCTAACTAGATTCTTCTTATTCTTCATCTTTCAGAATTAGTTGAACTGCTAACTAAAAATGTTTTAAAAGTTTGTACATTTGAGATAATTCTGAGGCATTCTTTGGGGTTAAGAATAAAAGAATGTCCGCGCATTTTTTTAAAAATCGAAATGATCTAGTGTTCTTGTAACATGTCATTTTTCGTCAGTAGCTTCATTTGACCATTGTTGTAATTAAATCTTGAAATTTGAAGAGAATAAATTTTATAGTTTCTAGAACAAAATACAGTAAACCGTACATTTTCATCTTTTTTTTAATTTTTTCACAAAATAATTATTCAAAATCCACTGTGTACACTTGGTATATTTAACATAAATTAAAATACACCTATAAAATATTCCACTAATATTTCTATTCATGAAAACTGTTAAAAAATTAATATTAAAATAAATTAAATATTAATAAGCCTTCAAAAACAGCTTTAAATTTTTTCCATGGTCTTTGTCAGGATATTTCCTAAAATATTTTATTTAAAAACAGGCTGTCAAAGTAATTGAGATTTATTCCGGAATTTGCACCCTGTCTAGCAGACTACTTGCGTTTCAAGCTTTAAGAGTCAATTCATATTTTATCAGAAATTTAAGACTTTTACCATTTTCCTTTTTATCTACACCCACTGGACAACTATTACCGAAACTTCTCTTCTACAAATAATTCGCATGCATCAAAATTCTTTTCTTTATTATAAAGCCTCGTCTAACATAGAAACGTACCACCGACTATTTTTGACATCACGTCAATTTTTCTTCTGTATCCCCTACACGCAGGGGTACTGGAACGAAAACTCTCGAAACCAGATACTCTGCAATAAATAGGAAAAGAAAAAAAAGATAGTATTAAAATATTCAAACAGATACTAAGCTCGCTTTATTTACTTTTTATATGCTTCAGGAATAAACATATTCTTTTTTTTTTCAAAGAACACATCTCAAATAAACGTCACCAGGCAGAAGAAGATATTTTTCTACCTTTAGCAATTGCTATGCTAACTCGTTTCACCTAGAATATATCTTAATACCGAAAGAATATACCCGAAGTATTACGATAGACGATATTAGTAAAATGAAAAATTCGTATAAGTTCTCTTTAAAAGTATTTTTTTTTTGTTTATGTATTTTTCGATCCCAGAGGATTTTGGAAATGTGGAAGTTATTGATGGATTTCGGAAAAAAGATAGCTACAAGTAGGAAAGGATAAATAAAGCAAGCTTCAGTCTTGGCAGCATCAAGTTTCGATTTATCTTGCAATGCTTCATTAAAACAGAGAGAGAAAAAAACATATGAGATGTCAAATATAAGAATTAAGTTTATTTTTAGTTTCGAAAAGCAATGATTTATTTTGAATTGCTTTGCTTTGAGTTTTTTTTTCTTTTTTTTGGACTCGATTCAAGCACACTATTTCACAAAAATTGTTTTAAACTAAAATATTTGCAGTTACAATAAGCACTTTAAATGTTACATATTTAAACAAGCTTATGTGTTTATTACAAATGTGGTTAATTTATAATGAATTTTATGCATTTATTAATAAAATTTCATCTTTTTCTTACGTTAAAAGTTTTATCTTGAATTTTAATTTACATTTCGTTATGAGTGTGCTTTGTTAACTTTATTTTTGTCAAGGAGTTTAAAAATGCATGTAATTCTTTACCAAAATACCGAGGAATTTGTAGTCGATCAGCGGATATTCGAGGCTGCAGCCCCATTTGAAGTTACATCTTTCTAATAATTAAAGAAAGATATCTAACTTTGAAATTTATTTCTGGGTATCATCTTCTGCATGCGTTAATGCATCATTTATTAATCCATAACATCATTTCATTGCGAGATGCAATACTAAATTATGTACTGATATACTATTTCTGAAAAAGCTCTTTGATGAGAACTGGCTAAAAATAAAAGAGAATTGTAAAAATTACTTATTTTCGGATAATGACGTTCAAATATTTATGATTGTTGATTCTTACATACGCATAAAAGTTGGTGAGGACAAAACACATTTTAAATAAAAATAGTTTATTATTAAAGTGCTATTTTATAATTAATGACGAAATAATGTATACTTAGAAGTTTCACTTCGCGTTAAATGATAAAATTATTTTATTCAAAGAATGAAAGTATTTCATGTTACCCCTTTTGATGTCGAAATGCAATCCAAAGGATATGAAACACGACTTGGCGAAGTAACGTTATCTCCAAATACACGTGCTTAACCTTTTGTGTGCCGAAGTCATCATTACTATTTGTCCAATATCTTCCCTTTCCTATCTCACAATAGGACAGCGTTTGCAAATTCTCTCCCATTGCCTAAGTGATTCGGGTCAAACTTGTACCAGTCTATATCCTCTTCCACAAATGCGAATAATCTGAGTTGACAATAGAATTCCATTCAAGATACTCGCCAGAACGCTGGTAGAAGTGCGCCAAATACCTTGTGACGGCGAGGATAAATGTTAGTGCAGCTAATCTAGAGTATCCAATGTTAGTAATAGGAAGCTGTTCAAAGGTCTGTGAGTCTAACGTTCCGTTTACTTGATGGCTTTTGAACCAAATCACTAGGGAACCAATATATATCGATAGACTTGTCTATCAACAAACGTAGTTGTTTGCTAAATTTTCCGATTCTCTTGGGTGATATCTGTTTTATATAATATTATTTTGCTAGCACATGATGTAATGAATTGTAAAAAAAAAATTTTTTTGTCGTAAACTATATCAATAAATATAACAGTCAAATGCCCAAATGCCTTGTGCTCAATTTTTACGTATTATTTTAAATATTAATTTTAATACAAACTTAATGATTAAATTTCTCGTTGCATTTGTACAAATACGTGATCTCGCCTAATTCGGTTTGGGAATTGCAAGTCTGAAACTAGTTTTGCTCCTAAGGATACAGAGTTTTTAAATGACATTTTTACTATTCTTTGTCGAAATGTATAAGTTTAAAAATGTTATTTATAGCATGGAGTCGCATAAATGTTGCGACAAGCTACTATCACTAGTTTGTATGGAAGTTATGCTCTAACTTCCTTTCAAACTAGGGAAGTTAAGGCATATTATCAGCAATAACATTTCATGGAAACACATTACCAGAAATGTCATCATAAGTGGCTGGAGGCGCTTCTCTTTAATGACCTATTAGCACACGAATAAACAGTAAACAATAGAGAAGTACCTGAAGCGGCGTATGATGACATTTCGAAGCATGAATCCCTATTCAATTATAATTCTGATTATGTGCCTTAACTGATCTAGAAATTTGTCAAAACATTAATTTGACCTCCCGTTAAAAATAACGTTTTTAAACTCGTACATTTTGACAAAAAATAAACTGAAAAATGTCAATTAAAAAATGTTGCTCGGAGAGAAAAACCGACTGCATATTTAAAATAAGTGAGACAGAAGTATCTGAGATCGATTGAAAAATGTTATGCAACAGAAAACAAAAAGAGAAAAAATGTTTTTCCAGTGTTATAGGACAATTAGTTGCAAAATGCTTTACAATAAAGATCACAAGACAGTCAAATTTCTTGCACTCTGCAAAGTATTAATATCAACGGCTTAGTAACAATTTTTTACTTATTAATCAAAAAAAAATGTTTTACTTAAGTTTGTATCCAAAAGTTAGATGCAAATAAAAATCATATTTTTGATGAAAAGTGTTTATAAAAACCTAAAAAAGCTTGAAAATAATTATAAACTAATGTTAAAGCTAATAATTAACATTTAATTATTTTACAGGAGGGAAGGAATTAATTCTACTGAATTCTAACTTAAATTTACTTATACAAATTGATAATCATATGAATTAGTAGCAAGCATGCAAGTAGTAGCATACATGAAAATTCGCGATACAGCTAGTAAATGTAGTATTCTTTGAAATAATGGTTCACTCATACGAAGTTGCGAGATTATAGCTAAAAATGCATGTAAAAAATATAACAAATGCATTAAAAAACTATATATATATATATATATATATATATATATATATATATATATATATATATATATATATATATATATATATATATATATATCAGAGTTGGCCGTTAATTACAGTAATCGATTACAACTGTAATTGATTACAGATAATTACAGCTATGTAATCAATTACTTGTAATCACGATTACAAGTAATCAATTACTTGTAATCGTGATTACAACTTTCAAAAAATTTTGATTACAGCTGTAATCATGATTACAATTTTGATTACAGTAATCAATTACTTGTAATCATGATTACAAGTAATTGCGATTACAAGTAATCACAACAAAAACGATTACAAGTAATTATGATTACATGTAATCATGATTACATGTAATTTGATTACATGTAATTGTGATTACTTGTAATCAAACTATACGATTACAAGTTATTACGATTGTATACTATAGTCAAATTTTTTATGTAAGTATTCATGTGTTTACATATTTTTATGTACATAGAATGTACGCAAGCATGAACGTACAATTTGCGATTCCTATACATACAATGTATGCACAAACGTTGTTTGTACGTACAATATTCATAATTATATTGTAATATACTTAATGCAATGCGCATATGCTTAGTACATATAATTATGCATTTATGATACATGTACGCATGTATGTTAGGTTGTACAAAAAGGCAATGTTTTGTATCTTTGTATACATAGACAATGTATGTATGAACGTATATGAAAATAATGTTTATGCGTTTGCATGCTTTTATGCACTTAAATGCATATATTGTATAAATTTACGATAATAGCACGTATATACAATGTACGTTTGCATTTAAAATTGTACGTATTTGCGTACAATATGTAAAAATGTTATTTAAAGGTACAATATATGCACATAGTTGCGTAAATAAAATGCGTACATGTATACATGCATATTTATATGTACATCGATATATGTGCACGCAAAGTATGTACTCATGTACAACTTACGTATGTACTTGTATAACTACATACTTTGTTAATACTTATACGCATGTAATGCATGGATGTACAAAAAAATGGTTATATCCACAATGTATGCATGTGCATACAACGTATACATGTACATAATTACAAGTAATGTACAAATACGTGCGTACATTTAAATATATGTAATTACAATACACACATACATTGTGCATACATTAAAGAAATTTATATGAGTAAAGTTATTAAAATTTGTTTTAAAATTATTCTAAGGTATATGAAACTCGACCTCATATTTTTTAGAAAGCAAACGATAATTTTATTTGGAATTTCTAAATATTAATTCCACACATAAAATTTACCGTTTTTCTTACCATTTAAAAAATTTCTATGAATCATGCATTATGTTATAAAAAAAATAAATCTGTATTGTCAAACATTTCATGAAAATACCTGAAAATAATTTTTTATTCAGAGAATTTCAAAATGATATAGAACAATTAAAGCTGAAAACTAAATTTAAATATCGTTTGATTTTGTCATTTAACTTGCTTGAGTCATTAAAAGTTAACTTACATGCATTTTATTTATTGCATTGTACACATATTTAGACATAAATGTAATGTACATATGTATACGTGTAATGTATGTACGCATGTACAATGTATGTACATACATTCATGTATTGTACGTGCATATATAGTACATATGGATATGCATACATGGAACATACGTGTATTGTACATGTGTGGATATATTCATTGTACATATATACATTGCACCATATGCATAGATAGGGATAGCATGCATGTACACATGTAAAATTTGTACGAAAGAATTATGCCCAATATATTTATGCACATACGTACTGTATATGTACATTATATGAACATTATATGTTCATTTCATCATATGTACATTATATGAATATACATCTGTACGCTATATGTATATACATCTGTACGCTATATGTATATACATCTGTACAATATATGCATCTCAAATGTGTGTACGTACGTTATGCATGTCGAATGCATGTATGAATATATGTGAAGTATAAATACGCCCAATGTACGTACAATAGTTCACAAATGTATTATGCATATTTGGATACTTACACTGAGCATGAACATATTATGTACATGTACATAAATACACTGGACATGCATATCATGTACATGTATACATACATATATTGTACATCCTACAGATATACCTATATTGTACATGCATACATATATTGTACTGTTCATAAATAAATTGCACATACATGCATGGGACATGCATTGTACAGACAATGTATGTATGTTCGTACAAACACAAGTACTTGTATATACATGCGTACATGAACATAGATATACATTTTACATACACAAATATTTGCATAAAATGCATATATTCATTGTGTATAAATGTACATGTATACATGTACATTCATTGTGTATAAATGTACATGTATACATGTACAGTGTATGTACATGTGTGTGATACTAAAATGTCTGAACATATGCACTAGATAAAATCATATGTACATACATTTCAGTTACATTCATTTGTACGTATACAAATACGTACAAAATGCAGTACATGTTAATACGTGCAAAATGTATCATTATAAAATACATTCTACTATCTACTGTAAAATATAATCATTTATAAGAATACAATAGTTTTGTAATCGTGTAATTAGATTACATGTAATCATGATTACATGTAATCAAATTACATGTAATCAAATTACATGCAATCATATATTTTGATTACTTGTAATCATAATTACTTGTAATCATTTTTGTTGTGATTACTTGTAATCGCAATTACTTGGAATCATGATTACAAGTAATTGATTACTGTAATCAAAATTGTAATCATGATTACAGCTGTAATCAAAATTTTTTGAAAATTGTAATCATGATTACAAGTAATTGATTACTGTAATCGACTATGTAATCATGATTACAGCTGTAATCAAACTTTGTAATCACGATTACAAGTAATTGATTACTGAAATCAATATTGTAATCATGATTACAAGTAATTGATTACTGTAATCAAAAAATGTAATCGATTACATTTTTGGCCAACTCTGATATATATATATATATATATATATATATATATATATATATATATATATATATATATATATATATATATATATATATATATATATATATATAATAATAGTATAATATTACCTTGTGCACATCCATTTCGGGCCCATCCTTGGTAACTAACAAATCAAAACTCAGAATAACAAATCACTTCAGCAGTGCAGTAAGAACGACACTTTAGAACCCTTTTGTTACACTCAATTTGCGCTTTTGTTTTCATATTTTGTAATCTGGCAATCTTTCTGCGAAAACATTTTTAAATCATTCTTGAAAAATAACTGTCCATGTAAGTTGTTATGATTTTGCTACTCGCTTTATAGTCCCCCCTTTTTAATGTTTTTTCTTTTTATTTTATTTTTTCTTTTTATTTTATTTTATTATCTGTTTTTACATGTTATATTTACTTTTTATGATCTATTTTTATGTAGTTATTTTATAAAAAAATTTTTTTGAGTGCTCCTCACACTATTGTATTAATATATTTTGCTTTGGCTTTATTGATACAATATCAGAAAGCACTCTGTTTTGCGGATATAATCGTGTGGGCTGAAGAAAAGATTATATCTTTTTTTTCCGGCTTTTTTTCCGGTTTTTTAATTAACATTTCACTTTTTTTTTTTTTTTTTTTTTTTTTTTAAATAAAATGTTTTTTGTTTTTTTTTTACTTATTATTTCCCACCCCCTTTTTTTCATATGACTATAATTTTTCTTTGTTTTATTCTTCATTTTGAACTTATCTAATGAGTGCTGTTTACTTGCAGCTTAAGCGCAATAAATGTTACTTATTGTTTTTCTTAACTTTCTTAGTCTTTTCTTGTATTTATTTATTTATATATATATATATATATATATATATATATATATATATATCGAATGCAAATCCTTCACTCATACATTACTACTTCTCCCACTTCCTATAAAGTCTTAGAGCTGAAAGTTTAACTCTTCATTCTTTATTAGATAAACGGTAAAACTAAAAATGCTTCATGTCGTAATTTTATATTTATCAGGGGCCTAATTCAGAGTAATTCTTAAGAACATGATTTTAATAAGATAATAAATCTCAAATCCAGACTATTTATTGCTTACCAGGTGTAAGGAAAAAAATACTTTAAAACTAAAAAAAAAACTTTTTTTCCCTATTATTCGGAATAGTGGCGATAAGCCTTAATAATAGTATTACTAAATAACACATTTTTTACCAATAAGGAAATCTCAAATTTGCTTTACATGTTCCTTAAGAGATAAGTATAAAAGATTAGAAAAGTTTCACTGTGATATTTGTAACCATGTGATTGATTAGGACTTAATCGGCCTGCTTATTCACAGTACTAATGCTAAATATCATGATTTTACACAGATAGCAGTTTCAAATTTAGAACATGTTTTCCTTATCAAATATTTTGAAAAATCAGTTAAAATTTTTATTTCGATTAGGAAGATGATTCATAATTATTCGTAATAACTTAACCTAATAATTAAAGTAATGCTTGATAATGGATTTTTAACAAATTAGAAGTCTCAAATGTGAGCTGTGTGTTCGGTATCAGTGATAAGGAAAAACTAAAAAAAGCTTTATTTAAATACTTCGCAATTATCGGAGGAATTAGATTAATTAACAATAATACTAAAAAAGTTAATTTTGCCAACATAAAAGTCTCAATTTAAGAGTGTTCCATATCGGATAAAAGGAAGAATTTAATAAGTTTCATATCGTTGTCATGCAATTATCGAGATAATTAAGTTAAACTGACCGTAATGTTAAATAACACGTGGCTATTAATATAAAAGTCTCCAATTTCGAACAATGTGTTTCTTATCAGATTATAAGGAATTCAAGTTTCTAGTTATTGTGTTAATTATGTACTATCACACATTAATTGTTAGGAATACGTTTCCACCAAATACCACCATGTGTTTTGCTCAGTACAGTCAATTTCGCTTCTTTTACTTTTAAATCACGAAGAAAAGAGTTTTGGCAGTTGAGGACTCTGTAGGACAGTGAAATTGTGAGTTGTATTATGGCTCCCATACTATCAGAGCTGACCTATCAAGCAATATTGGAGCAAACAAGTTCGCAAGTTAACGTTACGTTAGTATTAGTTATGTTATGTGCTTATGTTAGCTCTTTGCTCCCAAAATAAATGATGAGTCAGCCTGTCCAATTCAGGGGCTCTAAGTTGTATGAACTGACCAAAGTGTCGTAGATTTGCTTTATTGCACTTATCGCCCTACTGCGCTGAGAATTCAGACCAAAGTGGTGAGTTCATGGCAGGTGAAGAACGAAGAATGCGATTCTACCACGAAGCGATGGGTTCATGTAGAAGCACAAGCTGGTCAACGCAGACGGCTATTAAACTTTTAATGCATGACATTTATACTACTATGAGAAAAATAAGTATAGTCAAAACTATCAGAATCTGGTAAAAGTTACGTATTTCAGGCTCTATGAGAAGCCAAAAAAAAAATTGGTATTTTTTACCAAACCGTTTCGGTAAATATTTTAGTAAAAGTAACAATAAAATTAAATTTTATAATGCGTGACAAAATTTGGTGAATTCGATGAAATTTGGTATTTTTCTCATGATACCTTAGATCAGGGATGGCGAACCAATGGCACGCGTGCCATTTATGGCACGCCACATAATATTTTGGGCACGCCACCGATCACGAAGTTCACTGTGAAGCAATTTACCAATTAAATTAAAATTCACAGAAGCAAACATAAAAAAATTAACAATTATTAACAAAAATATTACAATTAATCCCAAAAAACAATTAATTACCATAAAAAACTAGCTAACAATAAATAACTAGCAGAAAATTTTTTAACAGACCAGCTTAAAATAACATCTTACAACCTAATATAAGTTATTTGTCATCTAATCTGCAACAACAGAAGTCACACTGATGTTACTTTAAGTTGAATTACGCGTAACTGAGACATTGTGAAATGTATTCTTTTTCATAGTAAATAAAGAGTTTTGAGTTGATAGTATTTAGTGTTATTATTTTCTAATAATCACGAAGTCAAAATTGTTTGACGGCACGTCTATGACCAAATTAAACAATTTTTTAGAAAAAAATGGCACGTTGGTGCATAAAGGTTCGCCACCCCTGCCTTAGATCAAGGCAAAACACCATTTAATTTACCTTTCAGTTTTGTATTTTTTATTAGATGTGTGCTATTAATCGCACTCTCGTGCCATAGGTCCTGGGTTCTATCATCGGACCGGGCAAGATTGAGTCTGCCTTTCATCCCTTCAGGGAGTCTATAAAATGAGTACCAAACATGCTTTCGGAACATTTTCTCCTGAGCCCAAGGTCAAGAAAACTGAGATGGGCACAGTAAGCCTAGGCTCTCTTGCAGCTGTTGCGCCACTGAGTTTTTAGTTTAGATGTGGTGCTATTAAAATCGATAGTTTTGAAAATCAGATTTTCTGGTAAGCCGTTATCATATAAACTGAAAAATTAGCAAATAAATAGTTTAACTATCGTATACTTAGATTCTATTAACACAATTATGTTTGTTTTTAAAATTAAAAATGCCATTAGTATAAAGTTTTATAATTTTACCAGAATTCATTTCTACGTATAATCTAAGAATATTTCAATGAGTTTTAATAAAAATGAATGAGTCAACATTTTATAAGGGGGAGGGACTTTTTCTAAATAAGGCAACTGTAATATAAACAATATTTAATTTTAATGCTTGATATTAAGCTGCATAAATGAAAAATTTTATGGCCTGTAGTGTTCGTCTAAAATTTCACAGAAGCGAAGAGTTTTATTCTACTAAAAGTTAATGTCTACGAAATGGTTCATTTTACTTAGAATTAACAGTTTACAAAAATAATTTTTTTTTCTTAAGTTTTAAAGCAATTTCATTGGAATATTCACTCAGCATATTTTTGATTTTGTCAAAAAAATGCTTTTTCACATCAATAATACTTACAAAATTGAATGAAATATATAGTTAATTTCTTGAAAGAAAAGAGCACCTCCTAATTTACTATCTAAGCAATTTTTTCGATTTGTTGGTGATTTTGATTAAATATTCTATATATTTAGACGATATGAGCAATTTTCTTGACAGTACCTCTCTTCACACTTTCCTCAACTAAACAAAACTCTGTTAAATATCCGTAATTCATTATCTGTACATTTAAGGATATTGCAACTTAAAATCCAGAATAGTATTTTGAAAAACATTGTACTCTATTTTGCGTCCGATTAAGTATGTATTTAAGTACTTACAATGGAAATTTCAGATCATTAAAATAAGAATTAAAAAATAATTATCAACTTGATTACTGAGACATTTTTAACTTTGACAATCTTGACATAGAAATAAATGTGTTCTCGTACTTTTAGCCTACAAAGAAAAGAATTGTTTAAACGAATAAATCTAAAAAATAAAGAGTTTCAGAATTATTACAATAAAATAAATTGCATTCATGATACAATCAACATCAACGTTGATTACAAATCTGGCTTGTTTTAGAGTAATGTGTTGCATATTTTTTTTGCAATTACGTTTTCGTTTTTATGTGATACTATTTTTTTATGTTTTCAAGAGGTAAATTGATAATTTTTGATTATCTTCTGCGTGTAACTGACAATGATGAATTGCTTTACTTTACTCGCAACATTAACTTCTCGGCGCAGTCACGAAAAATGGCGTAAGGCATAAATCTCGCCAAGTAATCGCCAACTACACCTGGCGCCAAGTTGTTAAAGTGTACAGTGAAGGTTATTTCTAGAAAAACTGTTTTTTGGAACAACGTAATTATGATTTATGCGAGAAACAGGGCAGTATTCATCAGTTACAAATGATAGATTTCACATTGAATTTTGGAACTAATATGTTAAATATTGAAATTAAGTAAAAATTCATAATTATGAAAGTAAACTGTTAAATTTTTTGGGGACAAAATACACTGAGGAGTTTATTGAAGATTGATCAGTTAGACAAATACATTTGGGATTTGTACTTTACACTTTTAAAAATTAAACTTAATGATTTCCTAGATTGGAGCAATAATATCGTCTTTAAAATTTGTCTAGAAAGATAGGAGAGCCATTATGCAGCTGAAAAATATGTATAGATAATAAGGGAACCGTTATTTCAAGCAACTCATGAGCTTAAATATGAGCTGCAGAAATCAATCAATAATTGCACTTCAGTTTAATTTTTTTTAAAGAATGTAATATTTGACCTACAACGGGCAATTATATATTGTGTTTAATCACTTCGCGTCGTTTGGTATCCGTCAGTTAGGTTGTTCAAATTCTGAGAGTGAGTTTGGGATTTAACTGAGCCCTTGGTTTGTAAGCAGTTCAACAAACCAATTGAATGTTTCTCTAGCATAATTTCAAAATAAGTGACTGCGTTAGGTATCAAACCTTATTTTCGTCTTCCTGGAATGACTTCTTTTTAAATAAGGTTTAGAAACTCGCCATGGTCAATGCTATGCTAAAATACCTTCATCTTGCTTGAAATTTACATAATTTTGAAGATATTTCTCACACAAGTCACATAAATGTTTTGGTAAGCGAGGTTATCTAAGCTCTTGGAAAATCCTGATCTGCAGATTTTCCAGTTTTTACTTTACAGAGGGCAAAATATCTGACATTCTAAAAGTTTAACCTTAATCTCACTAAAGACATAAAATAATTTTTAAGCTTCAGATTTAAAATTAATTTATTTAGTGAAAGTGTATAATGGAAAAATCTCAACCAAAAGATTGTCAAAAATAAAATTTTGTTTGCAGAAATATGCATTTGCTTTCGAGCGATTCTAAACACTTTTACATTTGAAATAAAAATCCAACTTTTCCCTCACTTTTAAAAATAGTACACCGTAATCAAAATTTACAATACAATACAAATAATTTTACGCTATTGGAGACATTTTTCATAAAGTCGCCGTCGCAGATAAAGATTGTCGAAGCTGATAACTAACTGCACAGTCTCATTATCTCCTACAATCCTACTGGATCATTGCAAAATGATTGTTTCAAGAATTCTTTTTCAACTTCCGCAACAAAAGACAAAATATCCTTGTCCGCTCCGAAACGCCAACGGATGCATTAATCAGCGCCGATGCTTTGTTGTCCACATTTTTTAGAACGCAAGAATGAAATTAGTTTGAGCTCTTACACGTGTTCTCTTTTTCCAAGAAAAATTTCAGCTGCGAGTTACTGACTCATTTACATGTTTGATGTATTCTGAAGGCAGACAGCGAAAAAGTGTCTGCCTTCATTCTTTGCAGCTGCAGATGACTTCTTCCTATTATGAAGGCTAATTGCCAATCGTGAAGACTTCTTCGCACCATTCAATGACAGCGACTCGATTTGCATTTCTTCTCCCATACAATCTTATTACTCCTCAACCTTGATGGTTTGTAACTAGTTTGCCCATCTGAAAGACACTTTTTTAAACACTAGTGCTTGTCATTATTGTCCGACCGCTGACATGAGATTGTGTATTTTATGTTTTAATGCTTTTGGGTATTTCGGAAGTTTAATCGCGTAAGTGAATGGAGATATAAATTTTTCATGAAGTTTTATTAACAGGAGATTGGTGTTGCATTAAAGTTCTATTGAATTTATTGTTCTTACGACAGTTAAAAAAATACTTTTGAATTTGCTGAATTGATAAGAATAGTTATGGTAATCTTTGGATTTTCCGCATTTAAATTTGAAAATATTTTTTGTGTCTCATGGAGTTATTTTGATAAAAACGTTATTTGGTAGCAAGTTGCTGAAGGAAATTGCTCGGGACTTGAAATTTAATTATTGATTTTGGAAGAAGGTTTGTTAATATTTATATACTTTAAAACATGATATTAATAATTAAATGTTTTATTCATGTTGTTTGATTTTTAAATTTCATTTGAATCTTAAAGCAACTTTCTTGCAGTCTATAGAGATGCTTCAGGATATTGTTATAAAAAAATTATTTTCCCGCATGATTAATTTTTTGTTTTCATCTTTGTTAAACGAAAGGAAAAATATCCCTGATGAAAGATTATATCTATGTTTAACTATTTTTCATTATATCCTGGGTGCATAAATTCTCTAAACGTTACTTTCTTTAACGGCTCCAAAAATTTACAGACAAAATTTAAATTTAAGCAATCTATTTTCTTTTAGTTTGCTGATTGCCCTGCTTTTAATACCAATCAAAGAAATTTGTCGAATCAAGGTTTCAGATAAATTTATTTTAGTGCCTACAGATTATAAACCTATACGTACAGAATTTTCGATTTTATTTTGCTCCTCAGGCTAAAAGAGCATCTAGTTGCATTTAAAAGTCTGCTTTTAACTTCAATTTTAATATTTTTTCATTTTATAACCGTCGGTGAACAGCCGACCCAGTTTTGGGTTTACGACTACTTAAGTTCAACTCCCTAGTCTTGTAATTTTGGACTCAACCCAGAAGGCAAGGTAACTATAGGATCAAATATTGAGAGAAATTTACCTTCAAGGAGGACTCTTTGATGAAACTAATTCCAATTTGCGTTACGTGGAGAGGAAAAACACGAAACCTCCCGCATTTAGCCTGACGACAAGAGGACTCTAACCCATGATCCGTCTACCACTGAAGATATTTTACGGCAGCACTGTGATAGGGGCGAGCCTGGTATGGATTTCGCATTGACCAGCCATCACTGGGATTTGAACCCGGTTCACCTAATTGGAAGACGAACGCTCTATCCCCTGAGCCACCAAGGCTCTCAATTTTAATTCTGTTAATAAGTGTGCCTTGAGTACTATCATTATTTATTTGCTTCTCACTACGATAAATTTTGTTTTTCCTTGCTCACTGCCCTTGCTCAGTTCTCAAGGACAAATAAACGTTTTCACAACAGCCTGTTTTGTTCGCCTGTCTTTTTTTAAATCAGCCCTGCAGAATTATACCATCAATGTTGATCCCTGAATTTTTTACAGCATGTTCAAGGGTTATGTAAATACAATGCATTAGAAAGAGTCACCCTGTCGTATATCCCTATATATCAATATCTGATGCATCGAACATGAGTTTAACTCTACACTAAACACTTTGTAGTCTCATTCCGTCTGATAAGTTTGAGTGGAATTTCCAGTTCAAATATTGCTTCAAAAAGCTTGCACCCGTTAATACATTCGTAAGCTGCTTTAAATCTACAAAAAAGAGATAAATATCAATGCCATATTTCCACGTTTTTTCAAGAATTTGTCTAAACGAATAAATGTGATCAACTCTAAATTTTCCCATTTGAAAACCACTTTGATATTTTCCTATAGTAATGTATTATGTATATAGAGGAAGTCTACGGCAAAATACACTGTACAAGATTTTAAAAACTACATTAAGAACGTGTAATTCCACGGCAATTATCGCAGTCTGATTTGTTTTTGTTTTTTTCGCAGATGAGGAAAATAGAACTCTCTTTTATTCAATGGGCATTCTTTCCTGGTTCCACATATTAAAAATGGTCTATGGAAGCTGATTGTTTAGTTCTGATTTATCGGCTTTAAAACTTTTATCACTAATGCCTCCTGGAAAGCCGTGGTGGCTCAGGGGATAGAGCACACGCCCCCCAATGCGATGAAGCAGACTCAAATTCCGTCAATGACTGGTTAATTCAAATTTCGAATATGCTACTGATAGTATTGATTTCGATATGCAGCATACAATATCATTTAAATCGATAGGCTAACTATACTATTGAATCATGTTTTGATCATTATCGAAGTGTTATAGAGATAATATTTATCGTATTGTATTTGTATACTTCTTCAATTATAAGTTTGATTTATTTATTTAATAATGATAAGTCTTTTTATCGTTTATGAGAATTGATAAGTTTACAGGCGATTCTCGACTCATTATTCTCATTGTGCATGTGCTTAGTTTATAGAATGAAAAAAAATAAATTAAATAAATAAATAAATGGAAAAAAAAACAATCGATACTTGAGATTTTATACGTCAAAGTTAGTTATTTTTCTCTAATAAAAGAAAGAATTTATAGAATTCTTTCTTTATCTCTGCATTTATTTATTTTTTATCTCTGCATTTTAACCGTTATGGTCAAAAGCTAATTGAATAAAAAAATTTGAAATTACTTTCTTTATTGGATTACATTAAAATTTTTTGTTATATACTATCTCCTTATTGAACTAATAACATATTGTTCTTTTGCTCTATATTTCGATTTGTTTGCACGACAACGTAGGTTGATCTTGGAATAAACACAACAGGCAAGTGAAATTTAAGAAATGTGCTGATTTTATTTGTTTTCTTTTTATTATATATTGTTTTTGATATCAAAAAAGTATTAATAGTTATCTCATTCAATGAGTTTACGTAAATACGAGGTAAAACAACGCAATTTACAGTTTATTTTATTTTCCTTTAACCCTTTTGAAGGCCGTGGTCAGTATACTTATCACCGCGTTTTACCACTTTTAATTTAGGTTTCCATTTTTCAATAACTTCAGCTTTCTTGAAGTGAGTTTGAATAAAATTGATAACCATTTGTCACTTTTAAAAAACGTATAAAAGTTATAAAATACATAATACTTTTTGAAGTTTGTAGCATTTAAGGAATTTATTTTATAAATAAAGAAAAATAAAAGTCAATAAGTTCCTAATAGGTCATGTTAAATATATTTCCCACCAAAAAAATGGCATTTTTATAAACTAAATGAGTTCTTTTTTTATATATATCAATTACTTATCTTAAAACAATTTCAATTCCAAAAATAATTTAAATTACCTTTACTAGAAATAAAGGGCCCGTTAAAGGGTTAAATATTTAATTCAAACATCCCTGAGTAGAAATTTTTATACCGAATTATTTTTATGTACTGTTAAACTTAACGAAGATTCGAACACAATTTGTAGCGATTTATCCCATTTTTCTGAAGATTAAAACGTAATTTTTGTTTTTCCGAGTTCTTCCTTTTGATTAATTACATCCATTTAAAAAAGAGTCATGAAACATACAGTTGACTGAACAAATTTCCAAAAAACCTTAATTATATGTATATCTTTTTCCAGAGTAGGAAAACATTTAATAATAGCTATGACACGAATTCATTAAAGGCATTTCAGAAATATAACTTCCGTTAAAAGTCTCTAAAATAGCCCATATAAGACATTTGTTTTAACTATAATTAACTTGAAAAGCCACAATTCGATCGTTTGAGACATATACTTTCTTCATTTTCATAGAAAGCGTCAAAATAATTCTATGATTTCTTTCGCACAAGTCGGAAATACTTTTCAAACTGAAAAACTGAAATAAAATAGTTTGAAAAGAACCTAAAAAAGGACTTTAATCATCATTCGTATTTCACTTTTTTTATGTTCGCAAAAATATAAGTGCGCAACAATCTAAATCAATCATCTTAGATATAACCTGTCAGGCAAAGCACCGAAGAAGAAACCCTCATTGGTTATACAAAGATAAAATACTATCCAAGTCTAAAATCTATACGCCTTCCAGTTTGTTTTTTTTTTTCAAAATGGTAAGAAGAAAACTAAATATATTTGAAACAAAAGGAGTGAAAAAAAAACTTATGCGAGGAAAGCAAGAGTTGTAAATAAAACAGCCCTTATAAAAATACCCCAAAACTTTCCAATGTTTTCTGTATTTACTTAAAGCTTTTTTTCCCATGTACCCATTCCTTCGCTTTTCAACTTCGTACTTTTGATTATAGTCGCAAAAGGTAAGTCTAAACAAAAAGAAAAAGTAAGAAGTAAATAAAGAGATATTTTCATCTCCTTTTATGGTCTAATGCTTGAACGTGAGGACAGTTTTCAAAAGTCGTTTTGAAAGTATTATTTTTTAATTTGCCTGATGAACTGCGCAAGATTTAGTAGACTTCGTTTTATGAGTTTTTTTCTTTTCCTTTTTGCGAAAGTTATATTGCGAATCGGTGGTAAAGTTTCTCGTGTTTTATTTGTATTTCGAATGTATTTTTTTCTTTGCTTTTCCGGGATATTTTTTTCTCTATCTCTACATTCATATTTTATTACTTCCACCCGTGGTGTTTGATAGAGATTTTTCGGAAATGGGTTGAAGCTATGTATCATTTTTGTAATTTTGTAAATGAATTCTCTAGAAGGGGAATAATTTTCCGTGAAATAAATTGCGTTTATGTGTTTACTTCAAAAAACATTTCTTTTTTAAAAATATTTATTTATTTTTCTTGAAAGCAGAAAAATTGGAATCTTCTTAAATAAACGTGATTTCTAAAATTGATATAAAAATAAGTCTTAAGTGGAACAAACATTAAAATGGGTGAAAAATTTGCGTTTGGAGTGTTAAATAATAATTAAACTAGTTGACTTAAAAAAAAAAAACATTGACGATTTATATTAATGCGTTTTTTTACCTCATTTAATTTGAAACAATTGCAGTTTTTTTATAATATTATATTACATTCAAAAAATTACATTTATTAAAGTATTTTTTTTTTGTTTAAATAGAACTGGAAACTATTTAAATGAACAGGATTTATTAAGTTTGTATAAAAAAAGTGTTAAACAATGGGAAAAAAATAAGAAAATGGTTCAAAAAGTTAAATACATGTGACACTGAGTTCAATTTAACAAAAAACTGGTATGATGTAAAAATATTTAATAGCATAATAAAGCTAAAATGCCTGAGCTATCATACCTTATTATCCAATAGCTTGATCGCCTAGAGAACCTGATCTTAACTTGATCCTCTAAAGGGTTGTCTGATAATGGCTTTGCCCAGTGGTTCAATTACTGAAGAGAAGGCAACAAGACATGCATTACACAAAAAGTTCACCTCATCGTTCACCTCATCGTTATGTCATTGCTCATGCATTTACAATATACAAAATTCTGGATCAAATTATGGTAAAAAGTATCGGCTCTCAGTGTGCCGATACTTTGGTTATATTTATATTGCTCTTTATTATATCTTTGGTTATATTTCAGATCTCTCTGACATGTTATACTGTTATCTTGCGCTTTGCTTAAATTCTCTTAATATTTCAAAATTAGTTACAAATTTCATTTATAAATTGAACTGATAACAGCAAGGGAAGATAAAACAATACAAATATAATAACCACCATTTATAACAACAAAGTGACACCATCTAAAGAAAAAATTTAAAAATTTTTCAAAATCTTTGCAAATATTTCAGCTAGAATGGCCAAATGTGCAGAGAAAACGTTGGTTTATATTTTTTTTTACTCAAAAGTGACTTGTGCAGCAGATCTTTGTAACAAATATTAAAAATTGATTTGAGTATTATGAAGAGTTTCCTCAGCAAATCTCGGCAATTTCTATATATTTCTATTTTTCTTTAAATAATTATAATATCTATTAAATAAAGAATAATAAAGAACTATTTCAAATAAAGAACATTTAAAAATTTTTAAGTTGAAATATTTTTTATTTAATTTCAGTTTATTTTTTTCAGTGGAGTAAATAGTAAAATTTTGTTTCATAATTTTATTACTCAGCTAATTACTCAATTGATTAATTGCTTGTTAAAATAGTCAGTCATTTGTGGGACATTCAGTAGGATAAATTGATAAATTTAGTGTCATAATTACATTGAGATTAAACACTTAATTGATTAATTAAATTTTAAAATCATCAGTCATTTTTGGGACACTCTGTAAGACTGAAAATACATTTAATGTTATGAACTTATTCTAGTTAAGCACTTATATTAAAAAAATGTTAACTGACAACAACGATTCATTTAAGCATTTAATGTTCATATTAAACCCCTAAAATAAGATTTCATGCCAGTTAAATTTAATTTGTATAACTATTCGATTAATTATAAAAAGTACTCGTACAATTGATTTTAATTTGCTAAAAAAATTAACTAGTTAAATTATAAGTAAACAATTTAAAACAATTGATTATTTTAATATAAATTTTTATTTTGAAAGTTATTTTTAAATTGATATTCATATTTAATTAGCTATACAATAAGTTTAAAAATGTATATATATTTTTTTAAATCACCTTACTGATCTGATATCTTTTAAAAACCGTCCTTTAAACTTTAGAATATGTTGTTTGAAGAATAATTTAATTTGTTTTAATGGATCTCGGAATTTTTCACTTTAAGAGTTCTTCAAATCCGCTTTATTAATTGTTTTGAATTTGTCTAAAATTAGCAACTAATTCAAGGGTTTTAATTTATTAGGAATAGCTTTTGTTTTAGACAATTTAAAAATGTAAGAATTAATTTGAAATACACATATTAAAGGAAATGTTTACAATCATTATGAACAAAGCGTATATTTGTCAAAGTTGCTTTATTTTGAAATTTTCAATAAAATTAATAAGACCTTTTTTTTCAACAAAAAAAAGGTGTACACTGTTAAGCATTTCTTAAAACTTTAAAATCGCTTATATTTAATATTTAAAATCGCGTTTAAGAATTGTTAAAAGTTTATAAGTTGAATCCATTCAATTTTATAGTATCAAAAGCATTTAATTAGTTAAAATATACTCTAATGTATTCTCTAAGTATAAACTAAGCTGACTTTAAGATTTAAAGTTAAAATTTTTTCAACATGAATATTTTAAGCTAAGACTACAAATATTAAGTTAAGAATATTTTACGGTAATACATACTATTTTACGGTAATACATACTATTATTTTATGGTAAACTGGGTTTTACGGTAGAATGAATTTTACGGGTGATGCACCTACGGTGCCATTACTTTAAGCCGTGATTTGCTCCAAAATTTCTTATAGTGTGGTGAATTGTAACATGATTTGCAATTTTCTGGTTCCAAATTGTAGTTGTAAATAATTTTTTGTATCTAGTAATTCTTGAGGAAATCTTTCTTAATTTCCAAACTTGTCATTAAGTTACGAAAGTTAAAAAGTTTAACGTTGTTGATTGTTTATGTAGTTAATTGTTTTGTCGACTATTCACATCATTTAAACTCAAATCATTGTCATTTTTTCACATAATATTTTTTATTTGTTTGACTATCCCCGGTCTCTGAAACCAGTTACGTAATGGATAGTAAAGTGCACTCTCTCTCTCTAAAATATAAAATATTTTATAAGCTATACTCTTTTCTTTGTTTCGTGAGTACTGTGGTTAGGTTTCAGATCTCTTAGACGACTTTTATACAGTTTTTTACAATGTTGTTTTACAGTTTTTGGAATACCCCTGTTTAAAAATTTACACAAGTACTTTTAAACTATTTTATTTTTTATGATATTTCAGTAAATAATTGTTAATCTAACTAAATTTATCTTTTACAACTTTTTTTTTTAAAATTTGTTCATGCTCTAACTAAAAATTAATTTTCTATCTGTACTACTATAATAAAACAATAAAAATAAGTTTGGTTGCTATAATATGCAGTGATTTTAATTTGTTCTTTAAACTGAAAATATGTAATTCAAGGCATAACATTACGAAGTGTATTCTTTTAACTTTTTGTAAAACTATGAAAATTTTTAAAACCTTTTTTTTCAAAGATAGAATTTTCGTTTTACATAGTTATGAACAACTTGAAAATATAATGCGTATTGCTTAATTTTTGAATTCCAGATGAGTTTTAGTTTGTGCTATAAGCTCCACAGCGTTTATTTCGAGTAGTTAACGTAATGCGTGAAAACTTTTTTCTTATAGCAACTTAATAAAAGTGTATTTTTTTTGGAAAATATTATACTTTCAAAAAAATAGTTTAGTTTTTCTTCATTTCGAATATATTTTTTTTTATAACCAGGGCTGAACAGCCGATCCAATTTAAAGTTTACGACTATCTAAGCTCAACTCGTATCCTTGTAATTTTGAACCTAATCCAGATAGACAAGGAAACTCGTAAATCAGACATTGGGGCAAGCTAGTCAAAATAAAACTTAATACTGTACTCTTTTGATGGAAGTAACACGCAGCTACGTTACAAAAAGAAGAAAACCACAAAAATATCTTACAGTTAGCCCGATGGCAAAGAGATTCTATCTCATACTCAGCCTACAACTAATGAGACTTTTCTGTGTGAGATGGGAGCAAAATTCGTATCGAGCAGGCATGTATGGGATTCGAATGCGGGTGACCTCATTGGGAGGTGAGCGCTCTATCCCCTGAGCCACAACGGTTCCATTTCAGATGTATTTTATTTCAAAACCAGCGTTAAACAGCTGACACAAATGTGAGTTTGCGATTATCAATGGTCAACTCCGTAACCCTGCATTTTTGATCCCAACCCAGATGTCAAGGGAATTCTTGAAACAGGCATTGGGAAAAACCATTCTCCACGGAGGACTTTCAGAAGGAACTAACACGCATTTTCATTACAGAGCAAAAAACAACAGAAATTGGACGGAAAAAGGGGACGAGTCTGGATCAGAATTCATATCAGTCAGCCAATGTTGGGATTAGAACCTGGGTTACTTCATTTGGGGGTGAACCATCCATCCCCAGAGCCAACGAGTTTCTATTTTTACAGAAAAAACTTGGAATATTTGTGTATAGTAGTGTATATATATGTGCATAGCAGTGTATATAGCTTATTTTTCCTAAATAAAGTCAACATGGTACTTGTGAGGTAGATTTCCTTTCCATTACGTCGGATATCTTTCACAAAACTCTTTCATCGTGTCTTATCACTGAATCATTATATCATTTTTTTAAGAATTCTCTTAACAGTGTGAAATTTTCATGATAAATATTCCAATTCATGATAAATTTCCTAATTTTTTTTTTCAATTGCACGTTAAAACAGACGTTCATTTTTGAATAACTTTATCCCTTCAGGCCTAGGTTAAAATTTTGCAATAATACCTTGTATATTAATAATAAATGCTCTGAGAAAAAGTGTGATCGAAACTACCAGAATATGGTAAAATTTACCGTGCTTCTGGAAATATAGAAACACCAAGAAGCTCGGCAATTTTCACCAAAGCGCTCTGATAATGATTTTGATAAAATTAGAAATAAAATATAGTTTCATGATACGTGATAAAATTCAGTTAATGTAGTTAAATTTGGTAATTTTGTCATGATACCTTAAAGCATGCCAAAAAAACCATTTATTATTCAGTTTAATTTTTCAGTATTGTATTCTTACTAAATGTGTGATAATATGAAAAATAATTTTGAAAAGCAGAAAACCGTTACCATAGAAACAGAAAAAGTGTCTAATAATTTGGTTTAAATACATGTTATATTTTTATGTTATTATTATTATTATACTATTTTTTGGTTTTATTAACCAAAATTATGCTTTTATTTCAACAGAAATATCTTACACAGTTATTTTAACATATTTTTTTTTCTGTGCGTCATAAAATATTGTATGTAATAATGTAACTAATAAAAACATGTAAATATTAATAGAAACCAGTAATTATTTTTAGCAATCACACTGATCATTGCAATTATTATAAAAAGATGTTCAAAATAATTACTTGCTATTATTTTAAGTTTTCAGATTTCAATTTAAAATAAACTTTTTTAACCGTCTAAGTCAAATTTTTCTGCTATATACTGATTTCTTGAATTACTCGCATTTAGTATAAGTACTATAAAAATAGTTATGTACTATAGTTTAATAAGAAGTTATACATTTTTGCTGCCCTCTCATTAAAAGATTAAAACAAGGTTTAAATGTTCCCTAACTTGTAAGTTAATGATAATGCTGCCAAGTTTGTTCTTTATATATATATAGAAACCTCTAAAAAATCTAAATGTTTTCAGCAACAAATAGCAACATAAGTCAGTCTTTTGTTTTAGGTTTGTTTAAAGGATTAAAAGCTTAACTGATTTATGGAGGCTTTAAATATATTTATTTTATTTCTAAAGAGCTGTGTAAAAGTTTATGATGCTTGATAATTAGATAATAGTAAATTTTCTTGAAAAAAACTTATGTAAGAATTTTAAATTTAAATAATTCGCAAACATGCAAATAAAATACATCAAATCATGCAAAATGTATTTATGTTGCAGAGTTTACTTTTATTTGAGATATATTCCTTTCATGCTAATAAATTGAATGTTTGAAATTTATTTGTCGTTGTTTAATGTTTTGAAACACTACTTCAAAGAGCAATACTTTATTTATTGATTTTTATCATAAAAACAAGATTATTTTTATTCGTTAACAAATATGAGAAAAATTTTAAATTTAGTTTTTTTTCTCGATGAGTTGTCTAATGCAATAAAAGTATAATATTTAAAAGAAATCTTTGATGTAAACAAATAAATACTGAACTTATTAATCTGCTTGAGAAAGGTTTTTTAAAACTTTGTTTAGTGCATTTGCCCATTAAAATTATTCAGCTCAACTGTGAGAAGAGATATCACAAGGGAAATTAATAAAAAAGATGCTTCAAAACTATTTCAAATTAGTCATTTTTATTGTAAGGCGATATAAGGATTTTTCATAAAAGAAATTGGTTATTTTCTGGAACTCAAAAATGGAGATTAATCTGTTACAGACATAATTTAAGATTGAAATTAGGATTGATTATAAACTTAACTTTTAATCTATATTTAATAAGCTTTAAACTTTTATTACTTTTCCTATTTTCTTAGAACAAGTTTCTTATGCAACAAAATTGAGAATTATGCAGAATTGTCAAATAAAGTTACGATACTGATTTAAAGAAAAACTACAAGTTAGATTTACATTTAAAAATAAAATAAAATAATATGAAAACGAAAAATAACGTTACATTTAGAAGTCAGACGTTTTCTGTTAGCGTCTGTTTTAACATTACAGTCTGTTTTAAAATATTCTATTTTTCATTTGTCTCTTTTTCCAAAATTCGCAGACTCATATTAAACTTTCATTAGGAAGCAACGGGTACACACAAAACAGTAATTTATAGAATTTTAGCTTAAATTTCGAACTAAAAATTTGCGAGAAGTTTGATGCATATCACACTTTTATCACATATTTAAAAAATTAACTTTTTTTAAAAAAATATCTAAACATAAAAATAAAAAAATTAGTACTTGAAAAACCAGTTAAGTATTTGATGTAACCAGTTAAGTATTGAACCAGTTAAGTATTTGATGATTAAAGTCTCAGACTTTAATAATTTCTCCTACCTTCCTTTTTGTTATTCTATAATAAAGTTGGAGTACTAAAGATTAATTATTTCACAAAATTTCACAAATTGAAAAAAAATTTTGGTTAAAATAAATAATCAGCATGAATAGAAATTGAAAATTTTGCTGAACTATAGAGGCGGCAATAATAAAACAAAATTAAAAAAAATGTCAAACTAGATGAATTAGTTTCTCTAACAATAAAAGGAATAAAGAATGAGATTAAATAAAGAATACAGAAAACCACAAAGTTTCTGTTTCGCGCACAGAGAGCTGGATTGACAACCGTTGCACAAAAGATGATTAAGGTGAATGTCTAGATCAACGAAACCAGGAATACAAAGGATAAATAGATGATTAAGGTTGAGATCATAAAAAGTAATGAATTGTAAATTTTTAATTAACCATTAAATTTAAATAATTCTAAATTGGATAAGTGGTGTAATAAGTTTTAATAAAAATTTTATATCTAACGCTAAACTTCAAATGCCTTTAATACTATTACGTGGATATTAATTAGATAACAGGATGATAATACCTGACTTATCTTAAAAATTTAAAAAATAAACCCAACTAAAGCATTTGGTAAGTGCTTCCCTACACTGTAAAAAATACCCATTTTTTCTGGACTTTCTTCGTATATTTGGCAATTTAAAAAGGTTCTGTTGACAAAATGGTATTTCACTGTTTTTCACCCTAATCATGAGCATATTAAACAGCAAGCTTAAAAATCCAGTTTTTCACATATTGTTTAGCTTACCATACATCAATTTCCTTATTATGATTTTTTTCAAACCATTTTTCGATTGATTTCTTTACTTGCTCTTACTTTTCAGCAATTGTATTATGGTTTTGACCATAGTATAAATGAAATTTTGATTCGACTTTATTGTTAATTAAATAATACGATTTTATTGTCAATAAATATAAAATCAATTAGATAGCTGATTATTACCGTTTACTAGTTTTATTTTCAGTCAGTCTTCCCTGTTTCATTTTTTCAACCCTCTGTGCTTCAACCAAGATCATTAGCATTGCCTTAATATTCCTATAAGCACGGTTCACCATAGCTTTACATTTTTTTTATAATTAAATTGGATTTAAATACGTAACACTTTTAAAGTTAAGAGAGTTTTAGACTTTCCTTCATAATACATAACTTTCCCCTTGATTGAAAGCTTGCCAATAACGGCAAGCTTTCGTGGTTTTCTTCTTAGTGTATCGCAAATGATGGTTAATTCCTTCAAAAAGTTCTCAAGTTTGTACCTTTTTTTTTTCTTTCCTCCAAGCCCTGAGCATGTACCTAGGTTATGAAAACCCTTAACCATATAGCCCAGGACTTGGCCGCTGGTCCAGCTCCGCTTCAGCCTAAATAACATAATTTTTAAAAAAATGCAAAAATTTAAAAAAAAAAAAATAACAGATTTTACTGAAAGTGTGGAATTTAAGAAGAAATAAGACAAAAAAATATTATACATGTGAAATGGGAAGTTATAAAAATTTTAATAGATAGTCATTGTCCGCTAAGAAGTTCATTACTGTTATTAATCTTTTGTTTAAAGTATTGTTTGTAATAAAAGTTTTCTGCCAAATTTCTAAATTTGTTGGGCTAGGTTGACGACTATGCCAGGAGACAGTGTAGGGACAACTAGTGAGATAATGTTCAGGCGAACCTTGGTGGCCGCAGGTGCAAAGATCAGTATCTGTTATATGCAGGTTGGAAATGGTCCATGACCCGTCAAGAACCAGATGACTTGTTTTGGAGGAATTGTTTTGAAAAAAGTAGCATCGTTAATAATTTTGAATAAACGTCTGCCTATGTCTGAATTATTCCATTGAAATTGCCATTTTGTTAGAAGAGAATCTTTAATACGTCGTTTAAGATATGAAACTGGAAGTGGGTATACATAATTTTTCGGTTGTCTCGTAGATTGTTTAGCTAAATCATCTGCTTTTTCATTACCTACTCTATTGCTGTGTGCTTTAATACAGGAAATTTGAATTGATGTGTGTTGTAGTTCTTGTTGAATATCAAAAGAAATTCTGTTATTTGTGCCAAAATCAAGTATTGATGATATTGATGATTTTGAGTCTGACCAGATTACATAAATATCGTTATTATTGAAGTTTTCAGTGCTCTTAAAGTATTTAATGCATTCAAAGATTGCCAACTGTTAGGCTTGAAAGACTGAATTTTCCTTGTCTAATGTGTAGCTTTGTGAATGTGTAATATTGAGGAAAGTGAAAGCTGTGCCTGTATTTGTCTTCGAGCCATCTGTAAAATAGTTTGTTTTTCTGTTAAAATCAAAATTATTCTGTTCTACTAAGTTATTTTGTTAATTGTGTGAAAAGAAGGATGGCGATGTGGTATTTTTAGCTTTTTCTCATAGTCTAGTGTATTATACGTTATATTATTAAATTTGGCATCTTTCTTGAGGTGAGTTACGGTTGTTGAACAAGATATTGACATAATCTGTTCTGTGAGAGGAGGAATATTTGTTAGTACTTGAAGTGCTGCCGTTGGAGTAGAATAATATGCTCTACTCATGTTTAAAAGAAATTTTCTTTGAATAGATTGTAAAGTGCGATAAATACGTGGAGAGACATTCGCAGCCCATAGGTTGCAACCATGAGCTAATGCGGGAATTATTACTGTATTGTATATTAATTTTCTCGCTTTTTGGTTGATACCCCATGATTTTTGGTTGATTTTTTGAAGCGAATTTAATAATGTTTTAGATTTTTGTTTTAAAAGATTAATGTGAGAACCCCAGTTTAATTTTTTATCAATGACCGCTCCTAGATATTTAAAATGATTAGAATGTTTAATTCTAATATTATTGATTTTAAATATTGCACTGCGATCTGTGTTATAAAAGTGGATGTAAACTGTTTTTTCTATAGAGCATTTTGAATAAGCCATGCGTGAATTTCATTAAGGGAATTATTAGTAATCTCTTCCAAATTTCTCCTTGAGTTGGCAAAAGTCAGTATAATCAGATTGTCTGCAAAAGCCTGGATCATATAATTTTCGGAATGTACGTTAAGCAAACTATTGATAGTAAGATTCCATGCTGTAGGACCAATACATGACCCCTGGGGACAACCTTTTGAAATGTTTTTAGTTACGTAACCTTGATCTGTTGAAACAATTGCTTGTCTATTTGTGTTTATACTTTCTATGAAAATGCAAAGATTAGAGGGAATATGATGTTTTGACAACTCATAATTAATTATACTATATTGAATGTTGTCAAAAGCACTTTTAATATCTAAAGATATAGCTGCAACGTGTTTGTAATTATTTTTTAGGTGTGTTAAGTTATCTTTAAAATTATCTTTTTAATGCTTGATCCTGAAGTACTCTTGTTTTTTCGATTGGATTTAAAATTGCAAGTTTACGGAGTTAAACATTTACTCAAAATTAGGTTGGCTGTACTACGCCGGCTTTAAAATAAAATAAAAAAACACTTGAGCCTTGGTTGGTCACAGGGGGCAAAGGGTTAGCTTTCGAATGTGGTGAACCAGGTTTAAATCCAGTGACGACTAGGTCTGTGCAAATTCTGTTGACATAAAATATCTGGTGGGTACAGTTTTACTGGGTAACTTTCATAAAGAAAACTTGTACGCATATGATAAAATATTATAGGGCAAACTAAAATTAATAGTCCTATAACTGTCCAAGAAAAGCAGATTTCAAAGACACATTTTTGAATTATTATACAGAATTTTTCATTTTGTTTAAACTGGATTTCTCTCGGTTTGACTATTACATAAATATAATTAAAATAATGAATGGGTTGTTAAAGTTAAATTAAATGAAAATTGAAAAAAACCCTTTTAAAGATAAAAATCGGTTACTTAATAGTAAATATTTTACTCTTAATATTTCAGTGAGAATTGTAAGAAGTTATTGTGGTTTAAATAAATTCTGAAAATCAATAAAGCTTTGATCAATAAAAAGAACGATTAAGTGAGTTTTTAGGACAACTTTTTGAAGATAATATCTATAGCATTGTAGGAGAAACATTCCTTGGCATTCTGACAATTCTTAAAGGATATTATTTTTTATTCTTTCTCAGTATATTTTTCTTTAACATTCTATTTGTAAAACTTTGGAAAATACTATTTTCGAAATTCTTATAAACTTAAAAGTAATTGAAATAGTTTTTAATACAGTTGTTTCTAATCAAATTCTATCAAAAAATAGTTTTCCAAGTTGCTTTTACTAGTAAAACTAGAATAAAGTTTCAGAAGGTAATAAAATACAATGTAAAGCATTGTAATTATTTTCTGTTTAGTAAAAAATACGGGATTTTCAGAAAACACCAGTCAAAGTTTATATTTTTTTATCTTTAAAAACACGTATAACTATTAATATTAATAGTTAAGATTAAGCTGTTCTGTGTTTTAAAGGGAGGAAAAAGCACAAATGCTGACCTCAGACGAATCATAATTATAGTCATTCAGAGTATTTTAGGGAATAAATATTCGAAAGAACAAATCAATTCGATGAATATAAAGGGAGACGGTGCATAAAAAAAGCATTTCTGTATTTATGTCTACCACACTAATTATTGACTGATTATTCATGATTTTATTCTGTTCATGATTCATGACTTGTGATTCATGTAAATGTATATTTTAATTAGGTTTCACAGGTTTCTAGAACCTTTTTTTAAATTTTAAATATTTTTTGTCTATTGTAGTTGTGGACTATTATAAAAATTATTATTTTTTATTATTATTATTTTATTATTTAAAAATTTTCGAATAACTTTTAAAAGATATTTAATGCATGACTGCATTATGCGTATAACACGCATAATCTTAAATAAACAATAAACAGAAATTCTAGCTTAAATTTGAAATTTTAGTTATTAAAAAAATAATCTTGGATTAATTTTAAATGTTTATGCAAGATTTCATTCTTTGTGTTGGTTATTGCTTCATTGTCAACTGTTGGACATTTGCTCTAAAAGCATTTATCTTTTAATTTTATTTATTCATTTATTTATTTTTACAATACTTAGTTAGATATTTGGTTTTCATTAGGTTAGGTTACCTGCATCTATTGTTGCATGTTCACAATACAGCTTGTAGCTTCTGTTTGCATTTCCTAATTTTATTATTGCCATATCTTGTAACAATAGTTGAAAAGAAAAATTTTTTGTTTTTTTAGAAACTGTTTGTTTTGCAAGTATTTCCAGGTGTTTGAAAAATTCTCCGGTCAGGTTTATCTAAAAAATCTTGCTTAAATATTATTTATTATTTTTATCTAACAGAATATTATTTCTCTCTTTTTTATGCTTAGATATGGAGATTTCTACACAGTCCTTAAAATATGTAATGTTGAAAACAGTTTTATTATTTACAAAATAATTTTTTATTTTTTTTTTATTTTCAAGCGAAATGTATGTTTTAAAAAGACTGTGGAACACGATAAAACAAATCATGAAAATGTCAAAGAACGCTAAAAAACCAAATTAGATTATAAATTTGCTATGTAAGATGCGTTTTTAAATTTATATTTTAACAAACTCTCTTAAAATGAAAGAGTTATTTCCCCTACTCAAAAAAGAGTTAAATTTTTTTAACTCCACTTGAGTGAAATACATTCTTATTTGAGCAAAATTCTTGCTTTGCATTAACTCAAACTTGAGTGGTATTTATTAAGCAATATTTGAGTGCTTTCAGCTCAAACTTGAGTGATTTATTTATTATTTAATTGTGTGCAAGATATAAGCTGGAATTTCTATAGTTTTATTTTAAAAGCAAACAATAATAAATCTAATTAAAATTGTTATGTTCTGTGATCTAAATAGATCATGTCTTCCTTTTCATTTTACGTTTAATTCTTTTTTTTCTGGAGAATATGTCATTTAATATTTTGAATTAAGAAGAATTAAAACAACTTTTAGTTCACAGCGGTATTTCTGAAGAAGACGCTGTTTTACTTTTCAGTAAGTAGATATACTTTGTTGTTTTTATTTTGAAAATACTTTTATTTTGAATGTGTTATATACACATTCCATTTAAATTAGCTGTTTTTCAGCGTTTTTAATAAAATATACTATTCTTTTAAATTATTTGTCAAAAAAAATTTTAAAATTGAAAGTGTTAAATGTGGATGATCATCAAATATTAAAAAAATTTGATTCCCTGCTAGAATCTTTGTCAAAGCATGTGGGAATATATTATATCTGATAAGAGTTTTAGAATTTTTTCAGATTTCATATTAAAATTTTAACATTTAATTTTAATATAATAAATTTACATCCATGTTTTAGCTTTTTTGATGTATAATTTTGGTACAAAACATTTCTGGATAATTAATTTCATATCATTCTATACTTCTTTTATAAAAGATATTTACGAAATTATTGTTCATACAGTCTATAATTGCTGTTATTTAAATTGCTTTCTATTAATAAAGTTGACTGTCTTTAATTTATGAAAGTTCACATCTGCAACATCCATTCATTCAAATTAGAATCTTCAGATGCTCAATGTATTTTATTATAAATATATCATTAAAAGAAAAAGTGGAAAATATTATATTTAAAAAAATTAAGCAGCATTTTGAATTTTTCTGTTTTTATCCTGTTTTTAGCTTTTATTTAATTGGAATTCAGAATCAATAGTATCTTCTTATTTCATAAAGTATTTATCACATTATATAAACTATTTTTCCTTTGTTGCTAGCATAAAAGTTCTTACCACTTTTTTTCAAATTCAATTTTCGAGGCAAAATTGAAAATGCAGAATTAATATTTTATTAAAAGTACAATGCTAATTAAAGTATTTGAAAATGCAAATAAATTAGAATTTTACAATAGTTATAGATTAATAGTAAAAAATAGGAGCAAAACTAAAAGTAATATTTATTATGAGATATAGTTCAATTTGAATTTATATACCTATATCCCAGCTGAAAATAAACTGTAGTTATTCTACAGAACTGAAGTAATTTCGTAGTTTTTCTAGAGTTAACTGCAAATTTTCTGTAGTGCAATCTTAACTGTAAAAACACTGCAGTTATTTTGCAGCCAATGCGAAGTAATTTCTCAGTAATTTATTTCGAAAAAATTTTAGCTATTGTCTACAAAATTACTGTAGTTTAAGTGAGGTCACTTGAAAATCATAAATTTAGAAAAAACTGAAACTTTAAATCCGTGGTCATTCAGCAGTAAATTTGAAGTAATTATGCAGTCATTGTTTCAGAAGTATACTTTCTGATGAATCTGCAGAAAAACTGTAGTTACTTTGCATTGTTGTAAAATTGAAAGAGTTTGATGTCTTCAATCTTGCTTTCCTGGCTGGTATATTAAATTTTTATAATGCTTTTTCTTTTTGATTATATATTAATTTCTTACAATTAGGTAAAAATTCTAAACATATATATTTATAACGGAAATAACGTATACTATCTATATTCATAATGTAACGGGTAGTTTATTTGTAGTACTAGATGACGCTACCCCTCTATCCCAAAAACGATATCAACAACTATTTTTTTCTGACTTAATATGAGATGACGCAGGACGAGCTCTGTGAACCATCCTGGTTCCCCTTTTCCTACTCATTTTGAGTAAAAACTTTCTAGTTCTTTTTGTTAGTTAATGTTATGTTTTTTATTACTCTTTATTGTTAAATGTTTAATGTGATTTTATAATTAAAATTATTGAGCTCATAGTGATGATATTTTTATTTCATCATCTTGCGATTACAATTGGCGTCTCACGTTGGGCGCCATTTATGTAGTGTAACGGAATATCGGCTAGCTCAAATACGTTGTAAATTACGACAAAAGTGACTAAAAGTGCACTTAATAAAGAATTTTAATTAATAACCACAGACACAAACATAAATTACACTTAAACAAAAAGTAAAAGAAGGAATTAAAATTTAAGAAAACTCAGGGATAGGGGAAAAGTCATGTTTAAGGTTTCATATCTGAACTTGAACTGAGTCTCGGTGGTGAGGACATAGGTGGCACGACAGGGCATCGCTTGGTTGCTACAGATTTGCTACAATAATAGTTAAAATTCATAAAATACATACTTGATTTAATTGTAATTATTTATAATTTAGAAGCAATACAATTTAATTAATTTAAAATATGCGTAAAATTAGGTATTTAAATATTTCTGTATTTTAGTAATTTTATTAAAAATGTCGTTTTCATTATTTTTTATTATTTACTTCTTTTTGACTTAAGAAAACTATGTTTGAGCAAAGTTCATGGTAAAAACAATATTAAAGTAAAGTCAAGTAGTTAATGTTAATTAGTTAATTTTTTTATTCGAATTCATACTAAGCTAGGATTATTGCAGATCAAAAATTATACTTATTTTTTTCTAATCAAAACAAATATATAGTTTGGATTTTAAACAAATTTATATCAAAAGAGTTTGCAAAATTGAGTTTGAAAAAGGGTATTTAATCCAGATTTTTTAGCTTTTAACGTCCTCTTCAAAAACTTATTAATTTCACTTAGTTTCAGAAATTTGTCTTAAAAAAATTTAGGCAATTTAAAACAGTATACCTTTTTTATTGCTTGAAAAAAAAGCTTTATAAATTAAACGAACAAATTTGTTCGAAAAAAATGACTCATAGTATTTTCAATTGAACCTAAAGGAGCATAATATTTATAAAACTGCTTACTTTAAAAATTTGTTTAGAGCTCCTTTCTCTTAAAAATTAAACTTCAAAGAAAAATGACGTAACTTGGGGAAAGAAGAAAAAAAACTCAAATCTACAGTGGTTAGGAATTTTTCATAAAAAAAAACCTCTTAAGTAATAATTCATTTAATTGTTGTTTTACCGTATACTCTATCAAAATAATTGGATAACCACAAAATGCTGCTATTCAACCTGCTAACTCTGAAAAAAAAATTTAACTGTGTTTTCACCTTATTTGATTTAACAAATTAAAACTTTATCCTCGCCAACAAGACCCAGCTCATGAAACTAATTAGTTGTTTGTAGCCGTCTTGTCACAGGACTACAGACGAGATGGTTAATCGGTCAATCTCACGACAGACGGGAAGCCAGTTCGAATCACAGCTAGTGTCGATATGCTCACAGCGAAAACTTTCACTAGTACTATATTAACTAATTCGATATTTAAATTCAATAAACGATGAGGTAAAAGAAATTCCTATCTAAGGCTTTCTCTATCAAAAGGAATTTTTTTGAAACGAAAACTATAGTATTTTTTATCGCTTACGATAGATGGCACCACTAAATACAAAAATTTCGAATATTAACAGTAAAAATTTTGACTGCAATTAACAAACTGAAATATTGAAAATCGCTCAAACACGAGTTAAAATCACTCAATTTTGAGTGAAAACGATTCACTCAGGTAATACTGAAAATCACTCAAACTCGAGTGAAAATAACTCAAGTTTGAGTGAAATTTTTTTCACTCAAATTGAGCTATTTCCATATGATTCTTTCACTTGAGTGATTTTAACTCAAGATGAGAAGGCCGGTTTTTTCTAGATGAAAGAGTTAAATAGCACTCAAGTTGAGTTATTTTCACTCGTTCATTTTAAGAGAGAACAATACTTGCCATATGAATTGACTATAATTTAACGAAAAGAACATAGAAAACGCATTTATTTTCGTTGCTATTTATTACGTAATCAGCAATTATTTGCTTCGGTTACATCTTAAAGTTGAAAAGATTGAGACTTGTCTAACTAATACAGTGTAAATATTAAGAACAACATAAGCGTATAGGAAGAGGTTTGGAAAGCTGGTAATATAGAAAAGCTTTGTTTCGTGACTTAAACCATTTGTGGTATCAAAATATATGTCCTTTTTCAGTGAAATGCTGAAGAAAAAAGTAAAGTGGAAAATAAATGGTATTATTTTTCCACTTTCTTCAATCCCATTCACATCTGAAATGTTTTTGTACAGTTTTTCTTTTGATTTGCTTGAGCAAACAACGGAAAAATGGGAGCATTACAAAAAACACACGCAAAAGTGATGTTATCGAATGTCTATATCTTGAGGAAAAAAAAGATTATGATCATTTATGGGGGAGGGTTGCTGTCTTCTTCTAACTCTTATCACTTACGATGGCCTATTTGAGCTTTGTTCAGTTATGAGCTTTTTAAAAGTTATGAACAGATGGCTGGAATGAACTAATTTCTCGTATAACTGATCAAAACTAGTTTTATTCAGTAGAAAAAAAATAGCTATGAAGAAATGATAATTTTAAAGTTTTCTATCTTATCTCTATTTCTATTTGTCATGAAATGTACCGCTATTTATTTATTCTTTTTATTTATTCTTTTGGTCGTGGTAACCCAGCCATTAAAGAATAGGATTCCGGACCGGAGGGGGCCGAGGTTTGATCCCCGACTCTGCTAAGACCCACCGAGTACATGCGACCTGTTTGCTCGTAAAATCTCTGGAATCGAAATTCCTGTGGTCTGTCACTGAGCAAAACCATGGTTTAATGATCCTTCTGATTAATGTCTGAATTAAAGAAGTGACTTCCCGAATGAGTGGTGCTGCCATCTATGCATGGGATTCTGAGCTAAGACATACTTTCATCTTTGTGGTGCTCTCTTGTTAAACGAAAGGCTGACCTTCATGACTTAATTCACAAAATTCCAATGGCTGATTTCGCCGAAGTGCCATTAGAAACAACAACAACGAAATTTTAATTAAATTTGTTGGCTTCTGCTGAAAATAAATCTTAACGTTTCATCAAATAATGAGAGGTAATTCAGCCGCAATCAACATAGCAGTAATATAATATGAAATTCCACTAAAGTATTGATACTCTCAAATTTACTATTTTGTAGCTAAACACTGAACTGAATCTAAGTTTATTCTTAAGACCAATTATTCAGTAAGAAGATGAATCAAGTTTTTGGTGAAAAGTTGCCGAAAACAATGTTTCAATCCGCTGCTGAAGACTGAATCTCAGTACTTAATAATATTTTATCATTACTTAATTAGACATCCTGTCTTGAATCGAGTCCTATGCTTTTCTTTATGTAAACTTATGATGAATGTTTGGTTTAATGCAAGCTTATGAAGAAACGTAGTGTCTTGAAGTTTGCTATGTGAATCTATTATGCATTTTGAATCCATTCATTGTCCATAGAAATTCATGAAGTAAGACAAAAGGAACATTTGTAAGGAATATCAAAGTCTCATTTCGTATCCCTGTAATTTTCAATCCGATCCAAAAGGTTATCTCTGTGGATGATCTCTGTGGATGACTTTTAGATGGAGCTTACATGAATTTACTTTACCTGGAAAGGAAAACAACTAGAATATTCATGGATTGGACTGGCGGCAAGGTTATTATAACCAAAAATACGTCTCTAGTCACAGTAAATGGATAGTTGCCTTAGGCTACCCTCTCTACAACATGCCCTAACATTTGTGTTCACTTTCAACCTTTCTTTCCCAGTTAAATGTAAAAAGGGTTTTTATTATTTCATAAGCATTCATAAATTTCTTTATAACTTAAGTTGCAAGAGTAACATTCTTATATCATTAGCGGAATACAGTGCTAGTGTATAAGTGCAATGTTTTTTATAACGGAAAGTATTAAAACTTCAATTTTGTTTTAGATATGAGAGGAGCTGGTAAGATTGATTGTCATGATTTCGCTCAATAGCATATTGTGTTTAATAGGAACGTACAGCGTAACGCCTTTACTTTAAAATTCAAGCCAGGTATTTTGAGAATCTACTGAACGTTTTTTGAGAAAAAAGTAAAAATAAATCCGTTTAAAATTTTCAAGTAAGGCCAACAATGAAGGAATTGAATTCACTTCGATCGTTCTTGCATCCAATTACTCCTTACATTTTGTCAAAAGCCGGCATTCATAAGTATAAGATAGTCATAAGTGGAAAACAACTTGATTTCATTTGATTTGATTTGATGGTTAAAGCAGAATAAGAGTTGAATTTGGATTTTGAAAAAGAGGGTTATGAATTTCATTTTAGTTATTAATTGAAAGCATTATTAATCCATGCATGCAATTTTAAAATTTAAGAAAATTAATACTTGAAAAATATAGAAAGGTTCCAGTATCTTTCAGTTGTAGGTTGAACGGACATGATTTTTCCTTATAGCGTAATGTGTTTACTCTGGACGTACATTGTAACGACTTGATTTAAAAAGTCAAGTCAGCTATCTTGTGAATCTACTGAACATTTTTTCGAAAGAAAAAAAAGTCCGAATAAATCCGTTTAAATTCTTTGAGTAAGGCCACCAATGAAGGAATTGAATTCGCTTCGATCGCTCTTTTATCCAATTACTCTTTACATCCTGACTACAGCTGTCTTGGGAAAGGTTTTCTAATTTCTTATTTTTGCCCTTCTAAAGTTGTCACAGAAATCGATTAGAAACTGCTAAGAAATAGAACTTCATGCCTGATTTAAAGAAATGTGGCAAGTACATGGTGTGTTATCTTATTTGAACTCTAGTTTAATAGACTGTTATTTAGTAAAACAAAGTCTTTAAAAGTGTTTATAAATATGGGATTATACTTATATTTTTATATTTACATAACGGATAGCTTTTGATGCTTCCCCCTTTCCACAATTTTCTGTAGGGTTAAGAAAAGAGGGGCATCAATGGATACTAGATTTCGTGAAAAATTGGCTTAACTGTGTTGGAGGTTAATAGATGGAGAATATTGTCTGTCTAACTAACGAGCTTCTACCGCTACGTAGTCTTGAGTTATTTAGTGCTATTAAAACCAGAAGAGGCGCATTTTGGATAGAGGATAGCTTTCGATAGTACAATTTTTCCGCAACATTCTGTAGGTATAAAAAAGAGAGACATCTATGGATGCTGTATGATGTGGTAAATCTGTTTAGCTGTGGTGGAGGCTTATGGATCGCCAGTATAGTCTGTCTATCTAACGAGCTCCTACAATTACGTAACCTTGAGTTGCCTGGTGCTATCAAAACAAGAAAAAGCACATGTTAGATAGGGGGTAGTTTTCGATACTTACCTCTTTCCATGACGTTTTGTAGGTATTAAAAAAGAGGGACGTCTACGGCTGCTGTATGATGTGGAAAATCGGCTTAGCTGTGGTGGAGGCTAATGGATGGACAGTATAGTCTGTCCATCTAACGAGCCCCTACCGCTACGGAGTCTTGAGTTATTCGGTGCTATTAAAACCAGAAGAGGCACATTTTGGATAGGGGATAGCTTTCGATACTTACCTCTTTCCACAACATTCTGTAGGTATAAAAAGAGAGACATCTATGGATGCTGGATGATGTGGAAAATCGGCTTGGCTGTGGTGGAGGCTAATGGATGGACGATCTAACGAGTGTCTATCTAACTCGAGTGTCTATCTGTCTATCTAACAAGCTCCTACAGCTACGTAGTCTTAAGTTGCCAGGTGCTATTGAAATAAAAGGGGGGTAGCTTTCGATACTTTTCTCACAGGCACCAGAGAAAACTTGTCTTAAATGTTTACACCTAATCAATAAGTAGTTAACCTCGTAACCATGAACACCGACAGTGTACCAAACTTGTAGTGAAGGAAGTTCTTTAGATAGATAGGCTATAGCGGCATCACATAGATCGGGATGATTAAAAATTTTTAAGACAGCCATTGTCATCGAAAGGCTATAGTGCTAGTTACAGAAGAAAATCATAAAATACTTAGTTGGAAATTTTACCCTAAATATGCCAGTTTTTTTTTGTCTCGTAGTTTATGTAAAACTAAAAACAGAAGCTAGTATTTTCAATAGAAGTGTATAACTCAAAAACTTAACTACTAATGCAAAAAAATTCTAATCAGTGTCGAAAGTAAGTGAAAGTCGAAGTCTTTCTTGCCATAAGAATTTAAAAATATGCTTTGATTGTTTCAGATAATCGCAGTATTTATTTACCCACTTAATCTCTTATTATATGTCAAATATGCCCCATAAATATGTCAAATTCTATGTTGTTATTCCAGTATTTTTAACACGTTCATTTTTTTAAGTGAAACAAAGAAAATAAAAAAGTATCATTTATTTTTTATAGCTTGAAAAAAAAATTACCATGTATCTTTATAAATATAGCAAATGCTATCTATTTTATTCATTATTCTTAAAACATGTGTTCAACTAAAATGTGTGCTTTCAGGATTTCAATGGTTTAATTTGGGACATTTCCTGCATTCTATCTTCTCCCCAATTTCATCATACATAAACATGTAATAAAATAAAATAAATCTCTAATGTTACGCAAAGTTATTTGAAGCAATAGTTCAATATCATTACAAATATTTGAGTTTTGCTACAAGATTTTTAAATCAAAGTTCATGTAACTAAATATACATCATAGATAATTTCCTATGAATTATATTTGCTTCCAGAAGCAACAATTCATTTTCTTCCACGCTCCTTAGCCATCTTTAAATCATAAAATAAAACGACTGTTTGCAAGGTTATTTTTTAATTTTTGTTTAAGAACAATCAAACTCATTTCGGATTTTGCAGTTTGTGCATAAATAAAAACTGTTGTTAAAGATATTTTGAAATTGACCAAGGGAAAATGATACATTTTGGCTTTCGCAGGTGAACTTGCGTTCACTTGCAATCTTAATTTCTTACTCAAATCTTCTTGATTGGATTCATAGATTAAATTTTTAAGTTCCCCGTACAAAGCATTGCAGATTTATCTCATTTGGTATTTCCTTCCTGTGTAACTTTGATTATTTTTACTCTGAAAGTCTTACATACGTGAAATATTAATTAGTGAAATCCGTGTCTGAATAGTTTGGTTCGAAGTTATAAATTTGGCAAAAGGAACCAAAATTTGATCAGATCTTCGATGAAAATATAACAAAGTAAATAAAAAAAACTTCGGAAAATGGATTAACAATAAAAAACATAAGCAAAAATTTCAGTAAAAATTTTACTTGGATTTTTATTTTATTTTATAACCGACGTTGAACAGTTGATCCAATTTTGAGTTTACGACTAAAAAATGTTCAACGCGGAAGCCTTGTAATTCTAAGTCCAATCAAGAAGACATGTCAACTCCCAGATCAAGCATTGGGGAAAATTTATCTGCATGGGCCTTTTGATGGAAATACCCCGCATGTGCGTTACACAGAGAGGAAAATCACGAAAAACTCTCATGGTTAGTCTGACGGCAAGGGGACTTTAACCCATGATCCATCTAACACTGACGTCAGCACTGTGGTCAGTGTAATCCGAGTGAGGAATTCGTATCGAATAGCCAACACTCGGATTCGAACCCGGTTCATCACATTGGGAAGCGGCTCATGTTCCTTAGTTCGAACAAAATACCAACAGTTTGAAGTATATACAGAATAAAAATATATACAATGTATATAAATAATGTATATACAGCATAAAAAGTGGAAAAATTTCAACTAAAATCTGAGTTGTTTAAAATGACAAGAATATATTCAAAATGTTCACCATATTTGTTGCACAAATAAATCTCCATCATTTGCAAGTTTGATGTAATATAAAGCAAACTTACAAATCTTAACAACAGTATACTCCTTCCAAGTGATTAAAGAACTTATTTCTTCCAGCTTTTGAGGAAATAGAAGGGCACGAAAGACTGGATTTTTAAAGGAAATAGTCTTTACATCCGAAAATTTTCATTTCCTAGCATCGCCACTCTGTATATTTTGCTTTTCAAGATAATGTTTTGACACGTGACACAACCATTTGTTACGTCATTCATTTCCTCCTCTCTAATACGAGCTTCTTTTGTGGTGTTTACGATGAAGATAAAACTAGAAAAAAAATTATCATTTCAAATCGATATGGGATAAAATGGAAAAAAAGGAAGGAGAAAAATCTTTTGAAGCTTAATGATCCGTGGCGCCAAGACGCAAAATCAGGAATTCTGGGAAGGTAATTTCTTGAAACATTTTAAGCAAACATTCGAGAATTTCCGCTTAGGATAGGCTATAAATAGCAAAAGCAACTTTAAGCTATTGTTGATTTCGACTAGACAACACTGGGCTAGAAATAGATGGCAAATACCAAATTCCAAAAAAAAAAAAAAAAGAAATGAAATCGTATGACAGTTGTGAAAAAGTGCTTATGTAAAATTTTGGTAAAGCTACAAAAAGCAAAGTTTCAATTCAGAAGTATAATGAGCATTAACTGTTTTTCTAAACTCCGCTGCAAGTTAAGAAAAAACCATTGTGGTATAGGATTTAAGTAACCATCTGCGACTGCATATATTTCCGTTTCATTTAACTATCAAATTACATAACTTGGCTTCCAAAGCAGTAGGGGAGAGTGGGGTCAATTGTAACAGGGTACAATTGCAACAGAGCAAAAATTTCGAGGGTCGGGTTTTAGATTTGGTTCTTAGGTGGCGCACAAGGTGTATTTAATAAATCTACACGTACACCCCTGCTGGCAACCATTTTTGTGTACTTTTGAAAGAGTTACATCACAAAAGATATTTTCACGTTACGTAAAGTACTTTTTCTGGTATTGGAATATTATATTGCAACAAAGTAATTTTGTTTAAACAAATAAAAATTATTAACCGAATATGTAAGTGGTCACCTTAATTAACATTTCAAAAAAAAAAGATTAGTTTTGTTAATTAACTAGCATTGCTTTTAACAAATGAAGCTGAAATGGCGTCTTGGGGACGATTGTAACAATAAGTAAAGGGACGATTGTAACAGCTGAAAATAAATAATCTTATGTTTGCAAACCATTACTTAACTCTTTAAGAACCACCAATAGTTTCCTATATCATTTATATTATGTTGCGTGTGCATTATTTTATTTGTCACCTTTCGCAGCATTAATTAAAATTTTTAACCCCTTAAAGTAAGTTTAACCCTTTAGGTCTCTGCCCATTATTATTTTTACTCCTAAAATATCACTACTATTTTGATCAATAAAAAATATATCACAACTATGATAATATGTATAATTAACTATGTTTTAGTTGAATTTATGAACTGTTACAATTGGGGGCAATTGTAACAAGTGCACAACTGTCAAAAACTGTTAATAACTAATATAATAACATTTAAAATAAGGTATTTTTTTTCTAGTAGAGGATAGTCTACTTTACTCGTCTGTGAATTAATACTAATAACAAATTGGATTTTTTGTTAGTTAAAAATAGTTAAGTAAAAAATGTTACAATTGACCCCACTCTCCCCTATGAATGGTGAACGAGTCTGTCAATAAGTAAATTTGTTAAATGTACTAAATAAGAAATCAAAATTGTTTACAATTCCAACTTGTTTAAAAATGAGAATAAAATATTATATTTTACTACTATCGAAGAATTTTCTAACCACCAATAGAACCACCAATAGTTTCATATATCATTTATATTATGTTGCATGTGCATTATTTTATTTGTCACCTTTCACAGCATAAATTAAAATTTTTAACCCCTTTAAGTTAAAAGTTTAACCCTTTAGGTCTCTGCTCATTATTATTTTTACTCCTAAAATATCACTGCTATTTTGATTAATAAAAAAAATATTTCACAACTATGATAATAATATATAATTAACTATGTTTTAGTTGAATTTATGAACTGCTACAATTGACCCCGTAAGTGAGGACAATTGTAACAAGTGCACGACTGTTAAAAATTGTTAATAACTAATATATTAAAATTTAAAATAAGGTATTTATTTTTTTTTCTAGTAGAGGATAGTCTACTTTCGTATCGAAGAATTTTCTAACCACCAATAGAACCACCAATAGTTTCATATATCATTTATATTATGTTGCATGTGCATTATTTTATTTGTCACCTTTCACAGCATAAATTAAAATTTTTAACCCCTTTAAGTTAAAAGTTTAACCCTTTAGGTCTCTGCTCATTATTATTTTTACTCCTAAAATATCACTGCTATTTTGATTAATAAAAAAAATATTTCACAACTATGATAATAATATATAATTAACTATGTTTTAGTTGAATTTATGAACTGCTACAATTGACCCCGTAAGTGAGGACAATTGTAACAAGTGCACGACTGTTAAAAATTGTTAATAACTAATATATTAAAATTTAAAATAAGGTATTTATTTTTTTTTCTAGTAGAGGATAGTCTACTTTGCTCGTCTGTCAATTAATACTAATAATATATTGGGTTTTTTGTTAGTTAAAAATAGTTAAGTAAAAAATTTTACAATTGACCCCACTCTCCCCTATAAAATATGTTAAAAGTTAAACTCGTCGGACAGAAATTTAAATCGTGCTATTTCTTATTAGCAAAAAGAGGATCGTGATACATCGTTTCAAGAGTTGGCGATGTTAATATTCGTTTGCGCTTGGAGTTTGTCAATCATTTAGTTTGCACTTAGATACAAACAGGCTCTCTCCATGGAGATAATGGTCTTTTCTTAAATAGCAACAGGGTTAATTCTGAACCTACCCTATGAATTTCTGCTTCTAAACTATTAAAAAAACACTATAATTTCAGAATAACCGACACTGCATAGACATTTATTTTCGGATTGCATCTACATATTATTATATTGTACAGCTTAAGTATGATTAAAATAATTTAAAAAAGAGCCATTAATATCTTTGGTTAATTTCTGTGACAGATTTTTTAGTTCATGATTATAGACGCATCTTACGAGGAAGCAATAACTAAAAGAAAATTAAATTTAAAAATTTAGCACAGCGTGCAAAAGAACAAATTATAGCACGCACATTCATAAGATCATTATGATACTATTATGATGCATCAGTTTTGAAACACATAATGTAAAAGAAAAGTATTGATGTAAAGAAATTACAAACGAGTTACAACAAATTCAAAATATTTAACAATAGGGAAAGAGAAACAAGACCTAACAAGATAGTCACTTACAGTTTGTAGAAAATTTTATTGGATCTTGTACCCCTAATCCCATTGACCGATATTTTTACCTTGCTGTAATTTTTTTTGCATTTCCTGCATACCTGTGCATCTCTTTTTTATTAATTTTTTTGACAACGATAAAAGTGCTACATAATAGCCCTAACACTAATGTAATTCACATGAGCCATATTGTTTTTACCTTGTTTTGGCTTTTTTGAAGCAAAACTGAGTCAATCTTTTTTTTTCTTTGGATATATAGAACATGTTTACAATATCATGACTAACTCCAGTTTGAAAGCGTTCAGAAAACTCAAACTACTGTCACTTCTCAATACTGCGTAAAGTAAAATGATGTAAGATCTACACATCATTCGTAGATATTGATTATTGTAGATATAAAAAGGAAGAGAAATATTTTAAAAAAAAAACATAAATGTTATGTTAAAAAAAAGCGAAGTTTTCTGTTTTAGAATGATTTTGATATTACACGTGCTTATAGAACGATATTTAAAAAAGTTACCCATAATTATACAATAATACTCAGAAAATATTTATAAATTTAAAGGAATGACTTTTGTTTCAAAATTGTTAGTTTGTATTATGATATTATTATAAACGATAACTCAAATTCAGGTTCTTCTGATTTAACTTTTAACAACATATAAGTTTCATAAGAATTAACGACAATTATCAATATGTTGTAGTTTGCTTGATACATTTATATTTGCTTAGCATGTTTCCAGTGTATTTAACTAAGATCCCTTTTACCCTTTGATGGAACAGACGGGAAACAGGTGTCCCTTTTATATATATTTTTTCTAAGGCTATAGTTTCAAGCTAAAATATATTTTGGTACTTTTAATTATGAAAAAACAGTTTAATATTTGCTAAAAAACTATTAAATTATTGGAATTATATTTGTAGTAAAATATAAAATCCAAAAAAGTAGTTGGAAATTATTTGTTTATATATTCAAATTCAAAAATTTATTAATATTCATTTGTAAATATAGGAATTCAATGACGAATAACTGTTCGCCTTAGATCAAAATAACAGAAAATAGGCGCAAATTCGAAAAATTATTGTTTGAAAGAGAGCCATGCTTAAATTATTTTGCGTTTAACTCAGTGAAAGACATCGGAATGTCATGCCGTATTTCATAACCATGAATTATTAAAGTATTAAATATAATATTGTTCCCTTTTTTTGACCTAATTTAATACAAAATAATGAAAAAAAGTTTGACAAATATGTATAATAAAAGTTCCGCATCAAAAGGTAAAAGCGATCAACAATACTTTTTTATATCCCTCTTTGCATCTAAATCTAAATATAGCCTAAAAACAATGCGAAGATTTATGATATCCTTGAAAAAAAAAGTCGACCTTTGATACCAGTTTTTTACCAGTTTTGCATTGCTAAACGGCGACATTTTTCACTTCAACTGTAAAATTGATCGAGCCAAGTTCTTTATCTGTTGGCACGACAAGTAAAAATACCACTCAGAAACTCGAGCCGTGAGCACCTTGCCCATTTATCAGGAAAAGCTCTGGTTTCGCCAAGGGAGAAGACAATGCTGGAGGAAAACGAAACCATTGCGAAACCATTCCAAACCAAAATACTTTAGAAATTATCACCAAAACCTCCTTGGGTCCTACCAGGATGATCGAGGGACACTTACAACAGCAAAATCCTTTTAGAACTATTTCCCGGGGATTGGTTCAGAAAAGCCCCTAAACCTCCTCCCCTAGATTCGATCGATTTTGTTGAGGGCTCTTTAAGGAGATTTACACTGGTTGTAAAAACTTTTAGGTGGATAAAGTACGTTCAAGGTGGGATTTTTTTTTGTTCGAAATCTCTGGAGCCAATGTATAGTCGTGGCACATATGAATAACAATGCTTTCTATAAAGCGAGAATGGGTTGGCTGGGATTTCTTCTTTACTCGTTTGCGCCACCTGTTTGATGTTCTTAGTAGACATAAGAAAATCACTTTATTGAATGCCGTTTTAGTAGCCAAGAATAGAGTTAGGCTAAATGAGATAAAGGGGAGGATGGCTTTTCCCTAGAGGTTAGAAAATCGTGAATTAAATGAAGGGAAATGCTTGTATCAAGAAAAAGCTTTAGACGGTTTTCAGCTTTGAAAGTACTCAGCTACTCATACACAGATCAAGTAAAAAAGACGTTTATGTCTTTAGTAGAATCCTATTTTGTAAAATATGGAAAATTATTCTTGGTAACTCTTATGTTGCATCGGTTTTTTAGTCACTGAAACTGCCGACATGAAGTGTGTATTAAATTATTTTTTTTTGTTTCTGTAAATGCAGTTTGTTTGTGCAAATGGGTTAGACAAGTGATTGAATTTCACTACAATTCTGTAAAAAAAGACGCAAGCTCTTAGTGAAAGAGTATTTTTATTTTATTTTTTGATGAAATAAGAATAGTTTATAAAGATATTACTGTAATGTAACGGAATATAATGTAAAATATATTTTCTATGCAATCTAACAAAATCTAAATTATATATTTCCAGAAAGTATGTGTCCATATTCTAGAATTATATCTTTAAAAATTTAACATTTATTTTCTGGAACTGTTTAATAAAAAAAGGCTTATTTTTAATGTATTTCTGAATAAAAGAAATGTTCTTAAAAATAAAAATCAATATCCGTCTGTATATCTCAGTGTATTTAACTACTTGCGTAAGACAAACGTGCTTACACGTCAAGATGCTTTCGTCACAAATTCACCAATGACGTGCTGATCACGTTGGCAACTATCGCAGCCATTAGGGTGGATTGATCGTTTTATACTTTTTTTTTAAAACTGAAATTGCTTTCAGTGGGAAAAGTTGTGCATTGGTACCAAATGTTTGTAAAAATTAATTCTTGAAATCAAAGTATATTTAGTATCCCCACAGGGCCTTTAAAATTTCTCTAATATTAATAAATACTTCATTTATTATTTAAATTTTTAATTTTAGATCAAAGTCTTAAGCCACCTGCTATAGAAATCGTTGCTTAATAAGATCTTTTGTTTGTGAACAAAAATATTGTTATATTAAATTATACTTATCACTCTCACTAGGCATTTGAAATTCATGCATTTTTGAAATTTTAACCCCAAGGCAGAGCTTTTATTAAATATATTTTAGAAATAAAATGTATTTTCAACTTTTTTTTATTGAATAATACTACTGAATTGCGTAATATTAAATTTAAATTGTAAAAGAAAAAGACAACAGAGGACCATCGATGTACGTGAAAGTGTTATAGCAATTTAGTACTGGATAACTTCAGATAGACGTGGTGCACTAACTGAGCATGAGTGCTTGGTTTTAGTTTTTAGTATTTTAGTTTATTTGGAAACAAAATAATTCTCTACAATGGATTTACATGCAATGGCATCGAATAAAACAGCAGTCAATACTGAGATGAAACTGGGTGCAATGCTAGTCTTTAAGTTGCATGCTAGAAGAACGTTGCAATTGCTCATATGCTATTTGCATGCCAATACGCTACTTTTACAACATTTGTCACCGTTTCTAAAAGGAAATGTTATAGTTCCGTTTACATATTATATTTCTATTTTAAAACTTATTTGATACAGATGAATAACTACCTATTTTGAAGTTTAATAAACTCGATGTTGATTTACTCACAGCGGATGATGAACTTAATACTGACCTAAAGTATTTGATTTAAATATGTCGAGCGATATATTTTGGAAGTAGTCCAAAATCACTGTAAAAATGTTTAAACAGGAAAAATGTCCTCCTGCAACGTAGTTTTCAGCATCAAATACAGACCTTGGCCTACATATTGGCACAGAAGATCAATTGCTTGAGATGGCGGAAATTGTGGAATATATACTGTAAAAATGTACAAAAAAAGCTTTGTCTTCAACTAAAAATGAGAATTCACGCACAGACGGTGGTGCAGAGCAATTGGGAAGTTATCTGCAACTCAAGTTATCTCTGTGGTAATTTGAAATTAGTAAACATTATAAGACAAAGAAATGATTTTTGTAATCATCTATAAGAAATTACTGATTGCCATGATCAAAAATTTAAGTATCCAGCTTGAGGATAAACTGTTTTTAGAAGAATCCTGAAAGTCTAAAGTTTTAAGGCAAACGAATTGATCTATTAGCAGATTTTGTTTTCTTTCAAAAACTCCTTAGACTAAACATATATTAAAGTATAGCTGGAGGTGGCTTTAGTTAATTTTTGGTTTCTAAAAGAAATACAAATACTGAACACAAGCACAAAAATTTTCCAACAGCAGGTGATTTCGCAAGCAGGCAATATCGGCGATTTGAACAAGAAAAACTAAAATTTGTCTCACCCTAAGAAAGACAGGAAAGATATTCGTGAAAGAAACACAAAATTACTAAAAATAGTTCCTATTTTTTCTTCGAGCTCGTAACATTTGACACTGAACACTTAATGCATCGCTGTAAGTTGCAGACGACTATTTTGGTCAGTGCATCTGTGAGTTTCTTTCAAGCGCAAGTGGTTAACAGGATGTTGATGTACTGCACAATTTGCACGCGAAACTAGTTTTACCATTTCATAAGGTGTGTACTGGAATCAAAGACGCCTGTTCTTACTGACACTATGACATAATTATTTTTTACTACCTATTTTATTAAAGTAGTTCTGAGCCAGAGTAAACCCAGGGCTAAAGAGAATTTTTTTTAATATATATACAGCGGCCTAGGCCAATAGGCCCATACGCCAAATACAATGAATCATTTAAAAGGTCAACAGACCCTTATATAAATAAAATACAAAAATTATATGTATATATACAATACAAAACTTATTAACCCTCATATAAATAGAATACAAAAATTATATATATATATATATAATACAAAAATTGTGAACCCTGAGACAACCAGTAAAAACTGAGTGAGCTGTGAGCCAGAGCTGGTGGAACCCTTAATACAAGACAAAAAATCTAACAATTCACCAAAAACCGCCGTAAATACAGCTCATAAATTCGCCAAAAGGTGAAAGGATAAAATGACATAAATGAATATAGTGCTAAAATTGAAAAGTTAAAACTAAGACAAAATCACAGATGTATACACTTGCCAATAGGGCATTGAAAGGATCCAGCCAATCAAGCCAGCTTGAATCCTGCTGGTGGAACCAAAATAGTGAGGGTGAAGTAGTAACAGGTAGTTAAAATGAAGAACAACAAGTAAAGCAGAGTAAATTCAATTAAAGTACAAAAAAACAGAGGACAAAATACCAATAGATACTAAAAGGTAAGAGTTAAAAGGGGTGTATAACAATCTAAAAACCATGTATAAAATACAATCGCAATGTAAAATACCAAATGTATTAAAATCCAAAGGTTGTAAACAAACCTAAAGCATGTATAAAATGCAAAGTCAAGTTAAAAGTCAAATTAAAACACTAAAATGGCAATGTGGTTCAAAAAAAAGTTTTGGCAAGGTGGTTAGATTAAGCAGGTTAAAATTTTAGTTATTGTCAATTTTGTTTATTAATTCCATTTGTTCCTCAAGAGTAGTTTTAATGATAATCTTGATAATTTCTCTACAAACCTTGTCTGCAAAAATTTGTTGGTCTGTTTTTTGGAAGAAATAATTTTTTCGGAGTGTTCGATACCGATCACAATAATATAAAAGATGCTCTATGGTTTGTCTTTGGTTACAGTTAGAGCAAGTATCTGATTTATTAAAAAATTTGTTTTGGTGTACTCCGAACACTCCGTGCCCCGTTAGAAATTGGTTAAAATAGAAATTAGTTTGCAACCTTGTAGTTGACGGGGTCTTAATGAATTTAAATGTATGCCTGCCTTTCTCAGAATTTTCCCAATTGGTTTTCCACCTTGCCATTAAATATTGTTTGATTTCGGTTTTAGCTTGTTTGGGGGTCTTCAGAACCTGGAGATCCACACTGTCAGAACCAATGGCTTCCTTTGCTGCCCTGTCTGCCTCCTCATTGCCCTGGATCCCCACATGTGCTTTTACCCAGTTCAAAATAGTGTTCTTATTCCAAATTTTTTTGATCTCTTCTATGAGTTTGGAACTGGGTTCTGGGTCAGCCAGGGCCTGGAGGGATGATAGTGAGTCTGAAAAAATCGTTGCATGTGTAATATCATGTTGACGTAGCCATATCAGGGCAGACTTGATTGCCAAAAGCTCTGCAATAAATATGTTGGTGTTATCAGTGACTCTGGTGGAGGCTTTGAAAATCGTGATACCGTTGTTCTTAACTATCATTGCGTGTGAAGTCCTGAATTTATTCGGATAATCTGCCTCCATCCGAGAGCCATCAGTGTAGATCTCCACTCCCTGATCTTTAGGGCTGCTATATCCCCAGGGCAAAGCAATGTAATCTGAAGGATGCCCTAGGGCTGGTTTCTCGAAATCTATGTTATGATCAAGATCAATTGGTAGAGTATAATTTATGTCCTCGAGTCTCCAGCCCCACTTCACCCTTTTGCAAAAGATGTCCTCCACGATTTTCAAACCAATTGGCATAACACCCGCCAGTATCTGGATTGCCTCTGTGCTCGTTGTAGCATAGGCCTTCGTGATGGTTAAGAGTGGTATTCGCTGGATACTGTTTAATTTTTCGTTAATTCTCCTAGTATTTCTGTACCAGACACTGGCGGCGTAAAGTATAATTCTTTCACTTGCCTGGAGATATATGCGTTTCAACAATTGTGGTCTGAGACCCCATGTAACTCTGGCGACTCTCCTAATTCCCTGATTAAAACCTGTAATTCTGTCTCTAATATCATTTAAGTGTGGAATCCATGTCAGACCTGGATCGAGGGTCACCCCTAAGTATCTCATCGTACTTACATTTTTAATATTGTTCGTATCATCCGGTCTAAATTTAATACAGGGGAGTCTTCCCATCTTTTTTTTATTTTTTGGAAATGTAATAAGTTGAGTTTTTTCTTTCGAAAAATTTAATTTGTTGTTCTCGGCCCAGTCTGACATGTGGGATAGAATATGAGTCGCCAGTTTATCAAATTTATAGAAAATTGGACCACTTACCAACAGTAAAATATCATCTGCAAATGCAATGATATTGAAATCATCATGGTTAAAATCAATAAATTGGCTAAAATTTATATTACGAACTAAATTAAAAATGTCATTAACCAAGATCAACCACAAAATGGGTCCAAGCGACGAGCCCTGTGGTACACCAATGTTTAAGTTACTTTCTACTAGAGTATCGCCGTTATCTCCTAAAAATTTAGCCTTTCTATCCTTTAGGAAGCTAAAGACACAACCGGCCAAATTGTCGGGCAATGCCAATTTGTTTATTGCGTTCTTCAGGATTGTCCAATCTGCACGGTTGAACGCATTCTCGATGTCCAGAGCCACCCCAATGGTATGCTTATTCTCTGATTTCTTTTCACAGATGATATCAACAACTTTTTTAAGCGCCTCGTCCGTTCCCCTCCCAGCCCTGAAGCCATATTGATTGTCATTGATGAGGTTTCTTTTCTCAAGATGATATGTTAATCTTTTTGTAAGCATTTTATCTAATATTTTTCCCCAGACGGCTAGGAGCGAGATTGGACGGTAATTGTTTGGCAAGTTTAAATTTCTGTTTGATTTAGGTATCAGGGCGACTCTGGCAATCTTCCATGGTCTTGGAAAATAGCAGTTCATAAAACAAATGTTAAAAAGAGTTAGCAACCAATTTCTATTTGTAAAATAAATATCTTTAAAAATTTCGTTTGGTATACCATCAGGGCCCGGCGCCTTGTCTGTTTTAAGACCGTTGATAACCAGCTCCAGCTCACTTACAGTAAAATTTGGCTCACTTACATTTCTTCTCACAATATCAATTTTTTCACAATTCGTCTCCGGGAAGTGGTGCTGCATGATTCCCCGAACTGATTCCTGGAGGGACTCCGCTGCATTTCCATTAATAAGGATTGGATTTATGATTAGTTTCTCATTCAAAGTGCCCTTAGCTATTTTATACGGGTTGGAAAAGGCATTTTCCGTTGGGAGGTTGTTAATATAATTTCTCAAGTTTTCTGCCTTTGCTTTTCTGATAAGTTTCTTGTATTTAGCAAGGGAAGCTTTAAATTTAATCATGAACTGTTGTCTAGTCTCGGGATTTTCCTCTCTTTGAAATCTCCTCCGTAAGGCCCTAGTTTGTTTTCTATGGAGTCCCAGAACTGGTGTCCACCAGGAACAATGCTTTTTGATTAAGATTGGTTTTCGAATTCGCGACTCTTGGCAGGCCGCGATAATTTCATTGCTTACTTTGTCAATAAATTGATCAATTGTTGTTGAGTCGTTTAGCTTATCAAAATTATTTTTTTGAGTAATTTCATAGAGCTTTGGTCTCAATTTCAACCAATTAATGCTATTATATTTAATAGTGTGATGTTGTCTGTTTACATTGCTCTGTTGACAACTGGTATCAATTATTGCGGTGATTAATTCATGGTCAGAGCATGAGACGCCGTCGTGGACCTCAAAATTACCAATACTATTGCAGTTGGTGGCAATAATGTCTATCCAGCTCTGCCCGAGTACTGAATTGAAAGTAGGGGGAGAGTCTGGACTATTAACAATATCCAAGTCGTGTTTTTGCAGAAACTCCACGACAGCATCTCCTCTGGCATCTCTCTTGGGGCCCCAGACAGTGGATTTCGCGTTCAGATCCCCACACAGCACCACAAATTTTCCCCGAGAGGTAGCCATGATTGGCTCGAGAAGATTCAGTACCAAGTCAATTCTATCGTTCGGAGGACAATATACAGAGAAGAAAATATAATTATGACAACCAAGTTTAAAATCTATTACACATATGTCCCTGGTGACTAGGACAGGAAAAATATCACATATATCGGGGTGTACCGCAACCGCTGCTCTAGGTTTGTCGTTCTTATAAATTAATCTAACACTGTTAGGAATGCCGGTAATAATACTATCATTGTTATAATGAGGTTCATTTAGGCTTGCTATTTTAATTTGTTTATTAACGAAGTCATCGCTGAATTGTATGTTTGCAATTGAACTATGGTGAAGGTTTATGTGTCCCAGAATTGTATAATGTGTGGAGTTAGAAACCATAGTCGGTTCTTTTCATTTGATACCTAGCCGCTCTAACATACTGTGGACAGTCCCTGTCAAAGGGGCAGTGTTCGATGTTCAAGTTCAATTTGAATTTACGGTTTGCTGCATCGCAGTTTCTACAGAAGCGGTCTTCATGACATTCGTTTTCATTGTGCTGCGTTGAAGAGCAGCACCTACAAATTTTCCCGCTTTTACAATCCCTAGCCACATGACCTATTTCAGCGCATTTGAAACATTGCCTGATGCTTAATGTTTCTTGAAAGCTGTGCCTTCTCCAACCAATATTCAGTTTCTCCCTATATTTGATTTGTCTGAAAGTGACTGGATCCAATTCTATAATTCTGTGGGCCGTACCATTTCTAGACTTTAGTTTGGCAACCACTTTGACCTCACCATCCTCCATCTCCGGGTTTTGTCTGATTAGTTGTTCACACAATTCCTCGGGTGGTAGTTCATCACTAACTCCGAATACAATAATTCTTGGTCTCTTGAGCTTGGGGGCCTCACACGAGTAGTCTTTACCAAAATCAGATCTTCCAAGCTCGCGCTTCATTGCCTCGAGCCCCTCTGCCGTGTCGGTTTCAATAAGCACTCCGCCGTGTCTAATGTTGGCAACCCTCTTGATCCCCACTCTGATATTACCTGGGTTCAAGCACGACAGAAGTGCTGCTTTTGTATCTTCGGATGCTCCACCCTCCTTCAACGGTCGAATGATAGCCACATGCTCTTTGACCGGTCCAGGAAGCTGATGTTGTTCATGGCCTTTTCCCGTCAATATTTCATCATACGTTTTCCTACTTTTAATTATGGTCCTAGTCTGGTCTTCGATGATTGGGTCTAAAATTGTTTGGTTCACCTCTCGCACTTCATCAAGTTTCGATTTTAAGACAGCAATTTCAGCATCCTGTTTGCCTATTAGCAGTATAAGTTCGTTCATGTAACCGATGATCGAGTCCCTGACAAGGTTAGTAATTTTACTTTTCTCTTTGTAGAGCATCGTAATGATGTTTGTTTCAATTGCCTTCGCTGGGGTCAATGTTGGGATGACTGATTCTTCCTGCTGGTGCTCCTCATCTTCTTCTTCACTAGCGTCTCCATTCGTCGACATGATCACTCAGCCAATGGAATGTGCGAACACCAACCACCCCAACTAACAAGGGATCCGGCCACAGTCTTACCTCAACAGTAATTTAGTTTGAGCAAATGACAATAGCAGAGCAGCAAAAGCAATTAGCCACCCCAGGGGTACAGAGTAATGATAATAAAAAGCAATAAAAATCAAGGCAGTCAAACTAATCAATAAAAGCTTAAAGTTACGAGTTAGTCAAATAAGGAAATAACCAAAAATGATCAAATCCAATGAATATCAGTACAATACAGTAAATACGGTAAGATACAATAAAGTTAAAAAGTAGAAGTTAAGAAACATTACCAGAAAGTCCAGATAAAATATATAAATATAAAAGCAATTTGGAGACGATCCCCGTAAATGTTAAAATATCTTCAATTTGGAGACAGCCCCCAGAAAAACCGTAAAAACATCAATTTGGAAACGGCCCCCAAGAGCTTGGTGACAAAATTACAATTTGTGACTGGTCCCCGCATTCGTCGGTCATCAGCCGACAACAAAATGGCGAAATCACAAAAAAGTACACAATATACTATTATCAATGAAGAAGATGACAGTACTCAACTGTATTATAGCATAATCTATATATTGACTTCTTAGGCAACAGGATTTATCACTCCACACTAATCACACACGATAAAAACTATTTAATTTAGTGAATAAACATCAAAACAGCACAGCGATCTCCGTCGCCATCTTGACGGGATTTGGGGAAAAGCTTCAAACACAATATACGAAGCACCCAGCACCACCAAATCAACCACACAGCACTATATAATGATATTTGAAATAGATATCACAAAATAATTACAATATTCACATTATTAATAGCATTATTACCTAAAATCATTTGTAAACAAAAAACACAACCTTCATCCTTTTTGAAGATAAGAAATCCCTCGGCTAAAGAGAATAGAAGGGCTAGTTCACTCCGCTCTTAGAGCTGAAGCTATGATTTCCCTCCTCATGACGTCACTGTGCCCACAGGTCTCGGAGTTCGCAAGCAAAGATATTGTGATAACTTTGCATCTTTCTCTTTGTAAAAATAAGTTAGACTTTTTCTGGTTATTAGCTTTCATACTTTACGTAATTAAAACATTATTTCCGTTCATAGTCATATAGTTAAAAAAAACTTTCTTGGCCATTATATTAAAAAAATACCATTTTAAACTTATAAAAACGTTTTACTAGTTGGCGAAAATGACACTATTAATACTTTATTTTAAAAAGTTCAGTTTTAACTTTAATTATTAAGAAAAATGAAAGCATACATCGACACTTTTTTTATCTACATATTCTTTTATAACAATAAGTTAAATTTAGAATCCCTGATTTTAAAATATGCCGTTAATAGCAATTTGTTCATACTTAATCATTAGGAAACATCAACCTTAAATGCTAATTGCTGAAACAAAATAATAATTTAGGTTCATAATGACATTAGAAATTTTACAATTGCTTATAGATATTTAAATTTAGGATAATATAATTTATAGATATTTAAATTTAAGACAATATGATTTTTAAAGCAAATCATAAATATTTAGAATAACTACATTAAAAAATATGTTATGAAATTAGGAGAATTCCAACTATATACTATATATTTTATTTATACTTTTTATTTACATTTTAATTTTCTTTGACTTCATCCATTTTTTAATTTTTCACCTGCCTTTCTTTTTGAAGTAACGAGGCGGTTTCTATTTAGATAATGAATTTTTATAAAAGTTCTTAACGACAGAATAAAGGTATTGCTGTTTTATATTAACTGTGTCATTTCGGAATCCATTCTTTGCATAGTTGTTCATTTACTTTAGGGAACACGCGAAAAATTATATTTTTTCCTTTTGTTTATCTATCAAAATTTTTTCAAGTTGCAATCGCGCAAACTGGCATTTCGATAATAGTTTTAAATTCTTGTAAATTCACTGCAAAAACTGAGGAAAGTCATTATAGAAAATAACAAATGTCTTAGAATATCTCGCAAAAAGAAATGCTCCAATATTAGTTAGAGCTAGTAAGGCAGAACGCTCCGTTCTTGAAGTAAAAGTGCGGGCTTTGCGCCAAAGTGACGTCACTGGAGAAAATCGGAGGATTGGCGCGGCAAGCGAGCTACTTCAAAGGAGTGAACCAGCCCTTCTATTCTCTTTAGTCCTGGAGTAAACCCACCTTAAAGAGTCATACTTTTCTTTACTAACATTTTATGCCTTCCAAGAAATTATGAATCATTTTATATTAAACCCTATAGTACTAGCAAAGAAATCACATACAAAGAAATATTTTGTAACAAAAAAGCAGCATGTAATAACAAAATTGAAAATATGATCTTCTACATAATTCCAATGGAGAATTGGGTGATGGTTGTTAATAAATGTTGAATTAATATAGTACATAAAATGAAAAATATATAGAATGAACTCGGGATTTTCCCAACCGTTACAAAACTTAGGTGAATATTCTTTGATTTATCGTAGGAAAAATCTCGAGTTTTCGATTGATCTATTGATTACTTTTTACATATTAATTCTATTGACCAACGAATTTGACTGCGTTTGTTTTTAACACTTGTCAGTTTTGAGGTTTTGAGCCTGGAGAATTCAAAAATTGGAATTTTTTCACCAGGCAGATATAGATAAGTCGTGGGAGTTTATTCCATATAGAAAAATAACAGTTAGTTCTATATCGAAAAATTTAAAAAAAAAATTGTTAGCTCCAATACCATAACGATATTAGATAAAAAAAATCTTTATCTATTAATCTATACTATTTCAAAAATTTAAATTTAATTTTACGTTAGTTAAATAGAGACATTTTCTTTCACAAATGTCAGAGAAATAAATGCCACTCTTTGTATAAGTGTAATCAATTCAATAGAATCCATTTCTAAAGAGTAATTATTGTTAAAAACGTGCAAATTATTTAACACATTAAATTTTCGAAAAGAAGATAAAAAAATTGTAATTGGAAAAATTCAATAAAATAAATTGTTACATTAAATAATACTAATTAGAAGAGATTGTAGAGATTTAATCAAACAATAAAAATTGTGAATGAAGCAATATCTCTATTTGGATAAATAAACTGCATTAAATACTGGCATTTGCAGCTTAAAATTCTTTAACTTATACAAATAAACCTATAACATAGTTCCTCAATTAAATATTAATATTTTATTAATAAATATATCAACACAAAATGCAATTTTTCAAAAGAAAGAATATGAGCAATCCTTCATATTTTTTGAAATTACCATGAATTAGTTAAATAACCTATCACTAAATACACTCCTCAAAAGTGAAATTGCAACACCAAGAAATAATGCACGTAGCGTCATGCAAATTTCAGGAGCGATAGAAGTGAGATGGATATGCAAATGATTAAAAAACAGACTAATAAAATCATTATAAAGCAATTTATTCACTATCTAATGTGGCCACCTCGGACAGCTATACAGGCCTCAATCCGGCGAGGCATGCTATCAATGAATCCATTGATGGTTGCCTGAGGTAACCTTTGCCAAGCCACATCCACTGCTGTGCGCAGATCATCGATGGTTTGCGCCATTGGTCCTCTGTTCATGCCACGTCCAATGAGATCCCATATGTGTTCTATGGGATTCAGATCTGGAGAGGCTGCCGGCCTGGGAAGGATGTCAAATCCAGGCTGTTAAGAGTTCGCCGTGCGACATGCGGCCTGGCATTGTCTTGCTATAATACCGTGTTGGGTGCGCCCTGCAATAAGGGCAGAACAACGGGATACACAACTTTTGTGACGAAGTGGTGCGCTGTCAAACTGCCGTGAATGTGTACCGGGGGCGTTATGCGATCAAGCATTATGCCATCCCAAACCATCATGCCCGGTGTAGGACCGTTGTGACGCTTGGCGTAATGGGCTGGTTCGTAGCGTTCTCCGGGTCGCCGCCATACCCGTCGACGGCCGTCATTTCTCCACAGACAGAAACGAGATTCATCCGTGAACAATACCCGATGCCATTGGATGGTCCAGGTACGATGACGATGACACCAGGCCAGGCGTCTAGCCCTGTGTAAATCGGTCAACGGTACCCCTGTTGCTGGTACCCGTGCACGTAACTGTACTTTATGCAGTCTGTTGCGTATGGTTTGGATGGACGCAGATCCACCTGCTCCTGAAGGCAACTGGCTTCGGATGGCACATGCCGCGGAGAAAGGGTCTCGAATAGTCAACTGGCGAATACGCCGGTCTGTGCGCTCTGACGTGCACCTGTGCGCACCACTTCCTCTTCGGCGTGCACGTAGGCCTTCCTGAATCTATCGTGTGGCACAACGTTGGATGGTATTCACGTTGTGCCCAACACGAGTTGCTATTGCGCGCAGCGCCATACCAAGTTCATGGAGTTCGATAATACGGTCACGTTCCCCAGTCGTTAACTGATGGTATTGAGCTCGCCGACGTCTCAGAGGCATTTTCTACGCTTTTTGGAAAGTCGCAAATGCTACGCAAAAACCTCAGATGCCGTTTATGAGAAGGGAAAGTTGCTGGACTTTATAGCCCGAATATGCGTACCACGTGATCAGATGCGTGCGCAAATTTAATCATTTGCATATCCATCTAACTACTATCGCTACTGAAATTTGCATGACGCTACGTGCATTATTTCTTGGTGTTGCAATTTCACTTTTGAGGAGTGTAATTACAATTGAACTGATGCAAACAAACAGATAACCTAACAATACATATATATATGTTTATATATATATTGGCGGGACTATTGCAATTATTTCATGTTAACCGGGATTATTCTGATCCACGATACATCATGATAACAATTTATTACATACTATTAATCCTCATTATGTACTGCATTAATGTATATGGGTGATTCTCACGAAACATGAAACAATTTAATTTTTCATGTGGTTAGATCTAGAAAAATCATTTGGAAACAAAAATTTAAAAACTTAATTTAGTTTGCCGTCACTAGTTTATTTGACGTTTGAACCACATTTTTTTTTCCAAAAAAAAAACATTTTAAATGCACTAAAGAACAATATTATATCAATATTATATGAAAAAAAATATATTTAAACACAAGAAATTCAATCTAATCATAATAATATACTATTGAGATATTCAAAATAAAATATTTAGATTACTACTCATATTTAATATTACTAAAATATTTAATCATAACATTGAGAAAGAAAAAAAAATGAGAGAAAAAAAATATATATCTACAGTAAATCCTTTCCATTAGCCACACTTTTCTCCTTTGACCTTCATCTATTTTTCTTTGACGAGCGACACCAAACATATCATTTTTTTTTCTTCTTTCGCGCACATAAATCGTAGCAATTCATGAATATTCATGATTAAGATTCGCGCACATTCACTTTTTATTTCACAACTTGAGTAGTAAGAATTGTAGGATCACTCGGTGTCGAATCACTACCATGTTTGATGTTTCTTCCAACTTAGAGGCACTATGGAATTGTAGGGTCATCGGATGGGATACTTTCACTGGTTTCAGGGGACAATCTCCAGCCATCGTCCTTCCTACATCAGCTTTTCAGGCGCGACGAGGTACAAGTAGTACGGGTGGAAAATCGCCATCCTTCTTTCAACGTTTTTTTTCACGTGGTGATGGAAAATTTCCACGAAGCAGTCAAAATGGGTAACTTCCTCCGCAAGAAGCAACTATCTTGTCGACTTGTAATAACAGGGCTCCAACCCTGTTATCAGTGTTGTATTTAGCTTGAAATAATTGCAGTCATAAGCCATCAGACGTTCTAAACAGGTTTATTCAAAGGTAGGCTGGTATTGCTAACAATTCACGTCCCCACTCCTGAAAAGGAGGGGGAGTGGACAAGACTCCGGACAATTCCGGCACAGCTTATCAGTATCACATCAAGATGAAAAGGACACGCAAAACTATGCGTTCTTACGTTTTATACCAACATAGATTTGAAGTAAAAAGGCACATTCGTACATTCCTTGTAACCTTACGCATTAAGGAAAATCATTTCTGCTTCCTTATATGGAATTGAAAAAGGGAACGATTCTAAAAATAACTCTTCCTTTGAAATATAAATCTATTTATATTTCAATGGTATGTTTTCAGCCTTGAATTCCCAAAATAGAATCTCTCTACGCTTATTCTTTAACAAAGACATTTTCTGAAAACGAAAGAGATTTAATTCTTTTATTAATACAAAAGTATTTACTTTTTGTATTACATATATATATATATATATATATATATATATATATATATATATATATATATATATATGAGTTCGTATGTGTGTAAATGTATAGATAGATAGATATTAAACAATAATTGTGAAAAATCAAATGAGCTGTTATATTCCCTATCTCATTAGCTTTAATGAATTTATTAATCATTACACATTCCACTATTATAAATTTGAATAAAATTAATTACTCTAAATTTTTAGGCATATTATTTCGGAAAACCCTAGAGAAATAACGTCCAAATATACTTTATTTTTGGCATGGAAGTGTTGGCTGTAATTACATTCGAGCATTTCAAATTACCAGCTCACTTGTATACTTTAAACCAACATTCTCCCTAAAGCCGTTCTCTTTTTGAAGAGTCCCAAAGTGACACTCGCAGAGATTACCACAAACATTCGACTCTTCAAAACGAATACAGAGAGAGAGAGAGAGGACTCGAAAACATTCTCCGAATTTCATTAACGGCTTTATGTAAATCTCACATCAACGAAGTATCAAGAAGATTCAAGTTTGAAATCGTTGTACAATTTCCTGTTAATGAACTGTGAAAATCTGGTACCAGTTGTATCGAAAAGAGAAGTAGCTTGAAGTTGATGTTAAAGTGTAGTATTTTGGGCAATTAAAGTTTCGAGATAACGTTAGGTACAAAATTGAATGTTGTAATGCTTTAAAGTTATTGCATGCAAAGAAAGATGTTGCTTTGTAATTACGCGCTCTTTTCAAAATCTTTTTAAATAGTTCTCCTATAAATATTTTGTTGAATAGTTTGGAACGAAGCTCGATTTATTCTATTTTCTCAAGTTTGTTTTCGCTGATGTGTAATGTAGTTTTAACATAAAAATTTAGGATATTTTTCATTGTCGCGCGCGTTTTCTATTGCGAATTATGTTTCTATGCAGATTTATATTATACTTATTTTTCAAGAAAAAATTGATTTACGATTTTTTTTTCTGTATTGGAAATGAAAATGTTCTCCAAATTTCCTGAACTTTCAGTATAAATCTTGCAAAAACGAATAAAAATTTCAGTTAAAGCTATATTCTTTCTTGCTGAAAATTAAGTTTTTTCTTATATGCTTCAAAGTATTTCTATACTGTGCATAATAAGAAAAAATAAAGAAAATCTTGAATAACTTTTGATCCAATGATTGGACCTTCATGTTCTAAGTCTAAATCGTAATGACTCGAGAGGGAGACCTCAAAAACGCAAATTAATTAATGCAGAAGATGTTTGAAGTTAGCTAAATAAATCATAAGAAATCGAATTTTTTTAAAAAAATCCCGTTTTTAAACTTTGATTTTTCAGGAATTATTCGACAGATTTCTCAAAAGTTTTGTATTCCGTCACGTAAAATTACATTCATTAAAATTTCGTAAACAAGTGTACTTTCTTGAAACTCAAAATTCGAAATTTTATGCAGCTATTTTGAAATAAAATAATAAAAAATAACAAATATTTATTAAGAGTTGTTAATTAAATGGAGTTAATTATCTTTGAATAAACGATGTTTATAATGTGTGCAAAAATGCTTCGATGTGCTTAAAAAGTTCTAGTAAAAATTAAATTAGCATTAAGAGGTCTAAACTTCATACCACTCTCCTGACAAAAACTATTGTGACCATATTTCTCAGTTTGAAACTAACCCCTATGTTTTGCGAGTGAAATGTCTAAGCGTTTATTCAGAGAAAGTACCTTTTTGTGCCCTATTTTGTAACATAAACTATCGCCTGCGTTAATTAATTAGCTTACTTGAGGTTGCCCTTTCGAAGCATTAAGATTGAGTCCCAGAACGTGAAAATCAAAATTTATTCTGGGTGCACCACTTACATTACCTTTGTATTTTGCGCGTTGTGCATTAATGATGTAAGTTATTGTCATCTAATGTGAAAAATGTTCAAATTTTTTGTTTTTATAAGTAATTCTCGTGTTAACAAAAATAGATTCATTTATCAAGATTTATAGATTTTTGTATTTAAATTGGTAGTAATAAGAACCACAACAAAGTGCGAAAAAAAATATTTTAAATAATAAAAGTTGCAGGGGTGACAACTGCTCTTTCCGTTAAATTATAGAGAAAAAGAAACTTCCATAAACTTGGTTAATTTTTCTATCCCATTATAAGATTATAACGAACAATGGAATAAAAATATGTTTGATATGAGCTTTTAAATAATTTAGGTGTTGTGTTGAGAAAAATAACTTTATTTAAAATTGACTAAACTAAGATTGATACATTAAAATAAAAACTTTATAACTAGTAGAAAGATTGACTCCACAAGGTAAAACAAGCTGGTGTCGAAGAATTTGAAGATTATCTGTTCTAAAAAAAGAAAACAATCTTTATTGTAGAAATATGTTATTTTATTATGTTTTGTTGATTATTTTTATTTTTCATGGTTGTTATTCATTGAAACTACCGGAAATTATTTTAGAAGTATTATTATTCACTATAAGAATTTGGATATTAAAACGCATTTTTCTTGCATAACCTTATAGGACTCTTCGATAATTGAATTCTTTGGTAAAATTGTGCTAATATTTCAGAAAATGGAGAAAAAGCGATATATTAAAACATACCTCTTTTTGTATTGTTAAATAGATACATTACGCATATAATTATATATAAATTGCCGTTAAAACTGTTAGATATAAAGGAATTTAATTAAATATTGCATTACATCATGTTAGATATATATTCTTTAAAACAATAAAACATGAAACTGATAAGCAGACATGCACTGACAGAAATTTCGCCGAAAAATGATTAAATTACAATTTATTTGACTGTTATTTTACCATGTTCTAACATAATAGTTAAATATCTATAAATAATATGGCATTCAAACTGTTAACTGTGAGAAAACAGTCTATTAACAACTTTCCCCATATGCGGCTAAATAACTAGAATGTTATTACACCGACTAAGCCCACTTAATAAGCCCTTGCAGGTAGGAATACCCTATAGAGCAGTTACTACCAATTACTACCTTGCAGGTAGGAATACCTACTCTGTCCAATGCCCATTAAATACCGAAAAGATTAGATCCAATGTCGAGTTACATTTCAGATTTATAGTTTCGAAAGCAAGCTAGTAGTAAATGGTTAAAAAACCAAACAGTTTTGAAATCACGGTTTTTATAACCATGAAAGTCAGAAACGGTTTTAAGACCGTAAAGTTAAAAACAAATGTTCTTTATTGTTAACTTTATCGTTTATTGAATGGACAGACTGCTGCCAGTTATTTTGCCATAATTTAAGATATAAAATTTTAACAATGTACCAGAACTAAAAGAAATGAAGAAAAAAGAAATTAGTATATTAAAATTAAAACATATTTAGGAGAGAGAATTTAATAGACTGATAAATTCTCGCTTCATAGATAAAACCCTTTTTGACATAGAAAGCATTAAACTTAGTCAATGATTAAAAGATTGACTTCAGTTTTAGCCATAAAAATACTAAAAAGCACGTAAGTGGCCAGGAAAATCTTATTTCAACCAAGTCAACTAACATGCACTTAGCTATATTTTAACTCCTCATTTTAGTGCTGTTGCTTTCAGGAGAACAGAGGGTAGCGCGTGTTTACCTTAGCGAACAGTAGGTTTCAAAACTCTGGCGTTCTTCAAGAGTCCAGTCACATAGAGCTGACTGTCCAATCCATCACGCGAGAACCTCTCCCCGTTCTGCTTCCTTACTCTACTAAAAACTTTTTTGTTCTTTTAAGCACAAAAAAGAAGAGGAAGCAATGCATCATCCGAGTTTGCGTGCATTTCATGAGCACCGCTTTTGATATTCCGATCCTTAACGTGATGGTTTTTTAATGCATTGTAGATTTGCCTCATATCTGATTTTTAAGTTGAAGGCCAACTCCGGCAAATATCGCCAAACTTTGGCTTATTTAAAGTAATAGAATTCATCGAGTATGATTTTTTTTTTAAAAGTAAAGTATTTTCTCATAAAGTATAAGATCCTTTTTGTAAACAACTGTATATTACTTCGCTATAACTAGCACATGTTGTACAGTTTGTTTTTCATCTTGTTTCTCAAAATAGCTATAGTTTTTTAAGGTTCAGAAACCTTTTAAGTCATACTAAAATCCATACGCTTTGTTGAAGTTGTATAAATGTTTTAAGTGCAAATACATTCACGTTTTATTTAATAATTTTGGGATAGAATTACCATTTGCTGTTACTACAAAATCGATGCATGTTTATACCAATTTTACAATAGTAAATCTGAAAATGAATAAATAAATAAATAAAAATAGCAAAATTAGTCTAAGAATGCGAAATCTTATTTTCTAGTTTATATCTTTTACTAAACATTTTAAAAAGATTTGAAAGAAAATAAATCTCAATTAATAAAAAATATTAAAATAATATTTAAATCTTCTTGGATGTAAAGTGTAACATTCGGCCATTTTAAAAGAAGGGAATTATTAAAAATCAGGTTTTGTTCCACATTATTCAAAAATCATGTTCTTAATTTCTTCCAAATTACGTTTGTAGGAAACTTACTTGAGCCATACGTAGAAAAGAATTGCGTATACATTCTGCGCGAATCCTGCATTCTCATATTCTGTGCATATACAACAATGCAATTAAACCTTACTTATTTAATACACATTACAACACTTTAAACACACTTATGACTATTTACATGTACATTATCCCAAAACTCATTAAATTATGTCATTAGCCAGCATTGAATGCCTAGTTGTTGATACAATAGCTCCCAGTATCTTATTGAAGTTATTCCAGTGTACTAAATACATAAGCGATCAGCATACAGCAACATTTCCAGTTTCAAACACATCACACCTCACCTATACTCGAAGAGGTCGGTGTCTATTCAACATGGCTGAGCCAAACCAGATCTCTGTTTCGCAGTTTGTAAAGGATGCTGAGCAGGGAGGGATTATGTATGACTCGGCATTCCATTGCTATAATCCAGAGAGATGTTATTACTATTCATTGAGCTTTAATGTCCTGAAAGCAAAACGTCGATATGTTCGGGGGGATTACTTATGCAAGGATATGTGCCTCATAGTTCTGCCTTTTATGCAGAAACCATTAATAGAAATCATTGACAGTTACAGATAATGTAATTAATAATCATGGTGTTTCTTTGTTATGAAAGTTAGTTTTAATACATATAATCTATTATAGTTTATAATTATCTTTATTATTAAATTAAATGCGTATAATAGTCTTCATTGAATTATCATAATTCGAAATATTGCATTATATAATCGAAATAATAATAACGATAAAAATAATATATATATATATATATATATATATATATATATATATATATATATATATATATATATATATATATATATATATATATATATATATATATATATATATGAAATAACGGTGGATCCACACCGATATTTTTTAGTAAATTAAGAGTCAAAGCAGCATGATTAACGAGTCCAGTTTCGGCATAATATTTTATTTTAATAAACGATGGTGACATAGCATTTTCACCCTCTCCAGCCGGAGAGGGAGAGACAGATTTTCAGTCAGATCTGACGGAGTTTAATTTGTAAGCATGAAATACCAAAAAGCACGCAAAAATCATTGCTCCTCTGCTTTATACGATAATTAAACTGTGTGACGAGGCCAGTCATATTGCCTTCCTTGTATATTCTTACGCCTCATCAAATTATTTATTACTCATAGAAAATCGTTTAATCCTTCCTTATATGGAAGTGAAAGATCTTAAAATAACTTCTCTTTTGAAATATAAATCTAATTATTATTCATTGGTATGTTTTCAACCTTGAAGTCCCAAAATAGAATTTCTACCCTTATGCTTTACCAAAGATATTTTATGAAAACTAAAGAGTTTTAATGCTTTTATTAATACAAAAGTATTTATTTATATATATATATATATATATATATATATATATATATATATATATATATATATATATATATATATATATATATATATATATATATATATATATATATATATATATATATATATATATATATATATATATATATATATATATATATATATATATATATATATATATATATATATATATATATATATATATATATGACGCCCGGTGGCTGAGCGGTAGCGCTTCGCGCTGTCGTGCCACAGGTCCCTGGTTCGATCCTCGGGCCGGGCAGGGTTGACTCAGCCTTTCATCCCTTCAGTGGGTCGATAAATGAGTACCAAGCATGCTTGGGAACTAAACACTGGGGGCTCCGCGTTCGGCAGACCACCTGACCGGAACATCTGCTCCTGCACCCCAGAGCCCAAGGTCAAGAAAACTGAGATGGGCACAGTAGGCCTTGGCCCTCTATGGGCTGTCGCGCCACTGAGTTTAGTTTATATATATATATATATAATATATAATATAATATATATATATATATATATAATATATATATATACATATATATATATATATATATATATATATATATATATATATATATATATATATATATATATATATATATATATATATATAATAGTATTGCAAACAACCCGTAACCCAAAGAAAACGAGAAAAGTAAAGAAAATGAAATAAAATTATTTTATATAAAAGGAAATAATAAAATTTAAAAATTAATTTTTATTTTTTGATAACGATTAGTACAACTGAAGTGCCAAAATAGTGGACACTAAACGCCTAAATATTTTAAACCGTATCCAAAAATTTAAAAAAAAAAATTAAAATATTGAATATTTAACAATGAAACATTATAATATCGCCATTAGCTTACATATTTCATCCACAAAAATAGTGCTATTATTGCATTATTTTCGTGGATACCATCGCATGAACTGATGACGAGATTACAACTTTTCATTGCTATATTTTCTAATTTTTATTTAACTTTTTTAATAACTTTCACATCGTTAATAATTTTCACGTTTTTAATATTTCTTCATCTTTTATTTAAAATTATTTTTTAATCTTTCTTTTCCTGGTTTCTTTGTGGGCTGCTTTGTTCACTTGGTAAGCCGTAATTCGAAAATTAAAGATTAAATAATTGTTGCTTATATGATTGATAGTTGTATGTGATATTATTGACTCTTTAAAGTTATATACGATGATTAATTTCTTGTATCATTTACTTTATCTGACAAAAAAAACTAAGAATTCACTTTTTGTCTTTCAAATACATACACTGAATTTAAAGGGTAATTTTGAAAATGATTATTAGTATTAGTTTTTCCTTTTTGCACTGATAATTTAAATCCAAATTGAGTTTCTATAATTAATAAATAACAGCAAATTATAATCGAAGTAATAATAATAATTAATATGGAAAAGAGTAATACCAAAAAATTTTAACAAAAAATAAAACTCTTTAAATTGAGCTCTTTTATTTATTAAATTGCATAATATGGTGATCCACTCAGTTGCTATTATTAGAGTTTAGGAATCTTATCTTTATCTAACTAAATATGCCTAGCACCATTATTAACTGCTCGCTTCTTTTAAATACATTACATACTCTCCTAACTTTAATGTAAAATTCAAATTTTGAGTACTTAAAATTCCATTGAGATTTTCATTTATAACTAAATGTAATTAAATTATGAACAAAATAAATTATTGGAAATAAATATAATTGTAAATAGCAATGTTGTAAATAACAATATTGTAAAATGAGTATAATGCATTTATTACTGCAATATGGCTATGTTTCGTAATGTATTTACTCATTTCTCCTTTATTTCTACACTGTTAGAAATTTCTCTGAAAAAACGGTTAAATAACAATTTTTTTAACTCTTACTTTTCTACATTCAAACAAAACAGTCTAATAACCATACATAAGATGTTGATAAAACTGTTAACTGTGAATAAAACCATTAACTGCTTTCACCGAATACGGTTAAGCAAACAAAATTTTATAGTACCAACTAAACCCACCTAATGGAGCCACTTAGTCTCTTGCAACTGTTTGCGTATTATTGAATCTGCCAGTCTCATAAATGACACAATTTGTATCCGGGTCCCAGTATTGACACCGCAGTATTTTCTCCATTCCCTTCAACATATGAAGAGTTTCAATTGCCCTACACTCTTCAATGTCTATTAACTAACGTAAAGTCTAGCTCCTATGTCCAGTTAAATTTCTTTTTCATGGTTTTAAAGACGTGCTAGTTTTAAATGGTTAAGAAAATGTACAATTTTGTACCATCCTAATTGTAACTGTACTAGCTCAAAACCGTTAAGGTAAAAAGTATTCTTTACCATAAACTTTACGGTAAACCGGTTGGGCTGTCTGCTGCCAGTTAGTGAGCCTCCGTAACTCATATGGAAACATAAAGCTTTTTTTTAAAAAAAAAATAGGCAACATCTGAAATTTTGAACAATCATATTGAAGTATGTTATCTAGTAATTTTCTTTTTATAATATACTTTCGACCATGTTTGAATGAAGGAATAATTTTTTTTCGTTATACTTCTGTACTCTTTACAAACTCTCTATAATATACTCTTGATTATGCTCTTTCATTTTTAAGCATTTACTTTTATTTTATTTTGTTAGCAAACAAATTGATTAAAGATTATATGTCATTCAGATAAACTCGCATCAATATTTAAAATTACACGATGTATGCTAGTATTCAAGTTCGTGCTAAATTCCCTTTAACGCGGTTACTTAATTTAGATTTTTGTGTGACAACATATTAGACACCTAAACTAATAATCTCTTACCCTAATTTTAATGCTAGATAGAATTTACAATATTTGGTATGATTTCCGTTACTTAAATGATCCAGATTTTTTTCTGGCCATCGCTATAGGATTTATGATATAGGATTACGGATAGGATTATAGGATTCTCCACGGTATTTAGCCAGTTTTTCTTTATAAGAAATGTGCAAATAATGACCAATTTCATAAACATTCTTTAGCTGGAATATTTTTTATAGCTTCAAGATATTCGTTTCATTTAAACTGTCCCATATAGCTTCAATATTTCTTCTTCAGTTGAAATCATCATCATCAAGTAAAACAAAAATTTTCAAAGAAAATAAAGTCATCAAAATCATCAGAAAGAGTCTTCAGCATCAAATAAAACAAAAACCATGAGATTCTGGTGATTGTTTATTACGTAAATATGGATTAAAATAGACGTCAGGTATACCGGATGCCAGGTCAGAAGGATATATTGTGAGATGCAATCTTAATGCTTCGAGGGCAATAATGATATACTATATATCTATCTTGTTTTAAATTAAGACATAAGTCAAAACTCAGAGTATACATTTACTTTTTGTCTTTAGATTTGGATTCTTGATCCAAGAAATTGGGGAGTTCCTGTACAAGGCCTCAACCTATACAATATATATAGCCTATACAACCTATACATATGGGCCTCAACCTATACGAAATATTATCCTAATAGTTCAGTCAAGGAAGCGCTCCATAATTTTGATCACTTAATGTTATTTTCACGTTCTGCGTATTTCAACATATCTCCTGAAATAATGAAGTGATCCAAAAGAAAAAACTTTATGGAAAAAAACTTAAATTAGGAAACTTGTTTGTTCAAAAACTATCCCACTTAAAAGTTTTTTTAATAAATTTATTATTTTTTCAATCAATTTACTAATGCTTGAAATAATTTTAATTGCAAGGTGTAAAAATTTTTGCACTAATTTAATCTACGCAATTTTAGTTAAAAAAACTCAAATTTTGAATAAAAATTTTCTAATAGATCTTCTACAAAAATCGTTTAAAAATATAACTCCTATGCGTTGGCAAATGCAGCAAAAAAATTCAATTGACATGAAAGAGCCCAAAATCTCTCTCTTGCCTAATTTATTGCCCCCTTATTTTCCACACTTCCCTTACCCTAATATTTTAACATTAAGTAAGTATATCGGTCAGTAAAGGCATACTTATTCATATAAATTACATCTTTTCCTCTGATTTCATAACTTACTAATGTATTGTCGTCTGCAATAGAGAATTGACTTATGATCAGATTTTAGTGAAAATCTGATTATCGAATCAAAAGTTATAAATTTGTTATAGCTTTTTGTAGAATAGCTAGCTCATTAATCAAGAAACTGATTTTTCGACAAAATTTATCAAAAATAAAGGCGTGAGTAAAAATAGTAGAAAGGAGCTCTTTTTAATTTGAATTGTTGAATGAAATTATATAGTAAGAGGGAACTTCTAAGAGAAATTCTTAAAAGAATTCTAAGGGATTTCTTTCAAAAAGCATTTTTAGCTTAAAAAAAAGAAGTTGTTATTCTCAGTTTTAACCAAACTGTTTATCCTTCACAGTTATGTTATCAATTAGAAAACTATTTCTTATTTAAAAAATTAAATTATTTGCTTTTTAATAGGATTAAAATAAAAGCTTTTGTCTTAAAAATTATTGTTTCTTAAACTGCGTGGCAGAAAAATATCGGGAGAGCACCGGGAAAATATTTTACTTTTCCTGAATATCTGACTTTGAAAGAATTTTATTCTCACTAAAATATTTCGGAGAAGGGCTTTCAGATGCTAGCTGCAGGCAAATTTTATGGAGAGATGAAACTCATATTTATTTTGAAACGAATAAGAACTTGAATATCTCTTAGCAAAAGATATATATGGTATCAAATAGGAGTCATTGAAATAAATATAAAGCTGCCCATATTTACGATTCAATGTAACTCCAGTCAAAATGCTTTTCTTACTACCTCCTCTCACGCATATATATTTTCACTTTTCTACCCACACATCCGAACTTAAGTTATCAAAGTAGGAAATAGACAATAATTAGAAGTATATAAATTAAATATCATAGGAGTATATTTCCTAATATATTTAACTTTAAATGTTTAGATACTTGTCTAATCAAAATGTATTATAATCCTTTTTTTAGAAACTACATTTTTTATATTCTGCAAGATATATCTCTTAGCAAAAGATATATATGGTATCAAATAGGAGTCATTGAACTAAATATAAAGTTACCCATATTTACGATTCAATGTAACTCCAGTCAAAATACTTTTCTTACTACCTCCTCTCACGTATATATATTTTCAATTTTCTACCCACAACTCCGAATTTAAGTTATCGAAGTAGGATATAGACAATAATTAGAAGTATACAAATTAAATATTAAGGGAGTATATTTCCTAATATATTTAACTTTAAATGTTTGGATACTTGTCTAACCAAAATGTATTATAATCCTTTTTTTTAGAAACTACATTTTTTATATTCTGCAAAATACGTATTTTTTCTTCTTATATTTAAATTTTAAAAAGAAAATGTAAAAATTTTAATAATGTAGACAATTTCATCATATTTATCCAAATATTTTACAAAAAATTTGTTTTATAAAAAAAAGTGTGAAGTTCTGTTGGCTGCTTTCTAAAGTGGTATACAAATATATTTCAACCATAGGTGGTATTGGCAAATAAAAAAATATAAAAAATGCACATAAGCACAAAACTGTTCTTGAATTTCCAACATTTTTAAATAAATTTTACAGAAGAGGGTGATATTTGATAAATTTCTTACATACTTTATATTATTCATATTGCAATTTACTTGTAAAACAATAAAATTGATTAAATTAATGAATCCAAATTACCATGTAAGAATAATTAATCGTGAGATATCGGTGTTCTCATGCTTTAGTATAACATTGGTATCATATTTCACTATTTCAAAAAATAACTTACCGAAATATTTACAAAATGATTGCAGTTTTAGCTGAATTAAAATTAGATAAACTAGTTTATTTGCTGTAAATGAAATGTGCCTCAAGTTTTTTTATATGAATTAAATATTTGATAACCAATATATTTAATTGTTACGTATTTCAGTCGCATGGGACAATTACACTATTTTTGAGGATTTCAATTCCAATTTTTTCTGTAATCGATATCGATATTTCTACTTTAGACTTAAGTAACATATTTATTTTTAAAAATTATGCAAATAGATGCACGAAATCATGATATGAAGATAATTAATTATAAATAAAATTTTATATAAAACAAATCCAATAAAATTTTATATAAAACAAGCATTTCATATAAAACAAATGAAATAAAATTTTATACAAAACAAGTAGATGAATGCAAGGAGAATTTTTATTTTTTCCTTGGATGATTTTAGCAGTTATGTTAATAATAGTATTTGTGAACGTAAATAAATTAATAATATCAATTATATACAAATAATGAAATGCCAAAGCCCCTTGAAATTTATTGCGTTAAGTATTAATTTCTTACACCATAATCTGAGTAGTTCAAGGAAATTTACCTTTAATATTTTATTTTATAAGCGACATTGAAGAACCGACGCAATTCTGAGTTTATGATTACTAATGTTCAATTTGGCAACCTGTAATTTTAATTCCAACACAGAGTACCAGGGAACACCTGATCAATCATTGGAGCAAACTAGCCTTCGTGGGGGACTTGCATGGAGTATAAAACCACCGAAACCTCTAACGGTTAGCCCGACGGCAAGGGGATCCTGACCCATGATCCGTCTACCACTGAAAATATTTTACGACAGTACTGAGATCATTGCAAACCATGAGTAGAATTCGTATCAACCTACCACGGCTGGGATTCGAACCTGGATCATTTCATTTGGAGACAAATGGTCGAACACCTGAGCCGCTGTCTCAAGGGAATGAATAACGATATAAAAATTATTCTAAAAGTTTTTATTTTTCCTTTTTATTGCACTGCATCATTTTGTTTATTGTTAAAAAAAAGGAAAAATCTTGAGTGCTATCTACGATCAAATGAGAATAAGTTTGATATAAAAGATAGCTTGTTTAGGCAATTTTATACTGTTGTTAGGTTACTGTTTCAATAACGAGCATCTAGTTTAAGTACGTTGTATAACTGTGAATAACTATATAACGTTGTATAACTATATATATAAAAGACAGCTTGCTTAGGCAATTTTATACTGCTGTTAGGTTACTGTTTCAATAACGAGCATCTAGTTTAAGTACGTTGTATAACTGTGTATAACTATATAACGTTGTATAACTATATATGTAAAAGATAGCTTGCTTAGGCAATTTTATACTGTTGTTAGGTTACTGTTTCAATAACGAGCATCTAGTTTAAGTACGTTGTATAACTGTGCTCGTTAAACAAAAAAAATATTAATATTCATCAAACACTTACTTTGCTCAAAAAATATGGTAATATATCTTTTTTGATTTATTAAATGACATGAGAAGAGTCAGACTGTTCAGTAGGCAAATCGATAGATTGATTATTTTAGTTAATTTTCAGATTAAAAATAAGAAGATTGCTTGGATATTTCCTTAATAAAATACTTTTTCATAATGTTCATTTTAATACATAAAATAGCCAGACAAAGAACCACAATAAAGTTCGTTAATTTTAAGGAATTGATCATTGGGTTGGTAATCCGATTAAGTTTCAAATAACAGCTCCTTTCCCCGCTACTTAAACAACCGCGATTTCTTCGTTTAGAGTTGCTTAAAAACGAATATCAGACAAGTTCTAGGACTTTTTTAAATTAAAATTGACATGGTTGACGTACCAATCGACTGCAAAGTCTGTCCATAATGTCTAATGGGCTGAAAATACAGTCTTTATTAAAAGCAGTTTTCAGTCTTCATGAACAATCTTCATATTGCTAACAAACAGAAACAGTCTTACATAAAACAGTCTTTATTAAAAACAGATACTTGCTATGAACTCCTGTATCAATGTTTGCTTTCTGCGTTACTTCCATATATATCAGCCATTTTCTTTTCATCATTCTTATTTGCCTTAAGTTTCTTTTTTGTTTTAAACATTATACCCGAGATACATTAAATACGGTACTTATTTTTTTAGAACTGGTCCAATGTTTATTATAAATTTTTTATCTGTTCAAAATGCGAGTTCATTAAAATTTTAAATTGTCACGGTACATGACACGTTTTCCTCTGGCATTCACAATGTAATAAAATATTTATAAAAAAATGGCAGATATAAAAGATGATAAGAAAATAGCTTTTTTTCGCCTGAAATGCTTAAAAAATGGAAAATAAAAACTATAACTAAGTAGCGGCTTGTACTGTTTTAAAAATTAACAATCCATTTACCGCCGAAAGTGCTCCACTATAGCTTTTTGTTTAATCAAAAATTTATAATACATGGCATAAAAAAGGTTTTAATATGCCAAATATTTAAACATTTCCGGACAGGAAATTCATATTAGATAAGGTTAGAAAGATCAGCTTGCTTCTTACTCATGTTAGTTTTAACATGAAGGAAAATCACCAATGCATCATACAAGAAGTTTTTTTCTATTTTTCATTTTTTTAATTTTTCTTTCTATTTCGTGTATTATTTTTCGATATTCTAAAGGTTTTGAAAAGGAAAAAAAAACTTTTCTCCGAGCTTTTATCTCAAAAAAAAATTGCGGGGGGCCTTTTATTAGATTTTGGCTTTGGGAAGAAATCGTTTGAAACCGCTGTTGCCACGCGGGAAACAAGAACTTTGAAAGTTTTTGTTTTCATTTTGAGTAGATTATACTTTTCAGGGTTTTATTTTTTGTCCCTATTCGGACGCATTGCTTAGAAGAATGAAGGATAGCCTTTTGCGTGTTCTTTTATGCTGTATAACCGGTTATGTTTAAAGCTTTTTACTCAGAATTTGGCTCCTTTTCAGACTTTAAAAAATCGTCTCAGAGACAGCATTCTCTTGATTTCTTTGTTTCCAAAAGTTTAAACGGCATGTTATCTAAATAAATTTTCATGATAGCGTTTTTTATTCGCCAAGTCTGCTGCATCAGTGACGGTCAACGTTGTAAAATAGCCCTTTTCTTAGTGAATGTGGTGCATAAGATTATTTTATAAACATGTATTATAGATAAAACTTTATATGGGGTTGGGAAAGAAGTTTATTATCATGTATGCTCCCTTATTCAAGAATTGAAACATTTATGTAAACATTTAAATAAAATTCATTTACGGCATTTTTATGTACATTTTGAGAAACATGAAATAGCTTTTCTACTAAAACTTGTTTTTTAAAATTGAATTTTTTTTCAAATCTTTGAAATAAAATGTCTGCGTTTAACTATTTTATTGGAAATATAACAAAAAATTCTATTTATGGGAACTCTATGGGGAGGCATTTATTTAAGTAAAGTAGCAAAGTAGCAAACTAAAGTAGCAAAGTAAAGAGATATATTCGGTGAAAAAATTATAAACCATAATTGTGTCTTAAATAATTCCAACGTATGGAACAGGTATTTAGATGGTATTTACTTTTTTAGAAATACACTTTATAACAAAAAAATCGACGCACCAAGAAGCACTCACGCCTACACACTGCCGGGCCAGATTACAGTGGTGCATGGCTCGATCAAGCTGGAATGATGCCGACTGGGGACGTATAGTCCTTAGCGACGAATCCCGCTTCTAACTGTGTCCTGACGATCATCGAAGACGTGTTTGGTGACGCACAGGGAAGAGGGGGATCCTGCTTTCACTAATGCACGCCACACAGGCCCTCAACAAGGCATTATGGTCTGGTATGCCATTTCCTTTGACAGCCGGACCCCTTTGGTCGTCATTAGAGGTACACTTACTGCACAGCGGTACGTCAACGACATCCTAAGACCTGTTTTGCAACCATTCCTTTTGCAGCGCCCTGGGCTGGTTTTTCAGCAGGACAAAACCAGACCACATACGGCACGTGTTGCTATGAACTGTCTGCAAGCTTGTCACACTGTTCCTTGGCCTGCCAGATCACCAGATCTCTCCCCCATCGAGCATGTCTGGAATAGGATAGGAAGGCGATTGCATCTGGTGCGGAATGTTGATGACCTCGTTCGACAATTGGATCGAATTTGGCAGGAAATACCGCAAGAGACCATCCGTGAGCTTTATCGGTCTATGCCACGCCGTGTGCCAGCTTGTATCCAGGCTAGAGGCGGGTCAAGACCTTATTGAACTTGTTACTGTAACACTGCGATAAATTAGTCAATTGTTCGGAAATTTTAATCATTTACTATTCTGTACATTGTCTTTCTATCCACCAATTTTCGTTTCAATCGGACTACTCCTTCTTGGTGCGTCGATTTTTTTGTTATAGAGTGTACTTAATTAGTAGTTAAATGACTTTTTCTTGATATTCTGATTATATTCATAAATTTTTTGATTACAGTCATTATTTTTTACTTGTTAAAATGCGTCTAACACTATGTCTAATAAAGATCTAAAAAGAAAGCCAAAATTGCCACCCAGTCATGAAGAAATTTTGGATATTGTCAACCTAATTTTCGTTTTAACTAGGATAGCCGTTTAAAACGAAGAGTTGATAACATCGCACTTACTTGGGAACCGGAGAGAAAACGTAAAAAAAAGGAAGGCCGAGACTTACTTGGCAGAGATGCACTTACCAAGATCTGCGTAAAGCAAAACTAAATGGATGGGAGGCGACAGGAGGACTAGGTCAGGAGCGGGGTGCCTGGAGAAAGAGACTTGAAAGTTTTTGTGCCAGCCAAGATGATACTTAGGTTGGTAGGTAAAATGTAATAATTTGTAATCAGAGTCAGGTAAAGTTGGCTTTATAATAGACAATTTAGCTTAGTATTTGCTATTTAAATGTTATAAAGCTCATTTATATACATTTTCTATTTATGCTTCTTTTTTTACTAATTTGTGGTTTCTATACATATTCTTCTAAAATTTTCATACATATATTATTGTAAAATACATATATTATTGTTCCTATACTTTTATCCGTTTTCTGTTCTATTGATGGATTAACAAATCTCTTGATACTTATTTATCAGTTTCTAATTGAAAACTTTCATCAAAATTGAAAAAAATTAACTCTTAATTTAAAAATTACTCGTTTTGCGTATTAATCAATACGCAATTTAAAAATATCCGTTAATGCAATGTTTATTGGTTTCGAATTATGAAACAATGACCATTACTGGAAAAGTTAAAGTGGCTGAGATAGTTTTTACGTCAATCTGAAGTTTGAAATTGATTCGAACTTCAATGAAATATTTTGTGAATATCAATGAAATATTTTGTGAGAAAAAGTAAAGCATCAAAGAGAACCAATATAGGAAAAAATCCTCTTGCTCCCCTTATGACAAACGGTAACAGAAACAAGGCAATATCCATGGATCAACGGATAATTGATTACCATACAGATATTCTAAGATTACAAGCTTAGTATAGGGAGACACATTGTCAACTACCCACGCCATAGCCTAAAGGCTCATGCTAAATTTGAGAGCCTAAGTTATGATTAGAAGCACCTAATTACTAATGTTACTAAATAAACACCAAATAGGTGCACGGTTGCTTATAGAGAACGATCACGGGTTTATCGCATCTGAAACGCAAATAAATAAATAAGGCGATCGAATAATAATAAAATAAGCAAATTAATAATTTTCAGCTAAAAATGCAGACTACACCATGCAACATTAATTTGCTTATTTCATGGTGTTACGTAGTGGCCTTCCTTAATATCCATTTTTAGGTTCCTTCCCCAAATTGGAGCCACATACGCCAGAGGTTTTAAAGTAATATGAGAGAGGAAAAATACTGACACTCTCGAATTATAATGAATAATTACTAAGAAAGATGGAACTGAAAGCAACAAGAATTTTTTTTATTGCAACGGACAGTAAAGAAGAGTTTATAACCAATTTGAAAAAAATTACAAGGTTTCATCAAGACACAAAACTGGCCTTGATGTTTTTCATTAATTGGTGTCAATCGCTTCATTTAGCTTTCTTTTTAATAATGATTTGCGAGCCCTAATGGGCAAACTTCATCCTCTCAAAATATACATTCGAAATATACATTAAGAGCTGCGATTGTGAAACACTCTACATATTACCCTTGTGCCAAACAGATTAGTGTTTAAATTACTAATGATTGCATTGTTGTAATGTATATCTTTTTCTCACACGGGGGATGGATTTTATTTAAACATTGCTTGTGGAAGAAAAAATATTGAGTCTATAATTTCGAAAACACAGTTATGATTTTATTGAAAAGTAAACTTTCAAATAATTTACAAGAACACACAATGTATTTTTCATAGTTTCACATTTTATTACAAAACTTGATTATGAATAGTGAAAACAAATTATCACTAAAAATCAAATCTCGATCTCACTTGCTTAAATCTCTTTTCAGATAATATAAAGGTAATGATTGATGTTGCTTGGCAACAGATGTCCAAACTTTAAAATTGTGTACTGTACAAATACACTATTGACATAGGTTTAATGATATAAGAGAGCATTTATATGAAGCTTCTCCGCCATACACTCCTCCACACACAAACAAACATAATACTTCTAATAAATTGTATTTATTTTAAACTATAGCTTTGAAACTTATTCCAACATAATTCCAAATATATTAAAATACCAATATATTAAATACCAATAATTTAAATAGTTTAATCACTGTATTACTAGCACCAGCAAATCTTTTTTTTTTTCAGTGTGGAAATCACGTCATTGACAGAACTGAAACTAGTTTTAGACACTTAATAAATAATTCCAAAAACCTGAAGTGGTGAGATATTACTAGATTACAAACTTCATTTGCTTCAAAGATATATAAATAGTAAATAGCTTTCAACATGTTTTAAGTGCTCAAAAACAGGGGTAATTTTTCATGACTTGCATGGGGGCCTGTTTTTGAACACTTGAAACATGCGGATGTTATTTCCTATCTATATATTTTTGAATCGAATAAAGTTTTTAATCTGTTAAAAGTTTTTAACATATTTCTAAGTTAATAGAAGATGCATTACTGATATGTAATAGCAATTATAATAATAATACATAATATAAATTTAAATATCTTTCAACCCCGTGTTTATTCATTTCTTAAATTAATGTTTATTTAAGCATATAAACAAATATGTAACAAAACTTTAAAATGATAGAAACAAAACTTTAAAATGATTGAAGATTTTATTTTTTGTTTTATGGAGCATTTTAAAGCAAAAACTTTAATTAATTTTAACTAACAAAGATACAAATATCATATTTTTTGAAACATTCGTATAAAAATTAAAAAAAATTTAAATATATTAATTAGAATTTCTTATTAGTTTCCCCAAGAATACATAATGAATTTCTTACTAATTTTATTATAAATTTTTTAAATTAAAAAAAATATGAGTTGATATATAAGGAGCATAATTACAAAATAAATAAGTGCAGGCGTCAATAAATTTAATTAAGAATTATTTATTAGGATTTCCCCTTAATGAACTAATGCGTAAAAATAATTCCTTTTCTTTAAAAATTAGATATTAAGTAAAAAAATGAAAGAATCTTGTTATTAAAATTGAAAACAAATATATTTCTGAAAAAAAATCATTTATAATTTAAACTTTCATTGTTTAATTAGGAATTATTTATGTCAAAAAAGTACATCTAAGAAATAATTAAAATACCTTTGAAAATTGAAATTATTTTAAATTACTTTCTAATTAAGATTACGATAATTAAGAAGGCATTCTTTTTTTAATAATTACAAAAAAATCTTTCTACCCATTGCAGTACTTTTAGGGGAAGTTGATGATAAATATATTTGTATTATAATACAATAACCAGTATATTCCTACGATGAAAATCAAAATATATTTTTTCATGAAATGTTAGATTTGAATGTGTCTTATCCTCTTGCGTAGTTCCTGTACTTCAATAAATTCGAAATGTCCTATAAATTCATCATATCCTGGAATGAATTCAGTTCCATTTCCTGAAGTATTCGAATGAAATATTTACAATAGATGAAAGATGAACACAATACCCTGTTTGAAGGGTACTGAAATCTCGTGTTTAAATTGTCAATTGTGCATTTTCAGAAGAGCAGCTGTACACGAAGTGAAACGAAATGAGGCTTTTCTTTCGCAGAGAAAGGAAAGCAACGGGAAAGTGTTGTTTATTCAAACAGACGTTCGAAGTCTTTGATTAGCACCACACACAAAATGCACTTATCGCAGAAAAGGGTTTAAGAGGAACCTGGAGAACAGGCGTATTTCTTATTTGGAGTGAAGTGGTGTTGATTTCCATGACATGGTTGCCCATCTATCTTTAGTTCTCTCGTATTTTAAAGATAGTTGATGGGAGCAGAAATTAATATTTCATAAAACCTGTGGGGAAAAACAAATTTTGTTAATTATCTAGCTTGAATATTTTTTTCTTTCAAAAAGTACATAATGCTAAAGCTGTTTCACTAAAAAAACATGTGAAGCGTAAGCAATCTATGGAAAAAACCAACGCAGCTAGAAGCGTTTTAAGATTTTATCCAAATTGAGAAGTAGTGTAGCGCAGTGTATTCATATAGGATATTTTCTCAAATATCCTATATGATAATAATATTGTTTGAGCTTAAATAAAAAGAAGTATAACTGTCTTGATGTACAAAAATTGAAATAAAGGTTTCAGCGGCAAGGTATAAATTAAAAAAAATGCAAATTGTAATGAATGGTTTGCTGTTGCTTATCCTCCAATTCCTGCAGAAGTCAGACAAGGTCCATCAGACCGTTGATCCTAAGAAAATCGAGAACCAGAAGGGGGGATAAGTATATGTCCTCTCTGGAAAGTCCCAAACAGTCCAGGATGTGTTCGGGAGAAGACTGTTCAGTTTGATATTTGGAGCAGACCTCGAAGAATCTCCTGCCCACGAAAAATGAGAGACTTTTTGTGTGACAGCTTGCTAATCTGGAAATTGCGGTTTTAAAAGCTCAGTCACAATTAAGGGCGAATGAAGAACCTGGCTCTTTGTCCGCATACCAGTCATGGCAGGGAGGAATCTTCCACCACTTCGAAATTTCAGAATTAACTATGGAGTGATGTTCTAGGAAGGTAAGAGTTGAAGAGGAAGGATTAGCGTGATAACAGCCCTCCTTGGCCAGTCCATCCGCCTGCCCATTGCCGTATATGTCAACATGAGATGGGATCCACTGAAAATAAACATCGTGGAATTTTGAAATGAATGGTTTGCAAAAATCGTCAGCACTCAAAATGGCCCTCTACAGACAGATAGAAGATAGTCTTTAGATGTAAAAACTTAGGACTATAAACAGCTCTGTGAATTTACTGCTCGATTGTTATGTTGGTAATTGTTTTGCGATTGTTATGTTGGTAAATTTTAATAAATTATCAAAGACTTTTACCCGAAACTGTTTTTTTTTTACCCTTTATTTACTCAATCATTATAAAAGAAAATTTATATCAAAATTTAATCCTAAATGATGCACAGTGTACTTACAATGTACATTTCAGTTAATAAATATCCAGAATCATATTATTGAAGCTAATAATGAAGGCCTTATGTCAAGTTTCACTAACGTAATATTAGTAGTTATCTAGTTTAAATAAATTTTTATTTAGATTTTTCTGAAAAGATGCATAGCAGTAAAAGTCTTTTGTTGTAGGAAAAAATGAAAGAATATTCTCAGAGGAAAGCCATGGAAAAGTACCAATTCAAAATATGACTTTCATCTTAAATGATAAATAGTGTATTCATATTGTAAATTTTAATCAATAAATGCTCATATTCATATTATTAGATCTTGGATCTAACTAAAAAAACAAAATATTGAGTCAATTTTATAGAAAAAAAATTTAGCTATCGAAGTTTAAAAAATTTTTGTGTAGCTTTTTTTCACAATATACGCTGTTGTTGTTGTTCATTTACGTCGTACTAGAGCTGTACAATGGGCTATTGGCGACGGTCTGGGAAACATCCCTGAGGATGATCCGAAGACATGCCATCACAATTTTGATCCTCTGCAGAGGGGATGGCACCCCCGTTTCGATAGCCCGATAGCACTTTACGGTAGCACAGTTTAACGAGGACCAATACCGCACACCCTCGGTCCCTGCGCAGACTGATCCAAGTGGTCACCCACCCGCACACTGACTGCAGCCAGTGATGCTTGACTTCGGTAATCTGATGGGAACCGTGTCTTAATCAGTCCACTGCGGGACCACAATATACGCAATTGTCAAAGTAGTTTGTTGTTAAAATTAAAAGAACGTTTTCAAAAAGAAGGATTCTATTTAAAACTAAATAATGGATAACAAGGCTCGTCTAACTTTAAGCCTAATTTATAACTTGCAAGCTTACGGGATATTTGATAAATTTATATTCTGATTCGTATATTGGAGTGTAACTCAAACATAGAAAAACCTTTGAAATATTTTAGTCAAATTTTAAAGAAATCTCGCTAAAAAAGGACGGTACTGGATTCTACCGAACTGCTATTTACACCGCAGGTAGCAAACATGTCGAGAAAGTGAGCTTAAGACTTCTATTTAATATGCAAGCGTCGGTTGCTGGGGGAACAATGTAAACCGAAAAATCCAGGTGTACTCTGAAGAAAATATAGGTTCATGTTATTTAATAAGAAACTTCTTTAGTTGGAAAAGACTTAAACTTTCATTCTTTAGTTTGCACTATTTTTGTCTTCTTTGAGGCCTTTTTGTCGTATTCTATAGAATAAAATTTAATTTCGATTCATAATGCCGAAAATTCTAATCCGGTTTGCAAGATTTGCTTGTTGGGAATCTAAAAATTGCTATTTATTAAAGGTAAATGGAACATAAAGGGCAAAACTACTTAAGGCGGTTGGCTTAATTACAAGTCGCTGATCGATGCATTCATGACTGTCAACTATCTAGAAGCAAAAGAAGTTAATAATTAATATAATAATACTACTTCAAAGTATATCTTTTTTTTTTCCTTGGAAGATATTTCTTGAAATTTTTCATACTCAAGACATTTTTAAAACAATTTTTCATTGTTTTGAAATCAGATGCATGTGATCTCGAATGCAATAATTGTATTACATCTTAATATGTCTGATATTCTACAGTTAATATATATTTGCCTCATACTGAGTGCTTCGTATGGCGTCAATCCACTGACGTTCCTCACCAAATTACAAACTGTTTACGTTGGTTTTTCATTTTGTTTACATTTTATGGGATTCTCGACATCCATCGCATGTTTGCAGAATTATCTACTACAACATCAGATTTTCTGATGTTTTATAACATACATTTAAGATTTTTGTGACAATCATCCACAGCTTATTTTCAGTTTAACTATCTGGGGCATCTGTTAAGTTTAAATTAATTAAGATATATACCGCAGTAGTTCTAGACATTAACTCTTTTTTTTACTTCTCATGTCACTCCAGAGCTGCAAAACGAAAGGTTATTTTACTGACGATATGTTTGTGTAGTGAATTGTGACTGCAATGTTGGAGTTTGCAATCTCATGTCAGTGTTGCCTAGCAAAGTTATCTTACATGCAATATTAAGGTCGACTCTAGTATATTGTAACTACATTGTTTGAGTTTGAAATCTCAGGTTACTTTTATCTAGCGAAGTTGTCTTACAAATAATATTAATGTCGACTGTAATAAAATCTAGTGGGACTACTAATGTTGCAGCTAGTAATCTCAGATTTCTGTTGTCTAGCTAAGTTACTTAATATGCAATATTAAGCTCAATTCCAGTTGACTTGTTGATGTGTACAAGTGTATTTTAAATTGATTTTTAAGAGCTCGCGATACCTCTTAACGATTTGAAATAATTTTGCCCATGAACTCTTACAATACTTGAATCGTTTGATGATTCATTATTTCCCATAATAAAAGGTGTCAATTATTTTCTAAAACACAATTGTTTTTATTTTTTCCAACTCACGCTTCACAGTGCTGCATATTTTAATTGAATAAAAAATAAACTATACTGTTAAAGATAATTTTAATCTACTTAATGCGATAATGCAACTAATATTTCTGATATAAAACATGATTGTTTTAATTTTTTCTAACTGACGCTTCACAGTGCAGAGTATTTTAATTGAATAAAAGTTAAACTATACTGTTAAAGATAATTTTTAATCTACTTAATGCAACAATGCAAGTAATATTTCTGATATGTATAAATTTAACTTAGCGACAAAAAATAATTGCAATATTTTTGGAAATTTTTAAATTTTGCAAATTAAGATTGTATAGAATTGATATAAGAGCAGCAGACATGCATACATATGATTTATAAATGAAAATTCTATAAGTTTATATTGCATATCTTCATAGATATTTTATTCCGTGTGTAAGTTTTGTATTGTTAAATTAATCTTTCAACAAAAAAAATCTTAAAATGCACACAACAAAGTTTTATAGTTTTATTCGAACGTACATAGCTATTTTGTTACTATGTTATCAAATTTATAAAGAATGAATAAACTTTTCTTTACTAAATTGAATTCATTTTTTTCTGTTGCATAGAATGAATAAAAAATTCTAAATACCTCTCAGATATTTTTAAAATAGCGGCGTAAGAGAAAAAAAAAAGAAGAAAAAAATCACGGAAATCTCGACAAAAGATTTCCCAAGGGGTAACTAAACACCGCAGCACAGAAAAAGCAAAGATTTTCTGAACGAAGCAACTGTCGAGGGGGAAAAACTACATTAAAAATATTTAGTTACTTTAGACTGTTTACTTTTCAAACTTTCTTAAAGTTAGATATACTGTAACAGAAAAACAGAGCCATTCTAATGTTGTAAAAAACACCATAATATTTTGAGCCAACTTAAAATTTATTGAATACGTAACGCTTCTTCCATTTTAATTCTCTTATTACGAAAATATTTCATATTTTTTCACTGATATTTTAAACAAGATTGAAAAATTATTGAATACGCAGCCATTGTTTTTTTTCTTCCTTTTTTTCTGATTGCAGTGATATCGAATAGGTAGCCTGTTGTCATTTACTGCTACTTTTTAAGATTTTTCTCTGATATTTAATATTTCTAAAGCACGTCAAATTCTTTTTTCCAATAAGTTACCATTTTTCAGATTAATTATTGATTTGTTACTAAAATTTGTATTTTACAACTTATCCTGAGCCCCCCAGGTGGCCGAGTGTTTAGCGTGCCTGACTGAGAAGCCACTGGCTGCTGGTTTGAATCCCGCTCTGGGCATGGATGTTTATCTCTCTCTGTGTTGTCTTCCGATATGAGTATGTATGAAAGTGGCCCACCCTATGAACGGGTATTTGTGGCAGTGTGGCGTGGGTAATGCTGCTCGCTTCCGTGACTTTGGTTCACAGGTGCCCACTGGGTAACGATAAATGAGCAACACTTCCGGCATCTTCTAAGGCGAAGAAGGAAAGTTCAGTGCCTGCCATAATTAGAAAAAAAAACTTATCCAGAAAAGCCACAAATACGGATGAAAAAACAACAAAAATGTCACTCATCTAAATCTAAACATTATTTTTAAAAATTTCTCCTAAATCTTCGGCCGAACACAAGCATAATTAGTTAGTCAATAAATAAAAAATTAGGTTACATTGTAATTTTTTATCAGCTCAATATGAATCTCTGTGGTTGTATAGCTTAATTATTTTGATTCATAAAAGAAGGTTTAATTATTAAAAGGTTTCAGAATAGACATTATGTGAGCAGAAACATTTAGATACCTCATTAGAAGTTAATTTCCACTTTGTTTCATACGTCTGTCTGTCTGTTTTTTGGTTTGTTCGTCGCTCGAGGGATCGTCCACTCAGCTCGAAGTGTTGTCGTTCCAGATGTAGGCGTTGAAACTGGTGAGAGTGTATGCAGGGGCACTGGTGGATGCTGATTTGGAGAAGTGTACTCCCTTAAAGGTTGTAGAGGACCTGTTGGCATCTGAGGAACAGAAGGAGAAGGCACCTGCTTAAGTAATGGTCTCTGATGAACACCCTAATCAGAAAGGACGAGCATTTTTTAGAAACTTCTACAACTTATTGTTACTTAGATGATTTTAGAATCAATCCAAAATTAAGGTATAGGATTTCAAAGTTAAGGTATGGAATTCCCAAGTGAAAGTTTTACAGAATGAAAGATCGATTGCACGCAATTTTTTTCTTAATCGCATAACATGACACCAGAACTTCTAAACAAACTATAATTACAAATTAACTTTCTTTTTTCAATCTTTGAGCTATAAGAAAGTAATAACGACGTTGATCTTACAATTCGCAGTGCGCGGGGCAAAAATACAGTCAAGTTCTATACCATTCAGTGATATTAGTCGTAAACGCTTATGTACTCTCAGATCAAAAGTTTGAATGTCAGTTGAAATCTCGAAAGAATTACCAGAAGATGTTGATTTAGATTTTCTGTGAAAATTCTATGGGGTTTTTGGAGAAAGAAAACGAATGTCAGATGGAATTGTTAACAGAAAGAACAATAGAACTGTTAGAGAAGTAAAGGAGAAGAAAACAGAATTGGAATAATTCAGATCAGAAAGATTTTTTCCGACAGATCAGACTCAATATATAAAATTAAGAAAGAATATTAAAAAATCGGCAGAGATGGCCTAGAAAATTGCATGCCGGATTTTTGCCAGAAAACCAAGAGGTTGCTGGCTGAGGCGAAGCAAGCAGACATTATCAGAACCTTAAAATATTACAGGAAAGGATGCAAACGAACGTTGAGCCTAATACAAGCAGGGTAGCTAAATATAGCTGAAATTACCCTGCTTGTATTAGGCTGAATCCGTAGAGATTATTTAAGAGATATTTATTATTATCAATAAATTCATTAATATCAATAAATTCATTAATATCAATAAATTCATTAATATCAATAAATGTCTTTATGATGGAAGTAAAGCACAGTTTGAGGTAGATTAGGTACTTACAGACTTTGACGCTCTAACAGGAGTAATATAGGGATACGCATTATCTGGGTTTTTTCTTCCTCTCTTGTCATTGACTTGATAATAAAGAATTCCACTTAAGAGCGAAAAAAAAAAACAGATGGAACTTAACGCCACACTTAAACATTTTGTTTACGCCATGAGAATTAATGCAAAATATAATAATAGGAGGAAAAAAATGAAGAAGTGATTATTTCATCTGTCTTAGAAAAATAGTAAACAATCAAGAAGGTAACAGTGATTATATTACGATTTTTTTGCTGTTTTTTTCTTTAACGTTAATTAGCTGAACTGCAAATTATCTATAAGTTAAAGGCGTAATTTTTTGCAGTTCGCCAATGCTACAAAATTAATATCCAAGAATTAATATTCAACTCCTTACGTTACATATGTAGTTGTTTATTTAGATTTATGCCTGGACTCTATTGCAAATGCCTGTACAAAAAAGAAGCAGTTGTTATTTAGAAAAACATTTATGTTTACTTTCCCCCAGTGAGAACAGAGGCAGTAAAACTGTAGAATAAAAGATGGATTGCAAGCAATTTTTTTCTTAACTACATAACATACCGAAACTTCTAAGCAAAATATGATCACAACTCTAGCTTTCCTTTTTTTTTCAAGCTTTGAGTTGAGCAGAAAGCAATAACAACGTTGATCTTACAATTCGCAGTAGGCGGGGCAAAAACACAGTCAAGTTCTATACCGTGAAGCGGTGTTAGTCACAAATCCTTTCGTACGCTCAGAACAATAGTCTGGATATCAGTTTAAATCCCGAAAGAATTACCAGAAGATGTTGATTTAGGTGGTTGAATCTTACAAGAGACGATTCACGACTGGCATAATTCACCCCAAATGGTCGTTCTAGTGTCTTTTGCAGCATTTCTGGAAGGCACAGTTGCATGAAAAAGAATACCCAATGGCTCAAAATAAATAAATAAGGGCAAAAATAGTAATAAAAATAGAACAAAAACAGAAAGAAAAACTCTGGGAGCGAGAGTAGAATTTACGAGCCGGACGCGGTACTTATCACAAGCAGACTTAAAAGTTAGATTTTTGTTTTCGAATTTCCCTATTTTTTCATTTCCTCTGAGAGCTGTGTTTGATAATGTTTATTGCCATAAAAACTAATAAAAATGAGATAAAGATGGGGGATAGTATTTATTTACGTTTTCCGGTACGAATGTTGGAAGTTGTAGTTATTTTTTCTAGCTTTGGTTGTTCATTATAAAGCAATATGTTTTCAATTTTCTTTCACGTCGTAAAACTTTTAAAAGATAAGAGAATGTTGAAATATGAGTCAAAAATCATTTAAAAGATTTGTTTTTGTGATTTTATCTTTTTTTATTTCTTCCCAAGCATTGCGTGTGTTTTTGTTTTTTATTTTCGTTTTGTTACACATTTTTACTCAGTTTGCATTCAGCATTCCGAAAAGAAATAAATGTGGACTATAAATAAAAATTTAACATTTTTGCACAATTTACAAATCCAACGGAGCGTTGGATGTATCAAATCCGAAAGTTAAAAAACAAAATTGCAAGTAAATACAATATTTCATTTTCGAGAATTTAAATCTTTGTTATCGAACCTTTTAAATAAATATTTTGTTCTGAAACCGAAATAAAAGTATTAATCTTTTTTAAATAAAAAAAGAAAGGAAAAGGAAAGAAAAAGCCTCATTTATCTCTGAGAATGAAAAAAAAAACCGAAAATAAATTTTGTCGATGGTTTTTCTTAATGAATTATATAAGGTACTTCGGGGAAACGATAGCTAATGTTAAAAAATAAAGGCAATTACGATTTTTATTAAATAAACTAAAGGGATTTAATTAATTCTGTTCCCGAAAAATGTTCAAATCAAATATGTTAGTTAAATATATGAAAAAGTAGATCAGTCAATTGTAGAATACTAGATTGCAAGAGAATATTTAAAATTGTAAATGCAAATATTAATAATCAATATTATGTAAACAATTAATTTTCCCTTTTATTTTTATTTTCTTTTTATTTAAAATAATAGATAATAATTAGTGATCCATTTGGAATTTTCTTTCGAATGATTTTTAAAAACGTATGTTGCTTGCTATCCTAATTTAATATTAACAGATGTTTTAAAAGTGTTTTAGGTGTTTGACTGTATGGCGAAATGGGTTTAAGCAGCTTTGCGTTGATTCATAATGTCATCTTGATAAACTCATCAAATTGAGCTAATACTAACTTAAACGAGATTTGAAAATTAGTGATATAATTCGAGGTCGTGGGAAAGTTATTTTCCAAATGAAGGCAAACTCTCCTAACAGGGACTAGGTACATTCAATTTCGTAACTAATTGTAAAAACTTTCTTTTTTGTCTATTAAAACTTTTGCACAATATTTTGTTAATCAAAATACTATTAGTTTAACACCTTCTACAAAAACAAAAAAAGAGAAAAAAATTTTCGAAAGTTCTTCTATTCTTCAAACATTTCTTAGATTTCTCTGAACTCTTTTTAGAATTCTTTTACAATTTTATTAGAAACTACTCTCGATCCAGATATACGAAAAATGCTGTATATCAATTAACTCGAAAAATTTGCGAGCTAAATTAAATTTAAGAATAAGTTTAACGACACAAAAAGAAAACGAATTTTTAAGCATTCCTAGCTTAGCCTTCTTCAGTGGCGCTCTTGCAACGCTGCTTTTCTTGAAATTTCATCATGAAAAAAATATTAAATGTGATGAATGTGAAACTAATGAATGTGAATACGTACCCAGCTACCGGGAGCATAATCCATACTACTGAAGGCTGTATTGGTTTCATTTACCAATCTCGTTTCCCATGGTAAACCGTCTCCATGTATGTCTGGTTTGTGTATATCTCCAATTTTGAGAGAGTCTGATGTCATTTCAACACCTTGAAAAAAATAATATTCATATAAGAAAATAATATTCATTAAGTTTGATGATAAATAATATTCATTAAGTTTGTTATAACACAATATTTACAAGTTAAAGTAGTCGTTAGCCATTTGAAGTGATGAGACATTTTTTTTTTAAGTTTTCATTTTATCAGTTTGATACTTAAAAATAAGAATATTTTTTGTTAATTAATAACAAATTCAAGGGGGAATTTTTTTTTTCATTCTTATTTTGAAGTTTGTTGAAATTCACCATTTCTGCAGATTTTTCTCACACGCAGAAAAGGTATTAACGGTAAAGTGAAACATAGTTATTTCAAATTAAAAAAGAGTAAATGCAAAGTTCTGCCCTGTTTGCACTCTATGAAAACTATAATAAATTTAAAGTGCTTTTTTTCTGAAATTTTTTAACAATAAAATGTGATATTTATGATACTGATAAAAAAGTTTTGTTTTTATATATATAATACGTATATATATAATACATACTTTTAAGTGACGTAAAATATTGTAAACCTAACAATTAAACATTATTATTAAATAAAATAACAAAAAAATGGTCAAAAACTTTGAATTGCTTTCCTGACCAAACAATGGGGGCCATATTTTTCAGATTGCGGCTATCCCTTATATTTTAGGATTCAGAAATCCGAATCCGTCGAAAAAAAAGTATGTTTTTTCAGAGAAAAAACGGTTTTGTGTCTAATTTAGTAATTGAAAATATCATAAGCACTAATTAATTAGCATATTTGAGGTTACCCCCTTGAACCATTAATATTGAGTCTTAGAAAGTGAGGATGCGATTGGTAAATCGAAAGTTATTCAGAGCAGTCCGTCTTTTTTTTCTTTTATTTTCTGTATATAGAAATATTTTCCATGGTGTATAAAAATATATTGCTAGACCCATGTTAAAATCAATATCAGATTCGAGAATTGTCTGATGCTAGTTTTGAGACATTATTTGTGAGATAACAGTCATTAAGTTAAAGATAATAATAAATAATTGATTTAAAGTGTGTAGTAAAAAATATTTAGAAAGTAAGTTGATTGATACTTTGATAAAAATAATAGGTAGATTTATAGATATGTGGGGGCGGAGTTATCGACCATGGCAACCTTCATCTATCAAAAGGAACCTCGTGATTGAATCAAGTTAACAAGTCTTATATACCAGTGAATTAATTTTAATTTTCGTAGAATAGAATTCGATGAACGGATACCACTAGTTGCTGCACTTGTGAAAGAGCAGGAGAGCTGGTTTTAAGGTCGCCGGGTTTTTGAGGACTGAATGTGAGAGGTGTATTAACTTCACAGTCGTAGTCGTTCCTGTGTTGCCATTAACAGTCGAGTGTATGCAGGCAGACGTTGCGTTTAATCGAGACGAGACTGAGTAGCAACAGCGTGAGGAGGTGGATAATGTCGCAGACACAAGTAGCAAGTCAACTGTTCAATGAGGACTATCCATCGAAGCAGGCGTTACCAGAAAGAAGTGGGCGTTACTGCGTGTTCAAATCATGTCCGAAGGTCACCAACGTGGGGAGTTATCGACCATGCCAGAGTTCATCTATCAAAAGGTACCTCATGATTGAATCAAGAGCTAGCATGTCTAATATACCAGTGAATTGATGCTTAATTTTCGTAGTGGTAGTTACGCCACAGATCAAAAGTTTTTGCAAATGTTGTATTATATTGGAATTAAATTAGTAGATCAAAAGTTCTATAGATATACCATGTGTGATGAGTTCAAAAAGAGCAACTCTGTTAGAATTCAAAAATGGTGGAAAGACAAAATATCTGTAATATCAAACTGACCCAGACATGAAATGGAGACTGAGTGATGAACCAACCTTTAACCAAACGTTGTCTTGTGACCCCCTAGTGGAATGCCATTAGAATACATTGTCTTAAAAAAGTTCCTTAGGCTTTACATAATGCATAGAGTAGCACAACGTATATCGTTTTGTAAAAATTTATTCTTTAACGAATTTTAAAGTCCATATATATATATATATATATATATATATATATATATATATATATATATATATATATATATATATATATATATATATAACGATCTATATATAAGAAAATAGCGAGCACTTCTCTCATAATAAAGCAATATCGTTTTTAAAAGTATTGACTGTACGTTCTTTATTATAAGTGTTTTTCATTATTTTATTATGACTATTATTTTCTACATTTATGATATACATTATGAAATAATTTCTCTCATTATTTTAAGACGAATTATTATAGTTTTTGAGTAATTTAATTAAACACATTCATAAAAACTTATAAATATTCAGTTTCTGATACAAAAGCCTAACTATTATTTTCTAATTTAAATAAATCGTTATTTAAGAAAATCCAAAGAAAAGTTTATATATTCTTTTCTCCATTATCGTAAAATCCCTCATAATCTGAATATTACTTCTTATTCAATAAATACTTTCGCTAATTTAAGAAAAAATGAAAACTTAAGTACTTAATTATCTTAAGGCTTTTAATATGACGCAAATATTGTAAAAGTTTATTACTATCTTTCTCTGTTTCTGATGATTCAATTTAATCTATTTTTTAGTTGAAAATTTAATACTCTAATTTAAATACTTTGCTATAATAATAATTTTAAATAATCATAGAAGCTTATAAATATTCTTTTCCATTATAGCGAAATCATTAACAATCTGATAATAACTTTTTCTCAATGACTCAGCAAATGTTTGATTTAACGTATAAGTGACATCCTTCTCTGCGTGGGATATACAGTTAAGACTAAAACAATAATGCATTCTATTCTTTAAAACGAACAATAAAATAATTTATCTTTTGGGACATTAAGTTTAATACAAGAAGGTTTATGTATATCCTGACTAAATATAGTCGAACTTTCATTTTACAATATAATTCTCTAATTTAAATACGTTGTTATTCTATGCATTTTAAATTAACGCATAGAGAAGTTTATGAATGTTCTTCTCCGTTACAGCGAAATCACTAACAATCTGAAGATAACTTCTTCACGATGGCTTGGCGCATGTTTGAGATTGTCTAAGAGAGAGAGAGCTATAAAGGGAGTGGAGTCTTTTATCATCGTCAAAGAGAAATGTAACGGTCATATCTTCCGAGCCAACTGTTCATCACATTAATCACAGATGTATAATTCTCAGCTAAATTATAACTAAAAGCTCTTAACTTAGGGCGTTGTCTTCCAGAAAATGGTGATATTGCGTTTGTTCAAGAAGTCCAGATACGATTACAGTTACTGAAATAAAAAGGAGTTATAGGAAGAAAATTTACTTTAGTTTTTAAGCTGTTATTAATTATTCGGACATTCATAATTTTGTTATTAAAAATAAAGAAAATGTTACAGTATGGTTGTAGTATACTGATAAAAAAAGTTATTTCTTTCTTTGAAGAAAAGTTTTCCCAATTATAGTTTTAGAATGTTGCATGAGAGAAAAAAAACAAAGACATTTATTTCTTTTTAAAACTTGTTTTTTGAAGATAGATTTTTATAAGAATAGAATTTCAATATCTTCATTTTATATTGGGAAAATGATCAATTTCTGTTTTATTTCAGAAAATTAAACATAGTCCAAATAAGTATACAGAATTGAAGCTCAGAGTAAAGCATTTTGTTTACATTTAAGGAATAAAAAATTTTAGGTAAAAAGAAATTCATTTAAAGATGATGATTAATTTAACTTATTTTATTTTTTCTTACGTTTGAAACATAATGAGGGAATAAAATGAGTTGGAGCTACTGGAGGCAGCGTACTCAAAATTATATCAACTTATTAAACGTAAACAATGATTTAACTACCAACTTTTCAAAACCCATTTTATACCTTCCTTGTGAAGTCAAAATTTTTGTTTAAACTATTTTAATTATTCTTCAAAAAAGCAATTAACAACAGAAAAAATTAAAACCTGGAGAATAATGCTATTAATTCATGATTTTTAGGAAGTTAAAATATCCTTTTTGGGTCTGAATTGACCGCTCTGCATCATTCAGACTCTTAATTTTTTTTATTCATCTTTAGTATGAATTTTCCTTCTGTTGAAGAAGTTGCAATAAAAAATACAGCCCTGGATTCATTATAAAATAATTTGTAATAAATTCAGAAGTTTATTTTCAAAATTTTTATTTAAAAAGAAGTTTTTTTTTTTGTTATAAAGAAACGAAAAAAAAAATGAAAAAAAATATGGAATATCTCTCTTCTCCTAAAATTCAAACCAATTGAACTTTCTCTTAACTATTTTCGAATGGTAGTGGTCAGGTTATTTTGATACGCTAACCAAAAGCTCCAAGTCAGAAAACTCACTCATTATTTTTATTACTTACTATTTAATAGCTAGTTAAGAAATTGTAAACATATTTATATTCAAACATTGTAAGTAATTTCAATTGCAATTAGTATTCTATCAGTACTAAGAGAATAGTTAATAATTAAATTTCAAAATGTATTGTTTATTCCGTTATAAAATGCGGATTTCATAAGAAATTACGTTGTATCAGTTTCCTACATATAATTATTGAATTTTCGAAATAAATTACATTAAATAATTAAAAAATATGCTTTGTTTTGCATTAATTTTTTTTAAGACAATGAACTTACAGTTTATTTTTTTTACTTTAACATTAATTAAAAAATCCACTCATACTCTTAATAATATTGATAGTTTTGAATATCTTCCAGGGAGTTTTTTTTGGATAACTCTTATTTTTAATGCATAACATAATCTAAGCTTCCTCATACATCTCCCTTTAATATAATACTGCTGATAACGATTTTTATGGAATCATCTAGCGTCATCAATTATCAACCGAAAGAAAAAAGCACTAATCTTTGTTGCACAAAAAGTTAATTTTAATAATACATGTAAGTTAGTCTTCTTGTTAGTCGTATGTAATTAGCAGTAATTAGTTAATTCACTTTTTTATCCCATATTTTTTTTCTCGAAATCATTAGAGACCAAAATAATATACTTGGTAGTAAAAACTGTCTTCAATAATTTCTTAGAAAGGTTGGTTATTTGATTTTACTTATCTATGCATCACGTACAAATACTTCCTCCGCGAACAACGTTAACTTCAAAAAGCGGGCATTAGTTATTAAAATATTCAATTAAAGTTGTGTTTAACGAGCGCGAGTATTATCAATTAAGAGTTTTTTAGTACTACAAGTTTAGTATGTGTTTTCATTCATCTCTAGGGCCCAATATGACCTTGCCTTTTATTATCTTCTTCATAATGTTTGCTTATTTGCATAATGAAATTTTATGACTTAATTCCCCATAGAGCGGAGACTGAAAATGCTATTATTGTTTTTATTTAATTATGCATCGAAAGATTGCCTCTCATTTTACACGAAAATCTGTTACTAAAAGGGTTTAATTTCCACCATGTAAAAAGATTAATAAAGTGAAATTTTATAACTTTTGGAATATTTTCTAATGATTTATCAGCATCGTAACGTTTTCTTTTAAATAACCTCCTGCCTATAAGAGAATTCATTATTGATAGTGATGAGAGTAATTAATTTTAGATTAGTTCTATAATCGATTAAAATGCCAATACGAAAAAAAAATCCGTAAATACCTTTGAAATATTTAAGAAAACAGAGAGTATGTTAAAGGTTGCAAATTTTAAATAATCATTCGAAGTACATAAATATCAAAAGAATCACAAAAATAAGCACCTGGAATGCACCTAAAAATAATAATAAAATTTCTAGCTAAAAACAAGGAATTTTGGGCTTTGCAATTTGCTTACAATTTTCTCTCAGTTAGCTACATTTTGAATGTCATATTTTTAGTGCCTGCGCTATACTTACAAACAATAATGCTGTCACATATAAATTCTTTGTTAAATGCACAAATATAAGCAAATATAAGAAGTAAGCATTACTTTAAGCATTAAATATTAAACATTATTTTAAGCGTTATATTAAGCATTTTTAAGCATTATTGATTTTTTTTCCTTCCTAATTCCCCCCTGTGTTAACAATTTTGGCAATTCAGGCATTTATAGGGCAGATTTGTTGGCCTCTCTTTCAGGGGCAACATATTATGTGGGCCAACGTTGCTCCCACAGTAAGGACAGATAGTACAGAGAAGGAAAGAACATCCCTGCCTTACCCGGGATTCGAACCCTGAAACTTTCTGATGCAAGGCTTCTTATTGAAGTTGTTTTGATTAAAAGAATAACAGTACTTTTTTTTTCTCCCTTGATACCGTTTATACTCCCCATTTAGCATCTTGGTGACTTTCGTTAAAATTAAAGGAGGCGTAGTCATTTAAAAGTATCTCTGATTAAATATTTACAAGCCAAGTCTTACAATTAAGGGTAAAAATCATGCGCTGCATCAGAATTTTTAAATGTTTGGGCATGCAGTGCAATGTAGCTTTTGAGTCTTAGTCACCTGCCTAAATAATGTCAACCAATTTATAGTTATAAATTGCAACACCAAGTTATTTAAGGCTTCCATTGAGATTAATGATTTTTGTCAGAATATGGTTTTATTTATTTATTTGTTTTAACAAAAGGAACTGGTAGCTGGTCAATTTCAGTGTTACATGTTGCCAACATGGCGAAAAGATGATTAAGTCGTGAAACAACGAAAGTTGAAATATTTTTTTTAAGCTTAGTTACTGATATTAATTATAATATATAACTTCGTAGAAAAGCAAATTGGAAAAATTTTTCAAATAATTTAGTGTAATATAATTTAGAAGAATATATTTTATCTAATGTTATAGATCGTTGCTATATTTTCTTTATATGCCTAAAAACATAATTTCGTTGGATGCTGGTCTGGAATTCGTAGTCAGTGAAAATATTAACATATTAAATATAAAATAAGAAACAAACAAGATGATTTCAAAAATTAAAAAGTTAACTCCAACTTATAACTTTTTTATTTTCATTAATAGTTTTAAACCAGATTTAATCTTCTACTGAGATATATTTATAATTAAATAAAAATACTACATTTAAACAAGAGAGCAGTTAGGTTATACTTTACAGCTTTAAATTTTTCTAACGCTATAATATACATTAAAAACGAATTAGATATTTAAAATAAATTTTTTTTTTAAATTATGGTACGTGTTTGCTCTTTGCGTAACTTGATTATTTTCATTAAATAAAGTGCTTCTAAATTTTTTTTTGTAAAAGTTAATAACAGTATATGCTATATTGAATTCTTTTAACTAGTTAAATTAAGAAATTAAAACTTCTCATGCTAAGCTGCACTTTACTAGAGAAAAAAAGAGAGAGGAAAAACATGAAAATGCTCCTTCTCTGCCAAAATAATTAAACATTAGAAAAGAGCTATAAAACTATGCTAAGCGTTATGCGAAAAAGTTATAAAAATATTTTTGAAAAGATGTAAATTGTCATGTGAAATAAAAGAGAATAACGCTTAGATCCCATGGGTTGCGTAAACATACGAAGTACGAGTTAAAATAGTTTTTGTAAATTAATTAGTTTTAACGAAGTATGAAAATTAGTTAAGTTTATAATTAACATTTCTCACGAAAAAAATTTTTTTTTCCAAATATTGTTTGTCTTGAAGAGGTTTTGTATAAAAATACTTTTTCAGTTTACAGTAATGACAAATGAAAAAATAATATCTTTGTTGCTCTGTCTTTCTTTTTTAAAAAAATACATTGGTTTATTTAAGAATAATAACATTTTAAACTAATAGCTAATTATTTTGAATTCTGCATTAGACATTTTGACGTGCAGGCATATTCAGCATCAACACGGAATTCTATCCAATGTAAAATTGATAATATTTCTCAAATTAATTTTAAATTAATAAAATTGTAATTCGCGTTAATCAAAAATAAATTAACCATAAACAGTAGTTCAAAATGAAATTCGAGGAAAAAGAACACATTTTTTTATAATAAATGTCTTTACACCCGATAATAAAAACAAAGTTCCTCTGCTTAAAAATGTATTATCTCTAATTCGTTAAAAAGAGCTATGTCAAGATTAATGTTCAAAGTTTGTTGTAAAATACAGAAATGAGTTCATAATTCCGGTTTAAAGACTCCATAGCCTCACTTGTACATGAATCCTCATGTCATGCGCGGGACCATACAAAATAAGCAGAAAGCTGATTTCCTCATTTTCAGTTCACCTAACTTTGAGTCATCAGATTGGAAAGTAGACACTTTATGGTTGGCTGTTTGCGACACGTGATTTTATTTCTCTTAACTTACTAAAGCGGTATTTTCTACTTCAGGAATGGTGTTGTTTGTTGTTGTTGCACGCCCCCATTGGCAAGCAGTGCTAGACCAGGTTCATGACGATATACACCCTCAAAAAATCCAACACCGTCAATGGATCAACTGCTAAATCCTGTTTGGTGAGCCCCAGACAGGAGACGATGTGGTGAGGCGAACCCTGGTCTGAATAACAGTTGGTACAAATTTCAAAGTTCTTGGATCCTTCCGAAATTTTCATTGATTTAAGGTGACCACTTCGAAAGCGGGCAAGAAAAGTATGCTCCTGTCTATTGAAACCTTGGGCCAGGGTGCCTCCAGGTCGAAAACACTGATATCATGGATGCTTTGGGGAGACATTCCAAGTGGTCTTGTTTTTGTGTTTTATTTTTGAGAAGATTTCCAAAAAGGTGAGGGGTGCCGTCGGCACAGAGGCCTCAAAAGCACCAGCTTTAGCCTAAGTGTCCGCAATCTCGTTTCCTTCAAGATCGACGTGGGAGGAATGGTGTAACAGCAATGGTGTAACAGGTAATGGTGTTTTCAGGTTGGTGCTTTCTGTTAGGTGCTTTCAGGAGTATATTCTCAGGGTGTCACTACTTTTTACCGTAAAATCTGTTTTCATCGAAGCAAGTTGCGGAACAAAAAAGGAGCTGATACCCCATAATTTTTGTAGCAATAATTACCAAAAAATAACTATATTACTGGAATTAAATAAATATTAATATAAAAATTACAGTATAATATTTTACGGTGAAATCAGATTTTACGGATGATGCACCTAAATTGCCAGTATTTTATACAGTAATTTGACAAGGAATTTTTTACCGTGAATACTCATGTAATAAGGCTTAGTAAGTGACCAGATTGAATATTTTGATCCAGCAGTTAATCTTGATGAGTACCGTTATTATGACTGTATAATTAATTTACCGATTTCGAATAATGTAGTATTGCTCTTGCTGCATAAATCATGAGATACTATAGCTTACAGTATTTAAATTGTTGTTAAAAAATGGCGGTACATTTTCTATTCAATCCTATTACAAAAGTTCATAGTGCATTTTAATTCTATTCTGAAGTACTGAGGAAACAATTTAAACTAAAAGTAGTACAAAATATTAATATAACAGAGATTTTATACATTTAATCTTCTTATTAAATTGCGTTATTTTAAAGTCATAATAAAGAACACGTCATGTTCATTGAAGCAATTAACGATAATTATACGAAGCATTAAATCGTGAGTTCGAGATTATCTTGAATTTCTCGATGGCATTCTGGATAAGAATATTTAATTCAAATTCAGAAGTATTCATATTCATGAAGTGGAAATCTGATCATTTCAAGCCTTTCTTTGTTTCATCTTCAAAGCAAAGTTTATTGTGTACTCATTCAAACCACATTCCAAATTCTTCTTTCGCCTTCCAAGCAAACGATTTTGAAGTCATTTAATCCACAGTTCGAATACCATTGAACTCATTTTCTCCGTGAGAAAGCCGAAAAGATTCCGAAGAATTTTAAAATATCGTAATCGAAAATCGATGACACAAAGCGAAAGAATATTCTCGCTAACTTTCTTATTAAAGAAAAGCTCTTTCCTCGCCGAATATATAATTATTGGAAACTACAGAAGATCCCGTCGACAAGTATCTTTTGTTACCTATACTGAATATATTTTCCCTGCAACTTTTCTCTCACTCTTGGCGTTCACAGAAACAATCAAAACAAGAATACACTGTTGCCAACTAACAGATTTAACAATGCATTTTGAATGTGATATCGAAAAGCGTTATCGTTTGGTGTCACTTAGTTGCTGGGAATGTGAATAGATTCTTTGCCGCCATTTCGAATTTAATTTGAGATTTACGTTAATGTACTCGGTTGTTGAGGAAACATTCAATGCGTGACTCTAAAATATTTCAAGGCATCACAGGTTCGCATTCCTTTCGAAATAAAGAAAATTACTAATAAAAAAAAATAAATGCACAACAGCTTATACTTTCAAAAACATTTTTAAGCTTCCGGAATTTCTTTAGAAGGAATTCCACCAATATCTCTCGTTTTGTAGCAAAATCAATTTTTTCGAAAATACAATTTAATGCTTACGGATAAGATCCAGATATTATATATATATATATATATATATATATATATATATATATATATATATATATATATATATATATATATATATATATATATATATATATATATATATATATATATATATATATATATATATATATATATATATATATATATATATATATATATATATATATTATATACATATATAATATCTGGATCTTATCCGGATATTATATATATATATATATATATCGTTAATTCATATTTTACTCTATTTTACTTAGGTGCATAACTTTTCGATCTCAAACCCAGGCACTTTTTTGATTTAAATTTTAAAAGAATTTTAATTTTACTATTATTTCTTAAAACTTGTCTTAAGAAAATGATAAATGTGCGTTATAAAATGATAAATGTGCGTTATAAAATGATAAAATAAGTAAGTTCAAGGTGATTATAGAGGACTTGGCATTGACATTTTCTCATTTTTCACAATTCTCTTAAATAAGTCATCAATATATAGGCCCACGTTATTAGTGATATTACCTTTTAGATTTCAGATTTACTGCTTACTAAGAAAAGGTAAAATACCAGTTACTTACATATTAACTAGAATATTTGATTCATACATATTTACGTGTAAGGTATGTATAACGGCAATTTAATATATTCCCCAGTTCCCATATTTTAAGACTGTTTTGTTTAATATGTTTCTCATTTTTTTTGTATATTTCTCACTAAACTGAGCAAGAACACAGGTTTTCATATAATTTAAGTAGCTTTGACATCCATTAATACATGAAATTTATGAGATAGAAGTTTTTACCACTTCCTCAATGCTGTTTTCTCTGCCCAAAGATAAGTTTCTTCGAGAAATTTTTGTATCCTGCATGATATATCGAGGCGATAGTCCAATTCTACTTGTAGCAAGTCCGTAAGATTTCTAAGTTCATGTGAAATTTTTAACTTCACTAAAATGTTACAGAATATAAAGTTGAATACATTCACATGAATAACGCACAAAAACTGTTCGTACTTTTTGTATTGTAAAATTTACTTATTTTTAATGTGTGCTAAGTAGGAGGAACTTATTTAGTTTTCTTACGATAGTAATCACTACGTCAGTACAACTAAAAAAATGAGACGCCCAGCTTATTTCAAGATTGGAGAATAAATGTTTGACATATTTAGATCTAAAAATTTCAAGATGATTTTATCAGTAAATATAGGGTATTTTAAAAAATCACATATTTAATTAATAATTACATAATTTGTAAAAAATTAAATTTGAAATTGAGCTGGTCTTAAATATATATTTTTTTATAGAGAACCATTATAGCAAAGCTACAAGGACTATTCAAATAAAAATAGTTTCCAATTCCTTTCTGATAGGTACGGTTAAATAATATTTTGCATATCAAATACTGATGAGTCGTTCCTTCACCTTAGCGTTGAGAGGCAGTAAAAAGAATTAAAGCTCAAATATTCTTGCTGCTATCGTTTAAAAATTCTGTTCCATTAAAGCCGAAGTGCACATAGAAAAAAAACCACTCTCTAAGCCAACGACTTTTTGATTCTTAGCCAATCCTCATTTCCATATTCTGAGAAACGATGTGATCATTCTTTCTTTTCCTCCCTTCACTTCGGTTCGCATTCCAAAATTCAATTTAGTGTCCGAAAAAGAAAGAAAAAAATAAAGCAGACGATAAAACTTTGGATGTCAAAAAGAATAAAAAAAAATAATCAATAAGTGTTATAATGTGAGCAAAAGCGAACAGCTTCACGGCTTGAATCTTGAAACAAAAGCGAACTTTGAAAACTGAACCTTTGATAGAGATTAATGATTCCAATTCATCGTTTTATTCCTCTTATTTTGTTCCAAAACAAATAAAACAAAGAGAAGGGTTTTATAAACATCATTTTTTTTCATGCAAATAAGCTTCTGATCCGATTAAAGACCAGAGATTAACGCACGAACGTATTCAATGAAAATCTCTAAAATAATTAATGATAACAGGTTTCAGCTATTTACATAAACATTAAAAAACTTATATGCATTTGTAATAGCAAAAAATAAAGCAAAGAATACCAAAAGAAATTGGCGAAAAATATTTCAAAAGTTATGAATAGAATATTAAAGCGTGTGTTTTAACTGCAATATGAAAAAGGAGAGTTACAAAACTTGCCTGACATTGAAGTAAGACAAATCTCTCATCTTAAATTAGGAAAAATTCTCTTTAAATATCGAAGTCTGTTGGAGTGGGCGTTTATAACAAAATATTTTTAAAATAATGTGATGGTATATTTAAGTTAAAGGTAAATTTGAAATTAAATAAAATATTACGAAATAAAGTAGATTGTTTCAATGTTCAGTTTAAATTCTATAAAAGGTACGACTTACTTAGCCTTAGAATAGAAATAGTTTATAATATTTAAAAAAAATCTCTTGAATTTATGTTATATATTGTGGAATTTTAAACAGAAATTAAAACAAATATTTACATCAGCATTTTGGATGCATTTAATTGAGTAGATAACAGTAGTAAAACAAGAAACTCGATTTTTTTTCCTTTGAATAACAGCTGATAGACGAATTAAATGGTCTAGTAAAATAAGAAGTTAAGCAAAGCATCCTAATACATTGCATTATATTATGTAATCAGCCGACTATGTGGCCGAGTGGTTAGCGTGCCTGACTGCGGAGCCGATGGTTGCGGGTTCGAATCCCGATCAAGGAAATGGATGTTTCTTTCTCTCTGTGTTCTACGTCCTTTCTCCTTTGTGTGTGATTGTGTGAATGTGACCCGCCCTATAAACGGGTTTGTGGTTGTGTGAAATGGGCGGCGCTGCTCCATGGCCGTGGCTTCGCCACAGGTGCCCACTGGGTAACGAAAAGAGAGTAGCAGTTCTAGCACTCCTGGCCAATGGGACAATACATCCCAAGTGCCCGCCATTAAAAAAATATTATGTAATCATTACTAATATTTTATTTTACGGTTTAAGAAGCAAATCTATAAATACATATTTATTTAGAGTGAGAAAACCCTCTCCTTACTTTCTTCGGTGTAATTGCATATTGTAATTCTGATAATTTTAATTTGCATTTCATGTAGCACACTTTCATAAATTTATAACAGAATAAGATAAAATTATAGTGATTGGCACGGTAATTTTTAAACTTTCAATGTAATTTAATCAGTACTTTGTTGCAGAGAAATGTCATTAATTTTTTTAAGACCAGTTTTGTATTTTTTCTTCGTAAGTTAAGTTTAATGATATTTCTGCATTAGTGTTTCATACACTCATGTCACTTTCTCCCAGCATGTTACTTATTTTAAATTTTAAATGTTCATTAGATGTCCATTCACGTTTTCTTTAAATTTTAATCTCTATTTTGGGATTACGTTTTCTTTCTTTTAATAAAATATTTTATTCATAATTTAAAAATTATGAAAAATATGAGTCTATTGCATTTATTTCCTTTTAGTTATGAAGCAGATACATAGCATCGTAGTCATTTTATCAACTTAAAATACAATTCTCGTGAGAAAATATTAAATTTGTTTGGATGCTAACGTCGCACTAAAACTACACTAACGACCTATTGGCGAAAGTCTGTAATTCATGATCAATAATGATACATGCAAAAGCAATACAGGCACATGTATATACTACCCTATCACAATTTAGATTGGAATGCAGATCATGGCTTTAAGCACATAGTCTCAGCACCAGTACCCCATTTCGCTTTCTCTTCATTTACGCGAGGTATGACAACAGGCATTTGACGCCAGAAAGAAAGTCCGATTTTTCCTCTGTAATTCTCCTAGCCTACTTTCAAGCAGCATTCGGGCAACTTCGAGCCAGGACGAAAATCAGACTAGTTGGCAAATACTACTTGGGACGACTTAGGACTGCAATTGGCAGTAGTGCCTTGAAAGAAGAAGACAGAGAAGTTAAAGTTTATTTGAAAATTTTTTCAGATAATGGTTAAAGGGGGTTCCGAACCAATAAAACACGATCTGAGAAAGTACTGAATGGATAAACTCCCATCCTTTGGCAGGGTGAAATGAACCTTGATCGGAGATGTGGTATGTAGAGAGGCAAATTGGAATTATCTCAAGGCTAACAATTCATTTCACTAAGAAAATTATATTCTTTATGTGCCTAAATGTACTGATATTTTTTAACATAAATGTGGAAATTTAAGTTAAACTGATTTAATCGCATTTATATCTAAGTTGTTTTTTTTAAATTGCTTAGCGATATTAAAAGGCGTGTATAGAAATTATGACAAATAAGCTCTTGGGAATTTTTGTTTGGAGATTATTTGTTTAATACTATTCTATTAGACTGGTTTAAAATATGAAAAATAGAAAAAAAAATCTAAACATTAAGAAAAAAATTTAAAATAAATAATTTCAAGAAATAAAAACAAATACAAATGTGATTCCGAAAACCATTTTTCCCAAACCAAGTTTTTCGAAGATTTAATTTTACACATCAATGAGTAAGAGAATTTTCTTCAAAATTGCATTTTCTATATTCAAAATAGTAGCCGCAGAACCTGTCAACTTTGTAAAATTTGTTTTATGTATTTCCTTTCGAAAATTTCAATTTTATAGCCGGAAGGGCTTTAGAAAATCCTCCGATAAATACAGATTGATAAAAGTTTAGTTCATTTAATAACTTAAAAGGAATAAGATTTTAAACTTGTACACGGTTCAATTTTATTCAATTATTCTATTGTCGATCACAATGAAACTTCTTTGAATCTTTAAATTTGGAAAATAGGCAATGCAAAAAGAAGCAACTCACAATATGTCGAGAAAGTTTTAAATCTCATTTCCACCAATGGTTTAAAACTTATTTCTTTTGATGAAATTAAAACTCTTTAAAATTTTTACTACATTATTAGCTGGCTGTGTTTGAATCACTATAGTCTGAAAATGTTTATAATTTTTCTTTCTAGATATTAATGGTGATTAAAAGACAACTTAAGCGAAAAATTCAAAGTTCCATGGAGAATAAACATAAAGAGAAAATGAAAACATTAAAAACAAGAGAAAAGCAGCTGCAGCGCTAGTTTTTGAATCCAAGAGGACCCTGGCCACCTATTTGTGGTCAGCGAGATCTACGCAATATCTATGATCAGCACTATCTATGAACCGTCCCAGATTACACAGACTGTAGATAAGACTTGAAACTATGCGGAAACAGTGCAAGTGTTTTGGGAGACAGTCATGGCCTATGGCGAGCCGTATTTCAGTCACCATTTTATGTCTGGGCAATTTTGAGCCTAGAGATAATAGCGAGATTTTGCACGTTTACTTCAGCTTCCGTACGTTCCCGTACTTAAGATTTGAATCAACTGCTCATGCTCGCGTGTATTTAGATTTATACGTTATCTCTACGCTGTGTTAGCGTGATTAATACTACAAAAACAAAACTACAAGCACGTTGTTTATAGCTGTTAACCCTCTGACTGCTCCATTTTTGGACTGAAGCCGCTTTAAAAATTTGCTTTACACTACGCGCTTTCAAATACGGCAATTTAGAGGACAACTAACGACATCTGTTGGTCAAAACGTAAATTAAACGTCTAATACCGCTGAAACGGGGAATAAACGGGATGCGCTCATCAATAAAGGAAGAAAAACACATGCCCGCGGAAATCGCGGGATGAGCAGATTTTGCTACAATTCAGTTGCCCGTGGAAATCGCGGGATAATCAGTCAGAGGGCTAAATGTTGTTTCCTGCTTAAGCCTACCTTCAAACTTCCATGGACATGGAATGCGAATTCGAAGAAATATATTGATGAAATTTAGAAATGAATCATGGGATATTATAACAGGTAGTTGAACGAAGAGATCGTCTGCGCCCATTGTAAATTTTTGTTTTGATTTAGTAGTCAAAGTAAAAATGATATTCCACTATGTTAGCGTTTTTAATTTACAGATTGCTGCGAAATTTCTTATCTTCATTTTGATATTTTTTCACGGGTGTATGCGCATTTCAGCCGAGTCGACGCATGCGCAATTATTTAAAATCTTAATTACGGGAACTTACGAAAACTAACGAAAATTTTGCTAAATCTTCTTAATTTGTCTTTTTAATATTTTAGAATTGTTCTAAGAGTGCGGTTCGTTTTGAACTCCTCAAGCATGGTATTTTTGACAGTTTGTTTTAATGTTCCAAGATGTTTGCTAAATCGAAGCGTTCTTTTTCATCAGCAAATCGACAATTTCATTGCCATGGATTCAACAATACCCAAGGATACATCGTAAAACAATGTTCTTTCCCCTGACAGATAAGTTTTGTATTATCCTCCAATATTCAAGGACCACAAAGGGCATATAATTCGAGTTTGACAACTGAGAATACAATGCACCTAAAAAATCCATAAGCATAACAAATTTGGACAACATATTCAACAGGAAGCCATACTGAGGAGGAAACTTAAATCGCATTTCGCCTCCATAATTAATTTAAAATTTAAAATACGTGAAAAGTGAGCTCATGTAATCCTTGATTAGGCCATGAAGTTTCAATTGCTGAAGGAAATTAAAATATCAAAATGCAAACAAATTATAGGGAGAGAACTTCTTCATTCCGTAATCCTAAGTTATCTACTCATAAATTGTTTTTTCATTTTGATAATTTGAAAATTTATTTTTAGTCTTTTAAACTTCATGGTTTACACTAGCATCGCCTGAATTTACTTTTTCGTGACTTTAAATTTTAAATTAATTATGGAGAAGGAATAGAATTTGCGATGAAAAGTTTTTCGCGAGGTATAGCGTCCTTATAATTGGCAGGTCAGCTGAGAAGGATCAATCTTCATTGTCAACACTTCCCCATCAATTATAGTTGCAGAAATGCCAGCTGGGGTTTCAAATAAAATGTATATTTTTATTATTATTATATAATAATAATAATTACTAAAACGCATTTTTATTTAAAGGGAAATATTCACTGGATACTCAGGAGATGTACAGAAAAAAAGAAGTAAAATTCTGAAAATTACATCCAAACTTTTAGACATTAATCTTTTTTCCTGCTCTGAAACAGATGGATATATTTTATTAGGGAGAATTTGAACCTCTGAAGGAAATGTTATTTATTCAATTATAATCGGTAAAAATTATATTTAGTCAAACACTCAATTTTCAGCACAGGTACTCGAACAGCGATCGAAACCATGGCAGACTTGGCCTTTATCCACTACACGAATAAATGGCTACTTACCGATGAAATAAATAACAAATTGGCACATGAAAAAAGCTTTTATGACAACCTGAACTTTACCACTAAATTACGAAAACCGAAAGCTAAAAGACATAAACAAAATTATTTATTGATAATCACAAGAGTAATTTCAAATAAAATATTTAATTATTTTTATAAAACTCGATGCAAATTATTTATGAATTGTTGAATTAAATACTAATTTTTATAATTACTTGTAACAAAATTTTATCATTAAAAAATATTCACTAGTAGCAAAAATAAAGTTATTATAATTTCAATATATATATTTATATTTATATGTTTATTCAAATTAGACCTTTCAAAGTATAAATTTTCGCAATGGTAAAAATAAATTGTCTTTCTTCGTTTAGGTCATTTGTTACAATGATATGATAATAATATACATTTTTATCACTAAAAGAATCATCGGGCACCGCAAAAATAATTTTCGCAAGCTTTGATTTTTATAAAAGAAAAATACCTTCATTATACAACAAGGCGGTGAAATTCAGATGAAAAATGCAGGGAGTAGAATACATATTTGCATTTTTTTTCTTCAAAACTGGCTACATTTCTTTTACTTTAGATAGTAAGAAAAAAAAAGGAAATCTCGTATTCAAACTTTTTTGGAATCAAACGAGATTGGTAAAAATGATAATGAAATTCAAAAGCAATGCAACTCTTAAAAAATATAAATTCATGTATAAAACATCAGAGGTATCATAAGAAAAAGAACATTCTTTTTTTTTTTTCGCTTTGCATCTTTCGAGTTTTTGGCAGAAAACTGGTCGGAAAGATTTTTATATCTTTCAACTTCAAAGATTGTTAGGCGGCTTTAAATGGTCCGTAACTGCAATTTTGTTCGAGAAAGGAACCAGTAAAGGGACATTCAAAAGGAATAAAATATGAAAGTTTATTTTTTCCCCAGGATATCCAAACTGGACTTTTGATTACAGTAAAAGACAGCAATTGATGTTATTATTCATTTATTTTCACTGGTTTAAATGTATAACTTTAAAAATGCAATAACATAAATCTACTGAATTCGTCTGATATAATATTATAATCTTAAATTTTCTTGCAGAGAGTCTCTATTTATAATAGTTTTGGAAAAGGTAATAAGTAGAAGCTAAAAATTATTATTTTAATTTCATTTAGGCGAAAAAACTGCATTATTTGTTATTTAACTAATACTTTGTTATTATCTTTGTTTTATTTTATTTTTTCCTTACTCTATAAATGTTAATTTTACATATAATTTTAATATTTATAAAAAATATTCTTAAAAGAAATGAATGGACATATGTTTGAATATATACATCGAGAAAAAAAAGTATGATCAAAACTGTGGGAACACCAAAAAGCTTCGAAATTATTACCGATGGTTATGAATCTGGTAAAATTTACAATAAAATATGTTTGTATAATGTGTGATAAAGTTTGGTAAGTGCAGTAAAATGAGTTAATTTTATTGCGATGCTTTAGTGTATGCCACAAAGGTCAATTATTCTGTAAAATCTTATTTTCAGCTTTGTATTTATTACTAAATGTGTGGTAATAAGAACTAAGTTTGAATACCCGAATTTCGGTAAATCGTTAACATACAAATAAAATAATTATCAACTGAATGACTTAAATATCGTATACTTAATCATTAAGATATTCTTTTTACCAGAAATGCAGTAGCCATATAGTACTATCTCCGTGATGCCATGAGAAGTTTCTTCTATGTAAGTTTTTGCTCAAATATGTAAGTTTTCAATTGCGTGAATGTCTAAGTTTTGATATTTTTCGTAGAGGAAACTATAATTTTCACAATGAAACGAAAGTACATGTATAGGGCATTTAAAACATTCACTTGGTAATTTTTTCCAAACATATGGTAAAGATTCACAGAAGATTCAAATTTCCAAAATTATAGTTTTAATTACCGAACATTTAGGGAAAAATATTAAACTAAAAATCAAATTTAATCAAATAAATGATTTTTATCCCTTGATAATGAAATAATAATGAAATTATCAAATTTTGCCTTACTTACGAATTTTTATCACATGTTGTAACACTCTATTTTATAGTTAATTTAACAACAATCATTACCAAAGCTCTCCAGAAAAATTTACTTAGCTTTTTGGTGTTCCCATAGAGCCAGACACATGGTAACTTTAACCATATTCTGGTAGTTTTGACCATACCTGTTTACTCAAGGTATAAACTGAAAATACTAAATCCGTTTAGGATAACTTTTAGATATTGAGTATGCTGGAGACAATTATTATTTTTGTTAGTTCAATACTAATGCATTACTACATTACTATTATTTCATGAATATTACTTTCATAATTATTTTCATGCGTTTTGAGTTCTCCTCTATAATTTTTATATTTCTTTTTTTTCAATGTTAAAGATATCAATGTTTATTCAATGTTTAAGATTTATGAGCAGTTGGAAACGGCTCGTAATTTTTGCAACTCCTTTTACTTAAAATAAATAAAAATTCTAGTCTAGGCATTTTTGGAAATATTCGAATTCAAGTATTTATGGAGTATTGCATGGAGTATTCGAACTCAAATTTTTATTAGAATGAAAAATAGGGAAAGAAAAAAATTATTTTTTTCTTTTCTTTGTGTTTATGAATACATAAAACACGTAGGTTCTTTATTTTTAGAAAATAAAATTCGCACTAAGTTTATGGCCACATTTAGTTTTTCTGAGTTATAAGCAAATGAACTAAGCTACGGTATTATTTAAAAAAAAATATTTACACTTTCGCCAATTATGGTTTCGCCTTACAATACAATCTTGCTTCGGAATTTTAATATTTTTAATATTTGTTTTGCAATATCCTAATTTTTTTTTTTTTTAATCTTTTATTTTTTTTCAGCATGTATACATATAATTAAGTCATGTGCATGTAATTTATCCAATGTTTCTGGCTATTGATATTGTATTATTTTTATCAATTATGCAATGACTTTTTTTAATTTGCATTTGTTTTTTTATTGAGATGTTTCTTATTGAGATGAAGAAATCAAAGTTGTGTTAGTCATTTTTAAGGTTGTCCAAGTAATATAATCAAATTTCTAAAACTATTAGCAGTAGCTAAAATAAAACACCTGAAATGTAAAAAAAAAAAGAAAAACTCTAATTAATCTTTCTTTTAAACTTTGTGTAAGAGTACAAAAAAAGTAAGAAACACACAAAATATGACAGATGGAGGGTTATTTATGATTGATCGCAAATATTACAACAATATTTCTTACCGGGAATAACGTCCGGACATTTATCTTCAGTTTCTAAGGCTGTTGATAATATTTCTCGTCGATCATCAGAATCTTGTCGAAGTGGTGTCCCTGACCTATAAATAATAAAAATTTTAATATTTTTGTTTTCATCTTGATATAATATTAAAGTTTATATTCTTTGACAGGAAACAGACTATATATAAAAAACAGATTTTGATAGATTTTTTTAAATAAATTCCCCGTTAAAATTTTCGTCTTAAAACTGCAGTAAAAGACCGACAGCACCCTGTCTTTCCAACTAACGGTAGAGTTTACAATAAAGAACACTTTTCACCTTTTCAGTTTTAAAACCGTTTGCATTTTCTATGGTTTAAAAACCAGAAATACAAAACTATAGGTTTTTTTTACCATTTGCAACTTGCAGCAAGGTTTCGAAAATGTTTAAAACAAAAAAAAACAGGACATTGGAGCTTGATTTTTCGTTAGGTAATGACCATCGGAGTTAGGTTGTGATGAAGTTGTATTTAATTAAATGTGGTTTTATTTACAATGGAATGTGGTTTATTTTGCTTATCTGGTTGTTTCACCTTTCGTAAGAGATTGGAAATACAAGATTTTTTGCGTCAAGCGGCTATATGGTGCTGCCATCTATCCGTGAATGGGAGTATCTTATTCCATTAGTCCAGGGTCACAAATTGGGGAATGCATTACACTAGAAATTCGTCATGAGTTGAAGGTTAAGTGGGAAATCTTGTGTTGTCACCTCTGGGACTCGAGTTTCCGCTTTTATGGTTATGAGTATGAGATTGACAGATTAGACTTCTCTTCTATAATATGTAACCAGCTGTAAGGAACTAAGTGGCTTCATTAGGTGATCCTAGTAGGCGATAAAACTCTGGTCGCTTTACCGTAATAGGTGAAGGCATTTAATAAATTGCTTTTACTTCTCAGTTTGATTGCTCTTATTTACGGTTATTTGACTGTTTTGTTTTAATATGATAAAAAAACGATAAAATAAATTGTTATTTAATCTTTTTTTTAAAATTTCTAATAGCGTTTATATAATATTAAACTGTCATAATTAGCAAACTTGCTGACTAAAATAAAAGGAAAACAATTTAAGTATATCGAAAATTAATTTTAAGTAATACTTAATTAAGTAATAATAATTTTAAGTATATTCCAAAAAATTGCTTGTGTATATATATATATATATATATATATATATATATATATATATATATATATATATATATATATATATATATATATATATATATATATATATATATATATATATATATATATATATATATATATATATATATACTGTGAATACTATATACTTGCTTGCAGTGAAATTGGCTCTGATGTAACTAAAGAATTTTGAAAAATTTCAAGATAGTATTATAATATTGGTTCAGAGATATGTAAAGTATTCTGAACTATTCTAAGATAGTAATGTCGAATTGGTTTTATTGAACTTAATACGGTATTTCTTATGAATTTGCTAATCTAACCAATGAAAGAATTATGTTTGTTTTAAATGTGTATTTTGAAATTTTAATAATTTAAAAAACCATACACATTTTTGGAGAAAAAAAGCAGCTTCAGTCTTATGGGAATATTATAATAAGTAATTTCAGTGATTTTTTTATTTATATAAAAATAATAATCATGCTTAAAAAGAGTATTAAAATGTGTTTGACTTACCGTTATTTCTTAATAGATTAATTTCTTCTTAAATTTGTCTTTGAAAATTTATGAAACTCTTTGGGAACTATAGATTTTCAGTTTAAAACTATGTACATTTAAAGATAAATACGTAAAAAATAGAAATTACAAAGTCCTGCAAAACTCCCAGAAATAAATAAAGAAAAAGTTTATGTAATGATAATACGAATCTCTGTAGAATTCTATTACAGTAAATGTTTTTATACAATACAATTAAGCTTTTTATCTTAAATTGTTCTGATTTCATATAATCCCCCCAAATTTTTTTTTAAGTTTTAAATTCAGGATACGTTTAAACAATGTTCATAAATGGATATACTGAAATGTAAAAAAAAATATCCTCTCGTTGCTTTTAAGCAATAATCGCAAATTGATACATTTTTAATGTCATTAAAAATAAACAGACGTAAAATCAATAACCATGAAATATTAACTAGTTAAAACTTAACTTCTTAACTTTTTGAATTAAAAATACAGTAAAAATATGCGCCAAGTAGTATTCAGTAATTTAAGGACTTAAAATTCAATTAAGCTTTTTATCGTGATATTACTTTTTAAAAAGAGACACTTTCAAATTTGTAATTACTTTAAAATAGTCTAATCAATAATTCCTCTTAGTTTTCCTCAGTTTCATTCGTAGAGCTGTGCTGTACCAAAAGACTTTTACTAATTATGACTTCAAAATATGTACGAGAATTTAAAAAAAATAATAAGATGAGGATTTAGTAACACGTACATAATGAACTTTAAGAACGGATTCTGAGTTTTGGATTTGTTTGAATGTCGTGACGGAAGCAATTGAAACTTTAAACTTACTTTAAAATAAATGTGAATCTAAGAAAAGGAAAGCTAGGAATAAGCACGGAAGCTTGATTACTTTAATTAAACTTCTAAACATATTTTAAAACTTCTACCGAGTTTTTTTTAACTCTCTTTGAGAAGGATGCGGTGAAAATTTCGGCTTCAAGATATTCATTTTAAACAGAACTTAACTCAATAAAGTAATTAAGCTTATGGAATGTTAAAATAAAAGCTTGATAAATCACTATGCATTATTACTTATTTATAATTTTTTTTAAAATTTAGCAATATTATTAAGTTTAATGTTTTAGATGAGGATTTGCCAGATGAAATTCAAATTTAAACGTATATATAAAGGTAATAAAGCTAATTAAGTATAAAGTTATCATATATTCGACTATACGATGAATGGCAGTCTTGATGTTTTAACTATTTTTTAATGAAAAATTTCTGAAATATGTCGAAGATAAGAAAAACAATACTTTGAATAAAAAATATAATTCATGCGATTACTACGAACATTTAAACGTAAGGTAATGAAGGATGCGTCTAAGATTACTGTTATATGTATTTTATTATTATGAAAAAAAAGTATTTCGAGTAACAATATCAATTTTAGGAATTATTTCTTTTTTAATAAGTTTAATACTTAAAACAAGTTAGTTTATTAAACTCGGATATTTATTACCGATCATATGCTTTGTGGGTATATTACTTTTCATTTTCATCATTACATTATTTAAAACCAAAATACCAAAAAAATAATAATAATTTAACACAATTTAACAAAAATAAGTTAAACCAAGTTCATAAAATTTGTTTCTTTTCTATAACTCAAGAACTATAGCTGTCGAATCATTATTCATTAAAAAATATCTCAATATATCAATGCAACACTAGGCTCAGAAAAAATATTAAAACAAATCTTATTAGCAAACAGTTATTTTGACAACACTTTTTTAGTATCGTTATCTCAATTTAGATTTTAAGAGTTTGCTTTTAAAATAACAATGGGAAACTGAAACACGTTTGAGCTAGTAAGTTGTTCTCAATTTTGACAGATAATGTTAACATTTATTTAACATAAAAAATTAAAAAAATTAGTTTAACTAGTTTTTCGTTTTGGAAGACAGATTGTTCAAAGAACAAAAAAAAGCAGTTCAAATTATCATAATATTTTACCAGAGCTTGAGGTAATGAATGACTTTAAAATGTTTATCTATTAATGGTAGAAAATGTTCTGCAATTAACAATGAAAATTGTATCCTACTGAGGGAATTATGAATTTTTATTTTTACAAATTTCCTACTCAAAATGAGATTATAGAATTCACTCTAGAAAAAATTAGTTAAGACTATTAATCCTTATTATTCTCATTAAACCTGAACGTTATTTAAGGTTTTGGAAATCTTAACAAGAATTATTTTACAAACCAATAATGTATTTCAAAACAATAATCTCCTGCGTCTATTTGCTGATTTGTAGAATGGGGTACTTTTTGATTTGGGAGGTTTTCTCTACTGGCAGCTTACAGCGCTACCCATAGAGTCTCAAAAGAGTCTCTAAGAGTCTCAAAATTTTGAACTGGCAGTTTGGATGTAGTTGATCCAGTCTTTTATTTATCGATATTACTTTAGTTTTATGTTTACAAACAGTTGTTTTCTAAAATCGCAATCAAATAGGCCTGTTTGAATAAAATTATAGAAAATAAAAATGAGAGAACTTAAAAAAGTAAAATTAAAGTAATTTATATCAGAAAAAAGTTCCGGTTTCCAATGTAATATGTTCGGTTTCTATGACTGGGAGAAGTTCCTAACGACTTATGATGACATTTCCGGATATGGGTTACTAAAGACATGCTTGAGTACGTGGAGGTAAGATACAAAAGTAAGCATGATGTTATATCTAAACCAGACTTTCGAAACCCAGTTTAAATTATTTTTTGAGTAATTATTATTGCCATTATTATTGCCATTATTATTGGAGTTGTAATTTTGGTTCTGTTTATATAGTAAAACAGTGATAATACGGTTCTCTTATATTTTTGTTAACGCAAATTAAGTGAATTAAAATTTTGCTTTTTTTATTTATATAATTGTTTTCAATTTAATTTCATATACGCCACTCCGCCAATTTTCATGATTGTAATAACATTCTCCAATAGTACAAATATATAAGAGGCTTTTAAAACAAAAAGCACACTTTGTGCTTATATAACTTATCGTTTATGTAAGTCCTTTTTTCCATTGCCCACCTGATTGACACTCGACATTCAAGTAACAGCAGGGCAGATTTGTTAGCCACTCTTTCAAGGACACCATATTAGGTGGGCCAATGCTGCTCCCACAGTAAGGACAAATAGTACAGAGAATGAAAGAACTTCCATGTCTTCTCCGGAATTCGAACCCAGGACCTTTCTGATCAGAGGTCAGCTCCCTAACCACTACACATTTGGTCGGACATTTTATGCAATATAAATGCAAAGTTTTGTTAGTCAAGTTATTTGTTTTCGTTTCACTTAACAAATCCAAAAATTTTACTTTATGTTTATTTCTTTTTTTGTTATTTATTTCAGTTAAATTTAATCCCCATGTATCCCAGTTCTGGCATAAGGAGACAAAATTATCTGTGAGGGAAGCAAATAATATTGTAATTCAAATTTATTCTGAGAAAGCCCATAAGGAAAACCAACTTCATAAAAAAATCAGCTTATTACATAGAATTGGATGACTTAGTGTATGAAGTTTATTTATTGATAATTTTTTAAGAAATGCTAAGTTGTATCGCTAAATAAAGTAATATTGCAAATGAATTTTCAATAAAGAAAAATTTTTATACCTATTTAATAGAAGACATGTATTAAACATCCATCTTACATTAAATTTAAATACTATATTAATAATCGATGATACTTCTGCAAACTGAAAAATGCGGTTATGTGAAGTAAATTAGGAAGAAATTGTATCGGATAATTGAGATCCTATTGCATTTTTTAAAAAAAATTATACTTGCAAAGTAGATGAATATTTAAATTTTGCTTGATTTTAATTAATACAATTCTGTTTAGAACTGAAAAATTATATTATCCGTAGTGCGGTAGGGATACAAACAATAAATACTTATTATGAAGGTAAGTTACATTCTTTGTCTGGTGCAATTCATTCTAAATCATTTATAAGAAATTTTTATGAAAGATTATTTAGGAAATTAGAGCTGAGCAATTTTGTTCTTAAACTAATCATATTTGCACAGAAATATTCGTCTTGTATCAGTCTCAGAAAAAAGCTGCTAAAAGGAGCAGGGATTTCACTTGAATATAATTATAAAAAGACGAGTAAAAATACTTTTTGCAATATTTTGAAATATATATTAACGGAAAAATAACTAAAATTTCATTTGCTATAATTTATGAAACACTATTTAATCATTCTCTAATTTCTTTAATTAATGATACCATCATTGTTTATAAAAATTTGTGTAAGCAATGTATGGATGCTCTTCTCACTTATAGTAATGATACAATTACCTCTTTTTTCATTTAAATCTAACTATTTTCCATTCTTTTTTTAATGATGAAAATAATGTTTTATTTAAATTAAATTACGTGGTGTAACTGCTCGTTACTATCTCTTATTAATGATACAATTAATGATTATTTAAATTTAAGTAAGAGATTTGACCAATAATCAGTTCCTTTTATTAATGTTAAAATAATTGTTCTATTGAAATTTAAGTAATGTAACAACGCTCTTCTCACTTACAGTAATGCTAAAATTAGCATTTTTTGCGTATTTAAATAAATGATACAGCCATTATGAACCCTCTTTTATCAAAGCCACAACTATTGTTTTTTTTTTAAATTCGAGCCGTACTTTAAGACAAATTATTAAGTGAGGTTCAAAAACAGTAATTTAAAGACCAGTACACTCATATCAACTTTAAAGCATGTTTTCTCGAAGCTGTGTTCTGAATTTCAAAACAAGTTATTCCCTCTTCTTACCTTTATTTTTAAAATAAGCATAAAAAATTGCAGTCTTTACTACTAAAAATTCAGGTTTTATATGACTTTAAATAACATGGATTAGACACGCCTGACTCAACCTTGACAAACGGTTGAGAGTTTAAATCTACGTTTTTTTTCCTTTAAAGTCGCGTTGCCTTTTTATTAAAACTGGAATAAAAAGTCAACGGTGAACAGTGACTTAAATATCTTAACATTTCTTTTTGTTTTGTAGATTTTTATCATACATATGATTTCTAGTTAAAGCATTAAGTTTTATGCAAATGTATGTGTACATGGAAAAGGTCTCATATACAGCATTAACTAATATAAATATTGAATACTTAAACAGATGTATAAACATTTCTTTGGTATTAAAGGTACTCAAAAATATTTTTTTATGCCAAGTTACTTTTAATTACATTCAAATTACTACCGAATAGTTTAAAACAAGGATAATGAAATTAAAGCAAATATTTTATATTTTTATAAATATTTATTCAAAATTCGAAATAAATAATAGTAAATTGATAAAATCGTACAGCTTAATTCAAATACTATATGAAGGCTGTTGTTCTAGGGCGTTATTAAGAAATTAAAATTTACTTTTCTGTAAAGAATGTCGTGAATTGAACATTTATATTTTATGCTTTTGTTACAACATTTTATCCCGCTTTCTGATTCTTTGAATAATTTTTCTTTTTTTCTTATATTCACTTTTTCTTTCGTAACAGATCAGTTTCTACTAATGCTTGGAGTTTTAAATTTCAAATAAAGTATTAATGAATAATATTTTACTGTACTCACAATTATAAGAAATCTGTAACTGTAAATAGAAACTCGCATTCCTTTTTTGATATTCTGTTTTTTTAATTAAGTATAAACTATTAACATATCATGATTCGTCAAATTATTTTTGTTACAAATTACGTTACAACATGATTTTATGTGTTTTGATAAATATAAAAGCTGATTTGTACTCAGATTATGTTTCTAATTTAAAGTTTGGTTCTTGTTAGAAAAATATTGCTATTATGTATTTCATGTATTGCAATTGGATTTTAGTTGAGTTTTTATTACTTTTTATGCCATTAATTTTTCTGAACCCTATAATCTTTAAAACATCAAGAAACCGGTACATTTTTATTCACCTCAAAGTTAATATTTCAGTATAGGCTTTCATCCTTGAGAGCTTTATTACATCTGGAAGTATTAAAATTGCTACATGATAGTTTCGTTATATTTAGTTTCATAAAAGTAGGATATGAAAAAAAATAGTATTATTCTGTTTATTTTTAAAATAGTATTATTTTTATTGTTACCTCTATGACAGTTATAGTAGTAGCAGAGGTTTTTTTCAGTTCAGTAATACATTGGTATAATGTTGTCCCGCTAATAAGTGAATGAAAAAAGCATTCCTTTATTTAATTTTCTTAAAAGTTTTTGAGCTTGCTTCGATTATTAACTTTTGCAAAAATGTTAAAATACTTAAACCATTTTAAAATTTTTTTCCTTACTTATGCAACTAGTCAAGCATTTGTTTTTATGAAATTGCAGTAAAGGTTTTCTGTACACTATTAGAAATATTTGCTAAGTGTTGAACCATAACACCGTTTAAATCTGCTGCAATCTTAGCATGGCTTTAAAAGTTAACTATATTATTAAACTGGTTGCGCTACACTGTGGTTGATTTTGAAAAGGAACATGATTCAATATTACTTTATAACGTTTAAAGGAAACTTGCACTGCTCACACTAGCCAATGAATTAATAACATTTGATTAATATTTTATTAAACCTACTTTTGCTCAAATAAAACCCCGCATTCGTGAGGGCATCAATTTTGTAAGCTTCTGAAGTGTATTTAATCCTAGGAATTCCATGCATTTAATATTCCGACTTTAAGGTCCTGTAAATCGGACGGAAGTAGAGATTGACGTCATGTGTGCCTTTTCAACATGTCTCAACAAGTCTCAGAAATCTTCTATTCAAATATTTGGATAATATCTGGGCCTTTCAGTATCTAAGTAAAGTATTTAAAGTCATATTGATATCCATTGAACTATTTTTTAAAGCTTCTGGTACAATTTAAAATAGCATTATGATCCATGAACCTTCGGAGATGTCCTGACACCCTTGGAGTCAAAATGCAGCGTTGCAAAAAGCATTTAATCTTCCAATATGACCAGCCATTGTATATTTTTTTAAACTTTTGCATGAGCAGAAGATTACCTACATCTTGATACTCCCGCCAGACCATTGCACAGAGAGAAAAAGGTTCTTCTTTGATAAGCGAAAAATAAAGTGCAGCCTGTTTTAACCTTCCTATTTCCTGTCCTCAGATGTCTATTGTCCTCTTTTTCAACAACACTGTAATAGGGTTCTGATATTTAAGGCAGAAATCAGAGGTTTCCTTGTATACATCTATTTATGGTTATGCATTCCAAAAGTGAAGGAAAGTTTTCGTCAAAATCAATTGTAAGGAACCCTGATTTATGGGTTTTGTCAGATGAAACGCAGTAATTTGTGGTCACGATATCGGACGATATCGATGATGCTTTCGGTTAATTGTGTTTGAAAAATAGTCAGAGTAACGTCCACTAGACAATGACTATGAGTTCTGTTTCCAACTTCTTAATACCGTTAATATACCGCAGTTTTGAGAACCCGAAGAGCTTCGTTGTCTTCACGATCATTTATCCTGCTATATGGAAACCATTAATAAACACTTTTTCAAATGGTGAATATTGCCCGTTTTATTTCATTCTTCTGCATTTATAGTGAAATGCATTCTGATGACGTTTCATCTACGTAATGAAATGATTATGCATACTTCGCCACTAGCAAGCATTTTCTGGAAATTCCCACGCATTTTTAATTTATTGGTCAGGGTGAGTAAAATACTTAAATTTTGGCTCAATGTTTAGTTCATTTTTATCAGAGTGCAGCAGTTTAGCATTTAATATAATAAATAAAAATCAATAAGTCAAATTTGATAAGTTTAGTATATTAACATCAGGTAAAAAACTATACAATTGAAATAATATAATGATAATATAAAACGAATACATCAAATGGAAATATGTTTTGTCCGAGAAATTTATTACTATTTTTTTACATATATATATTTATACACTTTTAACCCACTGACGAATCTGCACGTGAAAGGTTGTAATTTAACCTGCAGTCATCTCCGCATAACCAGCCCGGTTTTTTCATGTTATGAGATGGAATCAGAGTTTTAGGGAAAAGCATTCTCTCAATTTTGCCCATTTACTAAATCGCCAAAAGGTTGATGCTATTGATATTATATCAAGTTTGTACTAATGAATGACCACAAAAAAGTAATATTGGAGCTACATTTTTTATGAAACTTATTTGAATGAAACTATCGTATGGATTGTAAACTACGTAATCCCAAATATTAGTGTTAAAAAAGTCTGATAAAATAATTAATTTAATTTTTTTTCTTAATTTTCAGGAAAATTTCAAAGTATTTTAAATCTCATATATGCTAAAGAGATTTTAAAAAAGACATCTTTATTGAGGAAATAGAAATAGACAATTCGATTTCACGCATAAATAAATAGTGAATAAATAAAACATTTTTTTTGCAATTTTTAGACAAAATATAACTTATGTATTATGAGTCAATTCATATTTTCTTCTAGAGAAACCATAAATACTTACTTGTCATTCCCAGGTTGTTTCTGAACGTCTAGCATGAAATAAATAAATATTTCTGAGTACATGGATGCGTATTAGCATAAATACAAATAAGAAAACAAGTTTTTAACTGACTTTCGCATCTTTTAAAATTTATGGTAACTATATCAAACAAAAATATAAATTTGAAATATTTACATACCAAATACATTATGTTAATTTGCATTGTTCCTGTTATAAATCTTTTATGTTTTTCGAATAAATAAATATTATAAATTTCATAAGATATTTAAAAATATTACCGATACGTGAATAATATAGTAATCGTCTCCTTTATCACTGTTTAAAATCTAATGTATATTTACTATATATTCGACTTAATAATTATTCATATGTTCTTCAATTTTAAGGTAATGCAAAATAACTCCATTATGTTCAGTATATGAAACAATGGTAGTCACGAAATAACTATGTTTAATATCTCTTACTGCATAAACATATTGAATGCAGAGATGTGCAGTCAAAAAAGTTGGTGTTTTTTTTCAGGAATGTATCCAGTGAATAGGGCAAGCAGTTATTTTCAAACATTATTTGCATTTTTCATTTGTCTTTTAAATCAGAAAGCATATGTTTAAATTTTTGAAAAAAATATATTCAATAAATACCTTTTAAAACAATTTAACTCTTTAATTTCAGTGATATACTTGCTATATCCACCAATTTCAACAGTTGCAGTTAACTCATCAGCTTTCAAACTTTTTTTTAAGCATAAATATGTCACAGCACATTTATTTTATAATAAAATAAATTTAAATATCAAGCCTGCTTTTTCTCTACTTTTGGAAAAAGAATGATTAAGTTAATGATTTGATATATTTTTATTTTTATTTTTAGGAACAATTAAACAAATATTTTTTTCTTCATTAATAATTAATAATTCATTATTAAAAATGTATCCTAATTAAGTTCAAATGTTTTCATAATCAGTGCACAAATGCTTAAATAAGAACTTAAAATCATTAATATGCAGAAATTTAAATTTTGTTTTCCAATGTGTTATAATATATTTATTCACATGTTATCCTTTGCATATTTATTGACATGTTCTGCGTTTAAAATTCAAAAACTCAACTTTAAAAAATGTTTTGAAACAGCATTTTCTATTAAATTAAGACATCTCTTTAACTTCTATTTACACGCATACATAAATATCGCACATTTCCAAAGGTTGAAGTTAATGTATCAGTTCATATTTTCTTTCAACTTTGAGATTTAATCAGTCACGCCACGTTTAAATGTCCTACCGTAAATTTAAGTTCCTGAAATGTGCTTTAATTTCATCTTTTGGCAAAAGCTTGATTAATAATTTATGTTAAACCACCACAAGACAGGAAGCAACGCTTTCTTCAGACAAAACCCCAATTAAAACGAGACATGCACACATTTCTGATCAAGATAGCAGTGGCAACTTTCTAACTATTATGCTAATGCCTTGCCGAAACCAAACCTCTTTTCTTAATGACGAAAATATTACATTAACTCTCGAAGTTTTCAGTAGCGTAATTTATTACCGCAATCGGCCTTTTCGTCAGCGGTTTCCGATTCGAAACATCTGCGACTACGAAATCGAATGTGCATTACTACCTTACCTTTACCGCAGTATCAGAAAAGCCAAATGGAACTGGTGACGAAAATTGATTTTTATCAGGTACCCAACTAATTCTCTCTCGCTTCAAGCGTAGGGTTAATTTATTCGTATTCGTAAAACCAAACGGAATAATAAAACTGGCGGGAAGCGAAATGTTTTATTAATAACTTCGACAATTAACTTCGCTTTCGAGTTTATGTGAAATACAAGACGCCAGTGTAAGAAGGTTGGGTTGGGGTGGGTATATAAATATATTTATCTGTCGTAAGGTACAAGCCTTTCATATTAGGTTATCGATGGAATTGAAAATAGAATGTAGAATTAGAAATGGTAAAGGGTTTTACCTGAGCACCAGCTGTAAAAGTTTGAATATGAGTTTCGATTTGGCATACACTCAAATATTTATCTTAAAACAATGATTAATTGATTTTCTAAAAGATTAAACACCCATTAAAAGGAAAGCGGAATGCTAATTAATATGTATTAGAGTGCAAGAAAAGTTAATTATTTCGTATACCAAAGATAAAGTCTGTATTAGAAGGATTTTGAAAGCTTATAAGGTTTTGTTATGAAAGGTGACTTTTAGTTTAGTAGTTTGGATTAGCATTTTTGGCGAATCATGTAAGAGTAAATATTCAAACAATAATAAAAAAACGTACAGAGTGCTTCATATTTGCCACTCTCAATATATGTTTGCAGAATCTTATCCAAAAATATATAAAAAAAAATGTGTTATAATATTAAATTAATATTTAAGAAATGAAATAAAAACACAAATATATTTAGAAAACTGTCGAATCGCTATTGAGGAAAGTGGTGTCCTATTGATAACCGGACCTGTTCGATTGCCGGAATGTGCTAAGAGAAGTTGAAAGACGATTATTTGAAACACCTATAAATTTAATCCGAAAACCGTACTGGTTTTAATGTTCTGTTTTCATTCCGCCTTTTCAATATCGAATAAGCAGATATTGTTTGCGAATTTGTATCTTCCTAATTTAAATAAAAATTTGAGTTCCATATTGTTTATACAATTATAAAATCAATTTTCTTTCTTTTAAGAGGATTATAAGAAAATATAATAATAAAGGACATTATTACAAAGTAACTATGGATAAAAATGTAATAACGTAACTGATGAATTAACCATGCATTATCGGTGGTGCAAATAATAATCTCTTTTTCTTTTCTATTATTTAATTTTAGGATAATGTTTTTATGAATATTTGCATTAATTATATCGAAAATTAAAGTATAAACAGCAGCATGTTTGGCACTCTTCTAAATTTAATATAATTGTGTTACAATTTGAGAAATAATATGTATAAATTGAGCAATCATTTATAATTGCTAATCATAGAGAAACCATATCTCCACTTTTTAATTTCTAAGATTTAATGCAGTGAGATTTAAAATGATTGAAATGATAAGACATCTTATCTCTTGCAGTCAAAGTTAACTGAAGATTATTCCTTTACTACATAATTGCTTCAAATCGGAACTCACTGACCAAAAATTGAACTGCAGTTTACTTAATCTTCATGGAAATTATATTCCTTAGCTAACATTTTGTCATTTAATAAAGTTCATAGACTGTGACATAATTATAGAGATAATATTTTCTTGAGGGCAGAATTGATATTCTAGACATAACTTTAGGTTATCTAAACTTTAGGACTATTATCATTTTGTATTGTAACTAAGAATCATTATTATACCAGCTTGACGTTAGGAGAGATAGTATATTGTAATTAAATCGTCAAATTAATCAACTACTAAGTAATTATGTGGGAAAATAGGTTTCCCTCGTAAGCGGAATTCTTCTCTGATGTTAAAGTGCATTGAATTTTGAAATTGGTATGATTTAATGTATAATGCAAAAATGTCATTTAAATAAAATAAAATATACCTTTTTCATTTTCAGGTCTATTTCGAGACTTGACAACCAAAACAATAGTTATTGCTATTAAAATGAAGACTATGATGACACAAATAAGGATGATAAGAACTGGACTAAAGGTTGTTTGCCAAGGATCATCTAAAAGAAAAGAAAATCTCTATTAATTTTCCATTTGAAAATTTTTTTTATTAAGAACAAATGTTTATAACTTTATACTTATAATATATTTAATTCAATACTAATATTATTAATTCATAATATAAATAATTTAACGATTAATATCTTACATTAATAATAAAGTATTTAATAACAAAATTAATATAATTAGTTTTATATTTAACATAATTAATTGAAAATACATTATATTTATAATTTATATTTTTACATTTTTTTTGTGAAAAGCTCATTGTAAGCAAATAATTGCTCATAAAATTAAATAATAATAGAATTAATTTTATCAAGAATTATTTTAATTAATAAAAATTGAATTGTATAATTTATATCATTAATTTCATACTTATCTTAATTAATTTAAAATTTATTATACTTATAGTTTATATTATAATTGATAAATAAGTATTGTAATTTATTGGAATATTATTTTTAAAGAAGCTCGTGATGTACGAATAATTCCAGTTTGTAAACTTATCCTTAAAATTCTATGCATATTTAAAAGTTATCTGAATATATCGTTTTAAAATTTTACGTGTATATTTCTGACCTTTAAAATGTTTAGATAAATCTATATTTTAAAACTTTATGTTATTAAGACATTGTTATTTCACACTTAAAGTGAGATACAGGCCTAAAATGTTTGCACCAAAAATATTTAAAAACTAATTTTAAAAAATTTTAATACTTTTAAAAAATCTACAAAAAAACACCAATAAATCATTCCATTTTTCTGTAAAAAATTCCGAATCAAATTACGGTAAAAATTACCAGTACTCAGGATGTCGGCACTTTTTATAGTAGAGTCAATTTTTACCGGAACACGTTGCAGAGCAAAAAATCTTTTATACCATAATTTTTACTGTAATAATTACTGTAAAATCACTTAATCATATGAATTAGAAAAATATTACTCGAAAAAATTACGGTATTCTTATTTTAAGGGAAAAATGGATTTAACAGTAAATTAGATTTTATGGATAGACCGTAATTTGAGCCCCAATTTTTTACAGTGTTCTTGAACATTGATTTTTTCTTGATTATATTGAATAGAGACACTTCAGATACGTTATACATCTTAAAGTAAAGGCATGTAAAAAATAATAATAATGGTTCATTCAAATTTTTTTAAATTAAGCAATATCATGAAACATCTAAAATAAAAACCCATTAAAACTAATTTAATTTTTTTATCATACAATAAACCAATTTTCTATACACACGTAAGAACAAAATTTCATAGTTTTAAAGTCACGAATAGTCCATTGTATTCCTCATTTGAATTTCTAATGCTGTACTTCTGAATGCAAGCATTTTAGAAACAAGAATAGAGTTAATCGCATACAATTAACAAACTAATGCATCTTACTGAAAAAATAACATTTATCATGTATTTGCCTCGAAATTATATATAATTCAAATGTTAATGGTACCCTAAATACTCTTAAAAAATTTATGCTAGCTCAGAAGGGAGAAAAAGCTCACTTCTTATTTTAACCATAACTTTTAAGTGCATCGCTTCTAATCGCCAATGCAGCGAATAATTTACCATAATCTTTTGTTTATGATGAAGTGCAGTATAAAAAGTTATTCGTCTGAATAGATAAAAGATTTTCTGACTTTCCTTTTAAGCATGGGATTTGGTAAAAGACTGGTGTTTAGGGAGCCATCTTTTCAAAAGAATGCTCCGTTATTTACGAGATTTTTTTTTTGCTTTCTTTTATGGATAATGGGCTTCATTTTATGCAACATTTTAGTCCCGTGTGGCATTGTATAGAAACTGTGAGAGATCTGGTAGGATAAGAAGGCTCGAAAGAAGCTTGATCTATTCAAGATCTATTTTCAAAACTGTATTTGTAAAGTCGAAGAAAACTCTTTAAATATATTTACTAGAATATCATAAGTGTGTATTCTTCTTTTAGAAGCGTAAGTCTAGAAAAAAAAGTAGAATTTCTTTTCATACGGATTGTATAATAAGCTATTTAAAACAATGTTGCTGCTATTTCAAAGTTTGAATGTTGTCTAGGGGTTAGTTTGAAACATAGCGAGGTATTTTTTTTCTTTTCAGCAGAAATTTTGAAACGCTATTATGAAGCACATGAAATATCATCATTACTGATGTACTTTTAAAAGAATTTATTCTGCTGGTTAAAAATCAAAACTGTTTTAGCGCACAAATCTATAGGTAATAAAAATTACTTATGAGGGTTTATATATATTTTTTGTCGGTGTTGAATGTCCACTTAAGATTACAAATGGTGTTCCTTAATAACAACTCTTAATGCATGTTGTTAGAATTCTTTTAGATAAATGAAGTAAAATATGCATACATTTTGGTCGAAACAAACTGATATTTTCAGTAAAAAGGAATTAATTTTTTTCAGACAATGACTGATAACTTTTGAAGTCAATGAAGGAAAAAGGAGGAATTGAAGTTGTCCAAAACCGTGCTGAGAATAAAGTTTACGATTGCATAACAGTTTAGCTGAATATATAAAGTGTTTCTTGATGATTTTAACCTTTCCGATGCTATCCCTTGTCATTAGTAATGATTGATCATAGATCGAAAGCGTTCTTGTTTTTCTTCCTCATTTAAATATTAAGTTACAACCTAAATGCAAAACAACATAGTTTTTTATTTTGTTAGTTATTAAAATATGCTTTTTTAAGAAATACTGAAAATGACTGCAATACACTTTTATATATCATTTTGAGAAATACATTTAAATAGTTAATTTTCGGAAACTTAAATGAAATGGAAAAAGAAAAAAATTCATACCCGTTTCAGAAACTCGGTACCTTTTAGTTTCAATAATTGTTCTCAGAAAGCATTTAAAAGGGGAATTGTTGCCTTGATATTTTGATCAAAAGCAAATAATTAAGTCGCAAAAAAATTAACCAACCATGGTTAAAAGCAATAATTGCGCTGACTTTTTGAAAATAAGTATACGAGAAAAAAGCTAGATATTTAAAATAAATCAAAGCTGAATGCCTAATAAATAGTAAATCACCTCTTTCAAAGCTATTAACCATGGACGATATAAAAACATATATGATTTTTCTTACATACGTGAAACTTTTCTTTCGACTTACAAGAAAATATAAATAAAACTTAACTTTTCTATTGATTTACATCAAAAATAATAATGAGAACTCAACAAATCATTTTAAATTAGTTGAGGCGTCAGATGAGAGATTCTAATAATTTTCCAAGTGAGGAAATAATAAAACTGTAATAAAATAATATATTATATGAAATAATATTTTAAATTAATATACGATATTTTAAGTGGTATCATTAGTTGACTGAATAAAGAAAAAGAAACTTTTGAAAAATAAGTTTCGGGAAAAAATGTATATTCTATAATAAAGTAAAAATATAAAAATATCGAATTGATTTATCAGCCAAATATTTGCCTTTTATTCCATGCTGTAGAATTAAGGAAACTTACGAAATAATTTTGTTCCGATTTATTAGAGGTATCTTTTTCATTAAAAGAAAATATATATATACGAAATATTTACGACTATATATGTTTTCTAAACTACATAAAACTTCAATATACGAAAAAGAATTTACTCTGATTTATATTCAAAATGCATAAATGAATACTCAACAAATTATTTTGCATTAGCTGAAGAGTTTGATAAACGACTTTATGAATTCTTCAACTGATGAAATAATTTTTGCTTAATTGAAATGAACATGCGATTTTTAAAGCGGTCTTTTTGGAATTTTTCCCATCCTGAATTGCCTAGAAATGTTCAGTCTAAAGAAAAGAAAAATCTTAAAATTTATCTTAAGATAGAAAAAAACGAATAAAAAAACTGCTGGATTTATTAACCACTTACAGAAGAATCAAATTCTTTCGAAATGATATTCGTCTTATATAGGTTCTTCTTATATAGGTAATCTTACTGAATTTTTAACGACAAAAAGAAAAAAAAATCTAAGTTGAAAATTTACAAAATCTGAATGTAAAAATAAAAAATATAAATGTTAAATTTACAAATATATATGCCTTCTTAAAAAAATTGGAACGAAATGAAAAAAATGCTCTACCCTATACATTAACTTCTTAGTGGCTGTTGTTGTTCTCAGAAATAATTTCTAAAAATATCAAAAATATTTCGTAAAAATAATAATAATTCTAATAGTGTTAATTTTTTTAATCAACTTGAAATTTTTAGCTGTTTTTAAAATATTTAACTTTAAACGCTTGATAGAAAATAAATCACTTCTACAGAATAGATAATCAAAATAGTTTAACAAAATATATGTGATTTTTCATTTACCAAAAACTCTCAACCTGAATTTTTCTATGATTAATTTTGAAAATGTAACTAAATACTCAATAAAACTTACTAATCCAATTGATTTAAATAATTTTTAAATAATAAAACAATTAATTACTTTAAATGTATATGCAATATTTTAAGAAAGCTCTTAGAAATTTTTTATGTTATTAATTTACTAAGAGAACTTTGCATAGAGACAAATTAAAAAAAAATGAAAAGTAATTCTGAAAAAATACCATGGCAGAAATAAAAAGATAAAAGCCAATTTATTAACCCATGATTTTTTAACACCCATTTATTCTTACTGTAGACTTAGAAAGCATTGAGTGAAGTTGTTCCAACTGAATAGAAATAGAATTTTTGGCGAGAAAAAAACCAACAAAAAACTTAATGAAAAAAAAATATCCCCAAAAAGTAAGAAAAATAATGCTTTTATTTTCCGCTTGAAAAACTTGATTTTAGAAAACAGTTTCAGAAACCAGGAAACAGTAACTTGATTAGAGAAAGATTTCCAAATAGCAATGAAATCGTTCTCATAGTTTTTGTTTTGACCAAAGGGATAGACTGAGCTTAATATATAAAATGTCTGCAAAGTATTACAAAGTGAATGCGAAGTTTGAAAAAAAAATTCAATTTGTTTCGGGTAAATGATTCTTTTGTTTCTGAAGATTTGGTTTATTTTTTTAAGACTCAATATGTAGAAAAATAATTATATACCTTAAAAACATTTTTATTCTTTAACAAAAATTATTGAGATATATATATATATATAGAAATGTTCAAACAAAATGATTTTATTAGGCTAAAAAATAGCTAATTAATAGAATTATTGTAAAGTTGAGAAAAAAGTTAATTTCTCAATTTATAGGTCTGTTTCTGAACAGTTGAATACGAAAGTAATAGGGGGATAGATGCTAATTCTTTTAGCAGTGGTTTCGGCTCAAAAAGGATGCCAAAACTCATCTGAAATTATAGAATACATTTTCTTTCTAGTTGAAACATTGTTTAAACTAATAGTTAGCTATTATTGGTATTTTTATTCAATTAGTATATCGTATTTGAGGCACTGTATTATGTAGTTTTAAAACAATAAGCAAAATTGAGTCTTTAAATCGAATATTCCTTTAAGATATTTTTGCTGTAAATTAATTTATAATAAAGCGGTTTTCCATTTATTTTCCATTTATTCTAAAATTATTAATTCATTAAAAATAGAAAACGATTCAATAAAAGCTATAATACATTTAAATTTACAGCCAGCGAATGGAGATAGTTGTAACAATTAAATCACACAGTTATTGAAAGTAAATATGTGATTAGGTATCAAACATGAGAATCTGTTTACAGATTCACGGAAACTTAATTAATTTGGCAGCTAATAGTATAAAACTTTTTAATTACATGCCTGACATTTATATGTTCATATTTCACACAAAATTTTATTGAAGAATTCACAAAGAAATTATCATAAGCCCCGCAGAATCCATTATTAATTCTTCGAAGCATGTCCTAGTTCTTCAAATTCAATTTCACTCACAAATACTTGGAAAGGATCCCCATGACGGGGCAGGAATATAATTGCTCTTAATTCCCCCAACACCTACAGTCCTGATTTACCTTGGGGAACATCCTCAATCGAGTCATCTAGAGCAGCTAGTCGGTAACCAAACCCCCACCCACCAGATGTCAACCATCCCCCTCTACACCACCCCCGCATCGATTTATGCAAATGAACGGTTCATATATTCTGAAGACAAAGTTGCGAATCACTAATTGATATAAATGATCTCCCCTACGCTTCAATTTAAAGTGATCCGTTTGAGTTATCAGATATCAAATACGTTATTAGACCTTGACACTTTTCAACGAACGGAAAAGTTTGTTGAAAGATGGCGGAAATCTTTTGGTCCTTTTGTGCGTGGATGGCGGCAAGGTATTCAGATAATGGATTTGAACCGATTAAAATTTTGAATCCTGGCTTTGACTAAGTAGATTTAATGGAAAGGGATGATTTCCTGAGGCTGCTGAGTTCTAAGTCGCTGACGGAATATGAATTAGGGTTCAAAAGAATGCTTGGGAAAAATAATTGGCTTCAAAGAAAAATCGGTAATTTAACTTCTTTTTAGACATGAGTTAGCTGAGGTGAATACCTGAAATATTTAATTGAATATTTTACGTGCATTTTCCTCAAGCGAAAAATTTCTGGATATATTTAAAATTTTGAAAATGTAATAGGATAGGATTTAAAATCTTAATGACATATCTCTCCCAAATTATTGGTCTCAAGAAAATAACGGTGCTTTATAAATAAAAATGAATAAATTATGAGTATGTTTGCATTATTTTATTTATGCAAGAGTTGCTTTTATTATTAAACGCTAATTAAAAGTAAATTTAAACAAACTGAAATTTCTAAAATAAAATAAACTTGTTAAAAGAAGTTCTTTTAGAACTAAATTGGAAAGTTAGATGTGTTTTAAACAGAACTTCTCTAAGCTGCATAAGTAAACTAAAAATCAACTTTTGGAGAGTGAATTTACTTTTTCATTAAGATTTACGTTTTCATTAAGCAAAAATTAAATAAACAACCACTCTAATTAACAAGATTCCAACCCAGAATCTTACGCATTATTTTTGTTCGATTCCAAAAACATGTCTAATTCAAAAGTCAGACATTCAAATGTGGTTTCATGATCCTTGATAAACGAAAAATCTTGGTCCGCGAATGCTCCATAGTTCTTAAGTTTAAGCAACCTGTAGGAAACGGTAAAGGTCTGTTTTTTATCATTGGAGTTCATTCCCTTAATATTTGGCAACAAAATTTTCAGTGTTTTTTAAAGTGATTTTTATAATATTTCAACTTGTTAATTGCACATTATACTAGTTTCAAAAAATGTATATTCCGGAATACCTGAAAATATATCTGGGATATATCTATATATGCTTTTTCGCCTCACACCAATATATCTTAAAAGAAGTTGCAAGCTAGCAAATAACTTATATTTTACAAACAGTTCAATTCACTGAATGCAAGAAATATAAAGTAAAGCACTTCTGGAACAACTAATCATTGCCAAAGAGGACCAATTGTAGAAGGGGCTATGGTTATAATAGGGGCAATGAAGTCAGCTTTTCTTCCCGTATAAGATAGTAACTAGCGATTTGAAGCTGGACAGGCCTCCAGTGATAGAACAAACAGCTGCTAGGTGCAGATCAAATTGCCCTCAGAGATAGATCAAATTCTCTTATTATAGATCAAATGGCCTCCAGGGACAGAACTTTGATTCCATACAATAAGAGCTCAGTACATTAATCAACGGAATGCAGTAAATAACCATTATTATTGCTGCATATAAAAAAAAGATGTTCTACATCTGCTTGATTAATGATTTAAATCATTTGATATAATACTTAGGGATTTAATAACTCAGATTTAAAGATGCATTTAATATATTTTACAAATTAATTTAATATTTTGAGAAAATCATGTACTTATATATTATTTTATTTTGCTTTCTCTTTGCAGCACGAAGCTTCAAGAAGTAAACACAGTAAACATTAAGCTACTTCCACAGTAAACATTAAGCTGCTGTCTTCTGCATTTGGGTTTTTCACTGAATGTTACGTTTCAACTAAATGCAAATAATTTTTTCCTCATGTATGCTTAATAAAGTGTCTTGTTAACATTTGACGACTTTCATTATTTTTTTTGTCGTTTGGCAATTCCTAAAAAGAAGGAAAAAAACTTTTGAGTCAACTTATTTTCCTTTTTGATAGTCTTTAATGATTATCTACTTTAAAAAAAAATCCAGTTTTCTTTCCTAAAGCGGAAAAATCGAATCCTCTAGTGCAAATTGTTTTGAACTAAAAAATAGTGTTTTATCAACATTTCTTTTTTAGCTAAGCTTTCAAAGTAAACAAAAAACAGAGTATTTTTTACTATTTACTTTAAATAACCAAACCCAAAAAAGGAAGCTGACATTAGTTCAGATAAAAACTCCAGCCCATTAATATTAACTCCCTAAACATTAATTACAGGATTACAGGGAAATTTAAAACAAAAAGGAAGTCGCTTTTTAATCGATATATGGCAGTCATCAAGTTTCTTCATTATCTTAAATGGTCAATAAAAAATTATATAGTCAGTTGAAACCTTTCTTTATTGTGTTACGCCCATAAACTTTTGATCTGGAATACTATTTACTTAAGGGTAAACTTGTAAATACATCGTTTTGTCGTAAGATAAAAACTCCTGTAGCTAATTTAAGTTTTTTTTTCTTTGCTTAGTTTGTCGCTTAATTCATTAAAAAGTATTCTGCTTCCTTTCAGACCATAATTCATCATTAGTACTGGGAGAAAATTCATTTCTTCGGTTATTTATAACTTAATTATGCCTCAGCTTTTAAAAACTTCAGTTTATTCATTCCTTATACCCATCCTCCGGTATCGATTAATTTTTTTTTCATAAGTCCAACTCTTTCGATGCTGTTAGTAAAAGTATTTGTTTATTTAATAACTTAACATAATCAAATATTAAGTTATCAATCCTTTCTTTTTAAAAAAAAAATATGTAGTCTAAGAAATAATATTTCAGTGTTTTTTTTTTTCAATTTTAAAATCTAATTGATGTTGCGGTTGCACTTAATGTATAATTTATGAGTAATTTCTTTTCGAATTGCTTATTATGTTTCGTACTTTATCGATGTACTTTTCGTTTTTTATGGATTTTAAAAATTTCAAAAATAAATAGTAGTTTTTAATTCCAAAATTTGATTTGTCTGCAATGTTTACAATTCTTTTAACTAGTTTCGCATAAATATTTCAGTATTTTTATGTATCGAAAATTGCTTTAATACCTTTGATATTGAACATAAATTGCTATAGTTTGAATTTTAGAGAAAAAAGTATCACTAAAAAGTCATTATTTTATCGTAAACTTTGCCTTTAACAATTATCAATGTAGAATATTAAGAAAATAAAATCTTAATTCATCTTCAAAATTTACATTAAACACATTTATTTTAAGCTATTTTTGTACGTGCATAAGTAAGTCAAAAGTAGAATACGTTTATTAAAAGTATATAGGAAATAACAACTTTCCATATTAGATTTTAATAAATTCCCTGAGAATTTACCATTTATTACAATTGTTATGTGACAAATCTCAAGCTATTATTGAAGCAGTAAAATCAACAATCCAGAGCATGCTTCTGTTTTTCTAATAATTTGTATATTTTATTTGTTCTGATGAATTCGATTTATGATTATAAGAAATTTAAAGAAATGCTTATAATATGATTCCGTTGAATCGCAGTGAAGTTTTGGACAACATGGTTTATTTTCAGAGTTGCTTTTTCAACTCTCACGTTACGCCTTAAATGATTGGGATCTATCAGGTGATATAGCTCACCTGGTTTTAATACCATGATTATACAACAGCCTCACCTAAATATGAAATCTGGTTCGAACACCTTTCCAAATCAATCGAAATATTAACTCATTACCCAACATTACACTATTAAAAAAGGTTGGATTTTGTTTCACCATAATTTATTTCAAATTTCTTGCAAAATTGGCAATGCAAATTTGAACCCTTATTTCGTCCATTTTAATCCATCTTACCAATCAACTTTATTTAATCAACCTTATTAGACGATACTATTGTTCAACTTGATCGTAAATGTGGTTCAATTCAAAACATTATAAAGGTATCTTAAATTTTATGTGTCTTACTATTCAACAGAATCAATTTTTCAGATAGTGTTTATGAAGGACTTTCATGTGGATTCTTTGCGTAATCCAGAAGCAGTTTAGTTTCATTTTCCGCAAAGAAATCGAGTTTGCATTTATATGTGATTCTCACACTTGAGTAATATTGAAAAATAAAGTGTGATCAGTAAATGTTTTGCTCATGGTCTAGTACTTGGGCAGACGAATAGTGATATAAAGCATGTGGTCAAACGGTGGATGGTAGAGGATTAAAATTTAATCTAGTTCTTAATTTGAAACTGGTGACTGATGGTTTGATTAATAATATTATCTCGGATAAAGTTTTCAGTCTAAACTGCAGCACTAACAACATATAAGAGGTAAAATGAATAGCAACCAACAGTGAAAAAAAAATTTTTGCAACAAAAATGTAGATAAAGATCATCAGAATCTAGTTAGCAAGGATTTCGCCTATTAGATACAGAAGTCTTTTGATTTTGTTCAGAATCATACAATCACATCAATGCTAAAACTACAAATGCACTTAAATGGGATGTTCAGAAATAGTAAATATCAAACCTATTTTCTTATGCTTTTTCATATATACAATAAAAAAAAAACTTAAGAAATACTTGGTAAGCGAAAATTTTTTTTGAAAAAACAATACTTGTTTAAGAAATATATCTGACAATTTGTTTCTCATAATTGCAATTTTTCAAATATTGTAAAATACTAACAGGAAAAAGCAGGATAGATAACTTTTTATGCTATAGAAGCAGTATTTTAGATTAAATAGGGAATATCAGCAATTCCTGAGAACAAAATCACTTCCACAGGTATTTTAAATAGTTTTTGCTGTCAAAATTCTATAAAAACCATAGAAATATTCAAATAGTTCATTATTGAAATTACCTTTTTTACCTTAAATCTGAAATATATTTTGATTTATTCAGTACTTTCAATTATTATATTGACATATTTTCGAATTTTCATGGCATAATATATGCTAAATTGTATTGTTGGAAATAATATATATTACAGGCCTTCATAAGTTTTCATGAGTTAACTTTTGTAAGAATAATGCGAAAAAAAGTTTGAGCTATCTACATTAGAAGAGTATTACGTAATTTACAATATTTTTTAGGGAACATAAAATTTAATTTATTAATTACATTATTTATTAACGTCATTAAATATTTAACGATAAAAATGGTTTTTAAAAAATGGCAAGTACTTTAGCTTTTTTATCCTCAAGGGACCAATATCATTCTTTTTTTATTTTTATGACACGACCAAGCATTTTCAAATTACATCAATGATCTCCGACAATTTCTTAGCTCAAAAGCACTTATAATTTCTCCAGAAACACGGGTACAGTGCAAAAAAAAAGGATGTGCAAACTCTTTCTTTAACTAGTTGCCGTTACAGTCATGATTTATGTGACGCAAAGGGGGCCCTAGTGGAAGCAGAAAGTGTCGCCCAGAGAAGTATCCAAGCCAACAGTCGACGAAGATAATAGTCATCATTAGATTTTTTTACGGCTCAACCCAAAATATCTTTGGTGGCGTTTTTTAGCCCCTTCTTATTTTTTACTATGCAGGTCCTGTAAGAGTATCTCTATAACTACCCGTAAAAGAAAATTGCATTGCGATTTCGAAGAACATAGAAGTTTATCTTTGCTTCGAACGTGTAATATAGACTGTGATGGGCGGTATTAGTTAAAGACCGTTATAATCCTACTAAAGTATGAATATAACACTTGAAGCGGGATTTTTTTTCTAGATACACTTAGATTCTTTTTTTTTTTTAGTTTTTGATAGCGCAGAAGAATAATTCTGAAAAGGCATTTTGCATAAATTTGGTGTGCATCTCCCTAAATTAGGAATAAAAAGTGAAATTCTTATCTATATCTATATCTATCGATATATATATCTATCTATATATATATATATATATATATATATATATATATATATATATATATATATATATATATATATATATATATATATATATATATATATATATATATATATATATATATATATATATATATATATATATATATATATATATAGATATATAGATATATATATATAATCTGTGTGCTTGCACTTTTGTACAGTTTTTAACTTTATTACAAATGACTTAAAAAACCGAAATTAAATTGAATTTAATAAATGTTTTACTCGGAAGGACGCATGGAGGTCATTTTATGACCTCATGCATTTTATAAGTTCTAATTCCTAAAAGAACTAGACACCTGTTTATCTCTGTTCTATTAGAAACTACCCTCATCTGCCTTTTATGAATAATTTGAAGGAATTTTTGGATTTTTTTCTTCCTTCAATTGACGTTTTAATCAGTTACTGGGGTCATGGAATGGCCCGGCGATGCGTTCATTTTGTTCAATTAATCATTTTGTTATACGTAGCTGCCGAGTTCAGTGCTTTTATTTCGTTCTCAATTACTGATTTGCAATTAATTTCTCCTGATTTACAATGTTCATGGAAGTTTTACCGCAATAAATAGGTAAGTATTTTATTTACGTCGATCTAGGGCAGCACAATGGGCTATCAATGATGGTCGGGGAAACATCCATGAGGAGGATCCGAAGTCATGACATCGCAATTTTGATCATCTGAAGAGGGGATGTATTCCCCGGTTTGGTAGCAAAACGAAATTAGCGCAATAAGAACAAGAGCCTGCTTTACTATTTAAAAAAAATTAACTTACTGTGTATAAAAACCGGCGACATTACTTAACTGTGTATGAATATCAAAGACCTTGCTTAGTCACTTATTAGTAATCAACATCAGCAAACTTGGATTAATCCGCATTTGAATCATGAACTACAAGCTCAAATAATAAACAGTTTATGTCTGGAATCACCAAAATAGATATTAAAAACCCCCTAAAAGGAAGTTCTGCAGGAGAAAGAGAGGACCACTGTAACTAACAGTTTGTGCTTGATTAGTTTTCGAAGGAACATACATTTTATTGCGTAACTAGTGCCTCGGAGAAAATTAAATATTCATAAATATTTCTATATGCATTTCTGTCTGTATTAAATCAATCATATCGAGTATAATATAATAATTAATATACTAATTACTAGAAGTAAATATTATCAAGTTTCATTTAATTTATCACAAAAAGAATGGCAAAAAGATTTAAATAGTTAAGCAATAAATTTACATTGTCTAAAAACTCAAAAAAATTAACATATGTAATAAAACTTATAGCTTTTTTGCGCATCATTTTGATGAATTTTATTTGGTCCATTTCAACGTTCTTAACTTCCGCGTCTTTACGTTCGATTAAAAGGAATGCATCCTCCTGGGTTAAGAAGTTTTTTCGTTCATATAAATAGTTTTAGCCATTTTGATCATAAAACAACAAAAATAAGAAAAAGTTACTTTAAATCTATTTCCTTATACACATATCATTTTGAAAACTAATTTCCTTAACTATTAAGAAAATACTACTATTGTAGTATCATTTAATTACATTAAAAGTCTAACTTAAAGGAGAAACATTTATTTCCAGACTCTAAGAAATGAGTGAATTATGTTACAAGTTTGTATGAATAAAGTTTGATTGCTGTTGAAATATTCTACTATTTTCTACGTCTACTATTAAACATACAGTAAGAACATATTTTTCACATATTCATCGAACCAGTAAATTGAGTATTTTAGCTGTATTATTCTGCTTTCAAGTTTACGACTGAAATCCATTTTGTCTTGCATCATAAAGCTCTATTTACATAACAAAAAAGAAGACTTAAACTAGACTGTGTGTTGAAATTGTTAAATCTTAAACATCAATATATCTCAGACTAAGCTGAACTTTGGATGGCAGCCATCTTTTAAATTTCCATAAATAGGAAATCTTTACATAAACTATTTATTTTTGTTGTAAAATAGTGTAGGCTAATATTTTAGATATTCAGCATAGACTGGCTTCATTTTACCTCTGCGTGTTTCATTTTTAATTTTAACATAGGTTTCAATATTTATAAAACTGGCTTTATGAATCAACTATTTCTGCATAACCTGCTACGAAAAAGTATGATTCTCGTTTAATTCGGATGCTCAATTTGGATGCATAATTTAATCCTCATTTGATTTCAGGCAAAAAGTATTTAAAGTAGTAAAAATAACTGTGAACCAGGGGTTAAATCACCACAATTTTTTAAATAAATAAAATGGGGAAAAAACAAATGTTTGCTTTATGGGCACCAACAATTATAAATTATAAATAATTAATTTTTCAAAATAAATAATTAATTTTCAAAAAACTGATAATATTTCCCATATTTTTTTTAATTTAAAATGAAAAATAATTTAATTTAAGCGTTTTTTTACTTTAAAAGAAAATGTTTGACGTAATTATTTTGCTGAGAACTGCTAGAAGTATGTGTATTTATTTTCTAATGTATAAATTTGAATGTTTTCTATGGTTAGTAGTGTGCAAAAAAAAAATTAAAAAACACCGAAGGAGCTATTCTAACTTTCAATAATTTTTTAGAACACTCCTTTAATGGCCAGTTTTTTTTAAACACATCTTGGTACTACCTGCTTAATCACCGCTTAAGCTTACTACCATCTGCAAGTTGAACCAAAACACGTTTGTCCCCGTTTTTTGATTGAAATATCATTATTTATTTTGAATAAGTTTTACAACACCAAGTGAAAAAAATACGCACGGCAGGACTCAATCAATTATTGGAATTCAAAAAATAGAACCCTTGAAATAACAATGTTCAAAAAATGAAGTAAATGGCTTTGAACTAATTTTTTGGCATTAAAATTTCAAGAAAGAGTTTTGAATGTGATATGTAACAGAAACTTACATTATCCTCTTCAAATATTGTAAGTTTTGTATTCATATTTTAAAAATTAGATTTTTTGGTGAATTATAGGTAAATGAATTAGGAGGATAAAAATTTACAAATTATATCCTATTACCTTATATTTCATAAAAAAATCAAATAATTAGGAAACGGAACTAAACTATATGCGAGAAATACTTTATAATGTAGCTTTTAAATATTTGAAAAACATTATTATTTCGACCATAAATTCAAACTCAATTCCCACCTTTCATTTTAGAAAACGGTTAATCAATCCTCACCATTCTCCCCAATAGAATGCCCCTCACACAGAGGAAGAATAATTTTGACAGTTTTGTATATCATTGACAATAAAAAAATAAAGTTGAACAGTAATACTAATAAGTTCAAAAGCTCACCTCTTTGAGTGAGACTTTCAGGTGTTGCCAATGTACTCGTTCTCACAATTTTAGGTTCACTTCTTCCCTTGGCATTATAGGCATAAATAACAATCACAAAACTAGTTCCTGGTGTCAAGTCATAAACGGTGAACACTGGTGCTGGATTTGACATGTTATTGAGCATCGTTATGTGTTCAGCGTCATACGTTTCCAAGGTGAAACTCTGCTGAAGACCCCCATCATATGCTTCTTGGCATCTTATCATTAATGATTCTTCTGTATGATTACTAACGCTACAGTTTTGCACTGGATCCGGAGGACCTGGAGAAAATAAAATTAACAATTGTCAGTCAAATAATTAATCAAGAAGGGTGATTTACAAAATTGCATTAAACTTTTTTTATTAAATTTCCAATAGCAGGGCAAAAAAGTACAAATAAAAAGATGAAATAAATAACGAATACAAATGTACGTAGGATAACAAAGAAAGAAGACTGAAGTCATTGCCTTAAAAGTTCTCTTGCCTCCCAATATCTTGAAGACTCAGTGTGTCCTTGAAGGGCCCCACATAGAAGCAGGTGGTCCCTGCCCGATTTCTCTCCAGATTTACAAAGTGGACAAAAAGGCGTGGTGGAAAGGCCTATGCGGTATAAGTGAGCAGAAAGACAATCGTGGCCTATATGTAAGTGGAAGGCAGCAACTGCATCACGTCTTGGTTTGTCGGTAATTACAGAAGAGCTTACATTTCTCCTACTTTTCTAAGCTGTATGAGTCTGATGGTCTCGCAATGAGTTGGTTTTACATAATTTATAAGATTTTCCAAAAGGAAGTTGCCGTATTCGGTTGTTGTAGCAAATTGGCACCATTTTTGGCAAGTAAATCTGCCTGCACATTGCCCCAAACACCACAATGGCTTTCATATCAAGTGATTGCCGAAGGCTGTAGATCATTTAGCCGCAGAGCGTTGACCGGAGTCCACCACGAGGAGGTATATCTAAGTTGCATTAAACTTCATAGATTGGTTTTACAAACTACACTGCTCAAAAAAATTAGGGGAGCAAGCAAAGAAAGTAAGAAAGTCGTGCGAAACATCCACAGAGCTGCATGAAATGGATAGTGCATACGTATCATCAATGCACGATACAGAAAAAAAGACGTAAAAACATATGGAATTAATCTTTAATTCATGGAAACTATGGAAAAAAAACAAGAAGCTGATTTAAGGCAACAATTGGTTTACATGTAAACGATAAAAAAGTAATGTTTGGAAGTAATGCAGTACTGTTAATAAGGCATGTGGTCTCATCGAACAGCTAAGACTGTTGCACACCCGTTTCCCATGGATGCGATGATGGTATCGATGAGAGTTCGGGGAATACAGTTCCACTCCTAAAGAAGGGCAATCTCCAAGTCACGGAGAGTTAATGGAGGGCTTGGTCTCGCAGCAATGCGTCGCCCGAGCACTTTCCAAACATGCTCGATTGGATTCAGGTCAGGAGAGGGTGTAGGGTATTCCATACGTTATATTGTTTCAGCTTCCAGCATACTCTTCACAAGACGAGCTGTATGTGGTCTCGCATTATCATCTTGTAAAACAAAGGAATTACCAATGGCTGCTGCGTAGGGTATGACATGAGGTCTCAATATCTCGTCTGCATATCTGCGGGCCGTCAAAGTACCGTTCCGAATGATATGCAGGTCCTTACGTCCACCTATGCTTATTCCACCCCACACCATCCAACTAGCTCGTCTGTAGTGTGACCTTTCACGAATGAAAGTGGGGTTATTTCGAGTTCCCCTTTCCCTCCACACCAAAACACGTCGGGTATCACTCTCCAGACTGAATCGAGACTCGTCTGTAAACAATACATGGCCCCAATCGCGTTGCTCCTAATCTTGATGTTCAGCAGCCCATCTTCTGCCAGCAGCACGGTGGCTCGAGGTCAATGGAATGCAGACCATGGGCTTACGAGCATAGAGACCTCCCTGATTGAGCCTATTCCGTATTGTTTAAGTGGAAACTATTCGTCCTGTTGCCACGAGAAACTGTCTTTGCAGCTGAGTAGCATTGTCTGTTCTGTTACGACGAGCTGTTAACTGTATATACCGGTCATTAGCTGCAGTTGTTGCACGTGGCCGACCTTGCCCTGGCCGACAACTCACATTTCCAGTCTCCTGGAATCGATTCCATAGTCTTGCAACGACACTTCTGCTGATTCCAACAGCGTCCGCCACGCTGCGTTGTGTTTGCCCGGATTCCAGTCTGCCGATGATGCGCCATGCAATGGATTCAGGTAAATCACGTTGTTGAGACATTTTCAAATCACCCTTTCTCAAAAACAATAACTGAGAAATTAACTTTCTGAATTACGGCAGTGAAACAGACGTCTCTGCTACATCCCAATTTCTGATCTTATCTTCTTTTCTGGTTTGTGACGTCATGAACTTTTATTTGCATATGAAGTTTTCTTCTTCTTTTTCCTGCTCGGTCTTACATTATAAATGATTACTTTTTTGTTACTTATCGGTGTAAATATTTGCGTAATTTCACTAAAACCATGTGCTCCCCTAATTTTTTTGAGCAGTGTAGAATGTTATTTACCAGAATGTTAACCGCATAATAAATGTCATGTTTTACGTTGATGTACTCATTTATTCAGCGTAGATGAATTATTTATCGAAGATCAAAATGACGAATTCTTAAAGTAGGGTTGTGAATAGTTTTTTTTTTTTGGATACATATGTTGTTTTTCTGGTCGAAGTTTTTAGTTTATTTTCAACCTTGTATACAATGTAAAAAATTCCCGGAGAAATTACGGGATAAAGTAGGGTGGATCATCCGTAAAATGCATTTTACCGTAATATATTATATAGTGCTTTTTACAATGCTGTTTATTTAATTACAGTAATACGGTGAATTTACGGTAATTATTACTGTAAAAGTTGCAGTACATCAGATTTTCGGTTCCGTACCATGTTCCGGTAATAATTAATTTTACAGTAAAGAGTACTAGTACCGTAAGTGCTAGTACTTTTTACCGCAATTTGATCCAGATTTTTTTTACAGTATACAGTTTATTTTTATGTAATACGTCAACAAAAATTCTTGTTTTAGTCAATGCCTTTTAAATGTATGGAACAAAAGCTTGCAAATTACTTGTAATAATTTAGACAGTCTGCGGTTTTATTGTATTAACCGGTAGTCTTCAAGTGTTATTAAAATTAGAAAACGTTAAATTGATATCTAATCTTTGTAAGAAAATTATTCAAAAAGCATTTGCGTAACGTAAAGTAGAACATGCATCCAAAGTTTAACTTAGTCTCTTTGAAATTAATATTTTAATGTTAGTTACGCAATTTGCTTAAACAAAAATAGTTCTGATAATTTTATCCAATGATTTTATTTCTTATTAGTGCTAAAAAAATATACATTCATTTACAAAAGAGCTATTTGATTTCAAAAGCATTCATATCAATTTGATTTCTGGTTTCTCCCCAGCCATACTTTGTCACAAAATGTAGTGATGTCATTGAAATAGTTTGGTTTATATTATTGAACAATTAAATCCTTTAACATTCCTTATTGATAATTCATTTCTTAGGTCTTTATGTTGACAATTAGTGTCAGTGTTGCTTATTATCTGGCATGCGTAACTTTTCAAGATAGATACAATCATATAACGTACTAAGATAAAACCAAATGTTTCAATTTGTTGTTTTTTAATAACTTTTATACGTTTTCTTCGAATTTATGAAGTTTTTGCTGCATTGATGTGTGATATCATGCATATTATCCTACAATGAATCTTAGTTTAAAAAGTCAAAGTAGTTACGTTATGTTATAACATAGTATGTGTTATTGTTATGTTATGTTATAACATTAGTTACGTAATAACATAATATAATTGATGTATATTTTTCCTCAAATCTTTTGTTTCCTCACTTTTTTTATGCAATTTATAATGTTTTAGAATATTGTATATTAAAAATATTTTTATTTTTAAATTTGTATTTATTTATATATTTTTTAATATTTTATGCAATTATAATTTAATATTTTATGCAATATTTTATGCAAAAGTTTCAATTTATTTTCAGTTATAAATCTCAAAATTTTACATTGAGGCTGCATTCTCAGTTGATAGTGAAACTGTTTGTTATATAAATTAAAAAAAAAATCCCGGAGCCAACGCATGGAGGTTCAGGTAGTTTTTAGTTTCAACTTTCTTAGCCAATATAACCATACCACGATTATACAAGTTTAAAAATAAATTGAATATTAAATAATCTCTTTCCGAAATTTGTTTAATGAATAATGTTTAACTTATTCTGGGTGCAAAAAAAAAATAAATCCTTTGCAAAAAATACAGAATTTAATGCAAATAAGGTTTAAGTCGTCACTCAAAAAGTCTTAAGACTAATCCACAAAAGGCGCTACTAAAAATAAATAGATGCGTATTTTAGACACTATACAAACTTTTAAAAGATTCCCTTTAATATATCTTCAACTTTTATCTCTATTTACAGGCATCTCGATCTTTCAGTTTGAAGTTTTGAGTCGAAATAAAAAGCAAAGAAAGAACGATGCATAAAACTAAATTTCATCGCTGTTTAAATACTTTTTTACAGACAAATTTAACATTCAAGATCAGAAACGGGTTGAAAAGTATGATGATGTCTGGTCCTCAGCAACCACGTCGAAGTGTTTAACAGGAGTCATTTAAGCAACAATGCTGCAAAATGCTTAGGAGGTACGATTAAGTTGATTCTGTAACAAAACCAAGTTTTAAAAAATAAAATTTCTTAAAGTTTCATTGGAAAAACGTAAAAGGAAATTGTAAGTTGTATCTAACACATTAAAGGCAATGTTTATAATATTTTGAAGAATAATTTGGGTAAGAACATTTTTTTTTCTGAAAGAGTTACGAAATTAGCTCTCAGTGGGGCAAAAACAATATTGTGCAAGCTTGTTCAAAGATGATGCCAAACCGTACTAAACACAAAAACTAAGTGATACTAAAATTGCTCCAATTGAGCTTTTAATTAATACACTGTTAGAAATTTCTCAGAAAAAAATGGTTAAATAACTATTTAGTGAATGGTTATTTAACCATATTTAATCAAAACAGTCAAATAACTATAAATAAAATTTCAATCAAACTGTTAAGTTTGAGAAAAATTGTTTATTAACTGTTTTCAATTAATGCGGTTAAACAACCATAATTTTATCACACAAACTAGAACCACCTAATGAAGCTACTTAGTTCTTTGCAACTGAGTACATATTATAGCCGAGCGAGTTTATCTGTTAATCTCATGACCGGCAGAACTGGAGTTCGAGTCCTAGCATTGACACCACAATACCTTCATCCATTTCCTTCAACACATGAAGAATTTTCAGTGACCGGCACTCTCCAATGCCCATTACCTTACGAAAAGCCGAGCTCCTATGTCTAATTAAATAATTATTATTATTTTCTTTCATGTTTTTGAAAAATGCTACTTGTAAAAGGTTAAAAAACCGTATAATTTTTCTATTCATGGTATTATAATCATACTTTTTGTGAATGGTTTCAAAATCATAAAGGAAAAAATTGTTCCTTTGCCGTAAACTTTACGGTTAATCGGATGGGCAGACAGCTGCCAGTTATTTTACCATAATTTTAGAATGAAAATTTTAACAGTGTACCCGACACAGATCTGTTTCTGAGTGACAGTTACCTGTTTACTACAATCAAGCAGATAATCCGCGAAAAGAGTATCATCAAAAAATATGAAATCATATTTTGGAGGTTCAGGACATTTGCTTTATAAGAATGAGATCGCAACGTTAGGCTAACATTGGAATGATTATTGATGTATAAAGTCGTATTGTCTAAAAAGTATTTTAAGTCATTAGTCCGAGGACTTTTTGACAGCAACTGTTGAGTCCCGGAATAAATTATTTAAGTTTTTAGTTTCTAAATGAACTAAAATAGAGCATCGTGTTAGCTATAAAATTCAGTAATCGTTTTTTTTTTAAATTTCGCTACAATGATCTCGAACTATATGCAAAACTAGTGGGCTCCGCCTCCTGCTCGCTAACGCTCGCCAACTCCCGAAAATTGCGACGCAATCTTATATGGTTTGCTTCTCAAACCAAGCTCGCTTCTAACTTAGGTACATTGCAAAAAGGTACATTGCAAATTCTAAGAATTCAAAACAATCATTCAAATCCATATAACAACTTTTTTTTAACAAACAATTACATCTTTTTAGTAAATACTACGTCATTAAAATAAATTGGAATTCAAATAAAGGACATGTAATTCGTTAAACTTATTAGAAATGTGCTATAGTATAAAATCTTAAGACAAAATTTCTAAAACTGATATCTCTTTAAAAAGGTTAAAGTTTTGGCTATAATTAAGTATATTAAAAATTGAAATAAGTGAATTGCAATGGAAAAACCTACATAAAAACAAATAAATTCTAGTTAAGCAAATAAATTCGTGATATAAATCAAAAATCGTCAAATAAATTCGTGAAAAAAAAGAGGTTTCGACAAAATACTAAAATAGAGATCTATTGACAAAGACTACTCACTTTTGCCTAGCTTATGCTCTCTCTGGTTATTTCAGTTTCCGTTTTTAAAAGCGCTATATGTTGAACCATCTCAGCTAGATTTGGCATGTGACATTTTTAGCGGCAATCATTGGTCGATTTTCCAGCATTGCCATTCGGGGAGTTGTAATGAGGCTTTTTTTTGTCGCCGTGTAGGAGAAATATATATATAGATGTTTGCGGCTGCATTGTAAAATCTTATTTTTATATTGTAAGTTAATAAAAGTAGATTTTAATGGACGACTTGATGTTTGTTATTATTTATTACCTGAGTTATCTTGGTTATTTGGATTTATATTTTGAGTAGAACTATTACCCATAAGTTTATTACTACGATTATTGCATGCCAGAAATGAATTGCTTTAAAAAAACAGTGTCGTATGCATTGTGATGGATTCATACGGCATTAATTTTTATGCATTGAAGGAAGAAGTTAGCCTTATTTTAGAGAGTTTTTTAATCACGATTCCGTCCCTGAATATTTAAGGCAACGTAGCTTTGAACAAATACGTCTCAAAAAGAGAAAAAAAAATGAAAAAATAAATTAGCAAAAACTCTGTAAGAAATCATACAATATAATTTTATCAAAACATTTTTGGTACACTGAGAAAACAAGTATGGTCAAAACTATCAGAATATGGTAAATTTTACTAGGTTGCTGGTCTTATGGGAACACGGAGAAGCTTGGTAATGTTGCTGAAGTGCTTTGGTTAAATGTTTTTGTTAAATTAACGATGAAATATAATTTTATAATAAGTGATAAAATTTGGTAAATGTGGTAAAATTTGCTAGTTTCTTCATACAACTTAGAGTATGACATAAAAACCATTTATTCAGCTAAATTTAATTCTCAGTTTTGTATTTGTTACTAAATATGTGGTAAAAAGAACTGCAATTTTATAAATTAGAATTTAGGGGAAACCGTTAACAATAGTGGACAAACCGTTAACAATGAGTGGTTTAAATAATGTTTATTTCAGTTTTTATTAACATAATTGCGATTTTTGAGGTAATTTTTCTAGAATTTTCTTTCCTCTGGATAATTGAGAAAAGATAATCTGTGGAAAATATCATACATTTTTTAAACTGCAATTTGAAAATCAAATTAATTGTTACTTTAATTAAATTGTTAAATTTTGTTGTCTTGTGACATTTTATCATTGTAAATAAATTAAAAGATATACTGAATTCCTTATTCAATTCATTTAGAGTCATTCAAAAATAAATCTCTTAAGAAAAGCCTTTAAATATTTTGATTAAATACAATCTATACTGATTAAAAAAGATTGTAGGGCTACATTTGACATAAAAGAAAATCGAGGAAACATTCCCTTGGTAAAATGCATTGAAATAGAAACTATTATTTTATTCAAAATAAGTATGGTGCTCCCATAATTTATTCTTCATGTGAATGAAATTCAACATAAAGACATATCCATTTCATTGAAATGTATCAATTGAATTTATATTGTCTAAAAGAATAAAAGATTTTTTTGGCACACAGAAGGCTAGGGCCATCTTTTAAAAGTGAGTTATGCATTTTATTGCACAACTTTAACACTGTTTTCAGGAAATAAAAAGAAAAGAAAATTCCATTTAAAGCGTAAGTTGAATAATGATCTTAACTAAAAACATTTCAAAGCAAAAATTACATTTATAGGCTACCTTTCTTTCTTTTTTTTTTAACTTTGTAATCGATTTAAAAAATTAAGCACTCATATTTAAAAACTGTATAATTCTCTTTCCCATCCAATTTTCAATCTAGTATTTTCGTAAAATATGTTGTATTTCTCACACTCCGAATACATTCTAATTATCTTTTTCATTTGAGGGAGCAGTATCTTTTTAATATAATGTTACATGAAGTTATTTAGTGAGAATTTCTTGTTATTAGTGAAAACTTTGCTTGGTGTAATAAATATACGCCCAAACTAATCACAGTAATTTTGATATACCCACGCTATTTGTTCCGCAGCGTTTGGTAGAATTTCCTGACACCCTCATATGTCTCCAGTAATAAATTATGCTTGAATTAGTTGTTTTCATTACATATTTTGGTTCAAGTTATTATTCCATTTTTAATGATAAATGATGCTTATCACAGTATTATTGCACAAGTACATATTTTTTTACGTTAACAGTAACGTAATGTTTGTGGTTAAAAATGGTTGTTTAACGATTATATGTTTAGAATCTTTTCCCACTATATTTATTATTTGTACACAATTAAAAGTTATCTTTTTTAGTTATCCGATTCTGAAAACTTTTGTTTTTTGTTTTTTTATGCATGAATGAAAATTATGAACTTTTTCTAAAATTTTTTGAGTTTCGTTTCTGCGTCAAATAGGAAGGAGGCAATGATGAGTTAAAAAAAATATTTTGTTCAATACATTGATAATTGCGCTTTTTTTGTCTTTTTTTTTATCAAAAGTGAATTTTCCGTAATTTTATATCAAGTGTCTCACATTATTTCAGTTCGGATTAAGATAAGTTTTGCATAAATATTTTCTACAGATATGCCTTGGGAAAAGATCATGGATCAGTTGATGAGAAATTGTTAGTCTTTTTTTTTCCAAATAAATCTCGGTATTTACTGTAAAATATCTAAATATTAATATTATATCGAACGCGTAGTATGTTAGAAGTTCCAAATCGAAGAATATTGAAAAAATAATAAATTTTAACAAAGCTGAGTAAGCTTGAAAAGAACTCACTCTTAGGTAATTTTTGATCAGTTTTTCCCCACTTTTCATTTTAATCATAAACCTTATTTAGCGGAAGTTTAAAAAGAAGAAAAAAATGCAGAATTAAATAAAACTTGACAATTTATAGGGACGTGGAAAATTCGTTAATGGAATTTTTTTTAACAAGCTGAAACAATAAATATGATTCAATTTTTTTAAATATTTATTCAACATGAAACCCGATTCTGCTTGTTTTACTTAGATATTTGCAACTATCATCCGGAAAATATGTCCCCATAGTTTGGTATTATACTTCTTTATTTTTAGCATTAAATTCTTATTAAAACTGTAATGAGTCATATTTCCAGAAATGCTTATTCAATTAGAAATAATAATTCAAGAAGTTTCGATTTAATTACTCAGTTTGTTCACGATCTTAATAAAACGTTTAATTAGTTTCGTATGGCACATATTGATAGAAGAGATTTGCAATATTTTGAATCCCTATATTTTTTAATTAAAAATTACTTTCAAAACTCTCTGAAATATTTTTTCACTTCACTGCTATATTAATTTGAAAAACTTTAAGTATTTCAGGTTATGTTTTGTAAAAATTATAAATATTTGTATTTAATAATGTGACAACTTTTAAATATTAAAAGCAATGAAATAATTCATTAATTATACCTATTCTTGCGGTAAAATAGATTTCAGTTAAAAATTCACTTAAACAACGCGAAATCAAAATCATACTCTCATAAATTAAATTTGGTATTAAAATTCATTTCCAAAGACCTAATTATACCTCATTAAACACCGAAATGCAACAAATAGCTTTTATTGACATGATAATAAATATTAAAACCATCACAAGACAATTAACTATACCATTCAGTTTATCATATCCTAATTAAGACTACGTTTTTGATCATATTAAATAGATATATAATTATGGTAGTGACTAAATATCTAATTTATTCATTACTTTTTCTTAAAAATTCCTTTTAAGATTTTTTACAAAGGGGTATAATTATTATTTATGTCTTACCTATAAAATCAGCGCAGTACTATTACGGATCCAGTTCAGTTTGTAAGCATATCCAAATAAACATTATGATTTTGATAAGATTTAATAGTCATCTATTGATAGTAGTGAATTATAAACAACTAATTCGGTTACATTTTTTTACAAAAAAAAATAACCTTTCAAATTTTTTTTACAAATGTCTTTAATTTTTAAGTCTCAAGTCTTTGGTATGTTTTATTATATTTAATGAATTAGTGAAGTAACAATTTACTAAAATTACTGAAATAATTCACGAAATTTACCAATTTCTAATGTGACACTCAGGATACAATTAAAGCTTTCTCCTAACCGATGCAAAATTGAAATCATAACTTGACAAATCAAATTTGATGTCCACCTTCATTTCCAGAGATCTAATTACAACTCCATTGAACACCGAAATGCAACAAACAACTGTTGTAGACCAGACCAACAAATATTAACGCCAGAACAGAACTATTAGCGATTCAGTGGGATTCAGCAACAGAATTAAAGCGGACTATCACCGAAGGCATGGATCACAGTGGACTAATGAAATGACAGTATGCATCCGAATTTGACAGTCAAATTATGAGCTAACGGAAGAGGACCATCTTTCATTAAGTCAAAGCAACTGAGTCTCTCAGTGGGATATAGTAGCAGCGCTGTTTTGAGTATGTTGGATAAGTTTGAAACCTTGCTATCGTGAGTAATCTATAATGACATGAATTCTGGAATTGCATGATCGATAAAATTGATATTACCGACGTGAATATTACGTAAGAAATATTAGAACACATCTGTGTTGTTTTAATATCTGTTTCAGAATAACTTTAGATTGCTTTTCATGAAACTTCAATTTGGTTTTAATTATTTTTAAAAAGCAATTCAGTTATTTGTGAAAGTCTAATAGTACCTTTGTAGATATTAAAAAGAACTTTTAGCCAATTCAATGAATAATAAATTGAGAAAAATGATTAGGTGACTGCATTATCTCATCTAATCATTCGCATATTTAAAATTTTTTTGTTGAAAAGTTTACTTACATGAATTTTTTTAACAGACCTTTTTGATCGTCGTTAAAAAAGTTGTTTTTCTTGATTTTTTGTGGTTCTAAAGGGATCTTCATATTTGAAGTCAAGTGAGAAAATATCAGTATTAATTTTCAAGTTAACAAGATTATTTTCATCAAAATTAAAAATTTATCTAAAATACTTTTTTTAATGAATTTCGTCAATCTTTGTTTGATTTTAAGTTCGGTAATAAATAGTATATTATGAGTAATGTAAGAATGAAAGCAGAATTTTAATTTTGTTTCATAAGAACTGTTCTTAATTTTTTTAAATTTTAATATTAATTTTTTTGTTTTTAATTTTAAAAACAAATTAATGATATAAAAGTTAACATAATTTGGATTTCCCTTTTAGACTATTGTCTTTATTCTTTGATAATGTGTTTTAATTTCTCCATTGAAGTCAAAATTATAAGTTTACAGTTGCTTTTTCAACCAAATTTATTTCAATTCAGAAATATTACTACTTAATTATTATTATTATATTATTATTATTGGAATCAAAATATGCATTGCTAACAAATATATAAAATTCTTTTGAGTTCGTTTAAGTTGCAAAACCAAAACAGCATTTGTTTCACTTTACGTAAACTTTATTTACAAACTGAGAACATGTTAGTTTGTTTACCCAAGAAATAAAGTGCTTCACAGCCCACTTTAGTTTTAGTTTTCAAGACAAAATGTTGTGTGAGTTTCATCTGCTGAAGTAAGCCATCAGCACAAAGTATTCTATCACCAAATACATTAATCCTTTCACTTTCTTTTCAGAATTTTAGTCTAAACAAGACAGAAAGAACTACCATAATTTATCAAAGAAATCCTTCCTAATACCATTTCCCAACACGTCTTCTGTGCAGAGCATACAAAGAAGAATTACTCCAACTTTCCATACCTTGTTGTTCAACCAAACCGAAAATAAAACTCCGGGCACATTTTTTTTCTTTGCCGTTAATTTTTTATTAGGTGCTCTTTGGCATTGAGATATACAAACCGAGAAAAAGGAAGAAAAAAAAAGGTACAAAAAATGCTGTATCTTAGAACATAGTCCTCTTTTACGCTTTCTCTTCATGATGTGTAAAAAGCAGTATTTCGCCCTTTTATCTGTTTTTGTTGACTAAGCATCTCGTATGAAAAGAACTTGGCGAAAAGTTGAGTAAAAGAATCTCTCCTCCATATAACGCTTTTATTCTTTCTCTTTCCAAACCTTATAAAATGGCATATTTATGTTATGGTGCAATATTTCCGATAAAGGAACCCCTTAATATTTTCTCCTCCTCCTATCACAGTTGTTTTTTTTTTATCGTATTAATATTGAAAATAAACAGTTGCTGAGGAAAATGTTGTCAATAAGTCGAATTCATTTAGAACTAGTGTTAAGAAAGCTGTTCTAGTAATATTATACTTTACATTTGTGGATAAAAGCAAGAACTGTATTTGAGAACGTCGAGAAATATAATTTTTATAATTCAAAAGAAACCTATCTTAAAACTACAATGATCCTACAAATTTTATTGCAAGTTAATGTGTATTCGCTTATTTATTTTTAATGATAAATATTTAAAAATCTTAATTGCTAATCACATTAACTTTTTCATTGTGTATTTTCTTAAAGCATTTAAAAATAATTAATGTAGAAAATTCTTTGACAGTAATAAGATAAAATATTTTTTTTTTCATTTTTAAACAGGTTGGAATTATGAACAATTTAGATTTCTTATTTAGTACATTTAATAAATTTATTTATTGACAGGCTCGTTCACCATTCTTACTATTAGATGCAGCTAAATATTTATTTTTAATAAATTGTGCGCAATTAGTATGAAATTTCTATAATTGAATTAATTTAAGCAAGGAAATCATGGGTTTAATAAGCACGTGATTTTATTATTTGTAATACCTGTTTTAATATTATTATGGAAATATCACGAAATGAAGCAAAAAAATGCGGACTGCATTGTATTTTGATTTCGATTTTTTACATTGCACTAACTCACTAATATTTATTTTATAATATATATCTTAATCGCATAGAACCACTATTATTATTTATAATTTGTGTAAAATGAAGTCCAACACTATATTACATTTACTCGTACTTGAAGTGATCTAAAGCAGTTGATTGGTTTCCTTTAATAGGTATTTTGAAAATAGCCGTTACATTCTGTTAATGAAAATAAAACTACTCCCAACAATTTTACAACGACTATAAATGAGTTCATTTTTATTTGTTTAATTTGTACTATAGTTTATATAATCCAAGAGTAACTAATATAAAAGTCCATATATCTAACATAGCTGGAAAATTAAGAGAGCAGCTTAAATAATGTTCTGATATGGATTGCAATAGAGAAAGAGAGCGCAATCGCTTTTAACACTCGGCGAAATTTCTCCCTAACTTTGCCCTCTAACACTGCAATATAATCTAGTTCAATGTTTTGAGCTACGCTTCATTCCATTTTGATTATTAATCGAACTCAAAACTCTAAAAGTTTTTATTTTCGCCAAACATTTTTTTTCCAACATTTATAGAAGCTAAAATATTATTTATGTTCTGATTATAATGCATCAAATTAACCTTAAATTAATATTCCTTAACTATAAAAAAATTATTTTTTAATTTGTTAGCAAAATTTTTTACGAAAAATAAATTTGTATAAAAAATAAATTCTTGGCATATAATAACATAAACAACTTGAAAAAAGTTACGAGTATAGCTATCTTAGTTTTTAAAAGCTGATCGTTACTGAAGTATATGTTTATTTTACATAATTGTTTGCCAATAATAACTCAAATGAATAAAGATACATTTTTCAAACAAGGAAAGCGAATAATTAGCATATAATTTTGAGATCTGCCAGATAAATTAATTGGAATAAGATACTTGGTCAATAAAGTATTAACTCCGCAAGAAAATTTCAACTTAGTATCTGTTCCGTCAAGTTTGTTTCTCAATCAATGCTGTATGACGTAATTCTCTAACTACATTATATACAGGAACTCTACACACACCAGGTTTCCCAATAATCACTAAAATCAATTAGATTAAAACATCTGAATTGACAGTTAACAGTTAATTTTTCTTAATGTTGAAATGTCATCCCACAGCATTTTGATATGGATTAATATTTAGGCAGATTTGAGTAATATTCGACTGTTCTAACATTCAAAGTTTATTAAGTTTGTTATATATACATTTAAGCTTATTTATTGAAAATTAAATTAAATATTACAATTACACAATGGTTTATATTAAAAATAAGAATAAATATGCATATTTTAGTACATTTAAAAAAACGGTAATAGAAAATTTAACTCACCTGCTGGTATTACCGTAAAAACACAAGGGTCTTTTTGCGTTCCTACACTGTTCTTTCCCCAACACAAGAGCGTGCCATAATCATATTCTGTTCTAGGTATGTATGTTGCTATACTGACACTATCTTCCGTGATAAAAGTCAATATATCCATACTTTCAACAGAGTTATTAAATTTCCAAGTAAAATTAGCTTTTGATGGATCCGCTTCTATTTCACAAGTAACTTTTACGGGTTCATGCCTGGCAACACCATATAATAGCTTCTGGTCTGATTTACAAACGGGAGTGTCTAAAAGCAAAATGAAACACAGTATTATTAAATAGTACTATAAATTGCCTTAAAAAGTATTTTAGCTCCGAGTTGCAAAAAGTTCATTTTTTTATTTGTCCTTAACTTTTTCTTAATTTCTAGTTATATTTTTATTAGAAAAATTATGTTAAGCCGCTACCATTTGAACGGAAAAATTATCAAAGGAATGGTTTATTTATTAAGTAAGGTTTTTTTTTCCAGAGTTTTCGTTACCATTCAATGCGGTAGGTTTACCAGATTTTTTTCAGCTGGGAAATGTAAATTTTTAACGTATTGAATTATAATAATACAATATGGAATATTTACAGCGGTTTCATTAATCAATTCGTACATCAAATAGTTATTTATAATTAGATTATACTTCATCTCATGCGAGGTATAAATCTAAATCCAATGCAAATTCAAAATTAATAATTTATCAATGTTTATGATTACGTAAGTCATATTTTCTTTGTATTCGAAGAATTTACTATTACATTTTAATTTCAAGAGATATTTTGAATTCGAATACTTAAACTACCGCTGAATTCATGCTTTTAGTACACACATATACTTAAATATATCTCTAAATTTTTCCCACTTTTTTCCTTAAAATAATCGATGAGAAATGTAAATATTTGCTTAAATGAAATACATAATTTAATTAGCCATTGACAGTTTGAACTTTATGCTCTGGTATGAATCAATTATATGAATTCTGTTTGTATAGTATTTTTAAACTTAAAATAGAAAATCAATTTTTTTCTTCAGAAAAGACATAATTAAATTGTATGCTTCTAACCTCTTCCCTTAAAGAAATTTAAGTTTTTTTTAGGGTAATTTATATTATATGTAATTATCTATAGATATATTTGGTAGATTTTTTTTAAAATTTTGACATTTTAAATTAAAATATTTTAAAATGCAATAATTTTAAACTAGAGGTTTGAAGTAAAAACAATATATCGATAAACAATATATAATACTAATTTCAATAAATTTTAAAGCAAAGAAATATGAAATTACTGATGAATAATTTAATTATACGCTTTTAAATTCTATGCTTAAAAAATAGATTTTTTACAATCATTTTTAATCTTGTTACTGAGATTTTTTCATCCTGCGTAGTTATTCTTTACAAGATTTTGATGATTGTTTTCAATTTTAATCAAATAAATAAAAAATATTCAAACCCAAAAGTTACGAAACAAGGCATTTAAATTAAAAGAAAAACATCAAAGATAAAAAAATGCTTCATAACTGAGCTTTCGTACAGATTCATACAGATTTTTTTTAATAATATTGAACCCTATTTTGCCTTTTCTAGAAGAAATTTTTTTTTTATGTAACATAGCTGATCGTTCTTTTGTGTGCGATCATTTCATATGCCAGTTCCTGTATGACCATTTATGCTCTTTGAATTTATGAAAAGAAATAGTATTTCACTTCAAAGGCTGCATTTTATTCTCAGAAAAATATGTTTTTCTCCGAAATCCGTTTGGGTAATACTGCTATTCATGTCACAGAAAACACTCTCGATTCGAAATTAAATTTAGAAATGAGATCACATTTCGTGCAGTTCAGTATTCTGTTAGATGCAGACGCGTTAAGAAGTTCGAACACTGAATTATGGGCCCGAAATTTTAAATTATTTAGAACGTTTTCATCTTTGTTCCTAACAAATTGTTGTTATCATCAAAACAATATTAAGATACATTCGATTTATTGATCTTTATACCAGATTTTTTGCAAAAAGAATTTTTTTTTTATCAATAAGCATAAAACTGGTTTCTTGTTAAACTTTGGTTATTTAAATAAACTGATCAACGGAATAAATCATTTTAAATGTACATATTGACTATCGAAAAAAAAATCTTTTTTGTTTATACTTTAAGTAAAATTAAACGCATTTTCTTAAAAGAAAATTGAGTTTATTTGGCAAAAATATATTTATTTATATTTTAATTGCCCTGAAGAATTTTATTACTTTTAATTACTTTTTTATGTAACATGGAGATTTTTTTCGAAAATAGCATTTTTTTCAAAAGTGAGTTGCTCATAATGCACTTCTATTATTATTATTATTTAGTTTGATTCCTGTGCCATCGCAACATTACTGTATTGTTTTTGATATTCTTAAAAATTCCGTAGCTATTCACAAACTTTTACAATCAAATTCTATGTTTACATGTTTTTTTGAGAATTACAACAGAAAAGTATTCGATATTTCTTCCTAATTTGACCAATTTGTCCAGTCTAAAAAATTGCTCTATAAATGAAATACTTTTTAATAAAAATTAGGCATATTTTTTACACATGTCGATGTTATTTTCTTTGAACTTAGACTTTATCTCTAAGAAACATTAAGCTATTACTTCAGATCCAGATGTAAATATTTTTATTCCTAACGTACTTCAGTAGACATATTTATTTCGTTTATTCAAAATTAATTCGAAAATGAAATAAAATATTGTGTTCTAATTTATTCTTAAAAATAAATCATTTTTGCAAAAAAACATAATGCATAATTGACTTAAGATGATTATGACTCGTTAAAATTTTCTAGATTATATATTCACATGGTTAAAATTTATGTAATAAAAAAAGTTTGGAAAAAAGATAATTTGAAATCAAATTAAGATTTTTCTAACCTTATATAACCAAGGGGGAATTGAAATATGTCAACATTTTTCCAAAGCAAGAGCTTTTTTAAGTTATGTTATCAAACATAGTATATTCAAAATCATATTAATCAAAGTATACTTTAAGATACTATATTTCTAAAGTTGAAAAATAATTACCATTTTCACATATTTTTTTACAATAATAAATTTTTAAAAGAACCAGTTTAAAAATTTTCAAAAAGAAACTTTAAAACTAAATTTTAATGAACAACGGCAACATAGTGCAAAAACATTTCCTTCTAGGACATATATTCCATGTAAACAAATTCTGAAAATTCCTTTTGAAAAAAATAATGTTCCGAATTAATGCAAACTTTGGAATATTGGTGCCAGAAAGTTTACACGTTTTTTTAATGATGAAATCAGTTGATTTGGTTGTACGTTATTTGATTTGGAAGTCATCTAAATGATAAGCATAGGCTCTAATTAATGAAAGTCTATTTATTTAGTTTGGGTACCAAATATAGCACTCAAACTGATGCAATTAAAAAAAATCAAGGTAATAGCGATATCTGCAAAACATTTTATCGATATGATATTGGGCAAATATGTTTTAATTAAGCATCGTTATCTAAATTGAAAAGACTTTAAGAAAATTTGCTGTTTTTAATATTAAAATAGAATAGGTAATATGTATGTAAAACCCATCAAGAACATTAAATTTTTAAAATAAATGCAGCATTTGCTGGACTAATTTAATTATCAGTCAAACTAATCTAAAAAATGCCTAAGAATATTTGAAATAACGAACTATAATAAACTAGTTGCCTAAGAACAAAAAATAAACACTAGAAACTTTTAACTATGAAAATCAAACAGTCGCAAAACTCTTTTTCCTACTTAATGTTTACTCAAAAATATAAAATTTTAATTATCTATTTGTGTGCCGTTTTTATAATACTTTAAACATCCTTTTAAAGCAAATAAATCCGATGTATTACGTAATTTTTAACTGAAAAAGCAAAAAATGCAGTGTTTCGTAATATTTTTAAATATTGAGAAAGCAAACAGTTTTTCAAAACCTGTAAATGTTTCACAGCTGAAATTTAAATTTTGACTTTGTAAATCCGACATTCAAAAAGTACATGGCACAAAAAAACGTATAATCCTGAATAGCTTTCGATTTAATCATCAGATTCTCACGTACTATGTCAGAGTAAAATACAAAATGTGCACAAAATTGATAAAATATGCCCTGAGAAATAGAATTTTTACAAAAATAAATTCTTTAAATTTCATTTTCTTAACTATTTAAGCCAATTTTGTTCAAATTTTGAATTTGATTTACAATTTTTAAAGCGATAAAATTAATTACGTTAAAATTTATTTCGTTATAAAACTAATAACGTTATGAAATTTCATTGAGCTATAAAAGTACTTTCATTTCAAAATTATGTAAACATTTGTATGTCAAAGACTTTTTGGCTATTATTAAATAAAATAATAGAAAATGATAACTAAACTTTTTTTGAATGGAATTATTTTTAGATAAATGAATAATATAATAGAGTACGAAAATTTTTGTTTCGGTTAAAAAAAATTCCAAAATTATGGTGAAATACACAGAAAGTAAACTTAACAATAAGGGTTCCAAATTTTTGATGACTGTCCTAATCAAACTATTGGGACAATAATTCTCAAATTGCGACTGACCTCTAAATATTGAGGTATAAAATATCAAATCCTTTTAAGAAAAGCTATTTTCATTCAGAGAAAGTTTGCTAGTGTGTCTGATTTCGTAACCTAAAATAGAGTTTGTAACTTAAAATATAGTTTGTTACTTAAAATATAGTTTATAACTTTAAATTTCGTTATTAAAAGTTAATTAGAGTAATTCGCATTTTTCTTTTATTCTGCGCATTGCACATGAATACTGCTTTAGTCAATTTGTTTCTGATATAAGAATTTAGAAATTTCAGCTCTCATATTTTTTATTAATTTCGTAAAGTAATGATTATAATAGACTACTTTCAAAATGTGTTCAACAAGTTAATAATATAAGTTATAAAATTTGTAACTATTTTATAAAATAAATGCATTCAAACTCAGTTTAATATATCCCATGCTCTAATTTCGAGTTCAATAAAAAGGTAATCTGCATATTAATTAAAAGCGTCAGTTTAATTTTTACAAATTTTGTCCCGTAGTTTAATTCAATTAAGGATTATGTTAAATTAAATATCCATCTTTTAATGTAAATTACATACTTACATTGAACTTTTAGATATAAAGGAGCACTTTCTCCTTTCCCTTCAGAATTATCCGCTGTACAAGTGTATTTCCCTCTATTGCTGCGCTTCACACTCTGAAGTACTAGAGACTGATTACTGACGATGATTCCGGCAGATTTATTTGTATGCAACTCGCGATCTTCAAATCTCCATCCGATTTCTGATACAGAAGGATTGGCGATTATTGCACATTCCAAATACACATCTTTCCCTTCTTGAATGTGCGAATGCCGAAGTTTGCTGCCCAATTTCAGAGTCAATTGAGGCACATCTAAATTAAAAAACATGAGCTACAAATCCATGAAACAATAACACATTAAACAGTTAGAAAATAATATGTTGAGGCTTTATCGAACAAAGATGGAATTAGGTTTTTTTAACGAAAAATAAGATATTTTTATAACTGTGAGTTTTATTTAATAACCGGCAATGAACAGCCGACCCAATTCTGAATTTACGACTATCAAAGTTCAACTACGTAGCCTTGTAATTTTGAACCCGACCCAGAGGAATGGGACAGACTAGCCTTCGTGGAGGACGTTGATGACACTAACCCGCCTTTGCATTACATGGAGAGATTAAGTACGAAAACGGTTATCCCTACTACCCATACAATATTGAGAGGTATCCAAACGGTTATCCCTACTACAAGTGGATACTAACCCTTAATTTGCCTACCTCTGAGGATATTTTTTGTTAGTTCTGTGTGAGTCGGGTGTGGAATACGAATCGACCAGGCATCGTTGGGATACGATCCTGGTTCAGGTCATTTGGGAGGCTATGGCTCTATCTCTTGAACCAGCATGGCTCTAACTCCAAGTTAAGTTCTTATGTCAAGTTTAGCTTGTCTTTTATCAGCCCCATCAATTTTATTTTCAAAAATAGGGCAAAATGCTAATATGTAGAAAACCTAGAGATTTATGAAGAAAAAAAAGAAAAACTTATTTAAGAGCTGTTTTATCTAGGTTCATAAAGATGTTTAGAAATTGAGAATTTTTCATTGAAAAAAATAATAAGTATTAGCAAATATAAGTATTTTTATCCAGTTCAAAGCTTAGATAATTCCTCTGGATAAGATAGTCTATATAGTTCACAATTATATCAGTCTCTCATAAGGCACTTTAATTCCGACCTTTTTTAATTTCTTTATCGAAAGAGCTTTGAAAATCACTGTTATGCGTCGACTTATAATAAAATATATATATAAATATATTGTTACAAAACAGCTTTTTTCGGCAATTGACTTATTACAAAATTTGTTAAAAGCTGTTTCGTGTCTTCAAATATATGACTATAAGAAAATAGAATATTCAAAAATAAATCCTTAAAACATAAATGTTTCCAAAATGCCTTTTTAATACGTTGTTTAACTAAGATCATAAATTGCCACAGTACCTTTTGGAGACGGCTGGTACTACAGTTGTACCCTAAAATCCTACTTTGTCAGATTTTTTATTCCGTAACATCCTCCGGTAAAAATAGATTTCACGGTAAAAAGTACATCCACCCTGAATGACAGTACTTTATACAGTAATTTTATCCGAAATTTTTTACAGTGTATCGGCCGGGTCGGAAAAGTTTAAAGAAAATCATTAGCGTATACTTACAGTGGACATCCACTTGCCATTCGTCTGTTATTCCACTACCAGGTATGAGCATGTTTTCGGCTTTGCAGGATATGTTTTTTCCTCTGTCTTCGATTGTTGGTATAAATATTAATCGTCCTGTTGTGATATTACCTTCTGAAGAAATTTTTTCTTTTGTTCCTTTTAATGGTTGACGTCCTATCGTCCAAGTGATATTTGCTGGGGGACGTGAACCACCTGCCCTACATACCAACTCTACTGGTTTTTGTGCTGATAGAGCTCGTTTTTTATCTTCAATTTGAACTTCTAAAGGTGGCACTAAAAAGAAACAAGAAATTGCATTGTTAGAATACAAAACTAACAATAATATAGATTTTAAGATTCATATTTTAGAACTAATAAGTAAGAATCAACGTACGTTTTTGGTTACTATTAATATTTGGTGGTTAGGAAGCACATAATAACGTGCGCCATAGGCATGCATGTTTAAACATTAATTTAAATTACTACACCGAGAAAAAAGAATTCTGGCAAAATTACCGTACTACATGGTAATTACATTTCTTGTAAACGAGGAGTAGCAATAATTTAGTAATAATTCTGGTAATAAAAACAAAATAAATACCATTTATAAACCATTCGTTTGGCAATTTTTCCGTTTGTATAGTAACAGTTTACCGGTAATTCATGTTTTTGAAATTATAGTTCTTATTTCAGAACATTTAGTAAAAAACACAAAACTAAAAAATTTATTTAACGGATTAAATTTTCTTATTTAATGCTTTATGGAACTATGTTAAGATTACCAAATATTGTATCATTTATCGAATTATATTCATATTATAACACTATATTTTATGGTTAATTTTACCAAAATCATTAAAAAAGCACTTCAGTAAAAATTACCGAGCCTTTTGGTGTTCTAATAAAGTCAGAAACGTGTAAGACATGCTGAAAAAATTCTATTTAAAAATTAATCTAAGGCCCAACCATTAAATATAAAAATAATAAAATACTGTTAAAAAAATATAAAAAATCAAGAGAAGAAAAATACTGTTCTCTCAAAATCGATCAAAGCTATGTTTAGATCATATATATTATACAGTAAATAGATAATAAGTCTGAATTATACCTGAAAAATTATTTATTATTTTCGTAACAGTTTAAAAAGATAACTCCTATTATTAATTACGAGTTAAGCAATTAGTTTACACTAAAGTCAAAATTCTGAGTAATAAATCACTTGTAAAATGCTGAAAAATGACTTTTCCGACGGAACAAATTCAAAAATGTTTTCTCCCAAGTTCGGAATCTATATTATATTTCCTTTCACGTAAACCGTCAAAAATGATGGATTATTAAATAAAAATAAATTCTTCCGTAACTGTTTTCTGTAGCAAAAGAAATAAATTCCTCTATCTTTAACACACAAGATACGCTTAAAATGTTAAAAATCAAATGCATTCGCAAAAAGGGACAAAAGCATGTTTTCCCGTTTCTCTAGAGTTGCAATCCTTTTGAAATCGATTTCCAGGTGGGAATTTGCAGGTGAAAATATCACCAATGGCTTTTAGAAAAGAAAAATTTTAAAACATGAGAAATTTTTTGAAAAGAAATAGTACAATTTTAAGTTGAAACTTGCTTTAGAGAAATGATACTGAAAGAAAAATGCAATAAACAGAAATAATCTACGAATGTAATAGAAAAATAGTACATTTACCATTCAAAATGTCGGATTATTTTTCCGAATGTTTGCGTGAAAGATTTAAAATAGTGTTTGTTTGATTTTGTCGATTTTTGCATATTCAATTTAATATTAGTTTTAGAATATTTAAGGAATTTCGCTTCGTTTTCTTCTAAAGGTATTATCTGTTTTTAAAATTGTCAGTGGAAATAATTTATGTTTCTTTTTATTTGTAAGGAAGACGTTATTTTTATTTTTGGAAAACAAATTGACTTGAAGACGACATTTCTTTCCAAATTAAAGTGTTCTAAACATAAGTTTTTAAGATATATTTTACAAAAAATATACATATATATTTATGCTGTATGCAAATAAATATAATTTCAAAAAGTTTGGATAAATAAATATTTTTTACATATTAAAATAATTGCATGTCATTAATCAATGAATGTCTTGCTCTTACTTGCCTGCTAAAATTCACATGAAAATGCATTGGGATAACTATTTGATTCTAAATAAATTTTTTGCTTCATTTTTGCATAAGTCATCATGGTTCCTACATAACATGCTCGTGTTAATTTTTACCTAAACTCCGGTTGAACTGGTAACACGTTTTGATAAACATAAAATTAGTGTGATTGTCAATATTTGTCAATTTCTCCCATTTTGTGAAATAAAATGATCATTAAGTTTAACAAAATTATCTTAGACCAGTAGTACAGTCGAATTTCTTGACGAAATCGGTTGCAGAAACTGAATATTCTTATTCCTTTTTGGTAGTTTTCTCTTCATTATTGGAAAAAAACCGTTTGTTACGATATTTTCTTCGTTTGAGATCTCTATGAATAGACTTAATTGACAAACAAATTTAATAAAATATTTTTGTGTTTGCGTTATTACAAAAATCACGTGATTTCACAATGAAATGACTATAAAAAAGGACTATATTTAGGGATTTTTGAATAATCAAATTGAGAAACATATATCTTAAGGCTATACTGCCGCGCAATTGAAAAATCAATGCAAGTGACAATAATTTCTAAATTGAGATTTTTATATATTTGGCATCTTTATATGGTAAGCTACGCATTAATAAAAATAAAAATATTTCAATTTTTTTTTTATTTCAACAGTGTTTTGAAATTCGATTTTAGTGTTCGTAGCATTAGCAATAGAAGTAGAATAGTTGCCAAGCCACTTTTTACGGAACCAATCATGAAGCAATTACGTTATTTTTTTCAATTACACAGTATATGGGGAGGTCTTTTCTAGCAATAACACCCACATAATTAGTATATATAGCACAGCACGTTTTCGATATTTTCCTAAGTTGAGCAAATATATTACCGGTGTTAAAAAACAGAAACAGAAGCCAAAATTTGCAAATTCAAGACATGAACACCAATATATTTGGTATAAATTTGTATGTAAATTTTTAATGAAATAGTTTTATGTACATAGGATTCGGAAGACGACATCATGTAACTACAAAGAAAATCATTTGTAAGCATAAAGTGCATTTCACGTCTTTGAGATAAAAACGTATAAAATTCAATGCTCTAATACTTGCTGAACAAATTTGCAAAATGCTTAAAAAAGTTTTATAAATCAATAGCATATACTATTTTACAGTATTTAGTTTACCTCAAAAATAATTTGTGCAAATAAAATTCTTCATTACATATCTATAGAAAATTATTACATTTCAACTAATCTATCGAAGGAATACGAAGGACTTATTTGTATGTTTTGAAAATATAGTTTGGATTTATTTGGCTCGTTTGCTGATGACAGCAGCATAATCAAGAATCCCATGAGGGTAAAGTAGATTACCCATAATCTTGTCCTCGCAGACGATCGGAAATCTTGTCACGTGCTTTATTAGAGCAGTCAACCCGTCTACTAAGCACCCGTTAACGGTTAAGACAAAGATGTTACGGATCGTTAAGCAACGGAATATGCCCTTATTATGTTTAGAGACCAAATCATGTTTGCGTTTTGAAAGCTGTTGAAAAAATGTGTCATTATTCTATTTTCCATAAAAGCAAAAATTTTTAAAATGAAGAATTTCTTCTGGTCACAGCTTTTGTAGTGTAATTTGTGCAACAAAATAAACAAAATAAAATCCCATGCAGCAAATTAAAACGAGAAAATGAGAAATCTTCCTAGGTGGAACTGTTGATAATGTTTTGAAATTTTAAAAGGTATAGTTTAGTATTTAAAATGTGTTGCTTGGAGCAATATTTAGATGTATTAGAAAAATATTCAATAGGTGTCTGAGACCAATTATATGTTAAAACTTTAAAACATGAGGATTTAGCCTTACAAAGTAAAATACTAAATTTAATTTGTATAATTTTAAATATTTACATCAATATTACTAAATAATACTTAAACACATTTATTAATATTAATCAAATATAAAATGCATTTTGAAATATTTTTTTTTTTCAAATTTTCAGTTATTTTTTTTAAATCCAAACCTTTATACAATTTTTAATATCCAGAATTCAAGTAATTTTAAAGCTATACCTATTTTGTTTCAATCACTTTAATTGGAACACAAAGCCCTATAGTACTTACATTTTAAAGCAAAACTAAGATAATGGCATTCTCTAAAATAATTCATGTTATAATTCGAAAAAAGAAAAAAAAAGCTAACACGTATGTCTATTGCAACTTGAACCTTCCACAGTATTGTAACGAAAACCACAATTAAAGTGTAAGCTACAGATTCCGTTAGCTAAAATATATTTCTTTGTAAACTTTTGTATGAAAAATATGTTTTTTTTCTACTAAAGTTATACATTTTTGAAACTGTCGGCAGAAACATTATTTGATTTACATTTAGATTTATTTGATTTATTAGCTTAAGCTAGGTATTTGTATAATTAACAGAATTAAACAGAATTATAAAAATAAGTTTTAATTGTGTTGAAATGAAAAGTCAATCAACGGAAACCTTAAGAGAAAAGATATTAATAACAATTTTATCCAACATAACTCTTGGTTGTACAATATACAACATTGCAAATTCTATGTCAATGTTAATTTTTAATCTGATGCAATTAATCAGTGTGCGAGTCAAGTATTTATTTACAAATAACATTGTTTTAAAATGTTGCACATTTACAATTTTAGATACAAATTCTTCGCAACAGCTTAATAATTAATTTACATCAATGTGATAAATGTTTATCAATAGCTGAAAAACACTTTTTTGATAAATGTGTTTTATATCGTTTTCTATATCACTTCTATGAATATTTCTTCGTTTTCAAATTCGGAATAAATAAATGCGTATTGCTGATTTGTGTTACGGATTATATGTTTTGAAGGGTGATTTTCCTTTTAAGTATATATATATATATATATATATATATATATATATATATATATATATATATATATATATATATATATATATATATATATATATATATATATATATATATATATATATATATATATATATATATATATATATATATATATATATATATATATATATATATATATATATATATATATATATATATATATATATATATATATATATATTATTTGCAACGGTATGTCAGATACCGGCCATTAAGTCTCATTGAGTATCAAAAAAGTACTAACACTGATGGTTAATATCGATGTTTTAGACTCTCCCTTTACTCGAGGTACATTGAGCAATAACAAAATCGAAGATAAAAAATTATGCGAAATATCAATTATGATCCTAATTTTAATACAGATATGACAATAATATTTATTTCATAGCCCAATGAAATGTATATCAGTACATCTTTCTAGAAACCAACTACATAAATTACCACTATAAATTACCACTTATAAATTACAACAAACTATAAATTACCAAACAAGGGGTAATCAAGAAAAATACTACCTTGAATAATATGTGAACATATATCAAGCTGTTTAAATAAAAAGTGAAACATAAAAATAACTATGAAAAGTTTAGCAAATGAATTAGATACGTTTTGTTCCGATTATATTTCTTTAATTATTAATGTAAAAAACGAACAACAAAACATGGAAATTGAAATTTAGTTCAAGAATAATCCAGCAACATATTTTCAATTCAAATTTCAAATGGAGAGGATTTATTTAAACACGAAGAATGAAGTTTGACTGCTTTATATTTAAACTAGATCAAATAAATAAATCAAATAAATAATTACCATTAAAAATGATTAAATTCAAAATTCCAATTTTAAAATGAATTTAATCTTAAATAAAAATGTATATGTAAGTGGACTAGACTAGATAATGATATTACTTTAAATAAAATATTTGAAGATCTTTACCAGCATTAAAAAAACGAAGCAAAATCAAAATTAAAAAAAATTGCGTATACAAAAATCAAGTTTTAAAAATTGTATTATTATTTTTGAATTTAATGTATATTTTTCTACAATGTTATTTATAGTTATCTCCATATTTTTATTTTTTATTATGTCTTAGTACATATTTATTCCACTATTTATTTTTAATGTAAATCATTCTCACAACAGTGAAAACAAAATACATTTAAAATAATTCATTTCGAGAAAGTTTAGAAATTGAAGAGCAATTTATTTTATATATCTTTTATTCATATAAAGATAGGAAAAATAAGAGCAAAGTAATTTTTGGAAATTCGTGTAAGACATAAATCTGAGTAATTTAAAAAATAAGAGTTCTGGATAATAAGAACCAATTTAGCTGCGTTAAAACCTTTCAGTAATTTTTTTAAAAGCATTGTTGATAAATTAAGACTTTCTATGTGTGTAAAAAAACGGCTAGAAAATTTATTTTTTGCTTACTACTTTTGGAAGTTTCTTTTAAATGCATTTTATAGTATTTTTGAACCGTAACTGCATAAACCCTAACTACATAAGAAACAGTAACTGCATAATAACCTTTCTTTGGTGCCTAATAAGTCATATTACATTCCATGTATATGTTGTTTAATCACCGTTCTTTGACAGTTTGTCTACGGATGAATAATAATAAAGATTTATTTTCACAAGCAAAGTAATTCTAAAACTTCTAGGAAATCACGTTCAAAGCCTAAATATTTTTCCGTTTTGAAATTCACCATTACAATTTACATGTTATTTGCATTTAAATATTTTAGTGTAAATCTATCTTTTTTTAATATGTGGAAGCAACTAAACAATACCAACTAGTTCTGGGCGTATAATTCAATGCAGAAGGACATTGGAATAATGAGTACAAACTTTAAAGCAAATGTCCAAATTAAAGTGTTATTTTCATCAGAGTTTGGCTATCGTCGGTAGGTTTAGATTGTCTACTATGATTTTTTAATTATACGTTCTGGTATTTAGTCTCAGCTTTTAGTGCAAACTAAGCATTAAATGAAAATTTTTAAGTTATATTTGATTAAATTCCAATAGAGGCAGGTCAAAAATAATTGAGGCCGGATTTTTTCTCTGCATGACCTACTATAATACTTATAATTTTAACACTTTCCTTAACTACCACAATTTCTACAAGAATAACACTAGAAGACTATTGTGGTCCTTTTGACCATTTTTTTTCCTTCGTATGTTGTTTTACGTGTTTATTCACGTGAGCTTTGAAGTTCAAGTTTTTTTTTTAATATCTTAAATGTTCCTAAATACGCTGTGTCAAAGTTTTGTGCCTCTACTTTGGAAGGTTAAATAAATAGTCATAGAAATATCTCTAGTAGCCAAAGCTGGTCATTTTGACCCTGATAAGGAAAATACATATTTTTGAAGAGATTGCCAGTTTTAAATTTTGAAAAGCTACAAATTTTGAAATACTGAAATTGGCAACCATCGTATTAAAAAATGTATGCAATAATTGACGTTTAATTATAGGTCATGCTAGACACGGCGTCCAAAGTAGCTTAGTTGAGCTTTTATTAAATTTTGAATTCTTTATTTGCTTATAATACTTTTAAATTATCACGGAGCAAACTGATAACACGAATTGAATTACAATTTTTCAATTATAAAATATGTATTAATCACAAAAGCATTTCATTTATAGTATTGAAAATAAACTAAAATAAAGAAATTGTTAACTCTCAGTTAGATTTATTGTGAAATCAGAACAAACTTTTTAACAATCCACTGAATAACTCGATTACGAATTGCATATTAATTCATGTATACCTATAAGATTATTGATAGATATACAGAAAATAGATATTTTAAACATACATAAATAACATCTTAATATTATAGGAAAGTCCCAAATGAATGGAACTGTTGAAATTTTTTATATCTTATAAAACTTATATTGAAATAATAAAAAAAGAAAAGAAAACACTTTAATCTTGGAGTAATTACTAACCTACCCGACGACTTATTGCAATTTAAATCTTGCTACAAGCATGCATTGTGAAAGGATTAGCATATATTTCTAACATAAATAAACTAAAACTGTATTGTTTTAATTCAATTCAAAATAAATGAAGCTAAACAACCTTTTTGGTCTGTGTAAAACTTGTAATGAAATAAGAAAACAAACTTCGGTTATAAAAGAGTTAGTAAGTTATTCGAAAAGAAAACCATTAGGCCTAACTCATAACCAATTTAAGCAGCAATGTCCTCATCATTGTATAAGCAGTTGAAATATTTTGTAAATTACAGTATGCAGAGAGAGCCTTTAACAACATTAATGGAGAGTTTCCGGTCTGGTGCCTAATTGTAACAAGCGAATGATGGAGTAGAAAAGTGCTTCGAAAATATCTCCATTAGCAAAATACACCATTTATTTCTGGATTACATTTGTTCCGATAACTCTCCCAGGAACTTATTATCTTGAACAGTTATTAATCTGAAACATTGCCAGAAAGACTGCTATTTCAGAAAGAAAGCAGGAATATCGATAGATTATGTCTAAAGAGCTTTTTGATTTGTATCATATATCACTGAGAAACATAACAAAATTTAAATGCAATATATGTTAATATTTTATTTTATTGTATGCAGGAACTAGGTTGTTAAAAATATTGAAATACATAAAATGTTTAAGGGAATCAAAGTCGTGGATTGACAAAGGGGCTTATTAAAAATTTAACAATAATGAATTTACGATAAAAATTTGGAACTGTTAAAACACGTGAGCATAGTAGGTATCCTAATTTATCATATTTTAAAATTTTATTTATGTAAATAAAAATTAAAAATTGACCTAAATGCAATCCATATCAGTATATTATTTCATCATATGCGAGTTGTTAAATTATATAGAGACTTAAAATTTTTAAGTGAATCAAAGCTGTGGATTGATAAAAAGGCTTATTAAAATATCACATAAAAATGAATTTGCTACAACAATTTAACACTGGTAAAACAAGTAAATATGTTAGGTAACCTAATTTATCATATTTTAGAAAAAATCTTTGTAAACTAAATAAGCAATGCGAAAGGTGGTAATTTAAACTTTTAATACGCCTATCTATATCATGTATAAAAATATTGAGTCCGAATTCAGATGCTTAAATAAGAAATGTTTCTGACCAAAACTAATTAAAATTATAAATATAAATTAGAACATACTAAGATAAGTTTGTTAATTCTTTAATATTTAGCATAATTAATATTCTTATCTTCTGTTTATTTGCTGATGACTTTCTTTTCTGCTGCAATATTTACACTGAATTGTTAAATTGCCTCTTGCGATAATTAAATTAAATGGAAAAAAAAACCTTTAGATCCTAAATTCTCTTATATATTATATTTTCAACAATATCCACTAATTTTTAAAAAAAATTACTTTTGAATCACATCAATTTCTTATAAAAGAAAAATGAAACCCCAATGGTGGCCTTGCTTTGTCGAAAACCCTGCTGTTTTAGTGTTAATTCTGCCATAAATTGAAAAATCATTAAGCCGTGAATTTTGAAGAAGAAAAAACAGTCCGTGAGAAATATCCCATATATAATCTATCACATATTTATATGGCAAATTATACAAACAGTGTAATTTAGATAAAATTTTGTAATCCCAAATAAATTGCTTAGTTAAAAATATTTTTGAAATATATTGTTACGTTTATTTACACAACTTTAGTGACCTAAAATTATAAATGTAAATCCGCATTAGCATCAAAAGGGACGTTTGATAATTTATGTTTGTTTTTAAGGTTTGTATGGAACGTAATAACGATAAAAAATTTACTGAAATCTTAGTATTATCATTCTGTTCATTATCTTGATATTATTTTAAACAGCATGATTCGTTTCATTAAGATTGCTGCCAGTTTGTGCTGTAATGGCTCAACGTACTGGTATCTTGGAACAACGTGGAATTGATTATACTAAAAGTGTAATAAAATATTTTAAATATTTTCAAATCCTTAAAACATTGTGTTCGATTTTCTTCCCCAACTGTATTACTTATTGACAAAATGCAATTTTTTAATTAGTTTATTTAAAATGTGTATAACTTAATAGAAACGTTAAATTAAAATGTGTGTAACACATCAGAAACATATTTATTGAGTATCCTGGTGTCATAAATTCTTTATATCATCCTCTGACAAGGTTTCAGTCGATTTGTGAATTTAACGCAGAATGTGCCCACTTTACGAACTGTCCGGTCAAAGCTGAATTAACGCATGAATAACATTTGTTTTGGGTTTCAAACAAACAGCTTGCATAATAAGAGAAATGGTCAGTCACTTACCGAAATTCAATAACTGAATGACTTAACCGAAATTCAATACTATTATGAAGCACGCATTCGTCTCAATTTTCAAGTACTATTGCTCAGCGTACTAGCTTAGAATTATTGAATTTATAATGTAGTATTTGAGAATTACAAACATTTTGAATGGAGATGTTAAACATTTTGTAAATACGCAGGCGAATTTCATTTATTATATTTCTTTTAATTTGAAACATTGTTTGATTTAGAAAAGAAAATGTAGACATTTGATTTTTTTGTTGAAATTTCAACCATTTTAGAAAAGTTATTGCAGAACTAAGTTAAACATTATATAGAATTTTTTCAAAATATGTTACTAGTTTTATATTAATGTCAAAATTAAGTGTTTACAAGTAATATTTTAATTTGTTCCTGCAAAATCTAATGAAGTCGAAAGTGTTCATTAATCAATGATTCCTTTTTTAATTTTAAATAATAAGTGATTATAAATGAAATCTCAATTGTTTAATCTACTTTTTAAGATGCAAGGGATGCCAGATTTTTAGGATGCATAAAAATGCCAGATTACGCTCTTAGAGAAATTTATTTCTTGTACTATAATTTCTCTGCTCTAAACCATTTTGAAAATTCACCACTAAAAATGATAATTGCAAATATAGTTTTAAAATCCATAAATACTGCAAAGTTACTACTGACAAATTATTAGTGATAACCATCTTTCTCGCTCAAGAAAACCGTAATATAATTTAATCAAGTTAAGAAATTTTGATAATACTGCTCAAACTAGTTCAAAATTAAAGTTGCAGTAAATTTGAACTATATTATATTTCAACAAGCCCAAATCGTTTCTAACAGTGAAAAGAAACAAGATTTTTTATAATTTTGCAATTTCTTCTCCAATAAAGAAAAAAAAATATTTTTAACAAGATATGAGCTTTGAAAAAGAATTTTTATTGTTATGGAGATAAAATAAAGGACTTTTATTTATTGACTCTACACTCTTTTTGAAAATCTAGAAACTTTAAATCTAACACCTTCAAATGTATTTACTTTATTGAACATTTCATAAAAATTCTTCTCAATATACCAGTGAAGTATTTTTTTCTACTGACATTTGCTGGATTTTGTGTTGTAAGAGTCATTTTTACCGGATTTGGCATTGATTGAAAAATATCTTGATTCTGGGTAGCATCAATTGAGATTTCGATTGTACTGAATGAAAGATTCTTTGGCTTATCACAATACAATGTATCAACATGAAATCCAAAGAAATTCTGCTCTTATATACATTTTTTTCTTCTCTTAACTAAGTTAGATTGAATTTAAGGTTTCTAAAACCAAATTGTTTTTGATTTTTTTAATGTATGTTGAAGCTCTGAGATTTTCTTTGAATCGATATAAGTTTTATAAAATATAGTTGTTTTAGTAAGCGAAGTGATTTTGTACATTTTGATTTGATACTAGTTAAACGCAAAAGCCGAAATTGTTGTATTCCAAAACTTGAAAGTTTTCAAAACTTACAAAGATGTATAGATTTATCTAAATATTTGTCACTCGATGTTAATACACGCGCATGTCAAAGAAACACATTAAAACTTTTTGTTTATATTTAGCGAAATTTATATGGTAGTTATAGAAGAATTAATGGAAATCATATAACATATTTAACTTTTCTTTCTGAAGTAAAAATAAATGCCTGATAATTTGATTACTTAACTAACATAATTTTTAAGCTTTTCAAGTGACATAGGAAACGTTTCACATTTTTTTCTAACTTTTTATATCACTAAGTGCATTAGACTCAGAAAGAAATAAGACAATTAAAGACAATAAAGAAAGAAATAAGACATTTTGTAATTGGCATCTTGACTTTCTATATAACTCTTTGTGAAAGAATGATTTCTATCTTAAATAGACAAATATATTTTAAGCTTATGGTTTAGAGTCGAAAGACTCGTATAAGGCATTCTATATTACATTATATATATATATATATATATATATATATATATATATATATATATATATATATATATATATATATATATATATATATATATATATATATATATATATATATATATATATATATATATATAGATAGATAGATATATATATATATATATATATATATATAACGTGAATTAACTCCATACATTGGCTAAATGGCATTTAATATTGATATAAATGAAAAAATGCTTTTTGTTTTCTAACCTTTAAATAATAAGGTATAAAAATTAATTATCTTCGGAACTTTAACCAATGAAAAAACGCCTTAACACATGGACGCCCTTTCGCCGCCTGCATACATTACAAATTTCCTTAGAGTGTGGATAAAACCAAAACTGTTAAGAGGGGAAAATTCGAGAACATTAGTGATTTAATCAACGCTTCATAAAATCTACGAATTACGGGTTGCTGTATAACGAGTTAAGGATCATACTGTGCAGGCGCGATCATAAGACCGTTAAGCAAGACTCTCTCATTAATATTAAATACCACTCATGCATAGCGATGAAAGAGATAGACAGTTATTAAGTTCTTATATGTGCTCTCGTTTTGTCGTAGTATCACGTTTTGCCGCGACAAAAAAATATGTCGCGAATGGGCGCTCAGGAATAATTCATTTACATCACTTCCTCTGTCATGTCAACCAGATGAATTGGCGAAAAAAGGAAAACATATTTTATGAGACACTATTTTTTAACCCTTAATTCATTTCCCAGTTTTAATTCCTGTAATTTAGTTACTGCCGCTAAGGTACACTTTCTTTCGAAGAAAAGAATTCAGGTGGAAAATCGTTTGCTTACGTAAAGGTGCGCTCAAAAACTAATTGAAATTTATGGTGGTATGTGCTGTCGTGCGAGATGGTATTTTTTAGCATGATTTAATCTTTATTCCTCCAATATTTTAAAACCTAATTCTTTAGGGAAGGCTGATAAAAGTTTATTTTAAAGTTAAATTACCGAAGTGGATGAGTAGGTGCTATTTATTCACTTACTTTCCTTTGGTTTTATTTTTTACTCGAATTGATATTCACTTTTAAAACGATTACCTTAAAGTTAATAAGCCTCTTGTATATTAAATAGTATTTATTATTTAAAAAAGTGCATGTTTTAAGAAACGTTGTTCTAGATACTAATAAAGAGGCTTCTATAGTTTTGTTGAATGGCAAATAAATTCTAAACACAGGTGCTTTTAACAAAGAGAATTATAGTTTTTTTTTCAAACGCAATAAAAGGAAAGTTAAATAGCTAGAAGATTGCTCTCCACTTAATAACTATTAAAATTTCGTTGTTTTAGGCTTTAATAAAAAAAACGTATAAAAGTTCTGATAATTCAAATGAAATCCAAAACAAAAATTGCATTATTTTCATTGGGCTAGGTGAACACATAATGTGATTTCAATAATACGCTTCACATTTACTGATAGTTTTATAAGGGATTTTTGGAAAATTAAAGTGTTTATAAATTATAAACAATTTAAGTTTAAGTATTTGATGTTGCTGCAATGAATGTTTACTTCAACGAAAATTGTATATTTTTTAATGCGCTGGATTACACAAAATGAGAGTGCGGAAATGGATATACTATAGCTTCGGTTGTATAAATAAAACCCTTTCTCTGCGTCTAAATTACAAATGTTGGTTGAGAATCAAAAGAAAGTAACTGCTGTAAAGTGTCTCAAAGTGGCTGAACCAATAATGAGAGAGGAACAAATTTGAACAAGATAATTAAAAAGGGATGTAAGAGACAGGTGTGATAGAATTTGACTTTTACCCCAGAATGCAACATATTAAATAAGAACAAATTTCCAAATACAGTGAAACCAGTTTCTGTGCGGTCCTTTTTTATGCGATTGGTTTTGTGCGATTTTATTTTTGAGGCTTATTATTTTTCACCGATGTGGCGATTTATTTTTATGCGGTATATGAATCTTAGCGGCGTTAGCACCAGTTTAATGCTTCCTATCAATGTACATATACATGTTGTGCTTCCATTTTGTTTCTATTTATGTGCAGTTTTTATGATTTTTATTTTATTTTATCTGATCACTGACTTTATGGTATCAAAAAACGAATCAATTGAAATCCTATCTTGAAGCGACGAAAGCGATTTTCAACCAATTCATTCCAAGAAGATGCGCGTTTTGGATTACGACGAGTAGCAGCAAACTATTTAATGTATAATTTGAAAACTTCTCCATGTATATGTACAATGGAGAATTAAATATTTTTGCAATTTCTTTAGGTCTTATTTAATTTAATTGAAAGCATTCTCATATCTATTTAATGAATCATTGATGTATTTTCTGAGACCGACTTTTTTTATGCTGTCCCTATCCACTGCATAAAAAAGTTTTAGGTTGTATATCGTACAAAGTTGTTATTATGTGTAAGAATTTATAAAATTTTCGAATATTTTTTTTGTACGATTTCTTTTATGCGGTCCCTATGCACCGCAGAAAAACTGGTTTTACTGTATTGAGAAACAGTGGGGTACTAGAAAGATCATTAATTAAATTATTAGAATTTTTTAAAAAATATGGAATGGCTCCGGAAAAAAATGTTTGGTAGATGAAGAGCAGGGTTGAATGATTTAAGCGGAAGAAAACTCAAGCTTGTGAATAGAATTATAACTATGTATAGGGATGGGCTATACATAGTTATATAAGACAGCTATTAATATCAGTAGCAGACTCTTTGATGTTGGTGAAAATTGTTTTATTTACAAGGGGAAAAACGACTTTAAGCTCAAGTTTATTCAAAATCTTTGCAATGTGGAAACTGTCATCAGAATAATATACTATTCGAATATAAATTATCTGATATTATCCGAATTCTTGGGCTTCCCGCTAAATTTACTCTTTCACGCTTCGTTTTTTTCCCCTTATAATTATCGTGTTCAAGCCTGTTTTTCTAACCTTATTGGTTAAACCACTTTGCTCGTGTGTCTCTCTCTTTACTTCTGAATTATAATTAAATTTTTAGACGCAGAGGAAGACTCTTGTTTATATATTGATATATTTCATGAATATTTCAATATTGAATATTTCAAGAAACTAAAGTCAATTTTATCATAAAAGCAATAAGTTGGAAGAAAATATCGAAAAAAAAAATTTTTTTTGTTACAAGCAAACCATTTTTAAACCATTACCATTGTTTAGAAAAAATAAAAATAAATTTTACTAGCATAATAAATGAGATTATCTGTGAATTGGGGGTTTTGTGCTTTCACCAGTCTATTGAACATTAATAATTCCGTGCTCATCTTGAGACAAAATTTACTATGTTTTATTTGTGCTGTTTAAAACTTTACTTGGCAAAATGCTAAAAGACCAAAGTTCTAACATTACACTTTACTTTGAAAGGCTTTCGTGTTTTGTTTTCCTTTCACTTTTCAAAAGAATTATGTGAATAAATATCATTTTTCAAGCTTCACTTTAGAAGCAGCAACATTATACGGAGATAGTAAAGCAAAATAGGGTTCAACTGACGATAATTTATTGCCTAATGCGGTAATTTCACAAAACTATTATTTCATTCTTTCTTTTATAAAGAATGCGATTTTTCTTTTCATACTTTTTTGTTTGGGGAAAAAAATGAAATATGAAACCAATATTTCATTCAGACTCAAGAAAAAATATTCTTTTTCTAAAGATGATTACAAAATGAAAACTGGTTCATTTATCTAATATGTATTGATTTATTGCTTTTGTTTTATTCAGAAATAGATTCCTTTTTCAAATTATCACCTATAACTTCCAAAGAAAAAATACTTAGTAAATAAATTCGTATTTTTCTTTGAAGTAAAGAATAGGTGGAGAATTTATTTCTCAAAAAATTAACTTATTTTATCAATGGTTTTATATTTTTTCCGATAAGACCAAATGCATGCCTGTACTTGCTAAATTAAATTCTAGTGAATCCTATCTGGAGATTGGTTCCCACTGTTTTTAGGCTGTTCAGAATTTTACTTACCTTGGTTCAATAGTTACTGCCGACAATAACATAGACAATGAGATTTGGAGTCGTCTAATTTGTTCAAATAAAGCTTTTTATGGTTTTAAACGTTTTTTCAAATCCTCTCTTTTATGAAAAAATACAAAACTTTTACTCTATAAAACATTAATTAGGACAATACTTAACTATGGCTCTGAGACCTGGAACCTAACTCAAGCTGGTGAAAATAAAATTGACACTTTTGAGAGAAAAGTTTTGAGGGCCATCCTAGGTGGGATAAAAATAAATAATTCCTGGAGAAGACGATATAATACTGAACTGTATAAAATCTACAGGGAGCCAGATATTGTGAAATTCATAAAAATAAATCGAATGAACTGGGCATCTCACATTTTCAGAAGGAATGATGGCTCAAATTTAAAAAAAATCCTATTACACAAACCCTTAACTAACAGGAAAAGAGGTAGACCCAGGATGAGATGGCTGGATTTAGTTGAGACTGATTTCCTTACTCTAAGGGAGAAAAACTGGCGAACAAGTGTCAAAACTAGAGAGAAGTGGATTCGAATTCAAAGGAAGGCACTGGCCCACCCTGGGCTGTCTAGCCGGATATGATGATGATTATATTTTTTCAATAAGTTACTTATTATTATATCAGCTGAATTTTGAATAATTATTCATTGTTCTCTTAAAAAAATATCATTCAGTGGCGGAGTTTGAAAATTCACTATCAATTAGTAGTAGTTCATTTACATACGAATTACCAAGACTAAACTTTTAAACCACAAAAATATCCAATCATTAAAGCAAACATCATTTCAAATTTTTCGTGTTTTAATGTTTTACACACTTTACATATACGTCGGGGACATGATTGCTGAGTGGTTAGGAAATCAAAATCAGATACGAAGCGACCGGTTTCGTTCAAAAATTCCGCTAAGACCCACCAAGTACATGCGATATATGTTCTCGTAAAATCTGTCAAATCGTCCTGTGTTTTGTCACTGAGCAGAACCATGAGTATAGGGATCTGAAGAAATGTTTCTTCCCTTTAACTTTTATATCTTAATTGAGGAAGTAGTTTCACGACTAAGTGCGATGGTCAAACAAAAGGTACACAGTCCTGACTTAATTTTCATGCCGAATGGCTAGTGAAGTTGGCAAGTCCAAGCGTCGTAAGAAGCAGCAACAGCACAAAAATTAATTCCCTTAATTCCTTTTTTTTTCTTAACATCAATAATGTAAATTTTACTGGCACTTCAGGTATTTACTTCTATTAGTATTGCCAATACGGATAAAAATAGTTAATTTATCTAAATTTTAAAAAAAAAAAACTTACAGATTCATAAAAATTTTTTAAAATAGCTGAATTAGTTACTTTTTTATTTTCTGTAAATAAAATAGAATTAATTAACATAGTAAAATTTTGAAACACTTGGAAAATATTTCTATTTCTAAATAATATTTAGGCAGAATGATACTCCACTTTTCCATTTAAGTATTTTAGCACGAAATAATTATGGAAATTAAAACTTTAATAATTTGCAGGAACCAAAATGTCTAATAAAAAATCAAATGTCTAATAAAATCTAAAAGTCTAATAAATAATATAAACTGTGAATAATTGAAAATGTTGTAATGTTGTTTCGCCTTTTTTTAAATAATAAAATATACAATTGCGGAAATAAAAAATGCATAAGCAATATAAATCAGTCTTTTCTTTACATAATTTTCAAACATATATTCCCTGTAATTTTTATTACATTGAAGTTCTATCAAAAACCACTAAAAAATTCCCCTAAATTTAAAGCTTAGAAGTGTACTTTCTTCGATTGTTTTTATATTTATCTAAAATTTTAAGTGTCTTCGGGAGAAAATAGAATTTATCTTCCTTCAAAATCAAAAAAAAGGTAACACTTTATTTCCATTAGTCAATATATAGATATATATATAATTTATATATAGCGATAGGATTCCAAAGAAAGCAAAAGAAGTGAAACTTACGATTCATGTCTAATGTGACAGATGTTACGACAGGAGCGGATATATTATTATTGGAGGCTTGACAAGAGAAAGAACTGTGGAGATCGTTTCGATCCAAGGAATCAACTACCAGCTCATTCCGAACTATATGCGAGTGAACTTGATAACTATCGTCCAATAGAATAGAATCTTTCCACCATGTCACTGTTGGGGGTGGCTTACCTGAAAATAAAAAAAGAATAAAAGTGCTTTTATTTTTTATAAGATAACTACAATTTTTATACATTTTTTTAAGAAATAGTAATATATGTTATGTAATACACCCTCCTCCTATTAAAGAATTCTAAAAGATTTTTTTTAAAAATACTTTTAGTACTTTCTTTACTATTTTGTATTATTTTGGTCAAAATAAGTGAAAAATTTTACGTTTTGCATTTTAATAATTTACTGTTGCGAAATCCAGTTTGTGCTTATTTGCTGTTATTTAAAACTATGTGAAACAGATATGCAGCATTAAAATTTCTTTAAATTATGGAATCAGTTATTTATAAATTTTTGAATATATATGAAAAAATTTAGTTTTTTTTTCGATTTTATATTTTAGTGTAAATATTATTCAGATAATACAACAGGACGATTATTTTTACGATTTTTTATAATTAAAACAAGACGATTTTTTATAATTAAAAAAAAAGCAAAATATATTTTTGCTTGAAGAAAAAAAACATAAGAAACATAAGAAAACACAACTGTCCCATCTGCATCAAAGGGATAATGTAATATAATGAATGAAGCATTTAATAAAAATGCAAAATGTATACAAAGTACGTTTTTATTGCATCCATGTAATGATAAATTCCAAACAAAAGTTATGTTTCCATAATATGACACAAATTAACACTAAAATTCAAGAAATTAAACTATACTGAAAAAAGTGTAGTGCTACAAAAATAATTGTATGATATTGGTATTCTACACTGAGAATGGTATAAAGAATGGTACAAAATAAGCAATAAAATATGATTTAGTAATATGCGATAAAATTTTGAAAATTTTGTAAAATATTTTATTTTTATCATGATACCAAAGAGAATGGCTTAGAAACTATTTATTCAGTAAAATTTATTTTTCAGTTCAGTATTTTTTAATAAATGTGCTGTTATAAGAACTTCAATTTTGAAAGCCAGAATTACCGGAAAACCGTTATCATATGAGCGAAAAAGTTACCGAATGAAGGTTTAAATACCAACTCGTTTGGTTTTATCAACCGGAATTATTGTTTTTTCTTAATGTTATCATACGGTACGGTAATATTACCAGAATTTTTTTCTTCCTAAGTTCCCAGAGCTTCTTTTAACTCGATGTAAACTGTACTACTTAATAAGAAACTGTATAGGAATTAGAATTTCAAAATTCTTGATAATATGGCAGCTATCCATACTAGGCCATAACAACAAATTATGAATTATCTTTAGCCAAAATCAACTATAATTTTCTTAACCTCAACAACCACTGAAATATTTCGAAACACGAGATTGTTCGGAGAAAAAAGCAATAAATTAGCTTAAATGCAGCAGTTCAAACAAGCGGTACTAATAAGTATTCAAATACATAAACAACGACTATTAAGTAATTCGTGGCTTAAAAACACTTCATTACACTCTCAGAAGTAAAATTCTCAATTTTGACGATTCAGCAATCCTATCAATAATTTTCAGAATTCTTTAGCTACAAAATCACATGTTTTGTGACGAAACATTAGCTCTCAAATATATGACGAGAATGCTTCCTCAACTCGAAATCTTATCGTAGTGCAGTGTAGAAGATTGTGAACAAGAACGACGAAACTAGTATAAGGACTAGAAAATCGAAAACAGCCGAACGGGCTGTATGGTGGTCACGGAGTTGGCCTCGTACCAGGAAGGTCCAGGGTTCAAATCTCGTTTCGGGCATGTGTGTAATTCATCTCCCTGTTTTATCTGTTCTGTTTGGGTTGCTTCAATGGCATTGATCCGCCTTATGGTGTCCGCGATTATGTGATTAATTATTAGAAGAGATAGATTCATTATACGTTATTTTCTTTTTTGAAAGAAATAGAATGAAAAAATATTCTATAAATTTGGTGGTTTTTAATTCATTTCCCCTAAGAAGTGCCGATAGTTCTTTCTTCACTTTGGAGAGTTTCAAAAGTTTGCTCGGAGCTTATACCAGGAAACAGTTTCGTCAAAAACGAAGAAAGTTTCGCTTCGTTTGAATATCAATTTTTTACAGTGTGATTAAAAAAAATTAAAAATTTACCATTTGTTTTAATAACCTCATAATTATTATATTTAAAGTGTAGTATAATATTTTCGTGAATTTGTCTATGGTAACAAAATAGAATTTTTCCCATAAAATAGATTGGGATTTTGCAACGGGAATGATAATAAACTGCATTTGAACGAAATTTTAAATTTCTCCTTAATTGCTTTTTACTTTAATTAGACGATAATAAAAAAGAAAATTATAATTTATTAAATAATATTTTAATTAAATATTATCTAAGTAGAAACATTGTTCTTATTCAAAAGAAAAAGTATTTTTTTGTAATTAATTTAACCGTAATATATCAATACTGTTTGTAATTACATTCTATTTAAAAACAAATTTGAAACGAATTTCAATTTATCATCTTATTTTGTATTCCTTATTTAAAATTATACTGACAATAAATCTTGAAGAAAAAATATCTCCGAGCAACTTTCCCTAAAAAACAATTCAGAAAATTAAAACAGCTCATTAAAACAGCAACCATGATTGTTTTCATCTCAAAAAATGAACGAGAAAAAATAAGTTTTAAACCTAATTAAGAACAAGTACACAATCCTTATGGTTTAAAATAAACTTAATTAAATAACGTGTTCGTTTATTTTCTGCATACGTCGAAAAAGCACTTTTCGAACTTGATGTCACATAATTAGGTTATTTGGGATGAAGCCAATTTTAGGATGTACAACCTCCTAATTGCAATTTCGTAAAGGCTAATAAGCATTTCTACCACTCCGAATTTATGGTTAGTTTGCAACTAATGATGGGACGGAAGATTAAATATTTAAATTTAAAGAATATTTTTCTATATGCATATAAAAGCAAGACATGACAACGGCAGATTTCACCACCAAATAATTATTATTTAAATAAAGCAAGCAAAAATTATTTAATATTGAAGTGTTTAATTTATAATTACCTCACGTTATTTAATACGCAATTGTAAAATAATTTTTTTTTGAATTAAGTATCAACAAATAATTAAATTTAATGTACTTACAAAAATTGCTTATGAACAAAAAAAATTACATTACGAACTAAATAACATTGCATAAATAATTTTTATGCATTGTGAGAAATATTTGTTTATTTTTTTATTTTTTTATTTTTGGGAAGTAAAAAAGCAAATATCTAATTTTAGAGTACTATGGTACTGACTAATTTCGCACAAAGTAAACTTTGACAGTAAAATTTTTAAATGCGAATATTACTTACTGGCAAAAAAATACAGAAACTGACACAATAACAAAAAGGGGGTTGGAATAAGACCTGGTACCTCAATTGTGCAGAAATTAGTTCTGCTTTCAGAGGATAAACTCTAAATTACACTTTACTAGCCAGGAAAAAATGCCTACAATATTAGCGTGTTGTTGATTAATTTAGGGGGCCTGTGTTTGCTTTACTTTGCCAACTCTCTAATGGTGGTCTTTTGCTTTAAAAATATTGGTCATTTGAGTTTTAAAAATAATTCTTATTCCGGCTTATACGCTTTTTAACGATTTATACCCTAACAAACAATAATCATGTCGTCCAATAGTTGCACTGTTCTGCTTCATTTTTATAACCTCTTCTATCGTAGTAAGACTAGGTAATATCTTGATGTGAGTCTATGATGGGCCCACTTAAGCTGCAGTGCAGCGGAGGAAGAAGACAACTGCGCCCAAGGTTGATTTCTAATACGTGTTCCGGGACAGAATTTATTACGGGCTCCTTCAAAAAAGCGAAAAATCTTATTTTCTTATTTTGTAGAAATATTTTTAGGCCTTTTCATACTAAACCGTAGTTTCTTGCACATGTATATATATATATATATATATATATATATATATATATATATATATATATATATATATATATATATATTTCTCTTACACTGCGACAAAAAAAAGCCTTATTACAACTCCCCGAATGGCAGCGGTAGTCAATCGGCTAATTATTGCCACTAAAGATGTCACATGCCAAATCTAGTGAGGTGGCTCAACATATAGCGCGTTTAAAAGCGTAAACTGAAATAACCAGAGAGATCAAACTCATACTATTAAGCTAGGCAGAAGTGAGTAGTCTTTGTCGATAGATCTCTATTTTAGTATTTTGTTGAAAGCTCTTTTTTCCACGAATTTATATATTACGAATTTATTTGACGATTTTTGATTTATATCTAGAATTTATTTGCTTTATTATTGTTATTAGTTATTCATTGAAAAATGAGTCTCAGTCGTGCTATTACGCTTTAAGATTTTATACTATAGCACATTTCTAATAGGTTTAACGAATGACATGTCATTTATTTGAATTCAAATTTATTTTAATGACTTAGTATTTACTAAAAAGAAGTATTTTTTTTTTTAAAAAAAAGTTGTTATATGGATTTGAATGATTGCTTTGAATTCCTAGAATTTTGTGCATTTGCAATGTACCTAAGTCAGTAGCGAGCGAAGCGAGGTTGGCGAAGCGAACCATATAAGATTGCGTAGCAAATTTCGGGGGTTGGCGAGCGTTAGCGAGCAGGGAGCGCAACCCACTAGTATAACAAAATTCTCAGCAATTTTCTTTCAAGAAATAATAAGCATTATATTTTTGCAAGAAGTTTATGTCGGCCCTTAGTAGTTTCGGGATCAGAGCAATTGAAACTCTCTCTCCCCTCCTTGAGTACGGTCTTGACTACATCACATATAAGGTAGAATTTATCCCGACCCCCCCCAAATGTGGGTATGCGGGAAATGTATTGTAATATAAATTAACTTACCATCACATGTAAATTAAATGGAAATTTTTCTAAAATAGTCATATAAAATAGAAGTGCCCGCTACTTTTTCACTCATATTCTAGCATTACTAAATTGAGCATATGGTTAACGTATGTAGTACCAGTGGGTTAAAACCGAGTGATTTGACTTTTTCCATAAAAAAAAAATAATTTTTAAAAAAAAAGCATTACATCAATGACTTTTTCGAAAATGATGTATTGTAAACAACTATACAATGAATATTTTAATTAAATTTGACAATTTCCACATTGAATAGTTTAACTCCAACAAGCCTTCGAATCTTAGCTACCCGGTATTAGTCCACTTTCCCTTGATTAAAAAAAATAGGCTAAATTACTAACAATCACTGACACTGTAGAAATACTAGTCAAGCACTTACGTATCCTAGATCATTTAAAAACAATATTAAATTATAGATATTACAAAAACCTACCCTAATTAAAGAATTTTAAAACAACAAATAATGCACAAAGAAACAAATCTGGAAATCAGACAGCTATTTCGATGATAAAAGCTATAACTACCGAAACACATACCAGGATATTTTAATGATGGCAATTCAGATTTATTAAAGTTAACATCAGTGCCTGTATTTCAAGTGTAATTTGAACATAGTTGAAATATTAAATCACTAAATATTACTTAGCAACGTATTATTAAGCACGTAACCGAAATAAGACTTTTACAAAATTACATATTAGAAATATTTCTAAAAGTGTTTGGGTATAATAAAAACATTTTACTCATTTGAACGTATTCATAATGCTTCTGTACTTTATTAAAACAATTTATTTTATTTATATTATATTACTTTAGAATACATGGTTGTTTTCATGCGTTGGTCATTGTATACTTACTTAATTTGAATTAACACAAATACCAACGCATGTGTTACAAAATTATGCATAAATGTTGTTTTTTTTTCAATTCGCCAAATCTTGAAGAATAAAATTCAACTGCGTGTGGAATAAAATTTTAATCACACATCAGCACAATTCCGTCTCGTAACTTAATGAAAAATTTTATCATAAATATTCCGTAATTACAACTTAATTTGTTAGCGAATTGATAAGAGAATATTAAGCATTTTCTCAATCTTATGAATAAAAAGAAACTTAAGCAAAATGCCAAACAATTCAATTAACTTAATCATCTTTAAAGGTGCAATGCTGCGAGGGATACTTAGACAGCGAAATTTTTATGCATTACTTTTAAGATGAAGTTGGTTTTACTTACCACCTTCTACCTCGCAAATGAGTATTAATCTGGAGCCGAGATTATGGGGACCAGACACCCTTTGCAGAACATCCTCACTTTGGTCTTTTATAATTGGCTTTTTAGGGGGAACTAGAAGGAAAACAAATATTGTGTCATTTATTTGATAATGAATGCAATAAACAAATTGTTTTGAAATAAAATTACTCTTTGGTTAATTGAGAGGGAGTTTGGGTAATGTTAAAGTATTTACTAGAAAGTGTTAGTTGTTTTGATAAATTGAGTTACTTTGTTGCTATTTGCCCTGACAGTTTATGAAAATAAACAAGCTTTATTTTTAAGATTTATGAACTAGTGTTTTTTTTTGTTTTTCTTAATCATGAAGGTTTTTTTAGAAATTGATAAAAATATACAAATATTATATTAATTAAAATGTTTATTTCCTATCATGAGTTTTTAAAACTTTACGAAAATAAATAATATTCATTAATTAATTTACTATTTTTAAAATTACGTTTAATTTATTAATTAAATAATCATTTTTTAAAATTATGTTTAAAAATTTAAAGAAATTAAAAATTATGTTAATTTAACTGGAAGGAAAACAAATATTGTGTCATTTATTTGATAATGGATGCAATAAACAAATTGTTTAGAAATAAAATTACTCTTTGGTTCATTGAGACGGATTTTGGGTTATGTTAAAGTATTTACTAGAAAGTGTTAGTTGTTTTGATAAATTAAGTTACTTTGTTGCTATTGCCCTGACAGTTTATGAAAATAAACAAGCTTTATGTTTAAGATTTATGAACTAATGTTTTTTTTTAATCATAAGCTTTTAGAAATTGATGAAAATATGCAAATAATATATTAATTAAAATTTTTATTTCCTATCATGAGTTTTTGAAACTTTACGAAAATAAATAATCTTCGTTAATTAATTCAATATTTCTTTAAATTATGTTTTATTTATTAATTAAATAATTATTTTATAAAATTATGTTTTAATAAAAAAAAGCATTAAAATGAATAAACTTCATTTTTATGATTTATTAATTAAAGCATTTTTCATGATATCTAGGTTTCTTGACTACCTAATATAAAAAAAAAAATCAAGTTTTGTGTATAAAATCCGTGAGGTTTAGTTTTCTTATGTAAGGAAAAATATGTTTTCCAAATATTAAATGATAAATAAAATTTCTTTGAAAATAAAAGCATAAAAAAAGGTTTATACTATTAAGGAAACTAATTGTGTAAACCTGATGGTTTGAAGTTAATAGTCCAAACCTATAAACCTATCGTTTAAAAATAGTAAAAATTGTAAATAAGCAAGCTGAGGCAAAACTATTACCAAAGTAATTTTCAATGAATATTTTTTTTTATTTGAAGAGTATTTCATTTGATAAATTTTAATTGATTTCTTTTTCTTCTTTACCCAAAACCGAAATACTTGTTTTCAGTTATTTTTTGAAAAATATTACGTTAAGCATTTAATCTTGAAATAAAATATTATTATTATGGTACTATGCAATTTATTTATGAAAAATAAATATAACTTGTCAAATAGATTATGGTGAATATTATAGACGAATTTAAAAATCATAGTTGGTATTGAAAATAACTTAGTACAACTAAGTAGTGACAGTACAGGGCCCCTTTAGATATGGTGAATTCATTTTAATTGTTCTATACTAATACATTGAAATTTTGTAAATAAATAAAAATCCATTTTTACCACATTTATACAATAATACCACATTTGAATATTGTCTCTGGAATGAATATTGTCTCTGGATGTTATATTATAAGTTTTGAAAGTAGAACCGTATTATAACAAAATTAACTAAATTAACAGAGCAAATATAGAATTGCATGTTGATTAATTACAAATTCAAATAATAATTTGGAATAATAAAAACAATATTTTCTCAGAACAGAAAATAATGTAATAATAAGAAATGCAACAATAACAAACTTAAAGAGATTACTTTTTCGAATGTTTAAAAAATAACACTCATTGTATAACTTTACATAATAACTAAAAGATTTTCTAAATAATCATAATTATAATAACCATAATTTTCTGACTTTAGGCCAAAATGTGAGGATGTTTAATTTTAAATAACTTCAGTAAATAAAAGAAATTCTGCTAAGAGACTTTACATAATAAAACATAGAATTTTTTTTTCAAATGTTTCAACAGTAATTTAATAATTTGTAAATAAATTAGAACAGTAATGTCTACAAATCAAGAGTAAAATAAAAATTATGAATTAAACAATTCGCTATACCAAATTAAATGTTTCAATATATAAAATCAAAACTTTGGTGTAATGAATAAATGAATAAATAAAATATAAACGTTTTTTGCCTACTTAATATTAAATTTGAAAATTAGTTAATTATGTAACTTTTTTAAAGACTGCGTGAATTGCGTAAAATAATGTTAAGGTGATGTTAACTAAAATAATGTTAAAAAATATTAATTGAAAATTGACCATTTATTTTGTCAAAGTTGTTTTTTCATCCACACTTAAGACCTGAGAAAAAATTGAAGAACTTAATTATTCAAAATTGTTCAAATAAGTTTGCAACAAACAAGGAAGTTTTTAAAAAAACACAACCTTTATCTAAAAAAGTTTTAATGAACTAATAATAAATTAACTCTTAATTTTATTTTTTTAACATAATGTATTATTCGTCTTCATCTATCTAAAGCTACAATAACTTAATTCCGTTAATAAAAGTTGTTATAACTTTTATACACCACTCTGTTCCTTTCCCAATTACTATTATTGTCATATTGTGAATGGCAATATTATTATTATATTTCTTTTAGTTTTGCATTAACTTCATAAATTAAGAGTCTAAAATTTTTCAAACTGCTTTGTATCAAAATCATCTGAATTAATTTTAAAAAAATTTAAGAGAAAAAGATGGATTAGAAAAGGAACTTAAAATCTATGAATTTTTTTTTCTAAATTCCAATAATATTTAGTGTCCTTATGATATTGCTACTTGATGAATGATTTTGTGTAATTTTTGGTTCCGTTTATTTTGTTTTGTTCAATAAAGTTGGCTCGTTTGTTAAAATTATAATAATAACTTACTTATAATTTCTAATATAACAAGTGAATTTCTGGATCTGGCTATTTTAAAATCTACTCTACATCTGTATTCGCCCTCATCTTCAGCTTTTAGTTGCTCAAGCTTCAGAATGGTTGGGTTTGTTGACATATCTAGAAATGCACGTCCCATGATCTCTTGTCCGGGAGCGTGTTTAGCCTGATATAACCCTCTTCTTCGAGAGTCCAAACTGTACAGAGGGGTTGTACTTTCGTCTTTGTACCAAAGTACTAACGCTACATCATCTTCGGTAGATGGTGGAGTAATATCACATGTTAAACCAACTTTGCCACCTTCTACAGCTATTACAGTTTCGATTTTTTCTGAAATGAGAAAGAAATAAGTTCGTTATTTTATTTCAAAGGGAAACAGAAAAAATACAAAATTTATTTAAAATAATAAGGAAATTCTGAAACAAAAATATTAGCTCATTTCAAATCAATAAATGTAATGTATTTGCAAGTTAACTAAGATTTCAAGTTTCCATTTATTAAGGATTAAGGCTTTTAACTGAGGTTAATCTCAACCACATTTACTTCTATTTTAATCTAATTTTACTAATACCGTATATTTTCGAATGTAAGCCGAACCGTGTATGAGTCAAAGAGTGCAATGTTAGACAATGTTTTGGAAAAAATGGTTAAATAACAATTTATTTGCTTGTTATTTTACCATATTTAAACTTAACCATCAAATAAGATTCATCAAGATTCATTTTACCTAATACGATTAAACAACCAGAATTTTAACACAATATTTAGACCAACCTAAAACCCCTTAGTTCCTTACAGATGTGTACATACTATACCCGAGATCTTATATCCAATAAAAAGAGTTTTAGAGTCCCAGCGTTGATGCCACAATTTTTTTCTGTATTTATATTCCCCCAATATTTCCTCTATACCCTCTATATAAATACGATACTCTAATTAGCGCTTAGATGACAGGACCATAACTCTGCTGAACTACTTCCATTGTTCAACTAAATTTCTTTTTTACGATTTTGAAACCATCATAGTTGTAAACGTTCGAAAAACCGAATAATTTTGTATTTATGGTTTTTTAACCATACTGGTTGAAAACGGTTATAAAACGGTACAGGTAAAAAAGGTTTTTTTTACCTTAACATTCACTGTAAATTAGATGGATGGACTGCTGCCATTTATTTTACAATAATTTTAGAAAGAAAATTCTAACAGTTTTTATTTGGAAATTTTCCTAAAATTTAAAAAAAACTTATATAAGCCGATATAAAGTAAATAAATAGATAAGATGCTTAAAAATGTACCCCTACTCGTGTAATAACAGTTGCACTTTGGGTAAAAGCAGCATGGACCTTCCGAATTTTGAATTAAAAGATAAAAATATTATAGTATTCATCACAAAAAAAGTTTTTTTTATGTGTTTCTTTTTCAATTTTTATGTTTCGGCATTCCGTTTTTAACTTCAATTTTATGTATTCTTATGCCTTGTATACATTTCGTAACATTTACTGATTATCGCTAATGCTCTACAAAAGGAAAAATATTTCTTTTGGTGATGTCCTCCTAAAATTTTTCGAAGTTAATCGACCGGATTATTTTCCGATCCCCAACTTTAATATCCGAAAATTTTCTGAAAATTCTTGATTTATATTTGGAAATATTCAGTAATAAATTTCATTGTTAACTTAATCGTTCAGTTAAAATTTTGTGTTACTATGTCTCCGATTAGAGAATGATTTCGTTTTTTTTTTTTAATTCAGAGGAAAATTCATTGTGAATTTCGAGAAATATCAAATTCATACAAACAAAACAAAAGTGCATATAAGAAAAAATTTGAGGGCAGATTTTATGCTGTTCCAATTCTAAAGTTTCTGAACATTTGCAAAAATGATAAAAATAAATATGCAATTAAACAGTTTTATAACTGCGAAAGAAAATCATTAACTTAAAAAAAACAGAAATGCATAATTTTTTTTCACTTGTGTATGCAATTTTTTCAATTCAAATTCTTTAATTTGAATGCAATCAATTTTTTTTTCTCACATGCGTTTATTTCTTTTTCCGTAAATAATTAGTTATTCTAAGTAAATTTAAGACATTCACGTGTTTTTCAAAATGCAATAATTATATAAATTATTATACTTTGAGCTTTAATTATGCATTTGAAATGCTTCTTTATAGTAATCGCATTATAATATGCGAACTAAGCTTAGGAGCTTATACCTACCAAATTTAAAAGACTCTCTTTACAGGATTACAATGTGTTGTTCAAACATTTATTAATGAAAAACCGGTTAAAATTATTCCTCTTTTTTTTTTTGAAATTTAAAGAAAAAGTAACAGCGAAAAGTTAAATATAAATATTAAATCAACAACAATGTATCTAAAATTATTTTAGTTCTAATTAATGACTTTGAAATAATTAAAAATCTAAAAATAATTTGTATCATATTAAGATTTACATTTGTAACCAACTTGATAAGAACAACTCCATTTTTGTGAAAGACATATTTATGTTACATGTTATTTCTTTTTCAAATAGTTACTAGTTATCTTTTTCTTTTTAAAAAAGTTTTTTACTTTTAATACTACGCCACATAATATATTTATAATAAAAAATATTTTCCATTTTAAGCTCATCAAATGTCATATTGTTATGAGATGTACATACAATAAATGATATTAAGTTCTTAAGTGAAGCGAATATTGAGTTGAGCTCTTTGAGGAAATGCTTTAAACGAAATACTAGAAAGCAAAAAGTTTTTTACTTTCTTTAGTCTAATATAAAAGTTTTTATTTTATTTTTTTTATTTGATATTACTTTTATATTTAGAAATTACTTCATTTTCTAGTTGAACTAATAAACGCTGATCTCATTGAATGCTCATAAAATTATTTGGAGCAAAATATTAAAGTAAAAACTTTTCTTTTAAATAATGTGTCATATTTTCTACTATTTTTAATTTCTCAGTACATTTTTTTAAATAGAAAAATCGAAAAATTGGTTTGAGGAAGTAGAAACTAAAATTTATTAAAAAGAAAATGCCGAGAAAGTTTGAGAATGTCTGAGTCAAATGCTTCACGCATCCATCCAAACATTCATCATGTCTATGGTTACCCGATGTTTGATGAAATTCCTTATTAGAAGTTCTAAACCTGTACTTAATTATAACCATTCATATACATGCTTGTTAAATTTATAAATTTGGTCTGATGAAACATTTCAACTCTATTAATCCTAGTAAAGATAATAACCTAGCAAATAACAAACTAAATCTTTACGTATCAGTAAAGCTTAAATATCAAAAATTAAGAAACGTATTCTGATCTCCATGGCAACGAAAAATTTAAACATTTAATGTTTGATATTTACATTTAAGAATTTAACTTAATTGGTATTTTAATGCTATGAGGAGAATTGTTTTTTTACTGCATGCTTCGAATATATTCTTACGAAGAAAAAATTAGGATTTGTCATCCGTTTTTGCCTGTTTGGTCTGCAGTCTTATTAAGATTAGGCAATAAGCATTCTTGTTAGGAGTTTTAAACTAGATTTTGATGCCGTAAAGAATGGTATTGGGGCTTAGAAATCATTGAATACAATAAAATAATTATTTTTAAATCAATAACATACGAAGACTTTTGATAATAGAGCTGGAATAGTTTATTGGCGAGTTTTCGCGAAACTAAGAGGCCCCACCCCTTGTTCGCTCATCTCACTCACCCCCGTAAATGCCCCTTATTAAACATTGTCTTTTATTTCTCAAAAGTTAATATTTTTTATTCTTCTTATTATAAGTTAATATATCGTATTAATATAATTTCGCTCAGACAACGGATACATTGTCAATATTTAAAGCAAAAATACTAAAGTAAGAAAGGAATTACAAGAAAAGCCCTTACAATTTCAATAACTTAATTGCAATTTCGAAAAAAAAAACTCGTGTTAAGCTCATGAATAAAACTACTTATCAAATATTAATTTAAATTTGAAACTACGTTCGAGGTGCTTTATTCATCGTTCTTCATCAATTTTTCTACAAACGTTTGTAATTTCAAGATTCAAAATACTATAGTTTTTGAGCAGAAAAGCAAAATGTAATGTGAAGTTAAATATCCACACTGTAAAAAACTCTGTATCCGGTACCGGCACTAAAAAGTACCGGCACTAAGGATGTTGGTACTTTTTACCATTTACTTTTATTTTTATAGTAATAATTGCAATAAAATCACTGAATTAGTCTTATTAAATAAAGATTATTGTAAAAACTACGGCATTTTTTTATGATAAATTGGATTTTACGAAAGATGCACCCTAAGTGCCGGTACTCTATACCGGAATTTTTTTATACATAGTGCGCTATGCTGCTTATGATTTTTCAATGAAGAGAGATAATTTTGAAAATCTGGTTCAGGCAAATCTCCCTAAAAATCCAAATATTTATACAAAACATAATTTGCATTAAATGTTACTACAAATGTTGTTCAAATCGAAAATAGTATGTAGGAAATCTTTGTAAATAAAAATAAAATTAACATAATCACAACGTTATACGTAAACCAATTTATATTTCTTATAGAGTCTAATCTTGACTGTGCAAAAAATATTCAAACTAAGCACAATAAAAGCTTAAGGATTTATAAAGAAAAGTAGAATAAACTCTCATAATAAATTCATTTCTAAGTATGAACAAAATTGTCGCCTGCCTAAAGTACTTTCATGCTACGAATTACTTTCTTAATAAAACTTTTAGTAATCAATCTTCCCATTTTTTTTAAACAAAAGATGGAAATAATTATTTTTCCTGAAATATTTTTAGTTTATGATTAAAAGGAAGGATATCCTAGTAAAACAAGCGATTATTAATGATAATTTATGTTTCATTCCATAAAACTAAATAAGATATTAAAAAAATGTCATTAATTTTTTTTCAAAACATAGGCTTAATATTTTTAGTTTTTGATGCAATTTCATTCTCATTTATTTTAAAGTTAAGTTTAATATCCATGGAAACAATTTAATATATTCTTATAATCAATTGGTGTATTTTTCATGGCAAATCTTATTATATTATAATGCAGTTTGAGTGTGTATAGGTACTAACGTATAGTATATATTTATTTTTTTGCTAGTACAGCGTTTATCAACCTTTCAGTATTCAATTTTCAATCATAATTTTCATCGCGTCCCTCACATACAGCAAAATGTATACAATAATAATGTATTTTGAGTATTTTTCCGCTAAACCTACACTATGACCTTAATTTTAAACCTTACAAATTACCAAGAATATTGAAATTTATTGATTTTTGGCAACACCGATCCTCAGCATTGAGAAATCAAAAATCCGGTGCCTCTTTATTGCTCTTGCGTCCACCATGTCGGACAACACCATTGGCGTCCACCATTTTCAACATCCTGCCTTTGTGAAACTTAATTTTCTGCGATGGCTTCTTTGAAGACAAACTATAGATCTCAGCTAAATGTAGAAAAAGAACTGAGAGTATCTATTTCAAATATTAAGCCTTCCTTTGACAAACTTTACCCTGCAATACAGTTCCAAGGAAGTCACTAATAATTATTTAATTTGTTTTTAATTTAGTAAGTTTTGATTAAGTAAATTTTGATTTAGTAAGTTGTTTTAATTTAATAAGTTAATTATTACATAATATGTCGGAATGTATTCTGTTTTGTATGTATGCTTTCCTATCAGTCAGTTAATCGATTTTTTTTAAATATTATTTGCTCTTGGATATGCTCGCGCTCCCTTATTGGGGGTGCTCCCCACAGGTTGAGAATCCCTGTGTTAGTAGATTCATTTCAAATATTTGAACATGATGCAAAAGAAGGCATTTTCAAAATAGAATCAGAATGGTGAGGGATCTTTTACCAGAAATTACAGTTATTGAGAAGAGATACACTAATTTAACCTCCGTTGTTTGTGTGTATGCAGGCACTGTTTATTTCTCCTATATTTCGACCCTTAAACAATTTATAGGTATATTAAAATACTGATATTGCATCAATATAGTAAACAGGAGTAGGAATACTCAGAGGATAGAATACTTGATTTCAGCTGAGGTGATTCTGGTTCGTATCCCAACGACAGTGAGATGACTTATATTATCATCAGTGAAAGGCGGAACATATAAGTTAAAATTGTCTTACATTCATTCTAACTGTCTGCACTGTGGGGTGATTTAAGCAAAACATACTCATGATTATTGGTAAATTTGATTTAAAAAGTCTTTCCTAAAGACTAGTTTCTTCCAATGCTTGATCTAGGATTTTTTTTAATTTCATAAATAGGAAGTTTCGAACAAAATTACAAGTTATATGGATAGTTTTTTGTCGCATAAGAATAGCTGAAAAAGTGCGAATGGCACACGTGTACGCGTGTACCCAGGTGAATGCCTTCCTAAGTATTCTTGATCCTGATGCCTAATATTGCTTGACATCGGCTATCAGACAAGAACCGATATTTTTGCCATGGTATGGCTGTTGGTGGTATGGATGGGTTATTAAACACCAGCTATAAAATGAAGTATAATATGGAGACTGGAAAGGGACGTGAAGCAGCAGGTACGTGAAGCTGCAAAGGTACGTGAAGTTGCGAACGTCTATAATTGTTGAACCAACAATTATAGACGTTTACTTCACGAGGATTCGAAACCATCCCAAATAGTACATTTGAGATATATCATTCACATGTGTTACTAAATTTTAAAAACTCCAATTTATAAGCAAGAAATGTTTAGTCGCTTAAGATGAAATACGTTTTTACTCAAATTAACCAGACTTTGTGTTACATAAAATATTTAATTGCAGAACTCGCCCATAGTTTAGCACGACGGTCATTTCCTTTATCAGAAGTTATAATATTATTCTCTTATATATTTAATGGTAATTAAACAAATTAATTTACAGCTAGAAGCAAAAATATATAAGTTATAAAGTTACTTTAAACACACTTTAATGTTATTATGATGATAATTATTTATAAAGTGAGATCTCAGACATTTTGTTTCAATTATTATGAAACATTGCATTAGAAACAGAAACATATTACTGTATGTTATTTTCTTCAAAAGTGTTTTAATTAAGATGTTCAATTATTTTAGGAATTTTAATTTCATAGTAGTACAAGTTTAAACAATATCAAAAGAATAATTCATCTTTTTAATAATTTGTAATGGTAAAAATCAAGAGCATTGATTGTAAATAAAAATGAAACATTACACGATTCTGCAATAAAAACTATTAATTGAAAGCTTAACATAACGGCAGCAGTTTTTGTTTCTATCTTGACAATTTACCAATTCCTATAAATACTCCATCAATGGCACTATCATAACAATACGTCCGTTTCGCTATAAGTTATTTTTCTGCATCACAAGTGCATGACGGTGTTACAAAACATATTAATCAATGGTACTTGATATATGCAAGGCTGTCTTTGCCTTTATCAGAAGATTCACTCCGAAAACAGGTTGGCTTCTAAAAGAGGGGTAAAGTGGGAGAGGCCATGACAGCCAAACGCCGGACATTCATCTTTTCCAGATTTGTTCCAAACTAGTATCCTCCTTACTCTCTATATAGGAACTTCGTGACGTATCTACGTTGGGAGAATTGAAACTCTTCCTCTCTATTTTTCTCTTCGCTCATTTCATACTTCGCCATTTTATTCCTTCTTTTTATTTCTCTCTTCTTCTTTTATATTATCTGTCCACATTTCTTTTTCCGTCGAGTGGAAAAAGATGGAACATTGAAGTGGTTTCAGAGGGGGGAGGAAATAGTAGGGGTGGTGCTGGTCCTGATAAGGTGCTTTGTTCTCCGTCAAAAGAACTGAACAGCTGCTGTTCCATTCTTTGGTGGTTAGTTGTGGCTTTTTCGTTATATTAGTTTCAAACCTAGAGAAGTGATCGAAAGTTCTCTCAATCCGGAAGTGCACGGGGCACGCTTTTTGCTCTCTCTTGTTCGAATCGAACCTCTTGCAAAGTTATTAGTTCATCACTTAAGGAAGAGTAATTTCTATGGAGTGCAGCTTTTCACTAGGCTGATTTTAAGGTCTTACGTGGCTCAATGTATAGACATTTTTATGCATGAATTGAAATTTTTTTTTCTTTAAATCTGAATTGAAAAGTATTAATGCATTTTTGAAAGCAAATTGATTTTTTGAGGGGGGGGGGAGAATTCATGAACGAAGTAAGGTTTCGAAATTGACGATTTATTATTATCTTTTTTTTCATATGGAAGTTAATTTCACTTTTGCCCAGTTGGATAGGAATCAAATATTTCGAGATTAAAGCAATACCTTATTATACTTTTTCTAATTCAAATACCTACATAGAACTTTAATTTGCTTTAAAAAAGCAGTGCAACAATGATTGTTTATTTTATACAAGTTTTTCTCTAAGGTTAGCAAAAAGGTGTAAAAATATGGCTAAAAACTACATGTAATTATTTTGCTTTATTATTAGCTAGGTTTGCATTTATTTAACTAAATTAATATTTAGATAAAAATAATGACAATAATTGCCTGTTTTAACATCATTAAAAATTTCACAGATTTTTTTTGAGACTTAAAAAATTAGTTTTTTTTCATGTGACAAACAAAACTTTTGGGAGGAAGTTTTACACTTGGCTTCATGAAATTGTGATGCATTTATAAAGAAATCATAAATTATAAACCTTATTTTTTAATTTACTGATGACTTCTATATTCTTTATATATATTTTCAAGGGCATTTTTATGATGAATATTAAAGTTTTAAGATAACTTGTCCGCCAACTCACATTTTTTTTGTAGCAATCTTAATCGTTGTTCGATTAGCATTTACACAAATGTATATTTCTGATATGATAATTACAAACTTACAATACGTAACATAAACATATTTTATTGATTCACGATAAATTTTTGATGATTTTTAAAGATTTTCTTTACTATAAAATGATTAATTATTATCATGTATTTATTTATTAGTAGTAAGGGATTTAAAAATAAATATCAATGACCTTAAACTAACCATTTGTAGGGGCTTTAGAAATTCATAGAAAGCACAGAAAAAACCCTTACAAAAAATAAGGTACTTTTGTGGTTGCTTTGAGGTTGATAAGTATTAAAAAAAGCTTGGGGTGGAAAATGAGCTTATGTTTTGCACCAAAAATATCCTCATCAATAAACCCTAATTTCAACCTAATTTACACCTCATAAAATAAACTTTATATATAACTCAGTAATAATTTTAAGTGACATCTGGCGAAATTATTCTCATATCAAATACATTTATTTGGTTGAAGGTCAAAAAAAAAATATGCACAACTTAAAAACAACAACTCTAAACTGGTTGCTCGAGATTTCTATCAACCTCAAAAAAACCTTAAGTGTAAATAAAACAACTTCATACACTCTGATTTTAAATCTCGGGAAGCTTATTTTTTAAAGTTGCATTTGAAATGAACTTTAAATAAAGTTCTGATCAACCTTAACACCTTAAAACTACCACAAATAAAACCTAATAAATACTTTCAATTTTTGTAAGGGAAGCCTTCTACATTCAGTATTTTATGAAAGTTTCAAAAAATTTTATTTTGTGAAAGTTTCATTGTTTAAAATTTATCATCTTGATTTAAAAAATTTTAGATGAGTGAGAATAAGTCACGGGGCATTTACTAATTGAAATGAACTTTAAATAAACTTCTGATCTACCTTAGCATCTCAAAACTACCACAAATAAAACCTAATAAATACTTTCAATTTTTGTAAGGGAAGCCTGCTACATTCAGTATTTTATGAAAGTTTCAAAAACTCTTTGTTTTAAATTTATCATCTTGATTTAAAACATTTTAGATGAGTGAGAATAAGTCACGGGGCATTTACTAATTGATATGAACTTTAAATAAACTTCTGTTTAACCCTAACACCTCAAAATTACCACAAATAAAATCTAATAAATACTTTCAGTTTTTGTAAGGGAAGCCTGCTACATTCAGTATTTTATGAAAGTTTCATAAACTCTTTGTTTAAAATTTATCATCTTGATTTAAAACATTTTAGATGAGTGAGAATAAGTCACGGGGCATTTACTAATTGAAATGAACTTTAAATAAACTTCTGATCAACCCAAACACCTCAAAATTACCACAAATAAAATCTAATAAATACTTTCAATTTTTGTAAGGGGAGCTTGCTACATTCAGTATTTTATGAAAGTTTCATAAACTCTTTGTTTAAAATTTATCATCTTGATTTAAAACATTTTAGATGAGTGAGAATAAGTCACGGGGCATTTACTAATAATCTAATAAGACGAGGAACGAATTTAATAATCATGAAAAGGCTTCTTGATCATCCATCAAAATGTGAGGGTAGAAAATAGTTACTTCAGCCACTCCTCGATCTTGCCGCTCATAAAGCTGCGTGACAGCAGCAACACTAGGCAGCCAAAATCCCCTACCAGCGCCACATCTCAATGATGACTTGACCTAGAAAACTTGATGATTTGTTTCCTTGTTTTAGCTTTTGCCTATGCGATGAAGCCAAGAAAGAATCGACTTATTTATTTTGGCGCGTTTTTAAATGTGCAATAAATAATAAATTTCCCTTTAAAGCTGAAATAGAAATAATACAGTAGCGAAAATATTTGTTGCATTCGGGAAAATTTTCTATTAAATTAATTCTCTCGAACAATGCAATTCCATTTATTTATTCATTTCAAAAATTTGCGGAACAAATTACGTCATAAAATAGTGGAAATCTGAGTGCAGTAAAATAAATTTTTACCGTAAAATTTTATACCGCAATTCTTACAGTAATATTTATTTAATTAGAGTGATTCGGTAATTTCGCACCAAATCTTACTGTGAAAAGTATAGTATAACAGTTTTTTGTTCCATGAAATTTTACGTTAAATATGGATTTTAAGCTAAAAAATACTTTTATCATAATTCAATCTGAAATTTTTAACAGTTTGGCGATTTTCTTTCTCCAAAACGCAGCTGTACACTACGATTTATTCACAAGATATAATTGTGTTTGATATTAAATTTACAAAGTACTGTTTTAGGTAAGCATTATTTATAAGTACACTCTCATGAAAACCGGGTCAACTTCGAACCGTATTATTACTACCTGGAACAAAATCTGGTACAAACTTTCTATTAACTTAACAAAGTGTTAAAAAACCATATTCCATACGAAGTTAAAACACTGTATCATGCATTTAAGTTTAAAATTACGCTAATTCTGTCTATAGTACGCTTAGCAACATGGTTATCACGAATTTACGCGATATTATGGTTCAAGTTATATCATTCATAGTATCAATTAATTGTTAATTTGTTAAATGGAAATGTAAATTTGGGAATTCTTGCTTTTTTATTCCAATTTTCTATTTCATAAATATAAAATTGAATTTCATAAGTAAGCATATATGCATAAATTTGAATAAAGCTGAAGTCTTAGAAAAATTTTCAAAATTGCTATCGTGTTTTCAAAGAAAATGTGTCTAATGTACATGTATAATTTAAAAATTTCATTCAAAATTGGTTCAACTATCAATCGTTAAACAAACGCATTTTTAGTGTATTGCTCGTAAGGCAGAAGAATCGTATTAATACACTTTTTACTATAAATTCTACTACTTTTTAAACTTACAATTTCGTTAATGTCTTATTTTAAACAAATAGTTAATAGATATTACAAATAGTTACACATTTAGTTAAAAAAGTAATCTAAACTGTTCCTATAGAAAATGAAGGCAGTAAAATTTTTCATTAGCTCCTTTTAGAGGAAAAAATGTTTTCATCATGAGAGTAAGACAAATTAATAATTTTCAGCTCTTTTCAATTCAAAACTCTTCAATAATTTTATAATACAAATGAATAAAAACAAAAACAAATTTCATTTCAATGTTTCTGACTTGAAGTCTTATTATCATTAACTTTGAAGAGAAATTGCTTAGGAATAATCATAATAGAATCTACCAAACAGGCTCCTGAAACATCAGACCAATATATCACTAACAATGATATATTACTAAAGACATATCTGGAATAGCTGTTATTCTTTGAGAAAATTAATGGCGCATTTCTTTTGTTCAAAACGACGCCAAGGAGTGTCAACAATAGAGTATAAGATTTTTTTCCTCTTTTATATACCGTATGCTTTATTGTTTTGCTGGCAGACTGCACTTCATTAATAAAAACTAAACTATTTTTTAAAATATTGCAAAAATATCTGAGACCTTGAAGCTTTAATATCACTAGTTATAAATAAACTTTTAAATATAAGGAATGTAATTGATAACCATATTACTTTCAGCAAACATAAACCTATTTTCTAAGAAATTTTTCCAGCTAAAATATTATTACAAAACACTAAACAAAGATATGTGGTTCGAAATGTTAATTAAATATATTTTAACAATAAAAGTCATATATTTATATAAAAAAGCAATTTTTAACGAATAATTCAAGAAAGATTTTTGATTTACGAAAGTTTAACGAACTAAGTACAGAAAATGCTTATCATTGAATGATTCAAGCACAAAAATATTGAAAAAAAAACATTTCAAGAAATAATAATATGTTGTGTTGTAGTACGTGTACATTAGAACTAGTTGTTATATCCAACTATTTTTAGAAGATAACAAAGGAACAATAATCGTTAAATTATTTATATGAGTAGTTCCTAAGTAATTCTTAAAAATAAAATAGTCTCTATGATCAACTGTTAGTACAATAATTTACATGCTACTTTTGCTTAATCATTTTAGTTAACAGAATTAAACACTTGTAAAGGAGAAAAAAGTAATAAATATTCCTGTAAAGCAACTTTATTACTTTTTGCAAACTTCATTAACAAGCATAAATCTTAGTAAGAAACTTTCCGGGTACTTTAAAAATGACTCGAGGTTCTTCATGGTAAGTACTGAGTAAACTTTTGCTCAAAATTACTTACGATTGTTTATCTTTATCTACGTTAGATATTTCTAGGTTGCTTTATGTGCATTTTTTCCATATTCAGATACATGATGGAAAGTCAAACATAAAATTTATAAATATAATAAATAGAAATGAACACCGATAAAAGAACCTATTCACCTAGAAAGAAAAATCTGGAAAAAATTACCGTATTCTGATAAAATTGCCGTACTATATGATAATTAAATTTCTTCTGAAACAAAATTAAGTTTGTTTTACGAAATCAAAATATGCAAGGCATTTTAACCATTCATTTGGTAAATTTTTCCATTCATGTTGCAATGGTTTTTCAGAAATTCTGGTTTACAAAATTATATTCTCATTACCACACATTTAGTAAAAATTACAGAACTGAAATGTAAATTTGACCAAATAAATGGTTTTTGTGCCAGGCTTAAGGTAAAATGATAGAGTAACCCAATTTTACTACATTACCAGATTTTATCGTATACTATAAAACCAAATTTCACTGTTAATTTTTCTAAAATCATTATCAAAGTAATTCGGTAAAAAATTATTGAGCCTCTAAGTGTTCCCATCGAGCTAGAAACACTGTAACTTTTACCATAGTCTGGTAGTTTTGACCATTTTAATTTTCTCTGTGTCACTATTTTTTCGACGTCTTAAAAAAATATTATTTATTTCAAGTCTTTACATTTTATTTCAATCTCTAACTTGGCTGGATTAAAATATTGACTGCTAAGTTAACCAACTAAATTATTTTCATATCTGTCTTTTTTGAAAGCATACGTCCCTATGTTTCGCCAAAATTATTTTAAAAAATTTTTTTTAATCAAAATTAGGTTTCTTATTTTCAAGCATTATTTGCCAATTATTTTCATTCAATTTCGAATCAGGACGAGTTTTAAAAAGGTCATTGTATCTTGTATTGTTAGGTATCTCCCAAAAATTATGTTAGGAGCAAGCAGAATTCGTAAATAAAAATTAAAAAAAGGAATAAAAGGGCACACTTCGTTTAATACATGTGGTAAAAAATCGTATTTTCAAAATAATATAAATTTAAAAATAAATTGGAAAGGAAGAACTATGAATAGCAAGATTCTATTTAATATAATTCTACAGAACACATCGAAAAATTCCTTTTATCATAAAATTCAACTCAATCATGGGCCAGCAACAAAAAAAAAGTTTAATATCTTTTAAGAACCATCCTCTTCGTATAAAAAATTTTCATTAATAATTAAAATTTCAGCAAAAATTAAAGGTACGGAGTATGAATTTGTGCATAGTATTTTCTAAGTAATGCAATATCCTTTATCAGTATCACTCTGTTGTCAGTTCTCAGCAAATTTCTGTTTTTCACTGGTTTTCATGATCAAACGAAGTCGAAACTGCAATAGTTCAATTCCTTTTTTCCACTTCAATATTATCATTATTTTAATAACTGTCAGCATAGCAATTGGGAGAAAAGCACACAACATTACTTAAGAAATCACAATTCTCGAAATGTTGAAGCACCAATGATTCAAAAATGGAGCATTTGGTTTCAAACTAGCATTTTTGTCTTAAAATTTTGAAATGAAATTTTAAAATTGATGCCTAATAGAGGGTTATCTTTACCTTTTAAAAAGTCGTCAATGTTGCACCCATTCTATGAAAACTGGCTTTTTGGTAATTTCGAACGCATGTGTAGAAAAATTAAGAAATTTAATCAAATTTCAAAAATTCTTCAAAAATAGAAAACAGGACTCTGAAAATGGAATCAAATTAAATACCTTTTTATCACTTGGTTTCGTCACAAGTGAATAATACATGCATTGAGCTAAGATAATTAAGAAAAAAATTTTATAACAATATACTGAATAACTCAGAAAGAACTATCAAATATTTGTTTTATTATTTACGCAGTTTAATACATTTTAATAAAAGTATTATTTTTATCATTTTGCTAAACTACCTGTTATGCATAGTATTAAAAAAGAAATTTAATAATTAGTTTGACTGTAGTTATTTAGTTTTATAACTTTTACAAATGTTTCCCTTTTCGCTAAGAATAAATCACTGAGTTTATTTTAAGCAATGATAAAATTATATTATTTTAAGCCCTGAAGGCAAAACTTAAAATTAAAACTATGTAAATAATATAGATTGTAATTTTCCAAGTAAAGTGTTTCCAAGGCACATAAGCGATAAATATGCATGAAATCAATAAAACAAAAGTTATGCACGGAAAAATTTTTCAATAGTCTAGTTATACACGGAAAAATATAAAAGCTAAACGCAACTAAGTAATTAAGTTCTTTTTTTCTTTTTTTTTCTTTGTATAAGTACCTGGACAGCAGATTGGAAAGTAAGTTACAAATTAAAAGTAAAAATTTGAAACAAAGTACTCAGTAATCTGGATCATTTTCAAGGCCTAAAATTTGTATTTAAATATTTTCAATGAGTTAGTGCATAGTGCAAAAAGAAATCATTTATTAAAAATATTCAAAAATCACTTGTTTTGTTTTTATATTTAACAAATAATGTAGTCAAGAAACATAGCAATGGCATGATTTCATAGGTATTTTTAATAAATTCACCATGCATAAAAATATTAATTTCATCTATTATCTTTAATATGATGTTGAATAATGGTATATAATCTTTAATGATATATTATATATATATATATATATATATATATATATATATATATATATATATATATATATATATAATATATCATTAAAGATTATATACCATTATTCAACATCATATTAAAGATAATAGATGAAATTAATATAAAAATTCTTTCTTACTTTATTTTGTAAGTAATCGTTCACTTCATACCATTTTACAACTCTAAATCAACGTTGCAAAAATAAAAAGTAGAAAGTGTTCAGAAGCATAACCTATTCTCTGTAGTACAAAGGTTATTAAACGAAACAGTGCAATCAATCATATAAACCAAATAAAAGCTAAGACTCGAGAAAATGCTTCATGTCAACGGCGGTAAAATTCAGAAAAATTCAGCGAATGTTACTTCTTCTTTTGATCAAACAAATGATTTTTTACTTAATCCGTTTTCACCAAAAGGAGACACGTTTTCTCTTTCTTTTTGCGAAATTTTAAAAGCTGCTAATGGAATATTTTTTGTGTTTTTCACATCGTCCTTTTTTTTACGTATTGCTTTTAGACATTTATCCTTTAAAGAAGCAGATATACTTGCGCTTTTAAAAGAATCGTTGTTTTTCTTAACATTGAATTGGAGTTTTAAGTGCAATGTTATAAGAATTAAAGTAAACTCAGTTTCTTTTGTTTTGTCAAGCTCATAAATAAAATAAACAAAGGAAGGTTTCCTATAATTTTTTGTTGTCATCTACAGTTTTGGAAAAAGTTTCAAATATATAGTGATTTCTTTTTTTTTTTTATTATTTAAAAGTAAAAAAAAACCAAGGAAACACTATATATTTGAAATTATTATTGTGACTTTGTCGTCCTATTGCGAAATTATCGACATATAGTGAATTTTGAATTGTTAGTACAATACAAACTTTTATATGCATTGTTATAAGTGTACTTTTAATTATAATTTTATTCCTTATTTTCATGAAACTTAGTCTATAGTTGGAAGTCAAATAAAAATGTACTACTTGAATTGAACATTGCGTCTAATGACTTAAAACCAAGTCTAGTATATCAAATTCAAATATAAATGCAATAATTGGAATTTAACATTATGTGCTAATTACTTTAAAGCAATTCTAGTAGTTGGAATTCAAATATGAACACCACTTCCAGAATTTTTACGAATATTTATTAATAGAAATTTTGTAATAATCCTAATTAATTTGATTGACAAAATTTTAAAAATAAGAAAAATAACTGAAGTAAGTTTTGCTTTTCTTTAAAGAAATTCAATGAATTAAACATTCGTTGCTAAAATATTTAATACAAGATGTTCCGTAAAATATTAAAATAAACATATACTGTGAAATTCATGCAGCTCTATGGAGGAATTATCTTTAGTACAATCTGCCATCGACTTGAAAAATTATCAGGGTATACATAAATTATAGACGTAAAATTAGTTAACCAAATCTACTTTTATTTTATCCTATTTCTTATTTCTATCATAATAGATTTCTGAAATTTAAAAAAAAAGTAATCCTTATCAAGCGAAGAATTATCATTTAATAAATCAAAACTGAAACCTCAGTTAAAAATATTTTACGTAAAACGGAAACTGTATTGGTATTATTAGATATACATATATTGTCTAATTTTAAATTAAAAGACCCTAATTGATAAAGTAAATAAAGATTGGGAAAGTTATGTTACACCAAAATATGAAGGGAAAAAAATTAGGAAAATATTATTATAACACTCTGCGGTGCTTAGTGTAAATTTCACACAAGAGAAGTCAGTATAATAAAAATTTTTAGAGATCGCTTTTAAAGCTCGGGATTTGTGTTTTATAATGCCCGTAAATACTACAAAGCATTACTTTTATACCACGAGAGAAAGTTAATGAAGTATGGATAGTTATTCCAGAATTTTATTTTCTCATATTTACTTAGCAATGGCTGCAGCAACAATGCATATAGGAGAACGTAATTGTTGAGTGGTAGGCCGAATGTCCAAAATCATTATAAAAATTATGCTTTATTATAATCGCGTGGAGATATATTCAAGTTTTTTTTCAAAAAAATAACAATAATATTTCTTGGAAACAAAATGCATTTCAAATTTCTTATTAAAGTGCGAAAAAAATTATTTTTTCCATATTTATTCTTTTGTTATATTATTCTTTTGTTATAAATTTTATCCAATCGAAGTATTTAATAGCTATTTTTTACGCATATTCACTATCACATATTAAGAAGAATTTGTAGGTTTAAAAACTTAATTAATATTTTTTAAATTCACGCATAACTTTTAAATCTTATTTTGAACTAAGAAAATGAAAGTGAATGTTAACATCAATTAATGTTAATTATTAGGATAATTTCTCGGTTTTATCATACATAAGACTCGTGAAAATAATCATTCAAATTTATGTATCTATTTGTCTATGCCTGTCTATGACATAGATATAATTGTATCTATGTATCTATGTCATAGATATAATTGTATCTATGTATCTGTGCCTTAAATATCTTAATACTATTAAAATGATTTTTTTTTCTTACTCTTAAAGCATATGTGTGAAATTATAATTTCTGATAGTCCTTTTGATATAGTATCGGCTATAAACAGTTTTGTCTGTTTTTTTTTTCGATTTACACAAAGTAAAAAATTAATATCTAAGATTCATATTCTTAAAAATCCAAGTATGGTAAACCAAAATGCAAAACTTTTAACCAGTTTATAAACTAATTTAATTATACAAGATTTTGAGATAAAAATCATAACTAAATAACTCAATTCCATTTAGAGAATAAAGTCGTTTTCGAAACTTAAAATCTTAGCTATCTTATCATTAGGCATTACACAACTGTTACAACCATTACTCCGAGCTTCCACCTTGGAGCGGAACCCTCCACTACCCTCTACTTACTGATGAGAAGAATTCAAAATAAACTTAGTTTCTCTCCACACTTCCCTTACTTAAATGATTATGCGCAACCATTAACGGCATTAAAACTAAGTGCTCATGATGCTTGAAAAGAAGAATCATTTGCATTGAAGACGAAGGAATAGAAAACCAGGACACTAAGCCTTTTAAAGGACTTTTATCAATGCACTGGGAATCGCTTCGCTTCATTTGATTCTCTTTCTCTTCTCACACAATAATATATAATCCGTCATTCCTCTGTGTAGAGATTTAGCTTCCTTCAAATCTTCCTTCAAATGTAAATTTTGAGAAGAACGCTCTAGATGGAATAAGGTTTTCTTCCTTTCATGTGTTTCCAGGGGAGCGGTTATAAACTAAGTAGTAGGAAAAGAGCCGTTTCTATTACTTTAACCACTTAGTCATCTGTGGGCATGCCGCTTGAAAAGGCTCAGCAATTAAACAGGATTACGGGGTTTAAAAGTAAATCAAGGCAGAATGCGTTGTTTTAGATGAAATCAAGCATGATAGAAATTCTGGCTTTATGGTAAGTCTTAATGAAATATAAGGGATCTATTTGAGGAGCTTGGGTAGAGATTGGGCACCATTCTTAGAACTTTAAATGATTTTACTATTAATTTAAATTAAAACTAATATTGGTCTAAGTCTAATGCTTTCCATATTACATGTTATTCAAACACTCGGATTTCTGAAATTGTGTTATCGTAAAAATTTTAGGATATTCATTAATAATTATATCAAACCACATAAATAATGTGTTTAATATAACAGTATTAATTTATCTAAACAATGGTTATGAAATTAAATAGATTTATGCTGCTTTGAAATCAAGTTTGAAAATAAACCAATGTATTATTTAAATAAATTCTGCCTTAGAGTAATATTCAAACACAAAATTCTTATGAGGAATATTAACTGTTATGTCTTATATTGAAAAACAAATAAAAAATCTCACCAGGAATTTTATGCATAATATTACGGAAAATACGATTTTTTATATCAAGTGCACAACCATAATTATAAAAAAATATGCTACAGAGGCATATTATGTTTAAAACTTTTAATTTAAATTATCTCCTGAGATGAAATTTTCCAGAACCTAATGTTATTTAAAACAATGAATGTTATTTATAACATTCAAATTTCCTTAAATAAAAATGACAAGAAAGGAATCAGATCTCTTATAAAACTTACATATTTTTTAGAGAAAAAGAAAATTAATTCTTCCAAATTTCTTTGAAATGTAAAAATTCTCTTTTGTTTAAAGTAAGAAGTACTTTTATCTATATCTATATGTATTTTTAACTAAACTTCACTTTTATGGTTTATCTGGAAGGAATTTTAATAAAATATTAAATAAGTATGAAGATAGGCAAACAATTTGGAAATTGTTTTCCGTGAAAAATTCAAAGAAATGAAACAGAAAAGATGCACTTGATAATATAAAAACTTTTTTTTTCAAATAATTATGGAATTTGATAAAGTAGGCCTGCTTCGAAAGCTCAAAAATAGTCCTTGCGTGTCTTTAGAAGGAGCACCAATTTCAGAATGCTCGAAACACGTCGTCTTTTTCCTCCTTCGTATTTTTAAAGCAATTAAAGCTTTTTTTATTGTCAAGGAATGTTATAAATAATTTCCTTCTTTTTTTAATGCATATGTTTCAGTATCATTTTCTTTTAACTTTATTTTATTTTATTTTATTTTATTTTATTTTATTTTATTTTATTTTATTTTATTTTATTTTATTTTATTTTATTTTATTTTATTTTATTTTATTTTATTTTATTTTATTTTATTTTAAAAGTAAAACATTTCCCCCATTTTCTGAGGAAATTTAAATGAAGTAAAACTTTCAAGATTATCTAACAAGTTATAAGCTTTTAACATGAGTTTTAAAGTTACTTTTAAGAGACAAAACAAACAGTAATTTGCATTACGTTTTTATTAATTGCTATTCAAGTTTTTTTTCTGTAAAGCGTCTATTATTGCTGTTACATGATAATAACTGGTAAGTACAAAAGATGTACATTGAGCAAATTATTATAGAAAAAATTATTGCTAAATAATTTTTAAACTCTTAATTATTTTTTTATGTATTACGTAACTTTTATATTGGCCTTAAAGAAATTTATAATATGAGTAAAATAATGTATCTAAAACAAATTTGTATTTTTCAATTTTTTGAATTTGGTGTAAATTTGTTTCGATTACTTAGTTACGTCACAAATATTCCAAAAACTATTATTTATATAACTATTTTTTCGTGTGTATACATATGTGCATATGTGTATGCATCTTAAAACCAGTAGTAATAAAATGCAGAATTTTTTGAGATTGTTAACTAATATGACAAAACTAGAATGAAGATTACACGATCGAAAATAAAGAGGCAAAATAAGCGGCCTGTTCTATATGGTGGTCAAGGAGTTCACCTCGTACCAGTATAATATTGAGATGGAATCCTGCTGCGAGCATGGGTGCAATGAGTTTCTCTGCTCTACCTGTCCTCGTGTAGTTAGGGTGACATTGATAAACGTATATGGTGCCCACGCTATGGAGTGTTAGGTACTTAATGCACCACGACTACCTTTTTTGGTAAAGAAATAGAATGACGTTGATTTTGATGAAATTCATTTCTTTGAAAAAAAGTGACAATAATTATTTCTTAATTCGACAAAAAAATCACTCAGAGCATATACCAAGAAACGGTTTAATCAAAAACGAAGAAAGTTTCATGATATTTGAGTATTTTTTTAGTGCATAATTATGTATTTATGCTTTTAAATTTATTCGTAAAAACTGCCTGATTACTTAACTACAATATTTATATAAAACATATGAAGGGGTGTTTTGAATAGAACCATAAACGGATTTCCAAAACTGATGAGACATCAGAGAGTTTTTTGTTGAAGAGTAACAAAACATCTAAACATACAAACACATCAGCAGTAATGTAAGAGCTTGGAACTGAATGCTTATCAATAATAGTAAAGATAGCTTCAAACAAAATACTTTCTATCCTCTCATTAATAAAACATTACGAAAACATTTCAGCACATATGTGGAAAGGACGACACTCGAAACAAATACACCGTAAAAAAAGATTTAAGAACAAAATATCGCAAGCGCATAACACTCTTTTTGCTGCATCCATACAGTGGAAAGTGCATTAAATAAACATCAGCCATACCAAGTCAATGGATGTTGCAGTCGCTATGAAATACATTTGGGTATTTTATGGAAACGAATGAAAAAGAACATCAGTTCTGATAGAATGTTCTGTTTTTATTTGGGACATTTGGGTTTGATGAAAATGGCGCATATTGGGTATTCATTTTTTAGTGGTTATCGCTTTTAAAAAAAAGTACTAAAATATTTTTTGTTTATGTGATTATGTATGTTAATACTGTGAATAAAATTCTAAGGAAATTTTAATAACTGGAAAATATACTAATCAGATTTTGTAAAAATAAAAAAATTAAATTATTTTGAACAGTTATTATTTTTTGACAACTTGAATAAGGAATTTTTAAAATTAAAAATTATTTGGTTCTCATTGTTTCTTTACTTTTGCATCACGGTCCCTCTATATTTTTTATATGGAGTCCATCATATGATGACATATTTAGAGCATTTGATCTGGATTGGAAAGAATAATATTCACTTACTGCCATAAATATTAGCGCCCAAAAAATGAAATGCGAGAATGAAACGAAATTTTTCATTCGGAACTACAACGTTGATAAAAGTGATTAAAAAATACAAATGAAGGAGTGCGGCGTAATAGTATCCTATTATATTACATCTGGCGGGAAAGTAGAATGCGATTGGTCTTAAGGATCAACAAATCCTTTATGGTGTTCGGCGGCTTCTCGTCTCACAGTTTCTGTAAAAACATCGCTATATCGACTAAACTGGAAGGCAGTCTGACACACCTTCCTAATGGACCCATATATGATCGTTAAGTATCATATCTTGAGATCAAGCAGGCCAAGGAATCGGGAAATGTGGCAAAGGCATTCCTGTATCACTCTTGCAGTGTACGTGTGTAATTTTTTTACCAATTAATATTTTTTGCTGTTCGTTAAGCAACAACGAAGAAGCAAAATAAAATAATAAATGTAATTGTCAAGAAAAAAAAGGGGGGGGAGTATATATTTATAAATTTAAGTTATAAAAAACTATATAAAATGTATTATTTTCAACTTAAATATATTTATTATTAATATTAAATAAAGTCTACCATTTCATATTTATTTTTTGTTAATTTATCAATAGGTAGTTAAAACCATTTTGGATTTTCTGAACTTTATTACTAAATTTTATAAAAAAGAGTAAGTAATAAATTGCAACCAATAAAATTAAAAATACAATTTCCAATAAATAAATTGCAATATGATTAACTAGCAAAATGCATATAGGATTAAAAATTAACATCAGTTAGCCGATTTCAGTGTTAGTTTATCCTTATACAAGAGATTGCAATCAAATTAATTAAAATTAAAGGCTTTTAGTTTTTTTCTGGTCAGCAGTGTTTATTGAAATATTTCAACTTGTTGAGTTAGTAAAAAATAGTAATCTCAAAAGAAATTCGTATTGCTATTTTATTACAGTAATACACAAGTTAGGAAAAAAGCAGTTCAACAGTAGCCAAATTTTCTGTAGTTTGAAGTACTGAATTATTGAAAAAGATTTCCCCAATTTAATTAGTTTTTCACAAAATATGAATTGGATACGAACAGTATGCATACTAATGAAAGGAAGAAAGCTTAAAGATTCTTTCAACTCCATCCCTCCTATTTAGCATAGATAATTTGGATGGGTATCCCGAAAAGCAGGCAGTGCTAGTTGTGAATAAGAAAGCCGCCATGCAGCACAAGGTTTCCTGCGTTATTGAATTTGCAAGAAGGGTTACGGAAGTATTCCTAGACCTATTCACTAATTAATTCCACACTAATTGATATTTTCTATAAGTGCTATATTTATGCATTTAAGTCCTATTTCAGCTAACAGTTCTCGCCAACCAGATGAACTGTGTCCCTCCTGCTGTACCTTCCTGAATTTTCAAGATTTGTTTTGGCAGTCCAAGTGTTCTGCGAATTTCTGATCTCATCCCACGTGAGTCTATGTTAAGGAGACTCTTACGTCCCATGTCTGATAAGAGCTTTAGTCCACATGCTGAACCATGCACTCAGTCGGTTCTTTCAGTAATATCAGACATGTTTTTTCTTGAGTGGAAAATTTCTGCTACCACTTAGATGTTTTCTGAGCAGCAAAGGGAACATATATATAACACTTATACCTTCTTTTTCATTAATATGAATATTGCTTTTGTTCAAATATAAATTATGTGAGATACCTTAATTAATCTATTTGTCTTAATTCATTCAGACAAATTCATTTAATCAGGTCTATATTTTCGAATAACTTCGTATAACATCGCGTAAATTTAATTCTAACTTCATAAGGTGTTAAATTGAGAAAGGATTAAGTTTGGTTGATGCACGGTATTGGGTAATCAAACTCAATAAAATTATTTAATGAACAAAATAATTTTAACATGGCTGCGCATTAACAAAGTATTGAGAGTAGTGAAATGTATATTAAAATACATTTTCATGTATGCATTTTGTTTACGAAAGTGAAGTTGTAATTCTCAACATTCATATATATAGTATATAGAATGTATAGTATTTTTCGATTAAAGGTAAAATCCATCGTTTGGTATCGTTTATGTCCATGCTGGTCACCAAATTGATAAAAGGAATTTAATAGTACTTTCCATTTACTTCTTTTTATTTCTTTGAAAAATGTATATCAAAGCATTTTTTTTCTTAACCCAGTAAATTTTGCATAGACTATCGAAGATAGAATTCGTAATTTGTACTACATACTTCTCATAAAATACATTATCCAAAATATTCTTCCTCGAGAAAAAAAATGAATAACACGACCAATTCCTTATCCTTGAAAAATTCCGGACACATCCCGCTCTATTGCCTTCCACTTCTTTCGGGGCACTTTAACTGACAGAGAGACAGGTGACGATTTAGACCGGATTCTCAAGGCATTGCCTTATCTTTGGGGACATCCCCTGAAATCTAAATGGAAGGTAGGACATTTCGCAGTCTTCAAACGTCACGTGTATATATGTCCCCCCTTCTACCCTTTAATCTCAGTAGATATTCTTGAATGGAATATCAATATGCTCCTCAACTGGAATTTCCCCGTTCTTCAAGAAGGAAAAAAAAATCAGGCAGCTATGTAGGGCGATTCTAGCAATTGCCCCAATACCCGCAGAACAAGGCGTTTCAGATATAAAATGGATTGCACCGGCAGAAAAAAGGATTCCTAAACAGTTTCATGACGGAAGTCATATATATATATATATATATATATATATATATATATATATATATATATATATATATATATATATATATATATATATATATATATATATATATATATATATATATATATATATATATATATATATATATATATATATATATATATATATATATATATATAGAAGAGCCTCATTGAAAATGTTACGATGCATTTTTTTTCGAAACTGAGATTCGATTTCACATACAATTTTTAAAAATATATGAAATATTTCAGAAGAGGACCAAGAGGTTGAAAAAATCGATTACAAAGTTTTCAAACCCTCTAAAAATTCCATCGTCTCAAGTTTTAGCTTATCGTTTAGAAGTGAAAGTTTTCTTTTGAGATAAGAAAATAAATTGTAATTTTCCAAGGTTGCAGAAATATCAATAAAAAGAGATCACTCGATAAAATTTTATAATATAAGTTCTTTGAAAACTGAAATCCAATCAGGTATCCTGTGGAAAAATCCGGATTAAATTTCGGTAAAAAGTACCGGCACGTACACATCATCCGTATAAAATCCATTTTTACCATAAAATATAATACCGTAATTCTTACAGTATTTTGATCCGGTGCTTATTATTGTAAAAATGACGGTATATCAGGCTTTTTGTATTGTAACATATTCCGGTAAAAGCAGATTTTACTATTAAAAGTACAAACAGCACCGGCACCCTGAGTGTTGGTACTTTTTACAGTAATTTGATCCAAGTCTTTTTTCGGAATATAAATATATACTAATACTAGCATATAAATACTTCTTCTTTAATATGTTAGTAATTTTGGAAAAATATAAACTATATCGTTTAAGTTAGCTACATCCTTAACATAGTGAATAATTGAACCATATTAAGGTACTTCATAAATTTGATTACATGATACTATTTCAAAACAATAATAATGGATCAACATTTTTAAATTTTGCACAGTATAAACACTTCCACAAATTTGTACCATATTTAATAAAAAGCAAAGAAGTATAATTGACAACTTCTATATACATTTAATAGGAACAAGAGCCTTATTGAAAAAAAACGTAAAGCATCTTTTTTCGAAATTAAAACTCAATTTATCATAGGGTTTTTTAAGAGAATTTTCAAAAATCTTTCAGAATATGATTAAAAGATTAGATGTTGGCAAATCTACCACTTAATTTAAGTTTGGAAATAATCTGAAAATCCCGGCATGGCATTTTCTACAACAGCAAGAAAATTTATGTGAAAGTTTTTTTTTTAATGATGATAAAATTAATTATAATTTCCAATGTTACAGAAATTTCGATAAAAATATCACTCGATTAAATATTTTGAGTATAAGTACTTAAAAAAATCTTATAATATTAGCTATTGTAGAAGTATTTGTTTCTTTAAAAAGAATTTCATCACGATATGAATTATTAATTTATACATATTAGTGAATTATCGAGAATTATTAATTTATACTACACATACTTTGTCAAAAAAACGAGTAAATCATTAAATAAACTAAAAGTTGAGAAAAGATAAAAATAATAACGAAATAATATTATTTAAAAGTAATTGTAAAATAATCATACTCTTACGTGCATGTCCAAAGCCTAGCAAATATATTTTACCCTTTTTCAATTGTTATAACGAACATACATTCAAAAAAATATAATTATTGATATTATAAATCAAACTTATCATGTTTATAAGCAATTCGTTATTCTCATTGGAATACTTTTATTTTATAAAAATTGCAATACTTTATAAATGACTATGATTACATTCATTAGTAATACAGCTTGAACTCAAATTCTAGAAAAATTTCCTTTTTAAACAAAGGTTTAAAAATTTTTAGAATAATATTTTGAAAGATGTAATTTAAATATTGCCCAAACATGCTACATTATGACAAAAAATCTTTCTTCTCTTGAAAGTAGTAAAAATATAAAAATTGGCGGCGATTGAATGCGGTTGAAGCATTATTTTTTCTTCCTATATTCATAACGAGATACATTTTACAAGGGGGTGGGGGAGATATTAAATATTTATTTTATGCAAAGCAAAAAACCACGAACGCCAGTTATTAAAGTTTATATTTTCTGTTTAAAAATTTTAAAATACAAGCATGAAATGTCTTTTTGTATTGGGATGATGATAAATATTTTGTAGAATTTTATAAATTTAAAATAATGAAAAAAAAATAAAGATATGTAATTCTTTATTCATAAAGTTACCTAAGGTATATTTCTAATTATAAATTCAAGCTTATACTTTTTCATAAAAATAATAAAAATACAAGTTTGAAATATTCTATAAAGTTTTTTTTATGCTGACGTGAGGAAGAAGGGAAACATATTTGTATCTTTATTGTTCAACAAACTTTAACATCTTATTGTTAACTTATGGGGGGGGGGGAAACTGGTATATCATTTTAATGCATTGACTATATCAAATAAAATATGTTATCATTTTCGCGATTAAAATTTTCTCGTGTCTATGTCTGAAAGAAAAATACTGCATACTAATGTTATCATCTGAAAAACGCAGTAAATTGCTTTTACTTTCACTTAAAAGAATATGCTAAGAAAGTCGGTAGGGAATATACCAATAATGATAAAACTGATCTTTTTTTATGTACCTTTTCTCAGCATCTAAACAAGATATTGCTTCAGTTCTTTTCTTACACAGAATATTTACATATATATGTCTGCACTGTTATAACTGCTAATACATATCTTTGGCAGATTTTTTTTTTTAAAATTTTGAACTGAGAACTTTTACTTTTTTAAAAAAAGTTACTTCAGAAATCTGTCATAACTCAAAAATTATTCCTGTTTACGCTAAAACATTATCACAGTATACAACTGATAAAATCTGAAATACCCCCCCCCCAAAAAAAAAAACATTTTCAGAGTGATATCATAAGTGAAGTTTTAGAAAAAGGTACACCGAAAAGAGGACATCTCTAGCTTTATTGATCGATGCCCTACCGACTCCCCTTATTTATAAGTTACTATTACAATGAGAACAAAATTTTCAAAATTGCAATATAATTAAAAAATGAACCCGAAAAATAAGCGTTGGTTAAAAATTTTAGTGCTATTACGAATTAATTTACAATTTTAATTTACAATTTGTTACGATGAAAATAAAATTTTCAAAATTGCAATTTAAAATATAATAATAATAAATTCAAAAAAAATCAGCATTTATTACCAATTTTAGTGCAACTGAAATGAACATAAAATGTAACTAAAAGCCAATCTAAACTTTTATTTCCTTTCTCATTTTTGTCCTATAAATAATTAAACCATTGAATCATTTACTGCAAAGCACTCATTTTGTCTAGAAATCAGTCGACAAAGCAATAAATGAGCCGTAACTGAATAAAGTCGACCGCTCCTCTGCGCTTTATTTCTCACATACCTTCTCTGGCCCATTAACTGAAAATGAATTCGCAGGTAATAATGAGCAGTATGGGTGGTGACGAACCCATAACATCCTATTCACTTTGCAAACTCGCCAGATGGGGGCGATTGGCAAGACAATTAGACTTTTCCCTCCTTTGGGTATAAACAAACCATCATTATCTGGAAAAGCCATGCAGTTTGTTTAAAACTATCCTTTCAGTCGTCTAGTGCGCTGAGACAGGGGACGGGTCAATATTAATTGATTTTATCGATGTAGAAGCCGACTGAGTTGGCGGAAGTAGAGGATTTTGTGCGGAAGTGTCGAGGTTGGGGTTATAGTGAACTGTGTTGCCATTGATTTCTGAATTCAGGAGATGCGACGCGAAAAAGTTTGCACGATAGGATTCGTTTGTACTGTTGAAAATAGTTCGAAAAACTTTTTGTTTCTGTTTATTGATTTAAACATGAAAAAAATTAATTTTTTTTTTTTGGAAAAAAACAAAAACATACATGATTCATGCTAATTAGGTTTGTATTTTTAAAGAAAAAATAATAAGCTAATTTTTCTTTTGTTCTTGACGCTGAAAATACAAAAATAAGAAGAACTATTTTAAAAAATGAAAAGAATTAGATTATTGATCTGAATTGAAAATTACATTTAACTGTAGAAGGACGAATGGGGCCATTTTGGGCACTGTCGTTTTTTATTGCTCTGTAATTCAAAGAATAATTTACTGAAAGTATTGAGTATATCTGATTTTTCATAATTTAATCCACTTTAAATGCTTATTTAATCATTCATGTGCTAGCCGCATATGAGACATATATATATATATAGTTAGCTTTATACCTAGAATGACGGGAGGGGTCAAAACTGTCCCGAAGGTGGGCACCTCATAATCCAAAGAAGTTTCAGATATAATCTACCTCTTAGTAGTTATAATTTAAACTGGTTTTATTTAGAAAACGAGTAACTTAGCATAACTTGAATTATTATTTACAAAGAAAAGAAAACTCATTAAACTCATTAAATATAGTTGAAAAGTCTATGCTCCGTTGAATCAAATATTTCTGCGAATGAAATGCATGAGATACCATAGAATATTGATGACATAATCTCTAATATATCTCTTATTATATTAATTATGACTATATCTAAAGATTTTGGGTATCTAATTGATCTACGCACAAACATTCAGGAAAGGGCCCCGGGCTCTTCAGACTTTCGATTTATATAGCAATGCTCAGTTTTTCTATTGTTAAGTAGATGGAAAATATTTAAGTAAAAGTAGAAGTAACTAAGAAGAAACTAGCATAAGAAGAAGAAACTAAAGTTCTCATAATATATTTAAAGTGAAAAGTAAATTTTCTAGGGAAATTTAGAACTATTTAAATCTATTTAGAACTATTTAAATCAATAATATCAAGACAATTAAATTGGATATGGTATGTTTGTAATTTAATATTCTGAAAGAAAACATCCACTATATTATAAATTTAAAAAAAATTAAGTTATTGTTAGTGACAGTAATTTAAACTAACATTTGGAAAATAATAGTTAATTTATAACCCAATTATTTAAAAGCTATAATTTATAATTTTAACAGTTCAATCCCTACATTAGAACAAACTTTTAAATTTAGCATTGCATAATAAAACTTGAAATTAAAAACTTGAAATTAAAAGGTAGCTGATAAATATTTTATTTATAATTTACGAACCATGATTTTAGAAGCAAATGCTTGGAAATATCTTAATTAAAAAATATATTAAGCAAAATTTTTTGTAGTAATTAAACTTTTCAAATAGTTAAATTTTAAATTGCACAAGTCCTTTCGTTTTTAACAAGTACTAACACTAAAACATATGTAAAATGCAAACAAATAAAATACTAGTAACAAACTTTTAAATTATTACTTATAATAACCATTTACGTGGAAGCAAATTTAATTTTCGATAATCCTTCAAGAAAAGTGTATAAATAGCATCTAATTAAATTTTTATTTTCAAAATTTTGTCAAATTCATTTTTGTTTTTTAAAATTTTAATGAATAATAAGACAAATACTTTCTTCAAATATTTACTTTTTGTAATAAATTGAATTCTAGAAAAGGCAGTTAATCAATTCGAAATTACTTTTACTAAAAAGAAATATTTTTATAAAGCTGTATTATAAATTAGAAATAGGACTTGAAGCAGAAAGTAAAAGTTAACTCAATGATTAAACATTTTGCAAATAAGAAATTAAATATATTAAGCATTTCTAATTAAAATTATAATTAAATGTATTTATGTATTGACTTTTACTTTATATTGGATTTCTTTTCTAGAAAGCGTTTTAACATTATTTTTTGAGGCTCGTAATATACATTATTTCTGAATTTTTAATATATTTAATGCTTAAAATCTACTTCAAATGTTTTTTTTTCCTTTTAATTTAGATTTATTCATTATTTTTCTTGTTATTAATTACTTTTTTGTTTAAAAACATTTTTAATCGAAGAATGATGTTTATGATACATATAGAGAAATTTTTATTCTGGATTAATATTGACGATAAATTTTTTTGACATTTAAATAAATAATAAATTTGATAAATAAAAAATAAATTTGATAATTTTTTTTTCTGTTGCATAAGATTTTTTAAAAAGATCTTAAATACTTTCACTTAGCAGGTTTCAACTCTGCAATCAGTTCCACTTTCCCAGCTACAGTTTTTTTAAATGACATTTTGAGTCTATTCGTTGTCAAAATGCTCAAGTTTAAAAAAGTTATACATAAGAGGGTCATATAAATGTTGGGTGAATTCCTTAAGGAATTAGGATGCATCATCATAATTAAAATTACATAGGAACCCATGCCAGGAACTGTCTCCCTACGCTAAGAGATGGTACTTCCTTATTATAAACTACTTTTCCGTGTGTTTCTGCATTGGTCATTACAGGGGAGCTCCTCTAGCCGCGTGCAATGACATTTCCGGGGGCAAGGGTTCTTACGCAGTTTTATTCCCTAAAATACGTCTTAACTTGTTTGTGACAACATTCTGTAAGTAACTTGTAACTTGTAAGTAACTTATTTCTTGTAAGTAACTTGTAACGTGCAAATAACTTGCAATATGTGAGTTACTTGTTGTTAAAGCTTATCGTAAAATTTAAGCGACCCTCTATTACTTAAAACGCTTTAAAATTTGCACATTTTTCATATTATAGACCAAAGCTTTCATTTTAAAGGGTCAGATTCAAAATCCCCATATCTGAAATTGGTAAGATCAAGTATCTGAATAAATGCAACAATACAAATTTTTTTCTCGGTGTTGCATAGACAGTAGCAAATATTGATAAATTTGTTTCGAGGATCAGTTCTGATAGAGTGCTCCTTTTCAAAATTTAATTATTTTAAAAACATGGTGAGTCCTTTTCCCAGATCATTGTACTCACGTCTTAGTGTTTTTAAATTTATTACTTACAAACAGTAAAATAGAAAAATGTGCAAATTTCAAAGCGTTATAAGTAATAGAGGGTCGTTTAAATTTCACAATAAGCTTTAACAACAAGTAACTCACAAATTGCAAGTTATTTGCACGTTGCAAGTTACTTACAGCATGTTGTCACAAACAAGTTAAGACGCATTTTCAGGAATAAAACTGCGTAAGAACCCTTGCCTCCCGGAAATATCATTGCACGCGGCTAGAGGCGCTCCCCTGTTATGACCAATACAGAAACACACGAAAAAGTAGTTTATAATAAGGATGTACCATCTCTTAGCGTATGGAGACAGTTCCTGGCATGGGTTCCTATGCATTTTAATTATGATGATAAAATAGCCTTTAGTTTCCAATGCAACATTAGATAAAGTTGCTTTAAACAAAAAAAAAAATAAGGTCGGAATATTCTGACTGGTCGGGTGCTGGGCCCATGTCTGAGATGTCGTAAGAAAACGGTGACTGGTGCATGCGAAATCAGCAGGGATCAGGAAGTCCTTCAAGTTCCCACGATAAATCAATACCTCTAGGGGTACTGAATCGGAGATTGATCATGCTCTGGTCTAGATCAAAATTACGATGGATGGATGGCACGTGAATCTGTCCTCCCTATAAAACAGGATGTGGCCAATGTACGCTGTTTCTGGATCATTCTGAGGCATTTTTGCAAGATCGTCGCCAATAGCCCATTGTGAAACTCTTGTGAGACGTAAATAAAAGTACAGTACCGTAAAACAAAAAACAAAGACATAAATATGCTTGAAAGTAATAATAACCCATTTCATATTCAATTTGGAGATTGTGTTTACATATTAAATGTGCAACATAGTAAATTTTTGAAATATTAAATCTCCAATCTCTACAAGAATTTTTTTTTTTTTTTTGTAATAAATAAAGTATTATATCATATATTAGATGAATCACAATTTAATTATGACACATCCTTTAGATTTAGAAATTAGTTTAGAGGATAAATTTTGTTTTGTTAATTTTTCTTAACAGACCTACACACCATTTAGTAAATTTAAAAAAATACACCGAAACAGAACTATTCATTTGTAAATGAATAGTTGCTGAAATATGGTGTATTTATTTGAGAAAATCGTTATTGAAAAAGTTATGTAAAAGTTGCATGATCACATAAAATGTAACGCATAATTCAGAATGACATGACTAATTAATACATAAACTTAACAGAATAAAAATTGCACAATTAAGATAGAACTAAAGAAAATTACATTAAAAATTGAACAAAAATATTGAAATTATATTATGCTGAGATATGGTGCATTTATTTATTTTAAAAAGTTCACATTTAAAAAGTTATACAAAAGTTGTATGACCTCAAAAAAATTTAACGCATAATTCGGAAGTACATACCTAATTGCAACATAATCTTAACAGAATTACAATCGCACATTTGTGATTGAACTACATTGAACAGAAATTATATTTAAAAAGAAGTAATGCATAAAAATTTACAATGATTAAAGTTACAGCCTACAATTAATCATTAAATTAAACCTCCTTAACAAATTATCTACGGGGATATAGTTTTTAATTTACTCTTCGTAACTGTACTATAAACTACAAAGAATATAAAAGTGCTCATGTAACATTTCATTGCAATAAAGTATAAATATATACAATAGTTTAAAAATCCATATTTAGAAAGTTAAAATGATTAAAGCTACCGTTGAAAAGAAAATAACAATAATTCGTTCAGAGCGAATAATCAACCATTTGGTCTTCAATGAACGGGCAAGATGGATGGACAACAGGGCTGCCCACTATTACTTTATTTAGGCCAGCGTCCACTCCTCTGATTGCTTTCTTTGATTGAAGCACACAATAAGTGGTAAACTAATATAAAAAAAAAAAGAAAATTGTTCAACTTGTATGGATTACACCAAGAAAAAATATTGCTTTTGTGCTGTTATAGCTTTTTTTTTCACTAGCGGCTGTATTTCTTGTCGGCTAAAAAAATAGAAAGATAATAATCCGATATACTGTTGCGAAAAATCGATGAGATCTAATTCAATTATTAAAGAAAAATATGACTTAAGAAAGCATAACTTAAAATAGTTTTTAGAGTAGGTCGTGTAAGAATTAAAAGTTTTAAAATGTTGATTGTACAAAAATGTTTCCGAAATCAACTAATTCGTGTATTTCTTATATTTCTAGTATTATATTTAGAGTAAACAACGGATTTTTACTATGTGTAATGATTGGAATCTCATATTTATGTTTTAAATACGAAGAAATTTTGACCTACTTGAATAGCTGTTAATCATTTTAAACAAAGCTAGTGGGCTGCGCCCCCTGCTCGCTAACGATCGCCAACCCCTGAAAATTGCTACGCAATCTTATATTGTTTGCTTCGCAAACCAAGCTCGCTTCGCTCGCTACTAACTCAGGTTCATTGCAAATGCACAAAATTCTAAGCATTCCAAACAATCATTCAAATCCATATAACATCTTTTTTTTTAAAAAAAATTACATCTTTTTAGTAAATACTAAGTCATTAAAATAAATTTGAATTCAAATAAATGACATGAAATTCGTTAAACCTATTAGAAATGTGCTATAATATAAAATCTAAAGATAAAATTTCTAAAACTGATATCTCTTTAAAAAGGTTAAAATTTTGGCTATAATTAAGTCTATTAAAAAGTGAAATAAGTGAATTGCAATGGAAAAACCTGCATAAACAAATAAATTCTAGTAAGACAAATAAATTCGTGATAAAAATCAAAAATCGTCAAATGAATTCGTAATATAAAAATTCGTGAAAAAAAGCTCTTTCGACAAAATACTAAAATAGAGATCTATCAACAAAGACTATTCACTTCTGCCTAGCCTATGCTCTCTCTGGTTAGTTCAGTTTCCGTTTTTAAAAGCGCTATATGATGAGCCATCTCAGCTAGATTTGGCATGTGACATTTTTAGCTGCAATCATGGGTTGATTTTCCAGCATTGCCATTCGGGGAGTTGTAATGAGGCTTTTTTTTGTCGCCGTGTAAGAGAAATATATACATAGAAGATAGCTCCTGAAATTATAAATGAGTCACGAGTTCACAAAATTATACACGAGGAACACATTTAAAAAAAAAAAAACGATTACTAGCAACAGAACCTTATCTCGTGATAAATTACTCGGATTAATCTTCTATCATGTGAAATAGTTTCCTAAATTATTTCATATAGAACTTCTTCGATTCTTAATTAATTTTATAATTTTCTCTTAATACTATAACCCGATTTTAACATTTGTTTACCAATCTCGTGAAGTGTTTCTTTAATTTAAAGAACATCTATTTCTACTGTTACAGGTTTATTTTTAAATAAAACTATAGCTTGAATGCAGGCGGATGATTTAAAAAATTCTGAATAACATTTTCAAGAGTAAAGGGATGCCGAATTATTGCATTCTCCATTTCCTATGCTAGATTACTCTACTAGATTGACTAATTGAAGCTACATTGCATAGTTCAATTGTGATTTGACTACAACGCTACTTAGTGGGTACCTATGGTATAACATAGAACTGCACTAGGAAGATAGCGCATAACCACGTAAAACACTCACAGTGTCTCATACAACAGATTTACTCACTTCATTTTCTGGATAAGAATTAGTAGTATACATGCTTCATGAGACAACCTAGTCTTTCGGGGATGTGTGATCCCGTTTAACTGAGAAACATGCCTCGCGGTCGGACGTTCTTTTAGTTCTGAGGTTCTGCTCTTGTCATTGCTCTTTATTCACACCATTTTATAGTTTTTCTGTTGAAGTTGAACCACAATATTTTAAAATCAAGTTTAAAAAAGATTGAATTATTGCTCCAGCAATTTTAACTGCGTTTTAAGGAATATTAAATTATTTTATCCTTAGGCATTTCATATTAAAATAGCATGTGGCAGCCTTATTTGAAAAGAAAGAAAACTCCACTTTGTTCACTCTAAGGAACAGAACCTTAAAATCTAATTAGGGTAGCGTTTCCCTTCGTTTTCTGATTTGTGGCGCCCTCTGTTGGACGACAGAAACAATCTGGAGTTGTACTTAATGTAAAATATAAGAATCAGTACTTGTTTGAGCCAGAGAATGAGGCACACTCCATTTCTTTAAAAATTTATTAAATTCAATTGATTAATTTAAATTACTTTGATTGAATAAATAATCCCAAGAAACAGAAGCGATAAAATATTACTTGATAAAAAATTTCATTTGCTTCAAAAATATACAAATTTGAACATGCCGGCTATTTCAGATTTGAATTTTTTTACCCCACTGACTGTTCTGCACGTAAAAAATCAACATGCAGTAAAAGTAAACCTGCACGTAAAAGTAAACCTTCAGCCTTCTTTGCATAGCAAAGACAGTTTTCCATGTTAATAGAAAGGGGAATAGTGTATAGGGCAGAAATATTCTCACAATTTTGCCCGTTTTGTAAACCGCAAGTGAGTTAAAGCAAATGATTTTTTTTTAATCAAGTAAAAGATATTGATAACTATTCAAATCAGATCTTCACGTAATACCAGTTTTCAAAAAAACTGACTTTGAATACTAGAAAATATTTAAATTCTTGAAAGATCAAAAATACAAACATTCAGATCTTAAAAGACTTTTTTTTTTCTTTTTTTTTTTTTTTTTTGCAGGTAAAATCTGAATTGATGTTTTGAAATAAAATCAAGTAATAACCAATCTTTCCCTACATTAAATGTATCAATAAAGGATGAGACAAAAAAAAAAGAATTTAAGCTTCCTACAAACTTTATCACAGATCGACCAAAAAGTTACGGGCACATAACTCTTAAGATCAACAAAAGGTGTCATTTCCCAACAAATAAACTGAGTGCCTCAAGAGCAAAGTAAAACAATTTCAAAACCTCTCTATTCTTTTCACCGTGGCAGTACTTGAAAGTCTCCGATAAGAAACCAGCACTCAAGCAGAGTCTCTTTTTCAGCATTATTCGCTCCAATGCTTCCGGACAGTTCGTTCACTACACTTCAATTAATCTGTAAACGTAGGGCTTACTAAAGGTAATAGAATGCTGACAAAAGCTGACTTGAAGTAGGCGGCTTTTACTGATTATTACCTTTTAACTTCAACTAAAATGTAAGAAGATTAAAATGTTTGAAGCTAAATATAAAAGATAAAATTTAGTAATTAGGTACGTATGTTACTTTGGTTGGATATGCTAGGTTTCAAAAGAAAAGAAGCTATCTATTAAGTAGGTGGTGCATTGACAGCACCATCACAGCATTAACTTTATTTCTTTTAAGGGCTGCATCTGCCTTTTTTTTTTTTTTTTTTTAGGAATGATATAAACTGGGTTTATTTTGTACAAGCAGTATATGTTATAAATAAGGTTATTTGATGCAGTGTTTCATAAAATATTTAGTTTTTGCGTATAGATTTTTAATGAAATGCAGTGAGAATACTCTGGTAATTTTTTTAAATTCAAAACTGAGAAAATTTCCGCAACATTGTTCTTATAAATTTCATTCGAAATAAGCTATCCATAACCAAAATTTCATAAATGAACTTTCAATTCAAAATTTCCCGTCGTTGTTCAACTTTAAACTGAAAAAAAAACAAGAATATATTATTTTTGCTTAAGCATTAAAACCCATTTGAAGCCGTCTTTGCACTGATGCAAGGAAAGACTAGAGAGTGTCGAAAGTTGCTTCATTCCTGATTTTTACTTAAACTTCGCTTTAGTTCTTCAACTATCAAGTTAATTTCTCATTCTTCCTCACAAACTGTATGTGGGTCTGAGATCAGGGAAAACTGAAGGGCAATTTTGTGGATAGCCTTGAAGTGGGAAGACTATTGTTTAATAGTAAAAGAAAGCCACCAGGAATAAGTGTTTATCCAATTGGAAGGGGATAGTGACTTTTGTTAAATTTTCAGAACACTAATGATCATTCTGTTGTGCTAAGCGTGTTCTACGCTTTTATTTTGCTGATAAAATACAAGATACAACAGATGTTGATCTTCTTCAAGTCCCTTCGATATTTACGGATGGTTTGTTTCATACGAAAGTTTGTAGCTCTATTCTATTCAGTCAGTTTCATCTGCTTTCAAGCGTCATGACTACCCACAATAACTAAGGTTTTAAGCTTTTTTCCACCTCGATCTTGCATCGACACAATTCCTTACTTAAAGTCAAGTTACACAATTTTTGAATTCTAAATTTTCTTGATCCGTACTGTAAAAGGAATCGTACTAAGAATTTTTTAAGAAAATATACCAAACAAATATTTTAAGCTGAGTCCGCAAGAAAAATATTGAAAATTGGGAGAATAGTTTTATTATGAAGTAATACTATTTGGGTTTTCTTTCAAGTTTTGAAAAATTTAAACGAAAATCAAAGTATAACTATTAATAAGCAAAAGACAGTTACACAGTTTTTTTAACAAATTATAAATAATAAAACGCAAAATGAAACTTTTATTTGCCTTATCTGTTTAAACGTCAAGTTTGCAATGATAATTTGCAATTGAAGAATAAAAATTACATTTCAAAATATAATTTTACATGGATTAAAATTAAATGAAAAGATAATGGTAAGTTAAAATATCCTATTTTTAAGTGCATTTATATTTTTTAATCAGCATGATCTATAAAAATTGTCTTTATTATAAATAATAATCTGTATTTGTACCTAGAATTTTTTAATTATAAACAATGGTATTTTAATTACATCGAAAAGATGAACATTACATTTTAACAAGAACTCAAATTAAAATTCACTGATGATTTGCGTAGAAATATAATATTGGGTTGAGTATTAAGGCAATGCGTTTTTTTTTCTAAATTTTTCACTTATGTATTTATATAAAGATTAAAGGTTAGACAATGACATATCCGTTTTGTTCCATTTTAACCGTTTGCCATCGCTCGGTGAGATTCCTAATTGCTCGTTCTCAGAAGGACCTGTCTTTATTTGCTAAATAATGTACAAGGTGCTGATTTAAAGTCAAATCTGAATTTTACGTTATCTCCCGGGAGGGTGGGAGAGTTTGGTGGGCAGGACAACACACCCCATCACAGCGCTCTAATAGCCATACGACGGATCGCCAAATATATAGTATGTGGTCTCACGCTGTCACGATGAAACACCACTCTTCTACAATTGATGAGTTCAAGAAGTTTCTGAATGACAGATTCGTTAAAACTGTCCAATTACCTACAGTACACTTCTGAATTGATTGTTCTCTTCCTTGGTTGGAGCTCAGAAAACACGAAACTCTTAAAATCCCTCCCCGAGAACATAACCTTTCTTTGATGAAGTTCTGGTTTTGAAGTCGTTGATGGCTAATCCTCACCTCGTGACCATAACCGTTTACGCATCACATTGGAACACTTATTAGCATATATGGCAGCACTTTTACTTTCGTTACTTGTACCGCCGGTACAAGTAAAAAGTACGTACTTTTACTTGTACTTCGTTACTTTTTAAATTTAGTACTTTTACTTGTACTTTCGTTACTTTTTAAATTTAGTACTTTTACTTGTACTTTCGTTACTTTTTTAGGGAAAAAGTACAAGTATTTGTAACGGAAATATCGAACGAAATCGTTACTTTTTTTCTAAAACTCGATAAGCTCGATAAAAAAAAAATTAAATTAAAAAAAAATGTTTATGTTCTTTTAATTAATAAAATTAATGTGCAATATATATGCATTCACAGCTAACTTCGTGTTTAAATACCTTCTGTTTCAACTTATACTGCACATTCAATTATTTTTTACTAGCTCAGAGCTCACAAAGCTATCTGAAACCCCGTGTTTGCTTTGTTTATGTTTGTGCTTTTAAAACGCTCTTCTAAAGAGTAAAACAATTTTAAATCAACGGTAATTTAAATAAATAAAAATAATAAACTAAAAATTAAAATCAATAGATAAAATTTCTTTTTCGTGCAAATCCGTAAAAAGTTTGATATTAAAATTATATTTGATTTTAAAATTATATTATACGATTATATTATAAAATTACATTATAATATTCTTCCGAATTTAAAAATAAATTAAATTAATAATAAATTAAATTAAATATCCATAATTTTCAAAATTAAAAATAATTAAATAAATAACAATTTTGCAAAAACATTAAAGAGCATAAGAATATTATTCAATAAAATTTTAGGTTACTTTGAATTTTCGATTTCCTGGAAATGTACTTTTAAATCGTTACTTTTTTTGTTTAGTACTTGTACTTTTACTTGTACTTTTTACTCGTTACTTTTTAAAATAAGAACTTTTTACTTTTTACTCGTTACTTTTTTTAAAAATACTTGTACTTTTACTCGTTACTTTTTAAAAGTAACGTTGCCATATATGCTTATTAGTACAGGATACAGATTTCGAACTTACTTACGTGTACCAGATTCTTTGGATGTACGAAACACTTTTTTGACTAATATTATATGTCTTCGCAATCTCTCACATAGTGTAACGTGAGTTTGACTGGATCAATGTCTTTATTTTGTCATCATAAATTCGGTAGGCTTTCCTGATTTAGGAGCATTCCTTAAAACAAAATCACCAGATCAGATATTCGAGAGTCAGTTTTGGAATTGGCGTCCTTGGAGAGCATCGTCAACGTAAACTTTAAGCAATTTTTCACAAATTTGGCACTCGTTTTTATCTTCACAGAAGTAAAAGTGAAAAATATTTGAATTAATTGGTGAAAATGAACACTTTGATCTTCGATGTTCAACGAATTGTAAATTCTCCAAAACTCAAAGAAATACTCCAAATTGTTCTTTACAATGAAGCTTAAACTGTTAGATGTCAATAACATAAAAACTACTGTCGCAAATACTCCGAGTTTTTCAGAAACTACAATACTGTCATCTGTTGCAAGTAAAATGCAATGATTTTTAATTTAAACCGATACCTTTTCAGATGATAAGTTACGGAAGCTGTTAAAAAATGGAACAATATTCCAGTGCTTGAATTTTTATTTAAAAATTCTGCAAATGCTTCCGAATATTTGTTTAAATACGCAAAAATACGCAAAATACGGAATAATACGTAAAAATTATGCAGATACATAAAATACGGAATACAAAAAGTTAAATTAACATTACATTTAAGTGAGGGCGGCTGAATTTCTGACTTTTCTCCTGACTAAAATACTTGACATCATACTTTTCAGATTTCGAACCTCCTACATTTTGTGGTACCGTCATTCGGGGCTACTTTGTGCAGCGGGGGCTACTTTGTGCAAATTCGAATTTGGCATTTTTCAAGTGCTGCTATTCAGTATTATGTTTATTTCACGTTAAAAATGTGTGGAATTTGAAGATGGAAGTCTCTTCTATTACTGCAAACATTTTTTCGAATTTTAAAACAATCTCAGAGTGTGTTTCGTTCATCCAATGTCAACAACTTTCCGGGGACGTCGGATGTCGAAAAGTGTGCGTGGAAACTTTAGCTGTGAAATGCAAAGACGTTGATAAAACAATTGTCGTAAGTGCAAAATTTTTTATTTATATATTAATAAACAATTATATCATGTTAGCGTTAAAAAAATTCGAAAATTAATAACAAATAAATGGAAAATGAAAAAAAATGCACTTTGGGGCTACTTTGTGCAAAGTTTCATTCGTTTTTTTTCTCGACAGAATAATGGTCAGACGTTATAAAAAAATACCTGGAACGAGAAACTACCGTGATTACACTTTAGAAAAACTGCAACAATGTTTGCAAGCAGTTGCTAGTGGTATGTCGATTGCAGAAGCTTCTCGGAAGTGCAAAATTCACAGAAATACTATCTCTAATAAAATTCACAAGAAACACGTGAAACTTCCTGGCAAACTATTACTTTTCTGAAAACTCTGAACTCTATTACTCTGAAAATTATTTTCAAACTAATATCTTTACATATCTTGATGTCTTTGTCTTTAAAAATGTCAAAAAGTGACTTTTTTACCAATTTTATATCAATATTTTATTAAAAACATGATTATTAAACTGAATTCCTATCGCTGCACAAAGTAGCCCCATTTGGGGGCTACTTTGTGCGAGGTATGTTTTGACTTATTATTCGTAAATATTACATACATATAATGCCAATATTAATCAAATTCACTCGTCTGAGTCCAGTTATGAATATAATATCGATAAATTTTACTAAAGTTTAAATTAACATAGTTTTTTTACATGTCAAAGTTCAAAAACTGCGAAATCCTGCACAAAGTAGCCCCGAATGACGGTACAAGAATTAAAAAATAGGAAAAATCCAGGCTTATGCAGAAGAAGTACCTTTATGTGGCTAACTTTTTAATTCGTAATTAGCGTATATACTTTCACCTATTTAAGCCTAGTCATTCTAATTATTACGATTCCATCTTAGTGAGCGAAAATCAGATTATAGTTGAATCGTTCGGTTTCTTACTGCGCACTGTGTAGGAGCACAAAAAAATCAGAGCAACACTTTCATTTTTAAAGAGCTTTCAAAAAATGTGCTTTGGGCAACCTTTAACGTATAAAAATATGCTATTTGTTTAACCCGTGTTTTTAATCTATGCTATTTGGAGCGAAAATAAAATGCGCATTGAAATATGGTAAGGATAATATTTTCAGTCTTCTTTACTAAACGATCAGATTTTCTCCATCCCAATTGGGAATAAAAAGAAGTTTTTCTTCTGAAAAGAAGCTTAAGAAAAAAAGTCTCCCTCTTAAGGTGGAGCAAGATTTTTTTTCCTTATCCGATAGAGATCCTATCTTTGATGAAATGAATCTTCTTCTTCGTACATCTCAAAGGGATAAAAATAACATATTTTGTACAGCCTGTACGTAAGTTGCATTTATCTTATACTGTTGGTTTATCTAATTCGGCTTGCTTAGAAAGTCTAGCACAATCGCTTGGAGATTGGAATCACTTCTTAGTTCAAAGCTATTTTTGGTAGAGAAAAAAAATCTGTTTTAGAAGAGAAAATTGGGATAATCCTGAAAATTCCTTTTTCGATTGCTGTTTTGGCATAAGCCATTGTAATTAATTGGCCTGGTTGCATATACTTTGTTTCGTAAATAAACATTAACTTTCTTTTATTTATTTATTTTTTTTCAAATACATGCCCATTATTTTCAAATTGCATTTACAGAATAGCAATATAATAAAAGCTAATATGGAGAAAGGTGAATATTTTGGTATTTGTTGTATGTACGGTAAATATTTAATTAATAAGTCAAAATCTTTTTTTTCTCGATATAATCTTTTTTTCCCCTTTTTTTTCGATTGCTGAAACCTTAATCTCAAGCAAAATGAAAATAATAATAAAAAAATTAGCAGGTTTAATAAAATAAGATTTGCGTAAAAGTCATTTTTTCTTTTTTGAAAAACTATTTTTATTATTATTATTTATTATTATTATTTATTATTATTATTTATTATTATTATTATTATTTATTATTATTATTATTTATTATTATTATTATTATTATTATTATTATTATTATTATTATTATTATTATTATTATTATTATTATTTATTATTTATTATTTATTATTATTATTATTTATTATTATTATTATTATTTTTATTATTATTATTATTTATTATTAATATTTATTATTATTATTATTATTATTATTTATTATTATTATTATTATTTTACTATTTGACATTTGGAAGATTTTAAAAGGTAAAAAAGGTAAAACGAGCTATAATTTTAACCCACATCTCTGATTAACTTTAATTTCAATACAGATCAATGTAAATGAGTAAAATATAATTAAAAATTTTAAATTTATTGAAACTACTTTCCAATTTTCTTATGCAAATCGGGAAAAGAATTTTTTATATTACGCTAATTTTGCAATTCAAATCGCCAATTTTCGAAAAAAAAAAACTTAGCAGCTTGAGTTTGTAACTTAAATGATTAGTAAGCATTTTTAATGTCTTATAGATATTTGCCTTCTTCCGATGAATAAGAATATGCCTCTGCCTAAAATGTTACAAATGATATATTGTATCGGCGCACTTAAATGTTTTATATACTTATATTATTTTCATGTACTCTTCTCAGTTTTACTAAAAAATAGCATAATTGGCTATAGCAAAAAAAGAGGGAAATGTTCAGAAAATACTTATTAAAATACTCTAATAAAACAAAAACAAAACATGCAAAGAACGCATTTGGAAACAAATATTTCAAGCAATAACAAATAATTGCCTTGCGAAATAGTGACATTGTCGACAGGGCAAATATTTACTGTTTGTTTAAATGAACAAATAAAAACATCGATACATCAGAAAACATTCCAATACTAGGAAACACATCAAGTAATAATCGCATCTAACGAAACCTGGCAATGCTCCAAAAGATCCAAACGACCAGCCAGAGAGCACACAATCCTAGCGACGGACGTCATACGATGCGGGATAGAGGAAATGTATCCCTAGAATTTCTAATTAAAGTGGTTGAAGTTTCAGAGTTCTATTAGGTGACCTTCAAAAGCACAGAGATAATGCCAGAGGCTAATAAGTAATTACAACTCTACCTTTACGCATTTTTAATGAAAGTTAGTTATGCATAAGGTAGGGATAAATTAATTGTTGATAACAAAAAAATGATAGTATTCTGGAATTTCATGGGATTCAATTCCGGATTGATTTTTTTTCGTTTCGGTTTTCGTAATTTGATAATGAGTTCAGTATCTAAGATTATTACGAATTTTTCTAATTATATTCACTCATTTGTTCAGTTCCGATGTTATAACGTAAATTTAATTGTTGGTACAAATTAAGGGCAGCCATTTTCTTATAAAAAATTCCTCTTAATAAGTTTTGTACTGTTACGGAGACCCTCTGAGGAATACTTTGATTTATTTAAAACATTTCATCATTGAAAGTAATTGAAGAACTACGTTATTCATTAACTTGTTGAACTCAAATTGCTGAATTATGTTTCTCAGTGTATTTTAAATGCAGATTAAGTACTGAGTTCATTAACTTTAATGCAAAGGAATAAAGTTGCATTTTTTTTTTTTTTATATAACTTCAAATGTTACATTTGTCGTTTTACAAACATTTTACTTGCGCCATTTTAAAAAAGTAAAACTAGTTTTCTGTTTTTCACAAATGCGAGACAAAGTAGGAACTTTATATAATACAAAATACCTTGTCACAAAGTTTTATTTTTGATACTAATACAGTAATAAATTTAAGTTCAAATATTATGAGAAATAAAGTGTCATATTTTCAAATTGAAAGTTTATATATATCTAAATTTTCGGGATTCGGAAGTTTGGAAGTTTAGGTGATAAAAAGTTTTGTCTAATGTTTATAAATATGTAAAAGTAGGAAAATTCCAAATAAAACTAAGAAGCAAAAAATTGCTTAAAATAGTGTGAGTACTGAAATAAAAGAAAATCGACACTTTTTTCTTTACTTAAGAAAAAATTATCCAGACCATGATAATTTTCTTGAATTTTTCTTTAAAACTTTAATTAATATTTTTACACTATATGTTTAAGTATTCTAACTATAAATACTACAATGATATTGTTTAGATAACTAAAGATACAGTTTAAGCAATTAAAGTGTAATTTTTATTTATGGGGTATAAGAAAGACTTTGTTATTCTTAAATTGAGTTTTTTTTAAACATGTTGGCGTGAACTTCTCCGCTTGTAATTTTATTGTACACAGATAATTTTTTTAGATTTGAAAAATGTTTAACATACTTTTTATTGTTTTTAAAACTATTAACATAAATTGACATGACATCGCTATTTTTAAACAGTATAACCCAATCATTATTACTTAAATAAACATACGGATTATTTTAATAATTTTGGAAATAGGACCATGCAATTCACATAAACTAAGCCAACAGGTGAAGAATTTTTGACGTGTACACCCTGACAGTCCTTTGATTTAATTACGGAAAGAGACAGCTGTGCTAGAATTTTCTTGATTTTTATCTCAGGTTTAAAATTACGATGTTAGGAAGTTAAACGTTACGGGCCGCGCATTTGTTGTATGAATCGACTGCTTAAGATAAGAAACAGAATAATAAATATGTATAATATTAAAAGTTTTGAAAATTTATTTTAGAATTTTATAATAAATGCATTGCACGACAATGGATTTCTATTTACTTTATATTTTCTAAGTAATAGATGTGTGTACAGTCTTTATATATTTAAAAAATATTGCTAGGCTTATGCACGTGGTATTAAATTTAATGCAAAATGAATATATATATATTTTTAAAATATCATTTGATATTTTTTTAATTTATTTAAAATCAAAATTATATATGACATAAGAAAAATCATATGAAATACATAATAGATGAAATCATATGAAATACATACATAAATGACATATGAAAAATAATCAAAGAGTCTCAAACTAACCCAATTTTCTTTTATGTAAAAGCAATTTTAAAAACATTTCAAATGACTTTCAATTCGAAGCATTTTCTGTCATAAATCCAGAGTTTACAGAAATTTCTGTAAACCGAAAGCATTCTGTTCCAAAGTTGCTGTGAAAATGTGATAGTTTCTCCTTCTTCAAATCCGAAAGCCTTATCTGCATCAGAGAAACGTCGACATTGAAACTCAATCTACATTCAGTAACTGACAGTGAGGAAATCGTTGGATGTGCCCGGTTTAGATCCTTTTTAAATGGAAATAGTTTCAGAAAGTTTCCTTTGTTCCATTTCCATGGAAGGAAATAAGCTAATTCATCAAGGTAGATAAATGAAGCAGGAAATCATATACGATTTATCCCGAATTTAAAGCTTTCTGATGTTAAACTGAGAAATGTTTGTTGGTTCACACTATATTTCAATAACTTCTGATAAATAATGGGTGTAAGATTCCGAGCATAAAGCGTTTCGCATTGTCTGTTGCTGCTTGCTGAAATGAAATAGAATTAAATAGCTAAAGATTTAATTTGTATACAGATGAAGATGCATTTCTAATTGAACAGAATGTTTCTACTTCGAGAGAAATACTTTGATGATATGTAAATAGTTCCACCAAATATGTATTTAGTGTTTTAGAATTCGATGAAAAGTAAGAGTGTTTACAAAACCAATTTGGTTATTTCACTTAAATCCAATTTTGGTTGATGGATTATTCCCTGTTATTTTTTAAACATGAAAAGGGATTTATGTTTGGCTAAGTCATTGACTTTGCACTAACAATTGCCCTGAAATTCTATTTGGTAAACATGAATAAAATATTTCCCAAAATAAAGAACATATCATGTTTCATATTTTAAATATATCATGATATATCATGTTACATATATTTGTTTCTGATATATCATGCTTCATACATTTAAAAAGCACTACTGTTCCAATAGATCCCACTATATCCATATTCAAAATTTAAATGAAAAAAGAATTTTCTGGAATTTTTAGATCCCAACTGATAATTTTATTTAATGTCTCATATTTTGTGAAATGAAGAGGCTTGTATGAAATCGTAGAAATAAAAAAATATTCAAATGAAAATATTGCTCTCACTGCTTAATAGTTGAATGCTAATATAGTTAAATGACCTATTTAATTTTATTTTTTCAATTTCAAACTAGGCTAATGAATATAATGAAGGTTTCTAGTATATTCAATAATGCATAATAAATTCAAATAAGGATCTTTGAAATTTTGATTCGTTGAAAATTTATGGAAGAAGATAGATAAATTTTCTGACTTTCATCTAAGTATTTTAAGTTACTCTAGAGATCTACTTTGTATTTTTCTTTAATCTTAGTTTATTTAGTAAGTCTTCAAACGTTGTATTTAGTTTTCCTTTGTCTAAAACAATTATATTCAAGTGCTGCGAATAATCAATTTTATCGAATTTCCTTTTTTGTTAATGGAATAGTTAAGCAACTGTCTTGTATAAAAAGTTGTGTTGAGGTAAGTTGTTAATTTACCTTGAGGGCTTATTCGCATGGAAATAGGCGTCAATGATAAATACAAGTCAAAGAATTGAAGATCTGGGTGTTCAAAACAACATCGATAATAATAATAATCGATGATATAATAATCGATTAATATAATAATTCTAGAGGTATTTTTAAAAATAATGGAAATAAATGTTGATTATCAAAGCTTTTATAGTAAAACTAATTATAATCAACCTAGATGAAATGTTCAACAAGCATTATTAAAATTTCATTTTAGTGAACAGGCAGTTTTAAATTGTTCTTTTTGTCACTTTCATTTCTTTTTGTTTTCACTTTAACTCACCTTCTAATTCAAATCGAAATTATTGAGCCAATGGAATACACAACATTTTTTTTAATTTTAATTATCTTTTAAATTAAAAGTTCTAAAAAGCTCCCTTCATTTTGTTTCCTGTTCTCATTAAATTAATCATGACATCCTGCTACCCTCCTGATATATGTTCACTTATCTGAAAAAGAAAAGAATTTAACTACCTTTCTTACTATTAATTTGAAGCAAATGGTACAACTATCAACGGCATCAGTTACATTTGTTGCAACTGAAAATAATAAAAGAAAGAAATGAAAAAATAAACATTTAAAACTTTACCTTCTTTCCTAGTTACCCTTTACTTCTACAGAAGCATATATATTAAAAATATCTTTACCAATTTGAAGAAAGGAAAATCCTAGAATAATAAATGTTCTCAGAGAAACGTTTCTTTAACTATTTTATAACGAATTTAATCGTTCTAGTTAAAAAGTGACTGCTCAGAAAAAAAAAATATCTATAGATAATCATCTTTTTTGGAGATTACGAACGTTGGACACGTAATATATCAAAGCATGGCCTGATTAGTTTTATTTTCGATATTTCATATTACAGCCATTTATCTTTCATAGAAAAAATTCCTCCATGAGTTTATGTAATGTGAGTAGTAAACCGAAAGTTGAACGATAATTTTGGAAAAATAATTATTTTTCGTCAAAGAAAGCAAATCACTCTAGATATTTTTCTTATAAGTTTAAAATTTATTTCTATAATGATTGTTGGGCTGAAAGCTAAGTTTAAAGAGTTTGAAGTTAAATACTTTTTTATTTCACTATCCTTACCTTAGTTTTATTTAAAATTGTTTACTGTTTGAATTTTCAATCTGAAATTATGGTAAAATAACCGGCAACAGTCTGTCCATCCAACTAATCGTAAAGTTTACGGTAAAGAACTTTTTTTTTACTTACATGATTTTGATACCATTTGCATCTAGAATAGTTATGAAACCAGAAATTAAAAAAGTACCGTTTTTAACCGATTATGACTATCATGGTTTCAAAACCTTAAAAAAGACATTTAACTGGACATAAGAGATAGGCTTTTCGTAAGATAATGGGCATTGGAGAATGCTGGGCACAGCAAACAACGCTAGGACTCGAGCCTTAGAAAAGAGAATGTCAGTGCTAGGACTCGAACCCTAGTTTAGTCGGTCATGAGACTGGCTGATTAGCCCTCTCGGCTCCAATATGTATCCATATTCAAGGAACTAAGTTGCCTCATTGAGTGGGACTATTTGCCGCGATAAAATTCTGGTTTTTTAACCGTATCGGATAAAACAGTTAATAAATGTATTTTCTCACAGTTAACTGTTTGCTCACCATCTTATTTATGGTTCTCCATCTTAATTCTGGTTGTTTAACCGTATTAGATAAAAGCAGTTAGTAAACGGTTTTTCTCACAGTTAACTGTTTGCTCACCATATTATTTATGGTTCTCCATCTTAATTCTGGTTGTTTAACCGTATTAGATAAAAGCAGTTAGTAAACGGTTTTTCTCACAGTTAACTGTTTGCTCACCATCTTATTTATGGTTCTCCATTTTAATTCTGGTTGTTTAACCGTATTAGATAAAAGCAGTTAATAAACGACTTTCTCACAGTCAACTGTTTGCTCACCATCTTATTTATGGTTTATCTGACTGTTTTGTTTGCGTATGGTAAAATAACAACTAAGTAGCTTGTTATTTAATCATTGCTTCCGAAACTAATTTTATTTTTATATTATACTTTTTTGTGTGATACGTTTCGAAGTATTTTGAACTATCATAAAGTATATAGTAATGTTAACGATATAAAAACGTCTATGTTAACTATATAATGTTAACTATATAAAAACGTCTTTAAAATTTTGAGTATTAACTAAGCTCAAATACTCGAAATTTTAAGGTTATTTTCATCTGTGAACACAATATTAGTGAATAGAAAAAATATTCATCATTAATTTTAAAATAGAAAAGAAATATAATTAAATACTAAAAATTCTTTTTACTAAAAATATATAAAATAAATTAAATTACAAACATAATTGGTTGAATAAGAGATGTTTGTAAAACTTCTTCATGAATTTAAAGTAAATAATTTTTGATCTCAAATCATATAAAATATTATGTTTATAAATTAAAATGCTTATAAATTTTAATAATTATAAATTATAATGCATATAAATTACAAATATAATTTGTCTCCTTTTTAAACACACAATTTATTTCATTAAAATAATGTTTAAATGTTAAGCATTTTTCAGCAACTTCGTTAGTCAATATATACTCTAAATTTGAAAAATAAAATATTTCAAGAATATTTGTTAAAATTTAAGTTAAATGTTCAACCTAAATTTGGTCTGATTTTGGAAAGATCTGTTTGAGATCTTTCGAGATATTTTAAGCGAATGTTTTTTTTTAAAAATCAGTTTAAGAAACTGTCAGTTGATCTGTAAGATCGGTTCAGTTGACTTTAAAATATTGACTTTTTTTAAATTATTCTTTTTTCATTTGGAATGCATTCGTCTTTTATATTAACGTCAAATAAAATAAATATCCAAATCCTTAAAAATTCTTCCAAGGAGATATTTTGAATAAAAGATTGTTTCCAACAAATACATGCCATACAAGCTATTTTAAGTTGCTTACGGAAAATATTTTTCAAATAGTTTTGAAAAATAAAGCACACCAAATTTTTGCTTACGAGATAAAAAATTGAAATTGTTTTGACTAATTGTGAGCACTAATTTTTCGAAAAAAAATTTTCATTTTATTTTCTTAAAAATATTTTGATGTTCCTAGACAGTTTCTTAACATAATATATTAATAATTAATAAATCTAATATTATTCATATACGACTATCTTTTATATTATGAAAGATAGTCGTAGATAAATAATATTTCAAATCCTAAAACTCTAGTTTACGTCCAAAAAATTAAAAACAAATCTCTGTTTAACATTTAAGTCGGATTAAAAACAAGTTTTTTAATTATTTTAATAAACTAAGCGACTTTTCTTCTTTGGCTTAATGATAAAAAGTGTTGAAATAATAAACAGAATGTCCAAGTGATTTAAAATATAGACTATGAAAAGTAGAGTTCTTTATTCTGCCATATAGTAAACAATTCTAGATCAAATTGCAGTAAAAAGTACCGACAATATGTATACTGAAACTTTTTACCGTAAAATCCATTTTTACCGGAACATGTTACAGACAAGAAATCTGACATACTGTATTTTTACAGAAATAATTGCCGTAAAATCAATAAACTACTCTAATTATAAAATATTAAGGAAAAAGTTAAATCATATTATTTTGTTGAAAAAATTTATTCTTCAGTATAATGAAGTTTATGAATGAAGCACCCAAAACGCTGGTACTTTACACCGTAATTTAAACCTGAATTTTTTTACGCTGCTGGCAACAGCATTTGCCTAGATATTAACTACTGTTTTCTTGTCTTGAATTTTCTTTCAATCCAGACTAAGAAATATTTTTACTAAAAAAGTAGCATTTTTAAGTTCGCAGAAATTTTTCTTTAAGCTGTAATTTAATTCTTCCCCAAGCTTTTTCAAAGCGTTTCGATATTTTATTAATGGTTCAGATGAGATTAATGATAGTATATACCTTAAACTTTTTAAGTAAAAAAAAAAATTATATCTAAACATTCAAGAGGAAAAGACAATTATCCTAAGTCAATGTTGCTTCAATTTGTATATATTCCCTGGGAAGAATTCCGATTTATTTGCTGTTGATGGTAACTGCACGTATGTGGATGGCCATTGTTTTAATTCTAAGTTGTAGCGAAATAGTTCGCGGGCGTTCGATTCAGAGCACAATGGCGATCTAGGAAGAGTAAAGACGAAGTGATCCACGTGAATTACTCAAAGAATGTCCTTTCCTCACGTTCCTTGACAGAGTCTTTGGACATTCTTGATGAAGAGAAATCCCTGATAGCATCTGGCTCTTGATGAGCACTGATCCTGTGTTGTCCCTGATTCAAAGATCACGATGAAGATTCTGACATTTATGACCACTCTATGTAAACTTGGAACTTACGTCTTCGCAAAGTATAGAAGATGCGTTTGTTATAAGGAATAAAATGAAGAGTATAGAGCTGTAACATCAAATAATTTCTAACCAAATATTTGGCAATAAATAATGAGATTTGCCCTTTGCATTCAAATCACAGAAAAAGCTTTATTTCCTTTATTACAAAATGCGCGAGCATATTCTTAGCTCTTTGTTAACTATGTAATAAATCAATAATTATGTTTTTTTTTAAAAAATAAGGATATTATGAAATAGTTTTACTGATCTCTGAGCATTTTGTTCATACCTCACGCAAACAATTCATGTTTAAAAGGAGATTAAGATTTTGTCTTCCAAGGTCTGATTTCATAAATTCGCATTTTTTAGAAGTAATAATTATTTTCTTGGAAGGTGACAGTGGCAAGAAATTTATTCGGAAAATAGCTTTGGGAATGGCTTTGGGCAAGAAAAAGTATTTAATCACTTTAAATTTAAAAAAATATAAATTGCATGTCCAAATATATCTGAGTACACAATATATGTGAATTTTTGTCAGATTGAAATTTAATATAATTTTTTACGTATGCATTGAGAAAAAAATGTATTGCCAAAACTCCCATTAATGCTCTCCGTAAGGTGATATTTAGTATGTTATTTAATATGTTAGTTCGTGAAAATGTTTTTTTTTTTTGGTGTTTTTCCTACTGTGTTGATCTTTTAGTTCTGTTATGTGGTAATAACTTATTTTGTTTCATCTTAAAATATTTTCCTGCAAATATTCTCCCAGTTGTGACATTAGCAGCTTCGCGCTGACGCAACTCGGAATTTTATATTTTACACTTACTCTCCATTTTTTATTATTATTGTATTTTTATTTCAAATAATATTTTACGTATATATAAAATGGAAATTTTACCAGAATTTTTTTCCGCGTGTATTTGAAATATTTTTTAAACAATGAAAGTAACTTGAAAGATGAAAAAAGAGTTAAAAGCTGCGTTAAAACGTAGTGCTCTCATTTTTGTGAGGTTTTCAGCAGAGTTTGTTTAGCAAGTTTATAAGCAAGTACATATATGCCGTTTTTAACTGTGATGGCGAGAAGGAATTGAAGTCCTCTAGATTACTTAACTGTTTAACTGATACTTAAGACATTATTTAATTTACAATAAATATGTCGTAGCTTATTTATGTGTATATTATTGTATATATTAAATAAACACTGTGAATTGGTTTGATTTAACAGCATGAATAAGCATATTAAAAAAGTTTAAAAATCTTTAAAAAAATTTAATTCGAATGCATTTGTACACAATTTTGTTGCATGTTGAAATAAGTTTGTTGATTTGAAATTTTCTTCAAAATCATAAAGAAATTTTAAATAGCTGAATTATACGTTTTTTTTCCTTTTTTTACTTACAATATGATTTTTATTATTTTTTATTTTACATAATAAAAATTTTAAAGATAAATTATGTAAATCAATAAATAATAATATTAAATAAGCAATGTTACTAAATAATTATAATAATAATTAATAATAATAATTAATAATAATAATTAACAATGATAATAATAAGGAATAATAATCAATAATGATAATTTTGATATCAATACCCGAAATATAATTCTTCCATCAAATCTGGACTATAAGAAATTAAGTAATATTTACATTTATTCATTTGACAATGTTTAAAGAGCGAGTCTCTTTTCGTAAAATAATTGACGTATAAAGCAATTAAACCTACAATTATTTTTTTTTTGCCATTATGAATCTGAAAGTTCACTTTCAATTACTAAAAATGTTTAAAGACTTTTAATGTTTGATTTAGAGGTGGCATTATCTACCAGCGTCATTTATTAAAAACTTTGAAATTTTGTAAATCCATTAGTGGAAGTAGGTCATAATCTTGTTTTAACTATTATCCAATTTTATCAAATAAGCCAAAAATAAATTAGAAAAGAAAATTACATTCGATTCATTTAACGATAATTTTCTTATGCAGTTACTTTTCTTGATGCTTTCAATTATCTGTTTTTTTTTCAATTATAAATTTGATAAAGAATATTTATTGTTTTACTATAAGAATTATTTATATTATGAATAAAGATTATTTCACGTAAAATTGGTGTTTTTTTAGTGGAAATAAATTTAATTTCCTAAATGAGAATCAACTTATTTCTTTAATATTTAATTCGTGGTAGACTGAGACTTGTCATGGTTGTTTTACATTATGAAAAAACGTGTATATAGTGCACTCTGCGAATAATAGACACTGTATAAAGCGGAATACTGTCTAAAACCGAAACATTTCAGCAAACTTTGCATAAAGGAACCTGAGAAACCCGAGTAATTTTACTTAAAAATGAAAGATTATAGTATTGTTCATTAGCAATTAGGTTCAGAAATTTAATTTACAAATTAAACAAACCTATCATTAAAATAATTTTTCCAAATTAAATTATAATTCACTGAATACCGAAGGACAACACAATGAGAAAATATATTTCAGATAATTTAAATTTTACTTAAGAAGAAAAGCTATCAGCTATTTTTTTATAGAATATGTCATGAGTTTTTATAAGATTATTTTATTTAAATGAGAGGTAATCTTATTTTTTTAATTTCTTAAAAATATGCGTCTGTGTGAGTCAAAATTTGTCTGAAACAACTTATTCGAAACAAACCAATTTAAATAATTTGAAATATTTTGCGATACCAGTTTGCCAAATTTAAAAATTGTTAAATACCTAATAATTGAATAATAAAAAAGATAAAAAATACATTTTAGAAAGTGAGAAGTACATATAAATTACAGAAAAGAAAGGAAATGGTAAAAAGAATATTTCTTTATAATTCTATGTAATAAGTTAAGCTAGCCATTTTTATCATTTCTGAGAAATTTTACTGTGCTAATGCATCCTTAAATAAAGACAATGGATGCGAATATTATTAGAAGCTTACTATTGGGTAAAATTCATTAAAATATATGATAGAACTCAAAACCAAGAATTTTTGGCAAATAAAAGAAGAAGAAAAAAACATTAAAATGTATATAAATCCCTTCCATACTATCTTTTTCAAGAAACTGATATAAATCAAGGTAGCTGAAAGTTTCAATATAATATCTTTTATAATCTCAGAAATATTTGATTGGAGAACTTTTTAGAAGTTTTTAGAGCATTTTTCAGCTAGAAAAAAAACATAAAGGCAATAAGGAAAATCCACAAAAGAAACTCCGAGCTCTAAACTCGAGTGTGTACGACGTCTTACCCATAAAAAAAGAAAAGAAAATCTTCGTGGTCTTACGCTTACTTTTCCAAATACATTTTTCAATTTGGAATCTTATCACTTTTGGTCGTAACCAAAGCTATATCGAAGTAGACTTTTACTTTCCACTGACTTTCCCAATCGTCTTTTTTCTTTTTTCTTTTACATATATCTATATCGATATATATCTATCGTGAAACTTTTTCAACTTCGGTTGAAGAAAACATCGCCATCATAAAAAGTGAAGAAAAAATAGATAGGCACAAAAATACTGTCTAACTGGTTGCTATACCTGGATAACAATTACCGAAAGAACTGAGTCATGTAGCCATTATTTTATACTGTCAATCTAGCAGACTGCAATTCGACTAAAAACAAATAATATAAAAAAATAAAATACACATAGCAGTTTGAAGCGTAAGAGCGTTTTGTTGTTTATCGGATAAAAAGAAAGACAAAAATGAAAAGAAAAATATATTATTTTCAAAAGGAATCGCTATAAAACTATATATTTTGTGCTTATTTGTACCTTTATTTTTCTAGGTAGAGTATGTATTAAATATAGATGTCTTGCTCAAAACATTCTATTTCAATACTTGTTCATTGTTGAATAGTAAAACATTGACATAACATAAATAATCAACAATTATTTTTTTCTGATAAAATTGAAAATGATAATTAAACAGCCTAAAATATACAGATACAAAATCGTGAGAGAATTTTCATGTCTAATGTTCTATTTAAACAACAACTGGTATGTAGGTTTTAATTTTTATTTATTTATTATTTTTCAAAAGACAAAAAAAGCATATTTTTGGAAAGAAAAATATATTATAACATAGATAAAGAATACATAAAAATTAAACAATTTTTCCTTCCTTCAACAATAACGTTTATACAACAGAGCATCACCAATAAAAAATAATTCAAGTCATTAGTGCTTTCAGTGTTTTTAGTGTACTTTTCATACTTTATTTTATTTTCTGGCACCTCAGACATTTATAATTAAACTAGATTTTATTACACTTTTTATAAATTTTTCTATTAAATTAATATACTAGTACTATATTGGTATAGTAACTTTAATCACAGCATTATTCATCATTATCATTATTCACATTGTATTGTTCTTGAACGTATAAAGAAATTAAATTTTAATGGGATCATAACAAAAATTTATACTTTATGTCTGTGATTATCCATACTTATATCGTAATCACAAGTAATTATCTATCGTTTACATAGCTAACTCAAACTATTGTTTACAAAACGTTATAATAAAGGTACGAGAAACAACAATCTAAACTTAATTATTGCAAAATTAATTAAACACAATATGTAATCGATTTCATATTATCGATACACAATAACTATTTCATAATACTGTATAAACTTCTTGAACCTTCAAAGAATATTAAAACCATCCATATTTATGATTCAATTGAAGCAATATATCATGCAAGTTAAGTTTGGTTAGGATTAGTTAAGGATTGGTTTTTACTAAAATTTGGTTCAACTTAAGGTAGTATGATCAATTATTAAGATTCCAACAAAATGGATGCGATAATTTGATTTAACTTGACTAAGTTTATTTTATGCATGGAGAGTAAGAATAAATACCCACTTTACACTTAGATCTAAAAAAATAAGTTAGTTACCTACCAAAAAATTTAAGAGTAGTTCGTACACAATCTAATAAAATAGTTTTTTAAGTGAAAACTATGATAGAATTTGTGATTTCTATCATATTTCAGAAGCTACGAGAATCATTATTGTAAAAATCTACGAAGTACGAAGAAGTAAGAAGTAATGTACGAAGAAGCTACGTTCGTACATTATTGTAAAAATCAATTCAGCATAATATATAATCGATTCCGTAATATGGAATCGATTACATAATATCGATTTAATCATAATAGTATTTAATCATAATGCTGAGCCTTAATAAATTTTGTTTATGTTCGAATTAAAACAATATATCATGCATTTAAGATTGGTAAGGATTGGTTTTTAACATAAATTTGTTCAACTCAAGATAGTATGGTCAATTCTTTCAAAAAATTGGCACGATATTTTGATTCAACTTGTTCAAAAACTTCTGAAAGTGCACTACAATAAACTTGCAGTTTTCAGTACGACAATAGTTATTACTGCATTTTATACTGTAAGAACATTCATTCGGAAATTACTGTAAAATTACCGGCAGCAGTCTGTCCATCCGATAAACCAGAAAATGTATGGTAGAAACAGTTTTTTTTTAAATTTATTGAATTGAAAATGCTTACATCTGGTACGGTTTAAAAACTATGAATTCAAAACTAAACGTTTTTTTTTTATCTATTTACAACTAGCCTAGTTTCTAAACAATAAATATCAAATTTAAATTAACATTGGAACTCTGTGAGTGCTGCGCTATTTATGCGTGAATGATAGTTGAGTATTTAATACTCCAGGGTCACCGATTGAAAGGTGTAGAATACCGTAAACTCTTCTTGTACTGAAGAAATATTGTGGCATAAACACTGGGATTCTCTTCCCTGTACAGCAAGTCATGAGATTGACTAATTAGGCTTCTCAGCTACAGTATGAACCTAGTTTCACGGAACTCACCATATAAATGGCTTCGCAAGGTGAGCCTAGTTGGCGCTGATAGAAATCTTGCTTGTTAAACCGTATTACGTTAAAGCCCTCAATAAACGTTTTTCTCATACTTTAACAGCTCAAATGCCGTCCGGCCTGTGTAGGGGGTAGGGAACTGTCCTTGCAACAGAAAGGTCCTGGGTTCGAATCCCTGGCAAGGCATGGATGTTTCTTTCTCTCTGTGTGTGTTCTATGTCCTTTCGCCTTTGTGTGTGAATGTGACCTGTCCTATAAACGGGTGGTGGTTGTGTGAATGGCGTGGCAGAAGTCGAATTCCTGGCTATAGATGGCGCCACAGGAAAACAGGAACAATCGCACCCCCCCTGCCTAAACAGGCATATCGCAAAAAGAAGAAGAAAAAAAAACAGCTTCAATAAGATCTTTTTGTGGTTATTAGACTAGTTTGGTTGAACATGGTAAAATAAGAATTAAATAACTTACTAGTTAACTATTTTTATCGAAAAATTTCTTACAGTGGAATTTTAGTGTTATTTTCGGAACTACGTTTATCATAATGCATTAAATTGTATGCAATTGTATTAACTTAATACTAGAAACGCTACTTCCATTTTAACTAATCATGCATCACAGCGAAGACAATCCCAAAATCTGCGATTTTTCGCACAGAGTATTAAGATTAATTTTTAAAAACTTGATTCTGTTTGAATATCAAGCTAGACTTATTCCAATTCTCTGTAAAAAGAAGAGATAAAACTTTAGCAGAAGCTTTTTGCATCTGCTATTTGAAATCCAATGTCCTCAATAAACGTAACACTCCATTCATTCTCGTCAAAAGCAAACGAACCGTTAGAATAAATAAACGATCGAAAAGTACCAGGATAGAGTATGCTCACGTGACTTGTTTGACGAATTGATCTCGCACCACCCCTACAGACTCGGAGCCAATTTTGTTTTAGTTTCTGAAATGTACTTGGAAACTTTGTGTTTGTGGCAAAGAATTCTGTAATAAGATTATTTATTTTTCTATTCATATAGCATATTGATGGGAGTGAGAATTTTTTTTCCTGTTAAAATAAATCTAATAAACACAGTAAAAATGTGATTTTTTTATCAGCATCTTCCAATGTCCAATTCAATCGAATGTTATTTGAAAGTTGTGATTTTGCGGAAAACTTTTGTACATTTACTTTGTTTCACATTTCTCCTATCCACCCACTGTACGTTAAACTCTATTACACTAAATGACACCACAACATTAACTAAGTCATGTTTTGAGTCTTACATGTGTTTTGACGAAACACAACTCAGCAATTCAACAACGTCAGTGCACAGAAATGTTCTTGGTCACACTGAAAATCGATGCTGGGCTCAATGAAACCATTTAGCCACTTAATTTATTCCTTGTTTTGGAGGAGAAGTATTGATAAAAATAAGATAGCCTAACTTTTTGACGTTGTGTGATATGTTGATGAACATAACGTCTGATTTTTGAGACTGACATACCAGATTGTTTGTCTTCGTCATCACTACAAAAACACCTCACATTTGCTTATAGTTTTTCTACCTAACTGTAAATATTTGATGATACCTTTCATTAGGATAATAATTACTGCACTTAAGACGTTACAACATTTCAACGCTAATGGTTATCATAAGCATAGCAACAGTGATTTAGTTTGAGTAGTAGTAGTAGTTAATTTTCATCACACTAGAGCTGAACGATGGGCTATTGGCGACGGTCTGGGAAACACCCCTGAGGAGGATCCGAAGACATGCCATCACAATTTTGATTCTCTGCAGAGAGGATGGCACCACCGCTTCGGTAGCCCGACGATCTGCGCGCGACGTCAAGCACTTTACGGTAGAACAGTTTAACGAAGACCAATACCGCACATCCACGGTCCCTACGCAGACTGATCCAAGTGGTCACCCACCCACACACTGACGGTAGCCAGTGATGCTTGACTTTGGTGAGATTTAGTTTGAATTATATATTTTTAAATACTTTAATGTTGAGTGATATATATGTTAATAAAGGCACTTATTTTAAGTTTAAAATTATCGGAGATGTATTTTAATGATACATTTCAACCAGTCTCAATCTAACAATTTTTTAGGTATGTCAAACGTCAGCAGCAGTATTTAACTTCGTATATTCGATAGGAATTGGGAAAAAGAAGTAATTTAAGTATTACGTTCGTAAACTAACACTAAAGCATTGATAAAACACCGAGATATTTTAAAACAGAGGCAACCTTAGAAAATAAATTATATTACAAGAGATTTTCTTGCATGCATTGGAATAATAACTATTAGGGGAGTGTCGGGTACCCCCGCTCACTGTCAATTTCATATGTATAGACTATTTTTTCAAGTCAATGGGCCATCGGACATTAATTGTTATATTAAAAAAAGATTATTTTCAAAGTTATAGTATTCAAGTATTTATGCAGCTGGTAACATGGTAAACAATAGTTTTGAAAATATGTTGAATACAGTAGTCATGAAATTAAGAAAAATCGGGTGAATTCTGTGATAAAAATGATAAATGAGGTTTATCTATTATCAATACATTGGTCATTTTCATTTACACCTGAAAAAACAGTCAAAAAACAAAATTTTTGTAACTGGGCATGGCTACCCGACGCATTTCGAAAAGAGCTGAAAAACATGTTTTTTTTATTTCTATATATGGCTTATTCTTTTTGCATTATTTAATTAGATAATAAAGCAATAGAAACATACAAAAATATTGATTATTACTCAATATTATACAGAAATATAAGCAATACTTCTTAAGTGGGAGGGATTACCCGACTCTCCCCTATATATATTCACCTATATTCATAAGCATACATATGAAGTTATTAGTCGGTAAACTTATCGTTCTATTTCAAACGATCAACTCTCTAAAAAAGTAAGAACATTAAAAAGAAAAACTATTGTATAAATTCCAAACTATTGTTAGTACTTAATGGTTAATAACAAAGCATACTATTTTAAAAGAGACTCCAGCAATAGACATTTGTACAACAGATTTTGCTGCGTATATCGGGATAAAATTGATTACTTAAACAGTGAAAAGGAGTTCGCATTCCCGGACCTAATGCACATAATACAAACTGTGGCATTAAGTGCAATTTTATCTGAAAACAAATCCAAACATTTAAAGAGAAACACCAATTAAAGAAGAAAATTTCTTGCAACCAACCCAAACTTCCTTTCCGGTTTAGAGCTTATCTGAAACTCAACCTCAATTCCATTTCAAAACCTCTCAGTGTATTGTATCTGGGTAAATTAATTGCATTCCCTGTGGGTTGGGAGAAATTAAATTAGATTCACACTCGTAGCTCACGCACCTCAACAACTACTCTTCCTAAGCTGCAGGATAGAGCATTTATTTGAATTAAACGTTCGTCACTTTTAGTACTGGTATTTTGCTTCAGAACACAAAAGGTTGCCAGCAATTTTGCGAGACCTTTTATTACAAATGCATTGCGTGGGATTGGAATTATTCAAATGTAATCAGTTGATTTAATTTTAATTTTGTATTGCATGCTTGTATAAATGCATATTTTAAATGAAGTAAAGACATTCAAGTTGTCTGGAAATGTATATATTATCACTTTAACAAGTAGAAAGAAAAGATAAAAACAGTTTCTAACTGACATGCGCGAAAACAATGCACGATAAACAAGCATAAGTACAAGAGGAACTAATGTAATAAAATAAAATAAATACAATGTAAATACAATGCTGCAGACTTCAATTGACCGAAATACAAGGTGCTTATAATTAAAGTGACCCTATTCAGATCTCTGGAATCCGCTATTCTTATTGGATTTTGATGAAACTTGGTTTCTACGTTAGATAGAGCTCGTGACGCAGATTTTTGCGATAAAAAAAAGCATAAAGACTGACCCCCAGACGGCACTTTACAAAAATTAATTATTCAAATCAGTAAAATTTTTTAAAAGACATACAGTTAGAGTCAGAAAATTTTCCTGCGTGCCGTTGTCACCCTAAATCAGGCCCTGCTTACAGAGGAAAGATCTAGCATTACTAGTAATATTATTTATCAGAAAGGCAGCAATAGTTAGCTGAGTTGCGTGAATATAGCCATTCATATTGCTGAAAAGGATCTTGCCGCAGAACGATTTGAAGTGACTGGAGACTTGCGTATGCTGCGATGAAGAGGGAGCAAACCTGCAGCGAATGAAACTGTCGAAGAAGGTGACTGAAAGAATCTCCAGTTCCAGATATTCTTCAGAAAACTCTTGATTGGTGGCCCTTGAGTTGACAATTCTGCGAATCTTTTTAAAATGCTAACTGTAGTGCAAATACTTCAACCTGAAGACCACGATCCACGCTCTTGCAAATTTTCGACACTAATGGAAGCTGGTGGAATGTGGCTTTTGGGAACTTTATGATTAGATGAAGACCATTTCTCTTTAAATAAAACCGTGAGTTATTAAAATTGTTGCATTTGAGGGTGTTTCACCTAAATGTAATGCAACCACAACCACTACAATCTGACTACGTGATTGCATTGCAAAATTTATCATCGATTTTAACCTAGAACATTTTTCAAACGTGTCAAAACGTGCTCTGCAAGTTGCAGTAAAGGTGCGTACAAGGTGCAGTAAAAACCTTCGATAGCAGGTCATTTCTATTTACTGGATAGGAAATATTTTGAGACGATTGTCTTGCAAAGATAGAGATTCAAGATGGAGCAACTCAACACATTCCACGTGAATTCAATGAACTGCTTGAATTGAAAGTCAACATTACACGCCAATTCTAATGCTGAAATCACTCAAGAAATTCTTCGTGATACCATTGAAGACGCTATTATACGATTTCAACACGTAATTAAAGTCGATAGAGCCACGTTTAGCATATTCTGTAATTGAATAAATTTTATTGATTCTAATAGATTTTTTGTCCTACTTTAGGCACCACAATTTCTCCCGGTGGTTACAATTTGAACTATTTTTCTGTCAAAAACCGTTTTGCCATGGTTCATTTAATATATATACCATGCTTACTTCAAATCCAATCAGTAGAACGAGTTCCAGAGGGTTCTGAATAAGATAACTTTAGTTATTTTTAACCATCCACCGGTTTGATTTCATTTCTTTTTTAATATTTAAGGTATGACAATAGCAATGTTGTGCTCAGCTGGTTTTCTCAATATAAAGAAGACATTTCTGCTTAAATGTTGTCGTTTTATAGCATCTCTTCCATCAGGGATTTCTCTTCACCAAGAAAGTCCATAGACTACGAATACAAAACTGGAGAGTACATTAAGATAAATAAATAGTTTTCATGACATGCCCTAAAGAAACATTATAAAATTACCCAATTTTACCACAATTATCAAATTTTATCACGTATTATTAACCCATATTTTACAACTATTTTTTCTACAATCATAACCAAAGTACTTCGGTTAAAATTACCGAGAATTAAAGATCATTTAGAGCTAGGGACACAGTAAATTTTACCATATTCTGGTAGTTTTGACCATACTTTTTTCTAAGTGCTATATAGAATACAGTCTTTGTTGTTCTTCACATAGAATACCACCCTTACCACGAATCGGTCGCATTCTCATTAATTTATCCATTCGGGGAAATCTTTATGCTCATTACATTTAGACATTTGATTGTATATATATTTGCTGCTAAGCTATACTTTAAACATGAAATACATCATCTAAAAAAAGCTTGCTTTATTATCAAAAGTTGTATTGCTCAAAATTTGAAAACAAAATACAAGTGTTTTAAACAAAGATCTTAACAATGAAGTCACATAATTATTAGATTTATCATAAAGCGGAAATATATTTTTCAACAATCAAAAAAAAGTGTTATAAATGGTTACATCGACTTGCATCCGTATAATTTCATAAATTGTTACATCGCTAAACTGACAATTTTAAGGAAGACTTTTGTCCTAATGTATACAACAGGAGAGAGCTCATTTTGTTATAAATTTTTTTATCATGATCTAAGTAATTTAAAGGAAATTTAAAGTATTTAAGTTATTTGAATTGTTATTATTAATTTGTTACCCATGAAAAGATGCCGTTTTTTAAAAGCTATGACTTATAAAAATGTATTTATAAGTGTCATTGCATCCTAATTATTTCACTAAACAAAATTTGTTCTGGGGAATTATTGCATTATTAATAAATTACTTTAAAATTTATAATTAAGATAAATATGAATATAAAAATTTATTTGCAGGTTCTGTTTTAAAGCTAACTAAAAACAAGAAAGAACATTTCAACAATTGTAACTTTAAGTTGTTTGCTCTAAATAGCTTCATTTAGGCTGAATCACGATATAAAATCAGAACATATTCTAAGGAGTGCTCATTTTAATAAGCGCCTCGCATTCATTAACGATCAAAATTTTAATAAGTTTTAATTCCTTTTGGGAAAGAACAACTGCTTCTCCCGCAACAAAAGATGAGCTAAATTAAAATCTTTGAGACAAAATTAGCGAACACCCGTTCTACAATTCACCGTAATTACAGGGTTAAGTGAAGAGAAATAATTATGATTTTCCATATTTAGTTTCCGAACAGCCCATTCTCACTAGCAACGCTGCAGAGAATGCGAAGCTTCGAGGTTATTTAGAGAAATTTCAAATATGATGGCAAAGATCTCACTCATTTTAGACACTCTTTTGCTATTGTGAAATGCGCATGAAGCTTATTTATATCTATTTCATTAATTCTGTTAATGTATAAAAGTGAAGAAAAAATTCCAAAAGTTAATTAACATAATAGTAATTAATAACAATAGCTATTATTTTGATAATTAAAACTAATTTGTATGGACTACTTTCATATAATTTTATTTCCTTCCAATGAATTTTAAGTGTGAAACGTGTTTCTATTGTATTTTAAATATTAATAAATATAACTTTTAACACTATATTTAAAAATATTCGTGGAATATTTTCATGTATTTTTTTTAATAAAATTCATTCATTTGACTTTGGATTGAAAATATTATTCTAGTGTAAATTAATTAGCATCAAAAATTATTATTATGGAACATTTTCATAAATTGTTTTTATTAAAATGAATGAATGTAATATTATAATGAATGAATTTTTCATTGAATATTTTCATGTATATTTATTTTTTAATAAAATCATTCACTTGACTTTAGATTGAAAATATTATTCTAGTGTAAATTAATTAGCATAAAAAATTATTATTATGGAACATTTTCATACATTTTTTTTATAAAATGAATGAATTTAATATTATAATGAATGAATTTTTCATGGAATATTTTCACGTATTTTCATTTTTCAATAAAATTCATTCATTTGACTTTAGATTGAAAATATTATTCTAGTGTAAATTAATTAGCATCAAAAATTATTATGGAACATTTTCATAATTTTTTTTAATAAAATGAATGAATTTAATATTACGTCTGAAATAATTCTTGACTGTGTATAGAATATAGTACTTTGACTTATTGATAAATCAAGATTTTATATTTAATAAATTGTGTGAGGCAATAGTTTGTAACAGTGCATTTACCTCTCAGAAAGATGAGACATTAAAAATTCATTTTCAAAATGCATTGTGTTCTTTCCGATGGTAACTAGTTTTCTTTTAACACTTACTTTGTTTAATTTATTTATATTTTTGTATTCAATGCATTTTAAATAAAAACTGCCCTTATTATTAATACCTTTTCTTTTAAAATCATATTTTTGAGATATTTTTAGATTCAGTAACAAATGTGATTTATTTTCTCATGTATAGTAAAAAATACATGGGACGGTATAGTTAAAGGTACATCGCTGTAAAAGAATTTTGTATTACAGTATTTTATTATGATGTGTATTATACATTAATTTTATCGATTAAATTGTGTCTACCTGATTTATTACATTTTTTGTAAGTTAGTTAAACATTATATTACATTTCAGTTTAGTTGAGTTTAGTTCATATGGATGTTGATTTACCGCATTGCCCAACTAACCGGATCTATCAAAGAACATGCGTTTTTTCTCCCTTGTCTTTATTTTTTTTTTCAGAAAATCCTTTTTTATCTTCGGATTTTTTGAAAGAGAGGACTAACTTCTTCCGTCATTTCGTGGCCTTGGGAAGAGGAATGTCTCTTCCAGTTTCTCGCACAGTGTCAATGAGAGTGGCAAATAGAGGAAACCAGTTTCTTCAGTTTAGGCAAAAGTTTCTTCTTTTTTAAGAAGTAGAGAGAGAGAAAATGCGTTTCTAGTTTTATTTGCTTTTGAAACACATGCTAAACTATACGTGCTACTTTTATCTGTAAAAAAAGGTTTATAAGGTTTAAGACGAGTTTTTAAACATATCTAAAAAGGGCAAAAGGATAGTTATGTAATTATATATACATATATATAGTTAGCAAATAAACTATTGTAATATACTGAAATATGATCTTCTGCAATAAAGACTGTTCTACAATAAACAATCAATTCATATATTGTTTCACAGATTAAACTTATAACTTTCCTACACAATAAAAAATTCTCGGAAAAGTGGTTAAATAGTATTTTATTTAACCTTCCGTTAGTCGCGCACTTGTTTCCGACATGGTTAATCGCGTTGCACCTATGAGGTGTTTCTGATTTTTTGAAAGCCAAATGAAATTTAGTCTAGTTTAAATAGTTAATTGTTACCAATTTAAGACTCTTTAGAGAGATAAATATCAAAAAACTTATTTAGCGAAGTACCGAAGATAAATTTTTCTTGCTCCCGCGTCGGATCTCTTCCTCCATCACAAGATGTTCAACCAATTGGCGCAAGAAGGTTCTGCGGTGTTTTACTCCGTAAACATTTTCTGTGTATATAACTTGACCATTTATTCCTGCTACGTTGAGTAGGACAGAAAATGAGATAAAATATATATATTTAATTCATAAAAATATTATATCCATAATACTTGCGTCCATGGTCGCGCTGCACCAGAGGGGTGATTTGAGCGGTTCCAACTCTCCATCGACATGTTCTAAGGTCGATTTTACACGGACATTTGAGTAATCCAAAGTTAGGAACATAACATTAGGCTCGACCCCCGGAAAAATCTATTGACGGCAAAGGAGGTGGAAGTGCAGTAGGAATGCACCTGTGAGGTGCACGCGTCTAACGGAAGGTTAATTGTATTTTACCACATTTAAACAAAACAGTCAAATTACCATATATAAGTTGTTAACTATGAGATCACTGTTTATTAACTGCTTTTACTTAATACGCTAAGATAACCGGAATTTTAACTCACCAACTAGGCCCATCTAAAGGAGCCACTTTTTTTCTTGCAGCTGGGTATATATTATAGCTGAGAGGGCAAATCTGACAATCTCATAACCGTCAGAAATGGGGTTTCGATTTCCAGCTTTGACACTAGAATATTTCCCCCATTTCTTCAACACATGAAGAGTTTCCAGTGTCTTGCACTTCCCAATTTGTGACCCTGAACTATTAGAACACGCTACACTTATTCACGCACAGATGGTAGCACCACAAATTTGCGTATCACAAAATGTCTAGAATTTCTCATCTCTTAGATGAAACAACCTGACAAACTAATTAAATTTCATTCCACGGTTCATTTGATAAAACCCAACTCAACCGCAACCTAACTCCAATGCCTATTGGCAAATGAAAAGAATGTCTCCAATGTCCATTTAAGTTTCTTTCTTACGGTTTTGAATCCATGCTAGCGGTAAATGGGTTTCAAAACCGTAATGGTAAAAAGTGTTCAATGCCGTTAGCTTTACGGTTAGTTGGATGGATAGAGTGCTGTCGGTTATTTTAACTTAATTTTAGAACAGAGCTCACTGTTTTTTCTTAATTTTTAATTTGCGTATATTGGTTTCATCGTGCAGAAATTTCACAGGATTGCTGTAACAAATAGAAGTAATATCAGAATGATATTAATTATTTTATTTCTCTAGCTCATTGAAAAATGAGAAAGGAATTTTTCATGTAAACATTAATACTGTCATTTTTTAAAGTTTTCTAATTTTCTAGACTTACGCCAACCTAACTGACATCGATCCCGAAGAGTCCGTATTATATATATATTAATTGCGTTATCTGTATTCATTAGGATATAAACGGGTTTGTGTCAGTGAATTTGATAACCTGTACTTAAGATATAAATGTCTCAAGTATTGAGAGCAAATTAATATCGAAAATAATCGGAACATTTTGTATAAATTAATTTACCTCCAGAAAATTTATCATCAAAAAGTAAATACAAATTTTAAAATTATATTTAATTTTTTACAAGCCTGTAAATTTCCCCTTTAAGTATATGAAATTATATTTCTAATTACTAGTTCAACTATTTAATATCTGTCACCTCATTTCAGAGATATGAGTTCACAAATTATCAATATCAGTTGCAGTAATCGGATCTGTTGGAATATTAGTACCAACCAAAGTGAGAAAGAGGGTTTGCCATCCGGAATCGTTTTTGGACTCAGATCAACTTCAATATCACTTTTGGAATAGTTTCATCGTTTTCCAATTGCTGCAGTACAGCAAAGGAGGAGTTATTTGAAAATTTGATTTCGTTTTGTCACAAACATTCGTGTTGTATTAAATTAGTCATCTTATGTTTGAACAATAATTTCCTTTAATCTGAATGATTATAAAAGCAAAGCAGTTTTGAAAATGTTCTTAATTCTTATTTTTAAGCGTATTAACTATCTTTTTTTTTGCAATACAGAATTTCTATTTTAAATTTCTTAAAAAATATTTTAAAAAATGTCAATTTTTATTTTATTTTAGTAAAAGGCTTTCTTTTTCACAAAAGGAAGTAAATAAATAAATAAAGAGAATTTCAAATTATCAGGATGAATAGCTACAAAATATGCTTATTTACATAATTGAACTTACGTTTATTATCTAGTAGTTTTTTGATTAATAACGGAATTGTAGTTGTTACACAGATTCCTTTTGCATTTGAGAATTTTGTGCATACATTATTATATTTTAAAATTCCCTTAAGAATATTCATATTGAAAATAAATGTAAATATGCAGTTGTTTTAAATGTTATATGTTACTACACTAAGAAAAAAAAAGTACTATGTCCAAAACTACTAGAATGTGATAACAGTTACAGTGTTTCCTGCTCTATGGGAACACCAAAAATTTCGGTAATTTTTCCCAAGCACTTTGACAATCGTTTCAGCAAAATTAACAATAAAATATGGTTTTATAATATACGATAAAATTTGCTAAATATGGTGAAAATAGATACCTTATCGTGATAGAGCATGAGATAAAAACTATTTTTTCGGTAAAATTTACTGAATAACTATTTTTTTCAATATTTACTATTATTAAATCGATTATATTAAACATAATCACGTTGTTTTTTTTTTTACCAGAAATGCCTCTACAATACAGTGGGGTAATAATTTTTGAAGATATTTTTTCTCCACTTTTTTTAAAAATTTTCTCTGATATACAAATATAAGAGGTAAAAGAGCTGAACAGCAAATGGCAACTAAATTATATTTTGTCTGATAATACTTCATTCAATCGAATTGATTTTTTTAAACAACGGCAAATATTCATTTAGTTTAGTCATTGGGATTTGAACCCTTGCCTCTGACATTTGGACCCTCGCACTTAGTTCCATTTTAAATGAAATTTAAAAACGATGTTTTCTGAATTTATAACAGAAAATGTTTATCTAAACTTTTTTTTACGTCAGAAGCTTCTAGAAGATTGGACAGAAGCTACTGCAATATCTTCATTCATTTTACATTTGCTAAACTAGTGAGCATGTCTTAGTATGAAAGCAGTATATTGAAAATATGACATTGAATACAGAGAATGAATTGTAAAGAATGTAATAACATGTTTTACCTAAAAATAAGCTAGTATGTAAAATTTTGATGAGTAATTTAACTAATAATGCATAATACTTTTAGGAACTCTTTTAGTTTAATGAATCAAACCATATGATATTATACAAACCTTTTTAGTGTTTCTTATTATTAATCAAACTTTAAATTTCCTTATAGTTAATAAACAGTCAAAACGAAAACTTTACGCAAAACTTTGTTTTATTAAATATTATTTTTAACATTTATTTGCTGGAATAAATATTCTCAAGACCTTTTCAGAAGTAAAAAAAAGAAAAGAAACTGGTAGAAAAATCTATCTTTAGAAAAAATGCCTTTAAGCGAAAAGCTTTTTTTACTACTTCCAGAAAGATTCATTTTTTTTTACGCACAAAAACGTTATTTCGTTATAATACACTTTTTTACTATGGCAAAAATTAACACTTACTTAATCTAAACAAGTAGTAATTTTTTTTTAATCTAATTTTGAAAAGAAATTTTTTTCAATAAATACTTTTTAAATGTTATTACTTAACAAAAATGTTCTTAATAGATTTTTTTGAAGAAAAAAAAGCGTTATAGGCAGTTATTGCAGAGTTTAAAAAATTAAGTTTTCAGCAATGTGCATTTACGTAACTGTAAAACCCCAAACTCTGAAAAATCGCAGAAATCTCTAACCCATGATCCATCTACCTCTTAGAATATATTACGGAAGCATTGTGGTTGGTGCAAGCTGGATGCGGAATTCGTATCGACCAGCCACAGCTGGGATTCGAACCCAGCTCACTGCATTCGAAGGCGAATGCTCTATATCCTGAGCCCTCACGGCTATAACATAACTTTTGTGGTAAAAATATTTAAGAGAATATTAAACTTTACATTTTACTAAACATGTGCTTATAAATTGATAAAACAATTTCTTAAACCCTTCGGTGTACAAGATTTTATATGGCAATTAAAACCCGGAATTTGCGAAAATGAAAGCAAAGTAGAACATATTTTAAGATCATTTATTAACGAATCAAAAGACGTAATATCCTTTACTTATTTCTTATCTCTTACTTATTTTTTGCATTCTTTTCTGTTCATTAACTGAAACAGATGGGTTTTTATGTGCTGGTTGGTTTTGTAAATAATGAGAAAACACATAAACATTTTACCATGATTTCAAAGATTTAATTTAGCTGCTGAATCTGAGCCTATGATAAGCTCTAACTCACTATATAGGGCCTAGAACAGCTCATTTTCATTTTGTATACAACTTTATCAGTCTACACCGTTAAATTTCTTTCCAAATAAGAAAAAAAAAAGAGTATCGTTTTTAGTTTTTTTTTTTATTTAGAAAATTTTCTGGACAGTATCGAATCAAAAATATTGGGTGTTGATGACTTTATTTTAATTTTACTATAAAATATCCAGAGTGGTATGATGAATAAAATAAATAACTCTTCGCAAACCAATTTTTAAAATTTGAACCAATTTTTGAAATCATTAAAATTCATATTATGTTATTCCTCTTTTTTGCTGTTAAAATAAACTACTAAATTAAATACTTAAGGGACAGTTTTAATAAAGGAAAATATGTGAGCAAGTTTTTGCAGAAGAAAATTTTAGCTTTTAATAGTAAATAAATAGAAATATATTTTATTTACTTCATATATATAAAATAAAAATATTTATTTTTATGAAAATAATCTAATATTTCTCTTAAAATCGACTGCATACATACTTATCTGAAAATAAATCGTCTTTGATCAATAAGAAAGAAAGAATGGTTAATGAAAAAAATAATAAGAATAAAAGAATGGTGGATTTTGGAAACACAAAAAAGCTTTGGTAATGACTATGGTACAGTGAAAAATAAAATAGGATTTTACAATATGTGAGAAAAAGCGGCATAAACACCAATTATAAGACTAAATTCAATTTTCAGTTTTGTATTCCTTTCTAAAAGTGGTGTAATAAAAGCTATAATTTTGAAAACCTGAATTTCCAATGAACAGTTTCCATATAATCGGGAAAAGCTTCCAATAAATGGTACAAATACTATAAATTTTAGTTTTTGATATTAGAATTATAGTTTCCTTTTTTTTTCTAGAAATGATATCAACATACTTTTATCTGTATTTTATTCTTCGTGAAATGCATACCATTAAAACAAAATAATTTAATAAAATTTTTTTTAGTATGGTTTTTAGAATTTTTTTAATCTTAATGTACATTTACGTTTTTTCACATAGAATATTAATGATTATTATAAGAAAATTATTTATTCAAATTCTATAACATAAGGTTCTAAAATTTCATCAGATTAAATTAGAATCCTCTTTATTCGTATGTTCTGCTCTACTTTCATGAAAAAGGAATAAATTGAAGAATAAAAAAAATTGGTAGCGCAAGCAGTTCCCCAGGTAGCTAATGGGAATCTGAAAGGACAGAAAAGTTGGAGGGGAACAAGAAATTTAATGCGAGCTAATTACTGCCTAGAAAGTGATAATTACCAATTTGAAGGCCTCGCTTGCCCTTAATTAAAGGATTCAAAGAAGAGGATGGGGTAAAATTTTGAAATCTAATTAATTTCAGTCTCAAAATATAATTTAGGACGAGTTATTTTTCTTTGTTTTTATCAGTTCTCTATACAAACTCATTAAAACATCAAAAAGAGCGATGTTTTCTTGCACAAATGGGACTTTTTTCTCATCCGTAATGTACGTTATATTTGCTCAAAAGAGTTTTTGTGATTATTTAGAACATCGATTTAAGATTCTACAATTAGAGTAATAGATTTCAATTTAAAATTATGAAAATAAAAAATCATTAACATGAAAAGGCTTAATATCAAAAAATAAATATTTGCTAAAGAAACATGTCATATACAAATTAGTGGGAGCTGAAAAACTTTGATAAAATTAATAATTTTTAAATTAAAATGTTCATTGAAATCATTTTGAAAGCGAAACTTGTAATGTAATTTCTCGCGAAATGTATTATTTCAAATTTATCAAAGCTTAGTTTGTTTTAGAAGGAATTAGTTAATATTATTAAAATATAAAATTTGAATAATTTCTAAAAAAATATCCATCCAGATCAAAAAAAAATATTTTCTTTCTTAACCTTGCAATTCTAAATTTTTTAAAAACCATTTTTCGAATATTAGTTACATTTCTAGGATAAAAAACGTATAAAAATATTTTTATTCTTAATAAATATCCTGTTAACAATTATTGATAATTTATTTTTCCTTTCAGTGGTAACTATGAAATTCATAGGCTTTAAAATTAGTTGTTTTTGAAGCTTCGTTAATTTAAATATGGAAAAAAGGCAAAGATTAAATTATATTTTAATTTTAGATTAAGTAATTTTAGATTGGTCTCTTAGTCCCTTACGTAAATTTTTGCTTCAGAAATGAATAAATAAATAATAAGTTATAAGCATGTAAATTTTCAATATTTTCTTTCAAATAGTGCATCTATAAAAATACACCGTCATAGCTCAGAAATTTAGACGAAACATTAAGTTCAAGAATGTATAAGGAAGCGTATTACGATGGAAGTCTTTGATCTGAAATAGATATTTTCTTTTTGTCAAAAAAAAATGGCAGGCGGATTATTGCAAAATTGTATAATTACAGCTTTCTTCTGAAAATATGGACTAATACTTCTGGAATGATTTCAATTAAAAACAAAATCACTCCTAGAATATTTTGCTTCATTCTTGTTGACTGCAAGTGTTATTTAATAATAAATTATGAATAGTATTTGAAATGTGCCTAAGGTATAATATTTTACGCTTCAAAAATCTGTCTCAAAATGCAATAAAATTTGCTTAACAAGGTGAAAAGGTAAGACAAAAGTGAGAAGCATGTTACTTATTTACCAGAGTTCTACTACTTTCATAAATTCCTTAAGTGTTTGAAGTATTTGACATATTACTTTCTTTGAAACAAGATCGTTACAATTTTACTTTAAATTGTATGCCGCTTAAAATGAGCTTAAGTTTTTGCTTTGACAATGCTAAATATTTAATAAGATATCTATATATATATATAGATTAATTTGATCCTGTAAGATAGTTTATCAACAAAAAATTTTTGCACGATTATTGTTCAAGAATCATACAATATGCAATTCATAAAAGACAACATGTTGTTTAAAAAGAAGTAAAATCAATGCTAATTACAAAATGTATACGTAGCTCATAATTTAGACTAACCTATAATCTAAAAGATGAATTAAATTAACAATAGCTGATTACAAATGAAACAAATTTTATTCCACTGCCGCAAAAAAGAGTAAAAAGGTACATGAAAAAAGCGTTTTATTTATCGAATATTCGTGCACTACTCGATTATCTTAACTTATTGCATCTGCCTGTAATTTGCGGAGTCTTATCAGTTTTAGTTGTTACATTTATGAGATAATCTGCTTTTTCAAAAAACAAAGGGCAAACAGAACACGGTAACAATTTCTGCTTTTTTTTTAATGCATCTCATCTTTCGGTGTTTTGTGTTTTTATTCAATTACGACATATGGATTATTGCTTACTTTTTCAATACTTACCTTATCTTAATTTATACGAATTTCTTTTCAATCGATTTAATATATGTAAATTCATCATTCATTAATTATTAAATCCTCAAAAGTTCTTGGTTGAATATGAAGCTGACAATAACATATAGACTAATTGTTAAGAGGTCAATGGAATAATTAACAACGAAAAAGCTTTTTTTTTGTTACTTCAGGACACCCTTTAATATCACATGCAGAAAAATATTCCAGCACACTTACCGTACCATATTGTAATGACATTTCAGGTAAAGAAATCCATAGTTCTTGTTATTAAAACCAAAATATAAGGTAATTAAACTATTTATTTTTTCCATTTTGAAATTTTCCGTTCACGTGGTCACTGTTTGCCCAAAATTCTGGTTTTAAAATTTTATTACCTCACATTTAGTAAAAAATACAAAATTGAAAAGTAAATTTTAACGAATAATGATTTTTGCGCCATGCTATAAGATATCATGACCAAAATATCAAATTTTATTACTTAATTTAAAGCCGCATTTTAGTGTTTATTTTACCAAAATCATTACCTAAGTTCTTCTTAAAACACTATCAAGTTTTTTGTGTTTCCATAGACCCAGAAACACTGTAAATTTTTCAATATTTTTAATATTTTTCAATAGTTTTGACCATATTTTTTCTTAGTGTGGATACTTATCAATATGTTTTTTTAACATATTTTTTAAATAACTATTCTATAAATGATTATGTAGCAACCTATTTGCACCCTGACTGCCATTTTGTGGTAAAATCCAATGCAACCAAAAAATTTATGCTACAATTTTTCCAGTAATATTTATCTAATTTCAAGAATCAATGATTTTGCAGTAAATATTACTGTAAAAAGTACAGTAGATAAAATTTTTATTCCTTAAAATTACAGAAAAATGGATTTTACGGTAAAGAATGCTGGCACCCTGACTACTACTTATCACCAGTAATTTATTCTCGAAATTTGTACAGTTCACTCACAAAATGTAATCGTATTTTTATCTTTGCAATTGTTTATTGGTAATATCAATATTGATTAATAATTTCATAAAAATCTTATAAAAAAACACGTGTTTATTAAACTATCAGTTATCAACTAATACTTATTTTGTGAAACTAATTGGGGAAACTAGTTTTGAGTGTAAAATAGAGCAACTAAAGCAAAAAAAATTAGCATTCACTATTTGTTGTAAGTATTCGCTATTTGTTGTAAACATATGATCTTGTAAACATATGGTATGAATCTTTATTTGTTGTAAATATATTATTACCTACCACATTCATTTTCATAAAATTTTATTTTATATTTTATAACCAGATATGAACAGCCAAACCAATTCTCAGTTTTCGACTATCAATGTTCCCCGTAGCTTTGTAATATTGAACCCAACGCAGAAAAGATAAATTCTGGATCAATCATTGGGACAAACAAGTCTTCGTGGAGAAGTTTTTGATGTAACTAACCCACATCGACGTAACAAGGAGAGGGAAACAACAAATGCTTCCCACGGTTAGTCCGATAGCAAGGTGATTCTAACCCATGGTTCATATACCACTGAGGATTTTTACGCCAGCACTGTGGTTGATGTGAGTTGGAAGCATAGTAGACCAGTCACCACTGGGATTCGTAGAGAGGCGAACGCTCCCTACTCGGAGCCAATACGACTCTTATTTCTGGAATTGCAAGAACCTAAGTAAATTCCTTTTTTGTGCTATGACACTAACAAATATGAAACCAAACTCATTTCAAATATTTTATTTCAGAGCTTTTTATTTCTCAACCAAACTCAATTTTCAAAAGAGTGTGACTGAGGTTGCTTAAATATTCCTTTACTATAACTTTTTTTTTCAATTTTCCCAAATTTACTTTAAAAACCATTTTGTCCAATTTCCATGATTTACTAGTTAACAACAAAATCCTTACCCACAATATGAATCATGGAAATGTAGAGCATGCGTAATTCTTGAATTTCTTTTCTGGCATCGTTTTAACATTGCAGTTTTACTATCAGTATTTTTAACGAGATAATTTACTATTATACAGTTAGTTGAATTAAAGCTTCCGAATAATGCTTGTGCTTTTTTTGCATTATTTAATTTAAAAGAAAGTTTCAGTAAAATCCGAAATCTAATCTAGCATTCTAATTGGTTTTTTGAACGTTTAGACGGAACTAAAAATCCGAAAAATGCATTTAAAAAAAACGCTTAAAATTAATGAAACTTTTAAAACAATTAACCAATTTATATCATTGATTTAAATTTCTGAGAAAAAATCCTTGGTTGTACAATTTAGTAATCAAACGAAAATTTCATTTCGAGTCTCTTTCTAAATATTTAATGCTGTCGAATGATGCTGTCTCATTAAAAAATGATGAAGACAATATCAAGAAGACCAAAATTTCAAATTATTGTTTAATTCTATCACGGCAAAAGATACAGAGTTCATAACACAGCTTTTTACAGAGTTGATTTGACATTCCGTACTTACAAATGAATAAAATATTATTAAAGGCTTAGAAGCTTGCATTTTCCTTGGGAAAGATCTTTCTCTAGCTGTCTTCATTTAATATTGATCTTTATATAATATTATAGTATACATATCGCTTGATTAGTAGAGTACTATCATTTTTTATTTATCAACTCCTTTAAAACTTAAAAAGAATTTGGATTTAGTGAGTGGATAAAAGAAGAAAGGGAAAAAAAAGAGAAAGAAGTAAAGCTAATTAAAAATAAAACTTAGAAAAAGTTACGAAGTCGTTTGACAAACAATCCTGAAAATAATAAAGTTACGGGCGGATTACTGAGTAATTGAATTGGAGAATCGGCGAATCAATAAATATTTGAAGATATTTTAAGTGAATAGAAACATATTAATTTATCAATCATATAAATTTATTACGTTGTTGACTATAACATGTTATAACTTCAAATTTCTGGGCAAAAAATAGTAGTCTGATTCCGACATGATTTATTAACGTTTCTTTTACAGTTCTAATGTATTTTTACATGTTCTGTAGACCCATATTATATTTTTATGAGAAATGGTTATCTTTCTTAAAACAGGCACTGTGAAAAATAACGAGTATCTTCTCTTGTGTGCACCATCCGTAAAATCCATTTTTACCGTAGAATATTATAACGTAAACTTTTACAGTAATATTTAATTAGATTTAGTAATTTTACTGTAATCATTACTGTAAAAATTACTGTAAATGAGATTTTTTGTTTCATAACATGCTCCGGTGAAATGGATTTCAAAGCCAAAAGTAAAAGTAAAGTTGCGGCACTTTTTCGGTGATGCGGAATTTTTTGTTGTGCAGCTTGGAAAAAATGAGCAGAAAAATATATATTTTGCATTGAAGACTATTTTATACAAAAGATTAATAGATAGTGTAGGTCAGCATCCCAGTCATTTATTAAAATTCGAGAAACTAATATTTTTATTCACCTTAACTATAAACTTACTGTTTAATGGGCTCATAATATAAAGCATAAAACTCTCACAAAAACCAATGACAAATTAAAATTCTGTAAACTTATTAATGCAATTTAATTATCTACATACCTAATACTTATTTTTTTGCTTTTTCACCATTAAAAAATAATATTAATGAATAAAAACGTAATAGCTACTCGACGACAAAAATTTCACACAATTTCGAAATGATTTTTGAATTCCGAGAGTCCTTATTTAAAAAAGCTGCGCATATTTTATATATTAAAAACAATAATTCAAAACAAAATATTCCACGTTATCAGACGAATTTTATATACGCATAAATTTATAATAAATTTTATTATTCAAAAATTTGGAAGCTGTCCAGCCGTGTGAAAAAGATAAAGAGGAAAGAAATAAAGCGAATACCCTAGTTTCTTTCAAAAAAGTTCTATCTCAAATGCAAAGTATTGTTTCTTACATATTTTGTCATGTTTCTAGACGTCTTTTCTTTTCTTGTTTCACTTTTTTATTTGACAATTTAGTTGCTTTCGAGATGATGAAGAGAGTTGTATGCGTAGGAAAAAAAATAAACAAACGCAGATGCAACCTCCAATATTTTAAACAGAAACTGCACTACTCACGTTTTCTTCATTGGCAGAAAAATATTTTTTTTTCTCTCTGAATGTAGTATTAAGTTAGAGACGCACTTCAGGATTCTTATTTGTTTGAGAAGGTTCTTTTATTGCTATCGTTGGTTCGCTTTTAAATATTAAAACTAAGATTTCAATATTTAATAGACAGAATATTCTTTTTGTTACATTTTATGTTCCATTTTTGATGCGGATACAGCTAAACTTACTTGATTGTTCCTTTCAAAATATTCTTGAACAATTTTAATATATTTTCTCTTCCTTCCCCCATTAAAATATTTTTTTCTTCTTTTTTTACCATGAAGATATTTTGAGATTTGTTTAAATTTTAAATGTCTCGCGTGATGTCTAAGCCAAAATTTAAAATGTATGGGCGCTTAAAGAAATTTTTTGACTGAAAACATTTAATCAAAGCTGTTATTACAGCGTGGAATGAAAGAAGATAAACTCGAGCAATCAAATGTGTATAATGCCTCATAAACCGAAACTGTATTACTCACACTGCTTTCAATGTCTGAAATTTATTTTCGCTGAATATAGTGTTAAGTTTGAGAATCATTTTAAAGTTCCTATTTGTTTGAGATGGTAATTTTACCTGTATGATTGGTTTCCTTTTAAATATTAAAAAATATTATAATAAGATTTCATTATTTAAATTAACAGAATTTTCATATTCTTTCATTCTAAATTCTATTTTCGTAGTGATTTCGATTTTAATTCTGTATTTATGTTCTTAATTTACATGATTGTGCTTTTAAAAATATTTCATGAACAATTTTAATAGAAAAATTTATCTCTTTTCCCAGTAAAATATTACTTTTTTTCCTTTTTCCAGTATTTAAAAAAATTTGAAATTTTCAAAAATTTTAAATGTTTAATTTGTTTACTGAATTTTGTCAAACTCAAATTTAAAATGTGTATGCATGGAGAAAAAAATTCTGGTACAATCACCGTACTGTACGGTAATGACATTCCTGGTTAAAAAAACATAACTCTGTTAGTTAAATGCAAAATACATGGTATTTAAACAGTTCATTTGTTAATTTTTTCGTTCATATAATAACGGTTAACCAAATATTTCTGACTTTCAAAATTATAAATCTCGTCATTATATCACACATATAATAAAATAAAACTGTAAAGTAAATTTAACTAAATAAATTGTTTTTAGTGCCATGAAAGGTATCTTAATAAAGTAACCAAATTTTTCCACAATTACAAAATTTTGTCACTGATTGTAAAAACCATATTTTATTGTTAGCTTTACCAAAATCATTACCAAATCGCTTTGTTATAAATTACCGAGATCATAAAGGAAGAAACACGATTAAGTTCACCTTATTTTGGTAGTTTTGACTATACTTTTTTGTTTTTAAATGTTAATTTTAAATATTATATGAATGAAAAAATTCAATCAAGAAGGTTTTTATAGGGTGCATGAAAACAAAAACTTGTTAAAACAAATGCAGATACAACTTGTAATATTTTAAACTGCAAAAGTACTGTTAACATTTTCCTCATTCTCACATTTTTTATTTATTTATTTATTTTATGAATGTAGTATTAAGTTAGAGACGCACTTCATGAATCTTATTTATTTGATCCTTATAAGATCCTTTAACCTCTGTCGTGTGTTTACTTTAAAATAATAAAACTTAGCATTTAGATAGTGAGAATCTCCTTTTTGTTGCACTTCGGAAAATGTAAATATAATGACCAGGTAGATTTTAAGCAGAAATTGTACTGCTCACGTTTTCCTCATTTGCAGAAAATAAATATGTTTGCTTGAATATAGTACTTATTGACTGGCCGACTCCAGTATTCATATTTTTTTGTAGATATTCTTTTGCCGGTATAGTTGGTTTGAAATTTCATATTAAAAATAAGACTCCAATATTTAAATGGGCTAATTTTCTCTTTTGTTACATTATATGTTCTATTCTTGATGTGGATAACATGCCTAATTGTTTGTTTTAAATATTTCGTGAAAACATTAAATGTAAAAAATTTTTCTTTTTACTTTTAAGAAATACTTTTTGATTCTTTAGAATTATTGATATTTTCTTTAAAATTTGAATGTTTCGAAACTTGAATGATCAATTTTTCTAAATGAAAACATTTACCATAAGTTGTTATGACTGGAAGACAAAGAAAAGTTTTTTAATTTGCAACAACGAAAATCGAACTATCTGCCGATTTATCATATTTCAAAATATTTGTAGTTTAATATACATGTGTTCCCTCTTATTTTTCTCCCTACAATGTTTTAAAGAAATGTTAAATTCTTTTCGCATAGCCATCTCTCATTAGATTTATCATGATAACAAATATTTGCTCTAATCATCTGAAGATTTCAGGGTTTCCCAAAATTTTTGTGCAAGTAATGAAGAACAATCCGTGAGTTGCTATATATACGAGCATAAAATTTTCTGAGACTTTTAAAAGTCAAATTGTGATGCTCTAATCTGCATTAAAATTAGTGTATATAAGATGAAATTATATGCTATATATATATAATATTAACACGAAAAAGATAAAAAGAGTAATACGAAGAAAATAAGTTATATTTGCAGCCCATAAGCTCATAAGTAATTCATAAAATAAGTTAAAATATGAGTTAATTATAAGTTAGATTATAATTTTCCATGTTTTCTCTATTGTATTACAGTTTTAGGTGTAGAACAAATAAATTGCAATGCAGAAAATTTTCAGTGCGCACAATTAAAAAAAAAACGGGCTGCCTTGAAAAATGTTTGATATAATGATCATTACGTTCTGGGACTCGATCTGAATTGTTCGATGGGGTGACCATAAATATGCTAATTAATTAGTGCAGAGACGGTATTTTAAGTTAGGAAACCAGACTTAAAAACATAGTTTCTCTTAATAAACATGCTTTTTTTTCAAAGTCCTCGAATTTTTAGCACTCAAAATATAGGGGGTAGGAGTAATCTGAAAAATATGGTTCTAATAGTTTGGTCAGGAAAAATTTTGGACCTTTTAATGTTAATTTTACTTTTTGTGTATTTCACCTTATCTCAAGAATTTCTTGCAAATTGAAACATTTTTGCATATAATTATAAATTTCGCTTATCAAAAGCAAAGTCCGAGCAAAAAAGACCTTTTTTGAAATATTTATTATTTTTTTTATTTTTTCATTTAATAATAGCCGAAAATATTTTAAATGTATAAATATGCATATTTAATTTATAATTTTAAAAAATATTAATAATTTAAAAAATATAATTTTTTATCATTTTAAAAAACAAAACTATTACATATCAAAATTCAAAACTTAAGTGAAATTGCTCGAATAGTTACTGAGAAATCGAACTTTTAAAATACAATAATTAGATCCAAAGATATTTAGGTTGGTCCGTTTTTTTTTCATTTTATGCACTGTATTTCAGGTAAAATTTAAAAATGTTTTTACTGGGGTATCTTATCTTCAAAAAAAGTTTTGTTATTTTTCCGTAAAAAAGGGAAGCTATAAAAATTTTCTTTTAAGACTTCTTGAAAAAAAAATTTTTTTTTCAAGTTTTTCCCCCAAAAAAATCTTTGTCTTCACGCCTGAAATTGCCAATGATTTAAGGGCTGTATCGCTGAAAGCAAAACAAATCTGGGGAAAGTGAAAGCAGCCTGCACAGCTGGTCGAAGCTTTTGAGTACATTTTTAAACGACAAAAACAGATATGTCATTCCTTGCTCTAATAAAAACAAAAACCACCCATCAAACACATTCATTTTTTTTTGTCCTTTTAAGTTCCTTTTTTTCTTCTTCCTTCTTAAGACAACAGCGTAGAGGGAGTTGTTGTTCTAAAGATATCGGTCTTCTTTAGTTTCTCCCCTCCTCACAAATATATTGTCTTCACTCCACCCCTTATACCATTATCCGGAAAAAAGGGAATATAGTTAAGTTTCCGGTCTCTGGGCAATACTTTTGGCTTTTTCCAATGTTCTAGATAGAATTCTTCTGGAAAACAATCCGATTTTCCGGCTTGGTATTAGAAAAAGGGAAAAACAGTTCCCGCCTTTTAAGATAAATTTATATCTATATTTCTTCATACTTTGACTCATGCATCAATATTATGGATGACCATAAGTTAAAAAGAAGAAGGGAGGAAAGGAAAAAACTTAAAAGAAAGCTTAGCTTTCGCAATCGGCCACTCAATTTCTTTTAGAGAAAAAATGACTCGTAGATGCCCGCTTCGTTTTTTGGTGATTGATTTCCTGCAGTTTCTTTAAAATTTGTTTACAAGTCAGAGTTTTGAGAATTTGGAACATTTGTTTTCCCTTTTTCTTTATATTGATATGGAATTGAAGTTACGGAAGAATATTAAAGTAAGGAAAATTTATTTGAAGGCAATGTCGTTTATTTACTTATTTCATATTTATGAACAGATGTAAAATAGATTGAAATGTTCATCTAACTTAGGAATAAATAGGAATAAATGGTTATTTGGAAATTCAATATAGACTGTTTTCCATTGCGATGAAATAATGGAAAATATGTAACGACATTTAAGTAAGTAATTTCCTTTCGATAAGTTATGTTCTTTTATTATTTTGGCCTAATATTTCTTACAGATTGCATTAGGTATTCCAGAAAATAAGTTCCGTTTTTCATTATCGCTACGGAATAATTACGATTGTCAGTTCAAGATCTTTCTGTTTAGTCATAGTTTTCTGTTAAGCAATCATCCCACCGAATGCTGAATTTGGTTGGTATTTTGATTTCCCAATGTGAGGAACACCGAAGTTAGAAAACTCACAGACAAACGTGAGAAGTTTACGGACCCAATGAAGTGTTGGATTCTGTGGTTAGATTGTGAAATTCCATCTTTGATTCCAATTTTGAATTGTCACTGAATAATGCACTGATAGTTTGGTGAGATTTTAAAGTGTTTAAAACATTCCAGCATCTCGCTCATGCGAATTATGTTCGATCATTTGATTTCTAAATCAGTGGAGCACCGAAGGTTGTAAACTTGAGAATTAAAACATGGCAAACATTTAATTAAAACAATTGAGAATTAAAACATGGCATTAAAACATTTGAGTACATATTCATTGCAATGTTGAATTCCAATGTCAAACACGGGGTATGTCAGTCCGTAAAAGGTCGTGAAAATATACGATAGATAGTGAATGGGGCTTGTTTCTCAATAGTTACAATTTCAGACGGCATCGTGTAGGTGAAGGCGTGCAACCACTTATGCCCCGTTACGATAAATGAGTAAATAATGCTAGTACCTATTTTGAAAAATTGTCTGACCATTATACTTCAGTATATGATAAAGTTAAATCCAAATAACTGTTTCATTTTTTGGGGGGGGTTATTAAATATTATCTACGACCTGGATTGCATTTTATATTTGCATATATTTATCAAGAATCACTAAGCAATATTGTAAAAATAATCGCAAAGTAGAACGTTTTTTTTATATAAATTTGCTATCTTATAAAAAATTGAAAACGATTTTTTTTTCATGTGACGCTTATTATATATTTACCTAACACACTCTTGATTATTTTTTTAAATGAAGAATGTGTTTAAACATTCTTCATTTTAAAAAATAAATGCAGATCTCTTGTAATCTCCCATAAGAATTTTTTTCTTGTACCATAGTGTGCAAACTAATGGGTATAGTGTAAAAAACCGTAGTTTTTCAACAAAAAAAACACCTATATACTAAGCACAATCCTTAGCATACATTAGTGAAGCAGTATTTCTTCGTTTAGTTACAACTCTCACTTGATGACGTAATGTCATTGGTTCCATCAGTGCACATATTCTGGATTTCATCATCAAGGAACCGAACTCTTATAGCATAATTTAGTATGCATTATATTGTCATGTAGTTCTTTTTTGCAAAATGACTCTTAAAATTATTCGCAAGTTTTAAATTGTTTATCAAATGGGGAAACTTGTTAAGCAAATTGAAATATTTTTCCGCATAATTATAAAATTGGTTTAACTAAAGAAAATTCCACGAAAAGAGTACCATTTAGTATATTTTTATTATTTTTGAGAAAAAAATTTGAATTGAAATTTTTTTTCATCATTTAAAACATAAATTATAAATCCAAATGGTTCTCCAAATCCAAATAGGTTTTTGTGTTTCCTCAAGAGAATGTACTTTCCGAATTACATTTATAAGGATGAATATATCAAGAATCTTTGAACATTATTTTGAAAATAATCGCAAATTATAACATATTCTTATTATAAAAACGCCATCTCTTAAAAATACATTGAAAATGTTTTTTTTTCATTCAGGATAAACACAATATTTATTTACTAGCACATTTACTCTTTACTTTAAAGAGTAAGTGCATTGTACTGGTAATCTCGTGTAAGAATGCTTTTCTTTTTACTATTAAATACAAATTAATTGGTATACTGAGAAAAAAATCGTTGTTTTTTGAAGAAAAGAAAATCTCGTCGTTTTATTAAGCATATTCCTCTGTATGCATTAATAAAGCAGTATTTATTCATTTAGTTAAAACTATTACTTGAGAACGGAACGGCATTTCTTCCATAGATCAGTGCACACATTCCTTATTTCATTAACAAGGAACCAGATACTTATAGCTTTATTTATTATGCGTTATTTTATCATGAAGTTTTTTTATACAAAATATTCTTAAAAATATTCCATAAGTTTTAAATTGTTTTTCAAGCGGTGGAACTTTCAAGCAAATGAAGCAAAATTATCTAGATTTTCTTGATGGAATCTGTACTTGTAATTATGAAAAGGGCGTTTAAATGTCTCTTCAGCCACTATCATGCATAGCCTTTGGATATTAGATGTATCTGGTAGATATAACCTTGCATACTAAATATAACTTAGTAAATTTAACCGAACAAATGGCTTTTAATAATGGCCATGTTCTAATTCAGTGGTTCCTAAGAAGTGTTTCGCGGAAACTTAGCGTTCCATGTTAGGGTCACAAAGGTTCCAAAAGTTATAACTTTCATTTTAAACCAGCAAGGGTTTTTGAAACTCTAACTATATTTATATCCATTCAAAAATCCATTACCTTGTATCAAAGATCTACCCACACCAGAATGACCTTTATTTGATATTCTCTAAATAATCATTACTTAATATTTCAGTTATTTTTATGACATTATTTAAGCGATATGCAAGTGAAAGAAAAACGTTTGAAATTTTTTTTTCTAATAGCAATCTATTTAAAATAGTGTGCATTTTTTAAACAAAAATTTTTCAATCTTTTTTTTATTAATATTTCGTATCAAATTTTTAAATTCATTAAATTTAATCAAATTAAATAACAAAGAAATGTGTTTCCTTGATAACCATTATCAACAATTATAACAAATCATTCAACATTAGTGAATCATTTTCAATACAGCAAAAACCATAATTCCACTTATTTTATTCATTTTAAGCTTACGCATAGACAAAAAACAAATTCTGAGCCAGACTACACGCCGCTCCAAATCTGTGAAATCAACAGTGAAACATACAATCAAAGTTTAAGATCATTGATGAAACGATGAAAAAAAACTACCTTCATTTTAAAAATGATTAGTAATATTCCTTTGGTTAAGTTTACGTTCGTTACTGAATTTTATTCATATTGTCAGGGTTCTAAAAAAAGAAGGTTTATAATTATGGTTCCGTTACCAAAAACAATAGGAACCGCTGTTCTAAGGTATCACGATATAATTACCAAAAGTTACCACTTTTACTAAGTTTCATCGCATATTATAAAACGATAGTTTATTGTATTTTTCCAAAATCTTTACCATAGCGCCTCGGTAAAATTTACCAAGCTTTCTGGTGTATGTGTTACTTTTTCCTCAGTGTATGTATTAACAAATGAATTGTATAAGATCTTATATTTTTAAATATTTAATGCCGGGAAAGATACAATTATTAGTAACATACATATGCAGGTATCACGTGCCTGAACTTGAATCAAATGTATACCACCAAGGAAAATATCGTAATTAAGTCTTTTAATTTGTAATTCAATAGGTTCTATTAATGCTAACGAATTGAAAACATAATAAATGAAAATAAATCAATTAATTAGGTTAAATTCCAATAAAAACAATTTTTATTTAACTTAAAACAATATTTAAATTTTATATTTTAGTGATTACCAAGATATGAAGCAAAGAAAAAATTAAAATTGAAAAAGAAAACTTTTTTTTTTTTGAGATTGAGAACTTTATTTTGTAAGAAAGCACAAATATTCTATTTATTGTAATAGATTAAATGTGTTTTTAGTATTATGAGCAATACGAAGTTTTTATTTTATTTTTACTTGCAATAGTTCTCATTATTTCTTAAACTTCTAAGTGGTTTTTAATACATAAATAAATACGCAACCAAAAGAATTTGACCAAGAGAGAAAGCTCTCTATTTATTTTAAAGTGATCGTGAAGTTTACTTTCCTTTTTGAAGTAAGTAAAATATAAAAAATATTGATTTATGATATTTTATAGGAGGTTTTTCGGATAAAAAATCTTGAATAAATATTCGAAACATAATCAACTATAAAATAAGATTCAGATGTTTATTAAACACTTGTGCAACATTTCAGCTTTATTTTATTTATTTTTTAAAATATATTGCTAAAAATCAAATTTTTATGCTTGCTTAGCAAATATTATGTTTATTCTTGTACTAGAGGGTGGGGGATATTTAAATAAGCTTTGAACAATATTTCATCAAAATAATAAGAAAAAATAATGAGTGATATGCGTTTATAAATGTTACATGTATTTATTTATACATGGAAGTTCTAGTTATTGTGAATGCTCATTAATATGTATTGTTAAGGAATTCTACTACTAGGATTTTAGACTTTATCTAAATATATATTTTGAAAAAATGAATCTTAAATAATTAAAAAAAAATTCACAAAAAACTAATTAAAATCAACAGCTCAAAAAATTTATAAAATTTCGTAATAAGCAACTTGAACTCAAACAAGAAGAATGCAGTATATTACTTTACAATGACCATAAATATTAGGCAGAAACTGTTATTAATAATAAATGAAAATAAGTTATTACTATTTACTGAGAAAACTTATAGTCGAAACTTCCAAAATTGTGGATAAAATTACCCTTTTTTCGATATCTATGGGAACACCATGAAGCAAGTAAATCTTTCAGAAGCGCTTTGGTAATGATTCTTGTAGAATTAGAAATGAAATATGGTTCGTGCGTATTTGTTAAAATGTGTTGAATGTGGTAAAATTTGGTAATTTTATTGTATCTTAAAAAATAGCATAAAAGTTATTTATTCGGTTACATTTTCTTTTGAATTTTATATTTTTATTTCAAGGGTGTCAATAAGTTATATAATTTTAAAAACCAGGATTTTTTTTGGCAAACCGTTACCTTATCAGCGGTAATCTTTACCATGTGAATATTTTAAATACCGCATTTTTTTGTCTTAGTTCTAGAGTTTTATAACAATTGTCCTTACCACGTTGGTCTGTAATTTTCCAAAATTGTTTCATACGCGTTTATTTAACTTAACTTAAATAACTTAAACATAAAAATAGCTTTAAAAGTACTAAGTCTCGAATATGTTTGTAAAATTGCTAGACAAAAAGTTATAAGAGTCACAAAATTTATGATTCGAAATCTGATCCTTACAAATTAAAAACTTCAATAATCTTTAAACGTTATTTTAAAAATAATTGCAAAGTATAACAGATCTATATTATAAACGAGCTATCTCATAAAGAAATGGAAAATAATTTTTTTTATTCAGGCTACGCTCAATACATATTTACTAACACATTATGAAACACAATCTTTACTTTAAAAAGTTAGATCTGTGTTCTTGTAATCTAACGTGAGAAATTTTTCTTTTTACAATTAAGTGAAAATTAATTGGTATACTGTAAAAATATTGTTGTTTTTATGAAAAAAAATCTTATTTAATTAAGCTTATTCTTTTGTATGCATTAATTAAACAGTATTTCTTCATTTAGTTGAAATTATCACTTGAGAACGGAATGGCATTTCTTCTATAGATCATTGCACACATCATTTATTTCAGTAACAAAGAACCAGATACTTACAGCTTTATTCATTATGCGTTATTTTATCGTGATGGCATTTTATGCAAAATATTCTAAGAAATATTTCTCAAGTTTTAAATTATTTCTCAAATGGAGGAACATGCAAGCAAATGAAGCAAAGTTATTTTAAATTTTTAGCATGAATCTCAACTTTTAATTATGAAAAGGGTGTGTAAATGTTACATCAGAAATTATCATGCTTAGCCTCTGTGTATTAGATGTAACCGGTAGAAGCTACCATGCTTACTTAATATCGAACTTAGTAAATTTAACCGAATAAATGGTTTTTACGCCATGTTCTAAGGCGGTGGTTCCCAAAAGGTGTTCCGAGGAACCTTTGGCTCCGTGTTAGGGTGACAAGGATTCAAAATGTTAGAACTTTCTTTTTCGAATCAGAAAAGTTTATATAAATATGTTTTTTTGTAAAAAAAATTTTCTTCAGTAAATAAAAAAATATCACAAACAACTAATTAAAATCATTAGCACAATTAAACTAATAAAATTCCATAATAAACAATTTCTAAATTTAAATGAGAAGAAGGAAGTATATTACTCTACTTTGGGCAAATCGATCAGGCAGAAACCGTTATTAGTATTAAGTTACAAATAATTTATTACTATTCACTGTGGAAAATTATGATCGAAATTATTAAAAGTATGTTAAAATTACCGTGTTTCTGGATCTATGGGAACACCAAAAATGGGCACATGTTGCCATATGAGCGAAAATCGTTATGATAGGAATAGTTAAAATACCGCATCTTTCGATTTTATTACCTGAATTTTTTTTTTACCAGAAATGCCTTTGCTATGTATAACGGCAATTTTACCAGATTTTTATTTCACATTTGTTTAAATGTTTAACTACAGAAATAACTAAAAAATATAAAAATCACGTAACTAATTCAATGACATATATAGATTTTCTAAATTTGTCCGACAGAATGATATTTGTGAGATTTATATTTTCAAATTTGATCCGTACAAATTAAAAATTTGGATTTGGAAAGTCACCTATCATATATTGGCTTTATTGTAGGATAAAAACGTTTGAAAGTTTCAACTGAAAGAAAAAAAATATTTATTAAAATCTTTTCAAAATAACAACATGATATCTATTTAACAGAGTTAAGTATCATAAGTATTTAGATTATATTTAGATTTTCATGCAATATGAAAAATATATGAAATGGAAAGTGAAACATTTTATCTCCCGTAGACATAACTATAGATCCCCGCCAAACACTTTTTCTGTTTGGATGACATAAAATTGTAGTGGTCTTTACAAGATTCACTTTAGAATTTGAAAGTAGTATTTGTTACAACTAAACTATTACAAGCTCAGGTAACAGCAAGTATCTAAAAATGGAGTTAATATATACGTGTACTCCAGGTAGCTTATGGACACTTATGGATTGAGTCTACAGCACCATCTTCATAAATCCGAATTCGTCTACGACCTCAATGCAGCTTGGCAGATATTATAGAGTAAAAAATCATATCAGTCTAACAAATATATAGCAAGATGTGCAGATATACAAATATATGAATAAAACCTTAACGTAGTTTAAATTTAGTTTAAATTTCATACCATGATATTAAAATAAATGAAATAAATCCTTAGAAAAAAATCATTACTTTTGGTTTTAGTGGTGTTTTCTATGTATAAAACTTTAAGTAGTTTATATTTAAGTTGAATTTTATTCAATGATACTAAAAAAATAGAATAAATCCCCTTGAAAGAAATTCTGTGATTTTGTTTTCAGTGGTGCTTTTATGTATAAAATTTTTTTATGTAGTTTAAATTTTAGTTGGATTTTATACCATGATACGGAAAAATTGAATAAATCCATAAGAAGAAAAAATCTGCACTTCTGTTTTTAGAGAGGTTTTTTTTTTTTTAAATTCAGCTTTTAATTTTATTATAAACATATTTTGAAATTTTTTTAAAAACGAATATCAGTAAATTAAGCCCATCTATTTGTTTATTTTTTAAAAATAAAATGAAAACTTTAATAAAAATAATCTGCAGATTCTGTAATAATCTGCAGTGTTCGCTATGGCCGTGTTGGAGGGTTTTTGCTACTGGGCGAATACGTATTATAACGTTTAATACTTTTTTAGACTCAACAAGTTCATATTGATAAGCTATTAAAACGAAATAAATAACTTAAATACCAGAAACAATATATATGGGAAAAAATCAGCACATAAATGCATGATAAGTTTCATTGCTATTCATTTTGTACCGGAGTTGGTTGAAAAGCTTATCAAGTAAAAATATGTATAAAAAACTATTGACAAACCACTTAAATACTTTAATTGTACAAATTTATGCAACGAATGTTGATAAGTTTGAAAAAATCCGTTCTTTAAGCAATGCTGATTATTCTTAAAACTTATAACATAGGTACTATTAAAAGTATTACAAGAATAGCTAGCGAAACGCCCTATTTATTTGTACTCTCATTATTTGCAACTAAAACATTACCAGGTAGGTTCTTGATATGATATAAAATAATAATAAGTGGTCAATAGAGCCGTCACAAGAGTTAACAATAAAGAGTTAACAATAAAGAAAGATTAAGGAGAATCTTTTCAGTTTAAGGAATGCATATTCTGTCCTGAAACACAATCAAATGCATTCTCATTCCCATTAGTGTAACTTTTGATTTAATTTTTTATTCTCGTTTCCTTTTAATTCCAATTATCTTTTCTGAGTTTTATACTTATTATTTAGGCTAAATTTTTTAATCTTTGTTTTAAGGTGTTTGTACAGTTGTATTATTTGAGTGATTGCAATAAAATGCGGGGAAAACTTTCTATCTTTTAAAACAGTCTAATTAACTTTTTTTTTCAAATTAAAAGTACTGAAATTTAATTAAAACTTAAGAAAAACAACAACAACAACTGTACCTTTTAAATAAATAAATGCGATTACCGTCTTAAAAACCAAAAACTTGATAAAACTGTTGAATGGAGATAACTGAGGTCAGGATTAAATACTAAAACTTTTCTTTCAAAGTTTATTTAGAAAAGTTTATGGAAAGAAAAATAGTTTTCACACGGCATTTGGATTGTTGAAAAAGGGAAGAAAATCTGTAATCCCCATTTTTAGTTGAGGTAGAGGGAAAAAGGCAAAGATTTATTGTGGTGAATTAATTGATTAGTACCTGCCCGAAATCTGTTTAACAGCGAGATCTGAGAAAGCTAAGTAATTAATCGTAAAGTAATTTATTCTTACCACAGAAAAGATTCTTTGGAAAGTGCTCAACAAGTTTGTTCAGCAATATATTTTTTAATCATGAATTAGCTAAAACATCTCTCGATTTATTTACTTAGATAGTTGTGTGCTCTGACAACTCAATTTATCAGCTTAAAAACTCATGCATTTGTAACATTGATTAGTTTAATGCTATTTATGCAAATCACTCTTTCATAAATTATAATTGTAAAGAACTACGATGTTGAGTTCTCGATGTTTATCATATAGTCAAGCTGCAATTGAATAAAAAATCTAATTAATTAATTTATTTACTTAGTTGATAGCCCTGGATAGTCGTGTGAATTGACATCTGACTTTATCAGATTAAAATACTCATACATTTGTTGCTTATTTTTAATAGATTACATTTATTTAGTTTAATGCTATTCATGCAAATCAGTTTTGCACTATCTATAATTTTATAGAACCATGATGTTGAGCACTTGATGCCGAGAGAATTATGTGCCGAGATTGTTCAGTGGTTAAAGACACCAAAGTATCCTAGTGAAGGACTGGGTAGTTGTCTCTTGGATAGTTGTTTACTTCAACAACACAATTTATCAGATTAAAACACTCATACCTATTGCCTTTTGTTATTCCATTACATTTATTTAGCTTATTTCTATTCATACAAATCAGTTTTTCATTAACTTAAAATTGTATGGAACCGTGATGTTGAGCACTTGATGCCGAGAGAATTATATAGCCGTGATTGTTTAGTGGTTAAAAACATTGAGTTGTCACAGTGAAGGGCAGTGTTACGATCCTCTGTGAGGGCTTGAAGTTCACCCAGCTTCAGAGGGATGAAGGCAAACTTGTTGGGAAAATAAAAAGAGCTTGTTCGCAACACTGACATTGGTCACGAAATTTTGGAGATTTGTCATGGACTTCTAGCTTACAATCAACTGTTACAGAATGACACTATATTTTTACTATCGTAAATTTTCCAATGATGGTAATTAAATTTATTAGAAGGTTAAATCTAATATTCATCGTTACATTTAAATAATTCTAGTGAATTTAATGAAATTTTATAATATGATAAGAACATTCATTAAGTAGCGAGCCAGTGACTATTTCAAGCAATATTCGTACTAAAACTGAAAAGTAATGCTTACAATGCTTTAGAAATTCCTTTTATTATGGAATGAGTTCAAACAACATAAAGCATCATGATGTTTTCGTCCTATCACGCCATTATTGCATTAAGAATTGTCTACCCTTCTTAAAATTAGTTGAGAGACATAATGGCGGCTTTATTTAATAGTGTAGTGAAGGACATTATTACTAAGCCGACATTAGAAAATAATGTAACCCTAGATCTGAAAGATCAGGTGATCAGAACGTATTTTCTTGAGTGACGGTGTGCATGGAAATAAAAGTAATAAAGATTATTTTAAATGAGAAAAAATTTTCGTTTAAGAAAGAGCTACATGCTCAGCACTTATTTAAATATTTGATAGACTATCTAATATTTATAATAATTTAATTACCCATAATAGCACTTAATTATAGCACATATTAGCTCATATTAAACACTTAATGATGCCCTCAATTTTTCTTTCCACATTAGCTAATGGTCAATATGTTATAACATTTTCGTGTTTTTTTTTTTTTTGATTAAATGTTAATTTTTGAACCCCTGCGTGTACATTAATTTTTCTTAATTTTTAACAAGGCTTCTATACGTATATATTTAGAGCGATATAATCATTTTGGTTACTTCTAGTCAATTTATAAATAAATGGATCAGTCCTCATTCGGTATCACACGACGAGAGAAGGGCGAGTTGTTATTTTAATCTTTCGTTCCGTGACGTCTAACTGGCAACCAGATATCAGAAAAATATAACTTGCACTTTCCTTTTCCAATCTCTAAAAGACATCACCTTAAGCGTTACTAGTCTTATTTTACTTTCTAATACACCTTTTGGGGTTGTTTTTTGACGCCAAAAAGTTTATATATTAATCTTAAATTCCATGGTGTTGACTTAGTTGGCTAAATTTTTGGAACGGTCCATTTTGAATTAAGCGCCAATAGTGGATCTCTGCTTGTATTCCAAAGCATCTCGTAATAATCACTTCTAAATTTTATAACCCTCATTTCTCTATGACTTTTATGGTTTGTTCATATTTATAAATTTTCTCATAAAAATCGGACAAATTACAAATATAGATCTCTAATTTAATTTTTTTTTTATTAAATGAGCCTCAATGATTTATAGTCAGTGCAAAATATTTTTACAGAAGACATTTAAAAACAAACCATTTCTTTTCGAACCAATATATTCCCATAAATAAACGCAAAAAAATCATTTATTTCGTCTACAACGTGAATTGTGACCAATAATAATCATGTTCTAACAATGAATTCTTTGTATAGGAATATTAAAGATTCAAGTAGTACAAAAATTCAAGTAGTACGTTCATTTAAATCCAATATCTGAGTTTTGTAAGCTCATTGAAAATTAATGTTCCTTTATTTGTCCTTTTGAATAGTCCATTATATAATTTTATAAATTAAAAAAAAAACACAATAATCATTATAGCATTAAAAACATTAGATTATTTATAACAGTTACTAAGTATGAATGCAAAAAGTATGATCAAAAATACCAGAATATGATAATATTTGTATTCTGGTTCTATTTGAATACCAAAAAGCTCGGTAATTTTTACCGAAGTACTTTGGTATTGATTTTGGTAAAATTGAAAATAAAATGTGGTTCGATAATACGTGATAAAATTTGGTAAATTGGGTAGAGAATGGTAATTCTTTCCCATGAGAGAGAGCCATGCCTTAGAGCAGGGACGGCGAACCAATGGCACGCGACACAGTATTTTGGGCACTCCACCGATCACAATTGTTGTTACACTATGAATTGTTATTACACAAATGTTAACACGCTATGAAGCATATGTAACAATTAAATTAAAATTCACAAAAAACAAACAAAATAATAAACAATTATTAATAAAAAAATTAAAAATTAATACTAAAAAACAATTAATAACAGTAAAAAACAAGCTAACAATAAATAACTAGCAGAAAAAATCAACAGTCCTGCTTAAACAAACATCTTACAACCTAATATAAGTTATTGGTCATCTAATCTGCAACAACAGAAGTCACACTGATGTTACTTTAAGTGGAATTACTTGTATAACTGAGACATTGCAAAATGTATTTTTTTTCAATGTAAATAAAGAGTTTTGAGTTGATAGTATTTAGTATTATTATTTTACGGCACGTCTATGACCTCATTAAGCAATTTTTTAGAGAAAATGGCACATTGGTGTATAAAGGCTCGCTACCCCTGCCTTAGAGCATGACATAAAGACATTGTTCGGTAATATTTACTTTTCTGCTTTGCATTCTTCGCTAATTGGCTTGTAATAAAGATTTACACAGTTCGAAAAACATAATTTCTGGTAACCCTTTACCATATGAATAGAAAAATTACCAAATGAATGGTTTAAAAAGTTTTTTTGGTTTTATTAATCAGAAATATAGCTTTTTTATCAGAATTCTCTATACGATACGTCAGTTTTAGCTGATTTTTTTCCACTCACATTAAAATTAATGCACATGCATTTCCGAAAAAAATGACTGTATGTTGATATTTTACTTCCTTCTTTTGGCAATATAAATAATGTATCATCAAACATATATCAGAAATAAAAATCAATATATACTACAAAGTTTCATATTTGAGTAGGTTGATTAGAATGAATGGTTTATGTTTAAAATATTAATTAAAACATAAATTTCAATTTAAAGAATTTTGTGTGCATAAACATCAAATTTCTTAATAATGAGCTTAATGTTGATAAAAATCAGGAATATCCTTCAATTTCCTCGACAATTTGTATTAGAAGATTAGTTTCACAATTCCTGAACTTAAATTCTATTCCACTACTGCTTAGAACAACATTATTCTACAGCAAAGTACATTCTTTAGCTACAAGTTCAATCCCACTTAGTTTGTTAATTAACTCTAGAATCACAATCATGTACAACAGTAATGCTCAATTGTCTGTTAATTGATGCTCCTAGTTCAAAATTAGCACTTGTTGATGAATTTCCTGTTTGGCAATCATTCTTGCATTTGTTGCAGTCTCCCGTAGTTCAAGGAAGTAAAGTTTGGTAATTATTGTCTGTTGGATAAGATGTTTTGAACTGAGGAAAGAGTAACACCATTCAATTTGTGTCGATATATTTTATAAAGATATGAATGTGGTAATTCTACCGTTAATAATTGTTTCCTGCTGTGGATTTTAAGTTTAAATAATCAGTTTGTGATTATTATTCAGTTTTTAAGATTTTATTTTGTAAATTTGAGTATGAATTAGTTTTTAATAATGCATTGACTATAACTATATTGCACTTTTCAAGAAAAAAGTTCATTGCATTTACCGAATCTGTGTATTTAATAAAAGGCTTATTAAAAAAACACATTTTTATGAACCAAAATATATCCTCTTTATTTTTTTATTCGAGATCATTTTTATTTCAATATGACGTCACAATACGTTTCTATACACATGCTACCTCCATCCAAAATGCTTGCTAGAATAAAAATACTGATTAAATTAATATGCCTTATTAAACTTAAAAAAAGAAGTAAAAAAAACTTTCGTTTTGATGAATACATTATGCAAAAAAATTTAAATCTGATAAATAGAAAAAAAACTGATACTATGAGAATATTTTTAATTGCAAAATATGTCTTTATAAACTTACGGAAAGTGTGCAAGAGTATACAAAAAACTAAAACTTCCTTATAGCTTATTTGACTACAATAACGACTTTTATCATCTTTCTTAATATTTTTAACAGCCGTGATTACATTTTGATTTGGATAATAGCATAAAGTTTTCTAAAAGCAGCATTTTTTCAGAGCAAACTAATTTTATGATATTACCCTATTATGCAAAATTCTATGATACACGTATTTAGAATAGCACCTAACTAATTAACTGTTTTATGAATATTAAATTTAAAATAAATTACATTCACTTTTACACTAATTTGTTTGGAAAAACTCTTTCCATTTTACATTTATTATTAAAATAATAAATTGAAAATTTTAAAACATTATTAAGATTAAGATTGAAGAGAAAATTAAGATTAATTAAAGGATTGACTCAAAGATTATGTTAATTAAATATATATTAGATTTAATAAAATATAATATTAGATTAGATTAATTATTATTAGATTATATTAGACTAATTAAAATATTATGATTTAACGTTTCTTTCCAATGATAGTTAATCTCTTTAGCATAAATTGATTAATGCAAATTTATAGAGGGTTTTTTCGCAGTAATAATTAGATATGTTTCAGAAAAAACTATAGATATAACCAAATTATGAGAATTAACTTTTATCTAAACACAATCAGAAACTAAATTTTTGAGACCAAATTTGAGTTAATAGAACCACATATTTTGTATATCTTTTTTTCTTAATGAAATTTTTAGTAGTAATTTAGTGACTTAACACATTTCCAAATCAAGATATATTGCGATATAGAGCCTCATATACCTAGTGGCAACCAGAAAATTATTTTGCAGTTTTCCTCTCCTTGTAACGCAAATGGTTTCACTGAAAAATCTCTAGCATTTTGTCCCAGCACTTTATACAAGTCTTTCCTCGTCTTTTAGTTAGTAATCAAAATTTAATGACGCTGGAGTTAAACTCTTGAGTCCGAATTGGATCCTATATAACTCATCCAAATCAGTTGGGAGCAAAAGTCTATCACATTTGTTAATTAGAAAATATAATATAAGACTTCATGCATTTAAGAATTATGAGGTTTTAACTCAAGTTTACAAAAGCACATCATTAGCAATTTGCAAATCAAGTATGAGAAAAACTAAAATTAACCTGAAATTTAAACAAATTGAAATAAAAATAGATGCTAGATGATAATAATGTAGATTTCATATTAGTTATTAAAAGTTTATAGGGCCTGTTTGGCCTATTCATTCTAAAAGTGAATGATAGCTGAAAATTCGTTTTTAGTTGGTCGTAATATTACCACTAGAAACACAGAAGTGCTTACTACTGGGTAACTTTAAATTTCAATATTAAAAACATTGGAAATTAAACACAATTTCATGAGAACCAGTATTCATAAGAACCAGTACAAGTAATTTGTATTTCTGAAGAAAATTAACCTTGAGTTTATATAAAGTGGAATAAAATAAGATTCTTCAATAAGGTACTGAATGATTTTGTATTTGGTTCGATCTTAGTTACTCAAAATCGATAGGGTTCGGTGTTTGACCTCAATATTCTTAGAACGATTTTCCAATTAAGAGCTATGAGGATTTAAGAGCTCTACACAGTTAAGAGCTTTGAGCATTTGAGAGCTATGAAGTTTTAACTCTAGTTTACAAAACCACATTAATAGCAATATGCATCTCAAATAAGAGAGAAACTAAACTGAACCTGACTTTTGGACAAATTGGAATAAAAATATATTCTGGATAATTAGCATTTAGATTCTATATCAGTTACTTTAAGTCTATATGTTCTGTTTAGCCCTTACATTCTGAAAGCTGTAGCAAATCTGTTTTCGATAGGTCATGATAGGGCCACAAGGAACACAAATGTTTATACAACCTGCCAACTTCGAAATTTAATATTAAAAGCGTTGGGAAATAAAACTGTCCATTTTTAACTCTAATCTATAAGAACCAGATCAAACATTTATGTATCTATAAGAAGCTGAACCTTGAGTTTAGACAAATTTCAATAAAATAATATAACTCAATAACGTATTGATTGATTTGTATTGGGTTTCGATCTTGGTCAGACATTCTGGAAGTGATTGGTAGCTGAAAATCCGTTTTTGATTGGTCGTAATAGTGTCACGGGACACAAAAGTTTATTCTACTTGTCAACCTTGAAATTTAATATTAAAAATTATTGGAAATTATAACCATCCGTTTTTAACCCTAAATCATAAGAACTAGATCAAAAGTAATTTATAACTCAAAAACAGAAAAAGGGAACCTGGAGTTTAGACAAGCTGGAATAAAATAAGATACTTCAATAAGGTACTGATTGATTTGTATTTGGTTCCGATCTTGGTTACTCGAAATCTATAGGGTTCTGTGTTTGGCCTCAATATTCTTAGAACGATTTTCTCGAGTTAATAAAAGAATCTGCTTACAGTCCCCACATGAGTACTTTTCTCCTTAACGGAATTGCTGGAAGTAATCGTTTTCTGGTCTATTATCTTCAGCTTCAGATCCAGCCAGAATAATAGGATTAATGTTTTCCTTTGTGGTAAGGGAACTTAGAGAGGAAGAGGATTACACTGCGCTATCTACTTGCTTTGAGTAATTAACAGATTAAGGGTAGAGCGCGGGATTACTTCTATAAATAATGGTATAGGAAAGTGAAACTTAATAATTATGATGAAATGCTTCTCCACAAAACAAACACTGGAAAATTAAAAGCATGACCATATTTAAGAGACTTTTATTTGATATTATACGATGACATTTTTTGAGTAGTTATCAAAGTAATTCAAGGATTTATCATCTATGATTCTCGTACATTAAGAGATCCAATAAGAGACAGCTACACAATTTTTTTAAAATGAAAAACAGTAGAAAAACAATAAAAAAAGCAAGCAAAAACTTATTAGGCGTAATATTACGTCATTTAAATGAAATAATTAAAAATTATTTTGTAGAATTTTTCGCAATGCCCGTTAACATAGAATGTATCAATGTATCAGTGTATATTTCTTGTAATATACTATGTAATAATTTAAAAATCGAAACGTTGACGGTCAAAATCACTAGATTTAAACATATTTAGTCAAATAAATACATATCAAGTATTTAAAAAGTAACTACTATTAGATATTTAAATACGCATCTAAATTGTAAAACATTTTGTTGTATAGTTGCCACCATATTTGATGTTGAGGTAAACTAAGTAAATTAAATACAGAAATGTAGTAATCATGCAAAAAAAATATATGTAAATTGACAAAATAACAATTGTTTGAAAGAATTAGTGTAAATATATTACTAAAATTATGCTTGCTTTTTATCTTAATTGCAATTATACAACGTTTTGTTATATTTTACAATGAAGCCAAGAAATTGTTTATTTACTGATAACACATATTTTCATGCTTTTTTAAATTCAAACAAAATATGAATATGTAGATAAAAAAAACTGTGACAGTGAAGAAATGTGACTACATAAAAAATATGACTACATAAACTACAAAAAAAAAAAAAAAAAAAGCAGCGTTAGTTTACCTTAATACCAAAAGTTGAGGCAGCTGTACATAAAATTTTTCATAGTGTATAGCATATTTAGACGAAACATATAAACTGTGAAATTCGCATAATTTTATAAAAATAAAAAGTAAAGTAATATGCAAGAAAATATATTTTTCTCCAAAAATATTTTTACGTAACTTTATTTTATTATATCGTTTTGTTATGCTGCTTATAATGATCTTTTCATATGTAAAATTTTTATTAAAGATGCTATATTCGAAATAAGCGAGACAATGAACATTAGTCTGCAGCACTATACTCTGAATCAATAACAATCTGATAAAATAAATATTTACTTTTGAATCATATCAATAATTCATTGAGAATTTTTATGAATATTAAATTTCAATTGGCTGTATCTCCTTCAGGTACGTATCAGTAAACAAAAATTATGTTTTCAAAAAAATTCTTTTACAATATTTTCAGAAAAAAATAATATTTTAAAGAAAAAACAGCTTCCTATACAAGAAAAAAAAGCATTATCATGTTTTTCATTTGATAAGATCTTATATCAAAGTAATGTTATACATGGAACGTACTAAAAAGTAGAAAATTTAATCATATTTTCTGAAGATAAAATTTTCTTTAATGTTGAATCTGGTGAAAGTGATACGCTTTCATTTTTTACATATATTTTTATAACAGAAGTCAAAACAATTACTTTTTTGTGAAACCCTCACCTCGAATTTCCATATTTAAATTATTAGCGTCGAAAATACATGCCATCGCTTCAATTTTTTTCTGTTTAACTCCGTAAAGCTAAGACGCTTACTTGATTTTTAAGCAAGTTGCATGAATAAAAGATATTGCATATTTAATTTTTTAGAAATATCATTTTTTCTCCTTTTGAAATTTCTCTGGGAAACATAAGCGAAAACAAAGTAAGAAGTAATAGAATGATTTAAAAGTAAAAAAAAAAGTAGTTTTTAAAATGAGACATGATATTTATGAAATGAATTGCCATTTTTTTTGGAATTTAAGAAAAGAACTGAAAAATAACTTTTATTAGAATATAAATTTGTTAAAAAGAGCATTCAATTTAAACATTTTTTTTTTCTCTTTGCATGAGATAAGGTTTAAAATAGTCATTCAACATAGCGTATACTTTTTTTTGTCAAACCTTTAATTTAGAAAGTAAGTAAGGGAAATTACATGTATAACAAATACTTGTTGAATACTGAAAGAAGACATCTAATAATAATTACGCACTAAGAGATTTTCGTGAAACTTTGGCAGTCGGCCATTACTTTATATGGCCAACATATTTTTTTTTAAGAAAAAATGCTGTTATGACGAAGTAAAAAGTCGAATTTTTAAGATTTTAATGTGTAATTATTAAGTATTTATTATTTTTATTTTTATTTTATTTAAACGATTTAAAACTCCTCATGCACCACAAAGTATAGCATGAGGCTTACAGTTGTAAGTAGAAAACAAAAGAAGAAAAATTTACAAATTTACATTAAAAACAAAATTCCGCAAGGCCGCAAGACTTTTGTATCTTTTGTAAAGACTTTTTTGCTGTTTAAGTATTTATTAAATCAAGAATTTATTAAATCGTAATTATTATATCATTTTTGGTAATTCTAAAGGTACGTTTAAAATTTCTTGCTAGAGTTTTATAGAACAAAATAAAAAATAATATTTTTGCCCTTTTTGGACTGTAATTATTATTTTTGTATGTAATTTAATTGAATTTATTAACGGAGCACAGTTAATGCTTAACAAAAGGTAATAAATTTCATCAACAACTTTATTCATTAAGGAGTGTAGCATCAAAAATTTGTACGATTTTAACTATTTTATTTTTTTGTATAATTATTACAAAAGTATTAAATAAAAATAATTGATTTCTGCCTTATTAAACGTATGACAAATTATCATTAAAATGATTTGGTTTTCATTATTTACATATTATATGTTGTTCTCAGGCAAAAATATGTAGATATTTTTTACCTAAGCGTTTTGCAAGTTCTTCACTGTACTACATAAGAATTTTAAAACTCTTTCAAGCAACATTTATTGTCTAATGCCCTTCGACTTTGCGCATGATTTCATAGCTTTCAGTATTGTGCATAATTTCAGGACTGGTTTTCTAACTTTTTACATTTTTTTCACACCGTGCGAGAAACGGATATTAAGCTAGTCTCTAATAATTGAAATGAAGAGATTGTCTGAATGTGATCTCTTATTACTCCAGAACCGTTTATTCTGACGCCCTGAAATTTAAACAGCGGATAAAAGGAGTGATTTCAGAGCATAAGTCTAAAACTCATTCAAATAATGAAATTAGATTGTACAGAAGATACGATTGAACAATGGAATTTTTTAATTGATTTAGAACTAGCCATTGATAAAAAATAAACTGTAGGTAATTCTGTATTATTAGTATTTTGAAGATAATATTAGCGATGTTTGCTAGCTTGTTCATCAATAAAAAAATATTTTTTTCACGTTTTTTAATATTTAATTATTTTTTATTCTTTATGTCAGATAAACGAGCAATATGAAAGCAGTAGCATAAGCGGACTAATCACCAAATTAGTATTTCATAAGTTTTCTAAAACCACTTGTTTATTGTTGTGCTTTAAAAATATGTTAATTTTAATAATTTAAAAATAATTTAATCAACGTAAATTGAAATAAAAATATAAAGTTATTTTCCAAAAAGCAAAAATAATGTACAGATAAGCAACAAGCCTTTAAACATAAAAATCTCCATGGAAAAACTTAAAGAAATACCATACTATTATTGATACTAATGATGCATATAAAATTTTGATAATAAGTACTAACTAAAATAAAAAATAATCTGAGCACTAAAAAGCACATTTTATGGTAAAATATGAATTAGTTTCGGAGAAATGAAAAATATTCACAATACTATAAATGACTCTAATGATGTTTAATTTTCTTAGTAGGTACTAATTGCAACAAAAAATAGGCTATGCACTAAAACAAAGTCAATGATACTAAGTCATTTAGGAGAAATGTTAAGACGCAATTAACGCTTAATTAATTTTGATAATAATCAGAAATAGCATTATAGTAATTCGGGAGATTTTAATAGGCACCAAACATATTAATGTAGGTTCAATAAATATACTTGGCACATATTAAAACGGCAGCAAATGCATATTTTAAATATAGATAGTGTGGAAAGAAGTTTTTTAAGAGCTCTCCAAACGAATAAGTACGAGGGAAACTCGCTTAACTGCAATAAATTTTAATTAACATGAGTATGCCTTGAGCAAACGTATCATGCCATAAATGATACCGAATGCAATTATTCTTTATTTTTATGCAATGAATACTATAAACGTATTTTGTTCAGCCTTATAAAGTAAAGTCAAAATAGCCAGCAAGGACAAAAAATAATAATCAATAAAACAAATGGCATTTATTTTTGGTCAATTAATTATGTTGGTAGAAGTCTCCAAATTTTGTGCCCGATTTTGCAGTGTTATTCAGTACTGATTTATTGAATGTTTATTTTTTTAACATTATGCGAAGAAAAGTTAATTATCCTCATTATATAATTTTTGTTCTATATTTAGATAATGGACACGAAAAATAATTTTTTAACTTTTATTCAGGACTTATTAATAGTAAAATTTGCTTAACATATTTTATTTCCTTATGAATTAAATATTTCTTAAAGCATAGTTGTGTGCCCCACAGCATATGTTAAAAGTGTATAGATAAATGTTTGTGTTATAATTGAAAACTAAAAACATACCAATTGAAGATGAGGATGGAAAAATTGTCCATTTTTTGTGGACTTGTGATTGGATAACCATCTGTTATATTTTGAGGATTACTAAGATTCTTGACAAATAGGTAAAAAACATGGACAATCGAAAATTGATTCGCCCCTCTCCAAGACAGTGAATAGGGGCCTTGTTATAAGAAAACGATTCCTGTCAGTTCGCAATATACATTTTTTTATAATCAGCTTTTATTAGCTTAGACTTTGATATTTAATAATGAAGATACGATGAAGCAGCAGATAATGTCGCTTCATCGGATATCCCAACTAAAGATGAGGATGGAAAAATGGTTCACTTTTCACAGAAATTGCGACTGGATTATCATCTGTTACATTTTGAGGATTACTAAGATTCTTGACAAATAAATCAAAAACATAGAAAATTGATTCATCCCTCGCAAAGACAGTGAATAGGGGCCTTGTTATATAAAAACGATTCCTGTCTGTTGGCAATATAATTTTTTTTTTGAATTGTTGCAGCAGATAATGCCCGAAAACGGTATTTTGAAATGCTTAATTTTTCTTTTAATAAACAGTTAAAAATTGAGTTTTATCGGGATATCTTTTAATATCTGTAAGATATTCAATAGTTTTATTTCTTACTCAATGCTCAAGTCATACAAAATAGCTAAATTAGTAAAGTTGAATCTTTACAATAATTATTTTAATATTTTTACTAAATAAAAAAAAAGTTCTCTCTACGAACTTTATTTCAACTTTTTTCACAAGTACAAGAAAAGTGACATAGTAACTTCATGACGTCACAGCCCTTATAGATTTTCTCTACAATCTTATTATTATCCTAGACTCAGAGTTGATCTAAAAACCAATCTATAATAGTTCAGTAAAGAAGAGCGAAAAAAAATATCCCTCCCCCTCATATCTCATGTGATCAATATCAACGGCCGTAGAACTACCTAAGGATTTCGAATTTTTTTTTTTTTTTCTGAAAAGTTTCTCTCCAGATCTTGGAGTGTTGTTAAGATTTCAGATAGTTTCTTTCTGGAATCTCTCAGCTTTGTTCACTCTCCGTCATGCAGTTCTTCAATCATTTTCTGAACTTTACCGATATAAGGATATTTTCAGCTGAGGAGAATTTTTATTGTCAATGGAATGTTTGGACAGTGATTATACATTTGTGAACCAATAAAATAGTTTCCTTATCAGGGGAATATAAGTATTATTAACACCACAAAAAAAATTTAAAAACCTTTAGCAACCAATCTTAAAGAAAGGTTTATCAAAAAACAATTCCTTGTAAACTTCTCCAACTATTCTTTTAAAAATTTCAACTATACTAATTTCAACTATACTTTTAATTATTAATTATTCTATTATTAATTATTCTATTATTATTTATTCTTTTATTAATTATTATTATTAATAGTTATTAATTATGATTAATTATGATTAATTATTATTATTTTCATTATTACTTATTTTATCAATTATCATTTTAATTATTTAATTCCTTAATAGTTGTAAAAATTGTGAATGGTACAAGTCACGTTAAAATTTTGAGCAAAGATACCTCATACCCAAAACTACCTGGGGTTGTGTGATACCTACTAAAATACCAAGTGGGCCTTCCTAGGCCCTCCCGTCGTTATAGGTATAAAGTTCGATATTTGTTTTCTATAAGGCAAACATAGGAATGATTATATATGCTCTCAAATTGTATCAATTTGTACAAAGTCAAAAACATGCAACACTTTCAGTAAGTTATTTTTCTACTTACAGAGCAACAGGAAACGAATATGCCACATTGTCTCCATATGTCTTTCTAGTGTTAATGCTGTTGTTTTCTTGTCTATATCAGTGCTAAATATTTACGAAAGTTCAGAGAATGATTAAATATAGCAATATTTATGGAAAATGATTGCCTTTGCCTCAGAGCCGTTGGACATGTGTCTGTTGGCCCCCAGGAGATATTTTATCCCCATCCTAACACCAAAGAAAAAATCAATGGATGCATTCCTTGATCTCTCTAGCGTTAATTATGATATGAAATAAAATATTGAAACACTACTTTAAATGTAGATAAAGTATTTTTTCCATTACCTAGTGTTAAATTTACTTTTTTATAGGCTTAGGTAGCCAGAATATTTTTTTTGCCTATTATCAAATTTACTACAAGATATAAATTTTTTAAATGCAACAATTTAACTTATATAATTTAATAGCGTAAAAATAAAGGTTAAATTCATCAAAATTTTGAAATTCATTGTTTGGAAATAAAAATGAAACAAATCGAAGGAATCTCATTTTAACTAATATTTTATTTAAGTATCCTATTTCATAATTTCATTATTTTATTTCTAATTGAAGCAAAATATATTGGTTATAAAATAAAATGCATGTTAATCAAAATCAATACGTAAATAAAAATTTTGTAGAAAATAAAAATATAATGCATTTATGATGCAAAATTTTAAAACAAAACTGAAAAAAATGAAGTATAGTTAATAAACTTTTCATATTATAACCATAACCTGAACTCATACACTTAAAATTTAAATATTTTAAAGTAAATAAGGTTAACAACTCATTAAATTAATTTTAATGCATTATTCTCCTGTTTACTTGTATTTGTACTAGTTCATTAACACGTTGAATATAATGGAAACATCATTAGTTTTGGACGGCATACATAATTAAAACAATATGTAATTTGATGGAAATTAAATATTGAATGAAGCAATTATTCCATCCATATGTTTGGAATAAATGACTTTATCTAATGGTGAAGTTGTTTTTTTTCTCATACATATTTGTTTCGGCGTAATTATCATCCCCATCAATTTTAATCTGTCTGCTCTATGATGATATGACTGCATTTTAAATCGTATCAATTGTCCTGGGCGTCGCGTGCAGTTTATTTTGCTTCGAAACGTCACTACACTGTTTACTTCTAGGAAAAGTAATTCAAAATTATGCTCGATGTTGCATTAACTCAAGCTTTTTCGTTTTGTTTATCGCTACTACCTTCTCCTCCGAGTTAGACCAAAGTATATGAATATTTCAAAGTTTGCGTGCAGGAAAACTTTAGAAGAATAGCTGCCCATCCCAGTAATGAATATATTCATTTCGGAGGTAAAAATGCTCATGTTTTTACTAAATTCATTCACTACTGAATAAAAATTGAGTTTTGTGCTTAAGATGTAACGTTTAGAACGTTCCATGTTTTACTGTAAAGTGCACGGGGTAAAGGGGCTTTCTAAAAATTTAACTGCCGCATGTAATTTAAGCATTATATTAGAATTATAATAAGTATCTTTTTTTTTCGAAATGCATGCATGTATGAATATATATAAAAATTAGTCAAAGCACCAGTTTTTAGTGTCCGCTAGCATATTTGAAGCATTTCGAATCACAATATTTTTTAAATTAAAACCTTAATATTAAATTTAAATACATAGTTTTAAATTTAACAATGTTTTTCGAATTTAATATTATTTTTAGCTCTTTGAATATTTTCTGAAGCTCTCTTAGTAAGGAAAGTGAAAAAGCATCAATATTAAACCAATTTTGAGCTTTTTTTAAACGCGAAATAAACATTAAATACCACATACAGGATCAAATCGTGTACAGGGTATAATTATATGCAGAATATACACAAGTAATAATATAAATTTACTCAAAAAAATATATAAATATAATTAAAAGAAAATTAAATAAAGTTGTGTGTTTACAGAGCAGCACTTCATCAGGGGACACACTGTCTGTAAACACACAGGAGCCTTTCTGTTGTTAGTGGCAAAGCCAAAACTAACAGTGCCCCGAGGCCCGAGGCCACTGTTAGTTTTGGCTTTGCCACTAACAACAGAAAAGCTCCTGTGTGTTTACAGACAGTGTGTCCCCTGATGAAGTGCTGCTCTGTAAACACACAACTTTATTTAATTTTCTTTTAATTATATTTATATATTTTTTTGAGTAAATTTATATTATTACTTGTTTATAAGATTTGAATTTGGTTTTAGCTGCCTTGTGCGCTGTTCCAATTTGAATTTGAATTAACGTAGTTATGGTTATTTTGGTTACCTCCTGTTTTATTTATTTCAATTAAGATTTGAATTTATGTTTGGATATATGCAGAATATAATCATATACAGAAGCAATATTTCAAATAGTACCTTTTACTTGAATCAAAGTTATAATTTTAACTGTCGTAATCTATTTTAACTGTCGTAATCGTAATCTATCTCTTTAATTTACATGGAGTTCAGAATGGGCAAATAACATTCATATTTTGAACGTTTTTAAGCTTTTTCTTTTAATTGTCAATTGCCTCCCGATGATGTGTCCCAGGTTCTAATCCCACACGTGACTAGTTGATACGAAGTCTGCTCCCTGCTCGTGCCGATCACATTACTCATATAATATATCCTCAGTGGTAGGCAGATCATGAGTTAGAATCTATTTGCTGTCTGGCTAACAGAGGGAGGATTTTGTGTTTTTTCTTCTCCTTATAGCGAAATTGAGTATTAGCCATCTAAACGTCGTTACGAAAGCTAGTTTGGCCCAATGCTTTATTTAGGAGTTCTCTTGTCTCCTCGGTTGAGTCTGCTGTTCAACGCCAGTTTCAAAATAAAATAAATCGGCAATTTAGCAAAACATTTCCACTTTAAAATTATCAAAATTGATGACTAGTTCTCATTTTCAGCAGATAATGCTAGTCCAGGTAATGCAGCAATCGATTAACTAACTTATTAATTCAATGATAAATGCATTTCCTTTTAACGTCTTTGTCAATTTCAGGAATTAGAGTCGAGGAGACTGACAAAAGATAGGCTTTATTTCACCTAACAGTCATGAATAACTGTAGAGAAATGACAAAATTAGAAAATTATTTGCCAAGAAGAGGTCTAATAGAACCTTCTGGCAGAACATTCGATAAACAGCTTTGAGCAAACAATACTCATGGTTCCTTTAGAATGGAAAAATGTTTCAGTTTAACTGATGCCTAGCTTTGCAACTTCATTTAGAAAATGAACTAAAGGTGTTCTATTGTCCTTCACCCTTTAGAACCCATGGAAGTCGTTTGAAAATTAAGCGTACATTAGCGACTGTCTATCAAGAAACAGTAAAGATGAGTAAGCAATCTCTACTGTTCCAAAAATTCGGTGGAGATGCCCGTGTCTAACGCTAAAAGTTCGAAAACGATGGTAAGGCTTTCAGTCTGATTGACGAGTGAAGAGATCTCTAGTATTAGCGCTTTTGCCGCAGATTATGTGATTGAAAAGGTTCGATCGTAACCTGTATCTGTAAATAACTTATTAAGACTGTTTCAAATATGTGTTCCCCTAGGAATCAAAGATGAACTTGATTTATTTTAGTGGTGTACCCAAGACGCTCCTACACATGTTGTTAATGGCAAAACATAGTCTAAATTCCGTGTACGATACTTTCCTCTTTAATTTTAAAAAGAAACTTTCATTTAATCATAAAATGGTTATTAAAAATCTCGTTAAATTCATGAAAACTTTTTTTAAGCTTTTTTAGTGTACTTTAGTTAATGCATAGTAATAAAATGGATCCATTTAGCATATTTATAATTTTAAATAAGTAGTTGGAGTAGTATCATAACTGCGACGAGCCCCTGAACAGATATTTATAGAAAAATGATTAAATAAACAAGTTAAATTATCACAATTTGTTACTCTAATGATATGTTTAAGTAATTCAAAAAAATTCACGACATTAAGCTTCTCTCAAGTTTTGGGTTTTAATAAAGCTAAACGGACAAGGTGTTCCAAAATTATGTGTATATACGAATTTACGATTAGCAGTAGTACAGGAGATGTTACCAGATGCCTGAAGATACGTTGCTACCCGAATGCATCATTGCATCGTTGCTACCCGAAACGGAACATTTCCTGTAAATCTGCCGCGGATGTAATCCTTTTACTTTTTTTAATTTTTGTTACATATCTGCTTTACCCTTTTATTTCGGCCACGCTATTTTTAAGCAACTTGGATATGCACTAGATTATCATTTTTACACTAATTAAATTTCTGCAAGAATTTTGCTATGCATTTAAAAGCTTTTAATATTTCAAACAAAATTGAAAAAGTTAGCACATGATCGAAGTATGTAACATTGAAAGTATCGAAATAATTGACATTAAATTAGTCTTTTATTCGTATAACTACTGAATAAGACAAGGTAATAACACCGTTAACTAAGTTTCTATGGAAGTAAGACTCTAAGTGTTTTGCAATTTTTTAACTACAACAATATTTCAACTTTTCGAACTCTATTTTTTTTCTCCATTATATATACATTTTAATCTTCAACTTTTTTCTTCAATGATGGTACAGCAATCTCATTCAGGAGTTCCAAAGACGATTGAGAAATACTTTGAGTCAATTAAAATTTGTATCGCTAAAAAAACGCAAGAATCATAATAAAACCTGGAACTGCTTAATTTAATCTAGAATATTCCAATTAGGAAAAACTCTGTTTAATTATTTCATTCACTACTTGTAATGAAAAAAATCTTCAATGGAGATCTATAAATAACCTTTAAAAGAATTAAAAAATTTTACTACCAGAATGAATGCTGAATTTTTAATCAAATTATAAAAAGCGAACATCAATTGAGCATAGGTCTTTTATATACTTTTACCCACCGTCTTTTATATACTGCAAGAAAAGAGGAGATGTCATGATGAGTCTGATATTACTTCAAAAATTGTTGAGAAAAAATATTTTTTATTTTTCTTTAACAATCAACAAAAAATTTACTGTTTTTTTATAGAAAATTTTTAAAAAAAAAATTAATACTTTATCCGAGATAATTGAAATCAAAAACTCAAAATGTTATTTCCTACGCCTGAATTAAAGAGTTTCTTCGCCAGGCCAAAAAATTAAGAAAGCATCCCCTCAGAGGAAATTAATTGATGCTTAAATGTGCAGAAAGAGATGAAATCTTAAAAATATTATCTAAATAATTCACCCCCTAGTTCCAAAATTGCCTTAAGTGATTACAGTTATGGTATTTTTGGACATTTCTCGCAATTTATTGAACCATAGTGGTTGAATTTATCGCGCAATAAAATTCCAACCTGACAGTTCTTAAGACATATCTTAGAATTTTAGGGAATCCGTTCGCAATCGTCCCTGACAAATGTCGCTGAAGAGAATTTAAACACATTTTGCTTCAAATCAATTTCATTAAAAAAATTGGAGGCTTTATAAATATAACTGATATATTCTTTACAAGTGAATTATGAATTAAAAAATTAGTTCTAATAATGGTCATTAATATTTTATGATTTGCATATTTTTTTTAAAAATGTAATTTTTCACAAATAAATTAAAGTTTTTGCACGTTAATAAGTTTCGAGTTTCAAACCATCCCTTTTTAACTTTATATTATGCATGGTGTTCTGCGGTCAATGCTTTTAATATGTATTATAGGAACTCCTGTCAAAAACTGAAGTAATAAAATCATACAAAGTAGGCGCGTCAAGTTAATGCTCATGTAAAGAAAGCACAAAAAAGAGATAAACCTCTATTGATTCAGTTATGTGGAAGACGGTATAAAAACATAAAAACCAGATTTATTAAATAATTAGCTCGGTGGTGCTTCTAAATAGTTGGAGTTGTTATATTTTGGAGGTATTTGTCATAACGTTTTTTGATTGTAACATAAGAGAATTCAAACACTTTTTGCTTTATATTAATTTCATTAAAAATTGAATACTTTAAAAATATAACTGAGTTTAAAAACATTACTGTAAAATAATAGTTTTAAACATATCATAATTGTATAATTTAAAACAATGCTATTAACAATTAATTAAAAAATTCGAAATTGATAGATTTTGCTGGGTAGTCATACCCTTTTCAATTTAAGTTGCATTGGGTGTTCTGTAATCACTTCTCTTAATATGTATCATTAAAATTCCAGTCAAAATTTAATTAATAAAAAGATTAGACATAACAGATGCGTCAAATTCTTCTTTAGATAAGGAACATACAAAAATACTATAAATTTCAATTCATTTATTCATAATAACTATCACGGTGGAATCATAAAAACCAGATTTAATTCAATTCATTTATTCATAATAACTAACATGGTGGAATCATAAAAACCAGATTTAATTCAATTCATTTATTCATAGTAACTAACACGGTAGAATCATAAAACCCAGATTTACTGAATGATAAAGATTCAAAGAATTTCTAATAATTTTAATTTTTTGTTGCCCGCAGGGAATATTTTTTATATAATACAAATATCTTTAGAGTTACTACAAAAAAAATTTTCTAATTGGTTTTTTACATTATTTTTACGTTTAAAAGAGTTTTTTTTTTTTTACTGTTTTTTTCTTTTTTTTAAACATGCTATTTGCAGCAGAATGTTATAAAAAATTAAATTAACATTGAATATGCAATACAGCAAAACAACAAATTGGTGTTAAATTTCACTTATGAGTTTCTGTTTATAAATATAATTACTTTAAAATATTCTATTTTTAAATTGATAGTAGAATTAATGTTTCTGAGCTTTTTTTTACAGAGGAGTTTTCTTTATCCTATTTTTTTCTCTTAATAAAAAAATGTATTAAAATTTCTGAAATAAATAAAATTGACTTGCATTTAAATTCCAGTAGATTGCATTAAATTTCTTTTTTTTAGCCAAAAAAGGTTTTTTTGAGCATTTAGAAATTAATATAATCGTTTGACATCCAAAAATTAGGATGGTAAATAATTGTTTTGAAAATAATTTAACCATTTTTTATTTTGATTTTACTACAAAAACTATACTATTATACTATTATAACTATTATTTGATACTATTATAACGAAACAAAAATAGGAAGAAATCAAAAGTACCGCATCAAGACGATAAGTTTTTGAGATATGGTTACTTGAGTTCCAAATACCAATATTTAAATAATATATTTTATGAACCTGGCTTTCTGCATACCGGACATCAACTTTAATTTATAATCATCAATTTATCAACATCAGGATTACAAGATATTTGTTTTATTTGATGATCAAGACTTTATTGCTTTATAAAGGAGACATATTGAAGCTGTAGAGTATATTACAATTACAGGGGATATATTTATCAATAAGTGTTGCTTCTGTTTCCTTAAAAAGACTGAGATAAAATTAGCCAAACCAATTTAATGCTCACTATAAAAATGACACAATCAACTACGATAATGCTGTCTCTTTGAGAAGAAATAAAAATTAATTCAAAGGGGTTTATTATTATTGTATTGTAGTATATCATTTCAAATAATTTTGAGAAAAAAAATGTCGAATAAATTTTGTTTAGTTCATCATAATGTTTGTATGCAAGCTTCCGAAATTTCCTTATCAAAAATATTCATGAACAAACAAAAAAAGCAAGCAGGTTTTGTTTCATAATTTAAAACATTAGTCCATCATTAGTCTAAAGCATATAATCTTTCAGTATTTAATATCTTGAAATGTATTCTAAATTTAATTATTCAAAACATATTCATCACACTGTGAATATTTAAACTAAAAGGCAATATTTCATTCCTGCTTAGTAATATAATTGATAAAAAAACAGTTTATTATCCTGAAGAAACAAAGTCTGCAAATTATAGTAACTATCCAACACAAACGGCTTATATATCTATATTTTTCCAACCAAGGGATTTTGTATAATCTTCATATTAGTTTTCATATCTGAGTTATTAAGCAGAGAGTTAAAATTTGATTTTTAAATTCGAGTTGAAATTGCTAAATTTTCCATTCTGAAAGATATTTCTGCATTACAATATTTTTATTTTTGATATTGACTGTAGTCCTGCCAAAATAAAACTTACAAAGAATATTTGCTGTATATATGAGACACTTAAAAAATATTTCAAACACAACAGAAACAGTTACAAAAAAATTAAATAATGATTGCAAAAAATAATTATTTTTATGTTTTAGTGTCTAAGTAAGCAAATTTCCTGAACTTTTCAGGTCTAATTTTATTCACTTTCGAAAAATTTGTTTCTTAAACGCAATTTTATTTTGCATTTCCGTTCAAAAAAGTAATTCAGTTCAAACATAATATGCCTTACATGTTTCTCTTCTTTGTTCATCATTTAAACATATGGTACATACCTGCAAAAAAATGGATTTAGTTAGTATATATCAAAAATTTAAGTAAAGTAGCATAAATTTGACAAAAGAAGAAGAATATAAATTTAAATTCAGCAGTGGTGCGAGGAAACATTAAAAATTACATAAATTGAGTTGAAAAAAATAGTTTCACTGACATAAAATCATTTTATGCATCATTTACATACAGTCGCTTCAATTTGCGAAATTAAGAAATTTGCATATTTTTGTATTATACAAGAACATATTTAAATTATAAAAATACCACATTATAAAAACATTTTAGACTAATGCTTAGAAAGTGTAGATATTTCTTAATAATATATATTCTTGCAACATGTTTCAGTAATGTATGAACACATTCATTTACAGAAATATAAATTATTCAGCACATGATTTGTAATATGGAGTTCGGGACAGTGATTGCTCTTCATGTGGGTAAGGAGAGGAAAAATTGTAGTGTCTGCACTGGGATTCGAATCTCAGTTCTGCTGGTCATGAGATTGATGCATTAGCCATCTCAGGTGCATATTCCATTGCATATTCCATATTCCATTGCATGCATATTCCAAACGTCGAAGATTTGAGTGGATTTACAAGACGTTCACTACAACACTCCCCTCCCCCAATCAGTGGAGTAAACGTGAGTACGCCGCCTTGTTTTTGATGTAGCCAGTGCATCCCAGTGCTGTTAAGTGATTTGACTATACCTTAAGTTGAGACTTAAGTTGAGTTTATGTCAAGGGAACCGTGAAATGAGGCTTAATTAGTTGATATAGTGGTGCCATCTAGCGGTAAAGATTAGGGATACTCGATCAGTTGTAATGAGCTCAACTGTGATGCTGCCAGCTACGCGTGCATGAGAGTGCTGCGCGTTTCAACGGCATAAAATCTTAAATTGGTGAGTAGATTACTCATCATGAGTTGAAGGAAGGGAGGAAATGCTGTAATGTCAGTTTTGGGATTCAAACACCGGTTCAGCTGATCACGTGATTGACAATTTAGCCCTCTCAGCTAAAGTTTCATACCCAGCTGGAAGGAACTAAATGCTTTTATGAGGCACTCACTACAGCAAAAAATAAATTCCTCATTTCAGCAGCTCTATTGGTTTAAATGAGATAAAGTTTGGAAAACAGATAATTCACATGATGCACTTGATGTTTATAATATACATATAACAAAGAAAGAATCAGTACGAAAACTTGACAATGCATTGTGCTATAATACAAGTGGCATTTAATTGCTTACATGGAAAACGTGAAAAATTTTGCTTTACAGCGCATGTCTTAAAAGTTATTAATGAAATAGTAAAAGAAATAGTAGTTATTTTTAATGAAATGAGCTTTTAAAAATAATGAGATTTTAAAAATACTGTGTATTCAGTACGAGCCTTAATTATTGCTCTGCATATCCTACTAACGTTGCAAAAAAAATCTTATTGTCGAAATAGTTTATTCAGAATCAGCAAAACTCCGTTACATCTGTGAACGATTCTCGAGTATGAAACGATTACGAAGTTACGCGTATGAAACGATTCTTGGGCTTTACGCAAAAAATTTGAAATAAATGGGCAACTTGTCATTCTTCTAGGCATATAAAGCATGCAAATTGTTCAACTTTGTTCAAATTTATTTCATTTAAAAAAATGTCAAGGGGTATCATTTGAGCTATATGCAATTCAAAATTCATCTAATTCAAACCATTGGGATGCATTTTAGAGAACTCCAAAGTGGAAAATTGATTTCTTGCTTACCCTTTTGAGCTTTAAAAGATATTTCTTTTTTTTTTAAATCCAATATACATTTTAATTCAGAAAATAAAACTATAATGCAAGGCATGAAATTTTAAACAAACTTAGGTCACATAATTTCATTTTTTTTCCTCCTTGAGGCATTTTAACGCATCGTCAAACGAAAATAATGAGAACTATGAATATCCGACAGGAATAAAGGAAATTGATGTGGTAAAGAGGAAATTGTCTTTTACAGCTACTTCAGTATGTTTTGACACAAAGATGTAAAAGCTACGGAATACCATTTGACTCAATGAGATTTTTAGTTGATGGCTGTTGCCTTAATAGGTGTTACCCGTTACCGATAAAGTGATCAATCAACAGAAGAAATCTTTATTAAATATTAAAAGAAAGTTAAAAAAAAGTATATTAAGTTATATTTTCCTAAAATGCTAAAAATTAGCTGAGAAAATTTTGTTTAGTTGTGTTCTTCAAGTGTACACTTCTAATAAAGCAATTGCAACTATTTGCATTATATTCTCTCATGAATATGTGAATTATTGAGTCGTTATGGCACATTGTTAAGGCATTGAGCTGTCTATGGTAGTGGCTCGAAACTCAGCTCAACTTTAGATCGATGGGTACCAACGTGCTTGTAAGCACAGTAATGTCGGTCAGAAATACCATAACCAAGTCATTGCTCTCAAAATTATGGAAATTTAAACACCATTGAGATCCTTGGCAATAGCCAGCCGCTACAAGAGTACTAAACTCCCCTTTTTTTAATTATAGTTATTTTTTAATCTGAAATATATCACTAAAAACAATTTTTTTGTAAATTGTTTACGAAAAATTTCAAATTTTTGTAAAAAATTTTACGAAAATCCTAAATGAAAAAAAATCTAATGAATCTAACTGTACATCTAAATAACAAGGATTTTGTGTCTGTTAGGGCAATCTTCGAGTGGAACAAAAGCGCAATTAATGGTATATGGTATATGTAATACTCGGATGCCGAGTGATTGATTAGAATCATTAATTCAACTATCTTCAAATTTATCTTCACCGCTGGCTTAGAAATAATTTAAATAAATTATTTTAAAAAAACTGGCATTAATTATTGAGCAAAGATTATCACTTTTTGATTTAAAATAGAAAAATCGACAGTGGTATTATTTGGCCTGAAGTGTCCGAAACTGACCAAAGTCCCAAAAGAGTGGCTAACTAAAGCTAGTGATCTGATTATTTCGGTGCACTATTTCAAGTGGTACGGGACCAAGGAATAAACAACACGTCATTCGATTTATAAGAATTAAACATTACGAAGGAATGGATTAAAAATTTTATGCGGATTTTAGTTTCTCAAAAAGAACAAATGGTTATACTTTCATAAAAAGAATAAATTATTCCCAAAAAATTTAAAATTAATCCTTTAATGGGTTTTTGGTCTACAGAGATTTAATACTTAATATTGCATGGTTGAAGTATTTAGTACTTTATCAAAAGAATTCATTTTAAAAATAAAATATAATTTCAGTAGAATATCATTTTAAAAATAAAATTTATTAGCCTTAAATTTATTCGGAATTTTTTTTTCAGTAAAACATTTTTGATGTAAATACTTAAAAGTATTTTTTATATAATGGACCTCTTAAAAGCTTTTCTCTCAAATAATAAGTTACAAAATGTAAATTAAAATATGCTTTTATCTGTTTGAGCCATATTATTTACCCTGGGCATACTTGTTGTTCTCGGAAAATTTTATCTGAGAAGCATAATGTTTAATAATTATCTAATAATGCGAAATTCATAGGACTGAAATTATTGTAATTCAGAATAATTACAATATTTTCAAATTAATTAGAGCAGATTTATTAGTGCGGATGATAAGAAACAGAATATTATAAGTTACGAAATTAGACACAAAAGTGAATAAACATATTTTTCAGATGAACATATTGAATACACATAGTTTTTTTCTTGTCTAAATTAGATTTTTGACTTTCAAAATGGGGAAGGGTCAAATCACGCTCATAAAGACTATGGGTCAAAAAGAAATGGAACATAATTTGTTACTGTACAGCAGTTGGGAGTTTGCGTTCCTTAATAACCGATATTAATGTCCATGGTTTGATATTATGTTAAAAACATCCTGCCTTCAAATTCTTTTATTGATATTCCTTACGATAAAAAGTATATTTCAATCACTAAGTAAAACTAAAAAAACAATAAATAATTATTTTTAAATGAAGTTATATTTAAAAAATGCAAAAGCATTTCCGCAATAGCCAGCTTTGAAGCAGGGGGTCCATGGAGGTTAACCCCTTCCTTCTCGCTCCCGTCAAAATGACGGGGTTCTCGCTCTCGTGATATTGACGGGCTGGAGTGTTCAGTAGTAACGTGTCAATAAGAATAAAATTAATTCATTTCTTTTGCCCGGAAAACATTTTATTTCTCATTTTACACACCAGATGGCAGTACCAGGACATTTTTAATGTAATTGTAGATAGTTAGTTTATTTTAAACACGATGTCAGAAATAATTAAGTACGTAATACAAATGCAAAAGCCAAAAAAAAAGGCACTTTTATAACCGTTTTCTTGAAAATTAACCGATCGTTAAGGGGTTAAGGCTCCGAAATTTCGTGACCAACAGCATGGTAGTGGCAATGTAGTCAGCAATGCGCACATGCCGTCTTCACTTTCCAAACAAGCTGGTACCTATCAATCTGAAGCTGGGTAGGCTTCAAGCCACCACTAGGGATTGAACCATAGTTCTGTCGAGTTATTCAGATGACAGTTCAGTGCTTTAGAAGTTATATTTGGATTCACAAATTTCATATTTCTATGCAAAAACAAAAATTAACTAAAATAGTTTCAAATACATAATAAAATGCTCTGAAATTTAAATAAATATGTTGACTCTTTGGTATAGAATAATGTTTGTCACAAAGAACTCATTTTCTTCTTTTTTCCAGTTTTTTTAGAGCTTTTACCTAACACTAAAAAAGATTAAACAATATTGTATACATAGAAAGACTGAGGGGACCAACTTGGTCATTCACTGACTGCTTGCGTGCAGATAAATTGGACTTCCAAACACTTAAAACATAATCATAATTAATATAAAAATTGTTGTTGTTGTTGTTAATTTACGTCTCACTAGAGCTGCACAATGGGCTATTGGCGACGGTCTGGGAAACATCCCGGAGGACAATATATAAAAATATATTATAGATTTGATCATCGAAATTCTATAGTATATTAATTTGATTTGATTAACGAAAATATTTCATTAAATGAAACACTGCTAACACCTAATTAAAGCTAAGCACTTACGTTGCATAAAAGTAAGTTAAGTCAGAAATACCCCACACTTTCAGCAAACGATTTTCAAAATTACCGAACTAAAAAAAAAAAAAAAAAAAAAAAAAAAAAAAAAAAAAAAAAAACGAGAGATGAAAAATTGGCTTTATTCGTCTTTCTAGTGTTACATAGATTTCAATTTTAATATTAGTTAGAATGTGTGTTGGTTCTCAAAAAATAGAAAATATTGTAAAAATGAGTTAAGTGGAAACATTAAGAGACAGTGTTGTACTTTGGGTCAATTTTAACTTTTGCATTTTCTACGTAGAAAGTAATCATTAAAATTAATTAGAGATGGTGTGGGAAATATATTATACGTTTATCCTTTAAAATATTTTGGTGAACGAATGTTTTCCTAAAAATTAAAAAAAGAAGCAATCCAAGTTACAGTATGGTATTATACCTCGGACCACCATATGTAGTATCTAAAATCATTGGACATAAATATCCTTGAAGGACATTCGTTCTATCTAATCCACGAGTTCATTCTGCTAAAACTGTAACGTTATTGAATTTAAATATCAAATGCATTCTACGATATAACCGATTTTTCAATTTTTCAAGTAACCGGAATAAGTTCAAAACTCGAAAAATCAATCGTAAAAATAATACCTTATAAAATTTTATTGGAATGTTATATGAGTATAGATATATATGTATAATAAAAATATGCATAAATAAATTGAAATATTTATAAAAGAAACATTTTCTTAAAAGAAATTGCTAATAATATTGAAAGAAAAGAAAAATTTAAGTACAAAACTCACCCCCATATGGACAAAAAACCATCCAGAATCAATCAAATAAAGATAGGATATTGATTAAAAAATATAGCATTTGTAAGCTAAAAAAAATAATCTTATCACATTTGAATACAATCCAACCATCCATAAAATGCATTTTTGATAGATATTTCCAAAAACCATTTTCTTTGCTCAATGAGATATTTATTACCTCGCGTAAAGTAACAATCTTATATTCCTCTTGTAAATCATTTTTTATCCTATTTCTGTAGAAAACGCAATTTTCAATTACATTCTCCATAGAAAATGGCCCTGAAATTGATGGTTGTATTTATGATTAAAGTATTCTTAGGTTAGTTTTATTATCAATGAAAGATATACTGAGCTCCAAATTTCAACTAGAAAGATATAATTTATATTTGGAATATTTAAAGAAAGTATGAAAGTCATTCGTGTAAGAAAAGTAATGTTAACTGTAAGAAGACTATAAGAAAAATAACTGTAAGAAAAATAATGCACTGTAGTTATTGGAAGAATAACATACTGTATTATTTTTTGTATACTGTATGAGCGGATAAATATTTTTTTTAATTTAATATAACTTTTCTTCTCAAATGGTAACTATTTCTATAATGAAAAAAATATTAAAAGCTTAACTTATTACTATTTTTACAAAAATAATTATTCTTGTGTGATAATATAGTAATTACGTGATTTTTTATAACGTTGATTAAAAACTTCATTCGCTACAAAAACACACAAATTAAAAATTACTGTCGAAATATTTCAGGAGCACAAGAGTTTCCGTTTTGGTTTTAAAGTCATTTTTACGCCTGTTAACAAAATTAAATTTAATTTTCTTAAAGATCCTATTTGTTTTGATATTATCCTATTATCCTAGCTTTGATGAAATCCTATCCTTTTTTTAAAATGCTAAAAAGCAGGCTTCCATTTCTGAGAGTAGCTAGACGTGAATAAGACGAAAGAAAAGTGATTTTAAATATAGAACGTAAAGTTGCCAACGCAAAATGGAAAATGGTCTTACTTTTTTTTTGAACTTTTTCGTTTGTAAATTTATGTTTTATATTTGAAATCATTTTTGTTTCTTCTCATTCTCATTCTTAAAAATGAGTACCCATTTTTGAGTTCTTGAAACATGTTGACCTTCGTTCTAATTTGTATATTTTTTAAGCGAATTAAGTTTTTAATCAATGTAATATCTAACCAATTACGTTTCTTTGGATTATTAATTTTAGTCAATTTATACGTTTCACATATTAAACATTTTTATGTTACATATTTTTTATACATGAATGAATCATTATAAAAGTATTGTAAATAGAGCTAAATATTAAATTAATACTTAATATTTAATTAATTGTTGAAGCTTATAATTGAAATAATCATAATAATTGATAATAAATTCTCCTTTGCCCTACTTCAACCGACATTTGTTTGCCATATTTATTTTTTATTACAGTGACATGAATTAAATATTCTCTGCCCATAATCTTCATCGAAATATTTAGTCATGAGTGAGTTTTAGCATATCTTAAGCTCTCAGAGATGCGCAGGCGGGATGAATTAGTGATGATTTGATACACCTATATAAATAAAGCAGAATTTTCATGTTTATGTATGTTTGTACCTTAGACAAATTTGAAATTCTAGAGCAGATAAGCAGGAAAGTAGGGGCAAAAACATACGAAGACGCGGTGGATCTATCTACCTAGTTTAAAACTTTCTCCGACCACCGGTTCAAGTGTTATATGTCAAAGAAAGAGTTTTCCATAGAGTTTGATAAATATCTTATACTGTGAGTTATTTGCTTGATTGAAGCTCTAATCAATCAAATTTTAATTTTTCCTCATGATTTTATGATTTATCTATCTTTGGTTTCTTTTAACAAGATATCACAAGTAAAATCAACATTACGATTTTCGTAACGTATTTTGATATAGTCACTCAATACGCAATTTGAAAAATATTGAAAACAGTGATTCTCTTAATGACATTTACACTTTTGAATCTCTATAAGCTTAAATAAAGGAAACTAAGCAGGAGCTAATAAAATAAAATTGAAGTTATCTAATAACCCATAGGAAAATTTTGGTTCAGTCTTAGTATCTTAGGTTAAATGATAATATAAATAGTTAATCTATTTTTTTCTTAGTGGAATTTCTAGATCATATTATGGTTTATCTAATAGCACGAAGCCGCAACGGACTATACAAAAAATAAAGTTCATGCAAGTATGTGTAGTAAGGTACTTATTCGTTTATCGTTATGTGTAGTAAGGTACTTATTCGTTTATCGTTATGTGTAGTAAGGTACTTATTCGTTTCAGCGAGAAAAATCTATTGACCCGGTACCTGTATTAGGCACCTGTATTAGTAATAGGTACTTGTTACCACAGCACTATGATAATAACAGTTGTATTTAACATAGCATTTAGTTAAGCATCTCTGGCGTCAATAATAGCTTCGCTATTATTCAAGGCCTGCGAAATAAGTATCGATATTACTTCATTCACCAAAAATGATTATAAAAGCAATCGTTCATATTTTTTTTCGAGAATTAAAATTAATTAGTTTGAATAAGAGATACAAATTGGCAGGAAATAAATTTTGCATTAAAATGTTAGATTAATGGAGAAAAGTAATCTTATATGAGTGCCGTAAAAAATTGGCCTATTGTTGTTGACCTCAATGATGCTTAACTATATTTAGAAATAGGAACAAATTGAAATGGAAACATAAGATTTGTATTAAAAAGCAAACTTAATGGTGAAAAAGTTCTTATTTAAAAAAGAGAACCATAAAATATCGCTTTATTATTGTTAGTATTATTGACACCAATAATGTTTTATTCAATTATGTGATATGTACTACACGTATTAAGTTAATTTTATTTTATTTTATAACCGTCTCAGAGCAGCCGATCCAAATTTGAGTTTACGCCTACTAATGTTCTACTCCTTAGCCTTGCATTTTTGAACCCAGTCCAAAAAACAAGGGAACTCCTGGATCAGTATTGCCAGAGGTATTGATTTTTTATGGGAATTTCGAGGACTTTGCGACCCCGACCGATTTATTATGCACCAGTCACCATTTAATAAGCGAGAATTCTTCCCCGGCTGGATTCGAAGATCTGTTTTCTTGAACACGAGTCCAACGCTCTACTAACTTCATTATATTAATTGGTGTTTTTAATAGGTATTAAATATATTTACTATTATTGGTACCAAGAAATCTACTATAGGTATTTCGGAAATAAGTTTTTACGGCCTACAATAAAGGAATAAATTTCGTAGAAAATTATTGATTATTGTAATTTTTGACTATCAATAATTGACATCAAACAGTTATATTATGTCAAGCGATACACAATACAATTAATTTGAATAAACTTCTAATAATATACTTTGTTTAATTTGATAACATTCAGTTATATGAAAGGGCAGAAAATAGTTAAAAACAAGTAACGGAATTGTTATAGCTTAATTACTTGTGTCTTTCAATTTTCTGCATGATTTCGTAGCGTTTATTTATAACGATTTATTGATTATTTCCTTTTTTTTCACCCAGTACGAACATCGAGTATTTAGCTAGTTAATCATAATTGACCAAGAATATTATTTATTTATTTATTAAAGACAAATCTATTCACAAAAAAATATCTTTGAAGTAATAATAGGTTCTTGTGAGTTTTTTTCTGCATAACATAAAAAAAAATATTAAGAAGAGCTTGAGGGACGACATTTATTTGCACTATTTAAAATTAAATGAAAATATTCCTTTTATTAAAACTTTTTTTAAAAAAAAATTAAGATGCAAATAGATTCTTGGTAAGATTTCACTTTAATGAAGTGTGCAAAACTATTAGAAAAATTAAAAATTAGTACTAAAAAAGAATTATTATGACTAATGATGGCCCGTTGAAATAAATTTCAACTCAACATAAAAAAATTAATCATTATTTTTTTTCCTAATTATCGAGAAATAGTTGTTTTTAATCATCAACGGATCATCTTTCAAATGTCTCCAGGGCGTAGAGCTTTGTATGACAAAGCTTCAAGAGAAGACGAAAAACATTGTAATATTTAGCAAAGATAAATAATTTTGGCTTATAATGATATGCGATTTATTAAGTAAATGTCAAGCTAGTTTTTTTTGGCACTTTAGGAAATTACATGGCAAATGCTGTGGTTATGGAGGAACAACTGTCTCTAAATTATGGAAATAGATGTATCTCTAAATTAAGGAAATGTTGAATAAATCCTCGATGATTTGAATAAAACATCGTGAGCCACAGAGCAACATTTTGATAAAAATAACTATATACTTTTTAAGAGAGTATATAGCTAATCATATTTTTGAAACAAATTACATTTCTTGTAAATTTAAAACTTCGTTATTGGAAGGATTTAAACTATTGTTTAATAATGATAAGAAAGTAAGTTTAAAACTTAAAATTTTTCTAACTTGTGCTGCTTTCAAACAATATATAATAAGTTAAAACTTTAAATTCAAGTCCTTAGATTTTTGAGAATTATTTGCTAAACCAAAAGTTCCTGATGCAACTGTCACTATATTCAAATTATGTAAGGCATTGTTTTATAATGAAATTTTATTTGTGATAAATAAAGTACGAAACAGTTCAATTTACCATAATTTTCGTAAGAGAAAAAAAAAACAAAATTGAACTGTTTAGAGAAGCTTAAACTTAACTGAATAGAAAAACTGTTTATATTTCTTATGCAACATTTTCTTAAAACGAAAAGACTACGCTTTAAATCTAATTTAAAATAGTTTCAATTTTTAACATATGGCAATAGTGAAATCATAAACTATTCCTTGAATATACCTTAAAACTTAAAAACAAATTCTTATGTAAACATGCTTTAAACATCAAGAAAAATTACTTTGACTTACCAGTTAGAAAAAGAATTTAGGAGCTTTATGTAAATATCTATTAAATGCAATATAATGTTTCGAATTTGAGAAAAATATTTTCAAGCGACCATTGAAGTTTTCAATTTAAAGAATGAAGCCATTTAAATTTTTATGTTCATCTAATTTTTATTTAAGTACTTCACTTGAGATGAAGTTCAAAAAATGAATTTACAACCCATTAAGAACTCCATAAATCAAGACAAATGCAATTCTGATAACAGCTACATTTGACAACCAATTTATCATATTATTAATGAAAACTATATCGTTTACGTTATTCTGGGAAGAGATCAAAGCATAATCAAAAAGCAGGATATACTTATATATTTTTATACTTTTCAACTTTTATTAAAAAAACGTTAAGTAATTTCTGTGTCAGCCATATTTGCTGAACCAGGAAGTACTAGGTTTGAATAAATTGATATTACGTCACTTGATGACGAACCAGTGACACACCATGCTTTGGACTCTAAAATAAGAATCGTATAACTTTTTTTATTCCAGGGGGTATCTGTAGTCTTAGCCAGAGGGCATATGACAGCTGTCAATTTGTAGAATTGGGTGCATTCATTTCAAAATTGGCTTTGGTTCTAAAACTTAATATAAATATATTGTAGACTTGCGTATTCTTTATTAACTAGTGAATCAGATGGCCATTAATATGACTGTTTCGAATAGTTTTTAAATATTTTGTTTTTAAAACTAGAAACAAATAAAATATCACAGATCTACGCGGCAAAATTTTCCTGATACGAATTTCTCCATTGTTGAAATTAAATTTTCTGATTTCTATAACTGGATCCGATTGTTTGAATATACAAATAAAAACCCCATAGCTCCACTGGGTAAAACTTGCCTGATACGTATTCGTTCAAAATTCAGATATAATTTTCCGATTTCTATAACTGGGCAACGTTGTTTGAATATACAAATAAAACATCCGTACAACATACAATCAGTAATAGTATAACGATTAACACATAAAAGTAAAATTTAAACTAAAAAAAACTTCCCACGTAATAAAAATGTTTTGCTGTATATATTTTAGTAGTTACGTATTAATTTAAAATCCAAGCACAGTTTGTACTAATAATATATCACTGGCCCAAAACTAAAACAACACATCTGAAAACGTATTATGCTTGCAGATGTGTCGTTTTAGTTTTGAACCAGCGATATGATCCATACTAATGGAAAAACAAAACTTATTTCAAAATTACTTTTATCAGCCGCGCCCATCGCAATACTTCTCTTTTCTACGATTTTGACAAATCATCTCTAAAAGTAATTAACAAACAAAAACTTGAAACAAAAATATGAACTTAAATTAAATTAATATATTCGATAAAATATCAAGCAATTTCGAAACTTTTTCTTAAAAAAATATAACTATATTTGTTGATGAAAATCAAATTCTTGCAACCTGCAAATCTTGAAAGAAAAATGAGTTAAATACATCATTGTTTTAGGTATTTCTAATATTTAAAAACACGATTTTTTAAGAACTATTTATTTAATTATTTTAGTTTTAAAAAATTATTAAGTTAAGAAATTGACAATTAGCAAGTATTTCATCAATGCTGCCATGCCAAAGCCTCTTTGAAATATTTCCAACCATTAGATATTAAATTTTCTGTCTCGTTTAAATCTTTTTTTTTAGTAAATATGCAAAAATCATTAATTTTGTATGCATACAACTGGAAATAAACTGCCACATACATTGTAAAAAAAATCTGAATCAAATTATGGTATAAAGCACTGGCACTTTGGGAGCATCATTCATAAAATCCATTTTTTTCGTGAAATATTACACTGTAACTTTTACTGTAATGTTTATTTAATTAGAGTTTTTAGTGATGTTGTGGTAATTTTTATTGTAATAGTCACGGTATATCAAATGTTTTATTCCGTAACACGTTCCGGTTAAAATAATTTGAACAGTAAAGACTACCGGCAGCCTAAGTGCTGGTACTCTTTACTGTAACTTTCCATTTGATAGACAATTTTTTACAGTGTAAACAATTTTTTACAGTGTTACAAGACAACTATTCCTTTGGTTTCAAAAATATACTTTTTTTAAATATTCTAGACTTATTATACTAAATGTGTATTGTAAAAGTAGTAGTAATTTGTTGTTTTCTTGGCAATTATATTTCCTTACTCACACTTGGCGACGATTCTATGTGACCCATTTCATGCAAAAATGCAATCATAACATACAAACATATCGCTTATCTGACACCATAAACTTATTTCATTCTATCTATTACGCTCCCTTTGTTAAAATACAACGTTACAGAATAGCATCGTTTCTTCCACCAAACCCTTTCTGTTTCAAAGAAAGCGATTCCAGTGCGTAAATCACGACCCGAATGAGGTACTTTTTATACAAACGTCTCTAGCGTGACTAAAGTAGTTTAAAGTCCTCTGCCTTTGTAGACTGAAGGTCGTAAGAATTCAAATGCTTCTTTAAACCGTGAGATCCTCTATATTTTAACAAGGAAAAGAAATCGATTTCTTACTCTTAAAGTCCTCTACAGAGACGGCCCTAGAGTAAAAAAAACTGAGTAACTGTAGAAGGATTCGAAAATTTTGTGTTGGAAGGAAAAGTTGTAATTCGGTCCTTTTTGTAATGAAATGAAATGAGAAGAGTTTAGACTAGCTTTGACTAGCTTTGATAGCTATCACAGTACTTTTGTTACCTTGCGTACATTGATGCGATGGGATATATAGTTTTGGAATAGAGATTCTGTGTAAGTGAGAAATGCTGTAATTTGGCTCTTTTTCTAATGAAATGAGAAGAGTTTAGTCAAGCTTTGAAGGCTATTGTAGTATTTTTGTTACAATTCGTACATTAATGTGATTGGATTTTTGGAATGGAAATTCTGTGTTGGAGAGAAAAGTTGTAATTCAGTTCTTTTTGCAATGAAGTGCGAAGAGTTTAGTAATGTTTTGAAAGCCATTGTAGTAATTTTTTACAATACATGCACTGATGTGACTGGATATTTAGTTTTGAAATTGGAGATTTTGAGTAGGATGGAAAAGTTTTAACTAGATCATTTTTGAAATGAAATGAAATGAGAAGAATTTAGACTAGCTTTGATAGCTATTGCAGTACTTTTGTGACCATGTGTACATTGATGTGATGGGATATATAGTTTTGGAATAGAGATTCTGTGTAGGTGAGAAATGCTGTAATTTGGTTATTTTTGTAATGAAATGAGAAGAGTTTAGTCAAGCTTTGAAGGCTATTGTAGTATTTCTATTACAATTCATGCAATAATGCGATTGGATTTTTGGAATGGAAATTTTGTGTTGGAGAGAAAAGTTGTAATTCAGTTCTTTTTGTAATGAAATGCGAAGAGTTTAGGAATGTTTTGAAAGTCATTGTAGTATTTTTTACAATACATGCACTGATGCGAATGGATATTTAGTATTGAAATTGGAGATTTTGAGTTGCATGGAAAAGTTTTAACTAGGTCTTTTTTGTAAAAAAAATGAAATGAGAAGAAAGTTTAATAATGTTTCGAAGGCATATGTTAGTATTTTTGTTACAATGCGATGATTGCTGTGATTGAATATTTTGTTTTCTGAATTGAGATTTTATGCTGAAGAGAAAAGTTGTAATTCGGTCCTTTTTGTAATGAAGGGGAATGAGCAGAAGTGTTTAGTCATGCTTTGAAAGCTATTGTAGTAGTTTCGATTCAATGTATACATTGATGTGACAGGATATTCAGTTTTGCAGGATCTTAGGGACGCAGCTACGCACTTTTGGTGCAGTTTAGAGCGGTATATTTTTACTTTCGGAGGGAAATAATCAGATACTTCTTTAAAAGTTATGCCTTTAATAGTTCTCATAAATAATTTATCAAAGAAAAATTTGAACTTAAATTTCCAACCTCTTAAATTCTTAACGAAAATAAACTTTCACGAAGTAAGTATGGTGATTATGTTGACATATCATAATTTGAAGAAGGTATGGCAATATTAAAAAAAATAATGCTAGTTTGGAGCCCATCTACTATGATTAAATAAAATAACAGCAGCAAGTTTAATAGAGTGATACTTGTTTTAAAACTGGTTGGAACACAAAATCGAAATTAAATAAATTGATTCTGAGTTGAAATCTTATTACTCAAATAAAGTAATTAGAATGAAAAAAAACATTAATAATTTTGGTAATTATAATGTTTAAAAAGACAGCAGAGTATTATTTACATAAAATTAATTACATAGAATCAGAGTATTCAATACAAAATTCACGAGAACAAAATACATTGTCTTCAATTTATTTTTTATTTCATTTATCTCCAACCAACAAAGAACTGTGATTTGACGCGATTTAATTGCTATTATTTAAATTTAATCATCTGCAAATTTGATGGTTTTTGTTTGAAATATAATGAAATACACCAGTCTTAACTGCATTTTCTATTGTATTCACTCTAAATAAAGCATTATCGGGTGAGGAATCCATATGTTGAAATAAAAATAATGGAACAGATGAAAAATGCAAAACATACAAAAAATATAAAGTTAAGAGAATAAATTCGAAAGTGTACTTTAATTTAATTTTATTATTTTTGTACAGTACTTTTAGATATTTTCTAAAGGTGTCTTTGTATTTGTAAACGTATTTCCAAATGCAATTCTGTATTTAGAATGGATATTTTTTTGGTCCTCATACATATGAGATCTTACATAACATAAGTGCAGAATTATTTCTTTTTTTTTGTCTTGATTTAACGAGCAAATATTTCGGTCACACTGAATTCATTAAATCATGTTCCAACTACACATTAATTGAATATATTTTGAAAAAAGAATATTGTTCATTATGTTTTTTTTGAACAAAGATTGTTTATTATGGTTAGGAATTTTTTCAATTTATTATGTAATGAAAAATTAAATTGCTTTTATCATTTGTTTTAATGAAATTTGTGTTGTTTAATGATTATAAAATTTAAAATTTTCATATTAATTGAATTTGTATTATTTGACATTATGCAATTTTGTCTGTTATTTTAAAAGTGAAATTAAAAAAAAACTTGAAAAAATTGTTATTCCTTCGTAACTAATTCGATCTTCTTTAACTTGGATAATTGGTAATTTTAAAAATTACTGTGATTTAACAGGTTATCTTCTATTAAGATTAAAAATTAAGTTAGTTAAATCAGCATTATTCGCTTGAAAAAAAGACATAATAATTTTATTAAAACATTGGATCTTTCTACTTCCACTGATCAGAATTACAAAGGCATATACTCGAAATCAAAACAAATACTTTACTTTCTCCATAAAGCTATTTTTTTCACATTCTCACTCCACTCTTCCAATAAGTAAATCCTAAATTCCTAACAATACATTCTGAATTTCTACTTTAATATAAAGAATTGATTTATTCAAATCAGCACTATTCTTGTAAAAAAGACATAATAACTTTATTTAAACGCTGAATCTTTATACTTGCATTGGACAGACGCACAAAAGGAAAATATGTGACATCAAAACAAAATATTTTATTTTTCTCGCTAATGCTAGTCTTTTCACATTTTCACTCCTTAATTCCAATAAATACATGCCTCCAAACCACTTTTGTCGGGCAAATTTAAGGCTAAAGCCTTGACAGATGCTCGATACGGAGGACGACAGCCTTCCGAAAATCAATGTGTTAGTACTAGGGACTCTTTTCTACAGAAAGTGTGGGACATCATATTATCGGACTGTTCGATCGACATGCCTTAAAGTATGTGTACTTTGCAACTCCCTCAATATTTATATTTTGATATTGAGTTCATGAATAGAACTAAGTAAGTCACTAGAGAGTATTTAAAATACATATGTAGGGGTATTAATTATTTTAATTAAAATATCTTGTGCTGTAAATTTATTCTGAGTTTCAATATGCGACCAAGTTTTACTCGTTGTAAAAGAAGAAATTTTTGAGCAAATTTTATTTATTTGCGAATATTACGATCGCAAGGGTTAAATATGAGTATAATATTCACTTTTAATATATAAATTCGAATTTTTCATTCCACAAATTGTAAAACTACTTTAAATTGTATACCAAGCGAAACTAAGACACGATCTATATTGAAAGCGTAGAGCATTTTCAAGTAATTCAAGTTGCATTTTTGAAGTTAATCAGTATGAGTTAAAATAACCCCAAAGTTGAAATGAGACGTTTTAATCATAGCATAATTTTTCAAAATGAGCTAGTAATAAATATGATGTGTATATGAAAGTGTGTAACCTTGTTTTTTGTTTCTATGTTTTAATATTATTGATCATTACAGTAAAATTTTAAATATGAAAAATGTCTAATCTAATTTAAATATGAGAAATTAATGACAAGCAGGTTAATGTCTTCTTAAAAATGCTATGACGCTCTTCGTCTAAAATTGATATTCATTTTTTGCTAGAATAGAGAATTTTTTTTTAAATCACATTATTTATTTTATTCCTTGATTTGTTACTAATCTTATTATTTTACTGGTATCTAAAGCTAGCATTAAATTTTTATAAATATGCCTTCACCTCTACAGACCTGAAAGCAATAAATTAGCTTATTTATGTGTTTCTTAAATTTGATAAACTTTTGAGTCTATGGTGGCACTTGCATAAAAAATTATATTTTTCTTCCCGAACTTATACCAACAGAATTCTTTGTAATTAGCTAAATCAATTAATCTTGAGAACAGCATTGTCCCTGATGACCATCACGTTTCCAGCATATCTATATATTGAAAAAGGTGACTTATTTTGATGTAATTTCGAAGAGGACTTAAAGTGAATCAAAATTCCCTTTAGTGTTTCAGCTAGAGGTCGCAAATTTGTGATGGATTTTAATCCAAACTCAAAACATTTCTAAACGTTATACATAGAATTTATATCAGTAGAATTTCTAGTCAAACGACTTTTTGACCGTTTTTTGACTATCTTGAGTTATCACTGACGACAAGGAGCTACGTGCTTGTTGAAAATGCAAGTTATAACTTTTTCATAAACACCTCTACCAATTAATCCATTCGTTCAATTCAAAGTATCGAAGACTTTCAGACAAAAACAGACTAACAGATTCAAAAGTAAACAGAAAAAAAAATCTAGATTAAGAAAAACTACGCTTTCCAAGTGAACTTTTAAAACAGAGAAATACTATTTTTACCACGTTGCCGTCGTATATGTCTGTTCGGGTGGAATTTTGTAATCGATTTTAAACTAACTTCCCGACTAGCTACAGACTTCAAATTTGGCACATAGTTCAGAATTGGATGACAGTGCATGACAATGAAGAGAACGAAGACATACAAAGTAAAATAAAATTAAAATTAAATAAAAATTAGTATTTTCACGATTGTCTTTTGTTGTCGATTCGATTATTTCGAATTAGTGTCACATGTCAGTTGAAAAGTTTTGTGTACAGTGTGTGAAAAAATTTAGATTTTGGAAGTGAGGACAAAAAAAATCTAAATCAAAAATAATATTTTTGAAAACCACGTTTTTGTCGAGGAGAATAATAATTAAAAAATAAAAATTTCAAAGACGAAAAATGCGGGGAGCATGAAATACATGACAGTACTTATACACATACATATACACATTTTCTTACTTATACACATGTACAGCCACTTACAAATCCACATACACATGCATATACACAAACATATTCCACATGCATATACACAAACATATTCCACATGCATATACACGAACATATTCCACATACACATCCACATTCAGATACAATTACAATTACAGATATACATACACATATTCTCAGGAGCACTCATACACACACTAATATAACATTACTGTAATGAATTTCATGCTCCCCACGTTTTTCGTTTCTCAAATTTTTATTTTTTAATTATTATTCTCCACTACAAAAACGCGGTTATTATTAAATATTATTTTTTATTTTGATTTTTTTTATCACTCATGAAAGAAAAAGAGAGCTAAATTTTACCATATTCTGGTAGATTTAAGCATACTTTTTATCTCACTGTAAGAAAAAAAAACCTTTGATTAATTTTACTAAATAAATTTTTAAACTTTATTTTCTTATTTCCCTTCTAATCTTCCGCTTTATTTTCATTGTAAAAGTGATTGCACGCGAATAATCAAACATATATTTAGAGAAAAGAAACTGATCATGTTTTACTGCTTTTCATGTTTACCACTTTTACACAAACACATATTTTTTTTTAACATTTTTGATTATTTAAAAAGAAAAGCTACTAGATTGTGATTGGAAAGTAACGAGATAGTAAAATGTAAAATATATATTTACATGCTGCCAAAATAAGTATAAAATATTTAATACTTTTCTACTATGCATTTCCTTGCAATATGTGCGTTTTATGCCCAGGAATCAATGTTTTCATCAGAAAAAGTAATTACTTAGTTCAAACGCAACTTCAAATTAATTCTCAATTTTTACTATGCGATTTCAAATTATGAAATGTCCTCAGCGTATCACAATGTTTAAATAGGATTTAGATTTATTGATTTAATATTGAAAACCTCGACCAAATGAAACATTTAAAGAGAAATAACAGGCAATTTCAACATAGTATATTCTTTTTATCGACTCAGTATTGCCAACTAGCGGATTAGATATTACTATTATATTTACGTTTTAAAAACAAAACAATAGTAACTTCAGTTTAGTTTCTGAGATATACTTGAAATAAGATAAGAGTTTAAAAGAATTCCACCGACAAACTATTCTTTTTTTAAATATTAAATTTAATAAATGATGCCTGAAAAATAAAGCATCCAATTAGATTATTGTATTTCTTTAAAATAAAATATTTATATATTATTAAAAATAGATTACAAGCTACTAAACATGCCCAAATGCATATTTTGGTAAGAGAAATTAGAATATACTGTTTAAAATATTCAAAGTTGTAACATATTGGTAACTCTGTGTTTTTAAAACTTGAACATCCTGTTATTTATTCAATTTGATTTAAGAAGGAATATATGTAAACAAGCATATCTATAAAATTATATAGGTTGCTGGAATTTAAATTACTATGGGGAATGTATTTTCTTCTGATTATTTCCAGACAAACCGTTCTTATAATCTGATAAGAAAAATATAATTCAATAAGATATAACTTAATATATTCATTTGATTCGCGAACTTCAAATGTTTGATTAGCTTTCTTAGGTATTCTTTATTTCAATTTTAAATTTGCTTTAATTTCAATATTAAATTTTCTTTTTCATATCATTGAAAGCTATAATATCATTAAATTTATACATGATGCAGAAATATTACTTCAAATAAAAGTGATTTAACAAACATAAAAGTCTCTTATAATAAAGAAAGCACATGGAACTAAATTTTTTTCAACAGTCTGAGTAAAATACGGAACTCAAATGCACGTATAATAATTTTAGCTATGAAATAAGATATAAGAACATACTTTTTTCTAATAATCACGATAAATTTCTCTAAAAATTACAAGAAGAATACATTTGGGTTTTTAGCCTTATCCAAATTTGGGTTTACCTGAGCTTCACATTATAAGTTACAGTTCAAATAAAATAGTCAAGAATCTGATTGAAATTTCAAAACACTTTTTAGCATTTTAATTCCTTTAGTATTTCGTATTTTTTTTTTAAAAAATACACTAAATAAATTACATCTGCGTTATTTACCTTAAGAAAAATGCACGCGAAAATTATCGTAATGATAATTGGTAAATTCGGATTGCTTAAAACATAATAATAGTAGACATAAACTTTAAATTATTATGTGTACAATTTTTGATGAATTAATTACTTTTAATACAGTTTTTCTCTAAGAAAGTTATTTTCATCTGGAGCATAAAATTTGAAATGAAAAGTTAGTTTGTTCTTGGAAACTGAAAAATCAAAAGTAATTAACTTTTTTTTTCATTTTTTCGCTTTGTAATTAACTTACCTACTTTGATCAAGTTTTATAAATTGTTAATTAAAATTACTTAAACTGAGATAATAAAAAACTCTATGTACCCATACAGTTTGCTGGTCAGTCGTTAAAACCTGAGGAAAAAATTTATGTTATTGAAGTAAAGTACATTTTCTCTCTGATATAGCATTTCAAAATGCATTCTGCACCTGAGGACAGCAGATAAAGTTTGTGCTTTAAGAAATATACCGGAAACTATTCAGGCAGTCAACATTAATTATTTGTTGTTTTTCTTAATTTTGTGGGATCTACTAAACGTCAAAATAAATTATTGGAGATTGAATTTTATTTGCTTTATAAATAATAAACTAATTTTGAAAATTAAGTAAATAAAATTTTAAAACTAATTACACTTTGTCCACGAACAAAGAATCATAATTTATACCTTATGGAGATTTTAAATTTTACTCATGCAATTATTATTAAAAAATACTTCGCTATCTGAAATTGAGGACATTTAGAACATTGATGGGAAACAATATTGCACATCAAATTTTTGACGTGTAATGTTATTTTCAAGCAGTGTTATTTACAATTTTTCCAATGCAATATTATTTTCAATCTAACATTTTCCAATCAACTTTTTTCTTAACTTTCTATGTTTGAAGGTTTTGATGCAAATTCTTTATATTACTGAAATTTGACCAACTAATATAGACCTATTTAGATCGTGACTTTCAGTAAAAGCTTCTTTTATGCACTGTAAAAAAATGTCAATTCTACAGATGAAAAGCATGTTTTTCACAGAAAAAACCGTTGAGAGAGAAATAAGTATTTTTCGTTAGCTGCGCACTGTCAAAAATTTGTGTTCTTTTTTCAGACTTTCTTTTTGTACATTTGACTGTTTACTGTTTTGTTTACGAAACGGATTTTCTCTGTTCTTCAGCGTCAACTGGTCGTACAAACTTAAAACATTGTTTGAAAAATAACAGAGATTGTTTGTTAATATAACTGAGTTTGTTTTCTACAATAACAGTACTAATTTGCTTGAAAAACAGGCGTCTTTTTTTTAAAAAAAAATCAGTATTTTTCTCTGAACTAAACAATTTCTACAAGCACAACAGCTGAGAGTTTTTTCCTTAAATTTAGTAGATTTTTTATGCAGGTTACATTTTTTAACATAAACGTGGATCCCCCCGGGTAAAGTACTACCTAACTTTTCCTAGTAAACACCACTTTTTCATTATTTATCATGAGAAAAATAGTTTTTTTCATTCACGCAAGTGACTATCTTAGAACTCTGAAAAAGCTGGAACTGACTCTCAGAGGCTTAAAATACTGTCAAAAAAAATGATAAAATTGTTCGAAATAAAACCTTTTGTTAAAATTCAAAATTTTTAAAAATATTAAAAAGAAAAACACTTATTTCCATTAGATCCATATATTAAACAAAAGCTTATTCCTAGAACTATTGTTCATCTGCTGAGATCTTTTCTACACTAAACCATGATATATAAAACAGTAAAATATTCTTTCAAACTCCGCATAAACTTTTGCAAGCGTACAGAATCAAACTTACAAAACCACCCCTGGGACACTGAAAATTTCTCAGGCACTCTTGAGTCAAAATAAAGATACTCCGGTTCTCTAAGAAATTAGAACTTTTATTCTCTGAAACATTCAGAGTTGCAAGAATCCATTTTATTCTTTGTGAGTGAACAATGGAGGAGATACACGGAGCACAAATCTCTTGCAGTCCAATTTCTCTAAGGGCTATATCTACTCACATGCCGAGTTAAGACCAAAATCAAACTTATGGTATACATACATACGAGCAAATCTTCTCTAAGAGATTTTCTTTAAGCCAGGAAAATATGAAAGAAAGATCGAAATTTGTTTGCCGTCTATGCATGCAAACGCGCATTTACATTTGAAGTGATGAAGACCAATACAGCATTTTCAAGATGTTTGTATATCTAAGAATCTTTTTAGAATAAATTTTTGTATGATTGATAGATAGAATATGGCATTATGTCTGGAAGTCCTGTCTTGAAAAAGTTTTTTCGTTAGCATTGTTGGTGTTTTTTTAGACCTGTTATTATCATTCGTATTAGTTGTGCAAAAGTTGAATAGTTCTCATCGTCATGGCTATTATTTGCAAGATAATATTCAACGTTTTAAAAATAACGTTATTTCTTTGTTTTATTTTTATTAGTCTTTTAATATTATAATTTTTTCTATGAGTGTTTCTAAAATCTTCAATAATTTACTTCCAGCAGTGTAATAAAAATTACATTTCTAAAATTCCTTGCACCATAAGTTAACTTTTTATTGCAGGAAATAATTGTCGAAATAATAAATAACGAAAAATAATGTGACATTTTAAAATTAATTAAATCTGCTCAAGTACTGCACATATAAAAATTTGTTTATAAAATTACCGTATTCTTAGGGTAATAACATTTCTGGTATAAAAAATGTAAAAAAAAATTTTTTTGAAATAACATATTCTGATTACGAAAACTAAAATATGCCGTATTTAAACTACTTGCAAGTTAACTTTTCCGTTCGCATGATAACGGCTAAACGGAAATTCTGCTTTTTCAAAATTGTAGTTCTTATTGCCACACATTTAGTAAAAAATATAAAATTTAAATTAAATGTAACAAAATAACTGGTTTTTATGCAACGTTTTAAGTTAACATGATAAAGTTATTACATTTACCGAATTTCATCGCATATTTAAAAACAATTATTTAATGTTAAGTTTTGGTGCTCCCATAGAACCAGAAACATGGAAATTATACCGTATTCATGTAATTTTAACAATATTTTTTCCTCAGTATCGGGATGATAGCTTCGTTAAAATTCAAAATTTATCCCCACCGGAATTATATCAGTGATAGAATTCGATGAACGGATACCACTAGCTGATTCATTGCTGTTTTGTGCGAAGCCGGGAGAGCTGCATTAAGATCACCGTACTTTTAAATGCTGATCGGGAGAGCTGTATTAAGATCACCGTACTTTTAAATGCTGATCGTGAGAGCTGTATTACGTTCACGGTAGGGGTTGCTCCTGTATTGCCATTAGCAGTCGAGTGTATACAGACTGATGTTGTGTGCGATCGAGACTGAGTAGCAATAGCGCGAGATGGATATTGCAACAGTCACAAGTAGCAAGTCAACTGTTCAATGGGAAACATCCTTCGAATTAGGAGTAATCAAATAGAAGTGGGAGTTTCTGTCAAGGTAGGGGTGTTCACATGACGTTTTGGTCACCAATGTGGAGTAAGAAGTTATCGACAATGACAACATTCTTCTATGAAAAAGTACAGCTACATAGAATCGAGTTAACATGGCTTATATACTAGTGAATTGGAATTGTGTTTTTGTAGTGGTTGCATAAAATACTACAAATGCATAAAATATTACAATATTCGAAACATATCAAAACTAAATATATTTCCTTGTTAGTAAGATAACATTTGCATTAAAAGTTGAGACAGCTGACTCGGGAATGTCCTTTGTAATGAAGAAGTATCTGAATAAACTAAAATTAAGCTAAATGCATTTCGTATTTTTTAACTCTTAAATACTAAATGTGGACTAGTTAAATTTCCTATTACAAACAAATATCCCGAATGTATTAAACATACTTGTAAAAATCACAAAGCTGAAGACACCATTTCTGAAATTCAGTAAACATTTGCTGAGCAAACTGCAGCAAAGAAAATATTATTGAATTTTCTGTACACAGATGATAATTTTGTAAAACGTTTTGCTTATTTTGAAATAAGTAAATTGAAGTATTATTATTATGGGATGGGCTGCTTATTTGTAAACAATGAATTTAAACCATTAAATTTTGTTTTTTGAAATAAACTTATATTGAGGATAATTCAAATAGAATTTAAATAAATAAAAGAAAACATTAATATGATTTAAATTTCTTTATTTTTTTCATAACTTCAAACTTCACTTTTTAAATCATTCTTGCAAAAACTCAGTCCATTAATCTATTACAAATAATTATTGTTAAATCTACTGCTCACTGAAAACGGTATTTATATTTTTGATAAAATTGAGATTATGATGTAAAATATTTATATGCTAATAAAGAACTAAAATTATAATGCTTTGTTTCACTATGTGCTTTATTATAAACAGATCAAACTATCAGTGTAAAATACAAATAAAATAAACTTCAAATGGTTTAATGCTGTTTATAATCGTTCTACTAACAAAAATTTTGAAAGTGTCTTAATAATAACCAGCCAACCAATCTATTACAAAGAAATTAAAATTTGCTATACATATTGACATTAAGAATAAAAGAAAATGTTTTTAAAAGTCTAATTTAATAATGAATTTTATCAGCAGCTGCAAGTTCTCAAGTGAACAGTTAAGAAATAACTAGTAATAGTTACTAATAAAAATAACTAATACTAATTACAAAAAAATAAAACATTAACTAAACTTAAAAAGAAATTAGTTGCTAAAAAAAGTTATTATAAACAAAATTTAGTGAATAAGATTTATTTGCGAACTTTAAATCTAATTTCAAAGAAAATGAACTTAAATTTAAACTGAAGGAAAACAAAATTAAAGTAAAACAATGTATATATTAAAAATCTAATCGTAAGAAATAAACAAAAAAAATCTACTGAGTTTTCTTCATTAAACAAAATGATATAATCAAATTTCTATTCCTTTTCTAGACTTGATGGAATTAAAGAAAATGAATTATGAAAATTTAGTATACAGGGAAGATGTTGTTAACAGAAAAAATTCCCATGTAAGTCAAAAGGAGAAAAAAAACTCTTAAACTAAGAAAGAAAATTACGTTCCTCGGAAGTAATAACAATTAAGAAAAGATATAAGAAAATAAAATCATTGTTTGTACTAGATCTACAAACGAAAATTTCGAAATTAGAAGTTTTCCCCTTCTTCTCCAATCACATTATATAGCAACTCACGTCTCGATATTACTTAGCGTGACTACTTAGAAAAGACTTTTCGATATCAGATCACTTCACGGAAATTTTCGCCTACTATTTATTATCACACGTGACACTGTTTCAGCCAATCGATGGTATTCCTAATTAGGTGCCGCTTAAATCTATTCTTTAAAAATTTTTGTTGTTTTAATCAGTATGCAAGAATTGCGTGGTTAAACAAAATTTGTTTATTCCTCATACATTGAACCGAGCACTTTCGAAACATTGGCTTATAAATTAATATATGTATTCACAAACATAATGATTCACAAAAAGGTGTTTGCTAAATGTGAAGCTTAAACTCTTTCGTGAACTGACGACAAAACGTTAATAATTAGTTTGTTTAATATACTAATAGTAATTTAAATTTTCTTGTAAATATCATTGACTGGAAAACAATTTAATTCTTCTATTCTATTCACATTTTAGCATTAGGCAAATAAATATTTAAAACGCACGCAAATAGTTATATTTTTAAACTACACTTCTTAATTGAACGCATATAAAATGTTTAATTTGGAAAATAATATTATATTTTATTTTTTTCACTACAATAGTTTTTTGATATTAAAATATATGAGACGTATAATATCTAACAAATAAACAAAAATTACTTATTATTTTTCAAATTGTTGTGAAAATTCAAGTTAAATAAACACTTTTTAGTTAACTATGAAATGAACTCCCAATATTTCAAATTTATATGAAATTTAGAAAAAACATCTTTAAACATTTCAGAATGAAAATAACGAAAGAAAGTTAAAACAATTATCAGTCTTAGAATATTTATGCGAATTTTAAACCCTAATACAAAATGAGAAATATTGCAACAACTAAATTATTACTTCTTATTGGCCTTAGTAGCCCAGTTAGAGCAGAGGACTGCAGTTAGGAGGGACTGGGTTCGATTCTCGAAGCTGCTAAGACCAGTTAGGTACATACGAAATGTGCTTGCAAAATCTGTGGAATCGAAAATCCTTGGTAGGACGTTGACTAGAGCCGTGTGTTTAGGAATCTGGAGAAAATTTCAATCTCCTTCAGATGTATGCAAAAGTAGCTCCACAGAAGTCTGGTGCTGCCATCTATCTGGGGGATTTGGTGTTAAGTCACACTTTCACCCTAACGGTACTGTCTTGTCAAATGAAAGACATTCCTTGGTTAGAGAGCTTGATTTATCCAAATGTAATTAGAAAGTGCAAAAACATTACTTATTATTCCCACAACTTAATGTATATATTAAATAGAATTTCTTTTTTCAAATGGTTTTATTTTTATGTAAGGCAAATCATTTAAGCATAATGTTTTAAGTAGAAAATTAGGTATTATAATAGTCAGAATATACCTTGACAAATATAAATTTAATCGCAATGAATCCATTTTTTTTATTCATAGTATAAAAATAAAGATACACAGGCTTTAAATTTAGAGAAAAAATTGACGCTGGAATTAGAGCAAATGTTGTTTATTGTATCATTTATTAGTTATAAGAAGATGAACATGCACACATTTGTTTTTTAATATTTTGGCTTCAAGTATTAATAGAATGCAAGTTCCCCTAAAGGTCATTATTTGAAACCACATTTTAACACATTATATTTATCCGATAATTACTTCTAAATAAATTATAAAGCAATAATTTTCTAAAATAAATTATACTCCTTTAGATGTAGAAATCAATTCAAATAAATCCAGCAGCGATTTACCATTTGGATTGTTGCCATAATTTTCAAAAGATATACGCTCTTTTCTGGGACAGATATCATAAAACTGTCTTTGTCGACCAAATTTATGCTACAGATAAAACTCAGGAAATAAGTTTGGTACCTTTGCTAAATTATAATTTTTCCAGCACTTTGTCAAAGCTAAGTAAGAGTCATTTTTTTAGCCGTAAATTATATTCTAAATGCTTAATAACCCATTAATATAGTGTTTTGTATCTCGCTGAATATATTTTTAAGGTATGGCAATTACGCTCTCAAAATTAATTGCCTTTTTATCGCATTTTTATTTGCAACACGAGATATAATTAGAAAAAGGGTATTTATATAAATATTTGTTTCCAAATTTAATGATTTAAAGGAACTGTTTTCCTTTTCCTAGCGAATTTTTTTAAAATTTAATCTAAATAACCATCTTTAAGTGCCTTGAATAATTTTGAAATAATTCTATTTTTTACTAAAGCAATGCATTATGAAATCAACTGAGAAATCTCTGAAAAATATATTCCTGGAAATTCTTGTATTTATAGAAAATTTCAATCTGAAAGGATTTTTCTGAAGCTTCTCTTCACCTTATTCAAGCCCATGACATATATATATTTATATGACATTATATATAGGTTTTTACGGAACAAAAATTACAGCTTATTAGATATTTAGGGTACCATAAAATGAAGTTTGCGTAAGAAGTACATTCAACCAGAGGTGTCGGTACATTTTACCGTAATTTGATCTCGAATTGTTTTGCAGTGTACTCACTAATGAAAGCTCATTTCGTGTTTAAAAATAATGTTTCGAGTTATCCAAATTTATATTAAGATACCAAAAACCCTTACTTAAAATTCTCTATTTTATTTCAAAAATTTTAAAATAAACCTAACAAGTATAACAGAAGCAACATAGAGTGTTTTCTAAAATTTCTTGCAAAAAATATATAAAAAAAATAATCAACTAATTTTGTAAATATTAATACATTAGTAATTCTAAACAATTTAATTCATAATAATATTTGAGGACAGCTTTTAGCAATCACTGTTACTTTTAGTCATATACTGTAAAAAATTCTGGATCAAATTCTGGAAAAACTACCGGCATCCCGAGTGCCAGTTCTTTTTACCGTGATTTGACTCAGAATTTTTTACAGTGTTGTAATTACTGAAAAAGCATACATTTTGATTGTGCAAAAAATATTATTTTGCATTAGTTTATACCTATTTAATTTAATGTGAAATACATGTATAATAAGGTCATAACAAGAATCTACTTTTGACTGAGAAAAATAAGTCTAAAAATTAATAAAGATTATAATAGTTATAAAAATGCATTAGGGAGCGGCATTCAAAATAGATCTTTCTGAACTGTTCCAAAGCTGACAAAATAATTCCTACAATCACTTAAAGTACACGCAGTGTTTGAACAAATTCGTTGAATTATAAATATTGAAAGGTTGATAAAGAAAAACAAATGATGAATGAAATATGCGTAGCTTTTATCTATTTAAAAGATATGCGTCTCCAGGTAGTGATTTTATCTCGTTTTACCGATATTTACTTATACATCGTTATAAATTCATGATGAGTGCATTTCACTGCCGTTAACTTATAATGGATGTCGATAAGAGGTTAACGATGAAGATAAATTTTATTATAAATCGATGTCCGTGGAAATCGAAACTTCAGCCTTCGTTAAAATGAACACCACTAGAAAACTGCATCGTCTGGATAGTTATTGCTTGAAATTGAAAATGATAGGGGAGGAGGTGAAATTTTGAATTAATTCAGGGAAGTAAAATTAATCATATTTATATTTTGCGTTTTATTTTTATGAAGTATTGATATTCGAAAATAAATTTATCATGCTCAGTTTACATTTTGCGTTATCTTTTAAATTTATTATATAGTTGTATGTAAATGTATAGTTTTTATACACTACTCTATATTTACACAAAAAATTGGAAACCTCAGGGAAGCAAAATTAATTGTTTATATAACTGTACTTTACAATTATAATTAGTGGGATAACTGTACGACGTTATTTTTATAAAGTACAGTTATCCCAATATAAATTTCTCTAGCTCAGTTTAAATTATGAGCTTTAGTTTAGAAAATATTTTTATATAGTTTCTATGCAATGTTATATCATTTGTGCAAAGAATGGAATTTTTGGTGAAGTTAAAATAATTATGTTCATAATTTGTTTTTAAATTTGTTATACAGCTATTAGAATTTAAAGTACTATGTCTTAAGTACAGTTATTTCAATTTTGTCCACCTCAGTTTTTGTCGCAGTTTTTTTCCTCAAACAGCACTTTAATTATAAATTTCTTGTGTTATATTATATGTTAACGCAAAAATAGCAAATTTTATGCATTATTTTAATTACTTAATTAAAAAGACATATTTCAATTCAAAAAAGGAAAAAAAATGCAATTGATAAGCTCCGGACATTATATTCATCAACGGAGAAACGTGAGGAAAAAAAAATTCAGCTTCAAGAATTACAGCAATCAACGAAAGTTAGAGTTTTATTTCTGAGAGTGTAATGGATGATGGACTTAGTATCAAGCCTTTAGAGAAATTTTTTCTATATATGGAATTCAAAACTATAACAAATTGACCATGTTTGTGCACTGAAGAAGTCACAGTTAATTTATTTAAGTTGTGTGTTCTGCATCCTCCATTATCATAACTTCTAAAAACTTCTTGTCTTGAGTCTGGCAATTCACAGACGGTAATAATTTCTCAAAATCGTGTAGAAATGGGGTATAACAATCTGTTTCAATTCAACATGTTACATTATTTTGTTACGATGCAAGTAGCAATAGGACAACATTGGCCTTGACATAATTTATCTGTAGTAATTTACTTCTATGATATTTGGGAAAACGTTTGTTTGATAGTATAGGTAACGGAAGAAATAGAGCTAAGATCAAGGTTTTTCATTGACAGAACTGTACTAGATTCTCTATATAAACTATTATCTACATTTCCCAAGATCAAACTGTATTAGATAGTTAAAAATACCAACGATGGTAAAAATATTTTTTAATAGTAATACAATACCAAGGTGAAATACGTTAAACGTTTTTATTCAGTATATTCTTTATTAGGATTTTTTTAATATTTTTAAATAAGACAAAGAAAAAATGGATAAAGCTAATTTTAGAAAACATAAATGAGCTTTAAATTTTGTCCAAAACTCTTCGATGAAATCTTTTAAAGTAAAAGGTAACAAATAAATTATGTAAGACTATATTTCACTACAAAAATATCTTCTACGAAAAATAATTTTTAAGATAGAACTCAAACATTTTTGCATAAAAGAGAAATGATATTTCTTACAAGTTGTATTTATTTTTATATAAAATAAATTATCAAGCGTCAAGATTTTTTTGATTTTGCAACAGTGAATTTGTAAAAATCAAAAATATAAAAATTGTGTTTTATACTGTGAACTTTCAAATGTGTTTTAAACAATTTAAAGATTCTTTTGTCAAATATTAAAAATAAGTTGATATTTCCTGTTAGCTAATAAGTTTTATAAAAGTTTAAATCAATGCGCAGAACTCATACTGTACTCATCTATGTACTTATATCAAAATATTCAGGCCTGTTTTTGAAATGAGTAACATCCCTTAAGAGTCAAGAGCAAAGTTTAATTGAATTTATTCTAGGTTTGAATGTCTCAATAGCCAGCTAATTCGTTTACGAGACAGTGCTTTTAACGTTAAGTTCCCAGGCTTAACCGAGGAATCGAATTAAACCGGGTTAATCTTTGTGCTACAAATCACAGCAGACAGTTTATTCTGGAATGTCTGCACCAGATATTTGACCCTTTAGAATGACCAGTTAGCTCTACAATTGACCTTCACGGTACATTCTCTTCAATGGTCAATATTAAGTGCACAGAGTTATTCGAATAGTTGGAAATCATTAAGAATTCATGCAGTTCATTTCATTCTACAGCAAAGCTAAGTCAGTGTTGCAATCGGCATAAACTGTATATACACAAAAGGATGTCAATAAATGAATAGGGAATGTGTAGAAAGTTTAGTGCTAAAAGGACAGGAATACACAATTCATTTGTGAGAGTAACAAAGGCAAAATTATATTATTTAAATCATATCAGTTTATACATTTATTTAGTACAATATATCTTCTTCTTTATTTAACTTTGTCAGAAGTTTTGAAAAATCAAAATAACTATAAGTAATAATAAATAATGATACTATAATAACCATAGGAAAAGATCGGGCAAGATGGGACCACCGGGCAAGACAGGACATCACTTTTTTTTTCTATGCGCATTCACGGTAGCGACATCTAAAGTGCGTTTTAGGAAATAAAAAAATATTGTTCTCAATACGCACAGGTTTTTTCATCAGTTCACAAGGTTTTACCGAAATTCAAGCATTGTTTTGTTTTTCTTACATCGTATTAAAATATTTTTCCACGTTTGTATGCTGATATTATTTGTTTAATACCTTGCAATAAATTTTTCAAATGTGTGGCCCTGTAGTGTTATTACTGTAGAAATAATGAGTAGTGTAAATTAAAATTTATTTGTTTAAACAAATTTTTCAGATATTTTTCCTTAAAAATGTACTATCCGGGCTAGATGGACCGGGCAAGATGGGACAGCCAAAGCAGAATAAAAGTATAACATAAAAATTAAACTCTCCGGATTTGGCAAAAAGCATAAAAAATAAGGTAATATTAACAAAAAAGTATGAACTAGCAAATATAACTTAACAAATTATTTAAAAAAAATTATAAAATTTTTTTTTAATTAATTAATTGACAGACTATATTCAGATTGCTTAGAATGGGTTCATGAAGTGTTCAGAGCTTATTCCGGTTTCATCCGCATCTTATGCAATAACTGTAATGTTTAAGAACGTTTTTTTGTCGATTATTCTTTTATTTTGACATTAATTTCTGCGATTTTTGAAATATAATTATGTGTCCCATCTTGCCCGTGTAGCCCGGGCACGATAGGCCAATGTTCTATTTTTGTTTATGTTAAGTTATTATTACTAAACTTCATTTATTTATTTTCTGTATGAGATATGTAAGAGCAATGTTCCCACTATATGTTTACTATATAAAATATATAAAATTGCTTCAGTTTACTATTTTTTAAACCAAGTTTCCTTAAGTGGTCCATCTTGCCCGCTCTTCCCCTACCTATAAGTAATATTTCCTGAAAAACGAAATTAGAAAATTGAATTTTTTTTCATTAAACTAATTTTAAAGGAGACAATCCGCAACACAATTCTGGAGGAGCAATGTTATGAATGGAGATGCATAGTAAAAAATATTTGTTCACATGCTATTGTTGCTAGACGTGAACTTTGCATTTTTTGACCTTTAGTATGCTCACCATGAATATACTACATTGAAGTATTAATTCCTAAAGTTTCAAGAGCCTCCGTGTTACAATGAAGCTCATCCATATTCCAAGTGTCATAACATGTTGATCTTTAATATACTAATGTTCCTCCAGCAAAGTGTATAACCCATCATCAATCTTTTTCACGATGCATATATTTAGACTGCAAAAGCATGACAGACACTATTTTAAAAAAATCATTGGAAGATGTATGACTCGGTTTAAATTGGAAGGAGTGCCAATGTAAGAAAAATATTTTAGCCTAGAAAATCCATTTGCATGATTTTTATTAAAAAAGAAGCTACTTTAAATAGAACAATTGTATTGAAGAGATTTCAATTCTCAGAAAATGGAAAAGTGATTTATTCACTCTTTTAAATTTAATAAATAATAAAAGTGAAAAAAAAATTATTTCAGAATACATTAAAATAGCATACATGGCTTTGAAGTACACAAAATTGAGTTTGCTTTTAAGTTACGTAAATATTATTGATAGATATTTATATATCGCAACAAAAAACACAAATTCGAAAAAAAATTGGAAGACATTGAAATATTTCTCTTTTAATAAACCTTAAAACCTTCATTCGATTGTTTCTAGTAAATATTTAATTACTGCTGTTACATACAAAATATCAGAATAAATTACATGCAAAATATCAGAATTAAATTGTTAATAAAATATATTGAACTATTGCAGCACAAATACGAATTTCAAAGAAATAAATTGAAGCATTGCTTTTTTCTATACAATTAATTAGTGCAGAAAAAATTACGAATTTTTAACAATTAAAATAACTCACAAACTAACATTTAATAACAATTCACTCAAGTTTCAACTAGATGTAAGATTTATTTCTAACGATATATCAAATATTAAAATATTTTTATACGAGAAATTTAACAATATTCTGTATATCCCAGCTAATGATTCGAAAATACATTCAAATCAAGCATATAAAATTATATATGATCATTTATGCCAATTATAACTTATCTGTATTATACATTTAAAAAAACATTCCATTTTAATTACAATTTTAAACACTGATAAGCACTATTAGGGGTGATTGTGAAGTGAAAAAACACTGAAACTTTTATTTGCAAAAATTCGATATCAATTTATACACCATTAATCGATATCAATTTATATACCATCATGCATGTTTCATTTTTAACATAATTGTTTGAACTATCATTTAATATTAAATTACCTTCTAATAGAGAATATTGGATTTCAAAAACACGAAACTACAAATTGCAATAGTGAATTTTTAAACCTCGTAAATTCGAATCGCACTGCATAGCTTTTAGATCACGTGAATACGAATCACATAGCGTAGTTTTTAAATCACGTATAAATACGAGAATCGATGCTTGATATTACAACCTCGAGAACACGAACCGCAAGAACGCGTAAGTATAAAACACGATATTGAATTTTTAAATCACGTAAGTAGAAATCACGACACGTGACTTTGAAATCAGGTAAATATGAAAATAGAGGTTTGATATTAAAATTAAGTAAAAAAGAATCGTGATATTAGCCGATTTCTGCTAAGGTCCAAATATTCAAAATGGCGAAAGTCTGACAAACTATATGAATCAAATTGGTGGAAGAATCAAACGTAAGTAAAGGTCTCGTTAACAGGATTTAGCTAAAGTTTCAAAATTTCGTCATATTATGAGGTCTTGAAATATGACGATTTCGGTGAATATTAGCGGAAAAATCACATAACTTGCTTCTAGTTTTTAGACCCGGAAAAATGATAAGAAAATACCGGGATTCCCTGATACACCCGGGAAGCTGTCACCCCCGGCACTTAATAGACTGTAGCTCAAGATACTTTCTGGTCTTAAGATTTAAATGGTAGTGCAAAATAATACTATGGAAATATAGAGAAATCGTTTAAAAGTACTAGAAAACTTATAAAGTTATATGATTACTTATTTTCTTTGAATGGACATATATATATATAATATATATATATATACATATATATATATATATATATATATATATATATATATATATATATATATATATATATAAGTTCAAAATGAAGAATAAAACAAAGAAAAATTATAGACATATGAAAAAAAGGGGGTGGGAAATAATAAGTAAAAAAAATAACAAACAACATATTATTTAAAAGAAAAAAAAATAAAAAAAAATGAAATTTTAATTAAAAAACCGGAAAAAAAGCCGAAAAAAAAGAAGATATAATCTTTTCTTCAGTCCACACGATTATATCCGCAAAACAGAGTGCTTTCTGATATTGTATCAATAAAGCCAAAGCAAAATATATTAATACAATAGTGTGAGGAGCACTCAAAAATTTTTTTATAAAATAACTACATAAAAAGAGATCATAAAAAGTAAAAATAACATGTAAAAACAGATAATAAAATAAAATAAAAAGAAAAAACATTAAAAAGGGGGGACTATAAAGCGAGTAGCAAAATCATAAAAACTTACATGGACAGATATTTTTCAAGAATGATTTAAAAATGTTTTCGCAGAAAGATTGCCAGATTACAAAATATGAAAACAAAAGATGAAAGCAAAAGCGCAAATTGAGTGTAACAAGAGGGTTTTAAAGTGTCGTTCTTACTGCACTGCTGAAGTGATTTGTTATTCTGAGTTTTGATTTGTTAGTTACCAAGGATGGTCCCGAAATGGATGTGCGCAAGGTAATATTATACTGGATAATTTTAAAAATTGATCATAAATAGTTTTAGAAGATAGATGTTTATTTAAGAAAAAATATAAAATAGAAAAGAGAGACATAAATTGCCTGCTTTGCAATTTTAGCCGCGGATTTGCACAATATGGATTAGCACATAGAAAAATTATTTAAATTATCAAAGAAAGAATTTTAATAGATAATTTTAACACGGATTTGCCCGAAATGGATTTGCACATGGAAAAATTAACAAAGAAAAAATTTTAGCAGATAATTTTAACCACGGATTTGCCCGAAATGGATTTGCACATGGAAAAACTGTATAGATTAACAAGGGAAATAATTTAGCTAAGGAATTTTTAGTAAATAATTCTAGCCACGAATTTGCCCGAAATGGATTTGCACATGGAAAGATTAACAAAGAAAAAATTTTAGTACATAATTTTAGCCACTGATTCGCCCGAAATGGATTTGCACATGGAAAATTGTATAAATTAATAAAGAAATTTTTAGCAAACAATTTTATCCACGGATTTGCCTGAAATGGATTTGCACATGGAAAAACTGTATAGATTAACAAAGGAAATTATTTAGTAAAGGAATTTTTGGTAAATAATTCTAACCACGGATTTGCCCGAAATGGATTTGCACATGGAAAAATTATATAAATTAACAAAGAAATTATTTAGTAAATAATTTTGGCAATGAATTTTGGCCTGAAATGGATTTGCACATGGGAAAATCATAAAAATTAACAAAAAAAAAATGTTTAGAAAATATATCCACCAAAATATACGATTAATTCAATGATTTTATATAAAATTTTATTACATTAGTTGGGTATCCATTGTTTTTTATCAGATTTTGAAAGAGTTTATCGATTTGTTTTTTGGATAAATAAATATTACTACATATTCTTTTAATTCTGTTCATTTCATTAAAAGTGGTATTTAAATAGATGCTCCTAGAAACATTAGAATTCCAAGTAACTAGTTTATTAATATTAAAATTAAAATCATTTATTTTATCGTATAAATCAACAAAGCAGATATTTTCAACTTTCATAATACCCAAATCCAAAAATTTGAAATTAATATTATCATCATGATTACGAAGTAAGATTAATTCCTCAGGGTATATATCACTCAATAAAACAGTAAAATCTTGGAAATTAAAGATAATTAAGTCATCAATATAAGTCTTATCTAAATCAATATAAGTCATCAATATAAGTGCTGTTTACTTGCAGCTTAAGCGCAATAAATGATACTTATTGTTTTTTTTTTAACTTTCTTAGTGTTTTCTTGTATTTATTTATTTATTATATATATATATATATATATATATATATATATATATAATATTGTTGTAATTTTTGTAAAAAGTTTTTTTGAGTGGTCCTCACACTATTGTTTTAATATATTTGGATTTGGCTATTTTGATTCAATATCAGAAAGCACTCTTTTTTGCGGATATAATCGTGTGGGCAGATGAAAAGATTATATCTCTTTTTCCGGTTTTTAAAAAAAAAAATTATCGTCTTTTTTTCAATCAGTTGTTTTTTTTCCATTATTTCTTCCCTCCTTTTTTTTTCTTCATATATCTATAATGTTCCTTTGTTTTATCTTCATTTTGAACTTATCCAATGAGTTCTGTTTACTTGCAGCTTATGCGCAATAAATGAAACTTACTGTTTTTCTTAACTTTCTTCGTGTTTTCTTGTATTTATTTATTTTGCTGTGTATATATATATATATATATACCTTTTTTTTACATTGGATATTATAATTTATAATATTGTTGATGCATTATGAGCAATAGCTATATATATGTGTACACTGTAGAGATTAGGAATGAAGTGAGAACCGAAGTTGTTGCAAAATGCATAAATTATAATACAATTAACTTGCGAAAATTTGGAGAAAAAAAATGGAAAGCTGAATAAATCATTTAACACTTTCAGAACAACGAATGATTCCCGAAAATCAAGGACAGAGGCGGAAAACCAATGGTGAATAATTTTTGCCCAGGAAAATTGATACATATAGTTGTTGCTATGTTGGGAGGGGGGAGAGCATTTCGTTTCTTAATATCAGTTTCTTGGTAATCCTAATATCAGTATCAAAAGATTGAATATTAAGGATCCTAGATTTATGGCACATATTTCATATTTGTATTGAAATTCCAACGGAATTATTAATGCTTTTTTTTTGTATCCTATTTGTTTAATTGTTAATTCTATTTTAATTTCTGCATCTTGTAACATTTCGAATTTTTACTTCGTCTTCACGACACGTTACGTTCTCTTTTTTCCAAACTGTTGTTGATCATATTGTTTGTGTTTTGCCTCCAGCCTTTTTGGTCTGTTATTTTTTTCCTTGCTTTGTGTGTAGTTTCTTTTAATCTTCGCAGTTTTTCCAACTGATGAGCATGCTTTGATATAGTACAGAAACGATTATATGACTGTTCATATTGTATTATTAGTGCAATTTTTTATGTTTCAACTGTATTTATATAACTTTATATACTTATTTATCTTTTTGCAAATTAAAGCCTGCAAAATATTTTTAATGAAATATTTATCTATTTATATATAGGATAAACATCTGTCCCTATTGCAAGGAGAAACAATCTTGGTAAAATTACCGTACTGCATAGTAATATCGTTTCTGATGAAAAAAAAAACATAATTATTCCTAATATAACCAAAATAAACGGTATTTAAAATTCATTTTGAAATTTATCTATTCATTTTACCGAAAATTCGGGTTTTCAAAATTATTCTCCTTATTGCTATTATTGCTATTTATTTAGTAAAAATTCAAAACCGAAAAGTTAATTTAACCAAATATATGGTTTTAATACAATGCTCTAAGGTATCATGATGAAATTATCAAATTTTACAACATTGACCAAACTTTATTACACATTATTAAAACATATTTCTTGTTAATTTTTCCAAAATCATTACCAAAACGAATCGGGAAAAATTATCGAGCTCCTTGGTGTTGCCATGCAGCCAGAAAGACGGTAATTTTTTTCTTCATATTCTAACATTTTTAACTTAAATTTTTCCTTAGTGCTCTTAATTCACTACAATACAACATTTTAAATCACTTTTCTCTACTGTGTCGTTTTTTACTTATTTTTAAATTTATATGCATAAAGAGAATATGAGAATTATCTAAACCAAACATTACTCTATACCATCTAAACTTATTGTATTGCGAGTTGACTTAAAGTAACCTAAATAACAAATAAGCAAAGAAATTCACATTTAGAAGCCATTCCAACTTTTCTTCCATCGAACAAAAGACAGTCTTAAGAAATATAAATTTTTCAGCATACAAATGTAGCCGTACTTCGGAATTCTTTCCTGGCACGATTCCAGAAGCTCTGCATCATCATTCAATTGTAATGGATTTAAGGAAAACAATTTCTGTCCAATGTAATCGGAACCAAATCTGTGCTGCGTCTTCATGAATATTACATCAAATCGCCGCCTCTGTCGCAGCTAATACAGACACCCTCGGCTTTTGCCTCAAAATTAATATAAGGCTGTTTTGTTGATTTCTACGTGGAGAGAAACGTGCTGGTTAATACGCGACAACCGAGATATAATCCAAAAACGCCATCTTTTCAATATTACATTTGCCTAACAGAAGACACAAAATAGAATTTGAAGGAATGTATGAAATGTCTCGAATGGAAATTAGAAACGTGATTTTGTTCATGCATTCTAAATTCTACTTGCTCTTTTATCATAAAGTTATGACTTTGAAAGAATTTGTTTGGATTTTGTGTTAAGATAAGGGTTATTTCGTCATGCGGGTATATTTACTAGTATCAATGTACTGATATGTTATGATAATGAGGTGAAGACTAAGAGCAATGTGTGAAGAAACGGAACACTTGCCATTTTTTTTATTTAATAATCAAGTCAAAAAGATATTTTAGTAAATTTAAAAACTTCAGCTCTAGAAAACTACATAGAAACAGATTAAAGTCGTCTAAGAAACCTATTTCTTTCATTAAAAAAGTTTCATTTAATTGCATGACGAATAAAAAAAAATTTTTATTCATAAGGCAAACCATATAAAATGAATTTAAATCCAAATTTGTCTATGTTTATGGAACGTTATTCGGGTTCTGCTTCAACTAAAATCTTCAAATTAAGAGAGTAAGGTAAAAAAAATTAAATGCAAGTTTAATATAAGTCTATTTTGTTGATTTTTATGAAGAGAAAACATGACATTCAATAGGCAATGATCGGCTGAGAAGACGGAGAAAGGGCTATGGTCCCTGACATCCAATCAGAGGAGGAATTCATAGGACGAGTAAGAACACTGAAACTAAACACATTACTATTATTTGTGTTACTAAATTATATTTTTAGAGGGGAAATATTTAACTCGAATAAAATATTTTAATAACAAAAAATTTGATTTTTAAATAAATATGGTATTAATTTTTAGGACCTTAAAATTTAAATATTTTTGTAACAAAAAAAAATTTAAAACAATATGTTGTCAGAAATAGCTACGTTTTACGATATATTAATTCCCACTTACGTTGACAAAAAAATCAAAGTTTATGTAATTTTTTGTAAAGTATTTGTTTTAACTGTCAAGTTATTTTGATTAATTTTATTTTTTTACTTAAAGTGACAACGCTCATAGATAACACACTCTCAATTTTGGAACTGACTCATGTGTCACTATATCAAACAAATGTCATAAGCCTTCACAAATAATAGATTGAATGCACAACAGTTACTCAAGCTCTTTATTAGAAAGGGTAAATGTACACTAATTTTAGCAAGCCGGTTCTTAGACGGTAAATTTTAGCAAAAATTCTATTTTGATTGAAACATGCTACGGAACAAAACAATCTGATTTCCGGTAATTTTGACAGCAATAATTACTGTAAAATCACAGAATCAATCTAATTAAACAAATATTACTGTAAAAGTTACAGTATAATATTTAACGGTAGAAATGGTTTTTACAGATGATGCACCCAAATTGCCAGTACTTTATATCGTAATTTGATCCAGTATTTTTTACAGTGCATCATAAAATCATACTAATTACTTACTTTCATAAGCAATATATTTACGCAATTATAGATTTTCTCATGTTAAATTTTGGATGGGTCTCATGCATCGCCATAACATTCAAATCGTATTACATTGATTAATGTATGAACGATAAGGTGAATTACTCAAGGCGTATACTAAATTTCAATACTTGTCCATCATTACATCATACAAATTGAATAACATTTGTCAACGATACAAAACTATAGATTAAATAAGATTAATTTAGGAAATGAATCACCATGTTACACCAATTATATATATATATATATATATATATATATATATATATATATATGCATTGAAAAAAATCATCAAATATCGTCATTTTATTGAAAGTAATTTAATTTCCTTTTAAAATCAAAGACACCAAGTAAAAGAATATAAGAGCAAAACAGCTTGGATTTCCAAAATTATACCGGCCATTCAAATAAAAACGGATACTGCTAAGAAATAAAGAGAAACGCTTAATATATCCGCTTTTTTCTTTCTTTGAAACCTGGCTTTCATTAGCGAAGTGCTTTGAAGAAACGGATAGAATTTTCCAAGAAACAGTATTTACAAAGCAAAGCTGGTATTAGAACAAAGTAAGTACTTCTTTCTCATGTTTACTTTGCTTGGCCAATTTTGCAAGAAAAGAATATGTGAAAAAGGAAATGTATTAAAAAGAGCATCTACGAATGAAGTTTTTATGTAGAAAAAAAAAACTATAGGATTAGATCGCTTTAAAGTTTTCTTTGAGAAATACATTTTTTAGAACCGTAAAACTTTAATTTAAACTCCTTCAAAGATTAAATAAAATTATGTTTCAGTTTATTAAAATACTATTTAAAGGCAAATGAACAAACTGTGTTACAAATAAATGAATTAGTAAAAAATGAAGAAGAATTAAACCAATATTTAAAAAATAATTATCAAATTAAAAACGTTACATTTGCTGACATTTAAAATTATAGAAAATGTGAGATCAGTAAACATAAACATTTTAACTCCACATTTTAAAGGTTTTTCAGCATGTCTTTTTAAGAGAAAGTATCATCATCAGTATTTTATCATCATTATTTGGCTAGACAGCCCAGAGTGAGCCAGTGCCTTCCTCTTTTCTGCACCATTGCTTTCCACTTTTGATACTTGTTTGTCAGTTTCTTTCCTGGATATCAAAGAAGTCAATTTCCACCAATTCCATCTCAATCTGGATCTACTCATTTCCTTGCTTGTTAACGGTTTATAAAATTAAAATAAAAAATTCATATGGAAATACCTTCCATTCTAAATATATGAGCTGCCCAGTTAATACGGTTTATTTTTATGAACTTTAAAATATAAAGGAAAATTACTTCACAAGAGTATTCAAAGAAAGTGTGTTTTTAACTGATTTTAATATCGAGGACTATTGAAACCATACTATTACTATTAAAACCATACTATTGAAACCATCGGAATTACCATCTTAGAACATAATAAACTGATTACAAGATCGAAAGTTACGTAGGCTTATTTACTATTAATACTGATTACTCACTGTTACTCGAGGTCAATTATCTAAGAAACCTAATGGTATTCATAATAATTACGCAGTTTTTTAATTTGTAAAAAATCTAAAATTAAATTAAGTTAAGGCCGAAAGGAAATAAGAACTAAAAAAGACAGAAGAAACGAATAAAAAAAATAGAGTATATTAAAATAAAATTATTTATCAATATAGTAATTCTTATTTCCTGCACACGAGCTAATGAATCAAATCGTATAAAATTAATTTTGAATAATTTACTTTTATACCGGAATATTATAAATCAAAATTTCATTATTCCATCACAACACATGAGTATGCAAAATAAATAAATTAATTTAAATACATAAATACAAATGCGAATATCAAAATTCTTCCTTGGTTCCATTTGTCTTCCATTAGAATTTTTAAAAAAAAATATCTACTTTTTAATAAAGCTACATGGTTGAAATAAAAATTAACTCATTACAATAAAAGAGGAAACTGAAATAATACAAATTTTCTCACAATATTTATTGCGCTGCACTAAAATATTTTATCGAACACCTGCCATGTGTGGGTGCGAAAATGTATAATTGCCTTAAAATAAGGCCTAGGAAAAAATAGAACTGCTGTTGCTAATTAAATCATAATAAAATTGTTACGAAGAAAATTGTTGTTTGTCGGATCGATTGCGATCCCTTTTTCATAAAAAAAATTACATCAAAGACACCTGTTTCAACCTCGATCTAGAAAAATCATAACCATAGGAGTTTCAGCCCCTTGCTTCAATGAACTTCACATTCAACTCTACCAGACTATTATTTTTTTCCCCAAAATTTCTCATTTTCCGTTACCACACCTGTAACATTAAAGGAAAAGTCTTCGAATGGAGTCTATTCACTATTGATCCTTTATCCTCCACTGATGTGGAAAGTCGGAACTACAAACATGTTCAGTATCCTTCGTCAAAATGGGCCATAGACTCATTCTGTATGCATGGCTTAAAGTTCAGTGTTTATGTGAAACTTATATTAAGAATTTTGTTTACATGTTACAATGAGTTGTAACATTCGCAGTCACTGAATTTACTGTGAAGCAAATGCATTGTATTGATATTATATTTAGATATCCCCTGCACACACACACACACACTTGTGAGTTAACTGATATTGCTTATGGCAATTCATTTCTTGATTTTCACATACGGGATCATATGTTAAACACTGATTGGTTGAGACCAGTAAAGTGGTGCCAGTTAGAAAAAGTAAAGAGCAGTAAATGTACGCATGCGCTATCGCTCAGTCGCCTACGATTATCTTTCAATTTACCTTAAATTCATTTTATGCTTCTTTTTAAATAATCATGTAGAATCTATGAATTGAAATCAAGCTTTGGGGGAAATTCGATATCAAAGCTAGAAAGGACATCAATACCCACAACTAACTGCGTGTGACTGACCTCCTAAACACATGCTGTTATGTGAGTAATTCTTCAAAGACACAGACAAGCAACATTTCGAATTGTTGCTTCCCAACATGGCAAATGATTGGAAAGTTCGTCATAACAATGTGCCTGGCATCCCCACATTCTTCTTGACTCCCTAACTAGACAAATCAGAAGAGGCAATCAGTTTTTCAGGCACCAGCCACTCTACAGTCCTGGCGTGGTTCCATTTGTCTTCCATGAGGTTAAAATTAGAAAATGTTGCTCCTGGCTAGTGATAACATTTTTTAACAGTATTTTTAAGAAAGTTTAAGTTACTAACAAATACTTAAACAGTATTTTTAAGAAAGTTTATGTTACTAACAAATACTTAAACAGTATTCTTAAGAAAGTTAAGCATTTAAAGTACCATAATGTTTGAAGAAAAAAGTGGCAATCGAACAATGACAGGTGGACAATTCTTTAATCGTCACTTGACTTATTAAGTGCCCTGTGGCTGAAAACGACCTTTAATTTTGCCCTATACTCTGAAATCTTTAGAATTCCTTCAAAATGACGTCGTTTTGGAACAAGTAACAAGTCACTGAGATTGGCACCAAGGTTCTAGATGTCATTTTGAAAAAAGGCCTAATGTCATGCCTGGAAACCTCAATGGGAGCGATAAGTTGACATCAAAAGAGTCTATTTAAAAAAGAAATCAATCCTTGTTCCGATCCAGTTTATAATAAGGTAATAAATGTTTCAATATCGCCTTGATTACATTACTTTTTGGAAAAAACTTATGCTGCAGTGAAGCTGAGTACAATTTTTTTTGTTTATTATCACGGATCTATTGAAGTCTATGAATGTAGAGTAAGTAGTGTTATTTAATTCTTTGATATTTTTGAGATGGATAGTGCAAATTTTTGTTTTTATGCTGATATATTTTATATTTTTCTGTAAGTTAATGAGAGCTGAAATCTTAGATGATTTCTTTGAATCTGCACTTCTTGTTATATTAAAATATTGATATGTATATAATAATTTCTGTTAATTTATTTCAGTAATGCATTGCAATTAAAATGTAATTGTAATAACTTATACCGGTAATTACGCAATAAAATAAGAAAATTCTGTATTTCTGCTTGTTAAAAGTCGCAAATATCATTTTACTGAAAATAAATAATATTTCAGTGTTATTCTTTCGAAAAAAGTTATTTATACACTTTTTTATCGATTCAATTTTAATTTATCTTTTTATGTTTAAATAAGAGCTGTATAAACATGTATATTGTTCATTTATTTATTCTCACATTTAAAAGTAGCAATTTTATTTGTAGGAATATGCTGTAAAATGTACAATTTCACCAAGCAATAAGACACTACTTTTAATAAATATGATCTGATCCATTTTGTATTTTTTTCCTCTGTCATTTGTTTAAGCAAATCATGTTTTTATTTTCTTATTGTCATAAAAGTTTTAAAAATGATTTGCATTTCTCATATTTCTTTGGTAAAATCTATTGTTTTAAATAATGTATTTCTTATTTTTATCCGATGTCTGTACTACGCATATAACAAAAGCATTTTGTTCCAATAGGACATAAATTATGGCCTTTTAAATCAATTAGGAAGCTTTGCGGGAGAAAAATAAGTTAAAAAAACGAAATAATAAAATAAAACTTAAATTTACACTTATTTATTTGCTTTTCGAGCTAATGTGAAAGAAATGACGACATATAATGCTTAAAATTCTAAGAAAATGTTTTTTTAGAATTAATAATTAAAGACTCAAATGTTCAAACAAAATACAAATGCAATTATCATTTTTAATTTAAAATACTGCTTCGTTTTCATCTTTGAACATTTTCTTTGATTATTAGCAAATGCAAATTTCCAAACATTCTACATTAAATGCATATGAATAAATTTTAATTTTCAAAGAAAAAAAAGGCACTTATGCATTTATTAAAATTGCTCACTTATTTATGTTCTTAAAGTATTATTTATATTCTTAAAGTATTATTTATATTTTTAAATGTACTCTAATTTAGTTTGACTAAAAAAGATTGATTCATTCACATGTCTTTGATAAGTAAAAATATGTTTAGCTCTTTCAGATTTTAGTTTATTGTAAAATTTATGATGATTTTTGCCAGTCAAACATATTTAAAAATTAAAAAAAAAAGTGAAATAATACTTTATATTATTATTTTTTTTTATTTGTTGCTAAATGCGAATAAAATTATAATAATTTCATTTCTTTGTATTAAACTTCATCTATAATATTTAATAACTTACATTACAAATCAATGTTTGGCCCTTTCTATTTCTAAGTCGGAATTTTTTTCTTTTTCGATTTCAAGTTCTCTTTTCTATAGTTAAAATTATGAAAAATTATAATTTTTTTCAGAAAATTAGACTGTACTAAAACTCTTCTTTTCAAAAATGCTAAAATTGCTTAAAAATATTCGAAGCAAAATAGTATTAAAAAAATATGACTATTACTTGCCCTCGATATATAATATTAAATTTTTGAATGCCCTCGATATATAATAATTAAATTTTGAATTCCAAATTAATATTTTATGAAAGTCAGACTTCCCCATCACTTTTTTTTAGAAACTTAGAATCTTTAAAAAAATTTAAAACTTCTTTAAAAGGAAATGATATTTTCAAAACACATTACTTTGTAGTGATAAATACAAAATAATTTTTACATACTAAGCCAATGTTTAAAAAAAGTTAGAATATGACACTCTCTTTTCTTCAAGTTCTGAAATTCGAAACAATGATAAAATTACTTCAAAATAAAGTTGGTTTTATAAAATATTGACATTTATAAATGAAATTTCCTTTTTCCCTCTCAAAATAATGTCAGATTTTTCTATTGATCCTTTTTTTTCAAATGCTATTTTTTTTCTTCAAAATAAAGTGGTACTCATAAAGTACCTTCACTACTTTCATGATAAGTATCTTTTGATTTTTGCGCCCAAGAGCAATGTTTTCAAGAAAGCCAGACTGTGCTAATTTTATTTGTCACTAATTCTGAATTTATGAACAGTGCTAACATTTCCATTTATGAAAACAAAATTAACTCATAGATTATAATCATTATTTTTAATTGATATAAGTATGATACACTTAATTTGTACAACACTCAAATTAATGTTTTTTGATAGTCAGACTGTATAACATGGTCAAGTCATGTGCAGTATTTAATTATTCCAAAATAAAATAGTACCCATATTGTACCATCACAACTCTTAACTGATATATACTATTTCATTTATACGCCCATGGCAATGTTTTCGAGACTGCAATAATTTTATTTTTTTTAGTTCTGATTCTATAAAGCCAATGCTAAGGTTTCGTCATATTAAAATGGTACACATAGTATAAAATCATTACTTTTCATTTATATAAGATTGATACGTATGATTTGAGCATTCCAAATTAATGTTTTAACAGAGTGAAGTATCAATACTTTTTACACGCAAACAAAAGACAATATCGCCAACTTCAAATAAACATAAAAAGCCTAAGAAAATCTCTTTTATTTACTTTTGTATCAGTGTCTTAGATATAAAGAAAGAAAAGTGCATAAAGGAAATGGACAAGTTTGTGTGTTTTCCACTTCCATAGTTCGGTTCACTTGTCCTTTCTCTCAACTCTTTATTCTCATTGTCCACTGAGCGATCTTATCCTTTTGGTCCATTTAGTGGGCAACTGAGGGCGTAATGCTGTTTTGCAAAGATTTGGCGGCAGAATTCTATTGCCAAAGAAGTCTGTCAGAGAAATTTGTTTCATTTGTTTTTTTGGTTCATTGAGATGAAGTTCAAAGATAGTTCCTTTCTCAATTTTGAAAGAAAGGAACAACTAAAAAAGGTTTTCTAGATTTAAATAAGAAAGTATTTGTAAAGTTGTGAATTATTTCCAAACATATGTAGCTAAAAGTAAATGTGATAATGTTAACTATATTTGTTGTTGACTATATTTGTTCTAGCAGTTGAAAAATATATTGTATCTAGATTGATAATCTCAAGGGAAAAAAGTATTTTAAGGAAAAAAATACAGTGCCTTTCGAAGACTACGGAATCCAGTCTTACTAGCTTAAAGTATATTTAAACAGGAAAGAATTTAGATGATTCTGGAAGTTTTCCAACCCACAAAATTTGAAATTAAAAGCGATAGAATAGAATCAAAACTGATAAAAATACACTGCATGAGGCCTCAAAATTAAGAAACTTATATAAAATAGAGGAAGTACTTCAATTCAAAAAAATATAAGCTACGGGATTCCAATTTTTGAAAAATTCTAAATCCAAAAGTTGGTATTGGATATTAAAAAATAATAAAAACTATTTTTTTGAGAAAATTTTTGAAAAATGCGATAAAACGTTGAATCCTATTATCGGAACTTGAATAATTTATAGAGTGGAAAATTGCATAAACCGATATATATTGTTGAACTGAAACACGTTTCCTCTCAAGTTAAACTGTAAAATGGTGTATCCAAAGATAAAGACCACACCATTACGGTTCAAATTAGCGAAATCAGCTGGTTCAACACGAATCACAAACTTAAAGAAATAAATGTATAATTAATAAACTAGTTGAAATTTAAACTGCGTTAAATTTGATTTTTAAATTATTATTATATTATTGATAAATTGTACTAATACAACGTTAAAAAACGAGTATTATAAAAGAACTTTGATTTCTCTAGCAATTATATGTGTAATACATAATGTACACTTATGGTAAAAATATTATCTAATTATATAAGAAAAAAATTAGAATTTCATATTATACATAAATTAATATTTATGTAGTGTTTAATTTAATTCCGAATCCATAGAAAAATTTAGTTTTTACTCTTTTGGAGAAAAACCACATTTTCTTGAAATGAAATATTTTTCCATTCAAAAACCCCTTAAATTAATATTTTCTCTTTTTCAATAACCAAACAAGATGTGGAAATTAAATACTAAACCTCCCTAAAGATAGTAACCTAATTTTCATGTATGAAGCGATGAGTAAACATACAGTGAAAATGCGATTACCTCTCGAGTATTCTAGAATATTATATAGAACTCAGTAATCTTATACGTTTCTGCGTATGTACCTTTCAGCATCGATAGGAAAAAAAATACCGATGGGCACACATTGTTGGTGGCGTACAGAATGTTACTTTGTATGTTTCCTTATGAATAATTCATGAAACTGTGTGGCGAGGCTTAGTGTAACATTACTGGAATCAAATTCTTCCTCAGTCAATGTTTTCACGAACAATATTGTGCGAGAAAGGTTGTTAAACAAACTAAATTTTTTTAGAGGGAGATTTTAGGGAAGATTTTGTTACCAACAGAATGAAAGGTTCGTTTTTTTGCTGGAGTTGATGCTAGATTAATCATGATTATGCGTATAATTTGAAAAAAGGACTTAATGTTTATAATTCGAAAAAAGGTTTAAATAATTATTTCCAAAAAATGGATAGAAAATTTTTTCTTTGTATTAGCATTATGCATAAAATTTTCTTTATCTTAGTTTTAACATGTGTCACTGTAAAAAATTTCGGATCAAATTACGGTAAAAAGTACTGCCACTTTGAGTGCAACATCCGTGAAATCCGTTGTACCATAAAATCTATCTTCACCGCAATTTTTTTTATAGTAATGCTTATTTGACTATGACTCAGTATTTTATTGTAAATAATACTGCAAAAATTACGGTATAGGAGATTTGTTCAGTAAAATTTTACTGCAAAAAATTCTGGCACCCTGAGTGTCAGTGCTTTTTACCGTAATTTGATCCAGAATTCTTCACAGTGATGCTCGATGTAAATTTATTAATGCCTGAATATACCATGACACAAAGAAAACTCCTATTAAAAAAGTAATAACTTTTTTTAGTAAAAATGAATATTTTCTTCTGTTGGCTACTACTTGATTTCTGAAAAGAATTACAAGCGCTTGCTTTGTGTGATAACAGTCCATTTTACGTAAGATGAATTCGTGTAATTCGCTTGACGTATATGTTGTCATGGGTTAAGAGAAAATTAACGAATTATCTGATGCTGTTGTCGACTCATCTTAAAGGCGTACAGAATATTAGAATATTTTGTTTATAGCAATAAAATTTAGTAAAAATAATTTATATTTGTTAAAAATTTCCTCTGAAACAATGTATTGAGCACAAAGAGCAATATATGAAAATAATTAGGTTCCGGGGCAGACAATTAGCAACAATACATGGTCATTTGGAGTTTGGGATGCAATATTATAACAACGAATATAAAATTTAAAAATTTGTTCTAACAAATAAATTTTAAAAAATTTCGAAATCCTAAATTCTTTAATTGGAAGTAAAAATATTGTTTGTATCTCGTATTTCTCAGAAGAATTACGTAATTTGCATTTAAATACATGTATATTTATTCAACTAATCAAATTATATGAAAATAACAAATCAAATTATGATTGCTAAATAATTTTAAAAGAAGAATGCTTAAATTAATTTAAGATTATTATTTATTGGAAATAATACATTATTTACTATTTAAAAAAGTGAAATAGAATTATTGTATTTAATTTTCACTTATGGAATTTCTTTATAACAGAATAACTCCCTTAATCGACTGACAATCAATAAAACAAATGGCAGTTTAAACGAGGCAGACCGTTTTGAAATAAAATTTTTTTTTTATAATATGTAAAAAGGATTCTAAACTTTTTTGACAATATATGTATACATGCAAGGAAATTTCTCACTTTCAGATAAATTATGGTAGCAAGCAATAAAAATAGTGACTCGCATTGAAATTTTTAAGAGAATAACAATATCTATGCCGCATGCGTGATAGTAAAACATCATAGTTTGTGATACAGTATAAAATGTTTTATTTTTCCTTTTAATTTTTTTTTATAAATACGAATAAAACTTTTTATTATATATTCACATTTAATAGATTATGATACATTTTTGCAAAAAGGTTTTTTTTAATAGTGTAATAATAAATTACATTTGATAGGTGTGCGACTTACAATAGAAATTTTATATCTCATACTATACGGAACTCATGAAACCTTCTATTACTTCATTACAAAATTTGAATTAGTGTCAATTTCTTCGCTCCATTGAACCTTTATTATATTTTTATCATCATATTCCCCTTAATTTTTTCTATCGAGATTTAATATGCTATTTTAGCATTTTATTCGAAGTTGTTGCTTTATTGTATAGTTAGTGTTTTCGCTCATCGGAGTTATTGTTCTATTCTATAGTTATTGTTTTTGCTCATTCGATGTTATTGTTTGATAAATATTATGGAAACTCTTAAACTTTACTTTGAAAGGATCATTAAAATGTCATAATGATATTTGACTTCGCAGAAAATTTATGAAATATGGGATTTTGCAGGAAATCGCCACGTATTAAAGAAATATTAATTAAACTCAAACAATTCTTACTGCAGTAAGGAAAAAAAATTCCAAGAAGTAAATCATTCATCTTTGGTGAATCATGCCGAGAAATGTTTCTTTCTTAAAAATGAATGCCATCAAATAATTATACCTTAAGCCGATTTTGTTGTGGTTCTCGAGAAATGAAATATATCCCCTCTTTCTCTGCATTTAAAACCAAATTTCTGCTTTCAATATAGAATAAGCAACAAATTATTTGTTATGTAAAACAATAATGGTTATGCATGCGTATTGACAACAAACCGATGAATAATTTTTCTCGTTGGCAAAAAAGAGCTCAAAATTCCAATCCAGTAATATCCAGCGAGAAAGCAGTCATAAGAATAAAAGAAGAAAACGGAATCTAATATGCTTTCAATGTTAAAGGTGAACTATTTCTATTCCGTTATTAATGATGTACTGCTGCTGATTTTTAAATTTATGTAACAAAAAAATCGAGATAATAAGAGTTTGTTTTTTCATATTTTGTCTTAAACAGTTGTTTTAGAAAGTAACTGTTAGCAAAATTGAAACAGAATGGTAATTAATAAAAAATAACTAGTTACTATTCTGTTTCAATACCATCTTTCAAATAAACTAGGAAATTAATTTGAGTCCAATAGTTGGGAAAAATATAAAGGAATAAATTAATTAAAAGTAGAATAATAATTACGTCCTTATTATTGATATTATAACAATAATTACTTACATTCTTATTAATCATATTAAAACTATAATTACTTAAGTATTTATAGATATGAAAATATCTAACAATGTTTAGCGCTTCTGTTTAAAAGCAGCTTTAATGTTAACAGAATAAAAATTTAGTTTTAATTACAATACTGTATACAAAACTTTTAATTCAAGTCTAAATGTTTTTTAATGAGTGTAAATGTAACACAGCGTATGAAAAAGTTACTAAAAAAATTAAAAATAAAACAATATTTAAATATTTACCATCTTTTTTTTCACGGAATTCTCTTCAAAAAGTAATTTTTATTACCACCGTCATTAGCTGTTATTAAAAAAAAGCAGAGGAATTTTCCTTAAGCTATGTACAATAGCAAAAGTTTAAAGAAAATGTTAAAAAAAACTATTTCTATAATGGACCGACTTAATTACACTTCTAATTGAATATTTGAGTGAAAGACAAAAACCAGACATTAGTTTGAAAGAATATCTGCATCGATTCTCGTAGACCAGCTTATTGTATTCATTATTTTTTTTTCAGTCGGTATTTTTTTAGCCATTTTTTCCGCTAATACTTGTTTTAGCAAGCTGATAAAACGCATGTCGCACAAATTAAAGCAATAACATCCACGCTAAATTATTTCCGAATCATTAGTTTAACGACGAACTCTTTAAAAACGCATTAAGGGAGAATCACGGATGCAAAATGTAATTATAACACATCTCTGTCTTACTCACACTTTTGTTCTATGAATCTTTTCCTTTTAGAACTATCCTAGAACATTATTTTTTTTATTTCTTTTTTTTTCTTAAAAGGGATTTCTTAGAAATCTTTCTCCGTCTATTGTTAGTTTTGGTATACCACAGAAAAGAGGGGATTTAAATCGCCTCAATTGAAAAAAAGAGAAAATGTATTTTGGCAAATCGGCTTTAGTTCCTTTATATGGACTCATGAAAACACAAGTATGTGTGCAAATTGTAATCCTTAAACAATGCAAGGCCATATTGTTCACATTTTTCATTATTTTGACACAACAATGGTTTTAAGCAAATAATCATTCAGATGATGATCATAGTTATAATTTTTGTTTATATAATGCTATTCATTCACTTTTTTTTTGTATTTATTTATAAAATGCAAAAATTATATTTTTCTATCTTTTATTCTTTCAGAGTTGAGTAAATATAATACAAATAATATATTTCCCACAAATATTTACCCTTTCACATCCCTAAAATAATTTAAAAACATTAAATTTTTAATATTTCTGTCATTTAGTCAGTTTCATAGCATGTCAGTGATATCAACATCATTTTTATGGAAATTTTCCTTACGGCAAAATACTGAAAATTTAATGTATACCTAAAACAAAAATATTTTTATTTATTTACTAAAAAACAAATATTCTTTAAAAAAAAGAAAAGTTATTATATCTAATCTAAAATAATTTTTCCAAGAATCACATTTGCGCACAAAAACTCAAAAGTGTTATTGTAAAATTCAACAATAATAATTTACACACTTGAATTAATTTCTTTTCACTCATTGATATTAAATATCGCAAATATAAGCAAAAACGTTATAAAAACATTTCGATGTGCTAAACTCTTTTATAAACAGTAGATTAAAATATTTTACTAAAAAAACTTTACAATACTATTTCCTTAATATTTAAGAAACATTATACTCAGAAAATAAACGGTCAAATTTGCAAGAATATGGTAAAATTTATCATGTGTGGTAATATGGTAAAATTTATCATCTCTATGGGAACACCAGAACACCGAACAACGAAGTACTTTGGTAATGATTTTGGAGAAATTAGCAATAAAATATAAATTTATAATGAGTGTTAAAATTAGGTATATATGGTAAAGTTTGGTAATTCTATCTTCGATCAAATTCAGTTTTCAATTTTGTATTTTTTACTGGTAATAAGAACAATAGTTTTGAAAATCAGAATTATGGTAAATCGTTATTACATGAACCGAAAATTACTACCAAATGATTTAAGTAATAAAAAATAAAAAATGTTTTTGAGAATGCTTTTGAAAATATATATATATATATATATATATATATATATATATATATATATATATATATATATATATATATATATATATATATATATATATATATATATATATATATATATATATATATATATATATATATATATATATATATATATATATATATATATACAGATATATATATATATATATATATATATATATATATATATACAGATATAGATATATATAGATATAAAACAGAAATCGCTGCAAAGTTTATCACACAGTTCGGTAATTTTATCAGAATTTGTTTCTCTTTTTTCACTGTGTAAAAATAGAAAAAACTCTGCTTTGTGTATTAGAGAACCAAATTATTGTTGAAAATAGACGTATTAGTTTGTTTTGCTTAAAAATGAGTTAATTATTAGTCAATTAAACATATGATAGCTTAATAATTTTTCACGCTTAAATACGCTTTAACTAGTCCATGCACTAAAGGTTTATTTAATGCTAGATTTCACAAATTTACGGTTATTTACTGATAGTTCAAAATACAGCTTAAGAAGTTGTGTTATTTTACCTATAATATATGTATGATACTAGCCCTTCTTTGGTGATGAGAAGGTTCAAAGGTTGAAGATAAGATGGTTTGAAGGCTTAAAATGCATTTATAAAACATAGAACTTGTACAAAAATATCACATTAAATATAATTACTTAAAAGGCAAGTATATTTTTTTAACGGTCTACTCTGAATTTAACGAGGGAGAATTTGATTGTAATTAAATTAAAATTGTAAACATTTTACACAACTGCTGGAGTCAGATAAAATAGGGGGATAACTTGGTATTTTATTTAATAATTTATTATTATTTTGCGTGAATAAATATGTTCCGTTAAGATCGCTAAAATAAAATAGCTACGATATATTGGCAAATGCATTAAACGAGCTACTCTCTCTCTCTTTCTATTTCTTTGTCTTTTTTTAAATCCTTTCTCTTGCTTTCTTCGGTCTACTCTGAATTTAACGAGGGAGAATTTGATTATAATTAAATTAAAATTGTAAACATTTTACACAACTGCTGGAGTCAGATAAAATAGGGGGATAACCTGGTATTTTATTAAATAATTTCTTATTATTTTGCGTGAATAAATATGTTCCGTTAAGATCGCTAAAATAAAATAGCTACGATATATTGGCAAATGCATTAAACGAGCTACTCTCTCTCTTTCTATTTCTTTGTCTTTTTTTAAATCCTCTCTCTTGCTTTCTTCTGTAAACTCAAAATGCTGTATATTTTATTTAATATACATAGTGTGGCATACAGAAGATTTTATTTAATATAATTAATCATAGGATGTTTGGTTAGGATAGTAAATGTAGAATTTCTTTTTTTTTTCAAATTACGCATGAGAGTCAAATGGCATAATAGTGTCACAGCTTTGTAAAGCTAATATTATTTTTATATAACGATTTTTTAATATAGGTAACGTAGCGTTAATTTATTTCAACGAAAATTGTTTAAATGAAAAGATAATATTTTCGTAATGTTACATAAAAGATTCCGTTGTGTTTATTATCATGCATCAAAAAACTACTGCAAAGCAGAACTTAATAAGCAAATTTTAGTATTAATTAATTAATAATTAAATTTTAATATTGGTGCAAAATACGAGGAATTTTTCTGATTAAAAGATAATTATGCAAACATAGAGTATTTATACTTACTATAAAATTATACAAAAAAATTACATTCTACGGCTTGATTTTGTTCATATAAAGTGATTCACCATTAATATTTCACCCACGTTTTTTTTTTTTAACCAAGCAACTAAAAAATCTCTTTTATGTGATTTAATGCGGTAATGCTGCATAAATATTGAAAATATATTCTTTTAAAGAAAAGGTGTTACTTTTTTAAGTGATATGACAATAAGTCAGAGCGTAAGATTCGCACATTCCAACTCGTCATTGGTGACCGAATATTTAGGGCTAGCCAGTAACTTTTGACTTATAAAGTGCTGCGTTTCAATTCAAGCTACTATATTCATTCCCTACAGTTGTAAGTTTTCAGGCAATAAATATAAAAATTGGGAAGATAATTTCAGACTAAGTTTTCAAGCAATAAATATAAAAATTTGAAAGATAGTTTCAGACTTTAAGAAGAAGATGTGTATCACAAAAGAACTGCAATTTATGTCAACATATGTGATAACACCTCTGCATGGTTTTGGTGTTTTGGGTTGACCCTCAAAGGAGAAAATTCATAACTTAGGGATAGAGAAGAAGAAAAAAACACTCTCCAGGTGTTGAAGCACAAATCTTTTAGTGAACAAACCTTATTGACAGAGTTGACAAAATTCAAGTTTATATTTCCTTCACTAATATGGACTCAGATTCGGGAGAAGTTTAACAGTGAAGAATGTTCAGAAAAACTTCCGAATATGCTCGGGATTACGGCGTTTTTGTGCTATTCTACCAGTGATAACAGCTTCCTGTGAGAGTTGTTTTAAATGACTCAAGAGACTGGATACAGCTTAGAACTCTTCGATGATTGAGACACTTCATCATTTGCTTAAAATTATTACGAATTAATCCCTCTCCAACATAGTTTGTTGCTAGGTCCAAATTTGATAAGGTATTTACCCTTACAAAACTTTAAGCTGTTTTTGATGTTAGTTTGAGGTGTCAAGGCTGATTTAAAGTTTATTTGAAATTGACTTCAAAAAACAGCCTTAAAAAATCAGCCTCTCAATTATCACGGTGAATGAAGTTGTTTTATCCACACTTGAGGTTCTTTTGAGGTTGTTTGAAATCCACTTTAGAGCAACCAGATTAGAGGGGTTATTTTTGAGGTGTGCAGGTTTTTTGTTTCTACACTTCAAGCAAACAAGTATTTTTGAGGTGTGAATAGTTTCACCCAATCTCAACTAAAAGTATTCATGAGTTTTATATGAGGATGATTTTATTAGATGTAAATGAGGTTTAAATTGAGGTTTATATATTTATGAGGTTACTTTTGTTGCTAAACATAGTCTCATTTTCTATATCCGGTGCGTTTTTTACATTTGTTAACCTCAAGAACATTAGAGCCAATAAAACCTTTTTTAAACTCATATCAATGTTTGTTTTGGCAATAAACTTGTTACGGTTTTCGTTTTTATTTTCTATATTGTTTTATTTGTTTTGGTTGGTTTTGAAAAGTTCTTTATGTCTATTAAAATTTCAAATAGCATTTTTCGTGAAAATAGTGGTAACCAACTATTTTTGGTTAGCAAGTACTTTATAACTGAAATTTCATATCCTGCTGTTGTTAAAAGCGATGGACTGGATCATTTATTTGAAAACGACAATAAGTTAAAAAGAGATGGGTGATCTAGTTGCGCCAATGATGTATTTTCTGTTTTCTTCTTTGGTATGATGTTCTTTTCGTTAGCATTATTATGTTTAAAATAATTAAAAGTTGTTAAATTTTTTAATGTTGGTATTGACAGTTTTTTTTAAAAATAGAGTTGCGTTTTAATCAATTCCCGTTCGTGTTCTAACAGTTGTAAGTAATCCAGTTACAAACAGTCGTCAGAAAAGAGAATGTTGAAAAACTTAACAGCATGATGAAAGGACTAGATCAAGCATGCAAGATTTACATCAATCAAGGAATCAATGTTAATAGCATGATTAGATTGTAAGGAACATTAGCACTGAAATTTAATGTCCTGGTGTAAGTAATCCTGAAACAAACAGCTGTCAGAAAAGAGAATATTGAAAACCTTAACAATTTTACGATTAACAGCAAAACGAAAGCAAAGTTAACAGCCACTTATACCGGTTATCTTTCATTCCCTGACATTGACCAGAAACCAGGTGTCTCTTAGCTACCTAGGTTAGAGCGACTCATCAATTGGACATCCCAGTGCCTTTACATATGCCCTCATGCGCGATTATTGTTATTATTTTCTCTATTTTCAGTCATTCGCCAACTCAAAAAGGAGGAAATTATACCAATTGAACAAGGAATTCATTTCCTTAAAAACAGAGACATTGAATTAAAGAGAAAATATTATAGTATTAAGGCTAAGAGCAATCGGAAGAATAATGTTTTTTAATGCGATTTTTTATGTAAACAAAACTGAAACAAACGAAAGTATGGTATATCTAAAACGTAGACGTTAAGAGAAATTTAGGTGTAAGGAACTTCAGATATGTTTTCTATTTAAGAATTTGGTGGAAAAAAATCATCAGAAAAGTACAAATAAATATATAATGAATGATTCCATGTAAATAAAAGTTATCTCATTGGCCTGCAATTGATAAAAAAATGTTAGAAACTTTTAATAAATATACTTCTAAAGACATATGGTAAACAATGGTTAACTCATTTTTTTCAAAATATTTCAGAGTGTCAGAAATAATATAAACTTATTTGTTTTCATCATTCATGTCCGATGAGATTTGAGAATGAGGGGCTTGTCAAAACATGTCGACTTTTTCAAACTTTAAAAATTTTGAAACATATGAAATTTTTCCACTAACAAATGTAAATAAATTAGTTCATTGGCAAACAATTGATAAGAAAAGTTCGAAATTTTTAGTAAATACTTCTAAAGTCATCTGGTAAACAATGGTAAACTCGGTTTTAGAAAATTCTTCAGAATGTCAGAGATGATCTAAACTTTTACTTACAGTTTGTTAAAGTAAATTTGTATAATCTTGTTTAAAGTGAAATAAATTCAATATTAGCTTGCAATTATTAGCAAAAATCACAATGGGTTTTTAAAAAAAATTTAAGCAGGTATTACAATTGTTGAATTCGATATACGATTATCAAAAATATAAATCACCAGGATTGAAAAATGGGAATAGCTTTTCATTACAGAACTCTTTATACAAAAAAAAAATCATTTCCCGTTAATTTTTTTTCACTTTAGTTTAAAAACAACTTCTAAAAAATATGCTTGAAAAATTCGTTACCGTTTTCTTTCTTTGTTACTACAATCGATTTAAGAAAGGAAAAATCAAGAAACAATAGCACGTTTCAGAACAATGCCTTTAAATAAAAATATGTGCGAAAAAAAGAAGAAAAAAAACACCTCAATGATTTTTATTTTGTTCTTTGGGTTTACTTATTCTTTAAAAGATTTAATAGAATTTTTCTTTTCTCGGAATATTTTTTGCAAGGAAGCAGACATTGCTATTTGCATTGTTTTCTTGCATATTAAGTGTCGGTTAAATACTCCTCTTTATGATTGCAGATGGAATTAAATAGCTATTTAAAAATTACACAATAAAAAAAACACAAGTGCTTTAATTAAATTTCTTTGCCAGATGTTCTTTTGACAAGTAATTTGTTTTACAACTTTTCAAATTTTCATGTGGCACTCAAAAACCTCTTCAAATTGGACGAAACATCGTACAGTCAAATAAGTTTGTAAAAACTTTAATGCGCATAATTCATAATTTTATTGATCAGTGTTTATTTAGGAATGTATTTGAAAAGATTATTCATTTCTTAAGTGGGGAAACAATGAGGCGATACTTATCATACATTGTTATAAAGTACTTTAGTGAAGATACTTTGTTAAATTTATTAAGTTTCGTTATTTTGGAATGAACAATTTAAAATTTTTTTTCATTCTTTTCTTCAATTAGCAAGTGTTTGAACACTTAGTATAAAACTTATGAAAAGGCATAAAACTTATGAAAATCAATCAGTATTTTCTTAATTAGTTTAAATGTTATGTGCTTTTCTTAAAGCCTATTCCTCAAATTCATCATTATTTTGCATTATCTATGGGTAAGATTTAATTATTTGGTTTGAGTAAAAATAAAAGTTTTCTTCACTCTTATTTTATTTTTCATTGGTATTTGAGGTATATTATTATAGCTATTTTATTTTTAGTAGTAATATATTTATTGATGTATTATTATCTGTCGAAATCAAAAAAATAGAGATGCCTTAATCGGCTATATATATAGAAATACAGATTGAAAAAATTTTGGAAAAAATGCAATAGTTTTAAATTTAATCCACAATTAATATTAAGTAACTTAGTTAAATGTTACTTCAACACAAAAATTATACTGCATTACTTCAGTTGTAGAATTTCATTACTGATCCTATTTTTTACCACAATTTTAATATATATATATATATATATATATATATATATATATATATATATATATATATATATATATATATATATATATATATATATTATATATATATATATATATATATATATATATATATATATATATATATATATATATATATATATACCGAAGAGCCATTACATTGTGACCACCCTCCATCTATAACAATGGGCTCACCCGGGTTTTCATGGTTTCTCGCCCAGGAACAATGTTTTCATGGGGCTCATTAGGACCCATAATCCTCATAGAACAATCCCTGACGTCTGTAAGCTACTTGAACATATTTGCAGACCAGGTTCACTCATGCATAGCAACAGTTTTTCCTGCAAGGGATGGTGTTTACCAACAGGATAATGCACCATGTCATAAGGGTCGAATCGTTGAGGAACATTCCAGTGACTTTCAAGTCATGTCTTGGCCTCCAAATTCACCTGACATTAATCCAGTAGAGCATTTGTGGTCCTACTTGGAAAATAAAATTCATGCTGCCACGCTACCCCCTCGCAATGTGAGGGAATTGCAGGACCATTTGGTGAGCGCTTGATACCAGATACCTCAGACTACCTGTCAGCAACTTGTGGAATCAATGCCACGGCGAGTGCTAGCAGTTTTGAGGGCAGAAGGTGGTCCTACATGTTATTAGCAGGATGGTTATAATGTAATGACTCTTCGGTATATATATATATATATATATATATATATATATATATATATATATATATATATATATATATATATATATATATATATATATATATATATATATATATATATATATATATATATATATATATATATATATATATATATATATATATATATATATAGTTAAAAGAATCAATAGTTAAAAGTTTCGAATCAAATCGCAGTAAAAAATACATGCACTCAGTGTTACTGCACTTTTTACTGTAAAATCTATTTTTACGGGAACAACTACTGTTTAGTGTTCGTGATATATTGAGCTATAAAGTAGCGGACTGTAACAAACATAAACATTTATTTTGAAACTTAATAACATAAAATTGACAAGATCATTTTGAGTGACAGGGGGATGTTCCCTGTTCTAGAGTTGAATGGCAACTGAACAATAATGTGTTATATGATATGAGCGCCGCCTCGTGGCAGTTCTTAACACTCCCCGCCGATTGGATGTTTAAATCCAATCATTATTAATTACAATGCTTATTACATAATAAAATAAAATGAAAAATTGACAATATTCATACAAAACATCAAATATACATACACGTAATTTCAACTTTACAATTATAATGAAAATTTTAACACAAGAATTAATATATAGGTAAAATACTAATGTTGCGTACAGATCTTTTAAGTATATTGCCTTGTGGCAAACGTATATTTACAACTCTTACCTTCCCATCACTTCCCTTAAATATTTCCTCAATTCTTCCTGTTAACCATTTAGTTGCTGGCAAATTCTCTTCTTTCACCAACACTAAAGTTCCAATTTTAACATTATCTTTACTGAACTGCCATTTGTGGCGTTCTTGGAGATTACTTAAATAATCTCTCTTCCAAAGTCTCCAAATTTTTTGAGAAATTTTAGAAATCTTTTCCCATTTACTGAGTCTATTTTCATTGATATCTGCAAGTTGGGGTTCTGTAATGGAAGTGATGGGTCTCCCAATAAGAAAATGCCCAGGTGTTAGGGTATCAAAGTTTTCGAAATCAGCTGACAATGGAGTCAATGGCCTGGAGTTTAATACTCCTTCAATCTCTGCTAAAACTGTAATGAATTCTTCCAAAGTAAAATTGGAGTTTCCCGCTATCCGTTTTAGGTGGAATTTAAAAGATTTAACGCCGGCTTCATATAATCCTCCAAAATTTGGTGATCTTGGGGGGTTATAATGCCAATCAATTTTTTCCTCGGCAAAATATTGAGCCAAAGGTTCATCTGGTGAATTAATAATTTTGAAAAGCCGTTTCAGTTCAGCGTCTGCACCCACGAAATTTCGTCCATTGTCAGTGAAAATTTTAGAGGCCTTACCTCTTCTAGAAAAAAATCTTTTCAAGCTAGCTATAAACCCTGTTGATGTTAAGTCACTTACAAAATCTAAATGTATTGATTTAGTACAGAAACATACATAAATTGCAACATATATCTTATTTAAAACACCTTTCCTTTGTCCTTTAAATTTTATATAAAATGGTCCACAAAAATCAATACCTGTTATGGTAAATGGAGGAGAAGGTTCGATTCGTTCTTTAGGTAACTGACCCATTAATTGTTGCTCTAAAACTGGTTTGTTTTTTGTGCACGTAACACAATTGTGTATTACCAACCTGCACAAATTTCTGCCGTTCACAGGCCAATATTTTTGACGTATTAAGTACAATAAAGTTTGTGCTCCGACATGTAAATATTTCAAATGAAAATAATGTACAATCATATAGGTTAAGGGATGTTTTGCTGGAAGGACAATTGGATGTTTAGTACAATCATTAACACTTGAATTTACAATTCGACCTCCAACACGTATAAGACCCTTTTTATCAATAAAACAATTAAGAGAAGACAATTTACTTTTACCTTTCACATTCTCACCTTTCATTAAAGCATTCAATTCTTCTAAATATTCACTTTGGGCAAATTTTAAGAGAAAAGTTTCGGATTTGTTCAATTCTTCAGAATCTAAATACCTACCTGCCTTGTTCTTTGGATTTTTACAGTTATAGATAAATCTAAAAATATATGAAACTATACGAACAAGTTTAGAAAAATTATTGGTAATTTTAAGTAGGTAATTATAAAACATAACATTTTGATTAGTTAAAGCAAAACACATATCCTCTTCAACAGAGGAACCTTTTTTTAACTCTGAAAGGTAAGAGTTTTCAGCAATGGAATTAGAGCACTCAAACACTGAAATCTCATCTTTTCTTAAAAACTCGGGACCTGACCACCAGACCTCATTTTTCAGAAGAACTTCTGCACTAACTCCTCTAGTAAGAATGTCAGCAATGTTGAGTTTACCGGGAACGTGTGACCAAGATTCAGGATTGCTAAGGGCTTGAATCTCTTTCACTCGATTGGAAACACTGGCATCCGAAAATACATGAATTTGAAGTACCTTGGCATCATCTAGACTGGAATCTAGAATCATTCTAGGAACTTGTAATTTTGAAAAGACCGATAATTCAGACCTCCACTGAATAAATTGTTGGCGAATGTCCGGTGGAAGTTCCGTATCCCACGGACACTTTCTAAGCCACAAATCTTGGAGTAAACACTTGAGTCTTATTGTGTACGGACTAAGAAAACCCAATATGTCGAACAGTTTTCCGATAGTTCTTAAAACAATTCTTTTAGTAATGCTTTCTTTTCCATCGAATTTAAGCAAGTCTTTCAGATCTACAGAGATGTAGTCTTCATGCACATGCCATGGCAGTCCTAGAACTTTGTGTAAATTGGCTATAGGATTGGCTTCCGAATGAATGGGATGGGTTTCGAACCCGCAATCCTTCCATAATTGTACCAGTTCCTTGCTGTTTGAACTCCATTTACACAGATTCATGCTTGCTTCTGCCATAATTTTCTTGGCTTCGTCCGACATCTGAAAGGCAGATTTCACGTCGTCGAGAGCTCCTATGAAGTCGTCGACATATAGACATTCATTGAGCATATTCGTCGTAGCGGGATGCAACTCTTGATATTTTTTGATATGTTCCTTAATAGTGGCAGAAAGCAAGAAGGGACTGGCGTTGACACCAAAAAGAACTCTGCAAAATCTAAAAATATTTATGTCATACTGCTCACTTATGGCCGGGTTCGAACTTGGAAAAAGAAATCTCACTGCATTTCGATCTGTCTCATTCAACGATATTTGAAGGAACGCTTTTTCGATATCTGCTAAGATCACCACAGCATTCAAACGAAAAAATATGAGCATGTTAAATATCAGGGGATTTAGGCTAAGTCCTGCGTATAAACAGTCATTTAAGGAAAGTTCACCTTCTTCATGTGAGCTGGCATCAAAAACTATTCGTTTACTAGAACTGACTGATTCTCTGTAAACCATGGAAAATGGTAGATAAAATAGCGGTTTATCTGTTTGTACTTTGTCTTTTGGGACCTTCTCTATGATGCCTTGATTTTCATAATCTTTCAGAATTTCACGATAATCTTCATACAGTTCTGAGCGTCTCTCAAATTTTCTAATCAAATGATCTAGCCGTCCTCTGGCTACAGTTAAGTTATCGTTTAATTCCCTAAAATCATGTTTCCATGGTAGCCCAACTTGATACCTCCCTTCTTTGTAATCTACAGAATTTTTAAAGAGAGCTAAAACAGTACTTTCCTCATCTGTATTATCATTTGGAACTATCCCAATTGACTCTAATTCCCAAAATTTATTTAACCCTTCATCAACATTGTCCTGTATGAAATAACATTTGGAATCATGTGGGTGTGTAGAGGGGATCGAACCTGTAACCATCCACCCGAAAACTGTTTCAATTAAAATAATAGAATTACCCCTTAATCGAATTTGATTTCCTTTTAACAATTCATAAAATACGTCTCCTCCTAAAAGAATCGATATTTTTTGCGGTAAATAAAAATTAGGATTAGCGTACTTTACGTTTTCGGGTAAATATGATGCATTTTCTTTCGGAAAATGCTAGTAGCTTTTGACAGAAGTCACATCTTTTATAGCTGTTTGAATTCTAACCACCATGCAAGAACAATAGGGATAATATCAAAAAACTCATTTTCTTGTTGAAGTTTCGAACCACGCTTTGTGAATTAATCCTTTAAAATTTGATAATAATGACAAAAAAGTACTAAAGATTACGTTACAACCCAAACTCTTCTTCAAAGAAAAATAAAAGATATATTAAGCATTTGAAACTGGTTACTCAGGAGATACTTGAACTTCGGATCACCAACATTAATCTTAAATGATATAATCAATTAATAACTATCAGCATAACAAATTTTCTTAAACTGATTTTTATGATTTTGAAGTTAAATTATTTCCAGATTATGAAATTTAGAGAAAGTATTAAAAATTTAAAACTCTTAAAAAGTGATATTACTTATTATATATGTTTTTATTTTCCTGATTTGTATCAAATAAAATATTAAGTATTTTGCCTAACTGGGCCTCACGCTCAATACATCTATAAAATTTTAGGTATAAAGTATTTTCCATTTATATATCTTTATCGTGGTAGTATACTGTTTGTTTCAACTATTGTATGTAAAAACTATGTACTATATGTAAAGTTTTACTATATGTAAAACTCTCACTCAATCGTTTCAAAGTTCCGTTTGAATAATACTATCAAAATTTTTTATTACAAAGAAACACAAACGTCGCACATGTGAAAAAATAAGTTATGAAAAAAGTATCTGAACAAATTTTAAAAATCACATGTTTTTAAGCCACCAATGTATTTATGAAACTTAAGATTGTTATTTTGTGCTAAAATAGTGCACCCACATTCGATTTCAATTAAAGGACGAGCATATTACCCGACATACTGAAAGAAGATCAAATCTTAAAACAGATGTACAGAAGATCTTACAATTATACAAATTTTAAAACAACGCACAGTAAAGCCCCGATTATTTGTAGAATAGGGTGGCAAGGATCATATAGCAGTAAATTGGAAGGTGGTTAGTCGGGGCAAACATTATTATTAACAAAATATGGAAGTTAATCACTACCTAATATCTAATCGAAATATCTTTTACAAAAGATACAATGTTCATGTTTATGTAACAGTTGCGTCACAAAGGAATATCAGCTGTTAAATATATTTATCAGTATTTTTTTTTCTCCTGAAATTTCTGGAAATCTAAAGTGCAAGAAGCATATCGAAAAAAAAATATCATTTAGATTATACTTTAATCTATTCTCACAGAGCAAGTTAGGCAAAACTCAGAATGCTAATTTTTCTCAGAAATAATTATTTCACGAGTTTAAAACTTCCGCACCTTATGCTAAAAAGCAGCAGAACGTACTAAATTATTGCGCCTCTTACATTTCCGTCGCATGTGGCCAGCAGTTCGGTGTAAAGTGCGTGGTCACAAATCAGGCCACGTGAGAGTTGCGTGATATCGGCATTTGGGTGGGGTCGTAGTCACGGCTCTTATCAGCCATTTAATGTTGTTTCTGAGTGACGTCACATATTATATCGCCTCTTACAAAGCCCGTCACGCGCAACATCGCCGAGATATTTCATCCATCCACAAGAAATAAACTCAGATTCAAGTACCATGCACCACTCATATCAGCATTAATAATTTACCACATAGAGGAGTAAAAACGTTGAATGTAATTCATAGATAAAAAATGTCTTAATAACGGAATATGTATCGAGGAATTTCCTTTCATTAAATGACATGGGTAATTTTGATAAATAAGCTGAAATGATCGGCTTAAATGTAGATTGTTCCTTGGGGAACGAATTTCAAATGCGGTTTCAGGAATGAATCGTTTTGAGAGCTACCGAAACAACGACTCATGCATAATTGAATACAAAACTTTGAATATTAAAGAAGTATGATCAGAATTTAAATCGGAAGTACAGTTAATAAAATAAAATAAACTTAAATAGCTATATTTTATTCAGTATAACTCTTAAATTAAGAATAAATTAAATTATCTCATGTATAATCCAATATTTTAAATAAATTAATGAGTCTAAAGGAGTTGCGAAACATTAAAAATCTGGTTTTGAAAAATAGAACGAAAAGTGGCATGGATGTAGGTGACCGAACCATGCTACCAATACAAAATGGAGAAAAAAATGTGCCAAACTACCTCACAAAATTGATAACTTAACGGCAAAATCGAATTGAGTTTTAACTCAGAAATCAGTCCGAAAATCTAAGAGAATCTGGCCCCGACTAAAGTCTTGCTAGACAAAAACTGAAACTTACCGCATCGAAGCTGTATGGCATCATCAGACTGCATTTTACTACATCAGGAAGCAGTCAAGCTCATACGCTAAAATTGGTAATGTAATTAATAGTACCAATGTAATGTAATACTAATGTAATTTAAAGTTTATGTTTCTCGTAAAAGCATAAATTGCGGAAGACCTGAGGATAATAAGATTTAGAAGAGCATACTATATTTTACTTTACCACTTTTTCTCATAAGATAAAAATGCCAGATGATTCATTCACAGACTATGATATAGTTTTGAATTTTTATTTTTATGTTCACTCCTGTTTGTGAACTGTTAACCGTTGTCTTAGGCTTCATATTACATCTCTATGGATAATAGAAAGATTTTGCTTATGGTTTGTCTTACCTTAACTTTATATATATATATATATATATATATATATATATATATATATATATATATATATATATATATATATATATATATATATATATATATATATATATATACACAGTCAAGCCAAACTATAGTGAACCTTCAAGGGACCGAAATTTCGGTTCACTATAACGGGGAGTTCACTATATCTGCTCCTCAAACAGTTTTAACTAATTGTTCCGAACTCCTTCTTTCTATTATACATTATTTAAATAAATGACCAATAAAATGAAGTACGAAGATGACTGAAAAATAATACGCAGTAACAAAAAATGTGTTAACTCGCTTTTATTTTTTATTACTCTTCGTCTTGTGTACAAAAATTTTTTTCAATCTTTAGCTGATGCAGGGAAAAATTTGTCCATACATCTGAATGGGTAGGCCTTTGCATAGGGATGGAAAAGTGTGATAAAAGAAGCAAAAAAGAGAAAATGCTTATCGCTACATTCCAGTCTATAGATGGTTCTAAAAATCAGTATAAGTATTTATTTTGACGTAGAAATTTCAAGTTATTAAAAAAAAAATTAAGAAAAAAAATCAGTCGAAGACAGAAAAAAGTTCATAATATCCAACTTCCTCCCTTTTTTAGTTCACTATATCCACAAAAAATAACATACGTGTATGGCAAGGCATGGAACCGAATATTTCGTTCACTATATCCGGGAGTTCACTATAAACCGTGTTCACTATAGCGGGGTTTGACTGTATATATATTCAACATTAATAACTAGTTTCTTCCATTTAATTTAGAAATTGACAATTATTTCGTGGAGCATTTTTATTTTTTAAATATTTTTCGCAAGGTTCTTTTTTGTTCTTTTCATTGTCTATGACCACACCCGTTTAGCATTATTTAAACTTTTTGTCTCTGACCTAGAATCTTTCAAATATAATTTTTTAAATGACAAAATTCCAGATTTCTTGAAAAAAACTGTATTTAATTACTATAGTTAAGTAAATTAAAATATAAAAATTAGGAGTATGCTACCGGAAAATCTACTTTGTTACATAATTAACTATAAGCGTTAAAGAACAAAAAGTTCATGATAAATAGCTTTCTGACAAACTATTCCTTCCTCCTTAAATATATGCTTGGTTAGCTTTAAAATCAAGCTTATAGTCAAGAGCACCTAATCTTAAAGGTTTACTATCTGAAGAAGAAATGATAATTCATGCAAGAAGCGATCATGCTAAAAGGCTTGCTTTGCCAAGACAAAGAAGCATCACCCCAACCAACACTTGATTCTGATGGGACATCATTAGTTATCTGTTATGCCTGCAGTATGACAAAGCAGCCTACTGAATGACCAGCCAGCCGTAATAATGGACATCCCGCATTTTGGACTGATGGCACTCTGAAGATAATGTCTTCTGCATTATTCTTGGACCCCAGGGAGCCATGCTTTTGCCTTGACAGATTACGTCCCTCACCTGCAAGATTAAGTGTGAATACTTCTCAGGGAGGTGAAGCTCCTATTGGCTAATTCTTATCTTTTTTTATTATTATTATTTCCAGGAAAGTTTTTTTTTTAATCTTTATTTACTTTCGGTGATTAGAAGTATTATCAGTTTTTACTGCTGATCTTTATACTGCCATAGATATATTTTCTTTTATTCTTAATCCATAGAAAGTTAAAAGACTTTAAGGAAATGTTGAGGATAGTAAAGAAAAAAATAAATGCATTATTAAGCATGCAATTATTTTTTATTTAACTAAAAAGATTAAGCCCTTGTAGGTTAATGCCATGCAATTTGATAATCTTTATTTCTGAAAAAAGTTAATCTCAACAAATTTCAAAAAAAGAGTTATGAATATTAATTGCAAAATCATTAAATAAAAAAAAATACGTTTATTCAGTTAAAATGCGAGAGTAGGATATTTTATTTTGTCATTTAAAAATTTTAATGTTTAAGTAAAACAATTTTTCTTATGCCACATGTTAAAAGTTCTGCAATAAATTACGATAAAAAGTACTTGCAATCATGCAACATCCGTAAAAATACTTTTTTTTCTAAAGTTTAATAACTTAATTTTGATCATAGTATTATTTAATTAGAGTAATTAAGTGATTTTATAATAAATATTACTGTACAAATTACGGTAAATCAGATATTTATTCCGTGAAATTTTAATTCTGAATTTTAATTCTGTGAAATCTAATTCACTTAACTTTTTACCATAATTTTTTACGGAACTTTGTACATTATAAATTAATCTTTTATTCAAAGTTATGCTTTATAAAAACCACTAGATTGCTTAAGAAAGGAGTTATGTAAAACTTTATGCGTATAAACTTTATGCATTATGTACAGTTATGAATATTTTCGAAAATGAGTAATTTATTTAATACAAAATTTTATTAAAAGTGAAAAATGTAGATGTCTGTTAAAATTCCACGCATTGATTTATCTCTATGTTGTTTAAAAGTTAATTTATAGACCTGATATAAGTGCAAAATTTTATTTTTTTTAACTAATAAAAACACATTCCACGTGTATCATGGAACGGCTATAAAATTATGAGTATATGTAATACTATTTATACATAACGTTAATTGTAATACCATTTAATAATGCCGAAACAAATAGTTTAAGAATAAGACATTTTAGCAATAATGAATGAATTTAATGAATACATATGTATAACGAATACATTTAACTAAAATTCAGCTGCCAAATAAATTTTGATTAATGCTAGAAACATGATTTAAGGATTTTGAAGTGAGTATTTTCATTGACAATAACTTGAAATGAAATTATTCTTGATAACCTACTAAAGCTACAATTCAACATTTACAGCTACAATTTTCATTTCATTATTTTCTTAAATAATGAAATAAAATAATTTGATAAATTTATGATGCATTTAAAACATTTTAATGCCAATAATTTTAAACTTCGTATTTCGAATAAAATCGGAAAGAAAATCTTAAAAGACACCGTAATTAAAACAGAGTTTTCCTTAAATAACAAAATATAATGTAAGTAAACAAATGTTCAGAAAACAACTGTCATGCTAATAGAATAAATATTTTTTGTTGGTTGCATATTCTAATCTTAAAACTCTTTTAATTTCTTTAACATCCCTGTTATATATATATATATATATATATATATATATATATATATATATATATATATATATATATATATATATATATATATATATATATATATATATATATATATATATATATATGTGGAAAAATAGCTGGAAAATAAAATAAGGAAAATATATAATCTCGCCGTCAGCTCGCACGATTACATCCGCAATATAGAGTTCTTTCTAATATTGCCACATAGCCAAAGCAAAGTATATCAATAGAGTAGTATGAGGAGCACCAAAAAATTTATATGAATATAAAACATACCAAGCAGAAAATGCGAAATAAAACATATTAAGCAAAAAAATACAACATAAAAATTCAGGATTAAATTCAAAATGTAACGGAAGAAGCGAATATTTTGTAGTTGTATTTTTAGCTTGATATGTTCTATTTTGATTTTGATTTTTTGTCGCTTCTCCCGCTATTGTATTGATATATTTTGCTTTGACTAAAATATTTGAAAGCACTCTATTTTGAGAATCCAACTGTGTAAACTGACTGAAATATTTTGTATTTTCCTTAATTTGCTTTCCTACATTTCAGTTTTTTTTTATATTTTTACTATTTAAAAAAAATTACTCGAAACTTATTTTTTTTTGCGATAAATAAAAAGGAAATATAAAAAACAAGATCGCAGAGAGTTATGTGAATTTTTCTCTCGTTTTAAGGAGGACAAAATATAAATATATTAGTAATAAAGAAAACCGCATTGAAACCTTCATCATTATTTGAAGTTCAATAGAAGGAGAAAAAAAAACTAATTCTTAAATCGCGTTCCAATTCTAATTTAAGCCTAAAATGTTGACACCATTTTCAAGATCTAATATATGATTTTTTTAATTGATTAAACGAACCTCTAAAAGACTTCTAAAATCTAAATTATTTTCTACAATCTTAAGGAACAGGTCCGTATAGATAATAATAAAATAAATACCCATAAAACATACAGTATAATTTTCTTCTGCCTCCCTCCCAGAACAATTTCTTGGAAGCAATTTTCCGAAACAAAAGCAGCAACGTAAAACAGATAGAAATTGAGAAGAATTCAAGCAAAGATCTAGAAGATATTGAGTCGGGAAAATGAAAAACTATAAAAAAGAAAGAAAGAAATTCTGGTAGGATAAAATATCGATTGTCTGAAGTATAGAGTGGTGAAATTGATCTTCAATATATTTAGAGATTGTGGCTTAGCTCTTTTGGTATTACTTACCAGAGTAATAATATTACTTTAATGATTTTTTTTCCTGTTTCGGTTGAAGAAAAAGAAATTTGTCAGAATAAATGGTCTCTTTACTTAAAAAAATATCCCATTAACATTAATCGCTGAAGCATATCAATTTGAAACCTCATTACCTACAATTAAAATATGAATGAGACACAGAAATAAATTTTCAGTATTTTCTAAAAGTTCTTTTTCTTATATGTTGGGAGAAATTGGTTTTTACTTCAATTTTAATTGCAGGAAATGTATTTCAAAATCAAAGAAAGCAAAAAATATCGGAAACAAATTGGATTTCTTTTAAAAGCAATAGAAAGTTGGTGGTAAAATTAAGTCATTAATATGATATAAAAAAGACTTCTATTCAATTTTGATCTTCATTTCAAAATATCGTAAGAATTAACGATTATAAGTTTCAATTGCTTAGAATTAATATACTTTTTAAACGTTTATTTAAAAATTTGTTTCAAATTTTCAGAATGAAAACCGTTTTAAATATTAGTTTCACAACTATAAAAGAGCGAAGCAAAAACATTAAATGGCATAAGGTCTTTTTTAAATTTAGACAAAATACTAGTTCTTTAAAATGTTGTTAAAATCATGCGAAAAATTTATACCTTTTAACACAAGTTTTGAAGATAACCTCGCATGATTAATGGGTAAAACACGTATTGTTAAGAAGGGGTGCATTTTTTAAAACCATTTTAATAAATTGAGAAATATTTTTTGGTCTTTTTTATTTCAAGTTTTTATTTAAAATTGTTCAAACAATAAAAATAGGTTGAACAAGCTATAAATAAAGTGCAAGAAAGGAATAAGAAAAACAGGCAATAAAAAAATATAAAACATATTCATTTGTTAACACAGCTGAAACATAATTTTTGCATTAACTGCCCTTAAAAGATACATATGCTATCCGAGAAGTAAATAAAACGAAATTGTTGTTTTGAATTCAAATTTTAAAGAGGATCTTTCATAGCAAACTAATAAAAAGAAATATTTTTGATAAACATGAGTTGAAACTGCAAAGCTAGCATAATTGCTACTTTTAAATAAAATGATGCAGCTTTCCAGAAACAAAGATATATGTTGCTAAGAAATAAGAACAGATATTCCGGAAGAATTATTCTGAGGCATTAGAATATTTAATCAGTTGCTAATTATTTCTCTTGATTGGTTCTGCAGTATTTAATAGAGTAATACACTCAAAATAAAGGTTTTCGGTTTTCTGAAATGCATTTGACTTCCACATTTTGCCGAAGCTTTCATTGAGATATTCGACTGTAGAATTCTGATAAAGTTGAACGTCGTGTAATAATACCAAAGTTATTTTTTAATAGATACGATGCTATAACAGATCTAAACTATCTGTAAAAGAAAATAATAGCTATATCTATCAAGTCTTTTCTATACAATGGCTGATTTAAGAAAACTAACTAGAGTAAAATACCTAATTTTTAAAATTTAACTTTAAAGCAGTGTACTAAATATTTATGCATCATTTAAAGGATATATATTTTTCTTTGAACTTTAATTGCAACAACCTGCTGTAGTTTGAACTTCCCGCTCAATTTTTTTAATACAAATAACTATAAACCTCTATAGAAGAGTTCACAGCGTTCTCTCATTAACTACGAGAGTGCTTTTTTTTCAAATTGACCAAATAAACACTGGTTTCTATACAAAGGAAATTTCCAAAATAAAGAAACTTTACCCTAATCAAAGTCGTATTTAAGCTACTAGAATCTGGTATGCCTCTTTGGCAGGAATCCGCAGCAAGTATTCTGGGCACTACACTGAGAAAAAAAAATCTGTTCAAAACTCCCAAAATATTGTAAATATTGTAAAATTTACCGTGTTTCCAGCGTTGCGTGAATTGGAATGCTAGAAAAGTCAGCAATTTTCAAAGAAGAGATTTGGTTATGATTTTGGTAAAATGAGCAAAAGAGTATGGTTTAATATTAAGTGATAAAATTTAGTAATAGAAGTAAAATTTATTCGACTAAATTTACCTTTTAAACTTGTATTTTTTACTAAATGTGTGATAATAAGAACCATAATTTTGAAAACCAGATCTTCGGGATAACCATTTCCTTATAAACAGAAGAATAACCAAATGTTTGATTTAAACACCGTATTTTTTGGTTTTTAATACCAGAATTATCATTTTTTAACCACGAATTTTATTGCTATACAGTAAGTTAATTTTACCAGAATTTTTCTGTTTGCATAAGCCTTAGTTTTATGCCTGCAAAAATTTTTAAGCACTATTTCGTATATATATGAGCATTTCTCATATTCCTTTATTCAACATATTGTTGCAAATGATAAAAAAATATTTTAATAGATCCAACTCTATTAAAATATAAGGATTTACCCTCAGTTTTTTCAATCGTAAGAAAAATTTCTATACTAATTAAAAACTAGTATACTTCCAGCTTATTCTAAAGCATACAAAAGGCAACGCGTATCCGACAAGATAGAAAAAAAAACATATATTAGACTTTAAGGCTAATGAACTTAACTTAGAAAACATCATAAGTAAAAAATAATTATTTTTCCAACATTAATAATAAATTGTTCATTGATTAACTAATTTCTAAACTAACGTATTCTTAAAAATATTACATCAGTTTATTACATACTAGTCAGAGTATATATAATTTTTATACTTTTACAGGTAATATTTATTAATAATAGCTAATACTTCATTGCAAAAGGAAGATCAACTCAATATCGGTCGTACATAAACTATAACTTCGTAACAAATATGAAAGCGAATTTCTCCAAACATGTTCTAAACATATTCCAAACCAACGATATTTTATTTCAACGAACTCTCTTTCCCCCAAAACAAATTCCAATTGAAATTCAACGAGACAAATCAACTCCTGTATTTACCATCGAAAATGTCCTGACTCAAACTCAATCAAGAAGTAAAACAGAAAAATCCCTGCGAACCACCATTTCCAGGACAAATTTCGCGGGAATGGAATTTTCCGATTTCAAATCCTAAGAGGTTAGCGCAGAAAGGTCGCGCCTGAAAACTGCGCCCTTTTGCCTTACATGATTTATGAAGGCACATCAATTGGAGAATCCTAAACCCCCTTCTTTTCAATATTTACCATTTCTGGCATCCCATATAATCTTGATGGATGTTCAGTCATTGGCCGATTGATAGCCGAGACCTGATTATTGCGGGCTTACGTACCCTCATTATGAATTTATTAAGCTTCCGGAGTATTGTCTAAAACTATAAGCACCGAATATTTGCCGAGTTAGGAATGTCGAAATCATTATAAGTCAGGACAGAAGGGAGACTTAACTTATATATTAATCCGTAACTTGATCCAATTAAACTATGCATTTGGTTGTGAGGATTGCATAGGAGATTAATCATTTATAATGAAATGTTGATTTGCCGTGTGTTATGATATGAGACATATTTTGAATTAACTTTCCTTTTAATAGTTGATTCTGATTCTTAATGTTAAGATTTTAGGCTGACATTTAATACCTGAATAATAATTTGCTGAGGAAATAATTAAGTTATTTTGATTAAGAGGATTAGCGGAAAGCACTTTTTTTACCTGTCAAATTTTTCATTTTTTTACAGATGTCACAATAAATTACGTAATAACTAACTTAATTTCATGAAATAATTTTTTTAAGGTTATTTTTCCTAATATACGGAGGGAAACAATTCTAGTACTTTTTCCTTCCTGTATGGTAATGAGCTTTCTGATAAATAAGTCAGGTAATCAAAACAGGTAATAAAAACCAGAACATGTGGAATTCAAACAAAAAATTTGGTATTTCTACCGTTCATATGACTTTATCGGATTATTACTTTTAATGGAAATTCAGTTATTCAAGATTAAAGTTCTTCTTATCCTATATTTAATAAAAAGTACAAAACGGAAAAGTAAATTTAACCTAATGAATGTTTTTATGCCATGTTCTACAGTAATATGATAAAATCAAAATTTTTTACCACATTTGCCAAATTTTATTACATATTATAAAATCTTATTAAATCTTTTTTAATCTGATTACTTTTACTAAAACTATTGCAAAATGCTTTGGTGAAAATTACTGAGTTTTTTGGTGTTTCTATGGAGCCAGTAACATGATACGTTTTTCCATATTCTAGTACTTTTTTACCATACTTTTTTTCTCAGCGCAGAGACTTGACTTTCCAATCTTGGAGTGAAAATTAATCTTCCAAAAAATAAAATGTGAAAACAGATTTTGCAATTAATTATGCGAATTTTCAATTTTTTTAACATTTATAAATTATTTAGACAACGTTAAATGCTCTTTAGTTGGAATTTTTTTTTATTAATTCGCTTTTGTAACTATAAAGCATACATTATGATGTTTCATTTCAGTAAAATATTCGAATAACATTTTGAGTGATTGCTGTTTTTGTACAAATTTACGCGCAAATTATTTCGTACAAATATTACGTACGTTATTTCGTACAAATATCGTCCAGTTAAATTAATAAACATTACTTATTATTTTTATGTTTTATTTAAAGTAAGTTACAGCTATCGCAGAGTAAAAGATTTAATGTATAATAAATTTTATACTTAGTTTCAGAAAGATTAAGTAAGCAGATTTTTTTTTCTTTTTTGGATTTCAAAATCTTGCAAAAAATGCGGGAGTACACAACTACGTTCAAATGACAGAGAAAAAGTGAAAAAATGAGGCTCCTTTAGAACAAAATATCGCAAACCGGTGGGAATGAAGAAAAATATATACAGAGTTGCTACTCCATGGCTCTTCAATGGCCTGCTGTTTCGACCACACATAAGGAAAACAATATAAACGCCCTATCATAACAACACATAATATCGCAGGTCATGCAAACCACTTCACAGTAACTCTTCTGACATCGTAATATTGCAGATATTGTTAGACTCCTCCTCAAATACTTCTTGCATCGCAGACTTCTATTTATTTGCCATAAATTAATAGGCACAGTTTAAATAATAGATCATTTACTGTAATAAATAACACAAAAAAAGTTGCAAAAGATAACATTTCATTACTGCATCTGGATACCAAAATTAAAACTAAACCACCTTAACAGAATCACTGCACAACGGTTTCCGATTGAATCCAACGTAATCGATAAAAATATACAACTATATATATTCTTTTATTTGAAGATTTCGTATAGTTTTAATGCTTATTACTTTAACAAATGTTAATTTCCACCTCTATAATTAAATGTAATTATACTTTAAACAGCAGTTGTTTTCTTAAATCACTTAAATAACATTCATACATTTTCCCCAAATAATAATCGTTAAACTGAATGGTAGAATTCGTTATGTTATGGTTGTTTTATAATATAATTAAAACTAAACTGAACTAAACTCAGTGGCGTGACAGCCTATAGAGGGCCAAGGCCTACTGTGCCCATCTCAGCTTTCTTGACCTTGGACTCCGGAGTGCAGAAGCAGATGTTCCGGTCAGGTGGTCAGCCAAACGTGAAACCCCCAGTGAGTTCCCAAGCACGCTTGGTACTCATTTATCGACCCACTGAAGGAATGAAAGGCTGAGTCAACCTTGCCCGGTCCGAGGATCGAACCCAGGACCTGTGGCACGGGAGCGCGAAGCGCTACCACTCAGCCACCGGGCGTCTTATAATATAATTAATTAATCAAAATTATACTAGATACACTATGGTAAAAACTTCTTATTAAGATAAAAATGAATAAGAACAAAAAATTATTATTCCATTTTAATTCGATTCTACCTTTATCTATTACTGTTTTACACTAAAAATCAACACAGAGAATTATTCAGTACATCGTAAAAGTGCATCAACTGGAATATAAACTAGGAACGATAGATAACTTAAGAGTTATGGAAATATGTATATTCCTATGTAGGTGCAAGCAGTGATCGACGTTATATTTAAATAAGCTGTTACATTTACAATAATTCCAAATGTTTTGCAAAATTGTAATGACTTGTTAAAACAGCGAGCGTCATATAGTTGAATATTTTATTGAATATTAAGTATCGAAGTAATTAAACATTGATAAAGGCTGCATATCCAAACTTATATGTTGTGTTTGTAAATTTTACATAAAGGGAATTTTGAAAGTATTTACAAAATCCATTCATTATTCTTATATTAATATAAAATTAGATTGGCTAAAAGTTATTTAACAGAAATTCTCTCTGTTGTATGTATATATATATTGTCACTCTTCACCATATTCCTACACCTCTCTAGTGATATGTAACGCTAAAGTTCTGAAGCATGTAATTCCAGTTTAGAAGCAATGTTTCACGATCATGAGTCGAATTTGTTTTTTAAAGCTTTAATTATATATTTTAATGACGTTTGATAGCAAAACAATAATAATTAGTAGATATGTGCTTATTCGGATTTAAAAATATTGAATTCGGAGATTTTAAATGTTTTTATTATAAATAAAATGTAGGAGGTCTCATTTATGTTTATACCCTCCCTCTTGTCCCAAACAATAACAATTTCGTGAACCCCCTTCCTGTCTTTACTTTTGAATCAACCTATCATACGAGGGTTGCTATTAATATTTCTGGCCTAATAATGAGAAAACAAATATGTAGGATAGAAATTGGTTTTATTGTTTTTCAAAATATTCTCCATGATGATCAATACACTTTTGCATGCAATTGAACCAATTTTCAAAGCACTTTTTCCAGTCCGATTGAGGTAACTCCAAAACATGCGTTTTGAATGCATCAACCGCTTCTTCGGGGGTCGAAAATCGTTTTCCACGTAATTTATTTTTGATGTGTGGGAATAAGAAGAAGTCATTGGGTGCAAAATCAGGGCTGTACGCCGGATGACCCATCAGTTCGATCTTTCGCTCCGTCAGAAATGCCTTTGTTTGAGTCGATGTGTGAGAGCTCGCATTGTCATGATGAAGAATGATTCGCCTATTCTTCTGCTTTTTTCGAATTTCTCCGATGCCTTCTGGCAAACAAATGGTCGTGTACCATTCAGAATTAACCGTCATGCGTTGCCCTAACGCCACTGTTGCCACATGACCGTTAATGCCGAAGAAACAGGCAATCATTTGTTTCGATGTGCTTCTTCCTCGAGCAACTTTTGTTGGTTTTGCCTCGTCTTGGAAGACCCATACAGTTGGTTGCTGTTTTGTTTCCAGGCTCATATGCATAGATCCATGATTCGTCACCTGTGTAGATGTTATACACAGCCTTTGATGCACCTTGAGCGTATTTTTTCAACATTTCCTTGTACCAATCGATACGAGCCATTTTTGAGCGTTTGTCAGATTATGCGGGATCCAACGCGAACAAATTTTTTTTACGCTCAAATGTTCATGCAGTATTTTATTGATGCTAGTCATACTAATGTCCAAAGACGCCTCTATCTCACGGTATGTCACATGACGATCTTGCTTTATCAGTTCACGCACAGCATCGATCTTTTCTGGCGCAACAACGGATTTTGGACGACCTGCACGGGATTCGTCCTGGATCGAACATCGACCACAATCAAATTCGTTATACCAATTTTTTACAGTGCTGTAGGATGGCGCTTTATCGCTGAATAAAGAATTAAGTTCATCGAAGCACTCTTGTCTTGACAATCCACGTCGAAAGTTATGAAAAATAATGGCAAGAAAGTGTTCACGATTCAATTCCATTTTTTGAAAGAGAAGAACTTTTCAATTTACTGTCAACAACATAAATGAAGCTATAATGGTAAATCATCTGCTGAATTTATGTTTAAAAATATCACACTTTCGATTAAAATCGTCTGCGGTCGCCTACCAACACTTACTGTTGCCAAGGCCAGAAATATAAATAGCAAACCTCGTGATAGTGAGATTTAAACAAAAGAAGATTACTTATGTTATGCATTTAAATTATTCTTTACTTGCAAAAAACTATTGTTTAAAGTTATTCCAGAGAATAACTTTTATTTAGAATATTTATGATAAAAAAATTATGATAAAAATTTTCTTATTGCAGCGCAAGATTCTAAAAGCACTGTAATTGCTGCGATAAATTTAAATTTTTGCAAAATTGAAAAAAAAGCAATCAGGTGCATTAATTTTACTTATATAAATTTCAAAAATAGAAATCTATAATTTCTTAATTGCTAACTTAAATTAATAAATAAAAGTAGTTTTGAAATTTTTTAAATCCCAAAAGCGTTGATATTTTCATATACTTCAAGTGCAATTTTCTTCATTTATGAGATAGAGGTTTTCACTAGTTTTAGCAGCAGCAATATATTTAAAACATGCCATCAAACAAAATAAGCTTCGAATATTCATTAATTACTTCAGAAGCTGTCACTTTTTTTTTATTTTCAAACTTCCACAAGATATGTGTTCTTTCTCTCTGTTTTTGAACGATCTTGGCGCCACCTGAGCTTCATCTTTAATCATTGTAAGGGATACCAACCTATTCTTCAAACTTGTTTGTTCGTTTATCTCTTAAAACACTTCATTGTTGTTTTGTTGCTGACATACGGTAGCAGTCAGTTATTTATTGGTTCTTTGTATAGGCTTCACTGTTTTTTTCTTATTAAGAAAGAGTTTGGAAGTTTTTTGAAAGTTTGAATACTCTTTTGTATTAACTATTATTGAAAATTTAAAGGCCGTGTGTCTTGAGTAATTAATGTAATTTACAATTTAAAATAAAACAATTTTTAATTAATTATTTTAAGTAATGATTTTTATCATCGATTTGTTAATTATAATGTCTCGTAGTGAATTAAAAATATCCGTATCATTTATACAATGCTGTATTAGGTTGGTACTTCAGCTGTTACATATCTAAACAACTTACAAATGATTACAATCGAGTTGAGCTTCAATTTGACGGGCTGTTGAATGTCTCAATGACTTGAAAACAAGCTTATGAGTTAATCAAGCAAAGATGGTTGTTTTGTTCTGCTGTTAGGAGATTATGCACTGTTTATTTTTTGATACAATATTTTACACTGAAATTTTTTTTATTGGAAGTTAGTTAAAAGCTATGTAATATTAGAATTGCGGAGTTAAATTCTGTACTGTGTTACATTAGGAAAAAGAAGAAAATAAAACGTCTAAATATTTCTGTTTTAATTGCATGCATTTACATGCAAAATCCCAGGAAAATTGATAACTAAATTGAAAAATACTTTCAAAAAAACATTAGTTCCTAATCTTTTTGACTAATAAATTACTACAATTGTTTTTGACGTAAGTGCTACTTTTATTTAGTAAAAATATATATTTAGTTTCTTATATTTTTCCTTTGTCGACCAGGTGGCCGAGTGGTAGCGTGCCTGACTGCTGAGCCGATGGTTGTGGGTTTGAATCCCGGTCAAGGCATGGATGTTTCTTTCTCTCTGTGTTCTATGTCATTTCTCATTTTTGTGTGAATGTGACCCTCCCTTTAAACGGGTTTGTGGCTGTGTGACGTGGGCGACGCTGCTTCATCGCCGTGAATTCGCCACAGGTGCCCATTGGGTAACGAGAAGAGAGTAGCAGTTCTAGCACTCCTGGCCAATGGGACAATACATCCAAAGTGCCCGCCATTAAAGAAAATCAATCTTTCCGCATTATGGCTTAAAAATAATCCTTAAATTGCAATCCTTATAATCTATATATTTAACAATCCTTAAGCTATGGCATACATCTTTTTGCTGTTTCTTAATAACACCATTATTAATTTCTTGTCATTGTAATGATGTAGTAATAATTTATTTATGTGGTAGTAATCTAATTTTGTAGTAATAATTAATAACAATAAGACATTGTAAAATAAGCAAATGAAAAATTAAGGAACAAGAGTTATCCAACCTCCTCGTGATTCACTATAGGAGAAATACTTTTGCTTGGATGATGGAACTGTATTGAGACATGTGATTTCATTGCATTTTATTCACCTATGATTTCAAAAGTTCTTTTAAAATTACTAAGTAACGCACTAAATATTAACTGTCAATAATAAAAAAAGTTGCGTGCTTGAATATAGTTATTTTGTAAAATATTATTGACCTTCCGAAAGATTAGCTTTGCCTTTTTAGTAGAAAAAAAACAGCACAGAATATTCTTTGATCACTGGACGAAACATTCAGCTTTTTAACTTTCACAATAAAATTGATATCAGATTATTCTTCTAGCGTTGTTAACACAATTGCTTATTCTAAATTAATTTATTCATTATAACCAAACAAAATTAAAATAGTTCATTGAAAATTTGAATTATTGTTTAAGCAATCACATGTCATAACAAGTTGTAGCAATTAAAAATGGCAATATTATGAATTTGATCAAAAGCACAACAAAATAAAATTAAATCATTAATTTCAAATTAGCTATTGACAATATTCAAAACATAAATTTGTAATAAAAACGAATGCACTGTTAACAGTCCAGATACGTTATCTACTATAAAACTACTCTATCTGAAGAAAAGCTCGTATCATATTTATATTCAAAATTCTAACTTGAAGCCTCATATAATACCTGACAGTCACATTTAAATGGATCTCACCTCAACGATAGAAAGATGACTCACAGCAACTCATATAAAAGTTAAAAAAATTACCTTTCTAATAAGAAGACGTCGCAATAATCTTATGGAAGACTTTTTCAAAATCCAAAGGGAAAAAATAGTTCCTTGACCTCATATAAGCAAATTACATGTTCCAACTACATTCTAATCACAATTTTAACTCCATCTATCCCATATTATATTTCTCTAGAAACAATACTAAAACAAAGCATTATGACTGTGTATTATGAAGGTTAAGACTGTCTGTATTGCTATTATTAATCAAAATAATAACAATACAGACAGTCTTAAACAATGCATGGCAAGTTATCAACTATGTCACCGTTCTTTGCCATGAAAAGCAACTCATATCATTAATTTTATGCCCAAGTATCTTACTTAAAAACCGGATGTAATACTTGACATCACTTAAGAAGAAATCGGGCTTTTAGAGGTAGATGAATGATTCAAAGACATTTGCATAAAATGAACGAATTTTAATAAATCCACGACAGATTCCAAAGCCACAAAAATTAACTTTTCTTTCTTTATATTAAGAATCGTATAAAAGTTTTTTTTTACTTAACTAAGAGCAAAAATAGCGCCATTAGTTTGTTAATGATGCAGAAGACGTATGTGAAATGCAGGCAGATGCACTACAGAATAACAAAATTTATAATTCTTTTCGAATATTCCATATAATATATTTCAAATTAAAATATTTTAACAAAATTCAAATGTCAATTAAAAAGAAACCCCAGTGAATTGTCTTCAGCAAATAGAACAGGTTATAATCTATGCCACCACTTTACTTAAAAATCAACTCATGACATTACATTTAAGCTCAGGTTTTTGACTTGAAGCCTGATTTCGAACCCGACACCGTTTTATAGTACATCGTGCCCTCAAAGGTAAATTAATTACTGAAAGCCACTAATATGTGTAAAAAAAAAACATCAGAGCTGCTATAGATTAAGCCATCTTTGCATTCCTAAAATAATCTTAATCTTGTAAAAGTTTTCTACATAAACCAAAGAACAATAGTTGTTCTTAAACTCGAAGCAAAGTGCCAATGCAAACTACTTGTAATAGCACGATAGAATAAAATTATTAAATCCACCATCGAATACATTTTGAATTGAAATATTTAAACAAACTTTAAAATTCTAATCAAAACCTTAACTCCGGAAATCACACATCTTTGTCCAGCGACAATATCCAAGCGAAGCATTATTAATGAAAACGAAAGCACTGCTGACAGTCACAAGCAAGTAGGACAGGTTATCGACTATGCAACCGCTTTACCTGAAAAGCAACTCATATCATTACATTTATACCCAAGGTTCTGGCTTGAAGCCTGATTTAATACCCGACGTCACATTAGAATGGATCGTGCTTTCAAAGGTAGACCCATGAGGTTACTCTATACTTACGACAATGAGTCTTAAGCGGACGTAGAGAAACTGTCACATTAATGGGAGTGGATGGGGTACTTAGTTAAGATGATAGCAGTACCAGAGTAAGAGGAGTAACCTTAGTGTAAGATCTTTCCAGGATGTTAATCTAATACAACTGAGCTCATGATATATGCGTCATCTAAGTTTATGACGTTTTTTTTATTGTGCGTCCTGGAACAATGTGTAAAATAATCTTAAGTGTTCACACTTTAAGTGAGATATATTTTGAAAATTTTTGAAAGATTTTATTAAGTAAAGATTTGGTTTTGCTTAAGTGGATGTAATGAGGTTTTCTTATACTAGGGAAGAAGCGATTTTCAGGGGAAAAAAGTTGAGTCTTGGCACTAAATAAAATTAAGAATGACGGTTGATGGTGAATTCTTCAGTTACAAGCAGAATATTAAAAACTTTAGGTTAAAAGGTTATTGGTTTACGGGAATACAAACCTCTAAAAATGTTGAGAAGCTTTGATGAATTGAAAAAATATTTAAAAATATGTTTACAGAGTTTAGAAATATTGTAAAATACATTTAAAATTTTGGAACCCGTATTAGCGTTTAAATTATTAATATTTTTGCTAATAATTGCTTAACGGCTCTTGCGATTTAAATATTCTTTCACACATATGTTCAATTCTGATTATAACCATACATTTTTGTATGTTTTCATTAAAATTGGTGCCGAAATTATTTCGAAAATAGGGTAATTTTTTGATAAACATTTTGGGCTCTTCATTTGCTCAATTTCAAATATTTTGCTTATTGGCTTTAATTCTGACACATTTATTCTGCAGAAACTACTCATGTTCTGAATTTTAAAAAAAATTGGTTGCTTGTGCTATAGATTGCAAAAATAATAATATCCAATATAGAAAACAAATCGATTAAATAATAATACAGAGGAGCCATGTTGAAGTTTCAGTCAACGTTGAAACACTACTTACAATTTTTTCTAACACCTTATGCTGATACTACATTAGAGATAGGTGTCATTACAGATTGAACTAAAATCTACGGTGTTAAATAACATATTTAAAGTAGATTTTCAAGAAACATAAACTATAAGTGGAAATCTTATTAATGTTTTTGTAATTTTTAAAATTAAATTTTTGCCATGAGTTTAATATCATGTTTTAAATAGAAGTATGATAACTGTATGAAACATATTTCTAAGCACAACACAAAAACAAATTTTAAGGTTGTTTGACGATTTGTAAATCATTATTTCTTTAGGTGTATAAAAATTAAAACTGATTTTAATAATTTTTTTTCTCCAGAAAATGTTACTAATAAAAGTTTTCATACCTTTAACATTTTTAAAACAACAAGGAAATTTGTTGAAATCGAAAATGATTTTTCTGAAATGTTAATACAAATTTGGATAAATTAATCATATCATTTAAGCGTTAAAAAAGATATTTACATTATAAAGTCAAATACTTATTTTTTGATTTCCTGGAAGAAATGATTTTAGTAAGCAATTAGGCTCCTTCTTCCTAGAACTCCTTAAAAATAACTATTACCAACAAGGTTTTACTTAAAGATTTAATAATTAACCCTGTCTGCTTTCGAATTCATAAGACTCGCCGAACGTTTATCACACATGTCAACCCTTCTTTTCATTTTGTCGTGAGCGAAATACCACGGTCTGGTTCGGGAGAACCCAAACGAAACCAGAACCGGTCACGAGAATCGCGTGAGGCATAGATTAAAACGGCTGGATAAATATGAACCACGCATATAATATTTTTAAACTCTCATGTGCATTATTTGATAGTCTGTTATCAAAACTATGATCCTCAGGCTTTGAATGGTAATTTTAAATCCCTGTAGCGTGCTACGCTTAACGACTTGGAGATGAATAATGAATACAGTGTTTTAAATGGAGGAAGGTCTCTAATCGTAGTGGTAATGGTCTTGAGTTTTACGCTGTTCTGAAAGAGGTGTAAAGTTCTACGTGATATAACTCAGTGACGCTAAACTTTAATAGTTGATTAAGTAGTTTTAAACTACGAGACACAATTCACAGAAAACTTCTCCTCTGTTATAGTAATTATAGTTTCTAGACAACCCTGATTCACTTCACGAGGTTAGTGTCAAATATTACTATAGAACATATGCGTAAGAGTAATTTGATGGGAAACTTGATACTCTGCATACAAAAGTAATTACTTTATTATCTTGTTGTCAATGTAGGAAACAAAATTATTACGCGTGTGGATCGTTAAGATTTCTGTAAAATAGAATAAGATGGTTAACCTAGTGAGTTAATTGAATCTTGATAATGACTAGAATCAAAATTTCCCTTACAAAATTTTAAAGTGTTTTTTGACGTGCCTCTCAGTGTTTTGAGGTGCTAAGGTTGATTTGATATTTATATGACTTCAAAAACAACCTCGAAAAATCAACCTCTCGGGGCTTGCACATAACCAAGGTGAAGTTGTTTTATTTTGATTTGAGTTTGTTTTGAGATTGATCGAAATATACCTTAGAGAAACCTGCTTAGAATTTGTTTTCCTTTTGAGATGTACCTGATATTTGTTCTAAACTTCAAGCAATTAAATGTATTTATCTGTCCTTAAGAATAAATCATAATAAAAAAATATCAAAGTATTTCCGTATGCTTTTAGGAAATATTTTTCCAACAAAATGTCATTTTTTTACAAGCGAAATTGGAAAATTAGTTCAAATTGCAACCTCAATAGTTTTTCATTTAAAAGTTTTGTTTAATGTAGCCTAATGTATAATGCATAATGTAATATGTTATTCCATAGAAAATTATTGTATTGTTTTTATAAGAAAATTGAAATGTTTCCTGCACAAGTAAGGAATATTTCGTTTAGTCAGCGGAATCTAAAATTGGCTGTAGTTAACATGATTGCTCTCGCTTTTTATGAAATGCGTTTTTCACGTTTACTATCGTATTGTTTATTAACTAATTTTCAAAAAACAAACTTGTTTTTCTATCTTGTTTTATCTGTCTTCTATTTTGTTAATCTTGTTATTCCATCTCGTTACCTTGTTTTTCTTCTAAAAATTATCTTGATTGAGCATTTTCTTATATTAAGTAAAAATCAAGACAGAAATAGTTTGAAAACGTTCAAGATTTTTTAAAGGAGTGTAGTATAAAGATACATAATCATATTTTAAGTTCAGAACGAGAAGACATTTTGTAATTAACACACTCTATATGAAATTAACATCTTATCGAAATTATTTCCAATAGAAAAACAAATTAAAAAAACAAAACGAGTAATTCGATATTCTAAAGAAAGAAAGAATAGCAAAATTTCGAGTCTTTTCCTTTCCAAGGTTCATACTTCAATACGTAGTTCACAGAAAAAATGTATTGGAATAACAAATTATAGTATCTAATTTCTTGCCAAACAATCATCCAATGAAACTAAATAAAAATAAGCAAACTATCGTGTAAAACTATTTTTCATTATTAGTATTTACCTTTAAAATAAAAGTATATCTTAAAAATTAAGTAAAAAAATAAAATAGAGATGAACTTAAAAATATTATATTTTCTTACTTGACATCATTTTTTTTACTATGGAAATTATAAAACAGTAATCAATAGTCAGAATAATGAAATCCTGCTGAGCTTGAATAAATCGCTTCATAAAAAATAAATTGAGAATATCTTGAAATTTATTCTGCATATCAAAATGCAAACAAACCTCCGGAAATGTCTTAATAGGAATTGTAAATACGCAAATGATGAGAAATGACATAAATTTCCTCAAATTATTCCTTTTCTTATATTTTTTTAACTTCATTAATATTCAATAAAATTATCTCAAAAACTTGAAATAAAAATAATGATAACCAAAAGTTTTATTATGTTTTTTCTCCTAAATACACACCAAATAAAATAAATCTCTTAAAATTACAACTAAAATATTCTTCCAGTTAAAAAGTATCTATTTATTTTTAAAAATTTTTTTTAAACAACTTATACAAAGCATCCTTTTATTTCCCTTTTTTAATACTTTGTTCCATTAAATTTTCGAAATGATAATGGGTTTTCAAATATTAATGAAATATTGTGCTCATTTTACTTTATTATTTCTTGAAAAACGTTTTTATGAAACATTCTGCTTTTAATTTTACTGCTATTTAAAATTTTATGTTTAGAATAAATCCTTCTGGTAAAATATAATTTTATTAGCTGCTAAAATTCCATCTTAGTGTTTTATTTTTCTTCGCACAAAAATATTCAACATAAATTTTTATGCATGTAATCATGTTTTTTTCAGCAGGTTATAGAAATAATATTCAATCTTTGTTAAAAACTCTGTTTTTTAATTTAAGAACATACTTAAATTTTATAATATAACAGTGAATTGCTACAACTTTTTAATGTTTAAACAAAAAAGACAGGTTTTAGATAATAATATTTCTATAAATAAATAATTAATTATAAATAAAAAATTTAAAGAAAAATACGTGTTTTAAAAAATAAAGAAAAATGATCCTTGGAAAATTTCCGAAAAAAATTATGCAGTGTGCACATTTTAGCACACGGGGATCCCAATCAGTGAGAAACGCAGAAAAAGATTTGTCGCATAGAAAGACTACCAGCGAGTACGTATAAGGAGTACAATATATTAGTTAATGAATATTTAAAAAAAAATGAAGATGATTCGGTTGCTACTAGAAAAAAATTTGATTAAACTATCGGTTAACTTACAAGAAATGATAGCTTAGATGTCTGCTTAGAAACCGCTGTCAAGATTAAGATTAGACAAAATATTTACTAAAATCAAAAAGAAAAAAGTAGGCGTTGACAGCTCATTATATTACATATTTCTCCTACTGAACCAGTTAATATAAGTTAACATTTAGTTAACATTTTACCCCTTATGGCGTTTTGAAGTAAAATATTACATACCATTTTCGATTTGAATTTTTGAAAGCAAAATATGTTAAATTCAATGAATTTTTCTTGTTTGAAACTTCCTTTTTGTATTTTCTAATTAAAATTTCAGTAATTCATTGATCGAATTATTTTTATTTCGTTCCATTTATTTTGTAATGGAAGCTTTATTTTTAAACCTTTTGTTGTTTCTTCATTAAAAAAAAGCAGTAAGTAAATTTTTATATCAAACATTTTAAAGCACAAAATCATGAAACAAAATCGTTTGTAACCATTGTTTTAACGTATAGACCTGCTATATGTCAGTGAAACTAAATTTACCTTGACAAGAAACCTCAAAGAGAAACATATAACTTTCAACCAACTAAATTCTGTCGTACATACCTGCAAGAAAAATTATTTTTAGAATTATAAATGTATATATATTTCATTTATAATTAAGCATGTACGTAAATAAAACGAGTATATTTATATTCTATATTGAAAATAAGCAGCAGCTTTAATGTTAATTTTTCGTTATTATATTTATTTAGACTAATATCATTTTATTACAGGAAAGTAATTTGCAGAAAAATTATGTTTGTTACCGCTTAAAGCAATAACTATTTACTTATAAACGTTTGAAAAAAAAAGCCTAAATGGTTCTAGAAAAATCCTCTTATTTCTAGGAAAATTGTTACATTACTTCGTGAATTTATTAATAAGTAAGGGGGATTCACTTGGGACAAAGTCTTAAGTAGAATTAATAATGGAACATGATTTTAAATAGAAGGAAACTAGAAGCATTTTCTAAATTGAAACAAAGCAAAAAAGAAACTTGTTCTAAGAAATAGTTAAAAAAAAAAAAAAAAAAAAAAAAAACCAACAACAATGGTGAGCAAAGCCATATATTTGTTTGGAAACTTATGTTTAACACTAAACTTTGCTGCTTTAAACGATGCAGGTAATTTATAAGGGACAAAAAATAAAAATAAAAGGAATTATTATCATAATATGATCTATGATGTACCGCTTTTTTTTAAATGCTTACTGAAAGTAATTAGTAACACATATTTGAAAAACAGCATTTGAGGATTATAATCATATTATTTTACTACACATCAGCCAGAATTTCTCTCTCTTTCAATTGCACAGTTATAAATAACATTCTAAGAAAATTACGACCTATGAACATCAGCTCTAAATTCTTGAAAAGAATTGATAAAAAGTAAAGCGGCAGTAATATGTTTTTTGGAGTGATATAAATATTTATTTATTTTGTTTTCAAGCACTGAACTATTTGTTTACATATTTCAATAAAAAAATCAACATTTTTAACAAAATGAAACATCTAGATAAGTTTTCAAAACGTGTAAAACTCAATGCGTTCAAGTATATCACTTACAGCTGTGTTTCCCAAAGTGTGGTACGCGTACCCGCAGGGGTACGGGACCAGCTGAGCGGGGTACGCGTTTTTATGCGAAATATCTTTGCAACAAACGAAAATGTCAAACAATTTTATTTAAAACAAAACTAGCCATGAAAATTTATGATTACTTATTTCTCTATTGGCTATTATTTGCAGAGTTAACAGTTAATAATTAATGGTGTCAACAACCAATTGTGGTTTTAAACTTTTGTGCAATTTTTTTATAGTAAAAAATACATTCATTTTTTTATTAGTGGTACACAGCGTTGCGAAAAATTTAGAAAGGGTACACAAAAGCCATAAGTTTGGGAAACACTGACTTACAGCAACATGCACAATAATCGAAGTGTGAATGCTTTATGACGATGACTGGTGTAATTTTTACGCATGAAAACTAGTTTTAAGAATTAAATGTAAGCATACTGCATTTGTGTAAAAAAATTCTGAAACTAATGCAAGATTAAACTTGTGTATAAAAGTTTAAACTTCTTTCCAGATAGCACTTCAATATAGTTAGTGAAGACTCTTTTAGTTACACTAAAACAGCATACATATGTTTTATTTAAGCAGCATATAAAATATTATCTCAGCTATTTTTAAGACTTGTGAACCATAGTAAAAATACATGAAGTATTTGGGCAATGTTATCGACTTAATTTTCCTTCTTTCATTCTTTCTTAAATATTCTTTTGCTTACTATTAAGATCTAAAAATAATGTCAAAAGTACACAAGTTGAATGAAATGTACCATAATGGAGCACGTCGGTAATAGTCATTACTCTGCAATAAAATTGCCCTTCTCACATAGTTTATACAAAGTAAAAACAAAATTGGAAGTCCAACTTATTACTCCAGTTGGCATGCTGAGGTGAAATGACCAAAAAAGGATAGAGTGCCAGCGGAAGCAGCAGAAATGGTACATACGTGATCTTTGAACCAATGAGTAAGAAATGCATGACCAGCGACTCAAAAATAACTTCATGTTGTTGATCTTGCAACAGCAATTTTAACTTCAATAAATATACGTAATATATAAAATTGAGAGAAATAAATAAAAATTCAGATGATTTCGATAAAAGACATTTTAGTAGAAAATTCTTCTAAGTATGAGTATGTAGGCTAAACATTAAATCATTTTTTGCATTACAACTATTAACTTTCGAAAATAAACCATACTAGAACATTATTATGTACTTAAATGCTTAAAGTTATATTTTTGTTAATACAATAAAGCATAGAGTAATTAAAATACCACTTTTCAATTTCCAGTTAACTTTTTTAAAAATTTTATTACATGTATGAAATTTGAAATATATTGTTTTAAATATATATAATATATTAAATATGCAGGGAATAAGTATATTGTTTTTTGTTTGTTTTAGGGAAAAAAGGGCAGATTTAGTAATGTATTAAATGTTTTTCAAATATTCATTTCTAATTACCGTCTAGTCAAAAATGCAAGCTCTCCCCTGCTTGTCCACAAATATCCAAACAGAAGACACTATATTAGTCTTTAATTATTGTACTTCCAATGTTTTACTTTTATTATACTTCTTTACAAAATAAAAAAAATTAAAAAAAGCATTATGAACAGAAATAAATAAAATTAATATGCTAATCTTTATGTTTAAACAGATTTTCTTCGCTAAAAAAAGACTTGCAACAAACAAGCAATTAATGAACAGGCATTTTTGTCCACGTTCTCTATTTTCTAATTGGCAAGATCTAGCTCTGTTTTAACAAAATAAATCGCCTGCTGTACTTCCTTTCGAACACCACGGTGCTTTTTTTCATGTCCGTGTATTGATTAAATCAGACACAAATCGGTGTAATTTTGCTGTGAAATATTCAGTTACTTTCACGAATTGCATGGTTTGAAGAATGATAGGTGGCGGGGGCTTGGAAACATAAGGTCCTCGGGACAAGATGTCGGTAGAAAGCCACTCCTTTAAGCAACTAACTTTTTAAAAAATGTATTTTTGTTGAAAAAGTAAGAAAATAATGCAAAAATGTATTCTTGGGCAAAAAGTAAGAAACCAAAGTACATTGTCAGAGGATACTCCTGGCAGACAAATCTAAATTTAAACTTTTCGGTTATCATCCATCTATTTTTATGCGTCATTGTTCCAGCGAGCACGTCCATCCCGATTGTGTATAGCCCTGCAGTAAAGCATGGCTGAGGCAGTTTCACCGTGTGGAATTTTATTTCAGGTGCAAAAGCTTGGGATTTATATAGAAACAATGGGATAATAGATCAAAGTGCGTATCCCAGCATTTTAATACGACACGATGCCCCATCAAATACATGAATTTCGAGAGCATGAGATTGTGCTCGATCAAGATAATTATCCAAAGCACATTTTCTAATTAAGTAGTAATTATCTGAAATGTAAGGAAGATGCTCACACCATCACAGATATGGTGGTGACTACTAGTCACCTGATCTGTTACCAGTCGAATTTCTGAGGGATGAACAGAACAGACAACGCGTGTGCAGATGCCTACTAACACATGCGACATATAAATGGCTCTTCGAAGCTGTATGAGTTACATACATTGCCAAATTGTGGCCAAAGTGATTGAACGGATGCCTCGCATAAGCAAATCTGTTATCAAGACCAGTAGTCGGCACTTTGATGAAAGCAAACGTTCGCAATAATTCTGAATAAATATAAACATGTATGTATTTTTGTTACATTATATCAACAGTGGTGTTTACTTTGAAAACGTATCTCAACTACAAATCTGGGTCTTTTGTGCCTTTTACTTTAATTTCTGGTAAAACGTGGATGCGTACTCGTTAACTCCTTGCAAGTAAAAATCTAAAACTCACGTTTTTTTGGGGAAAAATAGCATTGTTTTATTATTTAAGTGTCATGAACTTTTCCAAAGAGAAATTCTTTTAAAACAAACATTCTGGTTGTCGTATTTCAACACAATTATGAAAGTTCGCTATTTTACAAAGCAAAACTTCCGCAATTTTTCAATTTGTTTATTTTATTTTATTAAGAGTTTTTCCTGAGATACTCATTAACTAACCCTTTTTCAACTAATTTCTTTACAATTCATTTTTTTACTGTAACAAGCGTATTTTCAAAAATAGAAAAAAAAGGTTAATCTAGGGCTTTCAAACTTAAAAAACTAACATTTCGTTCATAAGAAACTATAGTTCAAAAATTTAAAGTTGTGAAACGAATTTCTAAACGCAATTTTGAGTTAACAGTGTGAATAAACCAAGGTAGAACAAGAAATCTGTCATTTAATTAAGTAATATTTCGTTTCTTTAGAGAAATTATTTTCTTCAGAAAAATGCCAACAAATCTGATAAACTTTGACATTTATCTATTTATTTTTACATGAAAACTGTATATTTAGAGTTCTACTTATTAGAATATTTTTGCCCATGTTTCAAAAGATATAGATAATGTGGAGGAAATCTAATTAACTATTTATGAAAAATCCAAATAACGTAAAAATGAACTCCCGTATTATCTAGAATCGTTAATTAGTCTTCTTAATAAAGCGCACCAGGAGGATTAAGTCTCAGTGAGAAAACTGATTAATTAAACATTTGTCGTACTAACGAGTCGCTGATGGATGTTTTGTCAACGTTATTTTTTTTTTCAAATATCTCTTTCTTGTAGGAACTATTATTTGTATAAAAAACTTATACTAGTACTGATTTAGAATTATTATACTTAAAAGTGAAATAGTGAATTATATTTAAATTGGTTAAATTAATTTAGAGTTGAGTAATTTTATCAAAACTCAAGATTAATTTGCATGTAAAAATTATTCTTATATCAAGCAAAATGAATAAGAAAAGAATATTTTTTATCGTTCAGTATTTTTTAGGAAAATAAAAAATCACATTGTTTTCATGACAGTACAAATGGTTTAAGTGAAGATCATATTTCCGGAATTAAGTTAACCAATTTTTCAAAAATAAAATTTCAAATTCAAAATGGAGAGTAAGTGATGAGGATCGTTATACATTATATTTCTCTGCATTTCGTTATCGCTATTTCTTTAATACATACCTTTTCGCTAGCATCTTTACTTTTAATTTAGCACTGCGCCTATTGTTCGATCTTGCTGCTTTCTTTGCTAGAGCTGTAAGCTAATATTCACATTTGGAAGAATTCCAGATCAGAAAAAAATCTCCTTCAACATTCAGAAAGGTAAGCAAACACAAAATGTGATTATAAGATGCTCGTGATTATTCTTTTCGCGAACTTTCGAAGTTTTAGTTATAAATATGCTGCTGGTATTGAATTTAATGAGGTATTGAAATAAAACTTTTTGGGTCATGAATAAAATTATATAGATTTGTGGATTGGTTTGCATTTTTCGTCACTGAGCACCAGCGTTCTTACTTTAATTCAAAGAGATGATATTCTATCTCTCTTTCTGATTACATTGATGACTGACTCTTCTATATTCTGAATTTAGACGAAATTTATTGAGCATCACAGACTAAAACAGTATCCGTTTATTTTCAGAATCTGTTCCTATATTTGATGGTTTAAGGATTTAAAGCTGTTTAGTGAATAAAATGGTTTTTCATTACTCTTTACTCAAATTAAACTTATTTTAAAACTGTCAGTTCAAATTCTAGTTTTTACTCTATAGTTTTGTTTGGGGTAAGGTAAGATGCCGTTTCACAAAACATTTCAAGATTATTTTCAGAACTTTTTCATGCTTTTTAGCAATAATTTTATGGCTAAGAATAAATATAACTTCTATTCAATTTTGTTTTATTGTTGATTCTTTACTTGATTATTATCTCTCTTTTGATATATCTTTTTTGATAAATTAAGTTAGGATTGGCAACGAAGCGCGCCATTATAGTTTTAAACCTTTTTGCACTTAAATATGATTTCAATATCTAAACCTTTTAAATTAAAGATAGTTTCAGATTTTTCTTCATAATAGAACACTACGTGGTGCAGTGGATAAAGCACCCTCCTCCTAAAAAGGTGACACAAGTTTGAATCCCAGCACTGGCAGTAGTTACGAATTTGGCTGCTGTCTCGTGCCAACCACAATTCTGGCATAAAATATCCAAATTAATGTACATAATTACGCGGTGACCTTCAAGCTTTCTTGAATACAGAGGGTAAAATTCCGTTGAGACTATAGAACTAAGTTCTAGATTTCACAGAAAAAGTTTCCAGCTTTTACAGTAAAAAAAGGGGAGTTTGGGGATTTTCTTTGTAATTTTTATGGGGAAAACGTGTTTATTGAGTAATAAAAAATTAGCGTGACTGTGGAATTACGGGAAAAAACTTGTTCTTGTATGATAAAAGCCCTTTGACGATACGGATTTTCTTCTTAAGTCATATGGTTTTGCACAACTAATCCAGTAGCTAGTTTCAAACCGTAAAACTCAACGAGATTCTTTTTAAAGTGTATGTTATTTAAGTAATGTGATATTTTTTTTAAAAAAATCATTAACTGTTGGTGAGCTTATTTTGAGAAAGTGTACGCGCAGCCTGCAATAATTTATACGGATTTCAGCGTCCCGCATTAAGGAAAGTATATATATATATATATATATAAATTATATTATACATTTTAAAGCACAAACGCTTATAGGAAAAGTGACTGGAATATTGTTTACAGATAGAATAATACAGTTCTGCATGAGCTTTCTAAATAATCTTATCAGAATTATATAAGTTTCTATATGACGTAACAATTTTTTATCTTTCGAATTTTAAGTAAAGAAAAAGATAAATAATTTCTGTAGTTTTTTAATTACATCATTTATTTCTTACTCTGTACTTTTACATACAATTATGCTCACAAGAAAAGTTACCAGACCATTTTTTCTTTTCCTCAGTAAAGACTTTTTAAATATTAATATGATAATGTTATAAGTTTTTATTCGAATTAACAATTAATAGAGTTTTTAGATTCTAAATAACGAAAAGTTATTTCGATAGTTTTCATCATTCTATTAAGTTTTGAAAAGCAGCCTAACTTTTATGGGTACTTTTAAGTTTGGTAATATAATGTTATCTGCCAAGATCATAAAAATAACGTAGAAACATCTGTTCTATTTGTTTCTGAAGTCTGTAATCCATTATTTTAGTCTTTTACAACCTTTCAAAGTGTCGTTAAATTGTAGTTAAAATTTATTACTCTCGTGTCCATTTTACTTAGGATGTTAAAATCCGAGTTCAAGGTTCACGAAGTGAAGAACTCTAAATTTAATTGGTAACTTGAACAGTAAAATAACACTAAAACTCTTTTAAAAATAACTATTTACGTAAAAAGGATGCTCCGGCCAATAATACAGCGAAAGATGTAAGTTAAACTGGAATTAAAAATCAAAAGCTCATAGAATTTTTTTAATAATGCTGGTATAAAATAGTTGAAAATACTTTTATAATAAGTTAATGAAAAATAATACTTTAATGCTGTTTGAAAATATTTCATTTCCTTAATGTGTTACGCCGAGATAACTGTCATTAAATTTAATATATAATACTCGTAATCTACATTTATTATACGCAATACTCCGGCAAATACACTCCGGCAAATAATACATACAGAAAAAGATGTTTACGTAAGTTAAACTGGAATTAAAAATCAGAAGCTCATCGAATTTTTGTTAATAATGTTGGTATAAAATAGTTGAAAATACTTTTATAATAAGTTAGTGAAAATAATACTTTAATGCTATTTAAATATTTCATTTCCTTAATGTGTTGCGTCGAGATAACTGTCATTAAATTTAATATATAATACTCGTAATCTACATTTATTATACGCAATACTCCGGCAAATGCACTTCGGCTAATAATACATACAGAGAAAGATGTTTACGTAAGTTAAACTGGAATTAAAAATCAGAAGCTCATAGAATTTTTTTAATAATGCTGGCATAAAATAGTTGAAAATACTTTTATAATAAGTAAGTGAAAATAATACTTTAATGCTGTTTGAAAATATTTCATTTCCTTAATGTGTTACGTCGAGAGAACTGTCATTAAATTTAATATATATTACTCGTAATCTACATTTATTATACGCAATACTCCGGCAAATGCACTTCGGCTAATAATACATACAGAGAAAGATGTTTACGTAAGTTAAACTGGAATTAAAAATCAGAAGCCCATAGAATTTTTTTAATAATGCTGGTAAAAATAGTTGAAAATACTTTTATAATAAGTAAGTGAAAATAATACTTTAATGCTGTTTGAAAATATTTCATTTCCTTAATGTGTTACGTCGAGATAACTGTCATTAAATTTAATATATTATACTCGTAATCTACATTTATTATGCGCAATACTCCGGCAAATAATACATACAGAAAAAGATGTTTACGTAAGTTAAACTGGAATTAAAAATCAGAAGCTCATAGAATTTTTTTAATAATGCTGGCATAAAATAGTTGAAAATACTTTTATAATAAGTAAGTGAAAATAATACTTTAATGCTGTTTGAAAATATTTCATTTCCTTAATGTGTTACGTCGAGAGAACTGTCATTAAATTTAATATATATTACTCGTAATCTTCATTTATTATACGCAATTCCATAATAATAGAAAATAAAGCAGGTAGACAATTTTATCTCATGGAATCATCTACGAAACAGAGCGTAAGTAATTGCTCTGGTTATTATCAGTTTCTAACATAAAAATGAAACTATCTGGTGTAACTCACTATTCAAGAGCTATAGCACGTTAGTGATAAAGCTTAAAACTAGCTCTGACATGTTTTACTACAAATATAGCTGCCTGCATTCCTTCCTATACCTCAACAAGCCCATTTACTATGCGGAGGGCTATTTCTTCTTATTTATTACAGTTCAACATCTGCTAAATATGTCCGTGGCATCTGCTTCTGATTCTTTGAGTATTATATCATTATTTATGTCAAAAGACTTTTGTAGTAAATAATACATTTAGGGGTGGGTTCTAGCAGAAGATAATGAGTTATTTAAGTATGTACATCATAAGAAATAATTCAGTAATTGATATAGTCCGTCATATTGGAATTAAATAATTTAATTATAAAATATTTTTAAAATAAAAAAAGCCTTTATTTGAAAGTGAGTTAAATATTTTAAGCAATTATAACAAGAATTGCAGTTATAAATTATTCTGATACAAATAAAATACACTGGTTAAATAATATTTAAAGAAATACGGACTTTCGTTTCACAGCTTATTTAGAGAATGCTAGTTGTTATAGAATTCAAAATCAATAAATTAGTAATGAATAATTGTATATTTGAAATTTAAATTGAGTATGTAAATTTATGTTCAATGCTAAATATTTTATTTAATTAGTTTAGTTATTTATTTATTGTTGAATATAGTTGATACTAATTAGTCTTATCTGATAATTAATGTCTTAGTTTGTCTGATACTTCATGTCTTACTTTATTGTAGTTGAAAACCCGTTTTTCGTATGAGAGTAAAAAATTAAACAATCAATAAGCCAGTACCTAACATCATTACGAAATCAGACACAAAATTGTAAAACATATGCCGATACAATTAATAAAATTAAAATAGTTCATATTGTTTTATTTAATATTTCTGATTAATTATTTTTATTAATTATTTATTACTTATTATTTTTTTTATTATTTTTTATTTATTATTTAGCAATGTTTTTACATTATTAGATTAAACAAAACACATTTTTACAATTTCCCCCCTTCAAAATTAAGAATAACTTTATGCAGTAACAGTATCAATATATTTCCCCAGTACCTATATTAAAATTCTGCAGGACCTATGCAGCTATAAAAGGTACCAAATATACTCGTTGTACATATTGCAGTACATTCAGGGCTATTAAGACTGCACCGATTACTATAATACCGATAAGAAAGAGATACACACACAGAAAACTCTTCATTTTATTATTATAGGCATACTATTCATTTTCTTTAAATTTTTGCTGATTTATACAATAAATATGTGGTAATCCTTTACGATATGAACAAACCAATTACCAACTGAATGATAGAAATACCGTTTGTTTTGGTTATATTAACCAGTCCAATATTATGTTGTTGTTGTTTTTACTATAAATGTTATTTCTATACAATACAGTAATTTTGCCAAACATGTTTTCACAGTGAGGAAAATAAATCAGATTAAGTATACTTAAATAAAGAGTTAATGCATATAATAATTTTTGGAGAAAAAAATTCTTCTTCTCATTTGCTGAAAAAGAACATTCCACTAAGAGACAGCGTTACGTGCCATCTATGAGTTTCACTTCTGATGAGTTTGTACTTTTGATTTTATTGGGACAGCAGCGTTGAAATACGGTTTTCTCAACGAAACACAGCCGATTCTTCTCTTATGATTTTTGAATTATCTGTAACTGAAACGGTTTATTGACAGCAGTAATCACATTTTGTACGTTTTAAAATGTAAAATATAATTTTGAAAAATTATTTGTTATACCTATACAGGCCCTCTATTTTCATTCTGAAAATGAATAATATTGTTCGCGGTTTTTACTCTATTATTCAAGAAAAAAAAACTGCCCCACAATTATCATTATTTAAAAAGGAACACCCTATTATTTTTTAATTTAAGATCAAATGTTAAGAATTAAAATAAATACCCGCACTATTTTGGTTAAATTGTGATACAAAGTAATTTAAAATTGAAATTAATGAAAATTTACAACAGAACTACAGTGAGCAACACTATAGAGGTCATTGCTTTCATTGGCAGTTTTCCAAAATTTTTACAAGTTTCATTTTCAACCACTTTCTCCCACATCTGTTGAAAATTCATCGCGTTTAGAGAGCTTTCTATACGGAAACTTACTCAAGGAAAATTTAATCCAGAGAAATAAGTTTAAAATAACTTGTTTTAAAATGAAAATATTGATCCCTGAATCGAAATTAAAAATGTTAAATTTAAATCAAAGTTGTAAAATATAAGTCTGATTAATACAAGGATTATTCTGTGTACATTTTTCAATCATTTTTTAAATGTTGCCTAGTTGATGCATTTATTTAGTTTGTATTACAACTCATTTTAGTCGTTAAAGATTTTGTCTTCTAAAAAACGCGCATGTCTTTTTTTGTGATTAACAAAGGTGCTACATTTAAAGCAATTTTAAAATTTAATTTCGAATTGTTCATTAAATTTTTTCTTTCATTAAAACATATAAATTCTTATTATCCTTAATTTTCCAGAATTGCATTTATGTAACGCATTAATATGTATAAAATGAGAAAAAAGTTAAGGGTGGCATCGGTATGCATGAGTCGCTAGCATTCCGCAATGAAATTCTAAATAAACAGTGCGTAATGAGGACTTTCATTAGCAGTATAATTAGTTATGAAAAACATAAATTAAGACAATTCTGAGTTCACGCCTAAGATTACGGGACTCTAAATGGAGAATGGTAGTTTGTCAAAGCGCATGAAGAAATTTTAATTTAACACTTATTGATCTAGAATATTAAGAGTAGGTTGAGAATATTTGCTTTCAGACATAATCTCCTCTATGAGCAAAGGTCTGGCTAAAAACACTGGTTTAGTAATCGAGACCAATAGAGAATGTTTAGAGTAGCGAGTATTACAAAAATATCACTTCCTAGAGTAAAAGAAGTAATAATTTTGAAACATACAGAAGATGTGACTTAGTGAACTGTGAGAAGAAATTGTGTTTTCATGTAATGTAAGTAAGAGAACCCCTTGTGTGTACAACACCCTCGGTTACAGCCCCTGTCTTAGACCTGTGAAATTATCGGTAGGACTTAGACTGGTAGAAACAAGCAGTTTCAATTCCAAGTGGTAATATGGTGTCCGAGTATAGCGCAGACCCCATAAAGCTGTGGGTTCTAACAGCTAACAAGGTGCGCTTTAAGTCTATGGATATACGTAACTTTGTAATCTGTCTTTTCACGGCATGGAATTTGTTCTTTGGCGAAAGTAGACTAATCATTGAATCGATATGGTCAATTTCAGGGAGTAAGGATTACGTAAGTACTTTCAAGTTACTTCATGCATCCAGTATTGTAATATTTGTCAGTTGGCCTCCATTGTGACTGGTGTGAAAAAGCATTCTGAGTAATACTATAGAGTATTTGATTTCCTACCGAATATTTACGTGATATAATTTAAATGTTTTTTGGTACTCGAAATGTTTATTGGTACTCGAAACACCCACAACACTTTCAAAATTACGTTTGTGGATGGTTGTCGCGTGTAATGGCCCTTAATAATTCCTCTGAAAGCTACTGAGGACATCCATATACTATGACTTTTAGCACTTCAGTTTATAAATAAATAAAAGCTAAAAAAATGAGTAGTAACTTTTACTCTATAAACAGTATCAAATATTATAAACAAGTACTATATCCTAAAGATTAAAGTAGATTAGTAGTAGTGCTTGACAAAAACGCAGAAGAGAAAGAAAAATATACGATTCAATTTGTATTATTGCACTGATGATAATATTTAGTCATAGTCACAAACGGCTTTTTACGTGCAAGAAAGTTGTTTTATATATATTTATAATTCAGAGAAAAGATAAACCTGATTCCTCTGCATTATTACTCATGGTATAAAAGTATTTATTGAGTAATTGGTCAGCAGCTTCATATATGATACAAAAATACAACTGAAAAGAAACAGTACTTGAATGAAATAATTCGTATCATACGTTTATAGCTAAATAAAAGTAAGCATGTTAGGAAACTGATGCAGAAAATTTCATGAGCCATTTAAAATGAAAGATTTTTGTGAGAGCTGACCTACATTTTGAAGAAAAGAAAAACAACGTTAAATTCATTTTTCTTTGTAATAATACATAACAAAACGTTTTATTGAATGCTTACTTTATGGGTAACACGGTAAAGTAAGAAAAGAAACACGGGCCACTGCAGCTTTTTGAGAATGACTAACAGCCTCACAGAAGAATTCACCATGTTTGAAAAATAACCCCTATTTTTAAGTCTCAGTTTAATATCTTGGCCTTGGTCCAAAACTTTCTCTTTGCAATGCTTGGGTCACTCCATGATGTCTCAAAGATATAGCCGATTCTGTTTTGGATCAGAATATTAAACTGGAGTAGCAGGAATTTTTATTTACTTCTTCAAATACATTGAGTTTTCTCTTCTTGGACATTGCTCTCAAATCTTATTCCATGCGGAAATTCTAAACACGTGTGGGCTATTATACAATGTTACATCAAATAAAAATATTTCTTAGTAGAAAACAATTTCGTCTACCAAAATTTTAAAGACATATCTAAAATACATTTAACCAGATGTAAAGATTATAAATGTGTATTGAATTATTAATATAGTTATAAATTTATGTAAAATTTTTATTTTGAATATATATATATATATATATATATATATATATATATATATCAAAATTATGTTCTCATTGCCAAAAGTTTCATCACCGTGCGGTACGGTATTTTTGCCACAAAGTCTTTCTCCTTTTTCTTATAAATTCCCTTATACATTTACAACTTTTGCTAGAATAGCGCGGTGATGGAAAACAGTATATTTATTAAAAGTTAAAAAATAATTAGCTATTTAAAGTTAAATACAAAATAGGCTTGATTACCATATACAGATAAGTAATTAGAAAATTTTATCGTGTGTACAGTATGTTGAATTCAAAATGCTTCGTTTTAATTATTTAGTATCATTAATTAAAATATCACATATTTCTTTAAAACGAAACTTTATTTCCTTTTTGATAACATTTCCGTAATATTTCAAAGTTAATTACTTAATGAGTATGAATTATAGAACATTTCTTTTCCTGTTTGCACTTGTGAATCACCAAATCTAATTTCAAAGAACACACAGTATGTGCTGGAGTTATAGCTAGATAATAGATAGAAAGGGAAACAACAGAAAATTCTAATAAGATCTTCATACAAATTAAATATACATTTATATTCAAAATAATTTTGTTAATCTTCAAAAATAATTGAATTATATGTTACAATGTTATTTTTCATAGAAATTTAAATGTAATATCCAATGATGCGATTTGCATATGTATATTAGTTTAAAAATATTCACTTTTAAGCGTTTCATCATTTGGATTTTAACTACTTTAAAACATGTTAATTTTTTCATAACTTATTTTCTAAGTTTTAAAAGGTGTTTTGATATCATTCAGCATTGAATTTGAAAAATACCAAGTGCAATTGTTTCTAACTGTTCATTAATAACAGTTTCACATTGTTTTAACTCTAATTCTATCTTACATCTGATTCTATCTTAGTTTTCAATTCTTTGTTGTAAAGATCTAATTATAAGTAATGATTTCTTGTATTAATGAATTATTTCACTGTATTAGATAATTCACATTATAATTTATACTTAAAGGAATAAATTATTAAAAACAAACTGATTTCAGAAGAATAGAAATGAAACAGAATTATTTTTTATCTCTTTTTTGATAAATACTTCCTTTTTTTTTAGAAATGAAAACTATATTATAAAGAAAGATTATGCTAAATAGAAATAAAAAATAATTATTTTTTTCCCTTTTGATAAATGCTTCATTTTCTCTTTTTAGAAATGAAAATTACATTAATGCTTAAGTTGTTTTTTAGATATAAATTAAAAAGCAGCACATAAAATTTCGAATAATTTCATTATATTCTAAGTTTATATTCTTTGTCTTGATAATATTCTAAGGAAATTACCTAATGCACTTATTATTATTTTTGTAAAAAATATATCGTATATATATATATATATATATATATATATATATATATATATATATATATATATATATATATATATATATATATATATATATATATATATATATATATATATATAGATATACATATGTAATATAGAATGCCTCATACGAGTCTTTTTATATTAAATGATAAGATTAAAACAGATGTCTCTTATCAATTTTAAGATGTAGAAATCGTTCTCTCACAAAGAGCCATAAAAAGTCAAGAGGCCAGTTAAAATATTATTTTCTGAAGTTAAGAGGCAATAATTATTAGAGAAGTTGGCATTAAGATAGTCCCAAAAATTCCTTAGCGTCAGCAAATCAAAATCTCTAAATTTAATTGCGACCAATTCAATTTCAGAATCCCCGTTTAAACATCAGGAACAACAAGAATGTGTGGCCTTTTCATGGTTTCATGGCTAGATAAATCTGTGCTGAACCCAACATACCTGCCATGGAAACCCCACCAATGTAATCCATGCGAAGATCCAACTAACGCTGTTTTAAATAACTTAAGATAACTTAATAAAATGCCTATTCGTGTGAATCAGCCTTAGTCTCCTTAATTATCTTGCTTTTAAAGGCATATTATTACACACACACACACACACATATATATATATATATATATATATATATATATATATATATATATATATATATATATATATATATATATATATATAGACATAATTAATTTTATATAATATTTAAAAGTCTAAAGGGAAATTGTTCGAAAAAATCCCGCTTAATTCTGGTTGTATATTGAGTGATATTTTTGGAAACTTCCTTGTAAGCGAGACCATGACGGTTCAAAATTTTGGTCAAACTTCAGCTTATGACCTTCGTTTCGAGAATGTGAATGTATGGTACAAACAAATAACGATATGTCACTCTTTTTATCTGCTAAATCACAACATTCTATAAGAAGCGGGGATCATTTATATTTTTTTTCTCTGTATGAAATACTCTACAATTTAATTGGATGACAAATGCTTTCAGGAAAAGTTTGTTTTAGGAGAATAATTTTATATTTTGCCTAATCTTTTTAAAGAATCCTTGTATTGTACTTATTAGTGATTCTCTAGAACGCATAGGCTACGTATGAATTATGATTCGTGTCATTCTTTACCAGTTTAAATTTAGGCAGTCTGCGAAATGCAATTTGAAAGGTCTGAATGAATAATGCTCTATTATTTTACGTATCGGTTTTATTCGATATTGATTTGATTTACCAATATCGATTTATCGATTAATTTATAGATACTGATTTATTTATTGACATCGATCAATGTTAAAGATTTATCGAATGATTTTGATTACTAGGCACTTTATACTACTCCAGTTGTAAGCTATATTTTTGAATAAATATTAAGTGAAATTAAAAAGATAGTTAACGTTTTTGGACATTTCGTAAAATTATAATATCTGTTTAATTAAGTAACAGTTTAATAAGTTTAAAAAAATAATCATAGTAATGATGTAAAAAAATTCTAATTAGAACTCAAAAAAGTCAAAAAACATTTTTTAATTGGTTAACTTTAAAGAAAGTAAATCAAAAGTAAGGAATCAATATACCCTTTTAAAACTCAAGTTCTGAAAATCCTTTATTCGATATAGTTGCGTAAATATGTGCTATAAAGAAACTTTTTCCTAAATAAGGTAAAACCTTAAAAAAGAATCTCAGAGGGAAAAATGTTGAAAAATTCTTTTCTGATTAGTTCTAAGTTTATCGCTATTCCCAGGAGAAAAAAGTTAAAATTTTAAAATCAAAGTTTTAGATTATTCCATAACAATTTTCTTTTCTTTCTTAAAGAGACAAAAACAAAGACCTTAGGGCGGGCATGTTTGTAAAGTTTTTTTTTCTTTTATTTCTCTTTTTTAGCTCTTTTTTATACATGAGTCGAAAAATATTTTTATAATTGGTTTCATATTTTCTTGTCTTTTGCTTTTATACATTGTTTCCACTTTAAAAATGTTAAGAACAGACGTGTGTAATAGACGCAAAATGAAGACGCAAAAAACATTTTAATATTTTTTATTTTCTCCAATAATTACGAAATTTTATACCTAAATATCAATTCTTCGTACGGAGTAATAATAAAAAAAATAATGATCAATAAATTGGTACAATATAACACTACGAAATTGCGAGGCAAATACTGACGCAATTAATAAAGCTAAAATAATTTCAATTATTTTATTTAGTGCTATTAATTGCCCTTACCGGTTACTTTTCATTATAAGATTAAACAAAAGGGCGATTTTAATTTGTTTTTCCAATCAGAATAAAGATTGTAGTGTGTTCAGCAGCATAAAATAGCATGATGCCCAATCCATGATAGTAAAAATGTACCAATAGTAATTTTCGTATTTCAGTACATTCCCCTCCGGATACATATACCTTTCGTAATACACTTATTTCCACAGTATCGGTATTAAAACAGCTCAGTATAGGTACAGTTTTAATAATGACCTAATATATTCAGATGATAATTTATACCAATATTAGTATATTTGGTTTTATTACGAGGCGCATCCAGAAAGTAAGTTTCCCTCATTTATAAAAAAAAAGAACTCACACTTTCAAGAACATATTTATTGGCAACAAATACAGCAATGTTTCAGCTATTTTTCAACATAGCCACCACCAGAATTGAGACACTTGTCGTATCGTGGAATCAACTTTTGTATCCCTCTGTTGTAGAACTCTGCCGCCTGTGAAGGGAACCAACGTGTGACAGACGTCTTCAGCTCTTCGTCATTGCCAAAACGATCACCGGACGACAGGAATTTCTTGAGGTGCAAGAAAACGGGAAAATCACTGGGAAAAATATCAGGGCTGTAAGGTGGATGATCAAGCAACCCCCAGCCAAACTCGCCAAAACAGCTACTGTGCGACAAGCCGTATGAGGACAAGCCTTGTAGTGGAGGAGCACAACACCTGCAGTAAACATTCCACGACTCTTGTTCTGAATGGCAAGTCACAATTTCCGCAGTGTTGCACAGTAACGGTCACAGTAATAGTAGACGTCTGTCACGCACTGGTGCCATTCACAGGCGGCAGTGATCTACGACAGAGAGATACAAAAGTCGATCCCATGATACGACGAGTGTCTCAATTCTGGCGGTGGCTATGTTGAAAAATGGGTTAAACATTGCTGTACTTGTTGCCAATAAATATGGTCCTGAAAGTGTGAGTTATTTTTTTTGGGTTGGAAATTCAAAAAAGCAATCCAACATAGACATAGCGCAGGCTAAGTCTATCTCAATTTGCTTCCTCCAGTAACAGATGCAAGATTTAATCACCTCACTACTCCAATTATTCTGTCTAAGGTCCTGCTCGAAGCATCGAGTCTACTTGTTTCCTGCACTGTTAAAATTGTTAGTTTCTTTGGGGATGTCTAAATCTGCTTAAATAAACAGTCATGACATAGACATCTAAAATAGATTTATAATGTTTGACCATAAATATTCAATACATCATTTAAGATCATACCAATAATTCTTCAAATACGTTTTCTTTAACTTCTCCAAAGATAGAAGAGCATTTTCTTTCAAATATGTGTAGCCTCAGATTTATTTAATGTCCAGCTTTCACAGACATATAAAAATATTATTCTTAATACATCAATATTTATTTTTGTACTTAAGGAAATGGATCTTCAACTAAGTTAGTACACATAATGCTTGCTATATTGAGCTGGTTGTCATAAACAAATACACATATTTAATTTTGAAACAGCAATAAATATCTAAAAGATAAATATTATTATTTTTTTTTTTTTTTTTAATAACGGCAGGCACTGAACTTTCGTTCTTCGCCATAGAAGATGCCGGAAGTGTTGCTCATTTATCGTTACCCAGTGGCCACCTGTGAACCTAAGTCACGAAGGCGAGCAACGTTACCCACGCCACACTGCCACAAACACCCGTTCATAGGGTGGGCCACATTCACTCATTCACACATCAGAAGACAACACAGAGAGAGAAACATCCATGCCCAGAGCGGGATTCGAACCCACGGCCAATGGCTTCGTAGTCAGACACGCTAATCACTCGGCCACCTGGCTGGCTAAAAGATAAATATAACACATTTCACTTTTATTTCGAACAAATTTGTTAGATTAAAACGCATATCGAGAGTAAACTGCTTTTGTCTACTTATTACCTACACTGCGAAAAATGCTGGATTAAATAACAGAAAAAAGTGCCGGAACTCAGGGTACCAAACATTTTTAACGAGAAGCTCATTTTTACAGGAAAAAATTACGAACAAGAAACTGACAAGCAAAATAACAATTTGGCAAGCAAAATAACATTAACACTTTTACCTGAAATTTTTTACACCCCCCAAAATATAAAGATTAATCAAATTGTTTACCTTTGCTAGCCATTAAGCTCTGAAATTTTATCATTCTATTGCGTCACATTTTGCACATATATATATATATATATATATATATATATATATATATATATATATATATATATATATATATATATATATATATATATATATATATATATATATATATATATATATATATATATATATATATATATATATATATATATATATATATATACAGGGTGGTCCCGAATTCATGGTACAAACTTTAATGGTAGGTATAGGACATTGTGACAATGATTTATTGTATAGGAATGTATAGTCGCAAGTGACGCGGTGAGGCGTAAGCAGGGGAAATAAAAGGAAAGAGAAATGGAGTGATCGGTTGGTATCATTGCCGGTAGAGGGCAGTAGATGTCCAGCCGCCGTTGAAAATGATGCATCGCAGTAGGGAAAAGCGCCATTCCCAATTGTGCTGCCGTAGACGATGGGTGACTTTACGTATGCAGAAAAAGCAGACATGCATTACATGTACGGCCGTGCAAATGGTAACGGCAGAGCTGCGCTACGAATGTATCGCGCGGAGTATCCTGTTCGACGAATGCCGGATCATAGAATTTTTCAACGGTTACATCGTCAACTTTGTGAAACAGGTGCGTTCGACGTCAACAGACATGACGCTGGTCTATTAAGAGCTGTACGCACTCCAAGGCTGGAAGAAAGCATCTTGAACATTGTGGCTGATAGACCCGAGTCAAGCACAAGAACTGTTGCACGTGACGTAGGTGTGAGTCATCAGACTGTGTGCAGAGTGTTAAACGAAAATCGCTTACACCCCTTCCATTTTCAGAAAGTACAAGCATTGAATCCGGCAGATTATCCTCTCCGCGTGAACTTCTGCCTGTGGGTGATGCAGCAATGTGCGTTGCAGCCGGATTTCGTAGGTGATGTGCTATTTACAGATGAAGCGACATTTTCACGCGAGGGTGTCTTTAATGCGCACAATTCCCATGTACGGGCAACCGATAATCCACATGCAACGCGTCCACATGCGTTCCAACAACGTTTCTGTATTAATGTGTGGGCTGATATTGTGAACGACTTTTTGATTGGCCCATACTTACTACCCACGCGACTCAGTGGCGGAAGCTATCTTATTTTTCTGAAAGAAGTGTTACCACAACTGCTGCATGATGTTCCGATCGTCATTCGTAACCACATGTGGTTTCAGCGCGATGGGGCGCCAGCACACTTCAGCATTGATATACGGAATTACCTGAATGCCACGTTTGGTGCTCGATGGATTGGGCGTGGTGGACCAATCCCTTGGTCACCCCGATCTCCCGATTTATCGAGCCTCGATTACTTTTTATGGGGACATCTAAAGCATCTTGTTTATGAGACTCCAGTTGACTCAGATGAGGATCTCGTCGCTCACATATCTGTAGCTGCTGCAGGTGTGCGTTAAATACCAGGCATCTTTGAACGTGTACGCCAATCGCCCCACCGACGCTGTCAAGCATGTATCGCTTCTGGTGGACACAATTTTGAACACTTACTGTAAACATGACACTTGTCAACAACGCTTTCAATAAAATCTTTGTTTTTCCTTTCGGCCGTTTTTTCTCTTGTTTACGCCTCACCGCGTCACTTGCGACTATACATTCCTATACAATAAATCATTGTTACAATGTCCTGTACCTACCATTAAAGTTTGTACCATGAATTCGGGACCACCCTGTATATATATATATATATATATATATATATATATATATATATATATATATATATATATATATATATATATATATATATATATATATATATATATATATATATATATATATATATATATATATATATATATATATATATATATATATACATACATATATATATATATATATATACATACATATATATATATATATATATATATATATATATATATATATATATATATATATATATATATATATATATATATATATATATATATATATATATATATATATATATATATATATATATATATATATATATATATATATATACCTACATGCAGTGTTGCTTGCATACATACAATATTTATAAATATGGAATTGCAAAATTGAAGATATTTCGAGCCTAGTAGTTTTAGTTTATTAATGTCATTTGTTTAATAATTGCCTAATCATTAACCTGAAAAATATTATCTTAAATAAAATAAATAATTCAGCCAATTTCAAGGATTTACCATGAATTTTGAGGAACAAATTATTTTACTCAATATCGTTAATATGGCAATTATGCTATATAAAAGATTAATAACTAAACGGTTTTGATAGTACGAATCGCTTTACTAGTTAAATCTGTTTAAAGTATATATTCAATATTTATTAATTACTTTAACCACGAGTTTTATTTAATACTTTAAGAATTTCTAAGAAGCAATTTAAGATGCATTGCAATGAACGCAACATAAGCAATTAAAATGGAATGCAAATTTTTTATTCCATAAATGTCTGAAAATATTCATTCTGCGAGAGTTTTCAATTCTAGAGCACTAAAAGTATTATTATTATTTAATACAGCGATTTAAGAAACATTCGTAGCTTGAATGCATTTCTACATAATGCAATTTCACATGCCTCTGTCAACATGACAAGTGTCTTTAAAATATTTTTCAGTAAAAGATTTTGCATTCCAGACTTATTTAATCACCGTCGAGTGTAAGTAACGCTCCTCAAGATTTAATTCTAGTTTAGTTGCTTAATGCTATTTGCTGAGAAGATTCTTGAACAACGCATTGTTATAGTCTTTTAAATATTTTTGTATCATACTATTTATTTAAAATATGATTTATTTATTTTTTACTTGTAAAAGAGAGCAATTTTTCAGAAAAAAATAAGCATTAAGGACATTTTTAAATTTATCAAGTATGAAGTCGTATTTTAAGAGAACGCAATTTTGAAGGAATTTCTCTTTTTGTAAGTCTTATGAATCGAAACAATCAAGTAAAATATATATTGAGCACCGGTTAGCAAATTCTGTAAATTAAGCCAATTTGTGCAGCTATTTCTATTCTATTTAAAATACTTGTTAGGGGAAATAGTTTCATTGTAGTGTTATTACTTAGGCTGTATGCATATTTTCTACGATTAGAAATACTATATTAGTTCCGATGGAAAACCTTTCGAGACGTAAAGATAATCTTTTTTCACACTCAGTTGAATTTTTTTCTAGAAATAATGGTAATTTGTGCATGTGCTCATTCCAACATAAAATGATACGTTTTCTGAATAAATTGCTATGGAAGCATTGTTTCTCGTATTCAATTTTAATAATTGCCTGTAAGTTAGATGAGTTATAAATGCAAAGTCAGTATAATAAAATACATTTATTGCCATAAAAATTAACGCAACTAGAACGAGTTGTCAGGATGAAACGTAATTTTACGTACGTAAATACAACACTGGTATGAATAAGTGATTAAGAAGCAAAATTATCACTTATTGCAGGAAAAAATATTCTGATTATCTAGATCGTGTATCTAGTATAAATTTAAAGTTTTCTTCAAGTTAAATACACTTAAATTGCTTTCTCGGCGTAAGGGCTTTAAAGAAAAAGCTCTTCTTCAGAAGCCCTGTCACAATATGATATAAAGATTTTTAGCAAGTAATATTTTGTTCTATCATAAGTGTAAGTTTATAAACGTTGCACATCACTCTTAAATTAAGCTTCGTACCTCTTATTACATGCACCATTAGCTAATTCTGTAAACAGTGAAACATGAAATAAATCAACAAGATTGTGAAAATAAAAGCACATTTTTAGAATTTGAAAATTAATTTTCTGTTGCCTTATGCGAGCTCATGTAAATATGCGAAACTTGAGAATTATTCATTGTTTTCAATAATATTAATCCAGATGAAAAAATCTCGCCGAATTAGCGAAAGCAAACATTATTTGTCCACTCTAAATTCCAGAAAAATTTAATAATTAATTAAAATATTGGTTTTTCCACGAATATATGACTCTCCCAAACCAATAGAGAAAGAACTTCAATTGCAATGTTAAATGCCATTTATGAATAATAATTATGATTGCGTAATACGTACTGACTATTTATTATAAACCCTCTTTTTCGAATGTTAGTAATTTCTTTTGAAAACCGTTCGAAGTTTTTAAATATTTAGGTTACAGTAATCTCCATTTATGATGCTTAGTAAAATTTCTATATGAGTTTGTTTTAAAGATTAACCAATTCATTTGTTGCAAAGGAATGAAAAAAGTATCTCATAATTTTATATTTTCAATATTTATCCAGCATTCAATACGTATTTTAATAATTTGATTTAATTTTTCTTTTATCTTGGGGGAAGTTTTGCTGTTTTTTTTATCCTACCAATCGGATTGTTAAAATTTTGTAAACAACAAAACATTACGTAATATTGCACAAATAATTATGTAAATATACCAACCATAAGTGTGCTCTTTTACACAGTCCAATTCGTTAACCAGACAATTTTTGTAAATTTTTATCACATTATTCGCGGTTTTAACTATCACTTTCTTTTAGCCATTACGGGAATCGCCTTTTTAATGACTTCATATTAGTATGAATAATAAATTAACCATAATTTCTTATATTATCTCCTTTAAGAGTAAAGAATAATTGCTCTATCATTATGTATATTACTACAAAACGCAACTGCGAGCATTAGTGCAGAAGTGAAAAACGATTAAGTTGTTCTTATTTTATTTTGTCACTGCGCAAATCGATGGAAACGAAATGACATTGCATGACATAAATCATCAAATGTAAGCCATTATCTAGCCTTTCACATCTGTTCTTGAAACCTCTTTAGTTGTCTTCGTTCAATTGATTACAGTAGATTAGAGCTGCGTGGAAAGAGTTTGCGAACTAAGACCATTTTAACCAATACACAGTATAAACAAAAACTCGATACATTTATCGACAGTGCAATCTATCCACATTTAATATTTATAGACATATTGATAAAATACTTAAATATTCTAAGAATCATAGGTTGAAAAAAAATTTACGCGAATTATTTGATTTCACATCAGTTTGATCCTGTTCAAAGTACGTGACTCTTAATGGTAATATTGATTAGTTAGACTTTTTTTTTGATATTTTGGCTTTCTGTAAACTTTAACACTTGCTTATAAAATAAATGACCAGTTCATAGATACATAAGAATACAAAATAAAGTGATTCTGAAATCGACACATAATATGTAAGATACTTTATTACATGTTTGGTTTAAAAGGATGCGACGCTATGACACGTTAATGCATTTGTTTTGAAATATTAACTGAGTTTATTATAAAATTTGCATACTATCTAATATAAATTATATCGTGCATTTATGGTACATAAAAGGAATTCTTAAAGAAAAAAAACATTTTGTGTTAAAAGAATCCCATCCGAATAGATCCACACTTTTCTAATTCGGAGAAACAAAAATGAAAAAAAAAATAAAGAGAATAGTCTTTAACATTTAAAAAAATAACTAAAATCATTCAACTAATAACACAATAAGTAAAATTGGGACAAAATGTTTAACTGAATTATTGTTCGTCAGGAATTCCGATAACTTAAAGCACTTGAAACATTGCATTATTTATTTGAAAAATACTTGTAAGTATGAAATTGTTTATTTATATCATTAAATGTTAAAATTTAAAACTCCCATTTCATCAAAAAATTTGATAAGTTTATTAGAGATATTCATTTTGCTCATGAATAACATTAAACAGAGCTTCGAAGAAAAAATATTTTTGCCTTTAAATTTTCATATTCTGTTTTTAAATTGTATTTATATATTTACATTATTTTTTGTTTTGTCTACAAAACTGACGAATTTTAGATCCCAAGGTGCGGTCTAGTGAGTTAGACAGGTCTGAATGCAATTAAGTAAGATTTTGTTTGATGTTTGGCTTATTGCTTGTCTTAAAAGTTAAAAAGTAAGCATACAAAAAAACTAAATATGTTTCTAATTTAAAGGAATAATAGCTGCTGCTACTTGAATTATTATACAATGTTAGTTCTTTGCAATTTCTTCAATTTCTATTCATGTTTTATTACTTCCTTTGAAACAAAATTCAAATTTTCAAAAAATATTATCTTCATACTTTGTGTTGATTCGAGATAAGCGTATGTTGTTGTACTGTGAAAAATTTTCACCTTTAAAAGATATGCTTTTGGATCTTAAATAAATAATTCCAAGAAACTCAATTAGTAAGATATTACCTGAATGAAGACTTCATTATCTTCAGAAATATATGAAATATATAATAAATATATTAAATATAATATACTAAATATAATATATTAAATATAATATATTATATATGCTTCAAAAATATTTGTTATGTATATATCTTTGAAGCGAATGAAGTTTTTAATCAGGTAATATTTGGGATCAATTTCACAGCTTGAAGAATTACCTTACAGTAATATTTACTACTTTAAAAATTTCATAAATCTTATTTTATTGACTCAATTTCAATATCCTAAACACACAAGATATTCTTCAAAACTTATTTGCATACCTAATAACTTCATTCTTCATGTACATATTCACACTTATTTTACTTAATTTTATAGATAGAAAATTTAAACTCATATAAACATTTGGCCCTCCTGTTTGCTATAGATCTTTAAACATTATCAATGCTTATTTTTATTTTTATTACTTTTGTGGGATTTTTCGAATTACTCTCATACTATATATTTAATTCTATGGTCAGTTACATAGACCAAGTGGTCTTAAAACTGTAACTTTAACTTTAGTTGCTTTTATTTTAATTGGAATATTTATTTTTGTAATTGAATCGATGCAGTAACACTTTTTAAACTAAAAAAAGTTTTGGATTACTATCTGTAAGATCTTTAAAGCTGTTTATTATTTAATAACTAATTTTATTTCGATAATTAGAACTTAAAAAAATCCATAATTCAATACCTACCTCTATTTGTCTCATTTTACATTAACCAATTTAGTGACATATCATAATTACAGGAGTCTACAAGTAGAAAAATATTCGTGAGTTAGATATATCTTTATTCATTAAACTACTGACATACAACAAAGTAGAAAAGTTGCTAATCCCGTTTGTACTAGAGGACAATCGCTCCGCCCAAGACAGGACTATACAATGTCTCACTAATTACTAATATGAAAGTGAAACAAGAATGGTAGCTATTTTGCTACGCACAAGAAAATATTTTGCATTACCGTCATTACTTGCTTCTACATTTTTCATTGTCCAACCCTTATTGGCGAACAGCCAGTTTCTAGGTGCTTGCAAATCTTTTTTCTTCTTCTTTTTTTTACTATTAATTCTGTTGACATTTTTCATATTCTGGCACGTTCTCTGCTGAAGTTAAATCACCCGCTATTCAATTGATTAGAACGTTAAGGTAATCATAATGGGCAACTCTTAAGCGATATTTAACGAATAAACATTACTGTATCATTTTGCTCATAAATGTTTCAGTGTTGCTACTTTTTTTTTTTTTTTTTTTTTTGCTTTTTTAACGATTAAGTAAAAGCAATGTGTCCGTTGCAAATAATTTAAATTATTGAGCATGGTTTTGATGTAAGTATACAGAAAAAAAAATATGGACAAAGCTACTAGAATAGGGTAAATTTTACCATGTTTCTGACTCTATGGGAACCATACTTTCAGTATAATTTTCCGAAGCCCTTTGGTAATGATAGTGAGAAAATTAAGAATAAAATATGACATTATAATAAGTGATAAAATTTTTGAACATGTGTAGTAATAAAAACTGTGAGGTAATAAAACTTAAATGTGTGGTAAAAAAAAACTATAATTTTTAAAACAAGAATTCTTGTATTCCATTACCATATGAACGTGAAAACTAAAAAAATAAATAGTTTAAGTGTCATATATTTTGATTTTCTTAACCAAAATAATGTTTTAACAGAAATACTATTGCTAAACATTGATATAATTTTACCAGAATTTTTTTCTCCGTGTAATATTTACATAATAATAACTTTCTATATAATCTATAATTAATTTTGCTTAGACACCTGTTATGATACAACTTGATATGACAGGTCAAAACTCCATTATTTTTTTATCAAAAATTTAAACTAATTATAGGCAACTTTTCGGAAATATTTAAAAAATTAACATTATTGTATGAGTTTGCTCATAAATGTTTCAATATTGTTACATTTTATGAATAAATGTTAAGTAATAAAAGTAGCAACAAAGTTTTCAGTTCAAAAAATTTAAAGGATTAAGCATGATATCAATATCTATATACTTAAATACTGAAACGCTTATATATAATTGATTTAGCTTACACAATTAATACAACAAATGCGATCACCGCTATTTAATTCATTAGAATGTTAAGGTAAGTGATTGATAGGACGTATGTAACATCATCTTTTAAGCGATATTTACTGAAAAAATATTTTTAAATGTTTGATGTATTAAATTTATGGGGTTACTTTTTTGCTTCTATAAAAAGAAATTAAATAATAAAAATGAAAGTTTTTAGAGTCAAGAATTTAAATTAATCAGCAATTCAATAAATGTTATGTGTACATATTATTTCATATTTTTCAGTAACTTTATACACATCAGAAAAATTAACTTTATTTTGATTATGCTTGTTTCCAATACTTAGAATTATTAAATAATAATATTATGTAATTTTTGTAATTTAAATTTTTAAATAAATTAATTATTAAATTTATGCGTTGGGAAGAAAATATTTTATTCTTAATTCTTCAGATCTAATTTGAAATAGTTTCATACAAAAAACTCAAAATGTCATTTATGTAAATTAATTAATTTTCTATTGCGGGTTCTTGTTTTCCATGGATTATCTGTGAAAATCGATTAATCAGTGTTTCTTCTCAAAATTTTATTTTGTCACTGTAGATTTTCCTTAAGCGTAACGCAAATATTGGTAAATATTGGTGAATTTCGTACAAAATGCCCCCCTTCCAGAATGAAGTACGGATTATTGACTTAGTTAAGAATATATGTTATTAGTTAAGAATAGATGCTTTTTTTTCTGGTGGGACAGGCGTTGTATTCTCAACTACATTCTAACTAGATAGGTTAAATATAAATCTATTGCCATATTTATATTTTTACAAAACTAGTAAAAGTATTATAATAAATAAAATTAAATGTGATATTCAAAATATTGTTGTTGCTCTTTCTCTCATTTTCTTACATCACGCTAGAAGAGTAGTATTTGGGGTTGCATTGCGAGTAAGGTTCACAATTTCAACGGCAAATTTCAACAGTTTATATGATTTTATCTGAAATATCCATTGATACTTGACTTAGGACATCTTAGTAAGAATCAAACTTATTCGTGTAAGGAGGTTAATATGCTTTTTACTATGATTATATGACTCTTAATCACTTTAAAAGATTAAATGGTTCATTATCGATTATGTTTTGCAGCAATTCTTTATCTAAAAAGTTACCTTAATACTGATTATTCATATTCTCAGATGTTTGAGATTGTGACTTATTAAAGTTTGTTTAGTTTCTCCCAATAGGCAGTGAAGGAAATTAAATTTAAATTGGATTAAATTCCGGTAAAATTATTGAATTCCAACTTCATTTTAAACTTTCGTATAAGCCACAAGAATTGTTGAAGTGAACAACTACCACATCTGTGAATTAAATTTTAAATATAACAAGACATAGGAACATAATCCTGATAAGATCAAAACAACCTTTGCAATACATTTCACCCCTTCTTTTCCCGTCTTTGTAATTTTATAATACACCAGACCTCTTCTTAATAGTTTTAGACACATGTAATCGGATTATATATTTAATCAAAGTTCAAGATCATCTAAGCTTAATGTCTAGTATAAATCCTTACGTCACATTTTCCCCCTAAGGGATTTGGACCTTCCGTTAATCAGGATCAAAAATTCAAGATTATAGAGCAAAAGTGAAGAAGCGAGTCAATAATACATATTTTATTATGGAAACATCTTAGTAAAGGGGTTAATAGGAAATTATGCACGGGTTTCTCAGAAGATAAAATTGATAAATCATTCCCCATGTAAATTTGATAGTTTTGAAGTTATAGCTGTCGTTTTAAAGCTGACTGTAATGAAACAGTAACAATTAAAAATAGAAATACCTTCACTGTTTGATCTTTATGTTTTTATTAAAGTTAAGCCAAAAGTCGAGAAGAGAATATTATAAGCTCTTGTAATTCCTGTTTAATAACAACTTGATGTAGTTAGTCAAATAGTGAAAGTTGATTATATTTTTGGTGGGAACAGAATTTTTATTTTAGCTTAGAATTTTAGAATTTTTATTTTACTCATCAAATTATAAAATTATGATGTAATTCAGCTTGAACTTACTTATAAAATCGTTAAAAATTTACATAGAATTCTGTACTGAATTATTTTGTATTTTTATTGATACTTTTAGGAATTATCTTCCATCATTTCATTGATACTCTAGAAATTTTTGTTGAAGGCTTTGAATTATTTAAAATAGCTGCAGTCTGTGAGGATTAAATTTTGAAAGTAAACACTGAAAAATGCACAAAATTTTTATTTGTATTTTAATCGCTAGAAATAAAAAATTTATGTTAGTTAAAATTCGCATTTTTTGTGGGAGGGGGTTAAGTATATTTCGTTTTTTTTTTAAGGACATATTTTTGAGGACACTTTTAAGGACATATATTTTTTATTCTAATCACGTTTGTTTCTTCTTGCAAGCTTTAAGAAAACCTGGCAGTTTTTTACCGCATGAAACATGTCCACATTTATTATCAACACCATATTTTTTTTTTAAATCCATGATGTTTTCAGTCAAGTAGATGATGTTCACGAGGTTAAATTGAAAATCTAAATCTTGACAACATTCTTCAAACTATGAAATGGTATATAAGAGTGGTGAATGATTCAATGACCAATAACTTCTCAGTGTGGATAAGATATGGGGGAAGGAAGTTGCATAAAACAGAAACTAGGACCAATTTTTTTCTCTAAATTCTATACGTGTAAATAGACGTTTAAATTCTTGCAGCGTGATTTTTGTGGCGTAAAAGTCTAGATTCAAATAATTAATAAGATTTTCATCTCGTGTGTTCTTTCCAACAAATCAATAAATCTTTTGATTTATGTTTCCTCACGTTTTCACTTTCTATTTTCTATTATTCTTATAATAAATCTTTCCAATGATTCACCCATTTTTTTTTTCAATATGTTAACACTTTAATTTTTTTTATTAAGAGCTTAAAATATATATTTTTCAAATCTGGATAAACTTCTTTATAAGTGGTTTCGTTCTTCTTTTGACAACGTACTCTCATGTCACGCCGCTCTAATAATTTAATCAAACGTAACATTTATCTTCTGTAATTTGCAGCTATATATTTACTTTCCTTTAAATCAAATTTATCCAAGTTTTAGTTTAGCTAGCTTTCGACTGGCTATACATTTATATAGTTTAAAAATGATTTACACACATGATTAAATGTCATAAAAGTGATTTTTAGACCACTGAGTCACTAAAGAAATTGTTGCCCGATGAGATACCTAACTTTAAGGCCAAGAAAATCTTTATCAAATATACACCGAAGAGCCATTACATTATGACCAACCTGCTAATAATATGTAGGACCACCTTTAGCCCTAAAAACTGCTAGCACCAGCCGTGGCATTGATTCCACAAGGTGCTGATAGGTTGTCTGAGGTATCTGGTACCAAGCACTCATCAACTGGTCCCCGCACATTGCGAGGGGGTAGCGTGACAGCATGAATTCGGTTTTCCAAGTAGGACCATAAATGCTCTATTGGATTAAGGTCAGGTGAATTTGGGGGCCAAGACATGACTTGAATTTCACTGAAATGTTCCTCGACGATTCGACCCTTATGACATGGTGCATTATCCCGTTGGAAAACACCATACCCCGCAGGAAACACTGTTGCCATGAATGGATGAACCTGGTCTGCAACTATGTTCAAGTGGCTTACAGACGTCAGGGATTGTTCTATGAGGATTATGGGTCCTAATGGGCCCCATGAAAACATTGTTCCTGGACGAGAAGTCATGAAAATCTGGGCAAGCCCATTGTTATAGATGGAGGGTGGTCATAATGTAATGGTTCTTCGGTATATATATATATATATATATATATATATATATATATATATATATATATATATATATATATATATATATATATATATATATATATATATATATATATATATATATATATATATATATATATATATATATATATATATATATATATATATATAGAAGATCTAATTTCTAACAGAAGATGATGTTGCATTATTCCAACTATTAAATTACTGAGAAAGTCAGATTTATTGCTACAAAGTCAGGATCATAAAGATAGCGCGATTCCGTGAAACACCGTTCCTTATGATAAGGAATCAAATCCATTCTGTTATTCTAAACAAAAACACAATTTGCAATACAGACTGGGGGCTTTTAAAATGTCTATTGTGTATTTTAACTACTATTTTTGGATCAATTTTCAATCTATAATTTTTTCTAAGAAACTATTAAATTACTGAGAAAGTCAGATTTATTGCTACAAAGTCAGTATCATAAAGATAGTGTTGTCCCGTAAAGCACCGTTCTGTATGATGAGGAATCAAATCCTTTTTCTTATTCTAAGCAAAAACACAATTTTCAATACAGACTGGGTGCTTTTAAAATGTTTATTGTGTATTTTAATTATCATTTTTAGATCAGTTTTCAATCTATCATTTTTTGGGGCATTTTTTTGAAGAAAAAATAAAAATTCATTTTTCAGACGTGTATAATAAGCATATTTTAATGCAGCATAAATATCACATTTTGAATAAATTGATAGAAAAACATCATCAACAGTCTTTCAATTGCATCTACAAAAAAACACGCTATAGCTAAATCAAAGCTGCATAATGTCTGAAAAAGACGGTAGTATCTGTCGGCAATAGAAATTGATTATGCATTTCTGAAAAGCCATTGATCAAAGATTTATGTCGTAACCAAGGGACTATATTCCGTATTCTTCGAAAGATGTCGCTTAAAATGATACATAGATATCTCCTTTATTATATTTAGGCTTCTGTCTAATGATTTTTTTCTTTTTAGAATACTTGAGTGATAGAGTGATTAATCATTAAGGTTAGAATTGTTGTTCCCCCTCAAACACATATGGATATAATAAATACCAACATCTAATACTTAATCGATGATGCATCATGATTTCAGAAATAAAACTCATTTTGTTTGCTGTTGAGTTATCAATGGTAATTTTAGCGACATTGAGAATCATGCATTTCTGATTTAATAAAAATATTTTGTTCCGTTTTTGCATTTTCACATTTCTCATTTTCTACATAAATATTTTGGATTTTAGATTGCTATGTAAATTAAAAAATAAGCTTATTAAACTTATTTTTTCCTTCTTATTTAAAGGGAAGATTATGATGAAAACTTAAATATCTTTGAGTTATGTGCTACATGCATTAATTACTTTGAAGGATTTCAAATTTTACAAGTGTTCATTGTCTCTCAAAATATGATATAAAAGGATACACGTTAATTTATTTACCCCTCATGAACTGGCACTGTTAAGGAAAATTACGTTAAACATGATTAATTGAGTAACATGGCGAATTTAATAATTTTATTCCTAAAATAGTATGAATAAATAACTAACTTAAAAAAAAACGTGTAAGGCAAAGTGTACAGTGAATTTCATTTAAATATTTGATTTTATTATGAATGTTTTATCGCATTAAATAAAGTTTTCAGAATAAAATGCAATTATGAAAACAAGATCCTGTACTATGGGTGCAATGCTATATCTCATTAAGTAGAGTTTTTAGAAACATTTAATTATCAGACATCATGTACTTATGGGAGCTGTGCTATATCACATTAAACAAAGTTTTCAGAAAACCGTAACCTTCAGAACAAGATCATGTGCTATGAGGGCAGTACTGTATCTCTATTAACAAAGTTTTCAGAAAAATGTAATTATCAGAACAGGATCATGTGCTAAGGGAATAGGTCTAATCATAAAAAACGAAAAGTTCTCCACCATTTTCTCACATCAGAGGCAAAATTCCATCGAAGGGGAAGAATTCAAAGATGCATACTCTGTTATTAAACATATCTAAAATTGCATTCAAGAAAATATGAAGTAACAAATTACCCACTTTGAACATTAAAAATAGTAAATATTACATAGTGATAAAGCTCTAATTTTCTAAAAAAAAATTTGAATTACATAATTAGTGAAATTTAAGCTCAGGAAAGTACCAGTGGGGCAAAATATCTTTTCTAAAGCTCACACAAATAAGCTTATTTATACCCAAAAGCAGTTTCAGAATCAAATTCAATAGTCTGTATACATTTTATTTAATTAAATGATTACTAATTCATTAAAGAAACGCTGAATGATGTGATCGAGGATAAGGTTAATGAATGAGATTTGCACCCCTATCCATATTTTTTGAACTATCATCCATTGAAATAAAATCCATTGTAATTCAGACGATATTTCTTTCAATTCCACATGGAACAAAAAAAGTAACACAATAATAAAGTTTTTCACTAGATAAGCGTATAACATATTTTGGTATATTAGCTTGGGAACTGAATGGCAAATTAGGTCGGATTACGTATCTACCTCGGTTAATGACAATTAATTAAATTAGATACAATAATAATATTCGATGATAACAGCATCAAAATTATGCAAAAAGAAAATGAAATAAGACAATTGAATACAGTTACAATTAAGCTTGAATAACAATGTTAACAAAAACAGAATTAGATAAACTGAATTAATCAGCAATAAAATGCCAATTAAAAAATTCCTTATAACAACTTAAGTGTTAAATAATAATATTTATTAAAAGCATTCACTTCGATTTTAATGGAACATATTTTCCGCAATTCTTCAGAACATTTCTTTTAATCTGCTTCATAAATTGTAACTAACTCACCAAGAAAACACTGAATGTGTTTATCTCCCTACCCACATTTCACTGACATAAGCAACTTTTGTCCATTGAACAGAAAGTATGTTTTAAATTGTAATTCAAACGAAGTCACTTCCGCGCCTGCGTTATGATCCAAGCCAACAAAGTTATTCACTTGTTTAGCGTACAACCATACTTTACTCAAACTAAACTTTATATTAAAACCAAACTAGTTAAGATAGAAAAGAAAAACTTCCATATAGATTGATGTGCACTATAACAAGTAAAATGTGACAACAATACGCAATGATATAAGCACCACAAATTTTCCAAAATAGGCAAATAGAAATATAAAAATAATGTATAATAACACAAGAATCAAGAATGTATAAAAATACTTCTAAAATTAGACATTTTCATATCTGAGCAATGAAATACCTAAAAGGTAAACTATCCCAGATAAATTATAACTTAAAATATTTTAGAAATAAAAAAGAAACAGCAAAAATTTTAATTTAGTACGAAAAATCAGCAAATTCGAATTCTTCAAAAAATGTTCTTTTGGTACAGTTAATAAATTATTACTAACTCATTAAGAAAAGACTGAACGAGACGCTGGTGGTTAAGGTTAATGAATGCGTTTTGCTCCACGCCCACACTTTCACGAAGATAAACTATCATCCATCGAAAGAAAGTCTATTGGAATTCCAACTAAACCACTTTCATGTCTGCGTGAACAGAAGATGATCCACGCCGACAAGGTTATTCACCAGATTAGCGTACAACCAAAACTTAAGGTGGTCGAGTACATGAGGTGGAGAAATTTATGGCAAAGTAGATAAGGCAAAGCGTCTTCCTTAAATCATCTTGATGTACGGTCAAACAAGAAGGAAGCACAAATTGTTCCACAAATAACATTACACGTCGCTGCCTAATGTGCCCACCCTTTATTCGACGACCATGAAAGGATTGGAAGTCACGGGGCTTATTTGGTTAGAAGCATTCTGCCTTTAAATCTTCCGGTCAGGCGGTAGATTAGAAATAATAGCATCTCCACGAGAGTGATTGTAGCCTATTGTTAAAAGGTGAACTTGGCTGCTTTTGTGGCACTGAACGGAGAAAGAAATGGGTTCGACTTTCAAAGGATATTGTTAGAAAAATTTGTTTTGGTTTGATTTGATGAGTTTTTTCTTTCCTTTTTTTTTGCGAATGATACATAGGAAAAAAAGGAATAAAATGTTAACAATGAATTTTTGGCAGTTGATGTATTACGGCTATTTAGCTATGTTTTATTGGATGAAATAAATATATTTTGAAAATGCCATATTTTTATGCTGAAGTGTTCTTGGACAAGAAACATCGTATATCTTACTTCTAGAGAAGATCTTCTCATTCATTTTTACCTTTTTTGGAAAAAGCGCAAAAAAAGGTTCTCTTAAAAGAACTAGTAATCCTAGGAAAATGAACGAATATCTGTATTTGAAGATGAGTAATAATGTTACTCATTATTAATGAGTAAGATATTAATTCAAAATAATGAGAAGTAATTTAACGCATTAAGGAGACTATCATGATTAAACAGCTCAAAATTGAAATTGTTTTTATCTCTCTTGAATAAAGGTTTTATATTTGAAAAATCTTTTTTTTGCATAAATGTTAAGATTTATAATTGACAACATCTAATAGACCTACTTTCTGTTACTTTAGAGATGAATTCCATCGTAAGCCTTTAAAATAAGCTTACTTATAACTGTTGATTAATCATTCATAATAGACCATTTTAATGCAAAAACATTAAAAAAACACACAAAACCACTTTAAAAAGCAATAACTGTTTTTAGAATAACTCTAGTTAACTTGATAAAAAATAGTCTGTTCAATTCACTGAATTTTAACTTTGTAGTTGCGTTTCTATGGGTTGCAGGGATTCCCATTTGATTTTTGTACTAAAGACCTAATAATAATTCTCAAATTAGTTTTCAAATTTCTTTTTTTTATTCCATCATACAATGTGTATATTTCCCATATTCATTCGCAATTTCAATTTGTTAAGTCGTATGCTTGCTGCTGAAAAAAAAAACTAGCCTAAAGTTATTCAAAGTAAGAAATAAAAACCGAAATCCTGAAAATAGTGCTTAAATTGATTTTCAAGCAAAATTACATTCTTTTACAAAAAAGGTTATGTTAAGTTTACAAGTAAAAATGGCCTTTTCAGCAAGTCAAATTTAAGTGTTTCGACACATTTCTGTAAGCCGTAAGGCAGTCCATGTGGTGTTTTTGCTTCAAGTTCAACGGTTGGTAGTTTTGTTAGTAGTTCACGTTATAACAATATTTTGTTAATTTTATTTATTTAACCATATACCATGTACATTTTTCTACACATATTTGCAATAATAAGTTTTAGAGTCTTCTAAGTTATTACAAGGCAAAAAAAAATAGTTGAGCTTCTTAGACAAGTTGAAGGCAGCAGCTCATGTAATTTTTTTAATTTTGAGAATGGTATATAAATTGAGTGTTAAGAATGTTTTTGAAGAAAGTATGAAATACACAGAATAGATACTGATAATAAAAAGTATTATCGAAGTATGAGGTAAAAGTTTTGGCATCATAGCATAAATCAACATGTTTCATTTGAAGCGTGCTTTGTCCTTTATTTTTACTACATAATTCTCATATGATTGTATTCAAAATCTTAAATTAAATTTAAATTTTCATTGCATTTAAAAAACTTAATATTTACGGAAAAATGTGCCTTGATTATTTTTTAAACTGGTAAAATTTTTTAATATTTATTTATAAGAACATATATTGTGCAATATATAGCTGCAACTCTTCTTAGAATACAAGAAAGTAACATTTTAAGTCCTTTCAAATAATTTGATTATCAGATTTTTTTTAATTCAAACCTTTAAGAGTAAACAAAAAAGAAGATTATCGTTTCACGGAGGCAATTATACGTCAATCAGACCGCCTTCTTTTAGAATGCAGCTATTTTTTTATTTCTTTACACTAAACAGAAACTCAATCTAAAGTAAGTTTATTCCACGTAAATAAACAGCAGAATTTTTTCCGAATTTTTCTTATATTATGTTTCGCAAAGTATATAAAATGTATTGGAGACTAAAGAAGAGTTTCTGAAAAATTCTTTAAGCTTTTATTGGCTGATTTTGCTGTCAAAAGGATGAGTTTCTGCAATAAATTTAGCAGAGTATTTTTCGAATGAACTCTTATGAAAGATGTTTCCTTAAAATGTTTGTAATTATAATAGTTTAGTTTTATCTTCATTTTGTTTTTCTGAATTGCTACTTTTTAAATAAGTTTTTGTTTACTTCCGTTTTAAAATGTAATTTTAACTACGATTTTTACAAAAATGATATGTCTGAAAAATTGCGCGTCTGGAAATGCACTTCATGTGTTCGTATTAAGTTCGAATTTTTATATATTGAAGAAATTAATGGGGTGCAGCGATTTATTTTCCTAAGAAACTTAAAACTTCTACTTTGGTGTAGTTAAACTACATAGCAAAATTTAAAAAAAATGTGATGAATTTTCTTTCTTCTGTTTAAAATAAACATGCTTTGAAGTACGATGCTTGCCTTCTTGAATACTTTTTATGCATCTTACTTTTAAATCTAAAAGCGAAGTACTTTTAAAAATAAAGGATAGCTGACATTTTAGATTTCTGCATGTAGTATATTTTTCCCTTTGAATTGTAGATATTTACTTTAATTGAAAATGTTTATTTTTTAAACTTTTACATTAAATATAATCAATAAAAATTTATCTTAACCATTTTTGAATTTTTTTTTTTATCTATTAAGAAAATGTAAATAATTATAAGTTCAAGATAAAATCTACCATTATTAATCAATGACGAAAATGAACCATGGAAAACGAGGCCTATTAGTTTTAATCAAAAAAAATTGTCAACTGTAACTGCAAATTAAAATTAAAGCAGAAAAATTGCTTATTTATAACTACACTTCTTAATTAACCAATAATTCACGAATAATAAAAGCTTTCCATTATTATTTACTTTGCAAACTCGTTGGTGATAAGTATTTAATCCACGCTGCAGATGATCAATTATTTTTCAACATACAAATTTAAAAAAATGCTCACTTATTAAGGAAAAAATGCAAGTGAATGGGGGGTTTCAGCACCATCTTCGACCCCCTATAGTGAAAAAACAGGATGTGATACGGTTGGGCATTGAGGCTTAGAAGTACCTTATGATGTCCCGCGATCTCGTTCAAGATTTGCAGTAAAAACACCGCTAAATCGACTAAACTCAGAGGCTGACCAACCTACCATCCCAAGTGGTTCCAGATATGCTAGTTCGACTTCAAATCTGGTAATTGAGCAGACAAAGGAAGCCTTGATGTGTGTGACCGAGCATTGTCTTGCTGAAACATGGCACCTGGGATCCTTTATATGAGGGAAAACGCATATGGCTTAAGGGATGTCTCGAACGTACAGCTTTGCTCTCATAGCATAGTGAGTAAATATTAGGGGTGATCGTATACCGTATGCGATGAACTTTGAAATTCCCAGTATAACATATTATTTCCTTGCGCTAACCCAGTTTTAAGGTAAATCAAAGGTAACAGACTAAGCAAATGCGATTCTTAACTTTAGTATGAACGCGTCTTAAAAATACATTCCACGTTGCTTACGCTTTAACTTCATATTTGTAATCTGACAACTTAGTTACGGAAATGCTTTTAAACATTTTTATAAATTATTCATAAGTACATCACATATTTCTTACTTCACTTTCGCGTATTACGTGTTCTCATTTGTGTTTATTTTGAATTTTTTCGCAATATCTTTATTTGATAAAATTATGTTTATGAATCGGTCTGCTTTTATAGATGTCCTTCACATTATTACATTGATATATTTTACTTTGGCTACTTTAAGGCAGTAATAGAAGCCACAATATTGGAGGATACCATCGTGTGATCTGATGGCGTAACTATATCTTTCCGTTGTTAACTTTTCTAATTTTTAAAAGTTTTTGGTAATTCCTAAAATTTTAATAATTTTTTTTTCTTTTATTTTCCTTTTTTATCTCTTTTCTTGTTTTATACATCTAGGTTTTTGGAAAATATTTATAAAGTTTTTAAATAATGTACATTAGCAATACAAATTCCTATTTCAGTTTCAAAATATTCACGAAAGATTCATTTCTCATAACTGATTTTTTTTTACTTAGACATAAAGATAGTATGTAAAATACTAATTTATGTATATTATCATAAAAAAATGATGAATTGGAAATTTTTCTGTTGTACTTAAATATTAAAATTTTTATAGTAATTGAATCGTCAATTGAAATCAGAATTTGTCACTTTTTTACGGAGTTCAAAATCCATTGACGCATTTTTATTTGATTTGATATAACATATATAAGTATTCAAAAAAAACTTTAATAAATATTTTAATAATTCTGTAACGGTTTTAATAGTTGGATTATTAATTATACTTTAATTAAATCATAAACTTGAGAAAAAAATTCCCAAGTCGATACTTTTTTCTTAATATCATATATGAAGCAGCCAACGTAAATAAGAATATAAAACTCATTATAAAACACGTTAAACATTAGGATTTTTATTTCTTAATATGATATTAAATTCCACATTCTTAAAAGCAAGCCTGGATAAAAAAATTTCAAGCTTGTAGGAAACCAGGGCAGAAAAAAAGTCTTAAAATTACTATAAAAGTCAGCTTCTAAAGTCATAAAAAATTCCCTATCCTTCTACTCCACAACTGGTAGTGCAGGCAACTTCTTCGTGTACTCAGTGTTGAGTAACACCAAAGAAACACAAATGAAAGTACATAAAAATGGGTCTTCTTAAATCGATACCCGGATAAAAACTCAGATTGGCGAGGGCAAAGAACATACCAAAAGAGAAAAATAAGAAAAAAATTCTTCGAAGGCACCGATCTTATGTCCATCTTTGTGGGTTTATTTGCACTCCATTTACAGGGATTTTATGCGATTTTCTTGGCAAGTTCATAACTTAGTTTATATTGTGAGGCTACGGACAGTTCTTGAAAACTGATAACATTGTACAAAAAGAATAAACATACTATTTTTATTTGCAAATATTCTCGATGAATACAGTAGTAGAAGTAATATATCATATTTCTCTCTGAAATATCGGTGTGAATTCGGTGGTAGTATTGGTAATTTGACAAAGAAAGGGACAATTTTAATGGGACAATTTTTACATAAAAAATTTTATTTTTTTTTGCCGGAAAGAATACTTTAACATAGATTATTTTGGAACGAACCATACAATTTAAAAACTCTGTGTTTAGATAATAAATTTAAAAATTTTACGGTAAATGTATGTTATTTAAGGGACAAATTTTGCACCGCAAATTTGGATTTCTATTGCAGAAAAGAAGAATTTAGCATAGATTATTTGAGAACAAACCATACAATTTAAAAATTCTATATTTATATTATAAATGTCAAAATCATACGGAAAATGTATATTATTTATGCAACAACTTTTACACCGCAATTTTCAGTTTTTATTGCAGAAAAAAATTTAATATAGATTATTTCGTAATAAACCATACAATCGAAGAATTCTTTACTTATATAATAACTTTCAAAATTGAACGGAAAATGTATCTTCTTTATGAGACAATTTTTACACCACAAATTTCAATTTTTATTGCAGAAAAGAAGAATTTAATATAGATTATTATTTTAGATCAATCCATAAAATTCAAAGATTCTATATTTATAAAATAAATTTCAAAAGAAGTTTGAAAATGTATCTTTTTTTACCGGATTTTGAGAGTATTTTGCTAAGTTAAAACTATTAAACTAGTTGTAAGCACCTTTTTTCTAAAACATAAGTCTGAATCTGCTTCATTCAGTAAAATTTTCATTCAAAATTTCATTCAGTATTAACATTTTCCGAAACTTCAAAGGCAGTCGGTGGTGAATATATCGAAAATGCTAAAACTGATTTTTTTCGATGTATCTTTTCAACGAAACACCTTTTGATATTTATTTGAAGTATTTTGAGAATATTTTTGAGATTATATCAGCTCTAGGCTGTTACACTATTTTAGTGTTAACAGGAATACTGATTGAGTTATGAAAGATGTTTGATAAAAAATTATGAAAATTTATTAAAAAAAATTATATAATATAAACAATTTATAAAAAATCTCAGTTCATAAATTTGTAAAATATTTTTTGCCAAAGATATGTATTAACAATTATTAGTGTAATTATGTATAGGTAAATTTTCTGAGAAAAAAATTTGCTGCAATATCTTGTTTAGATGCTGAGAAAAGGTTCATTAAAAAACGTCAGTTTTAGCGTTATTGGTATATGCCCTGTCGACTCTCTTTAAATGTGTATCTTATAATGTCTTAGGCGTCCATAAAAACGTAAGAAATTGCACTTGCGGGCAAATTTAATGTTTGTTATTTAATATTTAGCTCAATGTTTTTTTAAAATTAATAATTAATGAAGTGTAAACAAGAAAACACGAAAATATTCTCTTTCACTGGGCAATTTTTTATTTGATTCATCGAAATGATTTAATTGATATATCTTAATCATTTTTTAAATTAAGTAATTTAATCTTACATATTTGTTCTGTTTACTTGAATTATTATTCCTAATTGAAGCAAAAATACAGAAACGGAAGTAAAGCTCATTTTTAAGAATTCGAGGAAATGTTGAGGATTTTTTCGTCATTTTTAAAAGAAACGCGTGGCTGACTATGTTTCTAAGCCTAAAAACTAAGGTAAACAAGAATATTGCATCACATTTATTTCGTCTGCATTAGCAAGCACATATCTACACTAATTTTAAAATAAAAACACGAAACTTAATTGGTTGCGCTTATCATACAATATTACTGTTTTAATAATATGCGAAATGCATTTGGATAAAAATGCCTTCTATTAATTAAGTTGCACAATGTAAAAAGAAAACTTTGAAGCAAGTAATTTTTCCATTTCTTTCGAAGCTATAAATTGGGTTCACTAATCTATTTCAAATAATTTAAAAATACCATAAAAAATGAAATATAAACTAGAATTTAAGAAGAGTAGCTTAAATTTCGTAGAAAGATGATTGCGTCAATATCGTACATGTACATACATTTTATATGCATATCATACAAGATAAGAATTTTCGAATTTTAACAGTATGGTAATTAGTTTAAAATTTCGTTGCACAGATTTTAAAGCGTAAAAATATTTTATTTAAAGAATGGAATATTTTAAATGCCAACTCTTAATAAATAATGCAGAAATTATTTTTGACTCTAATTTTATTCCATTGGAGTTTTTTAGTATAAAATACATATATTTACGTAATACAAATCACAAATTAGTATGATTCTATAACTTTTTAATCTTAATCTCTTTTGTAAAGAAAATTATTATTCTGTTTTGATGTTTTAGGGTTGCAACTCTAGCATAATTATAAAACCTGATTTTTTTAAAAAACCAAGCTGATTTTTCTTCTTTTTAACGAAATGACTTATACTTGAGAATAAGGACCTATTTTTCACAAAACACAGAGCTTTGAAGTATCAAAAAATATCCCAGAAATTTTAGAGAAGCTGGTATTTATTATAAGAATATCTTCTTTTATTTCTTTTACGGTCAAAGGCAAAGATTTTTATCTTCGTATGTTTTCTATGCTTTGAAGCACGTAGTGCATATTTGATTCATGATAGATATCAACGAAATGCCTTATTCTTATTTTTGCTTAGCAATTTATTTTCAGAAATGCAGAAATTTAGGACTAGTTTGATATGTTTCTATAAAAAAAATACCATAGTATATTCAATCCATTTTTGTTTCACATTTAGATGCAATTTTTCAAACCATACATTTTTTAAAATTTTGAGTTTTGCTTATTTTCCATATTACAATCATGAAAGGAATAATTTTAAAAGTTTAAAAGTCAAGAGATATTTTTTTAACCAAAATGTTTAAAATAAAATTTACTTTACAACTATCGGTTATATTATAATTATTACTTCTTTTTTATTATATCGCTTCTCATTTTCTTATTATGTTCATTGTCTCTCTCGATTAAATTAATTCTTCTATTAAAAAAATGCTTAAAATAGAGAAATTATTAATTTAATACTTGTAGAGGATTAAAAGTGAATGTTAAGAAAAGAGTACAATAAATTGATAGTTATATATTAGTAGTTAAAATAATAAACACACAATATCAATAATGAAATAATGACGCTGATAATATTCAATACGAAACACAATATTAACATTATACATTCTATTGTATGAAACTGCTATATCATTCTATGATAGTTAGAATTATTTCATTTTCTCGACAAATATCCATTATTAGTTGAGTAATAAGTATATACTCTTAGAAGTGCATTAAATTTAGTTTCAACTAATATTTATAGTGCTTTTAACATTCAATTACCTGATTGAATATTTAATTATTAAATAACTAAGTCCTTTATAATGGGTTATCATTTAAACAAGTGATTTCCACTATTGTGTATAAATTTATCAGTACAAGGTTTATCTTTAATGTTAACGTAAGATTTTTCAAACTTTCTGGTTAAAAGTCTTCATATAAGATACTGGCTATTTCTTCGTGTTTCGCTGTAGATAGTTTGCATAATAGGGAAATTTATAAACTTTCTATCATTAAGTGTTAAAATAGTCTTCAGAAGAACATTATGCTTTGATTGGTTTATAAAATTTAATTGATTACTAACTTAAAAGTATGTTTACTACTTAAGAGTGAAGAAAATGCCTGAATTGCTTATTGAATTATTGTTGCAATAAAGTTGATTCATTTAAATTTGAATCGAACAAAATATAATAACAAGCACAAATTCTGACGCAAAAAAAAACATAATCTATACCCTCTCAGAATTAAAACTCTCACTTTTGACGATTCGACAATTCTTGAGCACTATTTCTTTCATTTGAGAATTTTTTCATCACATAATCACGTGATTTCTGTCGAAACATGAACTCTCAAATATAGGACGAAAATAGTTCTACAATTCGAAACTGCAATACGGGAGATTCTTAATTGGAATGACGAAACTAGATAATAGACTAGACAATAGAAAATAAAGTGACAGACATGGATGTAATCTATATCTCTGTTCTATCTGTTCTGGTTGTGCTATGTCACCTATATAGTACCCACGTTGGTAGAACAAGTAGATACATTAAGCAATTTGAAGTATTTTTTATTTAGAAAAAAATAGAAGAATAAAATATTTCCTAAATTTTGACGAAATTCTTTTCCTCCAAGAAATGACGATAGTTATTTCGGCACTTTGAGGACATTTTCGCTCGATTCTTATACCAGGAAGCAGTTTCGTTACTAACGAAGAATGTCTCGTGATATTTGAGTATCAATTTCTTACATCGTACAGGATGCATAATTAGATATAAATCAATTAAAAGACACAGATGAAGCTTTTAAAGGTAGGACAATAGGTTGATAGAAAGGCTTATTTAAAGAATATATATATATATATAACATATGAGTTATTTATGGAAAGTAATTTCTACTACAAAACCCCAGTAATTATTTACCAAATCAGCAATAACTAGAGATACGAGTTCCAAACAAAATAAATTTAACTTTTTTGAAACATTCTTTTTTTGAAAAGACATAGTTTAAATTAAAATAATTAATTTCAATTATTTGAATCTGCGAGTTTACGTTTTTTTATGTTAAATATATTTATTATATATTTTATTTTGAATATTTTATACTATAAAATCTAAAATATCTGCGGAATTCTAAATAAAACAATTATACAAGAAGAAAAAAATTTAACGGAATTTAATTTAAGGGATGCAATTTTTCTTTTTAAAATTATTTAGAAAAAAGCTAAATGTCAACCAATAATTGTAGATGGAAAACACGAAGTTTCTTTACAAATGCTTTCCGAGCAATAGGAAAATATTAATAATATAATTCTAACTTTGTTCAAAAGAAAAATAAAGCAACCACGAAAATTATGTTCGAAATGAAAATTTATTAAGTAACATATATTAATTTTTATTTCTATTTAAAGAAACAGTCCCACAGTTCAGTTATTTAATTTAAACACACATTTTGACAAAAACTGTAATCAAAGAATAATAATTTTTTTCTACGGAATTGAAGTTTTTTTTGTCGAAATTTAGCATTATAGAAATATAAATATAATAACGAATTTTCTTTTCTGCAATAGCAAGTTTTCTTTAAATTTTTTTATTATGAAATAAGAAAAAAAAATTGGTCTTATTTAGCATAGCTTTTCATAATAAAACTTTTCCATTGAGGATTAAATTATACTTGTAATTTAGGAAAAGCTTCTTAAAGCTCAGTTTATTTTAAAGCACAGGGGACTGTCTTCATGAATTTATGAATTATTAACAGCATATAATTTATTCTATTTATCAGCACTTATAATTTTCCAGTTCATAAATTACTGGACAGAACGAACATCGTAACAAAATGAAATTGCATTAAAATTTTGCATGATTTCCATTTTAAATTACATTCAATTGCGTAGGAGTAAATAACCTTAATCATTTCAAATCTCAAATCATTATTTTACGTATTTGTATGTTAAAAAAGATAATTATTATTTTATTTTAAATATTCTATACCATACCAACATAAAACGTCAACAGAATTTTATTTATCAAAAACACTAGAAGTAGAGAAAAAAATGACAGAAATAAAGTAATTAATCAAGTTAAAATTATTATACAGCACTTTAGTTAAGAGCAAACCCATAATTATAGCCGGGAAGCTCAAATAAAAGTTCTTTTCAAAAGTTTTCTTAGCAAATGAAAAATAATCATACTCCCACTTCTTAAAAGAAAAAGAAAAACACAGCTAAGGAAATTGCTCCTTAGATGGTGATTGTTAAGCAATACTTTTAAATTTTTATATTCTTTTTCAATAAACAGTTCCATAGCTCAGTTATTTAATTTAACATTCAAACTCTGTCAAAAACTGTAATCAGTGAATAAGAAATATTTCTTTTATATAATAGCAAGTTTTCTTTTCCAAAACTTACTCATCATTATAAAGTATGCATGTGTGAAAAACAGCATTTGGTCTCACTTAACATGACTTTTTTTTGTAATACAATTTTTTCCTCCACGATGAAATGATCTTCGTAATTAAGGAAAAAGCTTTTTAAAGCCCAGTTCATTTTTAAAGCTCTTTCGAAAAAGATGGATTGGAGGAAAAATAACGTCATTTTCGAAAGCTTCTGAGAACAGTTTTTTTTTCCTTTCGTTTTACCTTTTCCTTCAGGGTAAAGTAATAAGAATCTAACAAGCTGCGACCGTCAGGGCCTGAGCACAGTTTTAAAGAAATAGGAATGCTATTACACGAAATTTAATGTTTATTTCCACTGAAAAAGAGAAGTTAGATGCTTGGAGTTAAGTTTGAAAACTCATAACTCGGCATCTTAGGTTACTTACTAGATCGATAACGAGAAAGATGTGTTTTGTTAAAGGTAAGATTTTTGCTTAAAGCTCTTTGATTTCGCCATTTTTGTTGCTTTGCTATTTAAATATGTTTAAAGGGATTTTTTTTCAGACCGTCTCATGTGAGAAGAGTTTCTATTTTTCTGCAAAAAGAATATTTTATTCACATTAAATATGGGTTTATTATAACCAAGAGTATTTCTTGAAAGGAAAATACATTTGAAAAGAGAATTGGAAAAACTAAATTTTCTTGACATCACAATTTAGGATTTTATATGAGAATAAAGCTTAGATTTATATTTAAATACCTATGATTTAATTTTAAATATAGCCATGTCTTTTTATTTGATACTTGTTTATTTAATTGTCATTATGCATTTTATTTTAAATTTTGTTGGTTTTAAAATTAATTTCATTTTTCACTTAATTTTTCCTTCATTTTCAGGTTTTAGGGGTAAAAATCGAACGGAGCTGTGATCTACAAGGCCAGAACGCAGTTTTTAAAAAATAGGAATACTATGACACGAAATATAATCCTTATTTCCACTTAAAAATAGAAGTTAGATGCTTGGAGTTTACTTCGAAAACTTATAACTTGGCATATCACGTTGCTTACTAGATCGATAGTGAGGAAGATGTGCTTTAGTAAAGGTTGGAGTTCTGATTAAGGCTCTTTGATTCCGCCATTTTAGGTTTTTTTTCTAATTTAAGCATATTTAAATTGATTTATTCAGTCCATCTCACGTTAAAGGAGTTTGAATATCTGAATTTCATCAAAGAGAATTTTTTATTAACTTTAAGTGTATATATGTCACGGCGAAAGACTGAAATCGGTGATTGTTGACTTTCACCGGTGAATGTCGACAAACATCAAATACGTCGGTGAAAGATCGAATATTTCATTACATTCTTGTACATTCTGACCCTCACCGGTGTATGTCGACAATCACAGATATGCTTTGGTGAATATCCGAAATATTTATTACATTCGATTTGATATGAATTTATTCATGGATATAATTACATTTATTCGATATTTTAACCCTACACTAATGTTTTTTTAAGGTTAATTGCCACTGCCCGGTATACCCTACACTGATGTTTTTTAAAAGTCAAGTGCCATTGCCCGGTATATATTTACCCGATACTCCAAGCACTGATGTTTTCTCTAATCTATCGTCAGTAAGCATTAAAATATAGAATAAATATAAATATATCAAATAAATTTAATAATATTAACGAATAAATTAATATAAAATTGGATATAACAAATATTTCGGACATTCACCAAAGCGACTGTGTGATTGTTGACATTCACCGGTAAGAGTCAGAAATAAGGGTATTTAGCAAATATTTCGGACATACACCAAGCGACTACGTGAATGTTGACATTCACCGGTGAATGTCGACATTCTCCAGATTTCGGTATTTCACCGTAACATACATATATATATATATATATATATATATATATATATATATATATATATATATATATATATATATATATATATATATATATATATATATATATATATATATATATATATATATATATATATATATATATATATATATATATATATATATATATATATATATATATATATATATATAGATAGATAGATAGATATACATAGACATATACATAGACATATATATATATATATATATGTATATATATATATATATATATATATATATATGTGTGTGTGTGAGTGTGTATATATATTTTAATTAAGTGCACAAAAGGAATAAAACAAAATTTTTATTATTAATATATTTTTTGTATTAGATAATTCGCTTAAAAGAATCTATATTTATTGAAAAACTATCTGTAAGTACCACATGTTTTGTAATAAAGTATTCATAAGTAAAGCTGAAAAAAAAGTCAGAAAAAAATAAGCGCCGTGAAGAACATGCATACAGTTTTCAGGCAACAGACAGTCGTAATTATAGGTACCAAGGCACGTAAATAAAGAAAAAAATTGCAAAAAATCATTCGAGTTAAAACGTGAGGTAAACTAAGTCGATTGATTCCTACTTTGTTGTGTCCGTAAACTGATAATGATGCTTTTCTATAGCTTAGGAATATCTGTAACAAAGACATCATTAAATTCCTAATGTTTTCTTATTCTCCGTTTGTACCATTTATGTTTTTGCTTTATTTTGAATTTTTAAAGGAGACGTATACTTTCAGTAAAAAAAAACACAATTTAAAAGAATGTCTAAAATTAAAGGCAATAACACTCAATTTACCAAGAAATATGTTTTGTGGTTATTTTTTTACCTAATTATTTGAAGTTGTTGTTGTCACACACCATTAAGGCAAGGGTTGTGATTGTTCCTGCTTTTCAGTGATACCATCTATGGCCACGAGTTCGACTTCTGCCACACCTACACGTCACACCCGTTTACAGGGGGGACGCATTCACAAAAACATTCATACATCCAAACTAAGGTAAACAACGTTTAAGAGCACAAAAAATATTTATAAATGCAGACAGCTGTTTCGGATGCTCAAAGGGCAACCTTCATCAGTGCAACAGAAAGAAAGGAGAGAAAACAGTGTAAATATATAGAGAAAAGTGACGTCACAAGGGGGGGTTAGAGCAACGGCCAATAGGAGAGAAGGGTGAATGGATGGCGACGAATGGGAAGCAAGGAACAAAAAAGACCCCCTTGTGACGTCACTTTCCTCTATATATTTACACTGTTTTCTCTCCTTTCTTTCTGTTGCACTGATGAAGGTTGCCCTCTGAGCATCCGAAACAGCTGTCTGCATTTATAAATATTTTTTGTGCTCTTAAACGTTGTTTACCTTAGTTTGCATTTTAACACAAAGGTCACCCACTTGTGTATTTATTCATACATCCATTCATTCATCCACTGATCGTAATTTTGACTTAAACTAAAGAACGATCAACCTCTCCAATTTAGTACTCTCAGAAGTATAATTTGTTGATTCAAACTCCTGATCTCACGAACATGAGCCCAGCACTCTACCAACCTAGCTCATCCCGGCTCAATTATTCGAAGTAAATTACAGAATTAAATTAAACAAAGGAATGTGCAAATCTTATGCCACTCTTGTGAAACAAGAATAGTTTCCAATTAATCATTGGATGTGTAATGGAAATATACTGTTTTTGCATATTTTTTGTCTTAAAATACTCATTAAAGGAATATTCTAGATAAAATAAACACGGGATATCCTATTTACAAGAAAAAAAAAGCGTAACATGTTTTTTTCTGCTTGTTTATTATTCATAATAGAATAAAAGAGGATAATTATGGCAATAAAGTACTCAAATAACCTCAAAGTGAGTTTTGTGATTATGGTTTTCGAAGCAAAATGCACATTGAACTAAGGAAAGAAAAATTTAGGCAATATAAAGAAATAATAATGCTCAATCCTTCACAAATTGTGAAGTGTGGTTTCATGATTCTTTATTTGTTCTTTGAAGTAAAATACGTCGTAAAAGAAAGGAGAAAAAAAATTAAGTATATCAAAAATGAAAACTACTCAACTAAACAAGTAATATGTGTTGACTTTATATATATTCCCTTTATATTTATAAGTCAAAATAAAATGTACATTGAAATAAAAACAGGAATTATTAGATCAAATAAGCAAGAATGGTGTTTAACTATCCCAAAAATGAGTATTTTGGCTTTATTATTCCTTTTTTTATTATTTGAAGTTAAATAAAAATTTGTCCCAAACAGGAACATTTAAAGTTTGATAAAAAAAAGAAATGTTTAAAAAAAATTGCAACCAAGAACTATATTTTCAGTTGTTTTCATTATCATTTTTATTTGTTATTATAAAAATTAAAATAATATTTGTTATTAAAAAAATGAATTATGAAAAATTAATTTAAAAATTAATTTAATTTAATTAAAGAATTATTATGAAATACCAGACAAAGATAATTATAATATAAAATATATAATAAAAATATTATATTTATGAACAATATAATAATGAAAATTATCAAATTTATAAAAAAAAAAAATGATCTAATTGTTATTATTATATTAAATTTTTGTTTATTATTCCAAATAAGATACAGATTGAACTAAAAAAAGAGCATTTAAGCCACGATAAATATGATTAGTCAGCAGTCAAGCTAATTAATCAAGAAAAGTTTATTACGGTTGTATAGTTCTTTATTTACACAGCTTACTAATATAATTATTAATGTTATTGTTGAACAAAGTATAAAAAATACTGCACGTTAAGGAAATGGTGAATAATATATATATATATATATATATATATATATATATATATATATATATTTTACGAAATTTAACCTTTCATCAACTTTTAGGTCATAACTGACTAAAATGGGCGAATAACTTGCACTTGAAATTTTCAGATTTTATTGTTCTAAAACTTTTTGCACTGCCTCTCATAAGTTTCTCAACTGAAGTTTTTGAATTTCTGAATACAATTTAAACTATTTTAACATCAATTTCAGAGAGATTACATTCAAAATTACATTTATCAAGATACATATTTCCGCAAGAAAAAGAAAACTCAATAATATATATTCCGGCGGATTTTGGGTTTTCCTCTATTTAATTTTTTGTGTTGACTTTTTCAATTTATTAAATACTATCTGTTACCATATTTCTTTCATCAGTTTTCAGGACAAAAATTAACGCGCATCAAATCTTTAGCCATAATTTTATCATTCTGAAACTGACCGCTTTGGCTCTGATGATCACCAAAACTGTGCATTTTTTAAACCACTTTAAGCTATTTTGACACCGATTTCCATAAAAAAAAAATCAAGAAACATAGTTAAATTGAATTCAGATTTTTTTAAATATGTAGCTACAATCAACTCTGAACAAAGCAAATTTCTTAATAAGTTTTCTATATTCTGCTCCTCATTTTAATTAGAAATAAGCTCTCCATCAATTTTCAAGTCAAAAATGGAAGAATGTCTTGCACTTCAAATATTTAGGTTCAATTTTATTATCCTAAAAATGCCCGCACTGGCTCTCATAATTACCTTAGCAACAGCAGTCAAATCTCAATTTAAAAGCCTGGAATTTTTTTATCTTTAACTTTTTTCTGATTTTTTTTGTCTGGAAACATTTTGTTAAATTGTGTTTTTGTTTCCCATTACCAAAACAGTTACGCTTTTTTTTCGCTATGAATTTTTCATTTTTTTTAACATTCTTGGTACACTTCTTAGTGTATTTTCTATAATGTAGAAGTATATGTTTGATAGATAGGAAGTGAGCTAAGATTATTAAGTTTATTAAAGAAGAAAACTATTTTTTCCTCTTTTCCCAGATGATGTTTTTGCTTCAAACATTTTTCACGCTTGCATTGTGAGATAATTTGATTTTCTTTCACTCAAATATTTCTCACAATTTTTATCATTTTCCTTATTTTTTTTACAATTTTTGAAAAGTGAATGTACTTTAATAAGAAAAAAATTAAAGTTTATTTATACACTTGAGATCTGCTCAAATTATGAGAACAAAGCTTTCTTTCTTCCAATTTTACCAATTTTAATAATGGAAAAAATAAAGTTAAATATTCGCTTCCGGTCAGAAAAAGTGTATTTTTTAATTGGTTGTCATTGCATATTAATAAATACTTTTTATAAAGCATTTTTTTGTTAATTTATTTATTTTCCCTCAAAATAAATGTATTACAATATTACTTAAAATTTTTAATTTTATAATTTTAATATATCAAAAAAGAAATTCATTTATGTATAAATTTTTCAGCTTATAACGGGCGCTAAAATAAAATTCCTCTTCTTCAAATTTCAGAGAGAGGTGTTTTTGATGAGGCAGGAAAATTTTTTCGATCTTTTTAAATATTTACATTACTGAAGATTTAAATGAAATTTTCTTAAAAGTTCAAGTTAAAACTCAAATAAACAAGAAAGATACGCGTATTTACTGCTACCAACGCTCATCATTGCATTTGTATAAAAGAAATTTTTAAGTTTCAATCATTAGCAAGTACTAAATGGGTAGCTTAAACAATGAAAAAAGAAAACGTGGTAGTTGAAATGTGACCACTAATTAACAAACTATTGCACTTTGAATGAGGAAAATGGAGATAAACTTTACAATGTAAATCATATAATAACAAAAAAACTTGGACATGGGAGAGTATGCATTATGAAAAACCGTAAGATCTAATCAAAACCAGAGGACATGCACAATAACAAGGAATAGAAAATATTAGAGTAAGATATTCTATCAACTATGAAGAAAATAGAATAAATGAATGGTCAACCAGATATCTAAAATAAAATGTCTATTTTAATAAAAATTTTAGAAATGTAGCATGTGACATAAAAATATGATCGAGATGAGAAAGAGCAAAATTAAATATTATTCTAGGGTTGAGCACGACTTAAGAAATTCACTTGAGGACGAGAAATTGGTAGTATATCTTAATAGTTTTCACTCTTTAAAATAATCAAGTGCACTATTAAATCAATTTCAACAAAATAAAATTTAACGAATATAAGAACAGTCAATATAGTAATTAAAATTAATTATGTACAAATTAAATGTTTAAGTAAATCAGGTAACAATCTATGTTTTAACGTACTTGTTGACAACATAGACGAAAAGGTTTTAAATTTTACTGATACTGACTATATATATATATATATATATAAAGTCCCTGTTTAAAAATATTATCAATGAATAAGAATATTTTTTGGCTATACGATAGTATTTCACATCAACGTTTCTGTTAGAAATTCATTTTTTATGAAATAGAGAGTTATAAAAGTAATTGTTAAATATAAGAAAATAATGACTCTCGGTATCAACAGAGTGAATATTTTTCAATGTCCCCTTCATTCATTTTATCCCATTATTATAAGAAATTATTTTGCATACTCACTACCATTTTATGTTTGTAAATATAAGCTATAATTATAAATTCGAATACAAGTACTATCTGACAAATAAAGTAATTATTTTTTAATAGGTTCTATTTTTAATACTTTTATAAATTTATTTTGTTAAGGTACTGTTTCGAAAATTGAACCCTGAATGTCAGTGCCGCCAGCGAGTACAATACCACCTATGTTGCAGTGCCATTAGCCTAAGGAAATTTAGAATGTACACTGTGTTATATAAATTGTATGGTCAGTCCTCTCCAATTTAATAAGTAAACATCCTAAGGGTTAACTACCAATGGTCAAATTAACAACCCGAAGTGAAGGCCTCTAATCTTACCCTCCCCTTGAGAGTTGAAGAAAATTCAATCCAGTGACTATGGTGTTAGCAATGTTGTGTGGTAAAAGAGCATTAATTATTTTTATTCTCAACATTTTTATCATCGTTTTTACACTTAAAAATGGTCACATGACAATAAAACTGCACCGAAAAAATTTCGGATCAAATTACAGTAAAACAATCTGGCACTAAGAATCTAGTGCTTTTTACCGTAAAATCCATTTTTACCGAAAAATGTTACTGAACAACAAATATCTGCTATACTGTTTAACAGTAATAAATACCGTAAAATTACTGAATAACTTTAAATAAATAAAAAATACTGGAAAAATTACGGCATAAAATCTAACATCTAAAAAGTATTTTATAGATGATGCTCCCAGAACACCGGTACTTTATATAAGCATTTATCCGAGTAGATATCGTGAATAAATCACAAATAAAGCTGCAAAAAACAAATATACAGTAATTAAGGTTTTATAATCAAGAACTTTCAACCATGTTTGTACCACGAATGTAATAAGGCTGTGAAGAAAGGTCTGTGATTTTTACATTTAGTGTTTCAACACCGAGAAATGTTCTTGATTATAGAACATCATTTATAGTAAGTTTTATTTAAATTCCATTCATATTGTCCAACTTTACAATACAAATACGCGTTTTAGCAATTACATCACAAATATATCATAACTTTTCTTTATTTAGATAACCCTTTATCGACGATGGAACAACGATGTTTCTTTTACAAATATTTTTTCTGAGGCTCTTATTACAAGTAAAACTATATTTCCGCATTTTTTAATTATGAAAAAACAACATAATAGTTGCTAGAAAATCTATTAAATTATCTGAATTATATTTGTACTAAAATATAAAATACACAAAAAAAATTTGTAAGAAAAAGATCATTTGTATTCAATTATTTCGATGTTCAAATAAACTGTAAGTTTGAAAAAATATTGTTTGGAAGTCGAGTTTGGAGGATTTTACCTATAACACAGAAAAAGATACAGGTGTTCCATTTTGTATTTTATACAAAAAAAAACATAAATAAATAAAAATACATGTATAAAATACAAAAAAAGTATTTTGAAAAAAAAAAACATTTATATTTAATTATTTCTTAGATCTAAATCACTGCAAATTTGAAAAAATATTGTTTGGAAGTCGGGCTTGGAAGATCTTACCTATAATTCAGAAAAAGACGCAAGTGTTTTATTTTGTATCTCCTGACGTTAATTAATGATTAAAATGCATATTTCGACTTAAATTAGTAGAAATTAATAAAAAAAGTATAAAAAATAAGTTTATTAAAAATTTGCTGACAGGGTTAATATCTTTTGTTTAAATTCATAAATGCAAAATTAGTTTCGTTAATCCATTCATGAAAAAATTAATGTTCGATAAATTCTACATCATACTTTTCTTCTAACTTCCACGAAAACATGGTATCTCTTCTACGATATTTAGAATTTAAAGCAAGCTGTGACAAGCGAGGTGAATAAAAATGTCACCTCCAATACTGTAAGTCCTTATTCATTTTTTTTTCTTTACCTAGAAAGACTAGTTCACATTTTTTTCCAAATTTATATTCGTTATATCCCAAAGAATTCCTCCTCACCCGGTAAATCGGGGGGAATCAAGACAGAGGAGAAAGTTTTCTGAACTCGATCTCTTAAAGAGTTAGGGAAGGGATTTTTCTCGTGACAAAACAGAGTAAAGTTACAAGGTGAAACAAATGAGAAACCCTTCTAGCGACAAGAATTGTCGAGGTCGGGACAGTTTGAAATCCTAGATACCTGAATCAATAAATGTCTCAGCGAAAGTGACTGTCTTCTATCCTATGGCAAGAACAGATCCTTTAGTACATTGTCAGAATTTTCTAGTGAAGGATTGGCGCTGATCGGTGAGGTTTTGTCGCTAGTATTTACGTCCTTATGCAAGAGTATTTTTTGAAATGATTAGATAAAGATCGGGTATATTTCATGTAGTTTTTATACGTGGTGAAATATTTGCAATAATTTTATAACCCAATTGATTTGAATTAAGAACTTAATAATAGCTCAATTGTAAAATAGCAAATGATGCATTATTAGTTTTATTCAAATAACGTTATTAACGGGGTTCTAACAGTATTTTAAAATTCATTTATCTCCATTGGGATTAGCAATATTTTTTGTTCTGATAAATGAAACGTTTGTAGTCTAATTTTGAATTTTAATATTTTATTAAACGATTCCTTTATAATATTCTTTTACAGTGTTAAACTTTACGATCTTTCAAGATCGTAAAGTTTCGCATTTTTTTCTTGATCAAGATCAAAAATATCTGGATCAAGAAAAAATTGCAAACGTCTACATAAAGGCCATTTTTAAAGTAATGTTGATATAAATTAGTATTTAATTAGGAGAAAATCATCAGAAACAGCATTCCTATTCTACTTCTATTAGCACTTTAGCCATCTACAGATTTCGAAGGTCTCCACTAGATACTTTCATTTCAATGTATTTAACGAAAGTACTTTTTTACTACTTACCCTAAAAATACTCACATTTTCAAAACTATTTAACCATTAACAGTCTAGTACGCAGGCAGTATCTCTTTAATTTTACCGTAAGACGAGTGACATTTTTCTTTATGACAAGTTTTTTGCTGTTATACCTATAGTTATGATCCAGCCATCTTATCTGCTGTAATTTTATTGTCTTAACTATCTATGATTTTCTAAATTCATTTCATACCTCAAAGTTGTATCCTACTCCTTAACCGTACTAACACCAATCGCATGTCTAGCAAAGAGCGAGTGATTTTTCCTCATGATCCATCTGTAGTGGAATGTATTTTGATAAGGATCGAAGCAAAGTAATTGCTGGATGCCCGAATTTAAGCCTGTGTTATTTTTGAATACGAACTCACCATCATACTAAATATTATATTATTACCAAATTTTATATATAAATGAATGACCAATTCTTAATTAAAGTAAACTTTTACCTGAGAGGTTCGTAAATAACCCAAGAAAATACTTTTCATTTCAAGTGATGAAAGTTCGTTGCATAGCTCACCTTGCTAGTATTCCACTGCATGCAGTAATGCTCATTAATTTCAGAACACTCAATATTTATTTATTTACACCCAATATTTATTTACTTATTTCAGACGCAACAAAATTTTCTAAGTCAAAACATTTAAGCAAAAACCTCTTAAATTTATGATAAATGAAAGTGTGTGAAACAGAAACGATCATCAAGTAATCGCGATTTTTTCGAACAAAGAATAGTAGTAGAAAAAAATATGCTCGTGTTTCTCAAAATAGTCATCAAATAAATTTTCGTAATTTTTGATCAATTCAGAAAATTATTTTTTTATGAAAATCCCGCAGTTAAGGAACAGCATTTTTTAATAATTTAAAAACTGAGACTTGATAAATTTAAACACTTTAAAGTAATAATCTGTCTTCTGAAAACACTTTAAATAGAGCTACATTAATAAAAAATGCGTATTAAAAAATCGAAAATAATGTATATATATTTTGGTTGATGGGTAAAAAAGAAACTATAAATTTACGGAAATGCAATATACATGTCTTTGGAAAAAGGAAATTACAAAAGAAGTAAAATTGTCATCAACAACAAATAATATTACGTGTAAGTAAATTTGTAATAGATAGAGTAAAATTGCAATGAACTGAAAGGAAAAAGTGTAATCTAAAGAAAAAAATTTCAAAAAAAAAGAAATAAATCTCGTAGCTAATTTATAGAGCAAATATATTTTGCTAGCAAAACATTAATCGCTAAAATATTTTGATTGAAAAATAGCACGACATAACGGAACAAGTTGCCAAACATCCATCTGAAAAACAATTTTCCTATACAGGTATCTTTTTATTCATAACAATTGTATTTTTTCGCTAACCTATAAAAAGGATTTTTGACTTCATTCAAGTTAAAATTACTCTGGCTTCATTTATGTTTTGAGTTTATTTTCTGAGTGAAACGTGATGAAAACATATGATCGCATTCGTTATTATTATTGTTATTATTATTTTACAGGCACTAGATTGAAATGATTAAGATATAATTAGTTCAAAAATTTTGGCAAAACAGCCAGCAATAGTATTATTATCCAATTTACAGTAAAGGTTACGCTTAGGAAATTTTTCTTTTACTGATCTGAAGCCGCTTACAACTTGTATTGTTAAAAATAGGTGAATACGAAGCTTACGGTTTTGTAACCTATAACTAATAGTGCGGTTTCAAAACCATAAAAATTAACTTAAACTTGCATGGGAGTTAGGTTAAGTTATACTATTCGTTAGATAATGGACATTTGACTTTAGTTGTGGTTGAGCTGTGTTTTGTCAAATAAACCATGGAATATGGTTTAACTATTTAATAGGATGGCACCATATATTAGAAGACAAACAATAGAATCTTTGTGGTAAGTACCTTTGTAGCATTAAAATATATTCCTGCGTTGAAGGAATGGAAAACATATTGTGTTGTCAACGCTTGGATTCGAACCTCGATTCAGTCGGTCATGAGACTGAAAGATTAGCCATCTCGGCGTAAATATGTACCTATTTACGAGGATTTACAAAGGAACTTTATAAGGTGGGCATAATTAGCTGGGATAAGAATATGGTTGTTTATCCAATTCCGGTTGAAAACAGTAAATAAGCGATTTTTCTTTTACTTATCAGTTTGAATACCGTCATTTTTAAGGTTATTTTGCTGCTCCGCTGAACATTTTAAACTAACATTAAAGGAAATTTTTAATTAATCCGTTTTTTCCGATGAATTTACAGTTATGTCCGGGCGAAGTCATGTCAATTAGAAATCAAGTCGAAAACAATTATCAAGAATTTTTCTGAAATCTAAGCTCAATTCCTACGATAAAATAAAACATTTAATCCCTTTTAAATGAAATTCTCGGTTTCTTAAAACCACCTTATTAATAACTTGACATAAAATTTAGAGAACTGTTGAAGGATTAGCTATTAGAAAAGACAAAGATTTTAAATTCTTATATTACATTCTCGAAAATTCAGGTTAATAAATATCTTTTAAATTTTTGAATTTATGGAACAAATTTAAGTATCACAAGCAAAAGTGTTTCTACTTTATCAAAAAGCTTAAGAGATTTATATTCATTTTTCAGGTTGACTACTTTTAATGCTACGATATTTTAATTTATGCAGAATCTTTGAAGAGAAATTAACAAATTTAAAAATAATACTGAAACATTATCTCTTGTTTAGTATTCTACTTTAAAATGTTGTAAAGCATAGCATAACTGCAAATTTATTAATGTTATTCACCAAGAATTACTCATGTAAGTCAATTTAAATTTTAATTCAATTAATTATTTAATATAATAGAAATGAATGTTTTTCATAATATTCTCTTTAGATGAATAATTTTTTCGGCAACTAATGGCTTAGTTTGAGGAAATATTAAATAGTAAGAAGATTATTGCAGATTATTGCAGAATTTATATAACGGATAATTGAAGAATTATAAATAAAAAAAAATATTTTGAACTAACTCGTCCATTTTTAATAAAAAAATAAATTTAAATATTTTAGTACTTATGAAAAACATTGATAATTCTATGAAACTTACCCACACATATAAGGTATAGATTTTCAATAAAAGTTTAGTAATTATAATTTGAAATAAGACGACGCATTATTTCATCTTTTTTTCCTTGAAATTATTTTTAAAGTTTATTCTTTTTAACACTGTGATGTTACCATTCATTTTATTGAATTTATTGCCTAGATTGGCAAATATCCTGCGGGTTTAGTTTTTATTTTCCTTACTCATGCCTCTCTAAAAATGTTATGATAAGTTATTACAATTGAAACTTTCAAAAGTTTTATTTCACGAATCATATGATGAAGATCAAATATATTTTTATTATTTTTCAGTTTCCATGCGAAACAGTTATCGATGTTGAAGAAAGTTTAAAATTGTTAAATCAACATGACAAGTACAAAGTAATATGCGAGTTCTGCCCAAACTTTATTAAATTTACTGTCATCTATATAAATTTCAGTTAGTTTACAATGAAGCTTCTTTTAACACTGCATTAATTCTTCAATATTTAAGAAGTAATTTTAAATATCAAGTTTTAAACAAAAATGTAAATATATGTATTGGACTTTTTATTCTACGTAATTTAGGAGTCCTTTTATAAACTTTGGCCAATGTCAGAATAACTTCTAGGGAATTTACCTTCTTTGGGCAACCACGGCTTCCTGTTACGCGTGGGCTTAAATAAATTTGTAATTGCTCTTAGTGCTAGTACTCAATTAATGACTAAAATAGAGATGTGTGTATCAGGAATCCAGAATGAATTATTTGTTTATTTGTTAAATTTTATATGTATTATTATTTTATGTGTATTATTGTTGAATTTTTTTTTACTCAACCCAATGGCCCAAGAGTTAGATACTAGTAAAAAACGATAATAGATAAAAAGTTAAATACGAAATAAAGTTAAAATAGAATGATGTGCGTGCGTCGTTTTTTTAATTATATTTAAATGAGTTTATTAAATTCTTTGTAATCATTTTGCTATATATTTTATATTTTTTCGATGAAATGCTAAAATGTTAACTATTTAAGGATGTCATATGATTTTGAAGAAAAAAAAACGTTTCGCAGAATAAATTTCGATTTATTTTAAATATTTTAGTTTTTCATCGTGTTCCTGTTTTTAAAACTAGTTCAATGCTCCATGAAATACATATTAATTATGAATGACATGTATCTTAACTCTTTTTGAACTAAAGAATAAATTCCAAAAACCATTAATAATGTAGTGTTTTTTCTTTGCTCAAAGAAATATTTAATATATGACAGAATGAAATAAACAGGGTAAATACGCGATACGGCAGAAACGCTAGAAATATTTTCTACATATAATAGAACGAAAATCTTATATAAGAGATTTGAAACTAATTATAAAATTTGAAGTTTCTTCATAAGTTCACAATATGAACTAATTTTAAAACACTAACATTAATTCCCGAAATACTATCTTTATTCAATAGTTTTTATTGTTATGAAGCAAAAAAACTTAAAAACTAATCACACTCTGAGAAATATTTCATTCCTCCAAGTTATAAATATAATCATATACTTTTATACTTACGGAACAAAATATGATTAAGACGACAAAGACGCTAAAGTAATAGCTATAGAATGTCAACTATGTATGTATATGGGAATATGTACTGTATCAACTTACCATTTCTTTTAATTGTCGCTAGAGGGCGCAAGAGCTCGTATGGGCCAAGAGAAGCTTTTAGAAAAGCGCCGTGATAATATCAGAGTGGTTTTTAACTAAATATTACAGCTCTTTATTTTATCTAAACATTCATTCATCCCAAATCTTGAATATCATTTAATAAACTAGATTGCATGCATGCAAAACAAATAAAATGTCTCTCTTAATAGAAAAACTTTGCTAAACTTATACAATACAGCTACTGTTGTTTAATTAATAAACATTAGTAGCGGCTTAATGGCATAATTTTAACCACGTCACTATGTGGATTTTGTATTTATTTAGGTATAGTTGGCTATGCTGCTTCATTTAATTAGACAATCACAGCTCAAGCATAAGTAATCTTAACACAAAGCAGAAAGATGTAGCTGGCTAGACGAATATTTTCTCTCGAACATATAGTCTATAAGTTAGTTGTGAGTAAATAATTCAGAAACAAAATTGCTAGATATTTTATTACTTTACCTAAGTCGAACTGAAAATCTATGATAAAATTAAATTTACAAGTAATTCCCTTAAAATTCACAAATTAACTACACCGTATAATTAGTTTTCTGTATTCATGGATACAATTTTTTTCAAAGAAAAAAGTCGGAATTATATCAATAATTATTGTGGTTGTAAAATTTATTTATGGTCTATCGAAGAAAATTCATCACTGATCGAAAGCATATCTTTGGATCAGTTTATTCTCTTATGAAAACAATGGAAATTGGTCTTATGACTACAGATTTCCAGCTGGACACTATTCATTGATTCATTAGAAGATTATTATCTTGTTCTAGAATTTTTCCAGTTTAAGTGTCATTTCCTTAGAAAAAATATTGATAAAACAATGAGAGTAACAAGCATTCAAGCATATAAATGTAATTAAAGGACTGGAAAACACGTGGACAATGCCAGAAAATATACTACGAGATAGTCATAAAATATGCTTGACTAAAATATTTTTACCTTTTTTCATTAAAAAAATTTTATATTTGCAATCTCTCCTCTCTTAAGCTTTAAAATAACTATTATTCTTAACGTTTTGATAATTGGCATGAAATTTGTAACAAAAATAACATTAATATGGAGTTAACTTTAAGCTATCATTTATAAAAGTGATTCATAAAATCCTGATACTCTTCATTAAAAGTTCATGCTCATTAGAACTTTTCCCGGAAAGAATCCCCTAAGTGACGATGCATTAAGCATATGCAACTTAAATAAAATCTTTTGTGCAGCGGTGTATGACCTTACGACAAGTTTATATCTCTGCAACCTCGAAATGAAGGAAATGGTTGCACTTTTAATTGTCACCACTATTCTTAAACAATTATTGTTTACTTCTATCCTACCCCCTTTCCCAACGCACTATTATCTATACAATGTTCACCATGGAGTTTACAGTTACAGAAAAGTCGGGACCCTGCTGTTATCGTCTGATAGCGCCTTGGTCTCCATTGCTATTATATTAATGAGTGCGACATATTCATCTGTTGTAATTAAAATGCCACGTGGGGGTTGACGATAACGAGAACGATAAATTTTGGTCTTTTGAGCTTATTTTAATTAGTTTCGTTTGAAGTAACGAGCACAAGGGAATTGCCCCCCTGAAATGTTAATACTAAAGTATGCTATTTATGGGAAGTTCAAAACAATAGAAAACTGTTGAAATACTTTCTAATTTAAGTTAGTAAGCACACTTTTAAATTCAAAATATAGTTCACATGAATTTGGTGTAAAATCGGTGGCAAAATAAGTTTCAGATGAGAAAGTTAATTTTGTTTTGACGTCTTCAATCGCGTTGTCTCTTACAATGTAGATGAAGTTCACCATAGCATATAAAAAATAGATTTTCCTTGAAAAATTATCATGACAAATTTCTGCAATAATCTTTAACCGCTTATAAATGGAGCTTCATTATAAGAAAAGTTTGAATTATAATAAAGGATTATATTGAAGGACTATATAATTTATACGGATATATAATAGATAATTTTAACATAAAATGTAAAAAATTTATAATATAATGAAAGCAAAACTAGAAAAGTGAAAATTAAAACCCATAATAATTTTTGATCCAGTAAATAAAATTTTACCAAAAAGGCTGCCCTAACAAAAGATATCAATAATAAGTAACTGCTTAGAAACGAAGCTATATTTTAAGAAGAAAAATTTCATATTTATAAAATTAATATATATATATATATATATATATATATAATGTCAATTGCGAGAGGGGATGAAACAGATCTCAAGAACCAGGACATTCGTAAATTATATTTATTAAAACTTTGTTAGGAAGAGAGCTAGCATCCGAGGGAGATAAAATCAAAGTGATTCTGAACAAGAATTTCAAAAATCTTGCAAAGAAGTTCCGATGCACTCTTAAGTCACATTCGAAAAGAGAAAAGTTAATAATTACAATCAAAATGAAGATAAGTTCAAAATGAAGATAAAACAAAGGAAAATTACAGACATATGAAAAAAGGGGAAAAAGAAAAAAAATAATAAAAAAATGACTAGCAACTGGGAGAAAAAAAAGAAGGAAAAAAAGAAGAAAAAAAAAGATGAAATTTTTTGAGAGAAATCCGGAAAATAAAAGATATAATCTTTTCATCAGCCCACACGATTATATCCTCATAAAACAGTGCTTTCTGATATTGTATCAATATAGCCAAAGTGAAATATATCAATACAATAGTGTGAGGAGAACTCAAAAATTTTTTACAAAAATTACATCAAATAAAATAGTACACAATAAGTAAAAATAACACTAAAAACAGAAAATAAATGAAAGAAAAAGAGAAAAAAAAACATAAAACATAATCTATAAAACGAGTAGTGAATTCAAATGTACTTACATGGACGGGAAATTTTTCAGGAATGATTGAAAACATTTTCGTAACAAAATTGTGTTTCTCGCGTTTTTTTGTATTCATTTTGCTATTTATATACATATGTAATAAACATTTTTGAGCCCCATGATTCATATTGTTTTCAACTATTATTAAATAAAGTAGCAAAATGTCATAAATGATTATCAAAACAGTTTTAAATTTATCATTGGATAAACGTGCCTTATAATTATACGCAAAAATTTTACGATCCCCATTTGTGATATGGCGGTACACACTAATAGGGAGATGAATACCTTTCAATTGCTAGCTATAATAAGCTATCAAAACTATATTTCTGAATTATGGCTATCACTTCCCTATTTTGAGAGTTCAAAATCCATATGTGTCGGAAAAAATTACGTTTACTCAGGCAAAGAATGTTTTAGTGTCTGATTCCGTAACTTAAAATATCATTCACACTAATCATTAACATACTCAAGGTTAGGACTTCAAACCATTATTCTTTGGACATTCATATTAAATTTTTGGACATTGAAATCGGATCATCAAATTCTTAGTTAATTATGATATTCCTTTTCTTATACTCACGCTGTATTCAGAAAAAAAGGGAAAAACTCGTACGATTTTTTTGACGCAAAGATTGAGTTTCAGCCAATCAAGTTTAAATTGAAAATTTAAGTTTCCAGTAGTATTGTAGAGGAGAAAGGTAGCTACAATCAAACAATAAAAAATGTACAGGGAAATATTATATAATATCATATGTATACTAAAAAATTTGGTTCCCATAGTAAAACATTTGGATTGATTAATGGTAATTTTATATTATTTGTTTTTCATTTGAAAAAAATTGGCATTAATTTGATATTAGAAATAAGAAGAACAAATAAGTTACAGATGGAAAGTATTTACCATCTAGAGGCCAATATTGGCGCAATCTCTCAATATCTTTAAAATGCGTCGAGATTTTAAATGATAATAAATTCTTTTGACGAGCCATGATGGCTCGGAAGATAGGCCACTCGCCTCCCAATGAGGTGACCCCAGGTTCGATTCTCAGCCACAACTGGTTGATACGAATTCCATCCCCGGCTCACACCGACCACAGTGCTGACATAAAATATTCTCAGTGGTAGATGGATCACGGATTAAAGTCCCCTTGTCCCTTGCTATTAAGTTAATAGTGTTAGGTTACCGTGGTTACGCTCTGCATGTAACGCAAATGCGGGTTTGTTTCTTCAAAAAGTCCTCCACGAATGCATATTTCTCCCAATATTTAAACCAGGAATTTCCTTCCTTTTGGCAATAGCGTTTAGGAGTCAATTAAAAATAAATCATTCATCAGATACAGAGTTGCAGTTAAGATTTGAGGTGTGAAGATATTCAAACAAATATCTGTATTTTTATATACCATAATTTCTATTTAACGATATAAGACAATGAATTATTGTAAAAGTCAGCAAACTAATGAGTCTAGTATTTACATTAGATACAGAGATGAAGTGGAATTTTGAGATATCTATAGTTATTTGAAAAGTCTCGAGTATTATTAACGATGTGTTCTATTTGGTGATAAAAGAACAATAAATTCTGCCCCTAAGAGTCAGGAGATGAAAGAGCCTAACTATGTCCTCAAGCTCAGAGATAAAATTGAAACTTGAACCGTTGAGCTATTCGCAAAGTTTTAGAAATTTTGATTGATAAAAGTTGCATTTACGACAAAAGGATGATAAATTCTACTTGTAGTGGTCCGAAAACAAGTGAGCCTTATACTACAATCCAACTTAGAGATGCCATTGAAATTGGACCACTTTAGCGAATCAGAATGTGTCCAAAACTTCGATTTAAAGTTTTCATTGCTCCACCCACGCTTAAGTGAGTTAATAAAAAATATTGTATTTATTTGTGCGTGTATATGTCTGAGCTGTGTTTTAACACGCGATTAGAAACTTAAAAAAGAACTTCAAAAAAATATTTAAAGTAGGAAAATATAATCCTTTTGAGAAATATATCAACGAAAAATTGCATTTATTGCTATAAAAAAATTAATACAATTTGTATTATAAGCAGATAAAATATGTTAAATATTATTTGAGAAACATCTTTATTCACAATGCGCTATAGAATAAGCATAGTTTATTTTCCTTATATTTTTCCGCACGAAAGTTTTGTGCTTAAAATAATAAATAAACATTATTACTTCTGCTGACAAATACTACTCTCAGAAGTTTAAACCTTTTAGTCATTGCTTAAAAGCATATTATTATTTTGTAAAATTTGTCATATCTGTCCTTATTACTAACGAAAATAATGGAAATGTCCGTTTGTTTCCGTTACTATGACAACTGAATTTTAATTAGAACAGATAAATCGCACTCGATTATCTCGCACAAAATTACGCCCGAATGCTGAATTAATCGCGCGCTAATAGTATCCTGACAGCCAGGAAAGAGCTTTCGAAACCGTTTTCGACTCCAATTAACGACCTCCGTTGAAATAAGATTTATTAGGTACCTCAAAACTCTAGTTATGAAGGGTCAGATATATGTTAGGTCCAGTTTAGCTCACAATGTATGGCGTTTTCACCGTTAACTATTTTCGGGTCATTTAATTAACTTGATTCGTGCGATAGGACAGATCCAAACACACATGAGACACTGCTTTATATAAAATGAAATGGAATTTAATCACATGGTTTCTTTTTGGTCTAAGGTAAATGTTACCGTTTGTGAAGATTTTTTTCTTGATAAGATGGAATTTTTAAGCTTGAATAAAAATGTTTTGAGTAATGCCAATTCCAATTTTAAAACTACAAATTTTAATAATGGATACGGATATTTTTAATTTTAATCCCTGAAATGCAAGAAAATGTTTTATAAAAAAAACTAAAATATAATTTTTATTTACTTTTTGAAAGAAATTACCTTTTATTAAAGGTAAATTAAATTTAAATGAATTTTATATTCTAGGAAATTGTTTTTCTGTATATCAGTATATCTGTTTTTTTTTTACGTTTTATCTCTTATTTACTTTTTTTTTACTTTTAGAAAAATTCAGCATATAATTTTAATGTCTTAGATGTTTTGGTATAAAATTACTTGTTTGATTTAAAAAAATATCAATTTTAAAAGTATTGCACTTTTATACAATTTTCGAGTCTCAACAAAAAGTCTGAATAAAACCTTTAAATTTAAAATAAAAATCAGACAATAATAAATTATAACTCTTTTTGCGCAATGCTAGAAGCTGCATTGTTATCAAATAAAATTACATTAAGTTAAAAAAAGTAAACTTTAACTAGTAGGGGAAAGTTTGTAATATAATACATTACTTTAAACTATGTTTAAAACATAAAAGTAATAATGTTATTATTTATTATTGTATCTAACGCATACGTGGCTAGAATAAAACTCTAGGGATGGGCGAAACTCAAAAGTTATTTCGAAAAATAAAATTGCTAACAAATCTAAAAACTCCGTAAGAGATTTCTTAATATGAGATATGTCAAGATAATAATAAATTATGTTGAATACGTAATTTATACATTGCAGAGAATTCCGGATCAAATGCCGGTAAAAAGTACCGTCTCTCAGAGTGCTGCTACATTTTACTGTAAAATCCATTTTTACTGGAACATGTTGCGGAATAAAAAATCGTATATACAGTAATAATTACGTTAACAATTACCGTATAATCACTGAATCATTCCAGTCAAACAAATATTGCTGCAAAAAGTATGGTATAATATTTTACTGCAAAAATAGATTTTACGGATTGTGCACCCGAAATGCCTGTACTTTATACCGTAATTTGATTCAGAATCTTTTACACTGTAATTGTTATAATCTTAAGCAAAGATGTGAAACATTCGTGTCCATTTTTTGTTGTGTTACTTTTATTTGCATTTGAATTACACAATTAAGGCACACAAAGTTATCATCCTCAACATCAAACATTTTATGAGGCAGTCTATTTGACAGATAACTTGATTTGATTTACGTTGTTATTGATGGTCTCTGGTCTGTAGATGGAGTGCCAAGAAAAAAATGCTCATTTCCATCAGGTATCTTCTAAAGTGTAAGTTTTCACAATAAGAAGCATGGTTTCTTAATATGAGATTGTATTTCATATCAGGCAACTTTTGTAATTGCATATTTGGAAATAACTGGGTCGTAACAAAATGCCAGTTTCTAAAATTATGAGCTGAATTAAACTAACTCGACCATGTTTAATAATATGCACTTACATGACAAGAACAAGAATATGTCAAACCAAACAGATCATTATTCATTTATATTTGGCTAAAAATAATTAATTTCACAGAAGAACTCAAGAACTCAACAAAGGTAATTTTTATTTTTAAAACCATCCAAAACATCCACTAAGCCGATAGAACTAACATTTCCCTACCGCCTACCAAACAAACTTCACATATTGTTTTTAGCTTAGTCCACCACCTCTTTTTGCTAAAATAAGGTATCACATTTTAGAAACTCGAAACTTTGTTTTCATAAACCTTTTTAATTAAAATATATTTTTTGCTTCACTTACGTTGCAAGGATGGATAGCGATTTTATGTTTTGAGTACTTTTTGCATTTAAAGAACAACATGTCAGCACATACTAGGTATTTAATATGTCAACCAATTTCGAAATAATTATTTTATATGGACATAAAAAATATAAAAGCTTAAATATTTGAGAGATATACATGCACTATTTTTCTTACCGCTCTTCCTGTATAGTTATGGTTTTTAGCAAATTCCACAAATTTAAAACAATTGTATAACAAATGTTCAATGTTTTGTTTAATTTTGTTTCCAGTACTTTGTTTTAGAGAAATCAATGTATTCTAGAATTTTATCAGGTCATCAGCTTTTTTTTTGCTTTATATCTGTCTTGAACTTTATCTTCTCTGTAGGAGGAGGCTGCTTTCAAATTACTTATTAAGGAAGAATCTAGAATCTCTTGGCAGTTATTGATTCATGAAATGAATTGCTCCCACGTAAGTAGTGACTTTTCTTTAAATAATGGAAGATATTAGCTACTTTCTTCAATTAAAAAGCTTTCAATGTAATAAAAGGTTTTTCTAGTAATTTTCTTTATCTTTAAAATTTAATTTAAATTTGTAAGAATAAACAAATTTATTTAAGATATTTTGATAGACATAAATTTTAAAAACATATATTAAAATTTAGTATAAATCCAAAACTTCACAACATTTAAGCTCGTAGCTTAAATGATTCATATGTTTTTTATTATTTCTTTTAAATTAATAATTCATAATAGTTCCTTTAAATATATAGTGTGCATATGGCATAATACCTACAATTTACTATAAGCAAAACTTACTAAAATTATCCCTTGAATTCTTCTTCTTCCATCAGCATAACAGCCTAGTACAGATCGCAGAAAGTCGCTTCCATCTGATTCGATCAAACGCAGCGTTTCTCTATGTATTAAGGCCCTAGATTTTAAAAACTTTTACCGTAGAATCCATATGGTGTTTGTCTTTCCCTTTTTCGATTTTCCGAATTGGGTCACCATCATTTTTTCTATAGATGCGACCCAGTCATCTTATTCTACATAATTTAATAACTGAAAATACTTTTATGTTACTTACATTTTCTGTATAACTTATAATTATACTGAATCAGATAAACATCATTTCCTTTTACAGCTCCAAAGATGACACTGAGTATTCTTCTTCCAAAAATCAATAGTACATTTTCATCAGTTTTCTTATAAAGGACAGAATTTTCTGTTGAAAAACACCATCAGACAATCACTTTTAAGGTTATCTTATTTAGAGTTTAAGGGAGAAAAACCCCTAGAATCCCTTTCTTACAATTACTCGTGTTTGCGCCTCTTTAGTCCCTCATTTAAAGCTTAAAGATCGGAACAATTCTTTTTATTTCCTCTAAATCAAATTTATGACCACAAAGTTTTCAAAAATGATTAACAGGAGAGAGTGTTTCAAGAAAACGCCGGATGATGAGAGAATTGGGGATTATATTCGTATTCAGGAGATTATTTTACTTAAACAGCTGGAATTGTGTCATTGTTTTTCTTTCAGGAAGCACAGTAATATTTATATGAATAATCTCACGAAACTGAAGCGGTTGAATATTAATTGATTAAAAACACCACTTGCTTCAAAAATATACAAATTGGAAATAACAGTCGACATATTTCAGGCACTCAGTTATTCCCGTTTTGGTTTCATCAATTGTTGCTCATTGTTTAAATCTTGGGTATAAACTCTTTTTCGACAACGTGAACATTATTTTCACCTTAACCACATCAGCTTATCTCGATGCCCTGAAATCTTGTTTTATTCATATGAATGTTGATTATCTTGTTAACGTCATTAGTTCCTCACAACCTCTTCATAACGCATGGAAATACATTTTACCCCGATTTGTCATTTTTGGCCAGTTTTTTTTTCTTTCTTTTTTGTTTTCCGTCTTTCTTTCTCTTTCGGCTACTGTGGTTTTCTTAGCTTTGTCTCTCACCTTTATTTTTTGTTGACAACTTTACGTTGTATATTTCTAATCAGTATTGTTTCCTCTGATTCACTTTTGCCACGTCTTAAAGATGGGTGAATATTTTAAGCGTTTGAGACACATGAACTCTTATTTTAAATTCGAATATATTTTGAAGGAGAATAAACTCGTAAGCTAGTAATACAGCACTATTTGTTTCTATTTCTTTCTTAAAAAGCTTTATTAACGTATTTCAAATCACAGATAAAATCAAACATATTCCTCAGACGTTTAAAAGCAATACACAACACATTATCTGTACGGAGCATAATTTCTTCCAAATTAAATTTCATTTTACAGAGAAAATATATTCTATTGCATACAAATGGATAAAATTTTGTATGTTTTTTTTTTCCTTTTTAGAAACATTAAAAGTTGATTATGATTTCCTTATATTTTAATCGTATGCAGAAAAATACCGCTTTCAGCTCCTTCAAAACCAGTAAAATGATCAAAATCTTAGAGAAAAGAATAAAAAAACAGCAAGTTTGAATCAATAAACATGTGGTGGGTGGGTTAGAGATACAGGGAGACAAGAAATATCGGCTGTATCTTATTCCCCTGGGGTGGTAAACTCGTTTCTTCACACAGTGAAGAAAACACCGCAAGGCTCTTGCTCCTGTGTCTTGCACTTTTGGAAGAATCTGAATAAGATATGCGAGAAAAATATATTTCCACGTCTCTTTCTTTCTTTCGAGAAAGAATAAAATTATTTTCTTAGATTTATGGAGATTTTTCTATGTGTGATATTTATGAATAACATATTTTATTCGACGAGTCGCGATAATATCGCGATAATATTTTTATCTCTTCCAGCATCAACTAAGGACTTAAAAATGGAATAAATAACACGCATTTTGATTGATCCTCATGCCACGAAGGATTTTTAACATTAAGTATTTTAAAAATTGTAATTTCGAAACTTTTTTTATTAATGTCTGATAAGAATGTGTTTGACTGCTTAATATTCGATGGTAGAACTAATTGTATGAAAGAATGACGGTTTGAAAGTTAAGCAAGAATATCAGTTGAGTAATTATAAATCAACTTAAACAGTCTTGAAAAAGAATTTAAAGGCAAATAAACTGAAGATTAGATTGAATTCCTAATGTGTTTAATGAGATAAACCGTATAAAATATTAATTTTTTTATTTTTATCATACATAAGAAAGTGTAACAAGAATATTAAAGAACGATTTCCCACTGCGAAAAAAAGTACAGTCAAGCAAAATTACCAGAATGTGGTTAAATTTACCGTTTTACAGGCTGTATGGGAACACCAAAAATGATTGTACTCTGGTAATGATTTTGTTTTAAGCAAATATAAAACATAGTGTAATAGTGGGTGATAAAATTCAGTAAATGCGGTAAAATTTGGTAGTTTTTTCATGATACGTAAGAGCATGACATAAAATCATTTATTCAATAAAATTTATTTTTCAGTTTCGTGTTTTTTTGCTAATTGTTTTGTAACAAAAACTATAATTTTGAAAACGAGAATTACCTTATGAACGAAAAAAGCACATAAGGAATGGTTTATAAATACCATATATTTTGCGCAACCTTACAGTACGGTAACTTCACCAGAATGTATTTATCCGGGTATAAATCAATTCATAGAGATGTGTTATTATGATCCTGATAAAAGAGAAGATTTTAGAACATTTTCATGTTCATTTTAAATAATTATTTTCGGTAGAAATTAAACAGCATTTATAAGTTCTAAATTACTCTTAAAATATTTTTATAATTTTTCAAAAATGCTGTGTCACATCTTTAGTTCCCAATTATTCAAATCAAATATTAATATTCCGGTATTTTAAAACACTTGTTTCAAAAAGTGTGTATCATTTTTAATAAAAATGAAAAATAATCCTTTATTAGGCTGTGTAAAGTATTACTCCCACAGACTTCCTCAATTTAAAAATGTCGATGGAAAACTATTTTCCTAGTATTCTTTGTGCAGCTAACTGCTTACACTGTTCGAAAAAAATCTCGAAACGTTTCTGAATATATGAACCAGCTACGTCGCATGTAGTTTTCAGAAAACAATTCTTAATATTTCGGAAATCTTCAGCCTAGCTAGACTATCAACATTGTCAACCGTAATCCATCAAAAAGTATCTCAAAATCGAATCAAGTAAACATGTCTTATATACTGGAGAATATAAATAAAATAACTGTAGTGTTAGCTACTCTGCATTACTCCCCTACTAAAATTTTATCTGTGATAGAATTCAACAAATTGATATCACTAGTTGGTTCATTTCTGTTTTGTGTGAAGCCGGGGAAGATGTATTAAGATCACCGGGCTTTGAATGCTGTTCGTTAGAGCTGCATTAGAATCATGATTGTGGGCTTCGTCACTATGTTGCAAACGAGTGTTTACATTGTGTGTGATCGAGAAGCAGTAGCAATAGCTTAAGGAGGACAGTGTCGTAGTCACAAATAGCAAGTCAACTAACTGCTCATTCTGAAACATCCATCGAACTAGGTGTGTTTAAATCGAAGTGGGTGTTTCATTCGAGGTAAGCGTGTAGTTTGAGGCAGGCATGTTCAGTTCACGTCTGCGAGTCACCCATACGGGACTCTGCTACCCACGGCTCAGGTGATAGAATGTTCGCCTTCCAATGAGGTGAACCGAATATGATTCCCAGCAATAGCTGATAATATGAATTCCGCCCTTGGCTCGCACCGACCATAATGCTGACGTAAAATACTCTTAATGGTAGACGGACTCAGTGGTAGTGGTACTCTAGGTTACGATGTATATATATATATATATATATATATATATATATATATATATATATATATATAATTATGTGTTGAATAGCGTTAAAATAAAGAAATTCGAAGTCAATATTCTGTATAAAAATATGTCCTATATCACTCTTTAATATTGACCTATAATATTCAAATTGCACCACCTATTATATTACCAGGTGTTAGAGTCCTCTAGTCATCAGGCTAACCGTGGGTGGCTTTCGTGGTTTCCCACTCCATGTAACGCAAGTGCAGGCTAGTTCGATTAAAAAATCCTCCACGAAGACGAATTTTTCCAAATACTTAATCCAGAAAATCATGTGTCTTCTGGATTTGGTTTAAAATTACAAGGCTACGGATTTGCGTATTACTAATCGTAAATCCCAAAATTCCCTCGACTATTCAACGACAGTTAAAAAAAAAAGAAGAAAAAAAAAAAAAAACGTCATCTATCAAAAGGTACTTCCTGATTGATATATATATATATATTATATATATATATATATATATATATATATATATATATATATATATATATATATATATATATATATATATATATATATATATATATATATATATATATATATATATATATATATATATATATATATATATATATATATATATATATATATATATATATATATATATATATATATATATATATATATATATATATATATATATAGATAGATAGATAGATAGATAGATAGATAGATAGATATAGATAGATAGATATACATTCATTACTCCCCCCCATTATAATATAACTTAAAAAGTTATAATAATAATTCATTGCGCAGACAAACCATTTAAAATGTTTAAAACTAGTTTCAGTATAAGTTTTATTGAAATATAAAGCAATTTAATAAATAAATGTTTTCTTTTTAAATATGTATGTTAAACATTTATATAATTTTAAATCATTTTGCAATGTAATGTGAATGTACTGCAGGAATGACAATTGTAAGGGAACTATCAATCAACAGTTTCATGTTGTTTTTTTCCTCAAGCTTTATGTAAGAAACGAAAAACTTTACAACAATGTTAGGTAACGCACGTGTTGAACGAGATAAAAAAAACTTTTATCTCGTAGACAAAAAGTATTTACCTCTTCTAATAAAGAATAAACTCTTCCATGCAAAATAATGGTATGCCTGTTTTTTTTAAATGAAAATGTATTTTAAGTATTTAATTAAACGCATGAAATGCAGAAATAAAAATTCAAAACATTAAGGAGGAAAATTATTTAGTTACAAAACTAAGTAATATTTTATAGTCCATAAAAAGATACCGCTACTAATATCAATATTTCGGTATCTGAGTTTAATTTATTTTTATACACTTCCTGGTACAATATACAACAATTATTTCTAATAATACTTTTTATCGTGTAAATAATTCTAACTTTAAGAAGATGTATCTATTGTTAAACGTTAATTCAAGCATTATAAAACTTAAAGTTCAAATTAAACTAATTACTTTTTTGTTTAACTAGAACATTTATCATTCGCCAATTCCGTTTTCAAATCTAAATGTTATTTTATTCATTCCTGTATCTCATGTGTTTGTTTGAAACTCGATAAAAGAAAAATGGAAAAAAAATAATAGTTTGAACAATTTTTTTATTTTAACTGATTTTCCTGAACTACACTATTGAATCTTAATTGTCCGATGTCTTTTCTGTGAAAAGAATTCATATATAATTTGAAAAATATCTGTTTTACCATTTTTGGCTTGTCTTTCACTTAAATATAATCTTACTTTACTTATAAAGCATTTAACTATTCATCTAAATTAATTATTTGGAAATGACTATTTTTCTTTTTTGATTTCTCAGAGAATGAAATGCACTTATTTATCTGGAAAATAAACAGATTACTTTAAAGAAGGAATTTCCTTTCAAATAATTGGAGAATTGTTACCTAAATCAATTTGTGTTGATTAAAAATAATATTTCGCGTTATTTAAATAATTATTTATTCCGTAAAAATTCGCTAAAAGAATTTTATTTGAATTACTTTCAAGTCATTTTCGCTATGTAAGAGAATTAAATCGTTAAAAGGAAAATAAATTTATTTTTAAAATTATTATAATTATTTAAAATAACAATTATTTTTTAATATTTCAAAATGAAGATATAATAATAGTCTGCCAAAAATATGAAGAGGCAATTTTAAATTTGATATACGTATTAAACTGAACAATTTAGTTTGAAATAAAGAGACAATCAAAAATTGCATTTCATATTTTTTAATAATTTTAAAGTTTTAAAATGTTAGCTTGTTAGATATGTTAAAAAAATTATCAAACTGCAAGATGAGAATGCAAATGCAGTGTTAAATAGTAACTGAGTTTCATTTCGAAACATAAAAAAATTGAAAAGAAACAACTCAATTATAATTTGCATCACTGTTCAAAGCTAATATCTCTAATAATAAGCCCTTAGCTATTATCTGCTTAAGTATTCGTATACTATAGTCTGACTAACAAAAAATTATATCTCACTATTTGTTTTTTTTTTTTTTCCATTTAAGCACGTATCATTCAGATCATAACTTGTTTACAATTTCTTCTACATCTATGTATTTCCCACTTTTATTCTGTGTTTTAAGACTGAAGTAGTTACCTGTTCTAGCTCTAAGATGATTGTGTGCTTGCTTATTTATCATTAGTTGGGCTTTTACCATCATTTTCGGTTTTTAATCACGTCTAAGATTTTTAAGGAAAAAGAAATAAGGTACTGAATGAAGTGTTTTTTTTTTCTTTTTTTTTTCAATTTAGCCTAAGTAATTTGGCAAAATTAATATTCTATTAGAATTCTAAGTTCAAAAAAAATATTCCTATTTGACTCATTTTGGGTTGATAAACAAAACGAAATTAATAATTCATAATAATTTAATTCATAATAATTCATAATAATTCAGATAAAATTCAAAGTATTTTTTGAGAAAAATTTCAAAATATTCAACAAGATATTTATAAATTTTATAAAGATAAAATCTAGTTGACAAGTTCAAGGAAAAAAAATAGTCACAAAGGAATACATTTTGTAATATTCCTTGCATATTTTTAAGTTTCTTTCTTTCAATTTTTGAAACATTTCCTAACAATTTTTTATAGGAGCTAAATTTTTTTAAAGGTTTTGCATATTTGAAGAGTAATACAAGTATTACTCGCATATTTATGTAAATACAACTATCAATTGTAAATCTTCTATATCTGAAGATTTAATGTATATCATTAAGAATTTTGCTTATGATAACATACTTTATTCTTACTAAGTGTATCTTTTCCGAAAAAGAAGACACTTGCTTCTGAAATATAAATAGGAAATGAAAAATAATAAAGACGGATCTTTCAATGACAGCCATTTTTTCCCACGTCTTGCTTCACAAGTATGAAACAAATTGGAAAGAAAACAAACTTATTTTTTCACAATATACATTCAATGTAATGCCTGTGTTTGATTTATGCATTGTTAAAAAAGTTACTTCTGAAAGAGATGTAGGAAACTGCTACTTTTCCAACAAACAAATTTCATGGGGATTTTTTTACCAAATAACAAAAATACTCTATTTGCAATGCTTTTTATTCTTAACGCTAATAAACTGGAAATAAAACTTAAAGAAAAATTCTGTTTAAAAATTTGTTTCGAATGGAACACAAAAAAATAATCACAAATTGAAATTACTTCATAGATAAAGTCACTAACTCATTAAATTCGTAAAATTAGTTTCAGAGTAAAATATTTTATAAAATTAAGTTGCTTTTTTATCTTTTTTTCCAAAAATGTATAAATATTTGCTCATTTTTCTTAGTTACTTGATTAACGGCTTTGTTTGCATATTTCACACGAATAATTATAGCTGCCAGACTTTATTTAATACATTTGAATCATCAACGAGAACAGAAGAAAAATAAATTTTATATAAAAGGTATTATTCTATACACTAATTATTAATACGTAATAAATAATAATAATTAAATTCGAAGCAAATAGTTTCAAAAAATAATGATGTATTAAATTTTGCATCGAAATCTTATTTTGCAAAAATGACTTCAGTAACTGTCTTTTTTCTTTATCAGGAAGCCTTAACTATCATGAAACCTAATTAAATGCATTTTTAATTGGGTGCAATGATAGATATTAAATAACTCCTAAGATATACAAGTTAAATAAATATGTATATTATTATTAAACATACATTATAAGTATATATTAATCTATAACTTGTGATATAAATAAGAGAACTTCATACAGATAAAAAAACTTAGATAACTTAATCAATATCATTCTAAAAATTAAAGAATCATCATAATTATGAAAAAAAATCAGTACTACTGTTTATATAAGTAAATTAACATCAAATGCAAGCAATATGTAATTAGTTTATTTATTTATTTACAGATATAATCTTGCGCAAACAAAAATTTCCTATTGTTACAGCTTAATTAGACTCATTTGAAAAACATATAAATTAGCATACATATACGAGTGAATCACAATAAATTACAAGTAAACTGAAATTTTCTGCTTCGTTTGCATTAAAAATAAAACTTCTCATTGCAAAAAATGCATATCTACCATCTAATTAAATAACAGACGAGAAAAAAATAGTTTTAGGAAAAGTTTTAACTTTATTTTGCAATCAATCGTAAGAATTATCACATAAAAAAAGTAAATAAGAAAATTAAACCAACGTCAATAACAAAAATTTTTGACTTTTTTTATGTTTAAAAAAGCATTAAAGCAGTTCCAATCCTTTTCAGAAAAATGCTTTGAACTTGGCTCAAAAAATGATAACTCAGTTATATTTGATCGGTAAACGGAAGTATTATCATAACGTAATCATATTCGTAAAACAATATAATCATTGATTTAGAAATGAATCAATTCAAGTAAATCCCTTACGTGTAAGCTGATATTGTTTCATTGGTTTGGTTAAATTAACAATTACTTTTGTTTCAATACTTTATCGAAAAATGCATCTAGTCATAATCGTTTAAAAATTATTAAATAGGCTTTATTATAAAAACAGTAATTGTTCTCTTGCTTTATTTTAAAGATATCTACATTAATTTTTTTTTATCATGTTTTGTTATAAATTCTAATGGAGCTTCATGCAATCTTATCCTTAGGATAAAACGATTAAAATCAAAAAAAAAAATTCTTAGACATTACTTTGAACAAAAAGTATTTATTGTTCTAACTTCCAGGTGCACTCCAAAAAACACTTAACCTTAAGTGAATGTACGACCACTGGGCTTAAGCTACTGGACCATAAGCAAAGTTAGCTTTTGGTCGCAGTTGGGATTATTAAGACTGTAATGGCTTTCTCTTCCCTGCTTCTACGTTCCCCTAAGGTTCCCTTTCATGATGTCTCTAGGGGGTGGTGCATATAGACCTCCCTCTATCGCGTAGCAACACACGTAAATTTTAATAATTTGGTGGCGTGCCGAGAAACCTCTTGTTGCGCCTAGTTACGTCATTGGACCTTTGGGAATAAGGGGGTGTGTATTTATTGCTAAACGTTCCGTCTTGCTTTAGCGCACGAAAGCTTAAAACAAATTAATGTTTTGTTATGAGTACTGTAATTATAACACAGATGTATATATTTCATATATATATTATGTATGAATTTTTGAAGGTAGTGTAGGTTTTTATGTTTTTATATACATCCCAATACAGTTAAAGAATTACGTGTTAAGATTCCGGAAAGAATATGTTTTACGCACTTAACGGGTTTTAACTCTATTATCAATGAAATGTTACATTTGATTGAAAGAGAGAAGTGGTATTTTGGGGTAAATGAACATCACGTAAAGTCGAGAAAATTATAGATAAAATGAATATTTCAAAATTAAACTGCTGTTTGTAGAAAATGCAACACCATGAAGGAATCATCAGAATCAAATGAAATTCGCAGCAAATGTCAATTATAGGATATTATGCAAATTAATAAAGTTTCAGAGCCATCGCGTTTGCGTGGCGCGCGCAGCGCCCTCTGAATTGATGCTGAAAGCGTATAAATAAAGTGCTGTAGCGGGACGTTGAAAATAGTCTATGATTATTTGTTAGTGGCAAACGTTTAGTGAGACCTGAGTATGCCTCCACGACGGAAGAATAGGAAATTCAAGCAACTTACGGAGTTTGAACGAGGGAGGATAATCGGCCTTCGAGAAGGAGGATTTTCCTATCGCGCAATAGCAGCTCGTATGCAGCGGAACAGTTCCACAGTGATGCGAGTTTGGAAGCAGTGGACCGACGAGCACCGAACAACTCGAAAAACAGGCACTGGACGACAGAAGGTGACGTCAGAGCGCGATGATCGACACCTGCTCCGCATGGCGGTGAATGATCGCACAGCTTCCTCCAGGCAGCTGGCAGCACATTGGTCTACTGCTACAGGTGTACAATTGTCGGCTTCGTCAATTCGTCGTCGTCTGCTGCGCCGTGGATTGCGTGCAAGGGTGCCATTATACAGGATTCCCCTCACGGCGGATCATCGACGGCTGCGTCGGCAGTGGGCTCTTGAGCACAGAGACTGGCGAGCTGATTGGCACCAAGTTGTCTTTTCAGATGAATCACGCTTCAATTTGTGGACCCATGATGGCCGTGTTCGTGTTAGACGTTATGCCGGTCAACGCTGCCTTCCTGAGTGTATTATTGAACGACATAGTGGTCGAACACCCGGAGTTATGGTCTGGGGTGCGATTTCGTATCATGGACGATCCAATTTGATACGAATTGAGGGTAATCTCAATAGCAACAGATACGTCCGTGAAGTGCTACAGCCCGAAGTCGTTCCTTTCCTTCAAGGCATCCCTGGAGCTATCTTTCAGCAGGATAATGCACGCCCACATGTTGCGCGGACTGTTAGAGACTTCTGTTCAGCACAACGCATGCAACTTCTTCCTTGGCCTGCTTATTCGCCGGATATGTCGCCTATTGAGCACGTGTGGGATATGGTTGGTCGGCGTCTCACTCGTGATCCGCGTCCTGCAGTTTCCAAAGACGAACTTTGGTTGCGCATACAAGCGATATGGAATTCTCTTCCTCAAGCAGATATTCAACATCTGTTTGACTCCATGCCACGTCGTATAGCAGCACTTATTGCAGCGCGTGGTGGCTGCACCAAATACTGATTTCGGACGCTTAATTTATTTCTTTTGTTTTGAAAATTTCATCATTTATTTGTATCAGTACAAGTCGTTTCTGCATTAAATTTCATTTGATTCTGATGATTCTTTCATGGTGTTGCATTTTCTACAAACAGCAGTTTACTTCAGATCTATCAATTTGACTAAAAAGAAGGAATAGGTAACTAAAAGAGACGAAATGATTTTAACTATATTTGAACGTTCGAATGTAACTAATAGCAAATAACAATTTAAGAATTTTTAAGTTTTATCTAGCACATTGGATAGTTATCATAGCCTTCATTATCTATAGTTCGTATCCATGGGCAGTAGTTATGGAATTTACCATTCTCTTGAAACTCGCTACTTTTTTGATCTTTAAATGGTTTCTTTTTTTTTTATTTTGCACGTAATTTGTAATAATAAATAACAATAAAAACATTAGTTAATTTTAAAATGCATAAATATTTGCTTAAAAACTTTATCTAAATATATTTCATAGAAAAATATTACTTTTTTTAAAGTGTTTTCTTTAAAATGACCAATTTTTTCGCAAATGTTGATTTTCAGTTTTTTACATTTTTAAAAGGATATAAGAAGATTTACAGAAATCTCTTACCTCTGATTTTTCAAGAGTTAACAGAAAAGTTATATCTGATTTGGTAACCAGAACTTACATTCTAAAAAAACGGACTAATTGTGTTTTAAACTAAAACTAAACTTCTGCTGGAATATTTGGTTACAACCAATAAAAATTATAAGACAAAAAAAAAAAAAAACATTGCGGAAATATCATACATATATTGTTTTTCTACCTCTTGAAATCTTAAACCCATAAGTAAATAAAAAATTTTCCCTTAGAACCTTGATAAGGTTAAAAATAATCAATACTAAAAATATATTGCATTTTATTCAATAGAATTGTTGCCCAGCGGAAGTTTTGAATTAGACTTGTTTTAAACCTAGATTTTCAAAAAATTTCAGATTCATATAATGTATCAAATTTATTTTACTTGTTTGTATTTTTTAATATCGCAATTTCCCCAACCATTCAAATGTGTTATTAAAATTTATTTACGAAAATAATTTTTAATAGACACAAACAATATATATTAATAAATATTAAATCGTTTAATTCTTTCCAGAATCAAAACAAAATGAGATATTAGTAAAAGTATTTGTCATTGACTTTTCCCTTTTATATTGATATTTAATTTTATATTATAAACTAAAATCATCAAACTATGCAAAATAATATTTTTAAGAAAATACAGAACAATTTCCTTACTTTCCCTAGATTTTCGAAAATTTTGTTTGTTTCTATTTGCCCATTTTATACTCAATTTTTAATTGTTTAATTATCATCGAAATATGAAACCTAAAGAAATTTGATCGAAGCTTTTAATTAGAAAAATTAGATTAAAAAGGACTTAATGCAATATGTTTTGAAAAGTTTCATTGAGTGAACCTCATTAATCAATAAAGCAAACTTTTTTGCCCAAAAAATTATAATGTAAGCGATTTTTATGTCCCAAGGGACAATATTCACATATTTCTTTAACATGATAAAAATATATCCCATATTTCAAATTAAAAGATATCATTACAGAATTTAATTACTTTCGTCACTCCGCAATTTCAACATTCATTTTAATGCAGAATAATTTTTTGTAGCAAAACAAAATCATCAATTAAATCAAAGTAATATTTGGTAACTTGATATTCATCATTTCTTCCGAGATCCCGAAACAATTTTTCCTCTTTTTCTTTCACAGTAAAGCGTATCCTTTTTTTCCTCCTTTAACTCATTAACGTTGTTTTACTTTACCCACACAATTTGTACTCCTTTCTTTATCGTAACCTTATTATTTCCCGTTATCGATTTTTTTTCCACCGATGTTCGGCAATGTTAGTTTGTTTATCCGAAAGAGGAAAATTATCTCCTGTTTCTTGGATCTCCTTGATTTGATAAATGATTACACTGGCCCGCCATTTCTAAAACGGGGTCAACTGATGATTACAGTTTCACTCTGTCCTGAAATGATCCTTGGCGGAGGGAGATATTTTCCAACTTATTGCATTACGTATTTATTTTACTTTTTCTTTAATTTAAGATCGTACTGCGGTGGTCTATAAATAGAAATCTCTCAATTTTTCATTCACTCTTTTTACGACTTGTCTCGAAGAGCAGTTAAAAGAATATCATGAGATGAAAAGGAAACTAGAAAAGTAATTTGCGAAAGTTTATTAAATCGTTCACTCGATGATTAATTCCAAATTTCCTTCGAAATAGATTTGTTTTACTTAATTAAGAAAATTTCAAAATATTAATTCTCCTATGGATTAATTATGTATTTTTTTTTTGCTTTTATTTAACAAATTGTACCTTTTAAAACACATGACTTATGTAATTTAACAATTAAGCAAGGTTATGATGAAGAAACTCCGTTTTTATTGTAACAAATCATTTCCTACTATCGATCTTATTTTCTCTATATTGTCAGTAAGATTGAATAAATATGAATCATAATTTTAGTACCTTGGACTATGATAAAAACGAAAGTTTTCTACAACGATAAAAAGGAATTAAATGAACTTTCCAATAAAGTTTAGCCAAAATATTAAGAGAATCAAGTTTACATAGTACCATGCTATGTAAACGTGGCAACATACTTAAGGTAACAATATACTTAAGGAGGGGGGGGGGACCCCACTTTGAATATAACAAAAATTCGAAAAAAAATTTATTGCATTTTTCGAATCTTTGTACTCTTTCTAATGTCTGTCTAAAACGATTTCTCGGTACCTAACTGCGTTTGGAAGTTATACTGGAAAGTAGAGAGTCGTCGCTAAGCAGGTAGAAAGGCCAGTTCGGCCGGATTAGGAGGGGCGACATTCTTTTTGTGTCTCCTCCATTCTGTTGACTGTATATAGAAACTTATTGTAGGCATTTCATTTATCGACCATTTTTATATGAAATTAAACGTTTTCCCCTACCATAAGTCAAAACTTTAAACGCATTTTTCTCAAAACGCTGTATTTTGACCTGGCCTAAAGTTTTTCTCGTGATCTATACAATGAAATAAGCTGTTCTTTATTTTAAATTACGTAAAAATATATTCTTTAGAAAGTATCATAGGATTTTTTTGATATTTTTATATTTCGATTTTATATTAGTATTTTAATGAATATTTTTTAATGAAAAACTTAACTTTTTTTTTTAAGTTGCCGCCATTTTGGTAATTTTGTGAATATCAAAAAACCGCTATGTCACTTTTTAGATAATGTCTTTATGTTTGAGAAAATCTAAACAAATTCGTTTTCCTGTGTTTCAGGACTTCTAAATCCATGTGGCCAGTGAGGTGCTACTTTTTGATGACCAGCCACACATGGATTTGCCACCTACTTATTTTTTATTACTTTGCAAAAGAAAATTTTTTAAAATAGACTTAAATTGTAGCTAAATAATATTAAAAAAAAACAAGAAGTCTCTGCATTGTCTCCATTACTTAAAAAAAAAAATCAAGAAAAACGTTAATATATTACCATTTCAGGATGGGATCCCCCCTTAAAAGATAATACGGTGCAATACACATTAAACTTTATAAGAAAAAGTTTTTTTTTTCAGTGAAATATCTTTTATTTTTGTATTCCTTTAGTTGGTTAAATGTTTACACTGACTCGCAGTTCAACTAATATTTACTCTGTCTTGATTCCCATTTATTATATTTTATTCAAATTTAAAATAATACTGTGGCGTTCTATAAATAAAAATCTCCCAATTTTTCCTTCAATCTCTAGTAGAACATCTCGAAAAACAATTAACTGAGTGTCATGTGATGAAAAAGACCATAAAACAGTATTTTGTGAAAGTTTATAAAATTATTCGGGAGAATTTATTAATAATGAAACAATATAAATAATATTTTTCTTACAAGTCTATAATCCTACTTTTTTAGGCATATTTGACTAATCGTGCTGGATTGATGTATAACCGATGTAATCACAATCATAAGAATCATAACGAAGTTAACAATAAAATCGCTTCATTGTCATAAACTTATCATTCACTGATATTGATTTATCATATCAGTAACTGGTTATGTTATACAACAAAGTAAAAGAAAAGGTTATAAGTTAAACCCAAAAGATTACACCATTATGCGTGATTTTCATAAGTCTGCGTCTTTTATTTCTAGATTGATTTTTTTAAAACCACATGTAATAAAAAAAAGTGTTTTATTGAAAAAGGAATTTTTCAGAAAATCGTTCTCTTTCATTTCCGCTTGTGTTTGACTAAATATTGCTGTTACTTAAACATATACTTTTCGTATTCTTTTTTCATGTATTTACACTGCAGATAATTTTTTTAGGTTTAAACCCGTATTTTTAAGTGATTATGAATTATAAATTTAAAAAAAAACATTTAGAAGATGAGCAATTATTGCTGCTAAAGTTTGTTTTAAATGTTAGAATTCCTCTTTAATCGGAAGCTTAAGATCAGTTGAGCAATAAAAGATTTTGGAAAACTATCGAATATAAAATTTATAATGCAATTTTTTTTTATTTTGAATGATAAATTCTAAAGTTGCTGTCTAAGTCTGTATTTTACATTAATTTTTTAATGTAAAAAATCATGTATCGATTAGCATTCTATTGTGGAATTGTTTGTAATACACCACCGAATAAAAAAGTCCTCTCATAATATCGTAAGATTTTTTGAGGGTCGACGTATCCGATAGTTTGATTTATACATTTGCGAAATAAAAACATAAAAATTAAATAAAATGATTTAATATTAGGCAGAGCTATGAGTATCACACTTATTTTCTCAGCTCATATGATTAATATTAGGTTTCATTTTAAATTATACCCATTCAAAACTTTTTAAACTACTAAACATAACCTAAAGAGCTATAGGTGTTTCAGAGCAATTCACTCAAGATTTATTAACCTCTTCAACATATCACAGTTATTCATATCGGAGATTCATCATTTGCTCACTTAGATGGAACACTGGAGGTACTTAACTCTTATTCAATTCAATATGATATACTTTTTTTAATGTCAAAATTTTCTCATAATCATTTGATTATCCTGCTTTCAAATTGTCTTCAGCAACTAATTCATTTCCTACTCCAAAGAAAAACAATGAAACATTTCTGCTCTAAACAGGTTTTTTTTTGTAAATCAATTCATATCCCGGTTTAATTCTAAAACACGTTATGATTAAAATTTGAATAATTTTCATAGTATATTGAAAATTTCATAAATAGTATGACAATGAAGAGTGTTTTGCAATGATCACCCTAAATATATATTATTTTTTTGAATCCTTTTTGAAAATGACTAATATAAATATCAAAGTTCGCAAATAAAATGCTTTTGAAACCTTTTATAAATCACTGGCGAAGAAGGCATGTGATTATATTTATACCTTTTTGATGACCTGATAACTCTAGAAGGCTTGTCCAACAATCAAATCTGGAAATTTGCCCTTGCGTCATAACCTTTGTAGATATTTATAAAATGTTCAAGTAAGAGGAGTGCAAAAATTTAATACAATAATGAAATTATCTCTACAAACTTAACTTAATTGTCTCTAACTGAAAATATTGTATAGCTTCAATTGTATAGCAATATTGTATGTCTTCAAACTTGTCCGCTTATGGTAAAGAATTCTATAAAGTGATTATAAATTACAAAAAAATCAAATAAAAATCGAAGCAACTCTCAAATCATCTCTGTTTTTTTTCTGCTAATATTTAAGTCCTGTCCTGCTCACTATTAATTCATTAGATAACAGTAGTGTTTTTTTTTCGTATGTCGACGTTATGGTATTAATTGTCGATTCATAAAGTGTGGACCTATTTTAATTTAGATTTATCGTAGATATGAAATAAATATAATAAGAGCGGGAAAGATTCGGGGAGTATTAGGGGGAATGAGAGGAATGCATTGTATACATTAAAATTACTTACGCAATAATTATAGGCAATATAATAGGGAAAATATTCTATGCAATATACAATTATGTATTCAATAGTTTTTATGATTAGAATATTATAAGCCAATTTAATGGTGAATGCTGCCAATTTAACACGTTGAATGCCATGGGGGTCATAGGTGACTAGCACTGAGTTTGTCCGCAGCACCGTGGGGGTCATCGGTGACCGGCACTAAGTTTGTTCATAGCTCCACAGGGGGTCACCGGTGACCGGCGAAGACAAGATTATTTTAAACACATAATTCCAGTAAATTTTTAATGCTTTTAATTTTTTTAACATATTATTATCGTTACTAAAATGGATTGAAGAAATTAATGCAATGCATGCTGAGAAAATCATTTTGGTCAGACGGGCAAAACCATATAAAATTAGCGTGGCATTCAACGTGTTAACTAAAAATGATATACGAATGTTTAATGGATTTCATATCCAACTTACGTATAAGAAATGTAAGGGAGTGAGATTTTTAATTTAGTATTTAAAGTGCTAAATTACAAAAAAAAATAGAATAAAAAGTTTAAATTTTTTTTTGCAAAAATTTTATATTTATTGCTGATGTTTCTGAAACATCATTACTACGTTAAAAATTAATTAATAAATATAATGTTATAGATATATTTCACATTATCGTTTCGATGAAAGATATCTCAGTATTTTTTTCAACTATCCCTATAAAGAAACAGTTCAGTTATTCTTGAATCATTCGAATTTCATGTCACGAATCTATCAGTAACTGCTCCTCTCACTTAATGGCCCTCCAAAAATATAATAAAAAGGCAGGTCCTCATGTTCATCAATACTATCCCCATAGCCTTTCACTGGATCAGCAGGAGGTCTCCCATCCCCCCCTGATTGGGGACTCCCCCCTGTTCCACTAGTTGAGACCCAGAATGACCTAATCATCGCCTGGGTTACATCAAGGTTTCCCGCCGTGTCGGGAAAAATATCCTATTGAGATGAATTTGTTAGAAAAGAGAAATTATAGTGACTAATGTATCTTTTGTTATTAGAAATTCCCTGAAGGATTATATCATTTGATTAGCATGCAGATGCAAATACATGGAATACGTAAAGAAGAAAAAGAAGAGAACATATTTTGTACATGATAGCAGGACTTTTAAATAACAGAATAATTTAATAATTGAGAATTTCTTTTAAGTTAAATACAAAAGTATTATAATACTCAGGATTTAAATAAAATGTAAAACACATTTGGTGATTAACTTTTCGAATCTGAAAATTTGCCCTTGCGTCATAACCTTTATAGATATTTATAAAATTTATTAAGGAAGAGTGCAAAAATTCTATACAATAATGAAATTATCTCTACAAACTTAAAACTTAACTTAATTGTCTTGAACTGAAAATATTGTATAGCTTCAATTGTATAGCAATATTGTATATCTTTAAACTTGTCCGTTTATGGTAAAGAATTTTACAAAGTGATTGCAAATTACAATTGCATTAAAAATGATTTTATAAAAATCGAAACAACACTGAAAATAAACTTAATCAACAACTTAATCAGCACTTGGCAGCATAACTGTCGAACTGGTTTTTTATTACACAGGTAAAAGCAATCGATTTCCAATGCTAGGTGGAAACTTTAAAAATCGGTATTTTTACATTTTAACATAAATTAATGTTTATGACTTTGGAAAACTTTGATCACATGTTTGATTTACTTAGTAAAAGAAAAGCCATGTGTTAGTTATATGAATATAATCGTTAAAGAAACAAGATATTGAAAATTCAATTTCTTAGAAGTTACTCAATCCATTTCATATAAATTTGAAATTTTGTCATATAAAATTTATTTTTTTGAAATGAAGCAAAATTGTGTAAAATTTGCAGTTAAAATTACTTAAAATTATAAATAATTGTTTAAAGTTGTTTTTGTGTGAACACCATTATAAGCAAATTTTATAATTTAACATTAAGGAGACTAATTTTTGTACAAAACTATCAAGACCATATCTCATATTTTGCTGTATTGACTTGAATTTAAAATGTCGAAAATTCCACTCAGTCACAAAAACGTATGTTTATTGGGAAAAAAATACGTTTTTGAGTCTCATTTTATTATTTAGAACATAATCTGCTCTAACTTATAAGCATATTTGATATGACCCCCTCGAACCATTAGGATTGCGTCCTAGTTACTGAAAATCTCATTATTTGATCCAAACTTATTTTGAGTGTTTTTTTGCGCACTGTTACATAATTAATAGAAATGAATAATGAAGGAATCATATACGTAGATAATAAATGTTTTATATAGTATTTCGGCCTTTTCTTTGCTTTTGATCAATGCTTTTTTTTAGTTCAGTGTTATGTAAAGATTAAAAAATTTCATAGCCATAATAAGGAGATCTATTAAGACTGCATCTCAACAAATATGAGAAATGCATGAACATACATCAATCAGTAGGCACTTTATACATGGCTTTAAAATACTCCGATTAATATTAATCTGATTAATAAATTAATCTGAAACTAAATTTTCTTTGAACACTTAATTAAAGCCGTTGCATTCAAAATTGCAAATTGATTTTGAAAGGTTTAAATTAATTTAAAAAAACAAACTTGTAATTCGTTTTACATGATAAGTGCATCCATTATAATGAAAGAAATCGTTCTAAAAGCGTAGTTAATTTTAGGCTATAAATAAATAAGTGAAAAATTAAAAATAAAAAAAAATATGGAAAATGCTTAAATTAAAAATTTTTTTCGATACCAATGAATTATATATCATTCATTTTTTTTAAAAAAAAATGTTAAAATAATTTTAATTTTCTGATGGTAAATACCATTATTCATTAACATTTAATCAGGTCTATGCATTTTAAGAACTTAGAGATCCCTAAAAGATCCGATGTTTTAATGTTTGTTATTTAAGTTTGTCGAATACATTCTTGGAAAAATATTTTACTAATTTTGGAACATTTTAAGGTATTCTTAAAAAATCTTCACCTTTGACATATAAAATTCCCCATGTTTTTTCAGAAAGAATAAACAATCTCTTCATAGAGTTTACACATGAGAATTCCATATATTATCAAAGTAAGGGAGCTTTCTATATTGATTTTAAAATTATTCTTCAGAGTAAATTTAATAAGAATATTTTTATTGAATTCCGAACTGAAATTTTTATCCAAGTACATATTTATCGTTATCATTACTTTGTACAAATATATGCTTTTGCGTTTAAAACTAGTACGGAGAATAACGCGAATGTCTATTTTCCCATTTTACATAACCTTTGTGCATTCTTTTTTTAATATTTTTATTTTTAAAAAAAGAAATTGCCTATGATGTTTTATAACATGGACATTAAATGGTATAAATAGAATGTTATATAATAGTTAAATTTCAGAATTTTCTGCCCCAAATATATATAAAATTAAAAGAAAACATCTATGCCAAGATACACGAATTCTTTTAACTACATACTTTCAGCGCAATGTGTTTGAAACTTTTTTTATTAAAATTTCTTTAATTTTTTTGATAGAGGGGGATAAAAAAAATTATTTGAACTAAAAAGCTGCATTTAAAATTTTAAATACATATAAGTAATATTTACATGCCAAAAGAAAATAACTTCGGAAAATGCTATTTAAATATAATGAATTAAAGTAAAAATTACATCTTTTAATTATGTTGAAACAGCAAGAGAGAGCGTATTTTTAAATACAGTGACACACCAAGTAAATAACTTCAAACTAAGTTATTCTAGTACGTTATATCAATATGATTAAAAATTGCATTTCTTAAATTATTTTGAACATGAATAAGTAAAACTAACAAGCCAAGAAAGATATTCAAATATGCAAAATCAATGTAATTCAAAATTTCATTTTTCTAATTATTTTCAGATACGAATATTTCAATCATACAAACCACGAAAATAGTTTCATAAAAGGACATTTAAATCTTATTATCAATTATAATTAAAAAATTATTTATTAAATTATTTTTAAACATGAATAAGTCAAAAGTACAAACAAAGAAAATAGTGCAAAGAAAGATATTCAAATACGTTATATCAATATAATTAAAACTACGTATTTTTAACTATTTTCAAAAATGAATAAGTCTAAATTACAAACCAAGCAAATAGCTTCAATTGAAGATATACAAATATGTTAAATCAAAGTAATTAAAATAACATCTTTTTAATTATTTTCAAGCATGAATAAGTGAAACGGGAGTACAAATTGAAATGATGTATGATTATTTTCACATATAAATAATTAAAACGTAAAAGCCAAAAAAATAACTTCAAACGAAGTAATTTTAAGGTCGGAACAACGAACCAGAAGTTTGCACAATCTATGAATGTTATCAAAAACTATATCCATAGAAGGAATTATAGTCTCTAAGGAATGAAAGTAGAATATGAAGAAAAAAAATTCTCCTTAATAAATTCATTACTCGCTAATGCTGGAAAGTAAGACCCCCTTCATGCTCCAAATCCCCGATGAGAGGGGCTGAGTACAGATTACTGTATCTCCCCTTTCCCTGAAAATCTGCTTTCCTGCCTCCTCCCCTCACACATCTCCCTAGGAGCTGCATCCCATATAATAGCAGTCTACCATTAACAGCAAACAAACGTAGAGGATAAATTGCCTCGCGTGATATATTCGGACATTTTTTTATTAATACTTGCAATTTTTTTTTCGTCTTGCCTTTGGACGAAGTAGTTGATGAATTTGAACAGTTTTTGAAAAGCTTGCTTCTAAATTGATGATAGACGAGGAAAAATCATTAATTACTTCTTCTCAGGAGGCCAGGTGGTAAAATCACTTTGAGGAACCAAATGGAATAGAAACAAGGTAAAAAAAAAATACGTCATATTGATTCTTAATGAACATTTTGAACAGCATGGGATTTGAATAAAAGAAAGTGAATACTCGTTAAACTGTTGCGAAGATGGAAAAGGAATTGATAAGGGTTTTCAAGTTACAAAATCCATTACTTTTCGATTACCTTAGCTTAGAAAAGAAAAAAATATAACGGAAAATGATATTTTTTATAATATTCGTTTAAATTAGAGTCAGTTCTTAAAAAAATTCTTACAGCTGGTAATTTTTAAAAATTTAAATTTATAATTTTGTTAATTTTTAATTACTTTTAGTCATTTTTCTTAAGAAAATACTTACAGTTGATTGTGGTAATTTCTTAGATAAAATCAGAAACTATATCCTGAAATGTGATAAGCTAACTAAAATGCAGAACGCTGTTGAAACAAACAGAAAATCAACATGAATGATTATTACAAAAAAATAACTTACTTTTTGCATTAAAATAGATTTTTATAGCACTATATTTCTTTATAGGTAGTTCTTATTTTTATAAAAAAAGTAAAAGTAATAATAATTTCGTTAAATATTTAATTGATTCTTTTAAATTTGTTCAAACATCATTGGACTTACGACATAAGTTAGAGATGTTGTGAGTTTCACATATTTTTGAAAATAAAACTTTGACGATGGATGTTTAAGAAAAATCTGAAAAAAAATATAATAACTTAAGAAAGAAGTAAATTTTAAACTTTTATTTTATACCGAAATAAACAGCAAAATATCTTTATCAATGCATCTGAGATTCCATATATCTTTAATTTTTAATGTGTTATGGAAATATAAGTTTGTACAAATATAAAGTTATAATCAAAATACATAATATATAAATTTTAAAAAAATAAAAATTTATGCGTTAAAGAATGTTTTATAACACTATATATTTTTGTAATTCTTATTTCTATAAGAAAAAGGAACCAATATTTCCTTTTCCTTACATTTGTTAATTGGTACCTTGAAATTCATTAAATTAAAAACATTATTGGCCTAAAATTATAAGTTATATATCTCGTGAGCATCACATATTTTTAGAATTTCGTGTTTAAGATGTGTTTTTAATAAGCGTATAAAAACTTAAGTAGAAAGTAAATTTCAAAATTTTGTTTTATGATAGAATAAATTGCAATATACATGCCATTATCAAATCCTTTATGATTTCTTGTAATATAAGCTTTCTTAACTGTTAAAAAAATAAGTTTGTAAAAATAAAGTAACAACACACAAAATATAAAAAATATAAATTGTTTGTTCATACAAAATAGTAAGAGCTATATTATTATACAGGATATTATTATAATGTAATTGAAAGGGAAAAACTATTAAAAATATAGCAAATAAAAATGCATACATTTTTATATAACTTTATATCGTATAAATTTATTCAACCCTCTATTATTTCGGGTAGTCTTATTTTGCTCTCTTTATTCGTACGAGACCTTAATTACTTTACCAGAAAAGATTAATTATAAAAAGTGAAATAAGAGTTGCTTATTATTGTTGCGTAACAAATGATCTAAAGACTGCATTTTTGTGAGAAAGAAAGATTCTGTTTCACTATAGATGATTAGAATATTCTAGAAAAGATTCACCGCAAAACTAATTTTGCTAAACTGACTGATCGTTAATTATTCATTCCTATCCAAACAAGTGGCCTGTACCAGGAACTTGTAACAATAAATAAACTAACTTTATTAATTTGTGAAACAATTTTATCTCAGAAATTTTCTTTAAATCTATATTTATTAATTAGTTTGCGAGATTCCTGTCATTTCTTAATTTTCACTGCATTTGATAAATTATTTTTCTCATTTTGCAAAAAGACTTCGTATTTAAATGTACAATATATGTTATTATACCATATTGTCATTGAAAGATTGTCAAATTACTGTGTAACATTCCAGTACTTTAGATGCATCAACCATAAAATTAATTTTACCATAGTATCCATTTTTACCTTAAAATATCATACCGTAATTTTTATAGTAATATTTATCATATGAAAGTGAGTCAGTTTTTTACGGTAATTATTACTGTATAAAGTACGATACAGCAGATTTTTTTTCCTCAACATGTTCCGGTAAAATTAGATTTTGCGGTAAAAAGTATCGACATTTGAGTGTTGGCACTTTTTATCCTAACTTGATGGAGAATTTTTTACAGCGCAAGCGTTAAAAATATGTTTTCAGAATTTAAGGTTTATTGTATTGATCTCCACAGCTAAACATAAAAGAAAATGTCCGGTTTACATGATAAAAAATCTATATAATAGTCAGACTTTATTGTGTTCACACATACATCAATAGAAAATATAATCTTTATGAAGCAAATATACTTTTAATTTCTCAAAAAACCTAATATTGCCTCGATATGTTCAAAAAAATGTTTCTAGAACATAATTTTATGATCAATATATTTAAAGATTCGTTTGAAATATTTTCATTTTGAACTACAAACAGTTATCAAAGTTAAACGCTAGCAAAAGTCTAACTCATAAATAATCATATCCTTTATGATAAATACAAAACTTTATGATAATGTAAGCTTTATGATAAATAACATAATATTCTTTATAACAGAGAGATTTAGCAATATGTTAAAAATCCCATTGACCCATTTACATAAAGTGCTTCTGTCAATTTCGCCAAGTGAGAATAAAAGTTTTATTTTCAATATTTTTTCTATTCTAACTGTGTTAAGAAGAGCAAATGCACCGAAACGTGAGCTCAGATCAAAGGACAAGGGTTTTAATTTCACCGCTGATTTGTGATAATGGTTGAGATTGTGGTGTTTCAGGTAACAAATTCTAAATAAAATTATATCTTAAACTTGTTAAAACTCTCTGTCAGTTTCGTAAATGATGTCTTATACCACTTCACTATTTTAAAACAAAGAAAAAATTGTTTGCAGTGCAAAAAAATTAAGCAGGTCAAACTTTCAGTTTCGACGGCAGTACCATTTGTGGATTAAATGGTAAAAACGTTAAATCTTAAGCATTTTGGACTGTTTTGTAAGTTTTGTCGACTATTCTTTCTTATAAGTTAAAATTTTTATATATTTCAAATGCAAAGAAATAAAATATATAGCATTAAAGTGCAACAATTATGCGAAAAAAGGAAATCGTTTCGAATGCAACATTCATACCTTATGAAACTGGAAAACCTGAATGTGACTTCTGAGACACAGCAGCAAAAGTTTATTTCACTTTCGAAATCAATCAGCAAGTTCAATCAAAAATTTATTTTATTTCTCAATGAATCAGTTAAAAAAAAACGAAAACAGTACATTCAAAATAAGAATGCAAAACTTTTAAAAATCTTATACAACGATAGATATTTTTAATTATATTAGAACTGATCCTGTCTATTTAAGAATATTAAATATATTTCTGAAATATGAATGCTGCATTTAGCAAGGTGATGAAAACTTGTAATTTATTCGGAATTATTATACTGCTTTAAAATGAAAATAAGTTAATTGCACATTGCGAATTTTCTGCACATGTTTGAAGATAAATAAATTCCAAATATTCTCTCAGCACAACATTATAATTCAAAAAATACATGAGACAAATATATTTCAAGTAATTAAGCAGTTTTACTATAAAAAATTATTCCATAAATAAATCATAAAAAAATTATCCATAAAATAAAATTAATGTTTATTCATTTACAAAATTGTTTTAATTTTTTTACCTAATTAATTGGGCATATTTCTCATAGATTTTTTGAAAAAACATTTATACAAAAATGAAAAAAAATTAAATCCTAACACAAATTAAATCCTAACACAATAACTATTAGAAAAAAAGCTTAAACGACCACAGTAAACCAACAAAGAAATACAAGCTTTAAAGCAAATTCTTTTTCTCTTTTAATAAAAAAAATCCGAAAGTATGATGAATGTGGGTAAACTTAATTAATTATGCATGGATAAGAAAATTCTTTAAAATACTTCAAAGTACAAACACTTTTTCCTAAATTTCTAATAATGTTTTAATCGCATTATCCTAATAGATGTTTTTTCCTTTAAAAAAATATAATCTCGATTATGAGTATTTTCTTACAAAATATTGAATTCGCATTAAACACATTAACTTTGAAAGCTTTTGGGTATAGAATGCTTATTTTTCTTAATTAATTTAAAAAGGTCGCATCTCATAATAATTTAATTGGTTTTAATTTAGTTTACAATTTCCAACCATTGGTTAATTTAATTATATATCCAATAATTATTTTTTATTCAATGAACTTTGGAAGTTAATATCGAAATCAAATATTTGCAGAACCTTGCATTTTTAAACGAAATTTAATTGATTTTTCTGAGACTTATATTGGAAAAATGCGTGCCGTTCAATGTTAAGAAAATAATGTTTATATGTTTCATATTAAATGCTTTTTATTATTTTTTGAAAAAATAAATAAGTTAGTAAATGTTTTAATTGATATTGAATAACTCCCTGTAATTATAACATATTATTCTTGAAAACATTTTTATAAAAAAAAAACTTTTATTCAAAATCTGATATACAATTACCATGTTGTACAGTGCGCAAAAACCGGACCACCCTGAATAATTTTTGATCTAATCGTATCTTCTAGTTCCAGGAATAAATCTTGGCTCTAATGGGTGATCCCAAATATACTAATTTATTAGTTCAGACCATATTTTAATATAAAAATGAATTTCCTCTGCATATACATGCTATTTTTTTGACATATTCAGATTTCTGACCCCCTAAACATAGGGATAGCCTCAATCAGGGATATATGGTTTCCGATAGTTTTGTCAAGAGAACTATCCAAAGTTTGGACACCTTAATGTTAATTTTATTTTTTGCTTATTTCATAAAATTTGAAATCTTTTTAACCCCTTCCTTTTCGCTTCCATGAAAATGATAGGGTGAGTTTTTGCTCGTTATTTCTCGCTCCCGTGATATTGACGGGCTGGAGTGTTCAGTAGTAATGCGCCAATCAGAATGAAACTAATTCATTTCTTTTGCCCGGAAAACATTTTATTTATCATTTTGCCCACCATATAGCAGTACCAGGATATTTTTAAAGTAGCTGTAAACAGTTAGTTTATTTTAAACTAGATACTAGCATAAATCAAATACGTGTATTTAGCAAAATAGACACTTTCATGACCGTTTTCTTGAAAGTTATCCGATTGTTAAGGGGTTAAGCGAATGTAAAATTTTCTGCACACAGCTATAAAATTTGTTTACACAAAGACCAGCATTAAATTACCAAAAATTACTTTTAGTAGATATTTATTATTTTAATTAATAATAGTCACAAAAAATTATGAAATATAAGGTATATAATTTTTTTACATCATTTTAAGAAATACAATTAAATTAAAAAATATAAAGTTTGAGCAAACTCGATCAAATTACTCTTAAGAAATCACATTTTTAAAAAAGTGTTCAATTTAAAATTCGATTTCAAAATGTTTATTCAGAGAAAAGACGTTTTTTTTGTCTGATTTCGTAACTTAAAATAGCGTCTGCATTAATTGAATAACATATTTAAGAAATGAACGTGTTGTGATACGAAACGGGAAGATCCGAGCATGACAAAAAAAGTTATTTTCTTAACGCACTGCATATATTTACGAATGCAAACGAATAAAACGAATACAAATGGTGTTTTTATAAATATATATATATATATATATATATATATATATATATATATATATATATATATATATATATATATATATATATATATATATATATATAATAGTATCATAGTGAGGAACAACTATAAACTATAAAATCATTTCTTTTATCTGTTTCTTTAAATTCCATGACATTTAAAGGTTAGAAGCAGATCTAGTTAGACTAGTATACTGTTACCTGTACTAGTTAATCCCCATATAAATATTTGAAAAGCTTTGATTTTTATCTAATTATAATGTAAAACGCCACTTTATAAGAATTAGTTTAATGCCCTGAACTATTCAAATAGTAATTTATCTTCAGATATTATTATTATTGTGTTTATAATAAATAAAAAAAGCACGGCATGCAAAATAAAATATTATAACAGTATATTTTTTTCAAAAATATTCTTAATAAATTAATTATTATTATAGGTTTTATAATAAGTGAAAAAGCATGTGTGCAAAATAAACTATTATAACTGCACATTTTAGTTCAAAAATATTTTTAAATAAAAAATCATGTTTTCATTAAATGAGGAATAAATTAATTATAAGACATTGTAATAAAAATACAATTAATGGACCAGCGCACTCTTTATTTATTTAAAATATAGTTTAAAATAAATTTTAACAAGGAATAAAAAGACACTTAAACAAACTAAACTACATTGATATTTCCACAAAAGTTATCTTAGTAAAGCTTTATTTACCTAAGCACATCGTTTCATGAAAAATAACATGATAGTTTTGTTACACTCATTATCTCGAGAATTCTATTTTACTTCAAATTAGTTGTTTAAGCTTGTAAGAAAATAACATTTTCTAAGTATTTCTAAGTAATGTGATTTTAGAATTCAGCAAACTATTTAGCTAACTATTCTATACTATATATTTTATTCAGCAAACTATTTAGCATTTATTATGAGTTTTTTTTTCTCTGGTGGCTTCTGAATCTTACAAAGACTGTGAAAATTATCATGAGAGAATGTACTATAAGTAGAGAATAGAGAAATTCGGTTAAAATTGCAGAAAACTAAAAATGGAATGTTTTTCTTTTACTTCAGAAAAAATAATATTCGCTGGAGACTTAGTCGTCTGACTGAAATAAAATATTTCTTGGGTCTTTGACATCAAGCTTCTCGCAGCCCTTAAATTGTTGGATTTATGACAAAAAGTGGCATCTGCACCAACTAAGACACGGTTAAGGAAAGATAAAATTAGTCAGATGTCCAATTTTTAAAATACTAATGAAATGCTAAGAAGAATTTGGATGATTGAAACTAAGCGAGACCTCAAGAGCTTAAAAATAATCTTTCGTATTGAAAAGAAATTGATCAAAACTATCAGAATATGTTAAATTTACCGTGTTTCAGTCTCTATGGGGATACCAAAATACTCTCTAATTATTACCGAAGCGATTTGTTAATGTTTTTAGCAAAATTAATAATAATATAGGATTTTATATGTGATAAAACTTGATAATTTTATATTGATATTTAAGACCGCGGCTTAAATTCCCTTTATTCTGTAAAATTTACTTTTCAGTTTTTCTTATTTTTTTATTAAATGAGAGGTGATAAGAACTGTGATTTTGGAAATCAGATTTTCAGCAAAGTTGCTACCATATGAACGGAAAAAGTTCCAAATAAATAATTTATATAAGTATAGTTTTTTTTTACCAAATATGTCATTACCATACAGTGCAGTAATTTGGTCGGATTTTTTTTTCTCTGTGAAGGATAGTGATAAGATCTTGCAATATTAAATTTAAAAGTTACCAGCAAACAACCAACTGTTAAGAAAGTGCTCACACTTAAAGTGTATTTCTGACTTATCTTTAATTCAGTATTCAACTAATTTTATTTTATTATTTTTGTTGATTGCAAACTGATGTGTTATTTTCACTGTTTATCAATTGTTTTACGTTGAACATTATGCCGAAGAGTTCTTATGAAAGTTATTATCACTACTCTAGAATGCATTTAGTCAGCATGATAATTTACAGCATTTACAAAAATTCTGAACTTCTGAAAGATTCTGAAAGATTTATAAAATTTGAGAAAAAAAATTTGATTTACATAAGACAATAAATATCTAGTTAAGAATCAATTGTATTGTATAAATATTAAGAAACTCAGTTAAATTATTGATAGAAAAATTGATTCTGCACTGTAAGAAATTTCATTCTAAAATTGAGGCAAAATACCAGGCAGCAAAATAAGGTCTGATTAACCGTAAAGTTTACGGTAAAGAACATGTTTTACCTTTACGGTTTTGAAAGTTTCTACAATTAGTATGGCTATAAAACTATGAATACAAACTATACGGTTTTTTAACCATTTACAGCCATAGTTTCAAAACTAGAAAAAATAGATTTTACTGGAAAAAGCAGTAAAGGCTTTTCGTTAGGTAATGGGTATTCGAGAATGCAGGACACTGGGAACTCTTCATGCGTTGAAAGAAACGTTTGAAATATTGTGGTGTTTATGTAGGGTCTCAAAGTTTAGTTCTATCGGTCATGAGACTGGTAGCTTATCACTACTGGCTATAACATGTACGCAGTTTCAAGGAACTAAGTGACTTTATTAGGTGAGCTAAGTTGGTGCGCTAAAATTCTGGTTATTTAACCGTATTAGGTGAAATGGTTTTTCTCACATTTGATGACTGCATAATTTATGGTTATTTGACTGCCATTTTGTAAATTCCAAAGCAATATTTAAACTTTTAAAAAAATTAAAAACAAATTATCATAACAAATTAGTTATTTTAAACCGTAATGACGACAACACAGAATATTTTAAAAATCCATTTTTTTTTAAGAAAGTTATTTTTGCTAAGTTCCGTTATTTTAAAAAAAAAAGTCTAAAAACTTATAAGAAAATTTTAAACTCAGACGATTTATTGAACTTGAGATCAGTGAAAATATTTTGCATTCAATTTACTTGGTTTTTGCTTTACTTTTTTTATTAATTTGTGTCCAAAAAGCTATTGTTCTGCTGTAAGATTGTTTGTAATAATTTGTTTAAATGGTAATGTTTCGGAGTGAATAGTTTCATGAAGCTCTATACTTTAGTTTTATTTTTAATCTTGTATTTATTGTAAGAATACGATTTTATAAATTATTGAAAAAATATGTTTTTCGAATCTCAAATAACTAAATAATTTTCAGAAATTTGTTAAAAAAGTTTCAATTAAAAATATATCAGAACCGAATAGTTTTATTTCATTAGTACAAAAAATTGGATGTAATACTCTCCAAAGAAAGTACGGAAAATGCATTAACTTAATGAAAGATATAGTTGCATTGCGTGTTTAAGTTATTTAATTGTTGATTCAAGCTCAAAAAAAAGATATGTATTTTTATCCAAATACATAATACCAATGTTCGATATTTAAATACACAAATTAATTTTATTTGAAGAAGAAAGTGGTCCTCTAATTTATGGGTTTACAAGGGTAAAGGTCGATATTTGTATTTTAAATGTAAGATAATTTTTGCAAATATCATTGATTATGCAAATTTATGTAATTAATTACGCCAAATTTTGTTTAATCTATATGTTTCGAAAAGAACACTTGTATGTTATAAAAATCATTTATTATTCATTTAAATGAGGTACTGATGTTGGGTAGGTTAATTCCACTGCTGGAAGAAAGTAACAATTTTAAGAGCAAATAGTTAGACTGCATTACTTTCTTGTTATTCAATCCAGATCACGTTATTTAATGCTTGAATATATTCATGTCATTGAACTTTAACTTACCAATAACCTTTAAAAAATATCACGTTTAAGAATCTAACTTATTAAATTGTTTTATATTTTTATTATTTTAATTCATATTTGTAAAGATAAACACATTTTAATAAGTATAAAACGTCAACGAACTCTTTCAATATTTGATTCAAGTTAATTCTGATAAATAAACCCTAGCATCAATTGTTAATGTCTTGAAAATAATGATTTTTAAAAAGCATGCCACTTTACTTAATTTTAATTGTATCAAAATATATATCTATATTAAAATGCGGAATTTCAGAAATAAATTTATTCAAAATTGATAATATAGTAATCAGGGAGATCTTCCAATTCTAAACTAAATATTTAAAACTTTTCAGTTTACCTTACCTGTTATTTCTGGAGCAACTCCCACAGCTGAATTAAGTATATAAATTCCAATCGCTACAAAGAGTACCGCTGCCGTTCCTCGATACCACATTTTAATATAGTAAACAAATATCTTCTAATTATCCTATCTCTTTTCAGATTTCCTTTCGAAAATCATTAGTTTCATCTAGGAGGTAAAAATTAAAGAATTCCTGATAATATAAGTGGCAACAGTTTTAAATCACATGATCACAGCACGAATCCTACGTGAGAATTTATTCTCGGGAACATTTAAACTCAAATATTATCCATTCAAGTTTATTATCCACTCTAGACGAGAGAAAGCCTTTTAATTTGAGCAAATATATGCTCTAACAACTTTTTCCGAGCTTAAACGACACTTCCGCAAATAAAAGTTTTTTTTGTTTTGACTCGCAGTGGCGCACAGAACGAATTCGGAGATAGTTGATGGTTACCCTCTATACTTTGCCGTATACGTCCACATATGACCCCGGACTCAGGATCGCTCTTTTCCCCGTGGCGCTGCAGCGAGCGCCTCTATTAGCACTGCTGTTCATGGTCGCCAATTCTGGCGCCGTATCGAAAACAAAATGCATAGCTTTATGCGCCAAAATATGCATTTAGAGGTTATCTTTGCTTTTACATTAAAGATCAGCTAGCTGAGTATCTTTATTTTTCTTTTATTATCTTATGCGTGGTATCAATTTTATCATATTTCTCTTTATATATATATTATAAAATCATTTTTGAAATGTAATATGAATCGTCTAACGCATTTAATATTTTATGATACAATATAAAATATTCATTTTTACTTGCATTTGAGATAAATAAAATTAAACTGAACTTTTACGTATTAAAATAAATGTAGACAATATTCGCAGATAATATAAATAATGAAGAAATAATCCAGCCAAACCGAATTACTGATAAAGAAAAAATATTAAATGGTGAACGAAATTAGAAAATTGTCGGTTCTTTTTTATGTTAGTCTATTTGCACGGTAATATTTTAATTTTGCATTTTACATTTGAATTGTTTTTGATTTATTAATAAAGTAAATAATGGATTCCAAAATATTGTAAGTCATAATTCATTGTTTTGATAAGAAAATATATTCATTACTTAAATAAACTAGGGTATAGGCATAGCTAGAAAATTCAATGCAAGCATAATTTATAATAAGTGATGTCAGAAAAAGTATTGTTTTATTATGCAATATTGTTATGTTAAAGGAAATAATATTTTATCTTTTTACGGTTTTATTATTTTAACACTGCGATAACACGCATGTTTTATTTTTTGAGGCGAGGGAATTAAACCGGCGTAGAAATTAATACCAATAATAATAATAATTAAAGACATCATAAAATCATGCATTAGTTTTATATTGAATTTGGAATCTCTAATACATTTAAGTAGTAGATTTAAATTAGTTTTATATTAAAATTAGCATATCATCGAAATAAAGTAAAGTGAAACTTCAGAAAAGGAATGCATTTAAAATAAAAAATAAAAAATAATCATTTCGAGAAGTAGCGTTATGAAAAAGCTATTCATGTTAGTTTTTTTTTTATTCTGTATGAATAATTTATAGGAGAGCCAGTCATACAAAGGAGCACTGGGTGCTTAAGCTCCAAATTTAACTTTTTGGAAAATCAGACATAAAATACAGATTTCGGACAATTATCAATGATTCATAACTATTAATATTATTGTTATTATATTAATACAATAATAATAATAATTATAATGAAATCTTACTAGATTAATTAAAAATTTACAATGAAATTAGTTAATAATTTGCCGATAAATCTGTTCAAAGTTTCATAACTCAAACTAAATTTGATAGATTTGAAAAACTCGAAGTAAATTTAAAACTTTTGGAAAAATACGGTGCTCAAAGACTAATTTAGTAATTGATTGTAATCAACTTTCTCCCATTTTCATTAGATCTACCCAACGTTGAAATGATTGTGAAACTATTCCACTTGAAATCTTTTGCACCACGATCCGCTGCCGGAGTGACCGTCATTTTATTTCTACATGTAAGCGCGAAATATAAAAATTGTTTTTATCACGTGTGAGCTGCTACAAAAGAATATAATATACACAGATTATATATACAAAGTATAAAAAATATTAGACTGACCGCCATTTTATGACGCTTCTGCACGGATTACCTTCGGTAATCTCTGAGGTGTTTTCACTGCTCGGTAACTCTACGGACAGAGAAACAGTTTTACAGACACTTAACAGTCTTATTCTCTTTTACACTGTTCCTATTAGTAAAGTTGGGGATTTCTTCATTCACAATTACATTTATAAAAATGATAATCATCCGATATTTAATTAACTAAATAATAAATATAAAAGAGAAATGATTTATTTTTATATGAGCATCTTGAAATTAGTAAGTTTTATCAATGATTATAAAAAGTTATCATTCTTTCAAATCGTTTCAGATTTATGAAGAAATTAGTTCAAAAAATTAATGTAACATGCACGGAAAAAATTCAGGTAAAATTACCGTATTGTATGTTAATGACATTTCTGGTAAAACGTTCATAACTCTGCTTAATAAAATCAAAATATGCGGAGTTTAAACCATTCATTTGTGAATTTTGCTTATATGGTAACGGTATACTAGAAATTCTGATTTTTAAAATTGTAGTTTTTATTACCACAAATTTTAGTAAAAAATACAAAACTGAGAAGTAAAATGGGTTTTACGGCATACTCTAAGGTCATTAGATAAATTTACTAAATTTTACAAAATTTACCAAATTTTATCATGTATTAAAAAACTATATTTAATTATTAGTTTTACTAAAATCATTAGCAAAACTCTTCCTTAAAAATTACCTAGCTTTTTGGTGTTCCCATAGAGCCAGAAACTCGGTAAACTTTGACCTATTTCGGTAGTTACAACCATATTTTTTCCAGAGAGTTAAGAAGCTCAAATTTTTGACCGAACTATAGACTAAATTAATTAGACTATTTATTCAAGGTTGCTACAAAAATCTATAGATTTATCATCGGAAATTTGTTAGAAAGAAATGAATAGGTTTTCTAGAAAAAAGTGAAGAATTGTGTTTATTTTTCCATTACATAGTTTTCGGCATGCAGGTTTTAGACTGTGATCATATTAATAACGCTAAGGCACAAATTAATTAGCCTACTAAAATATTAGTATGACATTATAGTACATAAAAACTAGTATGATAAATAGATCAAGGCAATATTTATTGTTTTTAGAGAGAGAGAGGGAGTAAAAGGTGCTTTAAATTTTTTCACATTATTAAATGGATAAATTAAAATAGTGGATAAGTTATATAACGTTATACATATTATGAATTATAATCAGATAGTTTTTTTTTTCAATTTTGAGCTATTTATTTTACGTTATCGCAATCAGCTTAAGAAGGACTGAGTATTTTTTTATATGCTAATTGAAGATTGGAACCTAATATTATTATATTTTAAAATAAAAATAAATTGTTTATGTTACATTATACAATTTTGAGGTAATAAATTGCCTCTTTCAACTTGTCGTACATTAAAAAATAATATATATTTGGCAACGAAATATTTGGCAAACTACCGAAAAACACTTTAATAGAGCATCCTGGGTTTATTCCAAGTTTTTAGAAGCTAGATTTTAAGATAGTTATGATTATAAAAATATTCACTAAGGTTACAATGTATATCATACTGTTTTTTAGCACACTTTAAATTGATGCGGTTGAAAATATATAAAAATATTTAGCTTTCTTTCTTCTTTTTTTTAAAAAAAAGTTATTCCTTTTTATTTTCAATTTGGAATTAGATTCATGCTCTTGGCAATGACTCTACATCTCTAAATGCAAAATATATATTATTTTCCTTAAATAAAAATCTTATGAATTGAGAATTATCAGATGATTGTAAAGTTTTATTTTATTTAAATCTAATTTAGATAGTTAATTTTAATTTTCTTAAAAATATATTTATGTTTATTAATAATGAATCGTTAGTGGATTGCTAATTTTATGCTCAATTTTACAGGTAATTTAATTTCTAACTTAAATTTACTAATTTACTTAACCAAATTTAAGTTATACTTAATAAATAGAAAAATGAGTTATTAAATCGGTTCTTTTTAATTTGAGTCTTATCAATTTGAATTTGATCACTACATGATTTTATTGGATGGTAATTTGCATTACACAGTATTTTAACACATCTACTTCAACTAACAAATTACAAGATAGCCACAGTATTGTTAGCAAATAAGCATAAAATTGGGTATAAAACATTATAAATAAACATGATATTATAAAAATGTGCTAGCTTATTAAGAAAGCATTTTGTTAATAATAAATTATTTCAGTAATTCGTGGAACAAGTTCAAATAAAGGTTAATTTCTAAATCAAGTTTAATACTTTTCCAAACTGACTTAATCAAAGAATTTCTCAAGAAAAGGAAAAATTACATTTCATTAAGCATGATTTTATTAATTTATATCTCATCGCTGCGTAATGCACAGATATTAATTTTACACTAATACGAAGAAAGTAAAAGTCAGTCATTACTGCACGAAAACAAACATAAAATTTACGTTCTTGATTATGTTGCAAATTCTAAGCTAAAAATCAATTCCGAAACTCAATAAAATCCTTAAGGGTAATCGTAATTAAGTCAAAACTTAAATTTCACATTTAACCTTAGTTTCCCTGAAATACATTATGGAAAACGTTTCATAAAAGACAAAGTTACCTTCGCTAATGACTAAAATTGATTAACAGCTACATTTTGCTCATTAAAGTTTTAATGATTACGAAAGTAAAATGAAATATCACTAATCAAATAAATGAGGAAAATTTCGAAGCAAGAATGGTAGGCTTTATTCATATTGTTTTATTTATACACCATCTTTTATTTCTTTAATGTTAAGCTTGGATAATCTTTTAGGAGTTTTTGGGAAGATCTGCTAATTGGTCAAAGAGAATTTAGGGATAGGCTTGATTTTGAACTTAATTATAATCAAATTCGAAATTTAACTAATCATTTCTTAAACACAAAATCCTAAATTAACAAGATTTGATTTTTGTCTAATAATATGCTTATTAATTTATTTTTAGTTAAGGTTAAAATACTTCGATAAATGTACTCAGCAAACTTCCTTTTCAAAAATATTGAAAAACTAATTTATTCCATTATATTTAAATTAATTTAAATTCGACTTATACAAAAATTTTCATTATGTGGAAGTTAATTTACAGAAAATCGAAGATAAGTCATAAAATTAATATCACTATGACTAATATCTATGAGAATGAATCTATGGGAATGAAATTTTCATTATGGACATTAAATTTCTTTTTCGAGAACTAAAAAGAGTTTTCTAAGACAAATTTTAAAAAAAAAAATATTTGGTATTTTTGAGAAGTGAATAAAATAATCAATATGCAATAAATATAATATTTTTGACCTACAGCTGAAAACTGCCATTTACATTAAATAAAATAAATTAAATTAATTTTCTAACCGCACCTAAATTTTATAATTTACCATAGATTTTATTTAAATAAGGTGTAAAATAAAAGGAGAAAATTGCAGTACACATATTCAATGATATTCGTAAAAAGAAAATTTATTTCCTGGTCTTAAAAAACATGTTTCTCTATAGAGTTGACTGCTTCAAATAAATCTCCTTAGTGGTAATCGGAAATGGTGAAAAAAAGCGTATAGAAATGAAATAAAAAATACAGTATAAATAAATTATTTTTTGCGTTATTTTTCCGGATTTTGGAAAACTTCAACTCGTTGGGTTTTTGCAGCTTAAGGGCAAAAATGAATTACTGCAAATGAATTTCCCTGTCTTTAACATTCACTTATGAATTTGTTTGAATAATTTGTTTAAAATTTCTAAATAACATCGATATCCGTTGTAGTTGCTTGTTTTGAAATTTATAAAGACTTTGCTGAAAAATTTAAATATAGACTAGATTTATCTTATTAAATCAAGAAAAATAACGCCCAGCACATTTTAAAGGACCTCCTACCAATAAAATAATATAATTAAGACTACTTATCTATATATCTATTTTTATTGATATTATACACAAATATATTTTTATATATTTATGAGCTATTTAATAAATGCTGAATAACTTTTAATGAATAATGCATTCTTATAAAAGTATATTTTCTTATGAAAAGATGATTTCATTTCGGTAACTTTATTTAGTCTAGAATATAGATATATAATCCAGTAAAAAAGAGTGCTTCAAACTAATTTTATGTTTAATTGAGAGAAAAACTGAAAAAATGTATTTTTCTCAATTTTGCAGCATCTAATTGTTGAGTTGTGCATCAATCTTTTTCCATATTATGTTAATTGTGTAGAAGCTTATTTAACTAAAATTTATTCATTTATAAGTTTAAGCAAAGGAAATTTATCATTGTCAGATTAAGCAAGTAATATGTAAATTCAGGCTTGCAAAGTTTGAATTATGAAAAAGGAATCGAATTGTAATGACTGATTTTTATATTGTTCGGTGAGTTAAATTCGAAATACGGTAACGATTTCTTTAGTCTTATAAAAAAATTTAAAGACCTATCTAAAACATATGGAGACAGTCGGTTATTTTACATTTTTGGCGTAGGAGTTAATCTAAACCATTACTATATAGGCAAGTGAGGCGATGTTCTTGATGCCTAATTTTACGCTGAAGTAAATGAAATCAATCTCAAACCAATAGTACAAACTCCCACCCTTCTTATAGATTGTCTGATAATACTTTCAAATTTAATTTTTTTGCTTTACACTTAGCGAATTTTTTACTTATTAAAAATAAACAGGAAAAAATGCTTCTTTTTATAAAAGAAATTTCTTCACTTGGTAAAAGAATCTTATGGTAGAAAAAATTGGAAGCAGAAAAAAGCGTGTAAAATACATGTGAATTATTGACTTATATAATTCAAAGTTTTTAGGAACATTTAAATGAATTGTGTTAACGTTTTAAACTTTCATTAAAATAGCAGTATACTTATTGTTATAAGTCAGCCGTTACGTTTATTAAGAATAGAAATATTTGCATTCACTCTTTCTAAAATGGAATTATAATTAACTGCTTTATTTGTTTAAAGAAGGTATTAAGAATGATTATATTAATCAAATAAATCAAATCTTAAGTGCTGGAAATTATATAACGCCTATAATGGGATCACTTTCCCCATTAAAAGAATAAATTGCATGTGATTTTGCTTTCCATCACAATGTGCGGTTATTTTGTAGATGCATTTATTAAAAAAGAAAAGAGAAACATATCTATAAATTACCATATTCATGCAACAGAAAACTTTATAGTTTTAATAGTTATGGATAAAAAATACTTTTTACAGAAATAAAAAATAAAATCACCTCCCGTATTGAGTAGAACGCAAAACAAATATTTTATCATGTTAAATGGAAGCGGGTTATTTTTTCACTGAGCAGCTGCTTAAGCAAACAATCTTTCCATGTCTAGGAGCTATTCTCTAGTCAATAAGATTCGCCATTGCAAAGATAAAGAAAGGTGTATTAGAGATTGAGTAAGACACATAGATATTAGATAATACTTTTATGCAGTGTCATTTTTTTCAGTTTATTTTTATTCATGTCGTGAACACGGTGAGTATGATGAATTAATGGAAAACATATATCATGATGTGGTGAGTCAGCAAATGGTTTTGAGATTGCTTAATGGCTAATACTCAATAAAATAAGTTGTCATAGTTAAATATGAGTGTTTTTGCAATAAAGATACATAAAGAATGCTAGCGGTGGTTCCATCCATTAGACTGTAATCTTTGTAACTCATTGAATATATATTATCAATTTTAGGGTAAACTAACCAGTGAGAAACACTTAAGCTTCGCTTGCCTTTTAAAAAATCATATTAATTTCAAAATTTGTAATTTCAGTTAAATTACAGTGTAAACATATTTGTTACTAATTACAAATTACGCAAAAAAATTGTAGAGAACTTACATATTATTGTTTTAAAGTTTTGGAGGTTCAAATAACAAGTAGTAAGAAGACTAAGTGAAGGATCAGCTCTTACCAGTGAATGAACACCCAGTAAAGGAAAACTTAATTTTGGTTATTTTTTAATGCTCTTTATGAATTAATAAGCCATACAAATATTTAAAAACAAGTCTATTCTTGAAATTATAACATATAAATATTTGGAAAATGTTAACTTTTTTTCGTAATCATGAATTGAAAATTAAAGTGTCAACATATTAACACATACTGTTCATTCACTGGGAAATCTATGCCCAGTAAAGGAACATGCCTGTTCCCTCACTGGTTAGAAGTTGTTTTTCGTATTTTTAACACACTTTTGATGCTGAACATCACTAAAGGTACAAGAAAATTAAAGTTTATCGTTAATTTTCATTAACGTAGAAAAAAAACCAGTAAAGGAACACTTGTTCCTTCACTGGTTTTTCATCATTTGATGATCCAGTGAATAAACACCCCCTTATTATTGACCAGGTAATTCACTATTTGACCAGGTAATCCAAAAAATTTCTAGATGACTTCCTATTGTTTGGCAGTAAGCTATTGTTACCAAGCAATCTAAAGAAAAACTTTCAAATTCTTATTCTTAATCAATATATATGAAATGTTCCTTTACTGGGTAGTGTTACTTCACTGGTTGGTTTACCCTACTATTTTCAAAATAAATTCTTAAATCTTTAATAATGCACGCATGTTTATATTAGTTACACTTTAGAAACTTCTACTTTTTAAACTGATTGACAATAATTTAAAGAGATTAATTTAAAGGTAGTCTTTTAATTATGGACAACTTGAATGAAATGTCTATAGATAAAATGTTTTAGGATATAGTATGCTTCTCGCCGAAAATAGTCTCTGTACAGTTGCCTATATTCTTGAATATGAAAACAAAACCATGCAAAGTTTTACCAAACCTCAGATAAAATAGTTGCCTAGTACGGACATCCATTATCAGGTTAAAACTTCGCATAAAATGGCAAATAGGTTTTTATTTCTTAATCCATTTAAAAGTGTTAAAGAAAAAGAGAGAGGATGGATTGCTTTGCGACTTACTAGAACTTTTAAATAGGTCCAATGCAAAAAGAAATGCTGGCTGGCATTCTTTTTGAAAATGATTTGAATTGTTTGAGGAATAAGATTTAATAAATTTATATTAGTATCAAGGATTTTAAAATTTCTATGCGCTCTGGTGTGAAATGTTTGAATGTTGAGATATCCTTTTCCTTTAACGCAATAAAGCTCAATATAAAAATTCACAAGCCCATGATGAATCGTTTCAATGTCTTTGCAATTTTTTTATTGACAAAACAGTATCATAAGTTACCTCTTAATTTTTAATTTTATGGTAGAACAATCTTCATAAGCCTGCACAGTCTATTCGGAACATCGAAGAAATGGTGCGCCAATAAGAAAAGTGTGGGGAAGTATTATGCATGTTATTTATGCATAAATTATTTTTTACATATTTCTTTAATTAGCATGTATTATCTACAGATTGTTTTAAAAAAAGAATTAGGTAAAAACCTACGAAACTATTATGAATAAGAAATATATATATAATAATATAGAATTATAATATATAATTTCTTATATAAGAAATATATATATAAGAAATATAATATAACAAGCATATATCTATAAGGAAAAATACAATAGTTTTTGTTTCAGCAAAATATTTCTAAAATTAAATCTTGGGTTAAGAAAATTTGCTTATATGTTTCTTTCATTAACTTACTGTAGAAATAAAAAGCAGTATTAATAATAATTCACTCTATAAAATTTTTAATAGCACGGAGAGTTCTATACAAAAAAATTTTTTGTCCAATTTATACATCTCCCATACAAAATTTAATTCCAATACCCATAAGTATGGCATCTATTCTATGTATGTGTTACAAGCTATTCAAATTCAAAAGTTTTGACTTGGAAATCAATAGATATTCAGGCTTTATAAGAAATATTTGACACTTTCGACGCTCAGAACTTTTAAAGTTTTATTGTTTTTCATTATCTACATACTGTCTTCCTTTTCAATATGATACATTGAAATTCTTTGAGAGACATTTTATACAAAACTATTAGAAGACGGAAGCTCTGAAAAAACATATATTCGAATTTTTATTAAATATTTATCTGCAATTAGATAAGAACTGAGTTTAGTTACTAAAATAGTATTACTATTTGTTTTCGTGAAATTTATTCAGTAAGTGACGTAATTAAAATTATTGAAAGGGATTACATGTTAAGTGGCAGAAAAGATTAAGATAAAAAATCCGCATAAGGTCTCAGAATTTAGAAATAAACATAGTGATCGATAGTTTAAAATACAAAGGTTTTGTCACAGGTTCGGCAGAAATATATCAATATAGTAATTCATCACTCATCCACTACTAAAAGAACAAACATAATCTAAACACACACAAACTAAAATATATATTAGACGTAACATTATATTTTCCTCATTATTTCAATTGTCATACACTGAATAGACCACTAACAGAACATCAAAAACTCTAAAACAATTTAAGTTGCCATTGTTTTTAAATGTATGAGTGGGTAGAAAATCCCAAGCGAGGTGACAAAGTCTGTGAAGTGAAAGTGTGCATCCTTTTTAATCTTGGGTTACATTGGCAAAAAAAAACAAAAAACAGGGAATGACTGTGCCCCCAATCATTAAGGAAAAGTATGTGACGAATTATGTTAAGAAAGAGTATGTGACGAATTATGTTAAGAAAAAGTATGTGACGAATTATGTTAAGAAAGAGTAAGGTTGAGTATGTGACATGAGTAAAAAAAGATTGTTCTAGAAGAGAAAAAAGATAATGTCATACACTGAACAGGCAACTAACAAAGCATCAAAAACACTAAAACAATTTCAGTTCCTAGTGTTTTTAAAAAATAAGTGGTTAGAAAATCCTAAGTGAAGTGACTAAGTCTGCAGAGCGAAAGTATGTTAATGTTAAGAAAGAGTATGTGACGAGTTATGTTAAGAAAGAGTCTATCATGTGACATGAGTAAAAAAAGAATGTTCTAGAAGCCTCAGATTTTTAATGACAATGGAAAAAGTTACCTGAAGGTCACAGCTGAATCTGTAGATGCTATATATTTTTCAGAGCTGTTTTAAGCTAAATTATATTTAGTCTTAAGCCAGTGATGAGAGGATTTCCAGATACAAAAGATCAGTTAAAATGACACAGATAATTTCCACATGAAAAGAATTTTAAGTTTGAGTGAGTAACAATATGAGGGCAACATCAAAAGGTAGGCGTTAGCAAGCAAGGAAATGCCAGGAATAAAATAAGAATATTTTTAACATTACATGATGAAAATTAAACTAAAAATTATTTCACAGAAATATTAATGATCCAAAATAAAATATAAAAAATTTCTAATAGACAATTCAAATATTTAGAATATTTTAACCAAATTAATTAAAAATTATTTAACTAAACAAATTAAAATGGATCATTTTAATTAAATTTCGAATTAATTCAAAACATGTATTTTGGTTGGCCAAGGTTAAATATAAATATGTGGTATACAACACCACAATTATGACTTTTATCAACATACTATTTATATTTTTATCAACCTAATAGAATCATAATAGTAGTAAATTGTCTTGTAAATTATGAGATTAAAATTGGTAAAAGTATAAGCTTTTTACTTCCTAATAATATCAAAATTAATTAATAATATTACTAATAATTAAAATAATGTTAGGTTCGAGTGTTGGCTTTCCAGTAATTATAAGAAGTTTTTTAGTCTTTTATTACAGTAATTTTAATTCTTGCCAATTGCTATGTGCTGATTTTAAGACCAAAAAAAATTACGTTTCCCACTTTTCCAGCTAACTGTGTGTGATTACGTTTGTCAGATCTTAGCCACAGGAGACCATTTTGTTAAAGGATTTTCTTATTGATTTATTTGATTTGCCAAAAGCTTATATAAACTGTTGAAGATACAATATTACAGAAATGTAATTCATTAAATTTTATGCCGGCGAGACATTTTATATTTGCAGTTAATTTAAATTCCAGGCCAGTTTCAATGTGGATTTTATTTTTGATCCATGTTCTAATTTGAATGGTTACTTTTTGTCAAAATTTTAACTACTGGATAAATAAAATAATGCGCATTCGCAAAAATAAAGTTCAAATTCTCATATCCACTTTTTTCATCTATCAACATCTTTTTCTGATTTTTATTGAGACAGAAGGCATTTAAAACAATCAGCCATTAAATTGACAATGAACGAAAAGTTTTATTTATGTACTGTGAACTTTGGACTCACTGGTTTTTATTTAATATCTATTGGGAAAATTTTATTGCTGTATATCTCTGATTCACTATATCATAATAACTAAACATTTCGAAATTAAAAAGTCCTTCACTTCATTTAATTGTTTTTCACTTACTAAAATAAAATTAAAAATTTATTGCGTTAAATCTGCCTATTTCACAGTATCTCCTAATTTTATTTTCTAACTAGCCGCAAAGGTGGCCAGCTGTCCGCCGCGCTAAAGGTTTCCACAAATAAAGTTTTTTAAAACATAGCAGGAAATCTGAAGATTAGTGGACAATTAAAGTGTTTCTGTCCTGCAATTTTGTCTTCATATCCAGTTCTGCTGCAGATGTGTTATAGCTCTTGAGGATGTTTGAAGATGTAACTTTGCTATGGTAACCTGACCTATAATATAACTATCAGGTGGAGACTTGTTTTTTTTCTTAAAAAAAGGCCTCAGAAATTGTAAAAGCATACAAAAGTTGCTTTAAATACATGAAAAGAACACGAAAACGAATTAATTTTTTATGGTATCTATTTCTCTATAATTTTTTTATGGTATCAATTTCTATTTCTATATCGCTACAAAAATTAACGTCGGGTAGACTATATTTGAGGGTGCCCCTTGATTCTCGCCAAGTTGTGATCGCCAAGCTGGGCGATGTTGAAACCCAATCGTGATTCTCAACGGTTTAGATTTTAGCGTTATTAATGTTCAACGGTATACGTAATTTCAGAGGTCCATTAGTTCTTCGTTAGATACCGGCTGGTAAGGTTACTTTTACTTCTGGTCAATAAGATCGAACGTATGTGGGCAGTCATAAAAAGGGACTTTATAAAAAAATGTCATCACCAGTTCGGTACCACAAACGCCATTTTCGATTCATATTTCGCCGAATTTATGTGACGATGGAGGTACACAGATACTATTCACGATAAATTTAGACAGTATCTAACTGTTATTAGATAATTCTGTGCACCTAAATCTGAGAATATTCAAGCTTAATGAAGAAGTGAGTTGTTGTTTTTTTCCTTTTCTTTCTGCACCTACTCCATTAATTTTTGCTTCGATTCAAAATCCTTTTCATTGGATTTATTAATTTTGCTTATATTGGGTTCATTGCAAGCTTTATCCGATGTTTTGTTGAAATTTTCCAATGTTTTTTGAAATATCATTATGTTTCGGCCGTTATTTCTGTTACCACGGTGTTCCGCGCAAACAGGAATAGCGCCAAACATAAGTCACCAATTTCGCCAAGGGGCATCCTCAAGTATAATTTTCCCTTATCGTCTTCGCTTAAGAAAAAAAAAGAGAGTGGAAAGAAGAAGAAAAACTTATTATAATAATTATGAACAGCGATAAATATATCAAAGCGTAGCGTTCTATTTACGTATCTAATATGTTGCCACATTTTTAGTACAAAAGTTAAAGTTTTATCCACTTTGTTAAATGTAAACTAATGCGAACCTTACAATTAAATTATTAATTCCTTCGTATATTATTGGTTTAAGTAGTCGAAAATTAATGTTTCATTTGTAAGGTTCGCATTAGCATAAGAGATATGCATTTTTTAATAGTTTTTTGAATATGGCTCTTTGAAGACGAAAAAGCATAGATTTTCTTACAAAATGACTGATAACTAAAAAACTAATCCAAATTTTTGAAAAAGAAAAAAAATACTTCTTCATTATGTCAAAACACAATTATGTGTCGAGTTTCGAGCCTGGGCGAGGCTTCTGGGGCGATATATTGTGATTACAGACACACACACACACACACAGCCGCTTTTATTATTATGTATAGATAAGACTTACCTTAAATTCATACTTTAAAATCAACAAGGATCTAGCTAGAGCAATGCACAATTGCTCTGTTATCAGCTAATTCATCAGACCTTACCCCAATTGAAAATTTATGGGGGATATTAAGGAAGGAACTACAAGAAGTTGATTCCGCAAATAAAGCTGAGCTAGTTTGTTCTTTTGAGCTAAAGTGGACAAAAGATACTGACAAAAACTTGCTTATTCCATTCAACATCGTTTATTTGCAGTGATGCTACAAAGTCGATGCTACAAAATTCTGAGCAATTTATTTCCTATATTTATAGTGGAATTTTATTTTTTATAATAAAATACTCCAACATTTCGGACCATATAAATATTTCTTTTAATATTTTGATGTCTTAAAAAATAAATTGTACAATTAATTTTTGCTTTATTTTGATTTTATAATGTTTAAATATACTTCGAAATATGTATATTTAGCACATTAAATTTGTAATTTAATTTAAATAAAATAAAATAAATAAAATAAGATATTTCTTCATGCTGAATTTTTCAATTATTCTAATACTTTGAATCAGAAATGTATGTAGAAAAGGACATGACCAAGAATAAATTCAAATAAATCGGAAAGAAAAATATAAATCAGAAAAAATATCTATATCTGAAAAAAAGCTATAAAAATAAAAGTAAAATAATTTTTTTACAGCATTGTAAATGTCTAAACTACACGAAAGGTAAACATTAACGAAAGTCACTTATTTATTGTGATGCTTTCAATGTTTACAAAAGTAAGCACATCGTACAATCAGTTTAGTCTTCTTTGTAATACACTCTGCTATCATAATGGACAAGGAAATGTGGAAATGTTAGCAAATTTAACGATGTAACGTTACATAACATCCTTACATTCTTTACTGATTTGGTAGCGTGGCTTAACGTATTTCATGGTTGGATGGCCGAAATAATAAATAAAAAAAAGAAGAAAAAAATGCACAAACCACTTCGGGCCCCGTATCAACCGCACGCAAGCCTGTGCTTATTATCACCCTATAAATCTCGTCATGCAATACGAATACGATTCACCATCTAGTTCTTATCGATTTTGGCGTATTATATATATTGGCTCATATAGGGGGCGGGAATCTTCTTAATGGGGTGCCCATCTAATGTAGAATGGGCGGAAAAAGAAATCGCCTCTTTTAACACAGTGAGAAAAGCATTGGATAACGGAGAGAAAATCGACTCATGTCACACTATATGGGTGTATCAGTTGGCGAGTTGTTTGGCGGTATAAATGTAAAGGGTTAATGTTAAATAGCACGATTAATAAACTATTAAATTCATTAACTGCGTTTATTGCTTCACATTTCTTATGATATTTTGTGTGCGGAAAGTTGTTTTGTAGCAATCAAAAGTAAATTTTACAACATGAACGTGTTAAAAGAAGATTTTTATTTAAATAAATAGATTTATTGAACTTCTATAAAGTCTTACTGCATATTTATAAAAAGAATATTTATAAGAAAAAAAATATTTTGAAAATTTGTAAAATAGTTCCGGGAAAATATTAAAATTTTACCAGTATTTATCTTTGCTAATTTTATTTTAAAGAAATATGTTACTAAGACGTATATATATATATATACAAAGTATGTATATATTTTTTTTTATTTATCCTTTTTTTGCTTCCATTTTGTTAACAGCAGTTACCTATTCGTTACTTCTTGAGTGTAACCTATTACCTTAATTCACTTGTAGTTTATCAAAAATTTTCTATCATTTTGTACCTAAAACTCTGACAGAGCGAAAAACTTCACTTTTTGCGTAAATTAGGTAGAATTTCTTTGCGCTCCATTTTTTTTATAGAAGTAAACTGTTTTAAATGTATCTAATGTAAATCTAATTCGTTCTAATCGTAAAATAATATAACATTCTAATTCGTTATTTTCCTTCGAAATTTTCTCAGTTTGATAATAAATTTTAAACATTAATTCCTTACTCTCAATTTCCTTGCGTTTTGTATTGATAAAATTTTCGCTAAAGTATAATATATGTAAGTTTTAAAATTCTTTCCAACTTATGATTAAAAATTCAAACAATAAATTTTTAACCAGATTTTGCATGTCTTATTTGCAAATTTTCTATTTTATAAATATAATTCTAAATTATATTCCGAAAAGGAAATGTATTTTATTTTTAATTAAAATTTGGCATGTTTAGCAAAGTTTTAAAAAAAAATTGGCAAATTTTAAGTTAAAAATTGGCAAGTTTAAAAATGCAAGTTTTAAAAAAATTGGTACACAATTAAGAAATATTTATTTTGAAGTTCTAAAACTTAACAAAGCAAAATACTTTTATGAGAGTGTTCAACACGCTAACTATTTGAATTTGTCTATTGGAATAAGTACCTAGGAATAAGTGCCTTTGAAATGCATTAATGAAAAAAAAATTCTATGCTTAATATCTTCAAATTTAAAATATGTTTGGGTATAATACAAAAAGTATTAATACAAATGTTTGCTAAGTAATGCATCAAATCGACAAAAAAAGTAATTTATCCCAACAGCAAGGATATGATAAAAAATTCATTTGTTATTACTTAAATATTTCGAAAGAAATGATTTAAAGTAAGCAAATTAGATTAAAAAGAAAGATATTTTATTTCCCAAGCAAAATTCTGCGTTTGTAAAGTATTGAAATATTAGCCCATAAAATTTTGAATTCATGTTACAAATTATTATATTTCAAAACATATTTTCAAATTTGAAACGAATGAAAATTTATGCATATTTGGCTGACAGAAATTACGAGGCTCGCTTATTAAATAATGATTTTTAAAAAGAATAATTTATAAAATTGTTCTATTTCACGGGAAGTAAAAGATGTATATATGTTATTTAAGTTGAAAAACGAAAGAAATGTATTACTGTACAAAAAAAAGGACAGGAATTGTTTTAAAAAGGAATTTTTCATATTTTTATGACCTATGATAAAATTAAAATCCATTTATTTATGTAATCATTTTATTTTTGTAATTATTTTATTCAAGTATTAACTCAATGTAATTTTAGAAGAAGTGAGATAGAAAAGAATTTTACATCATTTATTTAAATATTTACGATTATAAGAATTATTCTTCATTAATTTTCTATCAGATTTCAAACAATGAATTTATTTAAAAATAAGTACATACCTTCTTGTTTGCTTCTGTTTTATTTTAGTCTAATCAAATTATTAATTTTAGAGCTAACACTGAGTTTATCCATTTATCAGACATTCTAAAAAGTATATACTTTAATCTATTGCCTAAAATACATTTTGCTTGAAAAACTGCAAATGAATTATTTATTTCATTCCAAAAAGAAATTCACATTTCGTGGTAACCAATTGTTCCTAAGCTTTAAATCTCATCGTTTGCAAATGAATTCTATTACTTATTTTAGATTCCGAAAGAAGAAAAAATAGTTTAATCTCAAAATAAAGTGTATATTTTATGCCCAACTCTTAAGACGCAAGTAAGAAAGAAAATCTTAATGAGAAAAGCAGTTACATTACTTATTCTTCTTTCTGTTTAGCATTTCTTTTATAAGAAACTACTTCGTCTTCAGGGATAAAAAATAATGTAAGGTAAAAAAAATCCAGTTTCTTCTAAACGACCTTTTTGGGAACCCAGGAAAACGCATGATGAACAAAAACAGAAGAGGAAAAAAATTTAGCTTACGATGTTTAGACAACAATGGAACAAATTGTCCACGTTTCCGGATTAAGTTTTCGCAGGTTAATCTCCGCAAATGGTCTCAGAACTATTTACACAGATTGGATGCTTTTAGTCAGTCGACTAGAAACAAATGCTTACAAAACTATAGTTCCTCTTTATTGATGTAAAAGCAAAGAGAAAGTCAAAATGCTCTCATAGATTGATGTATTACTGCGAACTGTTATGTCAGAACTATGGCAGAACTATTCATTGATTTACTTATTTCGAATTGACGTTCTGCATGCAAAGATTTTTATTTGAATATAAACTCCCTGGAACTGTATTCTAAAGTTCATTTTTCAAAGTAACTTCAAAGGAAGGCATAGTTTAATGGGTTTTGCTCTATAAAAAGTACTAAGATATTGACTGATGTCTTGTGTGTAGCGATGAAGGAAAAATCAATTTAAAATAATGCATAATGTGGGTAAAACGCTTAAGAAACATCTGTTTCTAAAATAGGTTTATATTATAAAATTAAAATGCAACCAAAAGACATAACGTTGTAATCATAAATATAACAAGCATTATTAAATTAAATATAGATCAAGCAACTGTTATTAAATTAAATGTAAATGTAACAAATATGTTCCACATGCTTTTAAAATAAACATATAAACATACCGCAAAATGTGATGAATATTATTTGAATAACATTATCTTAATACTCACGAAAAACAATAAAAAAAATCGAAATCAATAGAGTTTTATTTTATTTTATAACTGGCGTTGAACAACCGACACAATTCTGAGTTTATGACTATTAATGTTCAATTCGTACCCTTGTAATTTTGAACCAATTTCAGAAGACAACGGAACTCCTAAATCAATCATTGAGGCTACCTAGCCTTCTTGGAGGAATTTTTGATGCAACGTATCCGCATTTATGGAGTGGAAAACAGCAAAAAGCTTCCGTGGTTAGTCCAACAGCAGATTCTAACCCACGATGCGCCTGCAACTGGGATTATTTTTATGCCAGCAATGTGGTCAGTGCGAGCAGGGAGCAGATTTCGTATCAACAAGCAACATCATCTGAAGTACTATTAATACACTCAAAGGTCATTTTCAGAATATCTAGTGGACAACCAAATTTCAGGATCTCTTGCCAATCGAGAAAAAATTTTGAAAACCAAAAAAGTTATGAATTGAAGTATGACGCTTACAACTAAGCTTACCGGAAAAAAAAATTAGTCACCCTAGTGCGTAAGCACCGATGAATTGTTAGGTTTTGTTATATGACACAGTGATCGACAGCGTGAGCACTGCTTGAACATGATCAAAGGCAAGTAGCCATCAGTGAGAAATATTTGTTTTAAGCAAGAATCTTGTCTAAATATAAGTAAATGTAAGCATGTGATAGAATGGCAAAAAGAGGCAACTGTTTTTGGCCGTGGCCATAGTCATACGGTGAATGAAATTGATGGATTTGCTGATGCTTCGATGCGGACTGTTCAGCATGTCTACAAGCAGTGGTGTAATACACGTGGTCACGAAAGATGACGTCAGAATTGTGGTTCGAAAAAGATCCTGCAGAGACGTGTTTCACGACTTGTCAATTAAAATCGCGTCCAAACCCTACAGAAATTGCTTCAGTTAGTGAATGAAAGTTCATCTCAACCTGTTAGTGAGAGAACATTGTAAATGGAGCTGCCTGCAATGAACATTTGGAGTCGAACAGCTCGTAATAGGCCATTTTTCACGCAAGCACATAAAGCTGCGCGACTTCAGTGGGCTAGAAGTCACCGAACGTGGGCAATTGTTGACTGGCGACTTAGGTAGGCCAACGTTGCTCCCACAGTAAGTACAGATAGTAGAGAGAACGAAATAAATGCCTTTTTGACAATAATAATAAATATATGTTAAATAAATGTTTTCCGAAAAAGCCAAGATCTTTCTGATGTGAGGTTAGCTCCCGGACTATTGCACAGTCCGATCGGCAATTCCACTAAAGTTTTTACAAAAACCTCTTCTTTTTAAAATTAGTTCTATAACTTGTTTAAAATTATAAAAATAATTGAGTTAAAAATTTAAGTTATTTATGATATTACTTAAAATTTATAACACTGAAACGTCTCTAACCAAACTCAGAACTTCCTTATACATTTTAAAATTGTGATTAAATAATATATACTAAAAAAGTCTTTAATAAGAAAATATTTAAATACGAATAATTCATAACTAAATGAAGATATTGTATAAAAAAATAAAACTTTTACCGTTTTTAATAAAATAAATTGAAATATTAACGTATTGCATGAGAGGTATTTGGAAAGTAATTTACTACATCTAGAGTACAAATGTTATATCTATGAATTTCGCATTGTTTGAATGCTTGAAAAAAATCAATAATGAACATTGATAGATGGAGAATTTTTATGTTAATAAAATTATAATAACTATGTAATTGTTTTAAAGTTTCCCTGTTACATATTTTTCAAAGAGGTGAACTATATTGAAATATTCTTCAAAAACTATTTTCGAAAAAGTAATAATCATTGGCGTGCAACCAAATTATTAAAGGAAAACTAATATTTTTCATTTTTATAAACTTGAAACTGATAGATCCATTTAACTAAAGTAAACATCGAAGCATGGAGATTTCGTAATACAAAAAAAAAATTTGAAATATTTATATGAATGCTTATTCTTCCAACCAATACACATATTTAAAAAATCTTTGAATTTACAAGAAGACAACTTTAATTAAAATAATAATTTTCGAGAAAAGTAACAAGAGTTATTGCTACCTAGGTTGGGCGAGTAGTTTAAAATGGCCTGAAGATGTAAGTAAAATATAAAAACAAAACTTCCCTATGTCTTTAACAAAACGTTTATGTTGCCCTACCATTGAAAAATTTCGTTCTTTGCCACGATTAGAAAATACCGCATAGATTCGATTATACTTACTGCCGATATCAAAGCTTTTATTGAAATATGAAGTTTCTTTACTTCATAGAAATGCCATAAATCAACTGAAGAAAATTTTCAATCAGTTGAACAACATCTCATTACCCCGATAACTTTAAGACTATCACAGGTTTAAAAAACCAATGACTTCTTTTCTTAACGTCGTCGTACCGTACCAAGGTAAATAGGTATAGCTACATTAAATGAGTTAAAACCTTTTAATTCCATTTTTTCATTGCTGGAGCTTTAAAGGAAACATAAAATGAGCAATGCATTTTTTCAAATAGTTCTAGGTCATACATCAAATTTTCTTATTCTTACATAGATAAATATATGGGATATGTATCTTTGGAAAATAAATACATACGTTCAGTGTTTTTGGAATTGAATATAGTAATAAGATAATGGTAAATCAGTACAGCTACATCAAACGAGAGTTGGAACCTTTTTATTGCACTTTTTCTATTTTTTGAGCTTTAGATGAAACATAAATGCGGATTGCGTCAAATGGTTATAAGACATGCATCATATGTTTCTATTTATACATAGATAAATATATGGGTTATGCATCTTTGGAAAAAACAATATATGCGCTCTGTGTGTTAGGTAATGAATACAGTAATAACATAATGATAAATGGGTCCTTTTTATTTATTTGTTTTATTTTTCGGCGCTTCAGATGATGAAACTTAAAATGAGCTATGCATTATTGCAAATAGTTCTAAGACATACATCTAACTTTTCTATTTATACATGAATAAATATGTGGGATATTTGTCTTTGAAAAATAAATATATGCCCTCAGTGTTTTAGGTAAGGAATATAGAAATGATATAATGGTAAATAGGTAGAGCTACACTAAAGGAGTTAAAACCTTTTTGCTTCTTTCTTTTCTATTTTTTGAGATTTAGATGAAACATAAAATGAGCTATACACTATTGTTAATAGTTCTAAGCCATACATCGCATTTTTCTATTTATACATAGATAAATACATGGAATATGTATGTATGTATGGAAAATAAATACGCATACCCAATTTTTAAATAAGCAATACAACAATGACATAATAAATAGTTATACCTACACTAAAAGTGTTTAAACCTTTTTATTTCACTTTTTCAATGCTGCTGCTTTAAAAGGAAACATAAAATGAGCTATACATTGTTTCAAATAGCTCTAAGTTATACAATATATTTTTTATTCATACATAGATAAATATTTTAGGTAAGTATGTATGTAATATAAAAAAATGTGCTCATTTTTTTCTTTAGATAATGAAAATCGAAAAAAAAATGAGTTCACAGTAGTAAGTTAAATGAATAGCTAACAAATAGCAATGAATTTAATAAACGGATTTCTCTTTATGTGCGTGCAAGCTGTCGAAACTTTTTTTTTTGCTGTCTCAGTCCAGTGATGAAATCTTTCAGCTATGTATGGAACTCATTCACATCTAATAGGGCAAAATATGGGGCACTATTTGTTCTTTCACATCTATCAGAAAAAGTTATGAGATCACGGCTTTCATCCGAAAAACTCAATATCTCATCTCATAGTTACTGCTGAAAGTGCACTTTATCGATTCTCTTAATCAATATACAATCTTTCAGTAAGACTCACGGAGGGTTGTTGATGAAAAAAAAAGAATTTAAAAAAAATATATATAATTCAGGATAAGAACAGCTCAACGCTGCCGAAGAATTTTTAATGGATTTCATAATGAAATTCTTTTTTAAATTACAAAGTGAACTTTAATATGTTTTGTGTTCGAACATTACATGCAAAGAGGGATTAAGTCTAATGTTCATTCTATAAATCTCTGTTTACTGAAAATTTATTTTGAAGTAAATTATAATGGCCTCGCTTTTGTGAAACAAAATATATTATGAAGAATTATGTATAATGTTGTTTTTTTTATGAACAAGTTAAACTTTTTAAACTAATAGCACGCACGTTTTTATCCATACTTATTTAGTTTTATAGAATAAAATTGCGACAGTTAAACTCTCAGAGAATCTTGATCAACCTTTGCATTTTTTTCTTCAACCTTATCAAGGTAGTAAATTGAAACATGCTTTTATACATGCTGGAACATAGTATCTTGTCGAAAAGTATTATAATAAGGTTTAATTAAGCATCATATAAAAGGTGCAGAAAATTTAAACTATTTTACGTTTATTCCAGGTACTATTATACTCTGTAAAATATTCCGGATCAAATTACGTAAAATGTAACCGGTAGTGGAAGTTTTTTTACTGTAAAATCAATATTTACAGAAAAAAATTTACGAAACGAAGAATTTGATATACTGTTTTTGTGTCTGATTTCATAACTTAAAACAACACCCGCAATAATTAATTAGCACAATTGAAGCCATCCCTTTAAAACTTTATGATTGAGTCCTAAAACGTGAAGATCCGATCATTAGATCAAAAGTTATTCAGGATGGTCTGTTTTTTTATTTTGCCACACTGTACATTCATTTAAAGATTCATTAGTTTACGTATCAGTTGGTTGAATGCTCTAAATATATTTAATTACATTCTAACATAAACGGTCAAAACGTTGGGTAACTGATTTACGTTCATAACATTAATGTTTATGGTGACATTGACTCCACGCGTCATAAAACTTCTAAAAACAAAATTTATATCAAATATTAGCTTTGAAACTGTCATAAAATATGTTGACTTAAGTTGAAATTAACATCATTATCAAGCAAAAAATAAGGGTCAACAATTCTTTGCAAAGAGTTAACCATTTAATGAAGCTTATCTTTCAAAAAAGGAGATAAGATTTCAGTCATGCCTTTTTTTCTTATAGAAATGAGAAGTCTAGACATTTTCAGACCTTTAGTTTATGTTTATTTCATGAAAACAAAGCAATGTAATAAAATAAACAATTTTAAACTGCGAAAAAAGTATAACAAAAACGCCTGAATTGCCGAAAAAGGAAATATAAAATACATCTTTAATTAAATTAAGTGCCTTTGACAAGATACTGTTATCTAACGGGTACTAAAATGAAAGTAAATTAGTTAGGGCAATAAACCCTAATTTAAATGAAAATCATAGTACTCTTACGGGATATTAGCATATAAATTGGTTAACGCTTCATATAGTTTATCGATTATCTGTTCATATTTGTTTAGTATTAAGATATAACATGTTTTTGAAATGAAATAGTGCGTTTAAGATCTGACAAGCATTGCAAAATTACAATCAAGCGAACTTTTGAAAACTTAAAACTAGTAAATTAGTTGAAGGAAAAATAAAAAACATCAACAAAGAAAACACACAGTTGCGGTTAAGTTAGACGTGATGTATTGAACTGTGTGACAGATAAATATTTTATTTCATTTAGAGCAAATATTTTATTTGGTCCTGTTAACTAAATATGAAACATATCAGTATTTATCTGCACTAATAAAGAACAGTGTGATAAATTAAGGATGAACTATCATTATATAATATACAATATGATCCCCACAGTCTTAACGTCAACGTTCTTATGAGGCTTTTAACTGATAATATTAACGTGGAAATTAAAAAATATTAGGATTCTGATGACTATTATGATAATAATGTTGAAATTAATATAATAATAATATTATAAATAATATAATTAATATAATACTATAAATATATATTATATAATTAATATAATATTATAAATAATTGTAAAAGTCTTATTTTAAAACTATTTCTTTTTAAGTTTAAAAATTGAGTATTTTTATTTTAATTGTCGTGTTGTCTGTAGCAATATTTCGATGAACAAATATTTTTAAGAAATATTAATCTTCTGTTACTTTGAATGATTTCACATTCAGTAATTCGTGATCGCAACGCTCGAGTTCGCCCTCTAGCGGGAGCCTGAAAATATCAAGCATTAATTTATTAAGTTTTCATTTAGTTCCATAAAAATCATTGGCAGAATCAGACGCAATTCTCTTTGCAGCTAATAAGAAGCGCAATTTCCCTAAGGAAAAGGCCGAAGAGCTTGAAAAAACTCTCCAGAATACTGGTAAATCTTTCAGAAACGGAACACGCCAGACATTTGAAGAAAAATTTCTAAATAATTTTTAACTTTTATTATCAACAAACTTGCAGCTGATAACTTCCAACTTCGGGATCACATACTGTTACAGATGTGTGTATTACGGTAAAATACATTTCTTCTGTCTTCAATTCATTACAAATTAAAATAAAGTCAACATTGCTTTCTTCCTTCCAATGAATAAATGTGAATTCAGAACGTACAGAACTGTAACAGTTATAGAATATTCTTCTTCTTTATAGAATAGTATATATTTTTTTATGTATATAATTCGGAAAACAACAATAAGGAATCATCCGAATTTCTTGAACTAGTATCATTTGTGCTGATTATTAATAAATTTGGTAAACTTGGTAAGTATTTTTAAGTTTTGAAAGAATAATTTCAACTAGAATTCAGCTATTCTGTTTTTAAGCTATATATTAAAATTCATTCGAAATCTTACAATTATAAAATTTCGCTGTGTGGCATGTCATCTTAAAGTAGAAAAGGAATAATCTATGTATATATTATTTGAGAATAAAATTTTCAAACGAAGAACATTTCATTTTGGAATTCTCTGGATTTATGAAGCAGGTAAGTGTTACAATTTTTATAATAAAAAATTTGCTTGTAAATAATGCTTCTTCTTACTTGATGATAGTTCTCTACAAAATGGGTTTTTACGTCCGATTAAAAACTATAAGCATAAAAAAGGAAACAATATGAAAGTTTGTTGTTTCAATATGAGAAATTTTTAAAATCGCTTTTTCATCCTAAGAATTCTTTATTTTACGTTTTTTAGTTTATAATGTTTTGAAAAAAAATGTTGACAAAATAATTTTCTTGAAAAAATAAATGGTATGACACTATGTGCTTATGTATACGTCGTGTATATTCGAATATTTGAAGTAATATGATTCAGAAAAGTATGAAATAAAAATTCGGAACTTACGCATTAACGCCAACGCAGCTACAGATTTGGTGGTTTTTAAGTGCCGCCAATCTACATCTAAAATTTTTGCGATAAATCAAAAAATAAAACTCTTTATTTAAAATCAAAACAGTTTCAAAATTCAAAACACTTTGTTGAAAATCAAAGTAGTCAATCGGATTTCGGTAGAAAATGGGCCGATATAGAGTTTTGCATAGATTCAAAACAATCTCGATTTTCTTTCACCTGATGTTGTCTCCATATGAACTCTAATAAATAAGATTCCAAATGAAATAACCTTTCCAAAACGTATGCTTACCAAGATGAAATTTCATCTCATGGAATTTGGTACATTTTCGTTCTTTGGTAAAATATTTCGCTCCTGAAAAAATAAAATTCCATCTTGTTCTTTTTTGGCAAATCCCAAAGACGCATTTTCGTAGCACTAAAAAATGGCGTCAAAAATCAGCAAACAAGAAAGCAACAAGGTATCTAAAAGATAACTGTGTGCGAAAAACAGGATTGCTCTTCATTGGCGCATAAGAGCAACTTCTGCTGCGGTAGCGTTAGTACGCAAGTACCAAAAATTCAGCAAGAATTCAGCTATTCTGTTTTTAAGCTACATATTGAAATTCATATCGAGATCTTGCAATTATAAAATTTTATTGTGTGGTATGTCATCTTAAAGTAATGAAGGGATAATCTGTGTATATATTATTTGAGAATAAAATTTTCAAATGAAGAACATATTTTGGAATTCTCCGGATTTATAAGGCAGGTAACTGTTATAATTTATAAAATAAAAAATTTTACTTGCAAATAATTTTTTTTCTTATTTGATAATAATTTTCCATAGAATGGTTCTCTACGTCCAATTATAAATTGGAAAAAAAATATTAAAGTTTTTTATTTTAATGTGAAGAATTTTTAGAATTGTTTTTTTTTTTTTTGTTGCTGTTTTGTTTCGTGAACATTCTTTACTTTACGTTTTTTAGCTTCTAAATAATGATTGTTATTGAGACTTAAAATTTTTTGTTAAAAATATTGTCAAAAAACTTTTTTTTACAAAATTAAATTGTATAAAATTATGAGGCTTATGTATACTTTTTGCTTATTTTAATGTTTGAAGTAATGTGATTCTTAAAACTATGGAATGTAAAGTTTAAATAGGCCTTTCATGTTATGTCATTAAATTTAATAAAACTAGTTCTCAAGCATTAGGTTTTAACTCTAATAAAAGGATACATATTTTTTTCTGTTTATTTACAAATATTTTTCCGATGTGTTTTCGATGTTCCTTCTCTATAAAAAAAGAGATACCACTTTGTTTTCGTTGCATAAGAAACAATATCAAGAGTACACTCTACATTAAAGACGTACATTAAAGACAACTACACTCTACATTAAAGACATATCCAGAGTAGCGGAATGACTGTTCACATGGAAATCGCAGGCATTCGTCTCGTACAACAACGCCCCCTATAGTTCGTTGCTATCTTGAATTGACTTAAAACGAGTGCATTATTAGTATTGAAAATAACTTTTTTTATCAAAAACTTGACGTGTACTTTTATCTTTTAAGATATAAATCGAGAAATAAAAATTCGAAACACTGCAAATTTTTCTCAAGATGCAAGAATAAACTGCATATTTTATAAAAAAAATCGCTTTATCAAATCATTTTTTCCATCAAGAGTTTAAAATACCATTAAGTTCGAAATAAGTCTTTGTGAATAATTATCTTGAAATATATTTAAATGATTCTAAAATATATTGACTTAACTGATTATATTTATTTTACTTAAAAATAAAATAAAATGAATATATTTAGCTGATATACAAACTTGAAGAACATTTAACTGGTATGGAAATTCAGTACTTTTCGGTTAGAAAGTACAAGCGAAAAGTCGCCAAAAACTGCACACATATGCCAACATATCTTTATTTTATTTCAAAATTTATAAAAAATAAATAAATTAAAAAAGTAAATAACATAAAATAAAAAAGTAAATTAAACAGCTGAATTTCATAGCTCCAGGTGAACCAAAAAGTTCCGAAAATTCTATAGACTATTTTATTCTGACAACTAATGGAACACCCATGCTTCGTAAGGGAGGAATAAAAAAAAATAGAGTGTGGAGTCCCTCCGCGAGGAAGAAGTTAAATTTCGTAACCTGCGACGTTAATTGTAGAAGAATCAGCAGTCGTAGAAGGATCAATACTTCTATTCAACGACTCTTTTTCCTGCTCCGCTCGCTTCCGTGCTCAGTAATAACAGTAATATTGTGCATTTTTCCCTCGTGGACCTCTTGAACCAGTGGAAGTGCTTGTGGTTGCCTCATCGTCTCGCCATGGAAAATGTATTTGTATTAATAATGTATGTGAATGCGTCATAATGTAATTTCAAAAGAGGAAACCTAACAATCAATTGATATTCACAAGAGACGTACCTTGACATAACCTTAAATCCGTCGCATTGACCGTGGGATTGTTTTCACTCATTTTTTACAATTGTTATCCACTAAATTTGAAAATAAAAGATACTATCCTATTAAATTATATGTGTATCAAATCAAACTAAAAAAATATTTATAGAAAAACAATTCGCGATCGCAACGAACTATAGGGGGCGTTGTTGTATGAGACGCATACCTGCGATTTCTACATGAACCGTCATTCAGTTACTCTAGAGACGTCGTTAATGTAGCATGTAGCATTGCAACGTTCCTTCTTTATTGTGACTAATTAAATTTAAAAAAGAAAAATGCTTGATATTCTTTCTTATGCAAACGAAAACAAAATGGTATCTCTTTTTATTAGAGAAGGAATATCCAAAACACATCGGAAAAATATTTGTACATTAACAGAAAAAAATATGCATATTCTTATAAGAGTTAAAACCTAATGCCCGAGAAATAGTTTTACTAAATTTAATGATATAACATGAAAGGCCCATTTAAACTTTACATTCTATAGTTTTAAGAATCATATTACTTCAAAAATTAAAATGAACAAAAAGTATACATAAGCCTCATAATTTTATGAAATTTAATTTTGTAAACAAAGTTTTTTGACAACAATTTTTATCAAAAAATTTCAAGTTTCAATAAAAATCATTATTTGGAAACTAAGAAACGTAAAATAAAGAATGCTGACGAAACAAAAACAAATGAACAATTCTTTTTTGTCGCCATTTTTAGTGCTACAAAAATTCGTCTTTGGGATTTGCCAAAAACAAAACAAGATGCAATTGTATTTTTTTAGGAGGGAAATATTTTACCGAAAAAACGAAAATGTACCAATTCCCACAACATAAAACTTTATCTTGGTAAACGTTCGTTTTGGAAATGTTATTTCATTTGGAATCTTATTTATCAGAGTTCATATGGCGATATGATTGTTTTGAATCTTTGCTAAACTCTATATCGGCTCATTTTCCACCGAAATCCGATTGACTATTTTGATTTTAAATAAAGTGTTTTATTTTATGAATTGTCGCAAAAATTTTAAGTGTAGATTAGCGGCACTTAAAAACCGCCAAATCTGTAGCGGCGGTGACGTTAATAAGTAAGTACCGAAGTTTTATTCCATACTTTTCTGAATCATATTACTTCAAACATTGGAATATACAAGAAGTATACATAAACACATAATGTTATACCATTTAATTTTTCAAAAAAAGTATTTTGAGAACAATTTTTATCAAAAAATTATAAACTAAAAAACGGAAAATAAAGAATTCTTAGGATAAAAAAACGATTTCAAGAATTCTTTACATTGAAATAAAAACTTTCATATTGTTTCTTTTTTTATTATTCTTATAGTTCTTAATCAGACGTAAAAAACCATTCTGTAGAGAACCATCATCAAATGAAAAAAAAATATTTACAGTCAAATTTTTTATTGTAAAAATCATTGCACTTACCTGATTTATAATTCCCGGAGAATTCCAAAATAATAAGTTCCTTGTTTGAAAACTTTTTTCTCAAATAATAGATGCATAGTTTATCTCTTCATTACTTTTAGATAACATACTATACAGCAAAATTTTATAATAGATATGAAATTGAATATGTAGCTAAAAACAGAATAGCTGAATTCTAGTTGAACTTATTCTTTCAACACTAAAAAATACTTACCAAGAAAGTGATTAAAATTAATTAAGAATCAGCACAAATGGCACTATTTCAAGTAACTTGGATAATTTTTTATTGTTGTTTTCCGAATTATATGGATACAGAAATATATACTTTTCTATAACGAAGAAGAATATGTTATAACTATTACAATTCTGTATGTTCTGAATTCATATTTATTCACTGGAATGACGAAAGCAATGTTGACTTCACTTTAATTCGTAATGAATTGAAGACAGAAGAAATGCATTTTACCTTAATACACACATCTGTAACAGTATCGGAAATCGGAAGTCATCAGTTGCAAGTTTGTTGATAATAGAAATAAAAAATTATTGCGGAATTTTTCTTCAAATGTTTGGCGTGTTCTGTTCCTGAAAGATTTACTAATATTCTGGAGATTTTTTTCAAGTTCTTCGGCCTTTTCCTTAGGGAAATTTTGTTTCTTATTTGCTGCTAAAAAATGGCGTCTGATTCAGTCAATGATTTCGATGGAACTAAATGAAAACGTGATAAATTAATGTCCGATATTTACAGGCTCCCGCTAGACGGCGTACTCGAGCGTTGCGATCGCGAATACTTTTATGACTTTTACTATTTTTATGCTAGTGCGAACCAAAACAATAAGGAAATGAATGAGGGAAAACTGGATCCTACCACGTGATTTCCCGGCCAATAAAAATGTAGCGTTAAACGTTTAACGCTTCCTTCTTGGAAGTCGCATTAGAAGTATAACTTCAAAAACAAACATTTAATCAGTGCTGAACAACACTACATGCACTAACTTGAAAGGCATATAAAGACACAATCGAAGAGCTTAGCTGAAGCAATAGGTAACTGATAGTTTTAAGGTAATATGTGAATCAGTTAAAATAATATTAAATGGTTGCATCAATAGGAGTATGTTAAATGTAGCAGAACTGTTTTCGCTTTCATTTTAATCATAATATAATCAATCCACATTGGTTTCTAGTATGCTTGCATGAGCCTTATTTTCAAATTAGGCAATGGTAAATATAATAAAACAAAAATTTATTGTGCCGCCTTCTGATAAATTGGTAACGTCATTGTTCGGTGTCCACTTTTTTTGCGTCTCACTTTGATTATAGCTCCTCTGAAATCCTCACTTATCTGATTTTTCCACTAAGTTTTTTACTTCATAAAGCTAAAACAATTTAAATTTTTATTTTATTTAATGTCAGTTTTTTTGTTTAAAAATTTTAGGAATTTTATTTTTGTTGCCTTTTTTGGTGACTTTATGTTACTTGAAGTAAGAAAAACTCGTTTTTTGTAGTTTGTCACATTAGAATAAAGATAAAATGTACTAAGCATAACTTGGCATGATGATATTGCTTGCAGCCAACCAATAATAGTAAAAACGTATCACAATCAAGTAATTTTTTTTTGTACAAATACCATTCATGCGGCCGTAAGACACGCATGGTATTGCGTGTCTTACGGCCCTGCGTGTTTTCATTGCAAATTAGCATGGTATTGGTATTAAAACTACTTAGTACTGATGCAGTTTAAATAATCATCAAATGCATCAAAATAATTATATAATAATTTTATTCCTATATTGGTACATTTGGTAGTTATTGCATAACCCTTTAACATTTAAATTTTGTGCGAAACACATTTATCAGCGACAACAAACTAAAGTCGAAATTTAAAAAAAACAAGTAGAATTGTTATAAGACTTTGATAAGTACCTTGGAACGTGACCTTATCTCCTACTTTTAACTCACAGTATATAATATTTATAAGTAGTGTTGGAAGAAGTTATTTAATTCCGATTCATCAAAAAGTTAATACACTATATTTGCTACCATTGAAAAAACTGAAATGATATAAAACCAGTTGCAGAATTTTTATTAAAATTGCGCCAATTTGCCTTAAGAACAGTAGCACATATAACCATAATTAAGTACCATCTATGTATGATGATTTTCTATGGTTTCCCTAATTTCCTATTAGCGTTTTTTCCATTAACATTTCTTTTTAGCACGTATCTTATTTTGTTTTTATTTCAATTAATACATATTACCAACATTTACTAAACATTGGTGTCAATAATAATAGGGTGAATAATAATAATATTATCCCCAAAACTTTGCTTTTTAGTAGATAAGTTATATTTTTTATTTAATTGAATACACATTACCAACATTAATTAAGCATCATTGTCTTGAATAATAGAATGGCTATTTCTTACAGTTCATCTTAATGAGTAGGTTTACTCAATTAATTTTGCCTCTTAGTACATAGCCTATTTCTTTCATTTCAAGATGGATATATTACCTAAATTAGTTAATAATCATTTTCGTCAATCATAGTATGGTGATTTTTTTACCTTTTTTCTAAGTAAATTAGTACCACTTTTCTACTTATTAATTTTGCCTTTAAATGCATTGTAATTCTTTTTTCTAATTTCAATTACAGTTGATTTTAAATTATTTTCCTTTCGAGAAACACATTTTATGCAAACAAAATAAACATGTGGTATCAAATAACTTTAGACACATTGATTTAATGACGTAGCCCATGAATGGTACCAATTCAATGCTGTCCATTAAATTTATCTGACATAGAGAATGAAAAATAATTAAACATTAAATAATGCGAAAAAACTTCTTTTTCCTTGATCGAATAGAGCTGTAAGCTAGCAAATACCACTATTGTTATCTTTAAAATATTCAAAAAATTTAATAGTTTATAGTAAAATTCTCAAAAAGCAATCAGAAAATTCCTTTTCATTTTTCGCTCATCCCGCTCGATAAGTTTGTCGTAGTTGTTTTAATACCAACAATAGTGACCTTCCTCATGCTTCTTTATGTCAAATTTTATCGCTTTCGGTGGGATGTTTTGAGAGTCTATAAAGGACACACAGGCGCTGTTTTGTTTATACTGGTTTGTTGCATTTGTTTCCAGTGAATATGCCAAAGAAGACAAATCGGGTGGATACTATAATAGCCCACCCAGTGGCGATTGCTTTAAATTTCGCCAAGCAAAATTTTTATAGCCCGCCAAGCTGGGTCTCGGGATGATGTTTCGGGAAATTATTTTGAACGTCTGATCACGCCACCGAAATTCTTAAAACTGATTGGTTATTTCATATGATACCTAAGCAAAAGTTGGATTTCCTCAGAAAAAAGGTAAAAGGGTTTATATTTCTTCGCCATTTATGCTTCTGATCTCTTGTTGTTAGAATCATCATTATTATTTCATTTTTTTTAACCGTCTTTTCATTTATCACCGCTATTATTTTATTTTTTAATATTTTGCGTGCGGTACCGGTTGAAAATAGTGAGCGAATGTACGAGGGAATTTTTAAATTTATTGAATGCAAAAAGGGTAAAAAATAAACTTGAGGGTGCCCCTTGGGGAAATTGGCGACTTGTGTTCGGCGCCATTCCTGTTTGTGCGGAACATAAAGATATTTCAATAAAACATTGGAAAATTTCAGCAAAACATCGGCCGAAACTTTATAAAATTGCAATGAATCCAATATAAGAAAAAGGATTAAACCCAATAAATTGCATTTTGAATCGGAACAAAAATTAATGGAGTAAGCACAGAAAGAAAAGGAAAAAAAAAAACTCCCACAGACGGGACATTTATATCTATTACTAATTAAACCTTCAATCACACACCAGTCAATCACAGCTTTTTTTCCATTGTTATTCAAATCGTACAGAAACTTAAAATTTATCTTATTTACTGTAGTCATTTTTAGGACCAGAAGCAAAATTAACCTTACCAACTGGTATCCAACGTAGAACTAATGGACCTCTGAAATTACATATACCGTTGAACATTTAAAAATAAAGCTAAAATCTGAACCAATCAGAATCACGATTTAGTTTCAACATCGCTCAGCTTGGCGATCAACAGCGATTACAACTAGGCGAGAATCAAGGGGCACCCTCAAATATAGTCTGCAAAAAGTAAGAGAGCGATGATTGAATGGTGTATGAATCGAAATTTTATTTCGAAAACGTATGAATGCCCTAAATGTGGAGAACAGAATAGTTTGATTGAGCGAAATGATACGGTGGATGGAAATGTCGAAAGAGCGGACTGAGTGTGGCTGCGCATGATGTTTGTCGGAGTGTTAGGAGAAGTAGTTGGTTTTCTATGAGTAATGTAAATATATATGATGTTTTGCGTGTGACAATGTATTAGTCTGGAAGTTGTATATAAGCCAATCAGAGTAAAGGTGAGTTATTTTTTATTCAATTAAAATATTTTAACAAATTTGTAATAATTTAAAGTGTTTTTTAATAATCAAAAAGCAACGTTGACCCCAGTAATAATCGGGCAAAAGTACCAGCTTTTTGCGCACCGGTACTTTTCACCGTAATTGAACTGAAATTTTTTGCATCTCATAAATTACCAGAATTTTTACATTTGACTTACCACTTCAATAATTTTCAACTGATGAAGGTGCACCTTAAAAAATAAAATCTGAATATGCTGTTGAAAAAACATTTTTACAGAAGTGATGCTATTCAATGCTCATTTTGATATATTTTTAGTTGATATTGCAGAAAATGAGATGCTAAATTTTAAGAGGAATATGTTGTTGAAAATTTTCCGCAACAATAAATGTAAAAACGCCTCGTTTTATGTTAAATGAAATCTGTTAAGCCTCTTAATTCAAATTTTCATGAGTTTCTATTATGTTAATGCTACAGGAGTTACTTAATTCAGATGGAATAAGATAAGAACTTTTAAAGAAAAGCTCAAAAAGCGTCAGAACAATTTTTGTTTACATTTTTAATCATTGTTTTCATAAATAATTTATCGAATGACTTCAATAAATTCTTATTTTAATTATACCCATGCTTCCTCGTCAGTGCCCAAATCGAACTCCAGACTTCGTTTTTGAAATAAAGCGTTTTGAAATAACTAAAATAACTGTTTGATAAAGCAATTATTTATTCAAAACTTTAAAAAAAATAAACTTAAAAGTTTAAAACTTAACTATTTGAATTTTCTTTTCAATTTTAGTTTTCCCTTTTCTCCATGTAAACATTGCAAGAAATATTAATCATTTATCAGAAATCTCATGAAAAATTACAAAGTATTAAAAACGAAGCATAAAAATATTTTCAAGAGATTCAGTAATCTTACTAACTCAAACTGAGTGCAACTCTGTGATTTTCAAATTTTACCTCTTTTTATTAGGACGAAAACCGAATTACCAATGTGAAATCAAAGAAAGTGCAAATCGATCATTCCTGCTTATTGCATGGAAAAGCGAACCCTTCCAAAGTCATAGTAAACGAAGACTCTACCAAACCTAAAAAATAGACAACAACTTATTGTAATATACATTAATAATTTTAAAATTATTCCATGAAGGTTGCTTTAGACAAATACAAGGTGGAATGCCGATATTTTTTGAAACTCTGTTCGATTTTTAATCTTGAATTTAAGTTTTTCAAAGACTATGTCATTCTCAGATCAAGAAATTAAATACTCGTATACAGTGTAAAAAAAATTCCAGATCAAAATTTTGTACACGGAGAAAAGAAATTCTGGTAAAGTTACTTACTGTATAGTAATAGCTTTTTTTTTTAATAAAAAAAAAAACGTTTTCTTTTAAAATGTATTTCAGGTAAAATCGAAACATACGGTATTTAAACCATTCATTTGATAATTTTTCCGCTCATATGGTAATTGTTTACCGGAAATTCTGTTTTTTATGGTTTTCTAAACTATAGTTCTTATTACCTCGCAATTAGAAAAATCGAAACAAAACTGAGAAGTAAATTATTTAACTCAATAAATGGTTTTTGTGCCTAGCTCTAAGGAATCATGATACAATTGCCATATTTCATCACATTTACCAAATTGTATTACAGATTATTAAAGCACATTTTAGAGTTAATTTACCGAAATAGTTACCAAAGCGCTTCGGTAAAAATGATAAACCCAGACACAAGGTAAATTTTACTATTTTCTGGTAGTTTTGACCAAACTTTTTTTTTGTGTATAATCCACTTTTGATGCATAATCCATAAAATACATTTTACCGTAAAATCTCTTATCACTGTAAAATTTTATGCCATAATTTTTCCTATAATTTTTATTTAATTTGAATGCTTCAGTGATTTTCGGTAATTATTTCTGTAAAAACTACGTTATATCAGATTTTTTTGTCCCGTAACATGTCGCGGTAAAAATGGATTTTACCATAAAAAGTACCGGCATATTGAGAGCTGGTACTTTTAACCATAATTTGATTCGTAATTTTTTGCAGTGTAGTGAAAGTGTTGATATATCATTATTTTTCATGAAATAACACCATTCTTTTACACAAAACAACAACATTTGTCATAGTTCAATAGGTCACATTTTTCAAAAAGATATATAGTCACAATTCGAAATTATCACAATACAAGTTATTACTTCATCGATAATCCGTGTATATAAGCTTGAAATAACTCCTTTGATATTTTCTCAATACTTTTAGAAACTATGACACAACAGCCATTAAAATTGTTTAGCTCTTTAATGAAAGTCAGTTTATGTTGCAGGAAAATCTAATTAAATTATGTAATTATCAAGAAATAAGAAGAGAATAAAGGACATTCATTCAACATATTCATTGCTTTGTAGATTAAGCCATACCTTATTATGAAAATTAACTTCATCCTTAAAGCAAGCACTCATGTTTAAATTCAGAGGGCTGTGAATTTGAAATCTACTATTGTGGAGTTTTAATAACTGGCACTGTTTATTTATCTACGAGGTCGCTTAAGGCAACATTACTTGATATATATTTGTTAGGTTAAAATTGCGTTCTGAAATATGTTATGTTCAAGAGATAATGTATCGTATCCATGCAAATTTTACACTACCCAAGATTTAAAAGGGTATGTTTGCCAAATTTTTAAAGGTTAAATAAACTTGTGATAAAACGAATTATTACCGCAAGAGTATAATAAGATAAAAAGTTCCAAAACTTTCAAGTTATTTGCGTTACGCAAATAAAGTTAAATAAGATTAATTATATTTTTTTATATTGTTATTTCTTTGGTATAACAACATAGAAAAATTAGTTTAATAGCGACAGAAATAATCTTATAAGACAGGGGATAGTTAGTAAATTTGTAGTTTTAAACATCTATTTGTTTTTTGAATGTTTTTAAACATGTTTTGTACACTGTTATTACGGTATTTAACTATTAGTTTCTAAAGTTCTAATTAAACCATTAGTTTCTATTAGTTTCTTACTAAAGTGAACCAAATATAGTAAACTGACTATGCTCAAAGACACAAACTTGAAACTAATACAAATACAAGAGTGCCTCGTTTTTCAATATTTTTTTCGGAGAGAAACTTAATATTTGGCAAAAGTTGCCAATCCATATGGACATAAGATATTTTTTTTCAAATTAAATAGCATCTTTTGTAGGAAGTATTGTCTCAAAATTTCAAATTTCTGAATAAAAATAACAAAAATGTATATAATTTTTTTAGTTTGAAATGGTCATATTTCTGAGTTAAGAAATATTCCTCTGATAAAAATTCGTTTCAATCCTCAAAATGCAAGTAAATTACCCTTAAAGAGATGGATATAACTCCTCTGGAAGCCTGGAGTGCAAATTTTGATCTTTCAGCCAAGTGATTTAGTTACATATATAAATGGCTACTCCCCACAGACCCTCCATTATCACTATCCAATAAACAGGACATCGAAAAATGATCAAAAGTTTGGTTGAGCTGGCTGATAAAGTGATATTTGTCGTCTATTGCATCATTGTGATGTTATTGAAAGACTAGTTCTCTGACTTACTTTACTATGTGTTCAATATTCACAAAAGAAAAAAAACGGAGAAGAATTTATAGCACAGTATTATCGGGAAGTGTTGATGTTTTGGTTTACAATCCTTCATTTATCCGTAGAACAGGAGGTTCAGCAAGAAACACGTGTATACATTCCCTTTGTATTATGTCTGCGAAATTCTTTGCTTCAAAGTACAACAGTGGAGTGATATTCAGTTGAATTAGATGGCGGAAATAATCAACTTTATTCTTTTAAACTCTGAGAATTTCATTGAATGCATCTTGTTATTTAGCAAGCCAAACATCTGCCATCATGGCGAGTAAAACGATTTCGTAGGAGCGAACGCATTTGTCTGAATATAAGAATGTACTACGGTTGCTAATCCTTTCTTAAAAATAATGGTTTCGTAATATTAAAATAATGATCTTAAAATAATCTATTATATATAATTCTCCTACGTGGCTCCCAAATTTTGGCTGTATTTCTTTTCCGCCGGTGGCAACGTTTGCTTTTTTTGTTTACGTTTTTAAAACACCAAAGCATTCTGCCTTTTAATGATGTGTTTCTGATCTAATATATATAATTCTCTTACGTGGCTCCCAAATTTTGGCTGAAGTTCTTTGTATAACTAAATAAAATTCTTTTCTCAACACTTAAATATTTACTTTATTTTCTTCATTTATAGAGAAAACAGTCGGCTAAGAATTCTGTTAGGTTAAAAAACATTTCGCTAAAAAAATAACGAATTCTAAAAGAAATAAAAATAAACAACTTATGAAATAAAAATGCTGTGGCCAGCCATAAAATTTTTTGAAAGTTAACTTAGCAACATAAATCAAAATTACTTAGAAGCGCAACTAGATTAAAATTATGATACCTGAGCTCTTGACGTAACAAATCCTTCAATTCTATAAGTGTTGTATCGCCAAATGCCCAAATTAAAAATTGAGTTTTTAAAGAAATTCTATAAACAGTTTTAAATAAACAACCTACTTCTACAACTGCTTCTTGAAGAACTTGGCTCATTGATTAAAAATATTGTTTTAATTTTACAGTACTAACTTTACTTCTACTTTCATTATTGCTATGACCCTCTTTCATTACATTTTACAACTTCATGCTAAATTTGAGACTTAAAGTTGTTTTGTGGTAGAATACTGGTATTATTAAATGTGTACATAAAAGAAAATAATATTTGGAGGTTAAGAGTTGCTTCAGAAAAATTTGAATTGTTGACATTGAATTTAACAATGGAAACAATCGTTTTTGTGAAAAATTGAATTGTATTGCTGACATCAAAACTAAAAATATTGTGTTTCAACTTAACAATACTAACTTAATTTATACTTTAGAATTGCCTCGGAGAAATTTGAATTGTTAGCAATTGCTTAAACAAAAAGTTTTATTTTAACTGACAAATACTATACTATAATTTTAACTTTTTCTATGACTATACTCCTTTTCTTACTCTTTCCTTTGTTTTTTATACATTTTATATTTTTGTGATAAAATAAAAAACTTATAGTTGTTCTGCTTCTGATCGCAGATGAAAACACAAAACAATAGGCTTCATTAACAGTCAAAAATATATACATTTGTTTTACAAATTCCACATTATTAAGATGGCGCCCTTCTGAGAATTAAAAATACAAAATTATCTTCAAAGCCGATGCTTTACATCCAGCGTTCAGTGGCAGACTACTATTTCATATTGTTTTACAACAAATGGCTTTAGCCCTCTGTTGGGAAAGACTTTAAAACAAAACTTACGACAGTTACTTTTCTCAACAACTGAAATTTAGAATAGTGTGATTAAGAAAAATATGTGAACTGTTTGCAATTTCAAATTAATATTGAAATGCACAGGTTTAGAATTTCCTACAGTGAAAAGTTTTCGGAACTTCAGTATTCAAAAAAGTATACAAAAGCTAGACGTTAAGAACGTATCCAATGAGCGAGCAAAGCGAGCATTGGATTGCGAAGCAATCCGAAATGAACTACGAAAGCAGTTCCGGGGGTTGGCGAGGGCCAGCGGGCAGGGGGTGAAGACTCCTAGTATATTGTAATGGTATTAAAATACTATATTATAATAGTATGAAATTGCAATTAGCAGTGATATATAATTATGGTATTTAATACAATTAGCGAGCTTTGTTCAGTCTGCCAAGGTTCATGGAAGCAATAGCTCTCGGCATTCAATTGATATAGTTTTAAATATCTGGAACTAGTGACTCACGTTCTCACTGAGATTTCAAAAAGCGTCACTCGTAAAGTAAGTGACATTTTGGTGGTTCAAAGAACAATACAATATTTTCACATGTAAATAGTTTACAATCTATCAGGCTTGCGTACCCAAGAATGGGGGGTTTGTATTTTTCTGCTAACATGCGAGAAGACATGTAGCTCAGTGGCAGATTGTTTCCATCACGTACAGATATTTAGGAACGCAATAAATATCACACCAGGAGTTTTCAGACAAATATGGGTTTCACCCACCCCGAATTTTTTTCCCTCATTATTATGCCTGAATTTCAATTTCGGATTCATCAAGATATGCCGATTAACGGTTATAGGGATCGACAATTCGAGGTTTAGCGTCTTAGTCCTATTATTCGATACATGCAATATCATTCTACTGCTGAACTTTAAAAGAGAAGAATTACACAGAAATTTTTTTTTGTGAGGGAAAATACTGAAACGTTTTTAATGTGCCACCAGTTATAAAACCAAATGAAAAAGTATATTAAATAAAGAGCCTATTGACACACTTTTATTGCCTGACAATATTGTGAGATCCGTAAGTGAATTATTATGGGTAGAAAAGGTTCAGTCCTGCTAATTATTTCCCGAAAAAGCTGAAAAAGGAATGTATATTCTGCTTTTCACCATCAGTGCAAAAAATGCCCAAAATATGAAGAAAAATTATGTTTCTAGTATTCAGGCTGATTCAATTACTAATCGCCTCCTCCGGCGGCCTAAGTGAGTTGGTTATAAGAATTGATTTTGAGAATGTAACGGTGAAACTAGATATCATATTACAAGATCGACTTTTCGTTCTCAGGTATCAAAATGTCAAGCATATTTTGCTTGAAATTTCGGTAATTTTAATAATTTGGGACAATTTTACCAAGAACTTGAAACCAGTCCTACATGCGGTTGGTTGGTTTGGTAGAAATAGTGATGGATACTTATACGTAGTGGACGGTAAATCTTGGCTAGGATCGTTGATCAAATGAGCGAAAAGCTCCATTAGCACCGAATTTGCCCATATTTTTAACTTCCAGTTGTGGCATCTTTGTCTCCTTACGGGTACCTTTTCTGCATTTTAAGGATCAAAACTAAGGCAATTTTGAGGCAATGCTTTTCAATGAAGTTATGTGCAAATTTTTATGTTTTCATTCAAAAATTTAAAAATTTTGAGGCAATGCTTTTCACGGAAGATATTATTGGACTTAGAAAAAAAATTATGTCTCTAACGTTCTTGTGGATAGATTATTTTTACCAGGCATTGTGATGCCACAATTGGCATTACATATTTATTTCCTATCTTTTAAAATATCTTTAATTACTTAAACTTATTTTATTAACCGAATTATATTTAAAACTAATCAAAGAGAATCTTTCAAAGCGAACATAAAATATTTATTCTTTTTTTTAATGGATCAATGTAATGGGTACTTTTTATTTCATTAATGCTGATTATTAATTCACTGACGCGCCTAATCGAAAACAAAAATCTATTTATAACTTTTTATTCTAAATTTCTAAGCGCAAAAATGCTTCAGTTGCATGGTTGTAATAATTCCCATAAATTTGTTGGCGACTCTTAATCACCAAGGTATTTTTAAGCCCTATATTGTTGATGAGGGATTGGCTTTGTTTTGGCTATGTTATATTTTGATCATTCGCCAATTTCGGATCTCCTATCCATGCTTCTCCTGTGTCCGTTGGGAACAATTGCATTCACTTTTAATTTCACATTTGTGGCGACTAAGAGTGCCTTTTCGGGCCTTCCCAGTCTCATTTTTTTTACCGTCAAAAAATGATATTCATGCTGTATCATCTCTTGATGTGTGGAAGTATCTGACTTGATCCCTTTAGGGGATTTCTCCGTCTTCATGATTTGAAATTTTGTACGTGGCCATTGTTACAATATTCATCGTAACAATTCTTTGCTTAATGAATCAAATTTTTACTCTAAACGATATATACTGATTCATGGAGACAATCATTTTACTACATCCATTATCAGATGTTTTAATAAGGCCAAGATAACCCATGATGAATTTTTCTATTATACTATATACGAAAAAAAATGATACTCATGCTGTATCATCTCTCGATGTGAGAGAGTATCTGTCTTGATCCCTTTTTGGCAGGGTTTCTTAACCTGTGGTTCATGAACCCCTAAGCGGTCCATGAGTTATATTTTGGGGGTCCGCTGACTACTCCTAATTTTTAAATCGTTTGGAAGCCTACCACCCATTGCTTGCAAATCGAACTATGGCAGCTATAATTCCGTTTGCTACAGTGTATCTTTGCGAAGCGGACTTTTCCACACTTGTGACAATAAAAATATAACATCGAAATCGAATGAATGTTGAACATGATATACACATTGCTTTGTCGAAAACCATCCCCCAATTGAATTTATTAATTAAGGAAAAGCAGCAGCAACCTTCACATTAAAAATTTTAATTTTAAAAATTTTGTATACTATTAAAATAATAAAATTAAATGTTTTCTAATAATTGATGTTTTTTGCAATTATTTTTCTTCACAGGGGGGGGGGTCCGTGACTTCTTAAAATTTTTTAAAAGGGGTCCATTATATCAAAAAGGTTAAGAAACACTGCTTTAGGGGAGTGCGTTGTCCTTATGATTTGAAATTTTGTACGTGGCCATTGTTACAGTATTTATCGTAACAATTCTTTGCTGAATGAATCAAAATTTTACTCTAAACGATTTATATTGATTCCTGGAGACAATCACTTTACTACATCCATTATCAAGATGCTTTAATAAGGTCAAGATAACCCATGATGAATTTTTTCTATTCTACCACTATATACGAAAAACGGCGATCACCATCATCACTAAAGGCATTACATTTCGCTCTGAAAGGAAAATTTGAAAACGTTGGCCTCCATTCATAAAGTTTTTCAATTTTCGCGTAAACTGTTTCACTATTATTATTATTTTGGATATAGTAATATGTCTAAAAAAAGCTGCTTACAATTGAAATTTGTTTCATTTTGTTTGAATTTTACTTCTATAATCCATGCGAAAACTAGGCTCTGAGTTTCGTCAAGCAATTACACATAATCAATCTATACAAGTGTGACTAATTTATATGTATCATATGGCTTTTCTTTACGTGGCTGTCATACTATGTCGTAATAATTAAGTACGACAAGTAAACGTAATATTTAAGTACGACAAAACTGAATATTTAAATGCATTTCATTAGATGGTTGAGCAGATTTCATTGCAATTATGTAACTACTTTTCGTCGAAAATAAATGATAACGAGCGAAAGACCATATGTTTAAAGTTTTTTGATTTCAAAAAACTTTAACCGTAACTTTAATATAATTTTCCGATAATGACTGCAATTTTTATTTCAAAACATGAAAAAAAAATTTTCGAAAATCGCTTTAGATATATATATAATTAATTAATAGCACATAATAGTTACTTAAGCGTTAAAGCAGGACTTTATATGATTTATATTACATATCCAAAAAACGGAATGCTGTTTTTGCTTATAAATTCATACATCTTTTAACTTTTAATTTAGTTGCAATTTATTTTTACTTTCAAGATAAGTCTCTAAACATTTAATCAAGATCTATTGACAAGTAATGACTAAAATGAAAAGAAAAAATAAGAGTTGAAAAGTGTGAAAATTATTTGATGGACTTTTGAACTATTTTTCCAATACAAATCATTCATGCCCAAACTCAAAAGTGGACATCCCATTTGAAGCGAGAAAGGGCGTTTGTCTCTTTCTACCACAATAACCTGATGACCCATGGCACAAGGAAGAAATATCCCTACTCTTCCGTATAAAATATAGGGGCTGTCAAAATATAAGAACCTGCAATTTTTGGTGGCATGCATTTCGGTAACTGCTCCCATGGGGCTGAAAAATAAATATTCCTAAGAAATAAATCCCTAGAAATTTGATAGAGATCTACCATTTTGAATATTTCTGTCATCGTTTGGAGATGTTCTCTTAATTTCAATAAAAATATATATTCGTTACTATTTTTGAAAAATTTTTTGGATTTTAAAACAAATAAATTTTAAAGCAAGTAATATTTTAAGCAGGGGTCGGAAAAACTACCTTATTTTTGTAGTTTACTATAGCTACAAAAACTTTATTACAAATGTAGTTAATTACTACTAAAACTACCTTTTTTATAATTTTATAATGTAGTAACTACAAACTACTTTCAAATTTTAGTAACTACTTCACCACTTAAATGAGACGAAGTTTATTATAGAACTTAATTTACACCTTTGTTCAAAGTGGTTTTGAATAAGAAATTGGCTTACATAAAACATAAAGGAATAATTAAGAAATGTTTATTCATGTTTACAGGAGCCATTGTGTTATTCTGAAACATTTCTTTTTCGAATTTGTTCATTCAATCTTCAATTGTTTATGCCTTTTTCGACAGTGAATATTTAATTTAGGAAGCACAAAATTATCAAAGTATTAATGCTCTTTTATTTCCTCTAAGAAATTAAGTTCATCGAAAATATGCTCCCTTCCTTTCAAATAACATCATTGTGCCACGAATGCGCATTCGCATGTGAAAGTGTGACCAAAATGATTAATTATATATTTTTCGTGAAGTCTAGTTTAAATAGTAGTTATACGTGATTTTAAATACGTAATTTCTGACAATGCTCAGCTGCAGCCACTGGATCATTTTCATTGCATCCATTGATGGACCCCAGAAGACTTGTACCCATCAAATTTGAAAAATTAGTTGCGTTAGAATCGCATTTCTATTCTAAACTATTGTTAAAACTATAAACTACTGTCTTTTTGCATCACATTACTTACTACACTACTTTTTTAAAAGAAGTAGCACACTTCACTGCTTGCAGTGCACTACTTCCGACTACTGATTTTAAGTGACAAAATTGATCAAATCATGCATTTTAAAATATATTCTACCGAAAATAAAGTTAATAAAAAATATTTAAATCTCTCGGGATCACAAGGTCTATTATGTATGGTTAATACTGTTCACAATATACCTTGTACCATCAATTTATTAACAGTAAATTAATAATTAGTAACAGTATATTTCAGGAGATTTTAAATTTTAGCCAATAAAACATTATTTAATAAGATCTTAATTTACTAATTAATTCATATTGGTTTATTTTGAAATATTTACATTATTTTGCAAGAAGTTAATTAAAAACATAAGAAACATTTCGATCACATTCCTTATGAATCAATATGGTAAAGTTAAAATAATGCACATTTAGTAATAGTGTAGAAAATTTCTTGTGATTTTGAAATAAAATGCTTTGAAACAATAATAAATATTAATTTACAAAATGATTTACGTTTTTCTTATTTCAATGTATATTTCACTTTACAAATACTTAAACAAACGATTTAAAAAATTTCGGTTACTCAATTACACAAAATCCATTAGGACGGCTTTAAGTTGAGAAAAAGTATAGTAAAAAGTACAAAAATAAAAAAAAGTCGCAACTGCCAAAATATTGTGAAATTTACGATGTTTCTGGCTCAATAGGATCACTAAAATGATTGTTATTTTTTAAAGCGATTTTGGTAAAATCAACAGTAAAATTTTGTTTTATAAGGTGCGATGTAATTTAGAAAATGTGATAAAATTCAGTAATTTTATCACGTTTCCGTGAAAGCAATTAGTTTTTTCTACTAATTTACATTTCAGTTTTGTATTTTTAACCAAATCAGGGGTAATAAAAACTATAATTTTGAAAACCAGAATTCCCGGTAAACTGTTACCATATGAACGGAAAAAAATACCAAATGAATGGTTTAAATACGGTATATTTTGGTTTTTATCACTAGAATCTTGGGTCAGAAATGACATTACCCTAGATTTCGATAATTTTTAAAAGAATTTTTTTTCCGTGCTCACATTAAATCATTTCTAAAAAATATATTTGGATTTTGCATTAAAAACATTAAAACGGAATCAATTTAAGTTAATTACAAAATAAATCACGTTTTTCATTATAAGAAATATTTTATTTTACCAGAAATAAAAGGAGAAAACAAAACTATTTCATTGAACAAAGAGAAAATAGCTCATTACTGCAATCCCAAGTTATGCTTAATATTATCGGGGACAATTTCTTTGAATTTTGCAATAAAAAGCATCAAAAAATAACAAGTAAATTAATAATTTTAAAACTAAATTGCATTGCTTAGAAAAATAAATATTTTCCTTCACTATAAACAAGGAAAATTTATCAAATTTGTTTTGTTTGCACGGAAACACATAATCCATTAAAGCGATCTTAAAATATATTATACTTACACTAAAGGAAGAGCAATATAGTACGTTATACAAAATAGACAAAAAATAAAATTTACCATCTCCCTATTGTTTAACAGTGTGGCATTCTATCAATGTAAAAACCAGCAATGGTTGCTTTGTTGAACTAAGAGTTATTTTAAGTATTGAATTTTAAATAAATATGACAAAAGAATCATTTTAAATTCTTCAAATAGATTTGCGTATTGTCTAATGTAATTACAAAATTAAGTACTTTTTTGATGTATTGATGTATTATCAACTTATTCACAAATTGATATAAATGAACTGTACATCAATTTTAAAACACTTTAATTTATTTACGTAATTTACTTACATATTTATCTATTTCTGTTAGTATTAACTTGGGCGAGTTTTGACCACAACTGTAAGCCCTTTCTCTTTGCAGATTAAAGTTTTATTTATTTATTTTTTTTTAAATAAACAAGGTTCTGCCTCGAACTCATTTTTAAGTACATAAGTAAATGGTTTAGGCATAAATAGGGAACACATAACATCTGGTTAAAAAATGAAGTATATTTCAAGAGAATGGTTTAAGCATAAATAGGGAACACTTAACTTCTGGTTAAAAAATGAAGTATATTTCAAATGAAGTATATGTTGAAGTATACATACCAAAAATGCAAAATTTAGTTTTCGTTTCGATTTTCATTGCATAGTTAAATGTCTCAATATTTCCCCTATTTATTTTGATGAGTTAACTAAATATAACATTTTTATCGATAAAATTAAATAATTTTAGCTTTTATTGCATGTATACTTATTTTTTTTGCATTATTTATGATAATGACTAGTGCCTTTCATATTTATTTGGGCTTGTATTTCAGTTTTAAGACCCGTTATCGGGTTATCTTCGGTATTACCCATGCCAATTTCACTGAGTATGCAGTGCAGGGTAATATTCATTTATGTTCAACACAACAATATTAAAATTTTTAGTAACCTTTTAACTATCTATAAAGATAGTATTAATTTTGGCATCAACCTTTGGGAAAGTGAATTATGTTCGCTAAGGAGAGGTGTTCGCTTAGGAGAAGGAAATGCAAATTTCGAAACGCAATGCTATTTTAAAAGAAAATTACAGGATAGCTAAATAAATGCAAAATTGGAAATAGAGAATCCCATTGATATTTATTTAAATTGTATAAAACAATAATGATTAAATTTTAAAGAAAACCGTAGAAAATTTCGATATATGTGCTTTACTTTCATTTACTTTCAGCAGATTCGTAAATGCAAGTATTTGTTTCTGTTTTTTGAATTAGTGGGTCTAGCATATTATCGAAGTATAATCGTTAGTAAGTTGTAAACAGATTATAAATAATTTCTTACAAATGACGCAATAATTACCCTAATGCTAATTTAAATATCACTGAAAATTAATTCTTGGCAAAAATAAATAAATAATGCTAAAACAATGAAATTGCTTTGACAAGAACCAGAGAAAAAAAATTTTCGGATGCAATTTTTTTTCTAAGCAGAACAGAAAAAAAACTTTTAATTTTTACATAACTCGACAAAAAACTCTGTTGAAAGCATGTTATTACGTTTGCAATGAAAATAGATTTACATTTATATTAAAAAGAAAATGTTAGAATAAGAAAATAAAGTCCTAAACAAAATTTTAACTATAAAACGTGCTCCTTTCATGTTAGCTTAACTGAATAGCCACTTAGTTGAAGTTTTTTTTAATCATCGAGATAACCATGGGAAATTTTTCTTCCATCCAACGCAAATGCGGGTTAGTTTCACAAAAAAATCATGAAAATAAACTTGTCTTTGTTGCTTGATGTAGGTGATCAAAATGACTGGCAGTCAAATGATACCTTGCCTAGCAGATCAGATATAATCAAAATTACTAGCAGTTTGAATCTATCTGATCTATTAGCTAAGGTAAATTTGGTAGAATCAAAATTTAAAGCACAGAGAACGAGCTATATGAATCTTTTGTTCAACACTGAATACAAGATAAAATTCCTCTTGAAACTAAGCTAGATCTCAGTGCACTTCAATTACTTTTATAAATATCGGATGATTAAAAATTGAGTCCTACGAAATAAATATATTATTCATTCATAAACCGTCATATTATTTTTATATACTTGACGTTTAACAGAAGCTGCATTAATAAATTTTATTTATAATTTTAGCAAATGAAATGAAAAATTAATTATATACACATATATTCATCATTCATCAATGGATTCTCTTAAACTAATAAATATTCAGTCATTAGTTATAATTTAATTAGTTTAATTTCGGATAAAATCTTTGCAGGAAATGTCTTTACTACCATTAAATATTAATCTCGCTTGATAATAAAATAATCTGAATTCAAAGTTTTATATATATTAGTAATTGATATGTATTATTATTAAATATATTAATAAATATATCAATAATTTAAAATTCAATCTAATAATAGAAAAAATGAAAGAGGTTTAAAGATTTTGATGAATGAATTTTAAGTCCACTTTTATTTATTATGATTTTAAATTATAAAAACTGATATTGTTTGAAGTTTTCAAAACTTTTTTAATGAAATTTAAAGATTCCTCAACCGCACATACTCCTAAATTTATGTTCTAAATATTCTATCTGATTTTAATCAGATAATTATGGTTCAAACTATCAATTTAAGAAATGCTTTCGAATATTTCATAAATTAATACATTGTAAAAAATGCCATTGTAGAAAATGCCCATCGGGAATTTTTTTACAATGCAACTGTATTTCATTTTCTATTTCACAAATAACTTAACTTTAAAACCTTTTTAAATAATTTTTTATTTTATTTCTATTAATCCTTTTTTTTCAAAAAGATGTATCTAATCTGAGTAGAATTGTTACATGTTTTTTTAGAATTTAAAATATAATAAAATATTAACATTTTATTACCACTGAACTAAACTCATTAATTCTATTTTGATATTTTAAAATATGAAATGAGACAGAAAAGAAGATTTTGAAATTTTTTTTTTTAATTTTATTTTTGAGAAACCATTAGTTTTATATTTGTGGTATCACTTCAAAAGGCACTAATTTGCGAAATAAAAGTTGATGATTTAAACATAGAATTTAATAGCCTCTCATTTCGATTTTTGAATTTATCACGTTGAATAGACTATTTTGGGTGCCTCTCTCAGAAGTTTAAATTCAGGGAATAAATTACTTTTGATGAAGATTAAGTAAATTTGTAAGTATTTTTACTTTTTGGGTAAAAATAAAAAGATTCTCAGAGACTCATTAATTCACTGTCGCAACTAAATTGAAAGCAAAAATCTATTTATACCTCTTTATTTCTTACCACAAAATTGTTTCAGTTACATGGTTATACTAATTCTCACAGTCTTTTTTGGCGATTCACTTTCGCCAAATTATTTTCAAATTTATACCGATTACTCTGTTGGCTTTGTTTTTGGCTATGTTATCTTTCGATAAATCACCAATCATTGTTCTCTTTCCATGCTCCAAACGGTTTGGAACAATTTAACCACTTATTAGTTTAGCTTTTAACTGGGGTGGTCATGGAGGATTTATCTCTATGGCTAGGGATTTATCTCCAAGGGCTAGAGTCTTCTAGCCGCCGGACTAACCATGGGAGGTTTTCGTGGTTTTCACCTCTATTTAATGCAAATGTTGGTTAGTTCTATCAAAAAGACCTCCAAGAAGGCACATTTCTCCCAATACTTAATCAAGGAGTTTCTTTGTCTTCCGGATTGGTTTCAAAACTACAAGGCTACCGAGTTGAACATTAATAGGCGTAAGCCCTAAATTGGATCATCTGTTCATTGACGCTTATAATATATAATAAATTACGATCTTTTTAAGGTCAGCTAAATGTTATCGTTTAATATATGATAAAATAACAATCAAATAAATTGTGATTTTTTAGAGAAGTTTCCAACAATGTAGTATACTATAAATATATTTACCAAGTATCTCCATATTTACTTCTTTCAAAAAATACTATTCTTACAATCGCTTGCTTTTTTCAAAAATTCTTTATTCAAATGTACTTCTTTCAAATTATTTTTCTAAAGAATGCGAAAGTATTCCCACAAATAGCTTGTTGTGGGCCGGAGAGGGGGAATTGTGGATTCCTAACTTTCATGGACAGGCCATGGAGGCTAAGACTCCTTAGATTATAAATAATTATAGACAATATTATAAGATAACAGACTATAAATAATTTTGATTTTTTCTCGATAAAAAGTTATGATACATAAAAACTTTTATGATGATTATTTTCTTAGTTAAACATCTATAATTAATCATTTTAAAAGCTATATGAAAGTAAAAGAAATAAAAGCAGCATGAACCTAGAATGTTGATAGAATGACTTAGATAGAATGACCTTCAAAAAAATTTTGAATATAATCGTCAAAATTATTTTTTAGTATTTATCTAATTTGCTCAAATTCATTAAAGAAAAGAAAAAACATTAAGTTAAAAAAAATATTTCATTTTACGCATTCCTGTTTTCATGATAGGTATCCATGATTCCATTGTATGATAATGATTAACATAAACTTATGTAACCTAAATTACTTAGAATAATTTAGTATTAAATCACTTTGCAAACTTATGATACGGAAGGTTTATAAAGTGAAAAACCAAAAACAAGCAATATTTTGACCTTTTTTCTTAAATTTCTTTAACCATTAACCATATTAGGATTTTGACGCCTCGTAATAAAATTTCGAACTGAATATACTTATTTTATTTATAAACACGAATATTCTTATGCACTCAGCAACATTTCTTTTTGTTAAACACCTTCAGCAAAACTAACAAAATTAAGATGGATTCAGTTTTTTCCTACTCTCTTATTTTTTTGTTCAGAGCAAAATCAGAACAACAAGAAATCAAATTGAGACATTGTAACTACTTTCTTGCAATTCGTAAACTTTTTAAAAATTGTTAATTGATTTAAAATTAATTATATCAATTCTATTTAAAAACACAGTTAAACAACAATTAGAAAAGCATAATGATATTGAACTCACATAGCAGTATCTTCACTAACTTCTAATTACTATTATCAAGTTCACAAACTTCATTTATTCAGGAAAACTTACATTATTACTTGTAAGTGAACCTTACGTTTCCTAAGAACATTGGAACGCTGTAAAAGGCACCTTTAAGCAGAGGGAAGTAATGTAGACAACCATTTAAGCTATCACATTTAAGTGTGATCGTAAAAGAAGGATATCAAACCCTTCACTTAAATTAAATTCAAGTAGTGGTTATTGTAATTACAGTTAAGACTCTTGTGTGTTTAAAGTAATTGCCTTAAAAGATAAACTCTCCGCATCTTAAAGCAATAGACGGATGTAGTTTTTTGAAAGTTAACTATTTTTTAAAGATATATCTAATCAAGACAATTCTTAAAAAATAACACATTTTAAAGTACTGTAATAACTAAAATTTTTTAAAATACTTGTTAACAGTCAAAAATTAATAATCAATTTGCTTAAAAAATAACTTAATTTGAAACTAAGCTTTCTAGTGATGTAAAATAAAAAGGTGCAGTAACAATAGTTTATGACACAAATGTATTTAATACTTTGATTTTTTTCTCAAAATTTTAAGTAATAAACATTTTTAAGTAATAGACTCATAAAATTTGTAAGACTGTGATTATTGAATAAGGACACTATGAAGTCTAAAAAAATTGATAAAAAATATATAGTAAACCAAGCTTACTGAATATAAGCCACAACTACAATAAATATTTTAAATTGTACTTTCAAAATACATAGTTTATACCAACAAACAGAACCCATTGACCTAGAATTTCTATTAAAAACATATTTTCTTACGTTTCTCATTATTTTTGAGCTAATTTAGTTCAAAATAAGTGAAAATATTATATAGTATAGCATTTTAAAATTTAATGGCTATGAAATGTAGCATGAAGCACCGGTATATTTTTCTTTGTTAAAGGTAAAATCTTCGAACACAGCTCACTTCCAAATAATAAATTTTCAAATTTTCACTTATTATCAGTTATTTAGATGTTAACAAAAATTTTTTTGCTTTTCAAAATCAATAATTGATAAATTTTTGAATAGGAATGAAAATAATAAATTTTTTTATTTTATATTTTACACAAATATTATTCCGATAATGTAACAGATTTTTTAGTAACTATTAGACTGTTTTTTTTATATTTGAAAAAATCAAAATACATTTCTGCTTGTAATTAGAGAGTCGGAAATAAATATATAAAAGGGACACCGGTGTGCCACCTGCGTCAAAGGGTTGATACTTAAATATATTTATAAATACCAATTTCATGCTGTTTTGAGGGTTTATATTCCCCTATTTAATTTTCGTCACAACCATCCATTAAGTTGTGGGATAGTTATCATTTTAAGAGAATATACAGTGCTCCAAGAAAATAGACCATGCTGAATAACTTTTGATCTAATGTTCACGTTCTAGGTTTCGTTCTTGATGGTTCGAAGTGGTGACCTCAAATATGATAATTAATTAGTGCAGACGTTATTTTAAGTTACGAAATTAAAACCCCAAAACGTACTTTTTCTGAATAACTATACCATTTTTTCAACGTATTCGTATTTCTGATCCACTAAATATAGGGGGTAGCCGCAATATGGGAAATATGGTTCCCATAGTTTGATTAGAAGAGCGGTTAAAAATTTTAGCCCCTTTATGTTAATTTTACTTTTTACGTATTTCGCCAAATCTCGAGAACTTTTTAAGCAAATTTAAATAAAAATTCACACAATTATAAAAAAAAAGTTTATCCAAAGGTAATGCCGTACAAGAAATAAATTTTAGTAAATATATATAATTTTTTACTGTATTTTATTATTTTATATAGAAATAGTCGAAAGAATTTCGAATTGTAAGGTGTACACTTTTTAATATCATTTTAAAATATGTATTTGTACAAGAAAAATACGAAATTTGAGTAAATTCGATTGAGTAGTTCCTGAGAAATGGAACTTTTAGTATACAACTTCTTCAAAATTCGATTTCTCAGAAACTATTTAACCGATTCAGCTAAAATTTTGCATTTTGCTACCTTAAATTACGTAATTTAAAATTATGTAAGAAATTGTATACCTTACAATTCAAACTTTTTTCGATAATTATTCAATAAAATAATGAAAAATAATAAATATTTGCTAAAATTTATTTTTTGCATAAAGTTATCTTTCGATAAACGAATTTTATAATTGTGTGAAAAAACTTTCCAATTCGCTTAGAAAGATTTCTAAATATTGCGAACCACGCAAAAGAGTAAAACTAGCATTACGGTGGTCTAAGCTTTGTAGCTCTCTCCAGACCAAACTATGGGGACCATATTTCTCAGACCGAGGCTACCCCCTATATTTTGGTGATAAGAAATACAAATCCGTTGAAATAAAAGTATGTTGCTTTTGTGTGCGATTTAAAATATCACTTGTTTTAAATAATTAGCATGTAAGTCACCTCCTTAAACCATTAAGATTGAGTCGTGGAACGTCAAGATTCGATTATAGACAAAATTTACTCAGGATGGTCCGTTTTTATAGGTGCACTGTACTTAATAAAGCAAATTGAGAAAAATATTTTTATAAATTATGTGTTTCGTGGTATTAGCGATTCATGTTCGAGCAAAGCTTTCGCATTATTTTTTGTTCTGATTGCGAGTTGCAATTGTGACTTAAATTTTTATTTAATAACATGTCTTTAACAGAGATAAATAAATCTTCTTTCTTTAGCCCAACTTATTATTTACTATTGTATTATAATTATTTTTAAACTAGTCTACGTTTCAAGTACATAAAAATCTATTCTTTTCTTTTTATAAATTGGATAAAAAGTTCAGTAATAAGAATAATCTAACTCTTAGAAAATATTAACAAAGAACCATTGATCTAATGTTCACGTTCTAGGTTTCGTTCTTGATGGTTCGAAGTGGTGACCTCAAATATGATAATTAATTAGTGCAGACGTTATTTTAAGTTACGAAATTAAAACCCCAAAACGTACTTTTTCTGAATAACTATACCATTTTTTCAACGTATTCGTATTTCTGATCCACTAAATATAGGGGGTAGCCGCAATATGGGAAATATGGTTCCCATAGTTTGATTAGAAGAGCGGTTAAAAATTTTAGCCCCTTTATGTTAATTTTACTTTTTACGTATTTCGCCAAATCTCGAGAACTTTTTAAGCAAATTTAAATAAAAATTCACACAATTATAAAAAAAAAGTTTATCCAAAGGTAATGCCGTACAAGAAATAAATTTTAGTAAATATATATAATTTTTTACTGTATTTTATTATTTTATATAGAAATAGTCGAAAGAATTTCGAATTGTAAGGTGTACACTTTTTAATATCATTTTAAAATATGTATTTGTACAAGAAAAATACGAAATTTGAGTAAATTCGATTGAGTAGTTCCTGAGAAATGGAACTTTTAGTATACAACTTCTTCAAAATTCGATTTCTCAGAAACTATTTAACCGATTCAGCTAAAATTTTGCATTTTGCTACCTTAAATTACGTAATTTAAAATTATGTAAGAAATTGTATACCTTACAATTCAAACTTTTTTCGATAATTATTCAATAAAATAATGAAAAATAATAAATATTTGCTAAAATTTATTTTTTGCATAAAGTTATCTTTCGATAAACGAATTTTATAATTGTGTGAAAAAACTTTCCAATTCGCTTAGAAAGATTTCTAAATATTGCGAACCACGCAAAAGAGTAAAACTAGCATTACGGTGGTCTAAGCTTTGTAGCTCTCTCCAGACCAAACTATGGGGACCATATTTCTCAGACCGAGGCTACCCCCTATATTTTGGTGATAAGAAATACAAATCCGTTGAAATAAAAGTATGTTGCTTTTGTGTGCGATTTAAAATATCACTTGTTTTAAATAATTAGCATGTAAGTCACCTCCTTAAACCATTAAGATTGAGTCGTGGAACGTCAAGATTCGATTATAGACAAAATTTACTCAGGATGGTCCGTTTTTATAGGTGCACTGTACTTAATAAAGCAAATTGAGAAAAATATTTTTATAAATTATGTGTTTCGTGGTATTAGCGATTCATGTTCGAGCAAAGCTTTCGCATTATTTTTTGTTCTGATTGCGAGTTGCAATTGTGACTTAAATTTTTATTTAATAACATGTCTTTAACAGAGATAAATAAATCTTCTTTCTTTAGCCCAACTTATTATTTACTATTGTATTATAATTATTTTTAAACTAGTCTACGTTTCAAGTACATAAAAATCTATTCTTTTCTTTTTATAAATTGGATAAAAAGTTCAGTAATAAGAATAATCTAACTCTTAGAAAATATTAACAAAGAACCGTAATCCTTTGTATAGCTCATAATGAATTGCAATTTGAATATAAGACAGGAATGTCAGTTCCATTTTACTCATTTTATCATTTAAAAAGAGACAAAAATTTCACTTTGTTAGTAAAAAAGTAATAAAAATTCAAACTACATTACATTTCAATTGTTTAAAAACAATTCTTCAACTTCCTTTATATAAAATAGAAAATCTTTTCAACTATTGAATTATCTAACTTTACAGAAATATTAACAAAAGATCTCGAATAAAAAGATATTAGTTTCGCAGCATATAATAGATTAAATATTTATGAGAAAAAAAATCGGTTTTTCTTAAAGGTTATAAAGAAAAATGTGGGTTAGATGTGATTGAAAAACACTTTTTTAATCTGTATATTGCACCTCTATCACGGCTATTTGGTAACAAAGTACATGAACACTTACCAGCTATCTTCTTTATACAATGTCTTTCAGGAATAAATCACAGCTATTGCTTGATGTACGGGGGAATTCTGATAAGAAGAGAAGAGAGGGAATTCCCTACAGATTTCCCGTCTTCTCATCGTGCGTCGCTGTTTCTTAAGTCTCTGAGGTAAGATATTGTGCTGAAGATTTCCGACATTTCTGGTCAAAATTATCATTATTATTAATGTAATGTTACTATTCTGAAATGATTTATTAGTCAACGGGTCAAAGTTATGATAGCTTAGATGCTTTGATAAATATTGGAATGTTTTTTTACTATTTTAAGAGGCATTTAAGTTTTTTCCACAAATATATATATATACCCTTTAGTGTAAATGGAAGACCGGAGTTCGTTTTATATATATTTTTCTTACTCTGTAGTTGCAAGCAAAAATAGAATTTGGTATTTTTCAATCATAAAAAGCAGCCTTACAGTTACTAAAAAATTCTGTTAGAATATTCGAATTGTATTTGTACGAAAATGAAATATCCGAAGAAAAAGTAGTTTAAAATGTTTTTACACACATTCAAAAATTTATCGGTAATTGATTTTGTAAATTAATGAAATTTCAACGATGAATAACTGTTTCTTCTAGATCTAAATATCTGCTAATAAGTAAAAAATAACTGCTTAATAAATTTAAAATTTATTGTGTGGAACTGAGCCATGCTTGGAAGAATTTGCCTTTGAAACAAAAAAAAAGCACTGGAATTTCATGCAGTAATTCATGACCATAAGTTATTAAAATGCAAAGTACAATATTTTTCACTTATTTTGACCTAAACTAATAAGGAAAAAAATATGAAATAATAATAAAAAGTTAATAATAAGAAAAATTAGTAAGAAGTTAATAAGGAAAAAGCATGAAAGATGGATTTAATAGAAATTCTTCGTACAAGGGTAAATGAATTACCTTGTTAAATTCACATTTCATATCATTTCATATCTTGTTCATATCTATCGTAAATAACAAATATTTACATTAATTAGCTTTAACAATTAAGTCCTAATATCTAACAAAAAGTGTATTTATTCTGTACAAACATAATTTTTAATCAGATTCTATGTCTGGATCTTCAAAATATAAAATAGGCGAGGATAACCGATGAAAAAAATTGAATTTCTTAATGATATATTTAACTTAAGTCATGATATTTTTACCATAATGCTTAATGAATTAACTTTGTCCGAAAAGGAACTTGGGTAAATAATACCAGATGCTTTTATATGATTATGTTAATAAGGATTGTAATTTGTTGGAAATTGCCAAACTAACAACAACAAAAAATAGTTGATTGTAACACGAGGAAACATTTTAAACATTGTTACTTTATCTATTTATTTATTATTATTATTATCTTTGAATGAAATTTCTTAACGGATCTTGAATATTTTCACGTCGTTGATTTCAAATCAGCAATTGGTTTCTTTCTCCAAGTTACATTTTTTTCAATAACATTTTTAGTATATTTTTGTCGAAATTCTCGAGTTTTGAAAGAATGATATAAACGAGATTAGACAATTAAATTATCGGACTACGCATGCCCTAGCCAACTAGGTTTGGTTTGTGGCGGTGAAAATAGAATACAGTTGAAATTGATGCTTTCGGAGGCGTTGGCACGTTATTCCGTCCCTCTGACTAGTTAACATTGTTCTTTTTATCCTTGTTTGAGTTAGGCGTTACTGTGCCGAAGAGCCTCAATCCTGATAATCTTAAATATCAAGCAGCTCATTAATTTGAAATTTCTTATGAAATTAAGAAAGATAAATATAAATGAATAATTTAAAATGTTAACGAATACGTGTTTGTAGATAATTGCATGTCACGTAGTCAAATTTTTGAATGGCACAAATGACTTCCGGAGTTTTGGGAGGTTTCTTGAAGATCATGAATGTTTTGATCGTCCCGTGACTTTAAGAATTGATACAAAATTAAAAAAATAATTAAATCGTGGGTAAATACCAAAGTTCGAATGTTGTCAGATATTACGCACATTGATAGAGAGACAATTAAAAAAAGTTTGACCCAATAAGACTTGCAGATGACGAAGGTTTGTGTAAAACTGGTAAAAAAAAAACTGGCATGAAAATATTTGCTCTGACATCATCGAACGGTTCACCGATCTTGATTGAAAAAGTTATCTAGTGAGACGAAACGCGTACTTTTCAGTATGATCCTAACACTAAACGACACTCCATGCAATGGAAGGTTCTCACATCACCAAGGACCAAAAAAGCTTGAATGAGTAAGTCTAAGATAAACAGGGATCCTCTTTCAATCCAATAGGAACGGAACCCTTCTGTGGAATCAATATGAAGACTACAAAGAAGGCCGTCCTAAAATGGGAAAAACAGGAGATGAACAAAGTTTGGCGCAATTCTCCTGGACAAAAACATGCTAAAAGCATGATCAGCAGCCCTTCTGCAAAAATTGCTTCTGAAATTCTTAGGCTCCCAAGATTGAAGATTCAAACAATTGTAGGCTTCATCACTGGGCTTTATCATTTCAGGAAACATCTACATAGATTGGGACTTTTCGAACAAGAACCAATATGTCGGAAATGCCGTGAAGCGGTAGAATCAGCATATCACATCCTATACGAATGTGATGCCCTCGCCCTTACGCGCCTCACTACCTTAGGCAATCCATATCCTAAAGAGCTTCACCTTAATTCCATTAAGGGACTGTCAGACTATATAAATAAAGTAGGCGACCCAAGACAATGGAACTAGGAAAAAATTGGGCTTGGAGCATGGTACAAAATGCAACATGTGCAGAGGTGCCACATATCTGACAAGCTCAAGCAAGAAGAAGAAGAAGAAGAAGAAGTCTAAGATGAAACCCATGCTCAGGGTTTTGCTTCAATTTTAATGGTATTATCATGATAGAATGAGTATCTCAAGCACAAAAGTTAAACAAACAGTACTACATTGATGTCTTAAGAAAATTTAGAAAAAGAATGAGGAAGAAAAGTCCAGATTTATGAAGCAACAACACGTAGGTTTTACACCAAGCAATGCGCCAGCGCACAACTTTTGAGAACTTTGAGACAGTTTGACCATATTTAAATAGAGAGTCAAATGTTTTTTTGGGATAAAAAAGAAAGGAAAATAATTTAAAAATAAATCTCTCAAATTGAAATCCTGACTCACATTTTTTTTTCAATTCCCCATTTTTCTTATTATTACTTATTTATTTATTTTAATTGTAAAATATAAATTTAAGTCAAAAAAGCAATAAATGCTTTTGAAAAAATATTTTAACATCAAATTTCCTTTTCTTGCGTAAGTATCTGTTTTTTTATTCATTTATGTATTTAATTTTAATTTAACTACTAATTTTAATTTAATTACTACCCATATTTAATTACTAAGTCAAGTGGTAGGTGGTCTGAACACGGAGAAATAGGTCATTTCAGTTTGTTGCACACATAATGCTTTTGAAGTACATAATCACTTAAAGTGGTGTTTTCTAAACTAGCTAGAGGTAATTTCATTTCTTTTTTCAAAAATATTAATAAAACAGACGCACTAATAGTCACATAAATTTTGTTTATTATTTTGAATTATTTTTTTATCTTTTATGTTACATTATTTTGCATAAAATTTTACAATGTATAAATGCTGGAGTAAATTGTAATATACAAGTTTAAAATGTTATTTTTACGTAGAACTAGAGAAATATGACCATAAAAAAATTTTAAGCTTAGAATTAAAATTTCTTTATTCTGTTATGATAGTATTAAAAAATGAATTACTGTAGCAAATACAAAGACAACAAAAACATTCCTATCTTTAAAAACATTTTAGGGTCTTTACAATGCAATCATTGAAAATTAAAGGTTTTCTAAATTGCAGTTTTTGAATAATGATAAGTGTTAAATCTTCAGTATTTTCCTGAAATATCAGTAATTGCAAACAAGAAAGACATTTATCAAAAACCAAATAGATTTTTTTTTCTGTGCAATATAAGCTATATTTAAATCATGCATTTAGATATTTGTCTTTATTTTTCCTTAATTTATATAATTATTTGTAAACGTAAATTATTGCGTTACTGTTCTAGAAAACTCTTTTTATGAGTGCTTTGATATATATGGCTGGCAGCATAAAATGAAATGATGTTTAATTACATTAACAAAGCTTTTACAATAGAAATTTGAAAATTTCTAAGAGAGAGATTGGTATTTTATGAATAGTTTTCTAAAGTAGAAAAACATTCAATCTCCGAATAAATATGGAACAAAACTTCAGTTCTTGCAGCAAAAATAAATAATTTGGGAAACTTATAATTCGGCACCTATTTTGGTTTTCTTAATTATGAGCATAAAGCGATATGGTCAGAAAAATTTAAGAATAATTAACACAAAAAAATAATCATATGAAAAAGGAATATGGTAATTCCAGTAGTGATGGTATTAACTACTACTTTTGCCTGTTACGCATTGTCGGTAAAATTAAGGAAGATAACTAAAATATTGAAAAATGTTTATGTGTCTCTAAATCTAAATCTAAATCTAATCTTATCAAATTCTAAATATTTAAAATTTTTGAAATTCAATTTCTCATGAACTTCCGATATTGCTCAAATTTGATATTTTTTTTACGTAAATTAGATATTAATTAAATATTACGTAAATTAGATATTAATTAAATACTATGTAAATTAGATATTAAATATATTATGTAAATTTAAATTAATGCAAAAATTAAATTTCCTTAAAAAGTTCTCGAGACATGGCGAAATATGCAAAAAGTAAAGTTAGCATTAATAGGTTCAAATTTTAGATAGCTCTCCTGACCAAACTATGGGGACAATATTTACCAGATGCGAAATATTAATTCGTTGAAAAAAAGGTATATTTATTCAGAGGTTTTTGTGTCTGATTTCGTAACTTAAAATACAAGGTCGGACTAAATAATTAGTATATTTGAGGACAATTCGTAGCGTACAAAAATTGTCACACACTGTAAAAAGATTTGATGTACCATTGTCACCATTTTTCATCATTGAGGTAAACTAAATACATTTTAAATACAGAAATGTAGTTATCGAGTTAAAAACTGCATAAAATTGACTTAATAACAATTGTTCACAATAATTACTGCGAATATATTTCTAACACGGTGTTTTAAACGGAATCGAAATGTTTTCGCAATACAAGCTATGAATTAATTCTACTACACATGGAAATATTTGTAGTCAATTAAATAAACAAACAGAAAATAAATTATTAAATAATTAAAACTGTGGCGTTTAAAAAGTACATAAAAAGTGTGACTGCATGCACTGTAAAAAAAAATTAGTTTACCTGAAATCCAAAATTGGTGGCAATTATACACAGTAGGGACATTTGGCCACGTTATATGATTCGTTATAGTTACCATTTGTCGTGATAAAAACTCATTGTAGCTGTAACCACTATAAATATACTTGTAAATTTAAGAAAAAAACATGCTTCTTATAAATAAACAAATAATATTTTAACGGCTTAGGAGCACTCAATATAAAGGGGAGGGTTAGCCACAAGCTGAAAAACATGTAAACTATGTGTAAATATGCGTTATGATTGTAAAAAATCTAATTGCTTATAGCAGCTGTCAAAAATGCTATTTTTTTTTGAGCAATTATCAACAAGTATCGTATAAAAATAGAATATCAGTGGTTAAAATCCAAAATTTGAAGGAAGTCGATCAATCACTTTCTTAGCAATAAAATTTCAAAATTGATTTTATTCAAACATTCTTTTTTCGAGAATTTCCGATTCTTTTCAAACTTTTAATTTTGCCATTTGCAATTAAATAGTTTAAAATTATGAAAAAATTTTTAGTTTATTATTTATAGCAAAACACTTCAAAATAAGGAACTGAGCTTGATTTTTGCTGTTTCATTCTCCCATTGAAGACTGTTTTACGAAAATAATTCTGAAATTTAGTTTCTGACTGTATTCACTGAAGTTAAAAAAATAATAATAATAATAATAATATTTAATAATCTTAGGTCACGACGAATAGTGAAGGCGAGGAAATATAAATTGTGCACAATTAATTGAAGCAACGCTATTAAAATCTGGTATCTATGTCACACCTTTCTCAGTGGATACCACACTTTACATTACATGCTTTTTAGCTGAAGAATAATTGATATTCGTCATGACATGCTCAATATATTTGTTTAAGAAATTTATTCTCATTTTTTCTCTTGAAAAGATATATTTTTCTTAAGAAGTAAATACACGCTGCTAGAAACTTCTCTGAAAAAATGGTTAAATAACAATTTTTTTAAGTTATATTTTTTACATTCAAAGGAAACAGTCAAGTAATCGTAAATATATGGTATTCAAACTATTAACTGTGAGAACATTTTTTAACCACTTATACCTAATACGATTAAACATCCAGAATTTTATCGCACCAACTATACCCATGAAAGTCACTTAGTCCCACGCTGATGGGTACATAATAAAACGGAGAGGGCTAATTTATCAATTTACAGACCTACAGACCAAGTTTTGAGTCCCAAAATTTACACTACAATATTTTTCTCCATTCCCTTCAACACACGAAAGCTTCTGAAGTCCTGCAGTCCCCAATTCGTGACACTGGACTCTTAGAGTATGATACTCTCATTCACGCATAGATGGCAGTACTATACATCTGCTAAATTACCTCCAATATTCAGTTAAACTTATTTTTTATGGCTTTGAAAGCATGCTATTTGTAAATGGTTAAAAACATATAGTCTTGTATTCCAGGTTTGGTATTTATACTGGTAGTAAACGGTTTCAAAACCGTAAAGGTAAAAAATGTTCTTTACTGTAAATGTTACGGTTAATGGGTAAACAGACTGCTGCCGGTTATTTGACCATAATTTTAAAATGAAAATTCTAGTAGTGCACTCTGTATTTTGCTCAAAACAGAATTTACTCTAATCAAACAAGTTATCCGATTTCCTTTATGTTTTTAAAATATTGTTGATACACAAATTCTCTACAAAACGCATAGGTTTTCTTATAACTCTAATATAGAATTAAACATGTTAAATTTTTGATATATTCTTTGAATATTAATTTTTTTTACGAAACATTAATAAATACATTTATAAAATAAATAAATTTAGAGAAAAAATAAATGTACAGAAAAATAAAGAAAAAGTTAATTATTTAAATAAATGTAAATTTAACAAACGATGTAGCCTTTTTCCTCAACGCATGCTGCTACATCCGCAAAAAAGGCTCTTTCCCATATTGTATCAATATCTCCAAAACAAAATCTTTTTGCACAATACTTTAGAGTTAATGTATTAACATAATTTGTTTCTGTGATCTTGAAACAAATCACTTAGTCACTTTAGTCAATATTGTCACATGGGGAGAGGAAGAGTGGCTAACTACTCTTTACTTTAATTAATAAAATTTTTATTTACTTTTCTCTATACACATTTTTAAGTTTACTTTCGTAATTTATTATTTTTTTCTTTCAAACTATCTCTTATTGTTATTAATTACTGATATCATTCTTTGTTTTCTCTGTGTAAGTGTGTAATAAAAAAATAAGAAATAGACAATATTCATTCCCTATTCTTTTTATTTTATACCCCTTACTAAAATACGAATAAACGTCGTATACTCTCCTCCTACTGAAATTAGACCTAAAATACGAGATGACCATACAGTATGGTAACTCATCTGCTTACAAGGATAAAAGTTCCACAGTGAGGTGATTGTAAAGATATGGTTTTCAATAGAACATGAAATCAACCATCACTGGTTGCGATTAGTCAGCGGATGGGTGACAACTTTCACCAGCGCGGTGTCAGTCCTCCTTAAACTGTTGCTCCATAAAGGAGCTATCTCTTCCAAAGACAATCAAAATTGTGAAGGTATGTCTTCGTTTCATTCTTGGGTATGTTTTCCAAACAATCGCCAAAATCCCACTATGCAGGTTCAGTGTAAAGTAAATAAAGCACTACTGTTTTCATAAAAAGGGAAACTTCAGAAAAAAGTTTTTAAGAAAATGATAAAATTTAAGTAAATGAAAGGTTAATTTTTTATTTAGTGAATAAATTGAATCTAATTTTTTAATTCGGGGAACTATTGTTTGTTGATGTCTCAAACAGTAAAAAATATAAAATATCTAAGTTAGTAATTTTCTCATTAAAGACTTTTTAATGCTACCTGATAGTTTACAAAGAAAAAAAAAACTTATTTCTTAGAAGCAAGTTTCTATTTGTTTTTATGTAAGGACTCGTAACCGTTGTGTACCAACAACGTGTTTTTGCACAACAATACATTTATATTAAAAAATAATTTTATGCAACATTATGATTAAAAAATATTAGAGTAAAACATAAATTGATGAAATTAACAAAAAGGAAATTATCAATTGTAATTATCAAAATATTTTTTTATTTGTGTTTCACTATATATAGCATTTTAATTCAATTTAAAGATGTGCATCCTTTTGCATTTCAGTCACACCATCAGTCTCTCGCACTCTCCCTTTAGTGCTGATCACGGACAAGTAACACGCAACTATCTCACTCTCCAGCAGATGGCAGCACTATACTACTTTGCCTTGTGTCATGATTTGTAATGATTCAACAAACAAATCAATTATGTCTACGGCCATAAGTCTCAAACTGCAGAACGGGCATCAAATTAATTTACCGTCATTGATCAGTTTACGGAAAAAATTGACAGGCAGACATATGTTTTTATGCTTATGATAGACATTATTTTCCAGATTCTGGTTATTTCCTATATTCTGTAGATCAAAAATCCAAGTCTTTGGAATGAAATGAAAGAACGTACTTCGTTGGCCAAGTCCAACTAATAAAAACACGTACGTACTTGTGCCGGACTTAATACGGACTCATAATTATTTAGCATGTTTAAGGTCAAGGTTTGAAACCATTAAGGTTAACTAAAAATGCGAGATAACTAGATCGAGATCATGTGGTCATTAGAATTGTTTCATTAGGGTTATTTTCTTTAATCAAAATGTCTAAAGTAAATTATCCCAATAAAACTAATCTTTCCTCAAATAAAAACTCACAGCCCTGTTGCCTTATTTTCATATTTAATATTTAAATTCGCAGATGTGTTAGGCAATTTATAAATTATAGGGAAGAGGTGGATGCTTGCTGCAAATTTGCCAAAAAGAATTTAAGATTAAATATAGTTTTTAAATCATTGAGTATTTTTTAACGATAACTTGGTCCTGGTTTTTTTCTGGAATTATACAGTTATTTAGTTTTTGCTCGATATTTTTTTTGAAATTATTTTAGTCCACACTAGCTCTACTACATAATGCTAGTGTGAGCATGCTCTGGAGGTAGTGTGGACAAACTTGGTAACTTATTAAGCAGTCATTTAATAGAACTCAGAAAAGAACATCTGTAGTCAAAACGAAGCTAATTTCAATGTATGCTTTATCGGAGAATAAATATCAATTCAGTACAAACCTTAGTAAAATTAAAACGCCAATTTGTGATAGAGCATTCCATTACAATAAGAAAATCCTTTTGAACGAAAATCAATGAAATTTCAAACCATCAATAAATTTGATTTATTTAATAAATATTTTGAAATTTGTTTTTTATCTTATCGAAATAAATTAAAATGTTAACTATTAATGTGTATTGAGATGCAGTTTTTGTAGTTCAACCAGTTACTGGTCACAGAAATTGTGTAACTATTTCTCTCCTCTGAGATTTGAGAAACGATTTTTTTTTTTCGGAAAAAAAAGGAATAATGTTTAGAAAAAATATACCAAACTTTTATTTCTTAAGAATTGTGAACAACACAATCTCGAAATCTATAAACAATTTCCAGTCTACGTACATAAAGCACAATATTATTTTTTAAAAAAAGCAAAACATTATTAGTACAATGTTGTTAATTCTTATAAATTCAGTGTTGTCAAGAAGCTTCGTTTTATTTATATGGATCTGATAAAAGGAAACAACCAAAGTTGCTTATTTATAAATGAAAAATATACAGCAAAAGCCTGTCCATATTAGCTCACCAACATGTATCTATACTAGCCACACGAAGACATGTTTGTTTATCCCTAATTCAGAATAATTAAAAACTATACAGAGCAAAAATTAACATCGAAATGAAGAAAAAACTGCATCATTTATAGCAATGAGCTTTCGTTGAAACTCCAAAAATGAAATATGTTTATAAGAGAGTAAAGAAAAAATATGAAAATTACAATTACACATTAAACACCTACTTTCGCAAGATTCTACTAATGTGTTCATAGTGATATTATTCATTTACACGTGGCAGTATATATCATTGCTAGCAAATTACGATATCTCACAAAGAAAATTTGACCCTTTAATGGAAAAGTTATTTAAGATGTCTTTCCTGCCTCCTCTCTCCTATACTGGTTAGTTAATTAATATTACTCACTTAACACAATAAACACGCAAAAAAATAAATATTACAAAAAAAAGACAATAAAGCTTTTAGAATTTCCTAATTCTTAATATAACTAATTTATACTTGTTATAAAAACTATATCTGCAACACATTTAAATAAAAAATACCTAAAAATTATACATCATCTGATCATGATGGCAGTGTTCCCTTCTAATGTGACATATTAGGAAGAAAATTATGCAGATGCATTCATTTTATTTTTACAGACATACACCAAAGAGCCATTACATTATGACCACCCTGCTAATAACATGTAGGACCACCTTTAGCCCTCAAAACTGCAAGCACCCGCCGTGGCATTGATTCCACAAGGTGCTGATAGGTAGTCTGGTACCAAGTGCTCACCAACTGGTCCTGCAATTCCCTTACATTGCGAAGGGGTAGCGGCAGCACGAATTTGGTTTTCCAAGTAGGACCTCAAATGCTCTATTGGATTAAGGTTAGGGGAATTTGGGGGGCAGGACATGACTTGAAAGTCACTGGAATGTTCCTCGAACAAATCCATGACGATTCGACCCTTATGACATGGTGCATTATCCTGTTAGTAAACACCATCCCCCGCAGAGAAACTGTTGCCATGAATGGGTGAACCTGATCTGCAACTATGTTCTAGTAGCTCTCAGACGCCAGGGATTGTTCTTTGAAGATTATGGGTCCTAATGTGCCCCATGAAAACATTGTTCTTGGGCAAGAAACCATAAAAACTTGGGAGAGCCCATTGTTATAGATGGAGGGTTGTAATAATGTAATGGCTCTTTGGTGCATTTATTGTATCGATGTCTTCAGAAAATATAAAGTTACTTGAATCAAATCTTAAAATCCAAAATGACTTATAAGTTGTTCAATTTCCTTAATTCAAAATTAATAATATCAGAAATCAGTTTTTGTGAAAGGATAAACATTATTATATTTTTTTAATTGCGAACTCTCGACTGTCTTTATTACATTAATCTACTTTATAATTTAACATTTAAGTGTCTAAGGATATAATAACTAAATAATTACAAACTATTCAAATATACCTTTATAGTATTATATTCATTATAAAAGTAGTTAATTAGAAAATATCAAATGACTGTTATTTAATAGAAATAAAATTGCCTCACTATAAAATTAAACTCAATTAAGGATCGAAAAAATTAGCTGCAATATCGTAAAAAAAAACTAATACCTGAAAATCTTAATATATTTATTTTAAAATAATTAGACAAATATAATACAATTTATATAATAACCTTTTTCAGATTAGGAGTTTTAACGTATTTTAAAAGTGCAATAATGACATTTCATTAATTCAAATCTTACACTCATTTTAATGCTTTTTTGCACTAAATATTTGCTTAGAATTATATCTATTTCGATTAAATTAATGAAATAAATGATATACAATCCTCAATTTTAACTTACAACAAAACTAAAAATAAGTTTTCTTAAAAATTATCAATTTAACTTAGAGTTTGACACCTTCAAAATTATACCCTCTTAAAAATTATCTTTAAAGTAATAAAATCGATGTTTTGATTTTCCATGACCAAATATGACAGTTCCAAGGTAATGCTTAACATTTAGCGATGAAGTCTTATCTTGGGGTTATCGTTTCAAGCCCTGATGCTTTTTAAGCCTAGAGCTAGAAGCAGCACAACGACAAAAGCGTTTAATGCGACCAATAGGAAAACGCGCTACTGTCCAACAGTAGAAGGCTGCTGGCTTTGAAATTCTCTATAGATCCAAGAGTTGAAAAAAGAGAACTAGGGAAAAAATACGGGTAGGGACATTTTTTGGCCGCCAAACCTATTTTAGTAACTATAAAACCACAAGATAAGAGGAATGGTTATCGCTTAGAATGCTAGGGTTCCTTTTAGCTTTGAGTCTTTTGAGATAGGGCTAGATAAAAGGCTTGTTTTTTTTCCCCTTACCTTTTTCATGTAACTCAACACAAAGGGGACGTCAGTAAAATTTGATAACAAGTTTAAAGGTTATACAATGTTTACACTTTGTAAAGATATTTTTTTAACTATTGTAATTATATTTTGACACGTTTTTTTTCATTAGTCGTTTAGTAAAATCTACAAAAAAACATCAATGTTTTTTTAATATCTTATAAAATCATAAAGCTAAAATTTTTCAAAATGTTTTATTTTCACTCAGAGCACATAAGAAACCATTATTTACCAAAAAAAAATATTAATTTAATTAATTAAAAATTAAATTATTTTCTCTTTATTTTTCAAAACAGACATCGTATTTGAATTACATGTCATAGTCAAACATTTTAATAGATTTCAATTAACTTGCAAAATAGTTCATCTGTAAGAAAAGTAATAAATTTAAAAAAAACTTCAAATAATGATTTTATCTCATTTATACCACATTTCAATGGATTTGAATTAGTTTTAAACTGCTTCTTTATTTTAAAATATGAATGTATTTGAAGAAGATGATTTTGTGTAAATCTGTGATCATATGGATTTTATTCAGTTATAAGACAGATTTGCATCGTACAAATGCGCATTAGTTCAAATGCGGGCAAATATGTTATTTTACAGGACAAAATCTTATTATTCACTCAAAATCAAAATCCATGAAATGAGTTTTAATTCATTTTTTAAATGATTACATTGATTTAGCATTATAAACGCATTGATTTTGACACAACATATGTAGTATGTTAATTTCATATGTATATTATTTTATGTGAAACAATACTGCATTAAATTTTGAATCTGCATAAAAGAAAAACGGAAAAGTTGTTAAAATATTTCCTTTTTTAAAAAAAAGAAGAAAAATACGAATACGGCTATGAATTTTATGATTGCTCTCATTAATTATCCTAAGATATAGCTATAGGGATTGCTATGTGCTTACGAACAGCAAAACTGTCCAATATTTCAGTTTGATATGTTGTTCCGTAGGGTACATTCCGTAGCGTACAACCAAACAGATCATTTCGTGTCTTCAGTCTGAACACACTTTAAGAAATCATTCCCACTATCTCCTACAACGCTTTAATTTCATGTTTTATAATCTGGCTGCTTAGTTATGAAAAGATACTTTTAGATCAATTTGGTAAGTTCGTAAGTGCATCATATATCTTATTGTCCCTTCTTTTATACGATTTTTTTTCGATTTCCTCACATCAATTTGAGTGAGTGCACTTTTCTAAATTAGTTTTCTTAAATTTACAATTGAAAAATAAATTTTCAAAATGTCTAACGTTTGAAATTTAATTTTTACTTGAGCATATTTGCCAACCGTTCATCGCTAATCGTAATTAGCTTGTTCCGAGTCCTGGAGCATGTGTTATACTTATACGTTTTAATTGCTAAGCGTAAATGATTTTTAGCTAAATAAAACTGCAAATAAAGTTATTTAAATGTTTTTTATATAGTGACAGCCATAAGCTATTTGAAGTTAAAAATAATATCCATCCTGCAAATCATGAGACTGGGCATTTTCTCCCTCATAAATTTTCTGGTTTTAGTTCAAAAATGATCCGACAGAGGGCAGCAAAAGCCTTTAACTGGTTCTATTTTCTGATCAAAACGTTACGGCTAATGGTGAACATTTCAAATAATATTGAAATGCAGTTTTCATTCATTAAAAGATTTCGACAAATCATGGTGAGATTTCCAATTATTTTTAGTTAATTTAAAGGTTTGTTGTTTTTAGCACTATCTGCGGAAAATATTTTGTACTGACACCAGAAAGTGTATGAAAAATTTTATACTCTGACGCACATTTTTTTTCTTTTTAATAATCACCACTTTCCTTTTCTAAATTTTTAAAACCTTTCTAAGTTAGGATAGCTTGTGCATTGACGTTAATTAAATGTTAAGCTTTTAAAAACAGAGGTTTGTATGTAGTTATTGTTCCCATTTACCCTCAAATAATGAGTTCCTTAATATTTTAATATGAATTATTTTGATAGCATTCGAATCAAATAACGCGAATTTCAAGTGCGTCATGATCCAAGAATATTTCTCTACTTTAAAAATTTTCAAAAATTCAATTTTCACTAGATTAGACTCTGTGTTTCAAAAAGGTAATCGGAAAACAGCTGTGAGACGCCTGAATAAGAGTCCAATAATCGATGTGGCAACTAGAAACGACGAAAAGTCTGGATCGCTTGTGGAATAGTATATACTTCTGCGGGCTGTATAGGCCGAAGCGCCTTTTCGCGGTATTTAAATGGACCCATTTATTCTTCTTCTGCCCTTCTACCGATTCATATTGGAGCATCAATAAATCACCATCCCGGGTGGTAAATAGGGCCATTTATATTCGAAAAAAGAACATTTTCTTCGTTTTTATTTCCCAGCAACCGGTAACTGAACTCTCAGCGAAAGAAAATGTTCCGAACTTTTTTTTTCAACTGTAGACAGTTAACTTAGCAGTTTTGACTTTGAAAGAGGCGCATTTTTAAGATATTTGATGTTCTCCGCTTTTGTTTTCCGACTGCTTTTGTACTCAAACTAAATGTTTACCAGGAGATTTGGCTATATCTATGGCAGTATATGTTCATCCGGAGGATTAGATTTTGCTCTTTAAGCGACTTGGGGGATATTTATGCACGCCATAAATCTTTTTGATTCTATCGGATAATTCAAGAAGCCAATGAATGAGCTATAAAGTAAATATGAGATTTTTATTTTTCCTTTTATTGGGCAAAGAAGTTTTCTTCTAAAGGGTAATTTTAAAATTTATAATAAAATAAATTACATGAAAAAGGCAAAGTTGAGGTACAAAAGTTATAAATTTAACCTTTTTTTAAAACTTATTTTAAATGCATTCAGGTAAATGAAATTATGAATATCTGACGGTATGAGGAAGCAGTCAGTTTTAAAAGTGAAAAATATTTGTAAATAACTAAAACTGAAATCAAAAATACAAGTTAAAATATAATTTGAATTCTTACATAATTCCAGAACAAATTAAAGACGATTAAACAAAATTGAAAAACTTAAATACGTGTATGCTTTATAAATTATAACCAAAATGTAATACGAAATATTTAATAAAATAAATTAATATTATTGAGAATTTATATATATATATATATATATATATATATATATATATATATATATATATATATATATATATATATATATATATATATATATATATATATATATATATATATATATATATATATATATATATATATATATATATATATATATATATATATATATATATATATATATATATATATATATATATATATATATATATATATATATATATATATATATATATATATATATATATATATATATATATACATACATTACCACTATTGCTTAAATTGCCGAATGAAGAGAATTTTGATCTGTTCTAACCGCCAAGTTTTAAATTATTTCGTAAGAAGGAGTTTAAAAAAATAAATTTTTATGTAATTTATCACTAGTGTTATTTCAATTGTGGTTTATTAATTAGAATTAATTTGATGAGTAATTGATTAGATAAATGAGCATTTAAAACCATAACAGCTTCATATAAATTTAAAAACTGAAATGTATTCTAATAAAATTAAATCAAGAAATGAAACTGATACATATATTTGATGGAACAATCTTAACAGGTAAATCGATGCGTGACGAAAATAGTTTAGGGAGCTTGATAGCTTATATTTTTTCTCTTATAAGATTTACCTGCGACAAAACTCTAAAAAAATTTGCAAGTCTCAAAGAAAATTTGTTAAAAAATTTCAATGAAACTGAAATGTGTTTTGAGTTACAATATGTTAAGCGATAACGAAAAAGTAATTGCTATAGATTTAAACACCCACTTCATTAAGCATTGAAAACATAAACGAAATATACCTTAAAAATTTGAGGAAAATCATCAAGAAAAAACAAGAAGCAATTAGGACAACTTACAAAATTTCAACCTAAAATTAGGTTCTATCAGTAAGAACCAGATTTTCCTTTCAAAATTGTAACATTCGATGACAAATCAATGGTCCTTCTATCAATGGGTAACATTTTAATATTGATCACACATTTTAACATTGCATCAGTCAAACAAATTTTTTAAATCACCTCAGAAAATATTATACTATACATAAACACTTATAAGCTTCATGTAAACTAATAAAATAATAAAATACAAATATAATATAATAAAAGTTTAGTAAATTAATTCAGACGTTAGCATTCTGGGCGCACAACTTACGTTTTGAAAATAATTTTTCTTTTCTATATTAAAACATTCAAAATACTCTAACTACTAATTTGTCTCATGCTTCCTTTTTTACTTTTGTCAAAAAATCAATTACTATTAGACAACAATTAAACAATAGGTTGTTCGAAAAATATTTTTTTAAGAAAATTAAAGATGATTTTTTTACAGTGAATAAATATTTTATTCTATTATATATTGTCAACTCTGGCTCAATACCATTCTGTCAGAAACATAATCACTGGACAAATTTCTTCTCGTAAAAACAAACCGTGCTTTTGAATTAAATTTGGGCGGTTTAATGGATCATAACTGATCAAATGCGAAAAAAAAAATTATTCTCTTAGCTATTTCACGAGTTTACTGGTGTGCTTCAAGTAATGCCTTTGTCGTGTCTTCACCAGCTTCAACAGGCCTTGACGTGCATCTTTAACAGCAAAATTGTTGAATCGAAATTTTAAAAACTAGTCATGGTTCTGGCGTATTGTCAATACATCGTCTCCATACACTTCTGATATTTTTTTTTCTTAATGAGACCGTGTTGTTAAATTTTCTATAGTAAAAAAGTAAAATATGCAAAAAGTCCTGATTTTTACTTGTCGTAATTGAAAGGGCACCATCGAAAAATTACTTGATAGAATCAATTAAAATTTTTCAAAAGTCATCCTTGCTAAATCAGTTCTCAAAGTCTTCAAAGATATATAAGGATTGTGCGCTTTAATTGCGCAGTTGGCTGGGAAAACTCATGTGTTAGGGAAAATCGAAATTAATTTCCGAACAACCCAATACAATTTCATAGGTATGCAGTACGCAAAGATGTTAATTAAAAGATTTTTTTTAATTATGTGAACTAAGTGCGATTATTTATTTCTTAAATGCTGGGTGAAAAATATGTTTTTATCTCAAGTAGATCATAAGCATGACTGTTTCATTTTCTCCATATTGAGTGTAAAGTGATGCTGAAATTTTTAAAGCTCTTTTATCCATATTTATTATTTCATATTTTTAATTAAATATGATATAATATTTCTCTGTACAAAAGATATCTGCATAAAATTTAGATTGTGTATGTATTCTTGTTGTCTTACTTCAGTTGCTTAGTTTAGTTGTTACTTTAATTTTTTGTTTTTTTAAAAGGAAATTAATAAAGAAATTCTTATATTTCGTTTTACAACTTTTCAAAAAGAAAACCGTATGCAAACTTTAATTTTAGAAAATTTGTAATTGGATGTTTTGAAACATTGACATCAAAAATGTTCAATCTGAACATTTTATATTATGTGAGTCTTATCTGCATATGAGCAATTATAATATTAAAATAAAAGTATAATAAATTCAGTTGCATCATAATTCAAATCCATGAATTTGTAAAAATTTATATTTATTTTTTAAAAAAATTGCTTATTGCAGATTGCTATTGATTTTTTTTTTGGATATAATTTGTTTTTTGCAATATGAAACAAATTTTCCTGACTTTTTCAAGTTTTCATCGTATAAAAGAATACATTTTCACCAAAAGAATTACATATGATTTAAAATAACTTTTAAAAAATTCCAATAATTATGAAAAACTATATAAGTATATTTTAAGCAGTTACTTATTATATGATATTTTTATTTCTATTTTAACATTTAAACATAAATGAAATTTAATATTTTAAAATATAAAAAGAAATAAAATCATTTCAAAAATCGTATAGATTAAACAATGCATTATTTGCTTTATAACATGCGATGCAAAACGTAAGCATGTTATAACCACTATTGCATTAAATAACGTTTTACATTTGATGATGGAAAAAAACACTCAAAATTCAAGGCTAATAGTTTTTTTTCTTCGATGAATGCTGTGCTTCTTAATTTATTGCCATCGTACTTTTACCATATTTTAAAAAGAAAATTGCTGGCCATAAAGAGTGTACGCATCATTAAGTTATTCTCTTTGCATTTTCCTACAAAAATCCTGTTTCATGATGAAAAAAAAAATATTTGACTTTTAAAATCACTCAAATGAGGGGGGTAGTTTCTTAAAAATAATTGAAAGCTGGAAGTTTATAGCATGAAAGTTCAATTTCTCGGAAAAGGATTCATTGCATTTCTCAGTTAAATGTGGTATGAACTGAAAAAAAAGAGGAGAGAAAGAATTCCACATTCGTGTTAATAAATTATAAATGTAATCATACTTACAGCCAGAAAAAAAATAATAAATTCAGATTTTAATTCCAGCAATGAAAAAAAAAATCCGTATAAATTACAAAAAAGATAATAATGAAACTGAATATTTTTTTTAAATTTTTTATACAAAACATACTCTTTCTTCATTTATGAAATATTCAGCTAAATAAATAAAATCTTGAGTCAAGCTTTAATCGGTGCACTCTGAGAAAACTTACTTTAAATTTTATGAAAATAATATCTAAGAAAAGTTACAAAAAATTAAAGAACTAAATTAAAGGACTAAAATTTCAATTCTAAAATTACAAAATACAAATGATTAAAAAATTACCAAATTAAAATTACTAAGAATTACGAGATAAAAAAAAATAGTTAAAAATCGCATGACATTTTAATGTTAACAAGTAAAAATTACTAAGATCTACGAAATAAAAAATTTGTTAAAAACCGCATGACATTTCGATATTAACAAATAAAAATTACTTAGTCAAAATTATTAAAATTTTTATAAATTACCAAATTAAATTTAATAAGAGTTACGAGATGAAAAAATTAGTGAAATATCGCATTACATTTTAGTGTGCGCACTATCAAAAAATATTTTCTCGGTTGTACCATAATATCTTGCAAATTTGCTGCCCTCTTAATATAAGTTGTTAACATTTACAAAAATACGATTAAAATTGATTCGTATTACTTTTTTATCATGTTTAAAAAGTAGAATATAATTCACCTTGACAACCATTTTAAGTTCATAGCCGATTTGAATAATATTATTGTTTAACGAACTCCAAAAAATTTAATTGTGGTTGCTAAATATCATTGAAAGCAAAGAATTAATTTACAAAAAAAGAACAAAAAAAAAGGGCAGATAAAAAACTCTTGATTACTTTCGAAAAAGCAAATTTTGTTTACCTACAGTTTGAAAAACACTGTATATCTAGCCACGCTGTTGTTTATCTGCTATATCATTAAAAAAAATTAACAGTATTAAAATAAATAAGAATAATTAGTTTATAATTTTACTTTGAGTCATCTTCGCATAAACGAGTTCTACAATTGTGGGCGTGCACTGTCCAATTACCTTGATTAGTTCCAGAGTCAATTCCCAGGCCGTTTTAAGAGGAGACTCCCAACTCACCCAAGATATCCTCCTGCTCTTAAACGAAATAACCGCTGCCCAAAGAGCTTGTATCCTTCAATGAATACCAGCACACGTCGATGTCGATGGTAATGAGAAAGCTGATATCCTGGCCAAGGAGGCCCGAGATAAATCTCAATTTTCCAACAGCCTGACCCTAACTGATGCTGATGCGATAGCCAGCAGCACACTATTTTCTACTACCTCTCTGAAGCACTCCATCCCTGCCCTAAACTGTGATCAAACCATTTCCACTCCCATAGCTAGATTGAGGACTAAACACTTCAAGGGAATGAAAATATCTCCAGATGGCCATCGAAGCTACAGAAGTTGTCCTCACTGCATCGACACCGAACTCTCTCCCAATCATGTCTTTGATTGCCCAGCCATACTGGCGAAGCTCGTCAGGATCCATCTGGATCCCCCGCAGCAACTCCTCTATTCCATAGAGATTATTGTTGTTGCCAAAGCTGTTTTAGATACTTTTGGACAAATTTAATCTTCCTTGCACTACTGGACAAGACAACAACAACCACAACAGTTTCAGAGGTATGGCAAAACACAGAAAAAGTTACATTATCATTAAGGAGTCCAAAATTCTGACCATTCTTCTGACTAAACTATTGGGAGGAAATTTTGAACATCGTGAATACCTTACCCACATCCATTTTTTTCGGTAAAAAATTCAAATTCATGGGAAAAAATATATTTTTATTCAGAGAAAAGAGGTTTTTGTGTCTGATTTTGTTACGTAATCAATAGTTTGAACTTATAAATTAGCTCACCCCATAAAAACAAATAGATTGTAATTCAGTTTATGAATATCTGTTCGTCAGTACGAAATTTACTCAGGGTAGTAACTTTGTTTTTACTCGTTCACTGAGTCTATGGACACATTATCAGTAGCTAGTATATTTTATCACAATTAATAAAGCATGACTGGATCGCATTTTCATTAAATAGACTTTAAGCATCTTTTTTCAATGCGTGTGACAGTGTTTTGTTTTTTTCTCATTTGGGTCAGTTTACGAACTTTGAAAAAAGAATTAAAGATGTTTTTAGCTTCCTTTTCTGCACATGATTTAAGAAGAAATTTATAATATTTTAGTATTATTTTATTAATGCATAACTGTGTAAGATTTAATAGTCAATAAGCTTTTTCTGTATACGTGCAACTCTTTAATAGTCAATAAGCTTTTTTTAGTATACGTGCACATTTTTCTTAAAAAAATGACTGCCATTTTTAAGACGTGACTTACCTTTTGAGAGATTAAATATTTCTTTTTTGTACTCGTGGTACGTTTTGACTCATGGTTAAAAAGAATGTAAAAATATTACGGTTTAGTTCCTAATAAAATATTGAATAGTAACTTATTGTTTCATTTGAAGTTTATATGTAATACTTTTTTCAAACACCTTATTAAAATTTCGGTATGTAGGATTACTATATTGACTGAAACATTTCATAACTAAATTTGTTTTAATTTTTTTTTTTTATTACACCGTAATAGATAAAAAATTTTAATTAGTTTCTGACAATGGTTAAAATAAACTAACTTGGAAAATATTTATTATTTGTAAATTTTAACAAAAAAAAATTAATATTGATACGAGTAAGGTATATTTATAATTTCTTACTTTATGAACTTTTCATTCATAAATGATATTTATTCTATTCAATTTATTACTTTATTTTTTATTATATTTAAATTTTAAGGTGGGTGTTAATATCTGTTAACTAAAATATAAAAGCTTGTTTTTAATTTCTTTTAATACTGAGAAAATTTTTAATTTGGATTAAAGGATTTTTTACGCTCTAATGAAATACAAACTTTCAAAACAATGTATTATCATAAGTTAAATATAGGAATCTTTTAAAATGTTTATGTTTAAATGTCAAAAAATTATGCAAAATATAAATAAAAACTAAAAATAAAGTATAAAACTCATAAGTAAAAAATTGGAGCTTTTAAGTATGAAGATAAAATCTTGAAATCGATAGAATCTTTAGAGAATAAATTTTGCATTGCAGTTAAATATGGCTATAAAATTATACATTAATTAAAAGAGTATTCAAATGATATAAAAATAAACATAAATATCTCGAAAAATGTTAGAAAGACATGAAGTATTGCTAGATAAGTCAAATATACTCAAAGCACTTTTCACCATTCAAAAGTTTACTTAAAATGAAATTAATCAAGAATATCATTACAGTTATTTTCTTTCAAAGTTTATTTCGTAAATATTCATAGGAAATAACATTCATTACAATAACTAAGCTTAGAATTGGAAATAGAATTTAGAATCAAAACGTTTATTTTAAAAATTTAACTACGAAATGAAGTTTAATAAAAGAATGAAACCCATTAACATTTACTTTATAAATACTTATTTAAAAAAAAACAGATCTGAGCACCAATAATTTACAAACATTATCGTTAAAAACCATTTCATTTCTCAGATATTTATTCATAATAATCAGGAATCCATTTGCCGCATTAAAATGCCAATTTCTTATATTGGACATTAAGTCGACCCCATCAAAGGAAAGGCGATCTTTTTTTCTTGGAAATAAAGCAAATAATCAATTTGTTGAAATCACTGCGACTAATTGCTGTTGCATTAAACCAGTTCAGCTTCTGAACTGAAAACGCATCTAGCGCCATCTACTGGTACCTCGTGGGACTCTCTTGTAGAAAGTAACAGAGAATTCGTGATTTGATTGCAAGACTTTATTCAAGTGCTGATTACCATTACATCTTATATGCGGATGAGAGGAGTTAACCTAGGGACTGTTTAAGTGGTTGTAATTCTCTTCAAAACAGTAAATTCTTGTTCGATAATAAATAAACATAAGGTAGGGCGCTTCTGAAAATTGCCCAATTAAATATTCTACTTTTAAGGAGGAACTCAGTAGAATATTCTATAGGACTTCTTTTTGTTCAATTTGGTAATATATTTAAATTTAAGAATATTATACCAGATTCATTGAAATTAAACATATTTAAATAAAATTAGATGCAGTTTTTTTTAATAATGAGTGTATGAGAGATATTAAAATTCGAATTTAAAGTTGTCTTCTCAAAATCTTCTTTAGGCTCACAGATACAAAACCACTTTCAATATTTATCCACTTCCTTTTAATTTAAATCAGTAAGTAAACAACATCCATTTATTGTAGTAACAGTTTTCTTTATTTGAATCATAAGTGAAAGACTCTTAGAAAATGCACTCTAGATTCTCAAAATTCAGTGCTTAACATTGAATTGCATATTTCCTTCTTCTAAATCAAAAATTGAAGAATAAAAATGGAAAAAAAAGCTTAAAAAATTTTTCTAAAAAAATTTAATTAATAAAAAAAATTTCATAGGAAAAACTATAAAAAATATACTTTTCAAGCAGTATTTCTAAGGAATATCACCTTAAATTTTCAAAAAGACTTTTATTTCAAGGTGTTTAGGAGTAATTCAAGCATGCTCTTTACTGATCTAAGCCTATATACCTTCTTAAACTAAAAAAGGGTAATCTAATTTTATGTTTTAAGAGGGGAAAATAGTAAATGTAAAATGTAAAAATAACTTCATATGAATGAATCTAGGTAAAATATATCAAATTTCTTGAGCGTTTTAAAACTAATTAATTTTTATGGTTGCTTATAATGGAAAATAGTATAGCGAACTACAAAAATTAAGATCTATTTTCATTATTTTCTTTCTTTCTTAAAAAAGCTAATCTCAATTGTTAATTGCAACACATCCATTGGTTCACAATGTGTATATGCTGCTTATGTATGTCAAAAATTTTGTTTTATGAGACAATATTATAAATATTTTATATTAATTAACTTTTAATTTTAAAAAATAAACTTTCTGATACAGATATAGCAGATACAATTAAAAAAAAATATTTAAGAAAATTCTGCGATAGAAATTGTATGATTTATGAAACTATGATGAGACAGATAGCTTATTATTCAATTCTTATTCTAAATTAGGAATTGAAAATAAAAATTAAAATATTTGTTTTTATTATAAATATAATTTTATTACTTATTTTTGCCACTCTGCATTCGAATGAGACTAAATAAGTTACTTTTATGGATCATACTGTAAAAATTGAATGCAGTGAAAAACTGAAAACAAAGTGCTTCACATTTAATGCTTGAAATAACAAAGGATTAACTCACTGTATATTTAATTTAAAATAAAAACGTTAACTTTAATTAAAATGAAAAAGTAAATAAATTCTCCATTTTTTAAAACGTTTATGGTTAGAAAAATAACGTTTACTCTGAGTAAATAGAAAAAAAAGTAACAATTTTAAATCTGATATAAAAACATTATATTTTCAAATGACTCCAATTACACAAGTTTTATTTAATAATTATATTTTAAAAATTGTGTTGATAAGTTAACAAAAATGTACATAAAAAGTTTTCATTCTTATCATCAAATTCTCAATAAACTAAGTTTAAAAAATTTGTACAAGTCCTACAAAATAAAAGATATTAAATACGAAACTTTTTATAATTTCATTCAGAGAAATTTTTTAGTTTATTTTAATGTAATCAAAAAATTTAGTTTCGTGGAATATATATATATATATATATATATATATATATATATATATATATATATATATATATATATATATATATATATATATATATATATATATATATATATATATATATATATATATATATATATATATATATATATATATATATATATATATATATATATATATATATATATATATATAAATGTAAAAGTCTATCTTAATGAATGTTTGCTAATAGAATTGAACTTCTTCTATCGTCAGGTGGTTCAGGCACAGTATCGAAAATACGAAATTTCATTGATGAAAGCAATTGTTGGACAGTTTTTTTTAACGTTACAGAAACATCATTTTTAAAAAATGGTTTTAAAAAAATAGAAGCAAATGAAACCATTAGAAAAATTAAATATCCTTAAATATCGCTTAACTTAGTGTAAAAGTAAAGAAAATAATATACGGGCTAACATAAGCTATCGAAAATTGAAGAAATATTATATTTCAACTTTAGTGGTAATGTTAAACATCACTATGCTTACTCTGTATATATTCCTAAGATTAAATGTATTAAACACTAATACCAAAACATTTTAATACAAACTATTAAAAATAACCCTTAATTATTGACATCTTTTTCGATCACGTATTTTAAATTCTCAATTTTTGTACTATTATTCTTTAAATGAAATTACCAAAAACTATATTTAAAAAAAAATCAGTATTTACCGGTTATTGGTACTATGAAGTCAAGTTCTTCAACAAATAGAATGATGGCAGATACTGATTTACACAGGAAACCGGAATAACACACTTATGTGCTCGAAATACCACAATATCGTGAATGTTATACAAAGAGATAATTATTGACTACGATGTTATTGTAATTCTTTCTAAATAGATTTTGTTATTGTGATTTTTATTTGGTTAACAAATATAATCACATCACGGTAGAAATTATATTAATTTGAAAAATATCGCAATGTAGTTTTGACAATACATCACGATATTTAACTTTTTCTAATTACGCTGTTAAAAGTTCCGAGGCACGTTGCCCTAAAAGTAGGTATTCATTTGCTGTTTACATAAAATGGAGCTCAATTTTGCCGTATTTTGGTATTTTCACGGGCTTCAAATATCAGTAGAAGATTGCACCAAAAATATGTGTTTTTAAGAAACTAAATACTTATTTTCCTTCTTTCTCTTTATTCTTTTATAAATCAGAGAATGGTTGCACAATTATTAGGTATTTTTAAAGTGCTCATATGCAGGCCAAAATTGCTATTTACCGTAACAAAACTATTTACTGTAAGTAGGTTATTTTATGACATTTATCTAAACATTTCATACCACTAACCAAATTTAAAAAAGGCAACATAGAAGAAATGAACTTCAATTAATGCAAGTGTGGGGAGAGTAGCTATCGACAAAGTCAACCATCATCTATGAAAAGGCACCCCCTCATAGAATCGAGTTAACACGTCTTATATACCAGTGAATTGTAATTTTGTAGTGGTAGACACACTACAGTACTCCTCCACCAGAATTATAGCCGTGATAGAATTCGATGAATGGATACCACTAGTTGATTCATTGCTGTTTATGTGTGATGCCGGGAGAGCGGTATTAAGATCACCGTACTTTTGAGTTAAAACGTGAGAGCTGAATTAAGTTCACGGTCGCGGCCGCTCCTGTGTTACCTTTAGCAGACGAGTGTATGCAAGCCGAAGTTGTGCGTGATCGAGGCGAGACGTAGAAGCAACAGTGCGAGGAGGTGGACAATGTCGCAGTCACAAGTAGCAAGTCAACTGTTCAATGCGGACCATCCATCAAAGTAGACGTTTTCAGATCGAAGTGGGCGTTACTATCAAGATAGGCGTGTTCATATCGAGGAGGACGTGACTGCCAAGGTAGGCGTGTTCACATCACTTCCGAAGGTCACCAATGTGGGGAAAGAAGCTATCGACAAAGTCAACCTTCATCTATGAAAAGGAACCCCCTAATAGAATCAAGTTAACACGTCTTATATACTAGTGAATTGTAATTTTGTAGTGGTAGACACACTACACAAGTAAGACATTTGCCGACCTAAATAGGTTGATACGTGAAACAACATACATTAATCGTCCCGATACACGGAGACCGAGATGTAACGAAATATAGCGTCGTAAGCAAATATCGTTCAGTCTATAGTCACAGTCAAAGTTTTGAATCTTTTACCAAATTCGGTGCCGTAAGTTGCACCATAGAAGTATTTTTCAATCATGCTTCCCAATTTATGGTATAACTGACATAGAATGATCTTTCATTTAAATAAACTTTGGGATAATGGGAAACTTTGCTCCAAATACTGATTGAAGATTTACCGAGTTTTTTTACAATGTAGCCGTGGGTGTTAATGTTTGTGTGAGTGACAACGAGAAAAACTTGTCGCCAACACAAGGTCTTTATAACCGATAAACAAAAGATGAGAATTTTGTTACCAACAGCGGATAGATGCCCCAAACGTACTTCAATTATGTATTTCAGTACTCAGGTATAATATTTACGTAAGAATTAAATAAGAGATATAATATCAGATAAGTCTCCACCCCCCATTCTCAGTAAAGAAAAGTTTTCAATAGAAAAAGTCTTTCCTCTAGGCTTTAAAAAATTCAATGAAATTGGTTCGCAAGCCGAAGTCAATTTTACTTTCCAATTAAACGTGTCAATTAAATGCAAAGATTGATTTTAACTTTTTAACGTTAATACTCATTTACTTAGTTATGCTGACTTTCAGTTCTTGATCAGCTCATTTAAGTTAAATTTCTTTTTATTGCTTATTTTTTGCTTTATAAAATTTATTGTTTGCTGTTTCAGATTTAATTACTCTTTCAACTTAAATAAATTTATAACAGTTATAGTTCGTTTCATTTTGTTGAAAGCTCTTTGAAAATAATAATTCATTGACTTGCATAATTAATAATGGCAAATAAATGCACATTTTGATAAAATTGCTTCCTTCCTTCCTCAATGGCACGACAGCCCCGGGTGGGCCCTGGCCTTCTCAATCAACTTCCTCCAGGCCTGCCTCTTCCTGGCAGTTGTCTTCCACTAATTGCTGGATAATAAATAAAATTGCTAATTTTACTTATTATTCAGCAAAGGTACTGTGGGGAGAGGAGAAATCTACAATGTCAACCTTCATCTCTCAAAATGGACCTCAAGATTGAATCGACTTAGAATGTCTTTCGTACTAGTGAATTGATTTTTAATAATTGTAGAGGTAGTTGTCACACAATACTCCCACACCGGAATTTTAACAGAGATAGAATTCGATGAACAGATACCACTAGTTGCCGTATTTGCAAAAGAATGGGACAGCTGTATTAAGTTCACCGGATTTTGAGTGCTTGAGGTGAGAGCTGTATTAAGTTTACCGAGGTTTTGAGCGTTTGACGTAAAAGCAAAGCTGTATTAAGTTCTCCGAGTTTTTAACCGTTTGTCATATAGCTGTATTAAGCTCACGGTTGTGTGTGTGGTCTCCTCTCCTGTGTTGCTATTATGAGTAGAGTGTATGCAGAATCACGTTGTGTGTAAACGAGACTGAGAAGCAACAGCGCGAGGAGGACGATGACGCAGTCACAAATAGCAAGTCAACTTTTGAATGTGTACTACCCTTCGAAGTAGACATGTTCATGTCATGTCAGCAGGTCACCAAGTTACCACACAGTGCCATTGAGATAATCGGGATTTTTTATAATGCTGTTATATGCTGTAAGAAATATTTTAATACAAATTCACCATTCAATTTCATTCTAATTCATTTAATGATCTTATACAAACATGTAAGAGAAAAAAATAAATCCACTTTCATCTGAGCAATATGAGTTTTTTATTTGAAATTCTACTTATTTAAAAAGGCGGGCCAAAGGCAGCTAGTTTTACATAAAAAGAAAATATGAGAAAAAAAGCTACAAAATGATTACTATTTTTTGTATCATTAAGAATTGAAAAATTTTTTTTTTCAGTTACTGGGCCCAAAACTGCATCATACGTAAAACGTTGAATTTTAATGGAATGATAAAACAGAACAATGGAAACAATGGTACTTTATAAAATCTGTAAATGATAGTTACTTGATTCAATTATATACATTCCCATATCGAACTTTTTTTTTTGTTTATTTAAAAATACTGCGCGTACAGTTATATATATATATATATATATATATATATATATATATATATATATATATATATATATATATATATATATATATTTAAAAAATTAGGAACTAATGATGCAATTTTATTATTAGACCCAAAGTTATAATAATGAATTCGAAAGATTATATTTTTTTTTATTAAATAACACATTGTAGTGTCGTTGGCAAAGATTCCTAGGAAAAGAAAATAAATGGTTTTGCTTATTTTTTGTTTCTCATTCAAACTAGTTAAATATTTGCTTCAAACAAACAAACTAACCACATATTGTATAATGGACAAAAACAAACAAATAGAATAATACCAATCAGTATTTACATGGGGCAGTTTTGCGACTCGCAATTACGAGAAATAGAGTATGTCGCAATGCCTAATGACGCTATCCACTTACATTTATCGTGGAGTTTTGTTCTCGGAAAACACGCCAAACCCCTGAAACACGCCAAATAAATGACGCTTTCTTCCGTTCAGGTTGTTTAGCCTTCCGACGTGTTTTCTCTTACACTTAGAAAACGAATTTATCGGGTGGAAGAAAAACAAAGCGATTACTTTGTAATGTCTTGCGTCTTTTATTTTTAGGTTTGTATAGAGTTCGATGTTCTTTGTAGAGTTTAGATGAGGTTACTGTAGCAGTAGAGAGAGAATATATCGGTTTTATGAAGGGTAAGTAACTATAGGCGAAATTTAATAAAAAAAATGTAGCACACTTTCTGTTATATTTAGCTGTATAAGCTTTGGTTGCATTCTTTCAAGGGGAAATTAGTATTAGTTTTGGAGCTGAATAAAGCTGCGAAAATAAAATTTATAGAATTTGTTTTAAACTAGGAAAATATTTTTGTTCAGCTAATAAATATGTCTGCAGCACTTTTAAATGTCAAGGCTTATTTGGACAGAATTTTTTTTTAAAAAATAAATCAGATAACTTTGAGCGCTTTATTTCTTTATTCAAGAACAAATAAAGTTCTAGTTTTTCTCAAAAAATCATCACTTTCTCTTATTTGTAATGAAGTAAGAAATATACACAGCAATACAATATTACCCGTAAATGATTTACATATGTGAAGCTGTGATTCATTTCCAAGGGGTGAGATATAGATCTACCCCCTTGATAACACATAAACAATAACTACAACGGTAACACATTTTTGTGGCTCCAACTGCGGCATTAGGATGGTGGCTAATTTCAGCCGGAAACATTTGCACTATCCGGAAACATTTGCACCGTTTCCGCCTAGTTTAAAGTCTTATCTGCAGCCCTTGCATACTGGGACGGGCCACCGAATCATGAATTGTGACCATCTCATCATCTGCCGAGCTTTAAGCAAACTTACTCGTGTGGACCTCTTCTGGGAGACTAGGAGCCTTTTGCCTTCATAAACTTTTGCTGCAGATGTTTATTTGGTTTTTCTGTGCTTTTTCTCTCTGTGTTTGTTTCTTGTTTTTGCTGCTGTAAAAAAAGTCATTTTTAAACTACTAAACTTATTTGCCGTTAAAACTGTTACACTTTTCACTTTGTTAAGCTAAACTTGAATACACTAAAATTTCCTAATTACCTTGAAAGAACTTAGTGCCACTGTTTGATTTTCTGGGTCGTTGTAACCCTGGATATAAGAGCTTGGCTTCGATTTATATTAGGAGAAATTTGATTTAATAAATTTCAGTAATACTATTGTTTCTAATAACTATTGTTTCTAATAACTATCGTTTCTTAAAAATTAAAAGAAACGTAATTTTACTTCAAACAGTTTTAGATAAGAAATTCATCCATATACATTTGCCTGTTTTTAGATTTTCTAAAATTTACGCTAATTTTATTTAAATTTGAAGAAAACCGAATTTCGGTAACGAAAAAATTCTTTAACGTTAAATTTCGCAAAAACAATTTTTTTAATTCTAAAAAATGGAGGAAACTAAAATTTAAATCCAAAAATCTTCCCAAATATTATGACTCCAGAATTATGTGGGTATAATTTTGTCAGAATAACAATCAATAATACATTCTAATTGGGAAAGGACTTAGTGCGTTACATATTTTTTGCGATATCGCAGATTAAAGATATGGCAGATTTTCACGATATCACAGATTTTCATGATATAGTTTTACAAAACGAACAATTATGAATTTATTTGAGTAACTTGAATTAGAAGATAATTAAACATCCATCCTTTTGATCACACGCCCCTGACGGTTGCAAGAGAGTAAATCTCTTAATAAGCTAGCAATATTTTAAAATTGCATTAAAGATAGAAGACATATAGCACTGGAGAAACAGACCAGCGTGAATCATTTAAAAAAATCTAGTTTGAAGAAAGTCGGAAATTTAAGAATCATTGCATGTTCAAAGTCAAGTTCTTTTCAAAAAATGCATAAACATGCATCTAAAATTGAGGAAAACCACATTCTTAGCAAAAAACAAACGCCATTAAAGTGATTTTGACGGTTTATTTTGCCGTAACTTGTCCATAAAAATGTGCAAAATTGTTTCAAAAAATATACTTGCTCAAGGAACTACTTCGAATCACTCAGATTTATTTTTAACAATGACATTTTTGCCCAAAATTAAAAAAAACTACTTCCCTTGAAGAAAGATTAGGTAGCTGGCTGTTATAAAATTCGATTAACTCTTGAAGGAAAATAAAAATCCAAATTAAACCAAAGCAAAGGTTTTTTCGCTCTCAAAACTTCTTCTCTCTTAAATTAAAAGTTGCGAATGAACACAGAAGCTACATTTGCAAACACACATCTAATTTCCTTTGATATGGGCAGAAAAATAACAATCACTAAACTGCAGTGCGTGTATAAAGAATCTAAAAAGTAAAAAAAAATACCAAATTTCACTTTCACGTGCCGTTTCACCATTTTCAGATACGATGCTGGAATACAGAATCAATAACAATGTTTGTTTTTTTGGAAGGAGATTTAGCAAGCAAAACTCTTTTACATTCCTCAAAGCTCACAAATCCATTCATTTTTTTTCTCTGGTTGAACGTTCACAAGTACTTAAAAACTCATTGAATAGATACTGGGAAAACGGAAAGCGAAGGTTGTTTTTGTAGTTAAAATTGAATATCTCGAAGGAATGATTACATTCGAGGTTTATTCTTTGTTGTATGCATTTACAAACCTAGTATGGAAGCATTTTTCTCCTGGGTTTGTTTATTATGTCATGTTTACTTGATGGACTAAAGAAGGTAAGCATTCTTAAATCAAGAGAAAAAACTAGTTGTATATTAAGTTATGGAATAAAATTTCAAGCATTCTTTATTTTGTCTAAGAATTTGGGAATGCTTCTAAGTAAATACCTGCTCAAAAGTATATTTATTTAGAGAATGTTGCAAGGTGTTTTATTTCTTTCCATGGTTAGCTCTATTTCATAAATCACATTGCAATGATAAAAACAATTTGTTTACTAAAACAACAACACTGTGAAAAACTCTGGAACAAATTGCTGTAAAAAGTCTTGTCACCTTTAATGCAGCATCCGTAAAATCTATTTTGACCGTGAAATTAATTTCATACCGTATTTTTTAGAGTGATATTCATTTAATTACAGTAATTATGTATATTTAAGAGCAAAGAGTACTGAGATATCATATTCCGGAACAACAGATTTCTGTCTTGTGAAATTATATGGTAAAAATGAATTTTATGGAAAAGTGTGTGCCCCCACACCGGAACCCTGAGTGCTTTTACTTTTAACCGGAATTTGTTCCGGAATTTTGTACGTGATCCTTAAAATAAGTTTCCTTATATATTCACACTTTTCATATATAATTTACAGATTACTTTAAATCTTTAAAACAACCTCATACTGTCCTTGCATCAGAAAGGTCCTGGGTTCGAATCCCGGGCAAGGCATGGATGTTTCTTTCTCTCTCTGGGTGTTCTATGTCCTTTTTCCTTTGTGTGTGAATGTGACCTGCCCTATAAACGGGTTGTGGTTGTGTGAATGGCGTGGCAGAAGTCGAATTCCTGGCCATAGATGGCGCCACTGAAAAAACAGGAACTAACGCATCCCCCTGTCTAAACAGGCATACGACGAAAAAAAAAAAGAAAAAAACTCATTTCACTTTTACATGAAATCAGGTCATGAATCCTTGTCGGAGTCGTAAAATAAGTATTTTTTTTTCTGGAAAGATTTAGTGTAGATGATGATTTTATAGATTTTAGGATTTATTCATTAATAAATTAGGATACTGCAATCTAGAGTGGTGATTTCCAAACAAATTTGATTCACGTTATGTCCTTTCAAAACAAAAGTTTTAGAATTGTAAATTTTCTGCAACAAAAAACGTGTATATATTAATAAAAATTTATTTACTCCCTTAATGGCATAATGTTAAAATATAAAGTAAAGCATCAGTCTGTTGTGGGCACGGGGGAGGGGGGATGCGGAGGTTAGGGATCCACAATTTCGCGACCAACGGCATCATTGTGGCAATACGATCAGCACTGCGCACAGGCCACATTTACTTCCCTGACAAGCTGATGTCCCTCGATCTGGAACTGGTTGGGCTTTAAGCTGCCACTAAGAATCGAACCCCACTTCTTCATAATGACAGTTCAGTTTTTTTAAAAACTCAGCTATCGCGTATAATGCATGCGATGGCATCGAGTGTGCTATCGCGTGTATCTAAATGAAGACCGAAGGAAATTTCTGAAATCTTGTCGAAATATTATTCTGTTCTTTTCTAATAAATTTTAAAGTGGTGTTAGCATATTCCAATAATTTATATGTTGATCAATTTTTTGACCTAAAACCCCATGCACGTAGGGTGTCAAAACTATTCAATAATAGTCGTTCTAATAATATTTTGATCTTAGTCCTGCAATAGTTAATTATCTAATAAAAAAATTTTTTTCGTGTAATTGATGGCTTAAAAAGTAATTTTTTTTTCAAATAATTCACATTTATATATATCCCAGCTTTTAAAGAATATAAAACATTGTACGCCTAAACATTTTATATGAAAAAATATTAAATGGATGAAATTGCTTATTTTGAACTCCGTTTTGAGATCCCATCCCGTAACAACAATGTATTATTTATTATAAAACTAAAGTGATAAGACATTTCGAGCAATATACGATTTATTTTTCACTAATCTATCATTAAACTTTTGCTAACCTAGCATCAAAACAATACAAAACATCTACAACGTATTTAAAAGGCTTAGTACAGATAAACCTATCTGTAGATTATTTTCTAATCTCTTCTATTTTTTTCCTACTTTTGTAATCAGAAACTTTCCGAAAAAAATTAAACCCTTTTTACGCTTTACTTGTCTTTTATGATGAGAGCAGATTGTTTTTCGATAATAGATTAAAGTTTCCTGCATAACTAAACTAACATAAATATATACTTTAAACGATTTTTTTCCTCCATTGATTGAAAATAATTTGTGCAAAGTTCAAAGAAAATTCCATTTATTATAGTTAGTTAAGTTTTTATTTTTAATTCATTTTTTCCTCTTTACAATTCTGATGCTCAAGCTGCACATTTTATACTTGGATGCTCTTCACACTAGTTTAGTTTAGAACCAAGAAATATATATTTAGAAAAAAAATGCTTAATGATTAGCTGTGTATTTTTCTTTCAAAAAACTTAATTTCACAGTTTTTGTTATAAGTAGTTATTATTTTAAATTATAAATAATAATCTAATGTAGTCCAAAGCAAACCTGGTGATAAAGCATTAAAATTTTAAAAAAAATACAGTGAAAAGTTTTTAAAACTTAAACAAATAATGAACTGAGCCTCTTAAGTTGCTAAAAGGGAAAAAAAACAATAGTAATTTTTTTTATTAAATTTATATTGTGTTTAGTACTGTTAAATCACTGCCCATTTTGATGTCTTAAATTTGTTCAAATAGTAAAATACAAATTTCATTTGAGTAGTTTATAAATAAAATAACAGATTAGGATTTGATTTAATATAAAGCGGATGTAAGAGATAATGATTTTAGATCTTAAGTTTATAAAAGAATTATCATGGGGTGTGTAGCATAACCGTTAATGTAAAATTATAATAAATAGTTAAAATATAAATAACTACAAGTCCAGAAGCATAAATTTAAGCAAAGAATTATTTTACGCAATGAGTTAAAATATTTTATGGGAAAAATATTTCTGTGTTTTATTCTAAAATAATGACTACCCGAATTTAAAAATAAATAATTGCATACTTTAAGAAAAGATCAAAGTTTTGATTGAAAAATATTTTAAAATAAAGTTCACATTTTCAGCCAAAAGAAGCAGCACTTCTTTCGTGTAATATCGAGTGTCATTTTAAACAAATTATTCATACTCTTTGATAAAAGAAAATTGAGAGGTTTAAAATAAATAATTACATATCATAGGAAAAAAAAAGATTTTATTTAAAAGAAATATTTTAGAATTAAATTCACATTTGAATTTAAAACAACACGTTTCATTATAACGTCGAGTGTTCCTTGAAAAAAATTATTCGTATTTTTCGAACAAAGCAAATTGAGAAGAGAAAAATAAATAATTGATATTATAAGTTTTTTTCTTAAAAAAAAAGAAAAAGATTTTAGAAATAAATTCACATTTTCACTCAACACAAGCACAACGTTTTCTTAACCAGCGTTCCTTTAAATAAATTATTCGTATTTTTCGAACAAAGCAAATGGAGAAGTGAAGAATAAATAATTGATATTATAAGTTTTATTTTTTTTAAAAAAAGAAAAAGATTTTAGAATTAAATTCACATTTTCAGTCAACACAAGCACGACGTTTTCTTAACCAGCGTTCCTTTAAATTAATTATCCGCAATCATTAATGAAAGCAAATTGAGGGGATTGAAATAAATTCCTTCCCATATCCATTAAAATATTATCTCATTCACATTGACATCCCACTATAATCAATGTCTAAATTGAAAAGTAAACACCGAAACTGATTCCACCATGCGTATGGATAACTACCTCAGAAATCGGAAACTACTGGCTGAAGGATTCCGGAATATTATTCAAGTGAAATTCTTCCATCATCAAGAACTGATTCGATTGTAGGGTTTGAGTATAAACTAAGATGAGACAGTAGGGAGTGTAGGAGTTAAATCTCGCAGTGTCACGCGAGATTTGACGCAGGGAACAAATTGCAACATCATTAGTCTAGACCATCTTGTCTCCATGGGAAATCCTCAAAGTCTTTTGGGAATTAAATGTCTGATATTGTTATCTTTTCTGGCAAACATATGCGTAGAAGAGAGCTTGTTAGCGAGATCGAAATGGTTCTGAGTTTATATGGAAACTGAAATGATTGGAACAAAATGTTTTCAATGAGGGTGTGCTTATCGGTATTAGTTTATTGTTCAAAAATTCTATTCATTGGTATTATAAAACAAATATATCTATCGACAAGAGATTAGTTGTTTTATTCAATATCTGTTTTAGTATAAAAATTTAACTATAGAAAATAGTTGTATTAAAATAATATTTATTGTGATATTTTAAAGCAGACGTAGAAACGATTTTTGTATGTTGCTCTCACTTTATGATGAAAAATTCCTAAGCACCGTCATTACAATTTTGTCCTACACAAAAAATATAAAACTTAGAAACTGAAAATTACAAAGGTAAGCAGAAAAATGAACATTCAATATTTAGTTCGTTAAAAATTAATTTTTAAACTTGTGCAAAACTCTTCAGGCCAAAAATATTGTATCTGATATTGAGATGCTGAAGAGTCCATTTTTTAGTTGTGAGTTTGACTTTAGAAATTACATTTTGCTTGAAAATTATTGCAATTTTGCATGTTTATTTTTTGTTCTAAGTTGAATTGAACATTTTTTTGTTCCAAGTTGAATTTTGTTTCACAGCTCAAAAACTATGAGACTTTGAAATCGCTAAGATCTGTAGAAAATTATTCAAGAAGTACGATGGAATATGAAAGTTAATATTTAAATGTTAGTTCGAGACTTATCAACTATAGTAAAAAATATCATGCGGAAGAATCTACATCTTGCAAAAATAAAATGGCACAGTTGAAATTAAACGTGCAAAAAGAGTTCATTTTATAAATGTAATTAACCTGAGTATTTTGTGAAATTCCAATTTTCTCAAAATTTTAAGGGAAGATTTCGTAAACTTCTTTTTTTTTGCCGTTGGAACACCGGCATCTCTTTTTTGTATTTTTTTCTGATTTTCTAATTAGAAGTAAAAATATATTTTGTTATTTTTTAACCATAAAAAACAGTTGTTTTTTAACTACAAAAAAATCTGAAAAATTCTCGAAATTAAATTTGTTCTGAAATATGGTATCCGAAAAAAGTTTTTTTTTTTTCAATTCAAAAATTCATTAGTTTATTTTGCAAATCAGAGAAACGTCAGCTTTGAATTGCCGTTTCCCTTAGATCTAATCATATGCACTTTTTTGACCTAAATAAATACAAAGTAAGGAAAAAAGTATGAAAAATATGTTTAATGAATATTCTGCATTAAAATGTGTGACTATTTATCTTTCGTTTTAAAACAAATTTCATTTCCCTCTCGAGCTTTTCACTTTATAAGCTCGCGCATGACTTGAAATCAGAAGTAATGAAAAAGTGAATAAATTTTTAAGAAAAATAAGAGCGTTATAGATTAGAGTCTTCTAAATGCAAAGTTTAATGTTTATATCGGAATTTAACAAAAAATTTGAGCACTGGAAAGAGATAAAAGACGTTTCCAATTCTATTGTTAATTGTTATAAAATTATCGTTACATATTGTTAATTAAAATTACTTCATTTATTGCTTCTTTTTGTTTCGTAAGTTCTGAATTGCTAATTTTAAATACTTTTTTCACGTTCAGTTGATTGATTTTAAAATTCATAATTCAATTACATAAAATTCAAATTACATAGTTGTATAATAATAATAATAATATTTCCGCAAAAAAATAAGAAAAAAACATTATTTGGGTTGACCTTTTTCTTCCATTTTTCTGGTTTAAAACCAAAATATATACAAAATTTTAACCCTTTGGTTGGTAATACGTTCGTTCATATGGTAACAGTTTATCAGAAATTCTAACTTTTAAAATTATAGATCTTATCACCACACATTAGTAAAAAATACAAAACTGGAAAGTGAATTTAGCCGAATTTACGGGCTTTTATACTACGCTCTTAGATATCACGGTAAAACTAAAAATTGTTTTTCACATGTATCAAATTTTATCTCATATTATAAAACTATATTTCAGTATTAACTGTAAGATAACCATTACCAAACTGCTTCTGTAAAAATTACTGAGTTTTTTGGAGTTACCATAGAGCCAGAACCACGGTTAATTTTACCATGTTCCGGAAGTTTTGAAAATACTTATTTTTCTGCTCAGAATGCCACATTCATAATAGAAACGGAACTTTCATAACAAATAAATGAGTTTTTTGAGATCCCTAATGTAAGAAAGGTTCTACAAATAATAAATATATCTATTAAATACATCTAATAAAAGTATTTAATTTCAATTCTGGAAACTAGTAAAATTATTATAAATACAAATAATTAAAGGAAATAAATCTTCAATATTTTTACTGTTTCGTGTTTTTAAACTTTAAAGACTTTCTACTCTTTGAAATTTTAAACCTCATGAATTTTAAATAAAACTGTAAATATTTTATTAAATTCATATTTCGTGATTTAATTTTTTTTCTTCTAAAAATGGTGGGTAATATCAAACCTTAACAAATAAGTTGAGGTAACAAATAGTCGGAAGTATTCATTAGAAATCTGCAGCATTTTTATGTCTTACACTTTAAGCACAAAGTATTGTCTCATTTTTAAAGCTTCGGACAATTATTAAAGTTAATATTAAGCAACATTCTAAAACCCGTGTGCTATTTTCACTTTTTAAAATGGAGCATAATCTGAATTGAAAGAAATATTCCGTTCACACGTAATCTGGCCTCTCATAAATATCTGAAACTATGTATGAAAAATCATCTACATTTTTACATTTTACTGATTAAAAATTGTCTTTTTAAAATAAATGTAGCTCCTAACTTCATTTCAAAATCAAAATCTTCATTCAAAGTTCTAAATTTTATTTCTCTTTTAAAAATATTAACTTCCGCAGTGCAAGTATCTAATACAAAAATTCAAATTAGTTAAGTTTCCCCATGTGTTTATCGAACTAGAACTTACTTCGAAATTAAAATAGAATTTTTACAAGAATTGTTTTGGTCTTTTCCTTGCTTTTAATTTTAATGAAATCCTTAGAAATCAATCTATTTCATTATAGAGTTTTAAACTTATTATTGATTGCTACGCCTCGTCTTATAAATGCTTAAAAGCTAAATAAATTGACTATCCGAATGTTCTTTCCGTTAAATTTGAGCTTAAGCGGTAATAAAAGTGTCTATTAATGCCTGTGAAAATTCCATAAAGAATTCTCTTATCAGATTCCTCCATCGTTTTAAGTATAGAAATCGATATTCGATTTAGTGCTAACTTTTATTGCCCGCTAATTAACGAATCTTTATACCGATAATTATTGACTTTAGATTTCGATGAAAGCCGAATTCTTACCAGAAATCGGGAATTGGAATCTTAAATCATTGTTTCTTCACACAGCTTCGGCCACTAGAATCGGAATGAGTCCTTTTTAACTTAAAAACCCTCCACTGATGTCAAATCAATAGCCGTATGACGACCAAAATTTACCGGAGTATCGAAAAAGCAGGGGAAAATTTCTAGTTAGTTCCAAGAAAGTCGAAACTTCGATTTATTTCGCGCACACCTCCTATATTATTTCGCCAAAAATAAATTTTAAAGTAAATTGGAGACAACTCGAGAAAAATATTTTTCTCCTTCTTATGGAATGATATTTGAAGATATATCATTTTTATAAACTTCCATCGAGCTGCCTTCAAATTATCTGCTTCTGTTATTTTAAAGCAAGATGATTTCGATGTTTTTTAAGGAAATATTAACTCGGAAACGTCCTAAAATAGAGATTATATTTAAGTATTTATTTTTGAAACAAAATATTTTTAAGAAAATTACGAAAATTCAGATACGTTTAATCGAAAGAAACTAAACACTCTTTGAAACAAGTATTTAGTTTGTTTTTTTTAAATTCATATACGTTGCAGCTGTTTTACTAAGACTTGAGTTACAGATGGACATTTATCTCAAAAATTTATAGTAAACTGCTTTCTGTAAAATAAACTACGTTAATTTAAGTTAAATTTTGTCTCAAAAATATATATACCAACTTTTTGCTTTGAAATGCATGTAGCAAATATATAAAAAAAAATTTACTTTGAAAACTGTTTTCTTCTCATTTTAAAATAGCGGTAAACTTTCAATTCAAGTTTTTTATTAGAAGTACGATAGAACTAGCTTTCACTTTTTTTCTGAAGTATATAAACATTTACAAATGTATGTGTTTTATGATAAGTACCCCAATAAAGAGGACTATTATCACTATAGGATATTACTCTCAACATTATCAATATACTATATTATTATCAATATATCATACATTTATCATCGAGTATCATGGAAAATTTTTATCATTCTAAGATAAAATTGCTGCTGCCACACGGAGTAAAAAACTTCTGGTAACATTAACTTACAATAAGGTAATGACATTTCTAGTGAAAAGAGGAAAAAAAAATGGTTTAAAAAATTTGAGAGAAAAATTGTTTAAATAGACAGGACTTGCTGCCAAATTTTGCATTAAAAGTTTTTGTAGTTCTACCCGTTCAGTTTATAAAAATAATGAGTAGCGCAAAAAAATATACCTTTTTCTGTGAACTGATTTAATTTACACAGAGAAAAAATTCTGTACTCTATGCTACTGAGAGCTTCGGGCAAAATCTTAATTATGGTTAATAGAACCAAAATGTACGATATTTTAACAATCTATTTGATAATTTTTTTGTTCAGATAGTAACGTCTTACCTTAAATTCTGGTTTGCAAAATTAGAGTTCTTAATACTACGTGTTTCGTAAAAAAATACAAAAATTAAAGTAAATCTTACCTAATAAATGGTTTTTATTCCATGCTTTAAGGAAGCATGACACAATTTCCAAATATTACCACATTCACCAGTTTTTATCTTAATATGTTAATTTTAATTTTGCAAAAATCATTACCAAAGTGCCTCGTTAAGAATTATCGAGTTTTTGGTGCCAGAAACGCTGTAAATTTTGCCATATTCTGATAATTTTGACCATACTGTTTTTCTCAGTGCATTGATAATGAAATCATTAGAAACTTGTGTAAATGTATGCGTTTAATATAAGCTTAATGGAGGATACGGACCATACCCTCTTACAAAAATGTTTTTATTATTGGTTACATTTCCCGACAATTTTTAAAAGTTAAAGAAATCAATGTGATGTTCTGACATGGGCATTATATATTTGTCATTATATATTAGTAATTGTATAAGGGCATTATATATTGGTCATTAAACATCTATGATAATCTATCTGCCTTTCAAAAATGTATGTAATTTATTTACTGACCAGATTTAAAATATATTCATTACTGTATCTCAATTTATAATTTTTAAATAAAAAAGTCATATCGTTGTCAAAACAAATTTCATGATGATTTTATTTTATTCGGTAAGGATTATTATATATAGAATCAATTAAATCCTCATGTATCGTCTTTTGCTTTAAGTAACGGTCCGTTCGAAATTTCATCAAAAAAAAAACTAGAACCTTCAAAAGAAAAACTGAGATAACTTGAAATTCGTTACATTAAAAGTATTCATTGCGCTGCGCTCTGATTTCGAGAAAACTCGCATTACTTATTCTACGATTGAATCGAATTTAAAACGTTAACTTAAAATAAAACTATGGTGTGTTATCTCTGTCTTCCTTGTCTTTCACTATAAAAGTCATGGCCATTAACACGTAGTTCCCAACTTAATGAAAACAAATGACCCACCAATAATGTTGGTTGGAAACCCACTTGGGTTATCATTGGACTGTATGCCGACTGATGGATACAAATGACCACTTTCTTCGGTACAAGGACCGTGTACACTCTATTCCATCTTACTTCCCCCCTTGGGCCACATATTGGGCAACTATTGCAGCTTATGCTCGCTTAATTTCTTGTTGGTATTGCTTTTAGTTTTTCTCTCCTTATAACGGTGACTTAGTGCCATTGCGTGTTGTGCCATCTTAGATCTCTTTCATTGTTTTATGAACGCCTTTGGCGAGAGAGTGATTACGTTGTATCTTGGTCATTAGTTAGGCTTTATTTTCTGGTTCAAAATAAATGCTAAAAGGATTGAAATGAAACGGAGTTTCCGTTATTTAGGTTTTTTCTTAATGGTGACTTTGAAATCGTTGAGTAGTATCTATGTCATTTAGGCTTTATTTCCTACTTGTTCAAAATAAATGCCAAATAGGTTGGAATATTATTGAGTTTCTATTTGTATGGTTTTCTCACTGATGCCACCATGGAATCCCTAAAAATTTTTGATATTTTTTTCTATTTAGTTCCTTAGATATATAAGGCATTAATAAATATAAATATTTATTAACTCTCGGAATTTAATTAAAAATATTTTTTTTTAAATAAAAATATTAATAAAAATTTGTATTTTTATATTTTTATTCTTAACTGTTATATGTTCGACTTTGTTCAAAGAAATAATTTTATAGCAGCTTACAGGATTTTACAATGTTTTTATTTTTACTCCTCTAATAATTTTGACCTAGTACCTATTTTGTCTCTTTCTAGTATCTTTTGACCTAGTATCTTTGACTTAGTACCTTTTTTGACCTCTTCAGTCTCTTTCACTAGTTTATGAACTCCTTTGGCACGAGAATGATGACTCTGTATCCTAGTCATTATTTAGGCTCATTTTCTAACAGAAAATAAATCGAAACATTATTGAAATGTTGTACAATTCCAATAATTTCATTCTTTTAGGAAAACAAGTATAAAGTCAATGATAAATAATCGGTTTTCGTGGGGGGTTTCTCAGACTAATTCCTTAGATACGATAATTTATTAAATACTAATTACCCTCTAGAATTTAATTTGGAATTAATTATTTTATATTGGTTAAAATTTTTTAATTAATTATATTTTACATTGCTCACGAATATTTTTATAGTAGTTTACCTAATTTTAAGGGCTATTTATATTTAATCTTCTTCCTCTATTGAATATCAAAATTTTAAAATAATACTTTTATAATTAATAATACTTTTTTTTAATATAATGATAGAAGAATGTGTTTGCTTTTCAATCAGATTATCATGAATTAAGAATCTATAATAATAAAAATCCTAAGTAAAATAATTTCTTTTTCGGGAATTTTCCAGAAAAAAAAATTAAAAACATTATTTCTAAAGATTTAGGTTGAAAGTAATAAATTATTTTTTTATGGTTATTTTTCAATAAAAAGAATTAAAATTTAATTAAAATAATAGTAATACTAAATTCACAAGTAATATACATCCATAAACAAATTCATATTTAGAAAAATAAAATGTCCAATACTTTTAATCAAAAAAAAGATAAAGAAAAATGTTTGTTAAGAAAATAACACTTATCTGAAAACACATGTGATAGTTTACATTAAATACAACTAAATTAACTTAATTTTTTTTATAAAGTATTAAAAATATAATCTTTATAACATTTAACACAACTGATCAAAGAAATTACTCCTCCTTTTTGCATTAGACTGAAATTAGTTTATTTGAATTAAAAGAAATAAATTTTAAAAAAATACATATATAGTAAAGCTATTCAAAAGCTTCTAAAAAATTTATTAATACATTAGTTAGAATTTAATGTAATTAGAAACAAAGATTCTTTAAATAAGGAGTCGTTTTATAAAATAATTAATTAATTAAGCGAACGAAGTCTTAAGAAATAAGATCAGACATTTCGAAGAAATAAATAATCAGTTGTTTTAGATAAGATTAAAAAAGGGATTTTTTTAGAAGATTTGACATTTTTTTTAATGTTTACTAATGACTTTATCTTTTTTTTCTGAATTATAGACATTTTATCTTGTTTTCTTTTTCTAGAGTTTTTGAAATTTAGATACTTAAATTGAAAAGGTGTGCAATTACTTAAAACGCAAAAATTTATCTAAAAAGGGAATTTTTTTTATTGATATAAAAACTTCTGCTATGTGAATCAAAAACAATCTTAAAATGATTACATAAATTTTTTAAACAATTTGATATGATTTTAAATGCATAACTATCATTGAAATAAAAAACAATTTTAATGCAAAACATATTTATATTTTGTAACTTTTTTGTATCGTTTGTTTGTCTTAAAATTTGAATCGAATCATTCATTGATTCAACATTTAACATTTTATTAAATACTAGCTGAATACCTGTTCTTCGTACGCGGTGAGAAAAATCAATAAATCAGTATTGAACAATACTACAAAATCATGCACAAAGCTGTAAGACAAATATAGAAACAAATAATGAAACTAAAATATTATTATTGTTTGTTGACCTTTACAGTATGACATTAAAAAAAGCACATATTTATTAGTTCATCCCATCATATAAAATAATAAGTGTATTCAGTATCATCTGGCATATTGCTATTGCTCAAGGCTACTCCTAATATTTAAAATTTGCTATATTCTACCGAATAGTAAATATTACGAAAATTAATATTCATTGTCCTCAAAAATAGCATTGGTGTTATTTTTTCCGTTTCATCTTAACGAATCAGTACTATTTCTCCAATTATTTTGCTTTTTCAGTTATTACCTTTGATTTTAAATTATTTAGTTTTGTAGTAACACGTTTTAAAAGCATATCTAGAAACAAAATGAATGCGTGGTTTCAGATAACCTTAAAAATAATAATTTGGTGACGTAGTCCACCTATGCCACCGTGATCACGTTGATCTTTCAGAAAACCTGGAATAATGGGGGGAAAATTATGTTCTAATCATCGTAAAATAATTAAGAACTTATTGTGAAGGATTTCATTTTTCAAAGACGGTTAAACGACTCACTGAATAGAATAACCTAAAGAATAACCTTGGATTTAGTAAAACGTTTAACAACAACAATGGACATCTCAGAGCACAACTATATAGTTATTTATTATATTCGAAGTAGCTAAATTAGCACTTATTTTTTCAGTGAAGCAATTAATTCTTATTTTAATATTTTTCATCGGTGAATTAGTTTTCAAATGAATGTTGCATTCCAAATTATAAGAGTACAGCTGATGATTCAAACCCTGATTTGGTAAATATTATACCATTTTCAAATAAACAGTTAACTCCATATAAATCATTTTCATCTAATTGTATACGAACATTCCATATGTTTAATTTATGGAAACTATATAAATTTAATTTCATGTGTATAATCGTAATTTTATTTGCGTGGAATATAAGTCAGAATTTCTAATACATCTTCATCGTAGTTTTCAAAAATTTTGCTTATTAATAAATATTATTTGAAACAAATTCATTTTATTTGTTTAGATTGTTTCCATTATTAGTTTCAATAAATTTGATATAGAATGGAAATTTCAAAGACCTATGATATTTTATTTACGAAAAGATATTTTAATTTATTTGCATAATTACTTTTTCATATGTTGGTTATCCTATGGGCAAAATTCTTACAGATTTTTTTTGTTTGTTTGAAGAGCCTATATCTGTGTTCAATATACCACTTCTATTTTACTTTCAGCTGTTTTTTTATTCCGTCAAGTCTCATAAACTGATTGCTGTTTACGTATCAGTAACAAAATTTTCCAGAGCAGCAAAAATTTTACGAATTTATTTTCTTGCTATGTTCTCTTTTAAATTTCGTAGTTTCCCTGAAAAATATCGAAATTAAAATGTCATAATAAAAAAGCAAAATAAAAAAACAAAATCTGAACAAAAGATTAAAAAAATAAATAACACTAATTCAGAATGGTGAAACAAAATTTCATACGTAAAAAGAATGGACTAAATTAACGCTTGCTATTTATATCTAAAATTATCTGTTTTGATTTTATTTACGTTCTAATCATAGTTATGAGCTGAAAGGTTGCTAATTTGCAAGAACAATAAGCAGTATGTTGCCCGAAATATTCATCTGCATTCTAGCATTTTTTTTTGTCCAAAATTATGAATTTAAGTTCATATTTTATATTTTCTCTCATTAACAGATTTACGATAGTCCATAAAAGATTTTTCCATCAGACACATAAACAGCCTTATTAAAGCACACTGAAAATCCTTTCTTTCTTAAAACAGCCAGCTACGTTATTGCAAAATAATGCAAAACACTGTTTTTTATGACTCCCAAAACTCTCAGCTTAAATAGCCCTTATGGAGCACCTTTCACTTCCGAAGTTTCAATTTCCCTTTCCAATTTTCTCCTATTTACGCGAGGAAGCTGAATTTGTTTGGAAAACTGAACTGCGCTAGGAAACGATAGAGTCTTTGCGCTCTTGGTAATTGCCTCATTAAAGTGTCCTTCTCCAAGAAAATTGATGGCAAATTTGTATCAGTCGTCCCATTCTGGGCAATTTGCATTCATGGCCACTGTGACTCCTTCTGCGAGTGGCGTGACTCCACTCACCGTTGTTTCAGGATACATATCGCTTTTAAACGCAAGTTCTTTAAATATTACACACGAAAGAATGTGATATCCGCTCTTTGGCGAAGGATATAAACCTGGATGGAATTTTTGAGGGTCGCTTGCTAGCGGTCAGGCCTTTAGATCGCCGCTGCTGTTACGCATTTAATTTCATATTCTTCAGTGATGGTGTTAATTGTGCAGTTATTTCATTTTTAGTATTCTATGCATTCATTTCAGTACGGACAACGGGACACTTTTTGATGGATAACGCAGGAAACACCACCATCGTAGTGACGAACGTGATATAATTAATGGTTGTTAGCTACGAACTAAGTCTTGAGACATTTAAACAGTAAATGATATTCAAAAAAGTCAAATAAATCACTTTTTTCTATTGGCTTTGTTTAAATAGTTAGTGTCGAAGTACGTTAGCAGGTCGTTTATCAAAAGTATTTTTGTAAATTATTATGCTTAGGTCGTTAAAGCCTCAAACATGTGAATTCTGATTTATGAATACATTTCGTAACAGAACATGAATCGTATTCTCTTTGTGTGGCAAAAAATGGCACATATTATTGGGGAACAGTAAAACATTGTAAATCATTCCATGATCTTTACTATTCTGATACCATTATTATACCATTTACGGTATCGTTCCATGTTAATATTGATGGTAGTAAGAAAGAAAACCAACTAGTGAGGGGTAGGATAGAGTTGAGTCCGTTTTCATTTCATACCCTTAGGAGAAAAAAATGTCAAAACATGTAACGTTAACTAATAAATCAGAACTATTAATTAAATAGCTGGTAAAGTCCCGTTGAAACTAAAGAATTGCTGGATATAAGATCAGTCACAAACCACTTTAAATGACTGAGGACATGACTGCTGATGCGAATACATCGACAGAATAGGCATAACTAATGGCTTATGCCATATTTGCAATACAGACACTAAGTATAAGCAAAACCTATTCACCCGCCCTGTCCTTAATTTACTTTACGTAGAAGATGTTTGACAGCTGTATTGAATGGCTAGGTATTTCTTTTGTAAAACACATGTTTCTTCCCCTTTAGGCATTTATGTTAATTTTTAAATTTTAGTTGTGCATTATTATTTGTTTTTAATAAATAGTTTAATCCAGCTTACAATATTTTTAGTGACTTCAGTGGTTTTATATTATGTGGCATGCTTATAGTGTTGTATTTTTCTGTGACGAGTGGTTTTGATAATGAATTGAGTTCCAATTTTAGATTTATATAACAACAATAATAAGAACCAATTTTAATTCTATAGTGATTTATTGTTCGTGAACATGCTTTCAAATTAAATTCTATTAATAAAAGAAAGAAAATAATTTTTATATTATGTTGTCTTAACAAAGTAAAAATACTTGTTTTTCTTAATGTACAGCCCTAGGCATATTCCATTCTTATGTTCATTTATCCAAAAAACAAACAGACAAATTCTTTCAAAATTTGATGAAAAAAAAATTTTTTTTACCCAACTAAAGTAATTAAATTCTATATAAAATGATTGAGTTTATTGTATGTTATTATAAATAAATCTACTAAAAACTTCTTTGTTAATTTATATAAATTTTACCGCTTGCAAATCGGTCTCTCTCTCTCTCTTTCTAAAATAAAAGTTCATTTTCTAAAATCATTAAAATTGTATAATTAAATAACAACCTTATTAATTATAAACTTCTTTCAATTATCCAGTATAATATTAAATTGCACACATCCATTTCCGGGCCAATCCTTGGAAACTAACTAATCAAATTCGCTTCAGTACTGTAATAAGAATGAGCTGTGAAACGAAATACCTCTATTTACGCTTTTACCCTAATCTGCTTCTGTTTTCATATTTCGTAAGCTGGCAATCGTATTACGAAAATATTTTAAATCATTTTTGAAAGTTTTCATTTGAATTCGCTTCATTTGAATCATTTTAATTCGCTACTCGATTTATAGATTTCGTTTTATGTTTTGTTCTGTGTTTTCTTTACATTTTATTTTCTGTTTTTTCACGCGATATTTATTACTTAATGTGTACTAATCTATTTTGTTCCAAAAATTCTTTTGAGTGCTCCCCATACTATTGTATTGATATATTTTGCTTTGGCTTAATTCTTACAATATTAGAAAGCACTTCTTTTTGAGGATATAATCGTATGAGCTGATGAAGAGATTGTCTTTTTTTCCAGATTTTTATTGAATTATTTTTAGATAACATTTCCTCTATACACACACACACACATATATATAGATGTTGTTAACATGCCATTCTACATATTGTTTATTTACTAATCCAATCATGAAAAAATAAACTGTTTGAAAAGTGAAAAGAAGTGGTTTGGAATAGCATCTACTGTAAAAAATCTGCTTCAAACTTTTCCATTTGCATGCCTGTCGATCAAAACAACTCTGCTTATGGGTTTAAATAAGTATTTCCTAAACTCCATCGCTTGAAATTACATTAAAAAGAGAAAAAAATCTATTTTTAAAGTTCCACAGAGTCATTGATAACTATAAGCAAAGCAGAACTACTGAGATACATTGCTAATTTTCTTTACAATTTTTTATAACGTATGGGGTTTCATTTAAAAAAATTCAAAAAACTTTTTTCTATATAAAAAATCTTTTATAAAGTGTATGTCACTAGTTTATTTTCCACAATATTTTATAGTTAAAATAGAAAAAAATTATATCAGTCTTTATTCTGACGTCTCTTAACTATCAACTTTGAAATATATCATTAAAATAAAACTTTTAAATTCAGAATCATCCAAGCATGGGCTAAAACGTTTTTGAACTCTACAAATAAAAATTTTAGTAAGACTTAAATATATTCTTTCCGCTGTCGTAAATAATTCGAAACAGGAAGTAACTAAGGAAAGTTTAAAAAACACATGTGAGGAGCGTATAGTTTATTTCGGTTCAATGCTTGAAAATAGAAAAATAATTCTTTGTTATCTTATGTCCTAAAAAGGAAAATTTATTTACTGTGCATAAGCTGCAAGTACATAGAACTCTTAAAATAAGTAAACAATATAGAGAAATCATGAAAAAAATATAAAAATGCTTTTTGAAAAGAAAATGAAGCAATTATTCTAAACATGATAATTTTAAAAAATACTTTCAAAAAATTATTTAAAAATTTAAACAATTTATAAAAAATTAAAAAGTCGGAAAACATATTAAGGAAAAAATATAACTTCGTCATCAGCTCACACTATTATATTTGCAAAAAAGAGTGTTTTCTAATATTGTATTAATATAGCCAATGCAAAATATACCAAAACAATGATGTGCACTAAGTAGAAACGAAAAAAGAAAAAATTAAGCAAAAAATAGATAATAAAATTTCGAAAATACAGCATAAAACACTAAATGTAATATGTAAATTCCTATGCACAACCACTTACCGGAATCTTTCAAAGATGGTTTAAAATATTTTTGTTACAAGTTTGCCAGATTACAAAGTATGAAAATAGAAGCGTAAATATAGGATAATGGGTTCAATTTATGGCGCGTTCTTACTGAGGTACAGAATAACGTTTGAGTTTTTAGTTACCTTGGATTGGTACAAAAATGGATGTGAGCAAGTTAATAATATTTTACTTCATAATTTTAGGTCTACAATTGATAAGGTTGAATTTTAATTATAACCATTAATATTGATGATCTTATAGAAATTATTGAAATTTAATGGATTTTTTTTTATTTTAAAACTTTTTCAATAATTATTATAAGATTTTTAGCCACTGATTTGGCACTGGTGAAAAAGAAATTTAGTTACAAGGAAATGTTTAATACATTTATTAATAATTATAAGATACAATTAACTCAATGATTTTATATATATTTAAATTACATTAGTTGGATATCCATAATTTTTTATCAAATTTTGAAACATTGTTTTTTCGATAAATAAACATTACTCCAAATTCTTATAATTCTTTTCGTTTGATTATACATGGTATTTAAATAGATGTTTTTAGAAACATTAGAATTACATGTAATTAGTTTATTTATGTTAAATTTAAAATCATTTCTTTTAACGTATAAATCAACAGTGCAGATATTTTCTTCTTTTTTAATACCTTAATCAATGAAATTAAAATTAATATTATCGCCCTGATTATGAATCAAACAATCTATCATTACCTGATAGGAATTAATATTGCTTGTTGTTTATTATGTTACTACATGTTTCTTTTTCTTAGTTATTTTTAAACTTATCTATTTTCCACATTGTTCAATAAAATTTGTTTATAAAACAATATCTATATATCTATTACTTACATATATTGTGAATAATAATATTCAAGCTCAACTTTGAAAAATGAGGCATTACGTTGATTTTTTATTATGCTCCAAAATCTTCTTGTTCTTATTTATTAAATTTTAAACAATTGGTCGTAAATGTGCCATATATCAGAAAAAAATTGTGTGGGTACTTGTTTATAATTTGCTTAGCATTTATTACTTAAGCAAATTAAGTTCCGTAATTAAAATGACTAGGATTCTACAGACAAAAGACTTCTTCTCACTTGTAGTTTTTCTTCGTAAAAAATAGCTTTCATAATATTATTTACTAAATACTTATTTTATTATTTTAATGAGAAAAATCTGTAATAAATATAAAGCATTTCGATTTGTAACAAGCTCAGTAAATTGCAATTGGTCAATTTTTCGTGAAAGTAAATGCATGCATGCATAAAGCAAATAAAAAATATAATTCATCGTTTGGATGAGGAATTAATTTATTAACGGTATTTTTGTTTCTAACTAAATTTGAGTTTACATCATACAATGGAATGTAATATTTAAAATGTAATATAAGTTCCAGCATGATTTTTTTTTTCGGTTAAGGACGGTTTATATTATCTCGGTAGAGATCGTGAGTGATTTCATTGTCAATTTCATTTGGCTGATAATATAAATACATATATAAGCTATACCATGACTCAGCCACCATGGGGGCATCCAAGGTTACTGATATCCCTCCCAGGGTGCTGCTCAGTAAACAACTGTTCAAATACAAAAACACGATGAAAATCAAGAAAACTCTAGCGTGTCTGTGCAAATTAGAAATCAATACTACATACTTTAAAATCAAGAATCATAACAGATGTAAAGAAGTCACTAAACAAAACGGATTTACAATGAAACAAGGAACAACTGAAAAGACGTTCCGTTACAGAAGGAAGTTCGAAATTGGCTCAAATAACAGTACTAAAGTTAATATCATGTCCTAGTGTGGTTTCGCAAAATTTGGTTTAACTGGTAATGAAATGTTTTTTCATTTGGTTGATTATGAACAGTTGTAGAGATTAAAAGTGATCTTAATTTAAAGAGTGTTGAGATCAAGTATGTTTAGCGTTCAAAACACTGTTTATGTTCATAAAAATAAACAACATTTTACATTTATTAAAGCTTTAATCACTCTAAACGATGGCTAGGTTTTAAATCCCGTATTAGAATCAAATGAAAGAAATATTAAAGTTTTTTGTTACATGTAATAAATATGGGATTTATGCGAGGTTGTAAATAATACTCAGTCAGTTTTCAGATGAATACACTGATTTTACCTCACCAGTCCTATAAATATTGGCGTATCTATAACTGTTATTATTGGGAAATTGATTTTTATAGTCGATGTTACAAAACATTAAGCCTGGTCCAATACTATCAAAATAATAAGAAACGTTATTTAGACTACTTAGAGAAACGATTGCAATAAATCTCAGGTTTATAATTTATATTTTTCTATCATCCGAAGTTAGAATATCCCATGTTTTAGTGAGTGGACTCTTAAGATGAGTTTTTTTATGAAAACTATTTTCTTATTTGAACCAGTTTTTTAAAATATTAAGCGAAGAAATATGCCTTTAAGAATTAAATGTCAACAGAATTCTGTTATTAATGCATTTTATAAATATTTAGAATGTGACAAAATAAATTTAAATGATTAATATATTTTAAATCAAATAAGACGCAAAGGCAAAGTCAAAATGTAATTTCGTTGCTTCAATTTGAAAAATATAAATTTAAGAAAAAAAATCTGATTGTAAAAAAATCTAATAACATCTATTAATTTGCATTCATTTACAAAAAGTTGAAATTATTTTTTTTTCAAAATAATTTTACATTTCCGTAATGTGTTTGTGATTTAAATCATGATAAATTGATATTATGATAAATTATCTAAATACTGCAGGAATTTTAATGTAAATTATTTAGTTCTCTAATATTTGGGTATTTTTTGTATCATTTGCCATTATTTTATATGTTGACAAGTTATAAAATCTACAAATATAAATGAACATTAATAAATTAAGACTTTTATAAAGGTTTATTAAACAACTAGTTAAATTAATATAATGAGTAGAAGAGGGAACGGTATTATGGGATATCATTTAGGAAATATCTAATCTTTATTCCATATTTTGAATGAAAATCAACTCTTATATTAATCCATTACTATTAAGCATACTATAACGAATAGTAATGAACTGTCTTTTTCAAAAAATAATATTTATTTTGTTATAGCAATTAAAAATTATTTAAAAAAATTAAAAATGGAGATTAATAAGAAATAAACAGGTAATATGGATTAAATATTTTATATCATAGAAACTGAACACGATTTCATCCTCTTCTTGATCTTAACGTATATTTAAGTTACAGTTAATGTATTCAGGGTCAATGTCTTACGGTTCTTTAATTGGCGGGATGAAATCTATTTCAAATGACACATAAGAATGAAACGATCCATCACTGACATTGGAGTCATTCAATGACTCTGAATATATCTACTTTTTACATATACATTCAGGGTCAATGTTTTACGGTTCTTTAACTGTCGGGATGAAACCCATTTCAAATGACGCATAAGAATGAAACGATCCATCACTGACACTGGAGTCATTCAATGACTCTGAATATATCTGCTTACTATATATACATTCAGGGTCAATGTTTTACGGATCTTAAGGGGAAGGAATGAAATCTATTTCAGATGATACATAAGATTAAAACGATCCATCGTTTTGAATACGGGGGTCATCACCTGTAGATTTTGATCTAGAAGATTTTGCTAAATTTAATTTCTTAACGAAGTTATTTGAATGATCAGTTTTCTTGTTGATTTGAAGTTTTCGATTCCTTATGTTCGTACTTTTCTTTCAATCCATCCCCTAATTCTTTTCTTTAAAGGCATTTTATAATATCTGATACGCCATCTTAGAAAATGAGGCTTTAAACTGAGAGGCAAAACATTGGTTCACAGAAAAATGACCACTATGTTATGAATTGTAATTCTTTTAGCTTACATTGTTCATTACAATAATGTTAAAATTACATGTATAATAGTTGGTTAAAAATGTTTTAAAACTTACTTGTAAAAGCTCTTGAAAATCAAGAAACACACTTAGTAATGTAGCCCATGGTAAGACAACAACAAAAAGCCCTCACTGCACTGTATCAGTCTTTGCGTAGTTTATGATATTCTCACGTAATATCAGCTCCAAAAAAAAAGCCCTATCTTCGATTCATCACCTTCCTCCTTTGTTCTTTATCTGCCTCCTCTAATTTATAAATATTAAAATTCTACCTGGAAAAAAATGATAAAAAAATAATACATAAGAGTTCTCTTCGTAAATATATCTGCTGAAAATAAATGTCGATAACGTAATCGTTAATAAATAAATAATAGTATTAGCAAAAATTTTAAATAAAAGTTGCATATAATCATTGCTCATTCAGGTATTTTTACCACAATATAATATGAGTTTACATAAAACGAAGCCATTAGACGTCCTTCTTTATTTTTGTTAAACATTAAAAAAAACACCAGTTTAAGTTTCTACGTCTTTGCATAAATTGCACCTCTGTTATAAAACTTGAAAATTAAAGCACGTTCTTGCACGCTCACTTGGATTATAAATTTTATTAAATCTGGAAATTATTTAGTATTTTTACGATATCACGTTTGTGGAGAACATGATATTAAAAATAGGATGCATTTTTGCCTCTTAAAAATAGTATTCACAAATGCCTCTAGCAGTTAACACAATGTCGTTGAAAAGTTCATCTGATAGAAATTTACCAAACGAAAACTTTGCCTGCATGCTTGTAATGTATCCATCCCATGTGTCTATAGAAGCGAAATTGCTGATCTGCTTGAATTGTTGATCACTGCCTAATTCTCTATACTACAGGCTTCTGGGGTCAACTCACTCGTTTTGGCCAAAATAAATACCACTAGGAATATACTCCCTCCCTACTCATTCATGGTACTCTGTAATTGCCCTGGATTATTCTTACAGTGCTTCTGTCCACAATTTTGCTCAAGCGGCCTTATTTAGACATAAGACAAGTCACATGAAAAGTTTTACCAACCATGGAATTGAGAAAACATACATGTCAAATGTCACTGCGCAACCATTTAGTCTCCCTCTTATGTAATTGATTGTATTGGTGCCTTTGTAGGGCAACTGTTGAATGAAAGAAAGGTTGTACGCGATTTGTTGACGGAACATGATCTTTTGGACTTGGTTTAGGTACTTAAATAAAGCGGGCAAGCAGCAGCAACAAAATTAACTCACTCTGTACCATTGGTTTGGTCAATGAAATAGTTATAAAATTAATATCAGATATGGCTTGGTTTCCAGCCTGATCAGATTTTTTCAATCAATTCGATATCAAAACTAAAATCTAAAATCATTTGTTCCATTTTAAACCATTTTAAATAATTTAAATTTATTTTGAATGCCTCATTTTTGACTTTCAAAGCCATTTACATAAATCAGATTTTCTTTGCTTTCATACACAATATTTTAAACAACCGTTTTAAATTATACATTAACACATTTTGAAAATTTATTATTGAAATCCTAATAGATTATTCGTAATTCCACTAAATTTTTAATAATTTAGTGAGAATTATTTTTTTTTAATTTAAGTACTTTTCATTACGCATTTTAATCCCAGTTTTTGAAAAATGCGCACCTGATAACTCAGTTAAATCAACAAATTCATATTTTATCTTTTAAAATTAAAAAAAAGAGAAAATTAATTAAAAACAATCCCAGCTAAAACGAAATGATAGAAAAGAAAAAAAAACGAAACTATCATTATCGTAGATAGCAAATCTTGACGGGGTTCATAAAGTTTTGTTCGTAACAACGATTGTTAAGCGGGTAATTTATTCATTTACGAGAAAACTAATGCATTATCCCACCAAATGAGCAAAACTGAAAAACCGGATTTAACACAAAGAGTTACAAAAAAGACAGGGCATTAAAAAAAATTCCACGAAACAAGATTAGGATTTTTTACTCCTAATTTTCTTATCGTAAGTGGGAGAGCAAATATTTTCTCAAAATCTTGTTGTTTACAATAAATTTAACTCATTTCAAATTCATCAGGAATACAAAAATCTTGTTTTGCTTCCTATCCAGATTTTCTTTCATTCTTTAAGCCAGGATTCATTCTTGTTTTTGTTCTAAGGCTTTTATTTAAGTTTTTACTTTTTTCATTCTTTTATTTTTTGTATTTCGTTACAAATCCTCTTTTCCTCCGAGATAATAGGGCGGCAGAGTAAAATGAATTTATGTGTTTGTTTGTTCTTGCAACGTCTCCGAGGAAAAGCTGGAAAGTGCTTTATTTGTGGGAATGTAGAAGCACCGTTATAGATAATGGTATGCGGAAATGCAGCGAATATCTGCTTTGCGTTTTCTTTTTTGTTCCTTGTCTTTCTTTTCTAAAGCCATTTTGTTCATAAGCTTTTACATGTTACAAATACCTCGAGTTAGCACTCAAATCGATCTTTTAAAGCTGAAATTCATTTCCTGAGAAAAATACAATCAAATATACTTTGCGATATCTTCTTTTTGTGTCAACAAATATGTATTTTTATCTTTTAAATTTTTTTTCTCAAAAAAAAAATAATAAGCTGCGTGTTTGAGTTTAAAACGAAATGTTCTAAATAAGATTTGAACTTTGTTTGAAAAATGTTTCTTTTTTTAATGATGCATTTTATACATTTCATTTTATTGTAATAAAAGCAATGTGTTCATTTTTCACCTATTGTTTAATATTACAATCCTGATTCTTTTAAATTTTTATTTTTTTATTTTCCGCTCTTAAAAAGAAACAATTTTTTTTTCTTCGTGAAATTGACAGCATCACAGTAATTTTTTTTATTTTATAGCCATTTTAAAACTGTATCTTTCATCGCTCCAAAAATATCGAGAAATACATTGCAAATAATAAAATTTTCATGTAATATTGAACTAGCATCTAAAAAAATTACTTAAAGAATTCAAAACTCTATTTATTTCTTAATTTATTTAATATTATAAAAAAAGCATAAAAACAATGGGTTCATATTTCACCCCATTGTTTAAACTTGAAATCCTATTTTTTTTTCATTTTTTTTTTGTTATTTTCTTTTTAGTTTTTTTTTCTTTGCGATTTTAATTAACTTCAGCCCAGTAATTTTTATGCTGTAACCATTCTAAACTCGTCACTATTGTTCTAAAAATCTTGTGAAGTACCAGGAAGGTAATATAATTGATATATAATATTAAATTGACTTCTAAAAAAATTCTGTATAAAGAATCAAAAGCTCCATTTATTTTTCAAGATTGCTTTAATATTATAATGAAGCTAAGTGATCTTATTTTGCCTGCAATTTAATCTTATAATGCTGATATTTTTCATTTTATTTATTTTTATTATTTACTAAGAATATTTTCTTCTTTAAGAAATCGACATCAGTCCAATAATTTTTATGCTATAGCCATTCTAATGTCATCATTTATATTGTTCTTAAAATCTTGAGAAATACTAGGTAGATAATAAAGTTGGTTTAAAATCTTAAACTGTCCTCTAAAAATATTCTACATGAATACAAATCTCCATTTATTTTCAAAATTATTTTAATATTATAATAAAAATATGCGCTCATATTTCACCTATTATTTAATCTTACTATCCTAATTTTTTTCTTCATTTTATTTTTTTATTACTTATTCTTTAAAAGAACACTTTTTCTTTCAGAAATTGACAGCAGCACAGGATTTTTAAAGCTATAGCCTTTCATAACCTGTCACCTAAATTCTTCCGAAAATCTTGCAAAATACACGGCAGATAAGATAATTGTTATAAAATATTGAACTCACATCTATTTTGAACTCACATCACATCTCCATTTATTTTCAAAATTATTTTAATATTATATTAAAATATGCTTTCATATTTCACCTATTATTTAGTCTTACAATCCTAATTTTTTTCATTTTATTGTTTTATTATTTTTTCTTTCGAAGAACATTTTTTCCTTCAGAAATCGACAGCAGCACAGGATTTTTTAAGCAATAACCTTTCATAACCTGTCACCTATATTCTTCCAAAAATCTTGCAAAATACAAAGCGGATAAGATAATTGTTATAAAATATTGAACTCACATCTAAAAAAACTATTAAATCCAAAGCATTATTTACTCTTTTTAAAGTTATTTTAATATTAGAATAAAAATATATTTTAAATAATAAGAATAAAGATATGTCTATTCCTCGAATCTTCTTTAATTCCGATATAATGACTCATGGTTGTGATATTGATGACGTGTTTTGGAGAATATAAAAAGCGCGAAGTAGTGTATTGAAAAGAACTCCATTCTTCAATAAATTATTAAAAATACACTATCTTGCGTTTGTGAAATGAAACAAAAATGACTAATTCTTTTTTAATCAAATCCTCTGCTGTCTTTCCTTTCTATCGTTAGGGTTACTTAACATGAAAATATGATATTTTCGTTTGTATAAATTTCCCCATTGATTAATTCTGCAAACAAAGTCACTGCTTTCTGGCTTCATTCTCATATTATCTAATTCTCGGTATTTAACATACAATACTAAGGTAAAAGATTCTTAACCAGTAAGGATTCTGCCATGCAAGAGTGATGTTCCATGTAGGTAAAGGCATATGTGTTATTCAAGGATATTAATTATATCCTCCTACATAAATTCATTGCCGAGAACCAAAACAAGTTTATAGTGTAAAACATTTCGTAAAGCATGAAGGACCGGAAATTTAATTTCTTTTCACCCAGTATCTAGTAAATATCATTAATATCAATACAAAAATTGTGAACACAAAGTGATGAAACAATTAAAAGTTTGAGAGTTACAACTATGCTCACCATACAGTTACTACATTCAAAAGCGCTTCTTGTAAATGAATGATCAATCTCGTACCCACTCTTTCATGCTCGCATTATGACCGGGACATATTATTTTTCTAGCTACAAACTTTGTCATCACACTTTTAAGGCAATTACCTTGTTTGGCGTATTCTTTGGCGTATAATTTGCTAATTTGTTTGAAAGGAAAGCAAAAGAAAATCTTGTTTTTTAACGGGATCTTCGGGTTCTGTTAAAAATCTTTCCTGTCAGTCTGTTTCTTTATTTGTAGTTACTTTCAATTAACACCCTAGCCTCAGTTTCTTTGAAGTTTTCCGAAATATTTTGCACCTATCTACGTTAACACGTCTTGCAAGTTAAAAGCCTGGCAAAAACTCACAGATTTTAGAGGGAATTCTTAAGAGATTCAATAACCATAAACAAAAGTGGAATCAGGGATTAACTCGAAAGTAAAAAGGTAAAAACAGAAGGATAATAAAATATATATAAAATTTAATCTTAAATCTAATGCAAAGATAGGATGACAAAAAATTAAAAATGAAATACTAGAAAAATAAAATACTAAAATTGAACATGCATAAATAATTGTAAATAAATAAATTATGAGAATTTAGAGTTTTTACACAAATCAAAAGTGGAAGATAACAAGAGAAAAATGTGGCTTGCGATGATGGCATGCAGCAAATAAATCAAAGTTTCAGAAACTAAAACATGATAAAAAACTTTCGATGTGTGAAAAATAAAAGTAAAAGTTTACTTAGCAATCAGACATTACAATAAATTTTTAATAATACAGTTGAACTGTGAGCAATCAACAGCCAAATATTTTATTTATAATGATAGTCTATCCGAAACTGAAAATGACTACTTTTTTTTTACTAGGCTCCACTCTTAATGATATTCTTCTCTGACATCCCCAATAACCATTCTCATAGACGTAAGAGAGAATAGACCGCTGTTAAAATGGGGGGAAAAGTAGACATTAGGGAAAAAAGACATATGCGGAACTTTATTAAACTAATTAACAAGCCCAATGGGAAGCATTAAGCCACGAAAGGGAAAAACATTCATGGTAAAAACAGATGAATGTTGAACGTGGTTACCCTAAGTTATAGGAAGAGGAAAATTTTGTTCGAAAGAAGATCTGCGCATGCGGACACAGGAATTAGTTTTATTGCGTTGCCGTTCAAGGTAGACTAATGAATATTAATGGGGGATGCTAACTGTGCCTACAATCAAATCATCAGACGAAGTATCTTGAATCGGTTCGTCTTGTTCTTCCTTCTGTAAATAAATTGCAGCTGATATTTGAGGTGTAGTCTCTGGAGATTAGGTTACAAAGATAGTCAAGTAAAGGAAAACGTCTCAATTGAGCATGGAGAAGATTATACGAGAACAGTTGATGACTCTATTTATTATCTGGTAATCTTTTAGATGTAAATGAAATTGAGTTCATTCAAAACACACATCTCATTTTCTAAAAGATTCTAATAAACATTTTATATTAAAGTAATGGATAAATTTATTTCATGCATTAGTATGAATAAGATTATACGAAAGTAATAGATGACTCTATTTACAAACAGGCCTTTTTTTAGATTTAATTTAAATTGAATTAATTGTAAATACACTCATAAAACCGGAAAGCTTTCAATGAATATATTATATTAAATTCATTCATTGGGCAAATTTCATTTATTCATAAGTATGATTTGAAAAGATCGTATGAGAGTAGTAGATTTAGGCAAAAATATGAAATTATAAGCAGTTTATCTTTGAGATGACAAATTGACTTCATATAAAGTATACACATTTCATTTTAAAAGATTTCAATAAACATTTAACTTTAAAATAATCGATAAATTGAATTTATTCGCTAGTATAAATTGAGAAGATTATATGTACATAGTACATGATGTTTTTATTTGAAGGTTTTTTTAAATAAGTAAATAAAATTTAGTTCATTAAAATACACATCTTAAATGAAAATAAGAGATAAATTTCTTTCATTTCCTTCATCTGCAAGTATAAATTGGAAAAATTTTATGAGTTCAGTAAATTACTCTAATTATTTACTGGTTCGATTTTAGATATGCATGAAATTGAGTTCATTTAAAATGTGTATCTCATATTTTAGAAACTTTTAATGAGCATTTTAAATTAAAGCAAAATATAAATTTATTTCATTCACTAGAAAGGAATTAAAAACAATATGATAATAGTATAAAACTCTGTTTATTTGAGGATTAGCTTTTAAATAAAGTTTATTACTACTACACACAAGCCAATGGATTCTCTGAGGACCAGTTAGTCTCCCTCAAACATCCCACCATTCTTCACTGTTTTTGACTCTTGATTTAAAGTTCTCGATTTTAATCTTTTTCAGGCTTTCTTCAACATCCTCAAACAATCTTCTCCTTGGTTTTCCATGGGACCTTTAATTATCAGGTCTTGAACCAAAGACCCTTTTTGTAGTTCGATTTTCATTAAACCTTTATATGGATCCCAAACACCTCAATTTCTAACAATAAAATTTTGTTTATTCAAACTACACATCTTATATAAAAGTAACAAATAAATTTCTTTCATTTCCTACATTCGCAAGTATAAATTGAGTGAATTATATTTGACTACCAGATTGCACTATTTATCAAATTGTTAGCTTTTAGATGTAAATGACTAACTCGAGCTGTCATTTATAATAAAATAATAGATAAATTTCTTTATAACTTTTACTCTGTAGTTTAATCGTTCACACTTATAAGCTACCCTACAACATAATCGCTGCATTCCGATCCATATAGGATTTAGAATATTTAATTTTTCATTAATACATCATATCTAAAATGTTGAGTAGTTTGAGGTTAAAAACGGCATTTTAAGGAATTTAAGTAAATAAGTTTCAATGTCTGTAGGTATAACTTTGTATAAACATAAATTTTACTTAGACTTTTTATCTCTGTTTACAAGTTTCCAATTTGTGATGTCTATAAAGCCTTATCAATCATTTAAGCTAGTCATGTGAGCGTAAGATTTATAGATTTTGCTTCGCTTTATTTCCAACAGGCGTTTCGAAAAGTTCTGCCTGTAGCAAAATATTTTTGAAATAGTTTTCTGTTACGAAAATATTAAAATATTGATTCTCGCAAGATTGTAAAAATAAATAAATAAATAATGCATAATTGTATGAAATGAAAATAAAAAATTTTCTACAAAAAAAAATAAAAGCAATTCAAATTTCTCAAAAATGTCATTTTGAACTTTCTTCCAACAAATTCTTCAATTTGAATATGTTTATTAAAAGTTTTTCATTGTATAGATTTGAACATATCTCATTTTGGTCAAAAATATGGTCAAAATGTATTATTTGTAGTGTCAAAGATGATATAACATAGTTAAAAATATTTATTTTGGGTGTTTATATTTTGCCAATACGTGAAATAGCATTTAGAAAAAAATCTAAATTTTACTGCATAAATGTAGCTTGATATTGAAAGTAAGCGTCTTTTCATTATGAGGGCACACAACAAAAACAAAACATATACGACAAATTTATTCAAGTTTTATTGTGCATGTAATGTTGAAATTGAATACATAATAATCTATCAACCATGTTTCCACCATGCGGAAATGGAGGATATTTTTTTAAGTCCACTTAGCAAAAATAATAAATTGAATAATTTAAAATATGGTTAAAATCTTAAAATACTTCAAAATAAAAATAAAAGCAGCAATAGTTTAAAAATAAGGAAAATTTAATAACTAATTAAGTCAATAAAATTATCAGTAATAATTAAAATAAAAACACAGCACTAGTTCAATATATAAACAATAGAAAGTACCATAACTTGTCCTACATACAATTTAAGCAATTTAAATTATTTTCACAACACTAGGACACTGCACATCATTTTGTTCATTAATTAGAAACAACATCGGCTGTTGTATATCAATTATCTTTATACCATAAACATGTATTGGTTGGGCTATAGTGAGAATGCTTTACTAAATATATATATATATATATATATATATATATATATATATGTATATATATATATATATATATATATATATATATATATATATATATATATATATATATATATATATATATATATATATATATGTATATATATATGTATATATATATATATATATATATATATATATATATATATATATATATATATATATATATATATATATATATATATATATATATATATATATATATATATATATATATATATATATCTTTCGTTATTACAAGCGTCGAATATTTTCTTAAAACACATATTTATTAAATCACAATATGATATTTTAATTTTTTTAGCGTTGTTAATTTACAGTCACATGTTATTTAAATTTTCCCCCAGAAGTCTTGGACAGGCGCTTAATTATTAAAAGTGACTGAATCAACAATCCGACTAGAATCTTGACGCAAGTATCAATTTTTAAACTCATTACTGAACATCATGTAAGTTATACTTGAATTCAGGAAACTTGTGCTTGAGCACGATCAGACAGATAATTTTACTCTCTCTCTGTGTCTCTTAACAACGCTGCTTTATCAAGACAGGTTAATAACTGCTTTAAAATATTCAAGTTTATAGAAAATACTACTTAAAGGAGTAGTTATTTCTCAATGGGAAATTTTGAAAAGTTATTGCTTAAATAATATTATACTCAAAAGCATATACAAATTGGTACTATTTATCTATAAAATTTTATAGTTAATCTTATGCTAAATAATTTTAAATTTGTTAGTATAAGTTACATAAAAAGATTCTCAAGCATTTTATGAAATCAATGGAAAAAAATAGTGTTATTTATAAAATTTAGGGCACTTTTTTGAAATCAAGTGCATGAATAGGCTGATATAATTTGTCTATTAGAGTTTAAATTGCATACTTCAATTTCAAATTTATTTATTATGTATTGATTTAATGATTTTTCTTTAATTAAGAAAAGGGATGAAAAAATTGGAAACAAAATGTATAAGGATAATTGGTATAATTTGAAGATAAATATTTCGTATATAGAAACATAATATATGCTATTTATCATTTTTTGCATCAAATATTAACATTGGATATTGTTTATATTTGTGAAAAGTATTAAACATCATATACATATATATATATATATATATATATATATATATATATATATATATATATATATATATATATATATATATATATATATATATATATATATATATATATATATATATATATATATATATATATATATATATATATATATATATATATATATATATATATATATATATATATATATATATATATATATATATATATATATATATTTTAGCTTATATTATGAGTTCTATATACTTGCAGCTTATGCGCAGTTAATAAAACTTATTAATTTTTTCGTTTTTCTCTTTGTTTTTTTGTGCTATGTTATAGTGATCATATTTAAAGCAGCTTTAGCGCTTGATATTATCTACTATTACCTTACTTCCGTTTTCTTTTTGTTTCCGTTTTTAGTTTGATTTTGTTTTTATTGTGCTATATATATATATATATATATATATATATATATATATATATATATATATATATATATATATATATATATATATATATATATATATATATATATATATATATATATATATATATATATATATATATATATATATATATATATATATATATATATGCATATATAATTTGCAATTCATGAACTAAAATTAGCGAAACTGAATAATGCAGCTTATTATTTAAAAACACATGCAAATTGGTAAAAATCATCATTAATTTACTATACTTGGAATTTCCATTTGTGATTTGTAGACCAAAATGCAGATAAATGGACTTACTATAAGTAATTAAAACTAAAATTAAGAAATTCGATCAAAATCATTCACTAAAGAAACTACACTTACTCACTTAAAATGAACGAGTGAAAATAACTCAACTTGAGTGCTATTTAACTCTTTCATCTAGAAAAAAGCGACCTTCTCATCTTGAGTTAAAATCACTTAATTAAGTGAAAGAGTTATTGGAAATTGCTCAAGTTTGAGTGAAAAAATTTCACTCAAACTTGAGTTATTTTCACTCGTGTTTGAGTGATTTTCAGTAATACTTGAGAGGATCGTTTTCACGTAAACTTGAGTGATTTTAACTCGTGTTTGAGCGATTTTCAGTATTACTTGAGTGGATCGTTTTCACTCAAGCTTAAGTGATTTTCACTCGAGTTTGAGTGATTATATGTATCACTTGATTGGGTCCTTTTAACTTGAATTTGTGTGAATTTCAATCGTTTTTTATTCATAATTAGCATCATTTAAGTAAATATATTTTAATCATACTGTGGGGGGGATACCATTTAGAATACCAACCTTCATCTATCAAAATGTAAAACGTAATTGAATCAAGTTAGTATGTCTCATATACCAGTGAATTGATGCTTATTTTTCGTAGTGGTAGTTACGCCACAATCTCCCCCACCAGACTTTTATCAGGGATAGAATTCGATGAACGGATATCACTTGTGAAAGAGAGAGAGAGAGTAGGTCATTGGGTTTTTTCTTTGTTTGTTTGAATACTGAAAGTGAGAGGTGTATTAACCATATGGTCATAGTCGTTTGAGTGCTGAATGTCGCAGTCACAAGTCAACTGTTCAATGTGGTCTATCCATCATAGCAGGCGTTACTAGATCGAAGTGGGCGTTCCTGAGAGTTCAAATCACGTCCGTAAGTTACCATAGTGGGGGGAGACCATTTAGACAATGCCAACCTTTATCTATCCAGAGGTACCTCGTGATTGAATCCAGTTTGATGCTTGATGCTTGATATGTATGGGATCTCAGTGTTTTGGCGCGAAGCGCCACTAACTGATTCATCTATACTGGGTTAGTCATATGTTGTGATGTCATATGTACCTAAATAGAAATAAAATAAAAAGTGATTCACAGCGGTGAGCTGTGACTATCAGGATAGGGAATATCCTGAGTGAAATTGAGTCCATATCATTTCTGTGACTCAGGAAGCAGGGAACGAAGGAGCTTAACTAGCTCCTCGTCCTGGAGAAGTTCTTTCATCTCTCTGAAGAGGTTCAGGAATCTGCTGGCTCTATCTGTGGCTTTTGCTGGGCGTGGTTTCCTGTTTTTCGGCACCTTCCTGGGTCTTGCACCGCAGCCTGAAAAACAGGCTGGGTGCTCACCATTACAGTTGACGCAGGAGGCAGGAGTTGTTCTGGGCTTTGTACACTGGTACGTGAGATGTGTTCCGGCGCATTTCATGCAGGCAGGGTTGGGAGAAGTGCAGCTTCGTTGTGTATGTCCGTACTGTTGACACCGGTAACACTGTATCTGGAATCTTCCTCCCCGAAAGAGTTCTATTCTCACACTTTTTTCAAGTACTGTGCTGATGTTGAATATTTTACTCGACGTCTCAAGAGAGTCAAGAGAGTTAAGTTTTGTTGTAAAACTTAGGTAGTAGTGGAGAAAATGAAAAAGAAACGTCTTAATAACTTTTTATCTCATGGTAGGATTTTGCCTGAATGAAATGCAATTTGCGTCGATTCAGGGAACTAGCATATTCTAATCAGTTTTACCATGAGGCATCTTTTTTGGAATATACCTCTTTTATGAATAATATAATTTTTAGTAAGCAAAAGTAGGGAATGATGTAGGGTCTATCGAGAAATTATGTAATTATATACGCTTAAGTTTTGTCCAGAAAACAGTCGTGAATGGAGCAAACAGTCGGGAGTTATGTCTGATATCTTTGTAATTTTAAGCATTATAATTGCTTGAAGTATATTAATTTATCTCCTTATAACTCAGAGAGAATTGTATAAAAAGATTTTTAAACAAAATTATAATTCAATTTTTTAGTACACCCTAAATAGCTCAGAATTCCTTGACGTAAAAATGAATTATTTTTACCAACAATTCATAATTTTTATCGCTAACACAATATTTGTTAATTGAAGTATTTGAATCTTCAATTAAACCTTCGAAATCTTTTTTTATTTTTTATTTTATTTTATAACCGTCGTTGAACAGCCGCCCCAATTTCATGGGTTTACGACTACTTACGTTCAACTCCGTAGCCTTGTAATTTTGAACCAATCCAGAAGACAAGGAAACTCCTGGATCAGTACCCCCAGAGGTATTGATTTGTTGTGGGAACATGGAGGACTTTGAGACTCGGCAGATTTAACGTGCATCAGTCACCATTTACTACACGGGGAGTCTTCGGCCGGCGAGGATCGAACCCACGACCTCTTGGATATGGGCCCAGTGCCCTACCGACCAGGCTATCCCGGCCCTTCGAAACCTTCTTTTTTTTTATTTTAAAAAAAAAAAAAAAAAAAAAAAAAAAAAAAAAAACTTGTACATCAACTTTAAAAGAAATTTTAAAAAGAAAAAATAATTTCAGTTGAATTTAAGCATTTTATGGTTTGCACAATTTATCTTGTTAAAAATATTTAAAATCAATGTTACAATATCAAAGAATACAAATTACTTAGAAGATAGATTTGCAACATTTTATTTTTGAAAATTAAAATTTTTTTTTACCTGTCAAATGAAGTCAAATGCTCGTTTATCTTTTCATTATTATTATTAAACCTCTATTTTTTTTCACAAGCAACGAACCAATGAAGGTCTTGTCATTTACGATTTAGAAACTCAATGCATGAATATATTTTCTTTTTAAACTGTTAATATTATTAAATATATTTCCCTTTTTGTGTGATTTCGAGTCTAGTTTTATTTTAGTCTAGTTTATCACAATAAATGTTGATTTTATGTAATAATTTTATGAATTGACACTAGCCATATTCTTTAATCTTTAAATGATATAATTACATTTTTTTATAAATTATTAAAATGAAATCGAATTACAAAGCAAGTTTCTCCATTCAGTGATATTGTATTAAAATAGTGCATAAAACTATTTTGATCAATGTATGAATGAATAAAATTTTAATTAAAAAACATTACTTAAATGAAAATTTCATTAATCAAGAAAGTAAGTGGATTATGTTACCGAGCAGTGGAGGTTAATATAGGCATAAATACCTATTAAATGAAAATAATTATTCTTGCTTGTTGCTTTGAGTTGATTTTATTTCTACAAAGGAAACTTTAGGAAGTAAGGGTTAAAATATTGTGTACAAAAATGACATATATAAAATTGATTTTGTATAGCGTTTGTCATACACTACACGTAGGAGTAATTTTATTTTATCTGTTTTCTATTGCATGAGATTTTTTAACAGATTTTAAATATTTTCGTATCGATAGTTTTAAATTTGTTAGCAACCAGTATCTCTTTCCCAGCTACAGTTTTTTAATGACATTTTTAGCCTGCATAGGGACCGAGAGTGCGCGGTATCGGTCCTCGTTAAACTGTTCTACCGTAAAGTGCGCGACTTCGTGTGTAGGTCGTCGGTCTACTAACATGGGGGAGCCATCCCCACCGCAGAGGATCAAAATTACGATGGCATGTCTTCAGATCATACTAAGGGATGTTTCTCAATCCAAGCCATCCCAAGCTATTTTTTTTCTTTTTTTGGCTCACTGTACATTTTTGAGTTGCATTTTCAAGCCGGTAAATTTCAAAACAAAGCAAATAATCAAATTAATTTGCATATTTAATAGCAAATTACTTGCATAAATACGTTGGTTTAATTTATTTTATATCATTTATTTCATTTCTTATATATGTAAATTGCTAACGATTTTCATAAAGAACTAGTAAAATCTATTAGAAAGAAAATTGTGCTGAATTAACGAAAATCGGTGTATCAAAAAAAATGTAAGTGTTCTTGTAGCTACTAACTGACATAATCGGAAAAAATAATGATAAAAAATCCATCTGCTGATAGCCCTTATACCCTTCTAAAAGAAATAATTCACTGAAGGAAAGTTACATGGCCATGAATTTGTTTTGCATCGTTCATGAAAAAAAAATAATTTCTGCAATTTTTCCCTTTAAAATTGAATTTTTCTATTGTCTCTTTAAAAAAAAATACAGAGAAAAATGCTAATTTTTCCTACTAGGGTTTCCTAATTCCTTTGAAGCATAGATAATAATCTAAAAAAAACTCGAAATCTATTTTTTTATACTTTCGATAATGTCTTTAAAAGAAAAAAATATCCAAACTATGCCTATTTCTTCACGGTTGTTTGAGCTACTTAACACTTTAGACGATACCGTAATAATCGAAAAAAAGAGGAAATTCCTAAAACATGCTTATTTCTTTCACCACTAGAGTGGCTCAACATCTTAGAAGCTTTCCTGTTTGTTTGAAAAAATCTCTAAATATTATTATTTCCCTCCAATTGAACCCTTTAAATTAAGCTTCCCTAGTTCAGCGAATTTCATTCTTACACTTTTAAATTTCAAAGCCCCGCTTAAATATGTTTTCATTTAATGTTTAGGACTTAAGATAAAAGTAAGACTGTAACGTGAAATTCAGTAATCCTTTCCAATAAATTTTATTAGAAAAACCTGTGCTAAATTAACAAAAATTGGTGTGTCAAAAAATTAAGTGCTCTTGTAGTTACAAGCATACGTAATTGAAAAAAAAATTCAACATTTTCATGTGCTGTTATTATAAATTATGTTTCAATTTTTATTTAATTATTACGGAGTCTTCTAAAATATTTGGAAATTCAGGAGACCGAAAAAAACTTATTTTAGATATTTTTTTCCAATAAAAAAATTTCTGAGAACATGAAAAAGAATATTTTTAATTTTGTATTCAGAAAGAGTAAAAAAAAACGTATAATTTGATAATTTCAGATAATCAGATAAGCTTGTAAGATGTTGAGAATATGTAGTACAGAAAAATAAGCATATTTTGTTATTCTTTTTTTAAATATTTTTTCAGTAATACAAATGAAAATTTCAAAGCATAATCAAAATTTTGAAGAAAAGAGAAACATAGAGAATTTTTCTTTTTCAAAATCGATAAAAAGCGAAGTGTTAGCTGTAGAACTTTAATTCAAGAAATTATTTATTTTTCTAGGTTCTAAGGTCCTCTTGAAAATGTATAACATTTTACAGAAAAATATTATAATTTTAATAGATATCATTTGAGAAAAAATTACCGAAACATGCTTATTTTTTAAGCCACTAGAGTGATTATTTATCCATTAGAAGCTTTTCTATTTATTTGGAAAAAAAACTCTCAAAATATGCTTATTTTCCACCACTTGTACACTTTAAATAAAGCTTCCCTATTTTAGCGAATTAGAAACAAAGACTTTTTGTATTGCAAAACCCCTGTTAAATTAGTTTTCATTTATTGTCTAAGACTTAAGATAAATGTAAGTCTCTAACATGAAATTCAGTAATCCCTTCGAGCTCTTAGAATACCAGCGATGCAGTTTGCAACAGTTAATGGTCTTCTGTTCTCAGAAATTATTCAATAACCTCGATCTAGAATTTCAAGTCCTTGCCAGAATTTCCGATTACTATCCACTTCCGCGTACAAAAGCCCTTCGTTCGGTTTTGTACCCTCCCTTGAATGTTCGAAATTCAGATAGAGCAAACGCACGCAGAAACTATTGAAATACATAGCAGGGTTTACCTCTCTATTGTTGCAAATGGAATGGATGTGTGTCAAGCAGGAGAGAATGGTAATACAATTAGGAATACATGGATCGAATGCGGCTTATAATACAGTATCAAGTGACTTTTAAAAACATCGAGTTTAGGTGATAACTTAAGACAATCAAATAATGAAAAAGTTTTTCATTATTTGATAAGATTTGGCATTTTTATCAAATACACTGGCGTACAATTTTTTTTCCACATTTATGCAAATTCTTGATCTTGACTAATTCTTGAGTGGAAATTTAAGATACGAAATTAGTTCGGCTCCTATAGCTATAGAATTTTTTAAGCCTCATTTTTATCTATTTTATGTTTAAATGTAGAAGTTATCTGTAATAGAGGGTCACCTAAATATTGTGACATACTTCTACAGGAGTTACGGTACATCATCAGGATTATAATTGCGTAGGTATCTAAGCCCTGAAATGTCGTCAAACATGGTTAGGGATGTTTTCCTATTTTAACCTTTTCAGTAGAGCGCGGAGAAACTGTTCATAATAGGGAAACGCTCCTGGAAAATATTTTCGGGCCTGAGCTCTGTGTTAAGATTCTTATCACAAGGTCTCTACTCTCCTTAATTTTGTTTTTTGAATTGGTTTTACTTTTGCCTTTTAACTCTATTTATTTTAAACGGGTTTTTTCCTTAACCTCATCATTTTAATTTTTTTTTCTTTCCTGATTGGTCCGTTACCAACGGCTGAAGTTGATTTATAACACACTGAATGGCTGAAAGGCATTAATGACACATTATGCATTGTTGTTTGAAGATGAGTTGTTTGAATTATAAGTTCTTGGTTGTCTGGTGTGTGACTCCATGAAAAATTGAATTATGATTTCGCGTCCTTCAATATAATACTTGCAAACTATCCATTCCTGAAAGATAGCGGCACCATGAATTGCGTGTCCTTCAATATTGTACTTGCGTGTTATTACTTCTCAAGTGCTTTCCACTGCTCTGAAATAAAGGAAAATGAAGATATCCTATTGTGAACTTTTATTTTTTCATAGATAATTTCACAGTAGCAATGCTGTATTGTGTAATTGTGTTCATGTTAGGTAAGTATCCATTAGTCATCTTGAAATAAAATACATAGTTAGCACCGATAACAGTAGACTCACAAGAATTCATTTGCCCCGGTATTTATATTATAAATTTTTTTGATACTCATCTAAATTCTTTTTTATGATCCAATGGACCTACCTGGGTTATTCGGTTATTTTATCAAAGCTTGTACTACCTCTATTTCGGCCAATTAATATGTAATTTTGTTAAATTGAATTAATTATTAAATTGTTTTCATCTCTCATGCATTCTTGCGGGTTTACCTTGTAAATATTTTTTTTCTGCTGCAAATCTTACAATATTATTGTTCAGAATTGTATCACCACATAACTGAGGTTTAATTTCTTGATTTTCAAAATCCTTAAATGTAACCTTCATAATATATTCCCACTAGTAACATAAAATTCAAAAATCCCTGAAGTTCCAATGTATTTTAAATCCAGATGGTATGTCTTAACTCCCTTAGAAGCTTATCGCAACCTTTACGTGACTCCCTGTTATATATAACGTTTTTAAACTTGTACATTTTAACAAAAAATCGACTAAAGATGTCATTTAAAAAAACCGTAACTTGAATAGAGAAACCGATTACAGATTTGAAATCAGTTATTCGAAGGTACCTGAGATCTGTTAAAAATTTTCATGCTATCGAAAAAAGTCATTCCCCTGTGCTATTATTTGAAATATGTTTAAAAAATATGCTTTGATAAAATATGTTTAAAAAATTTTGAAAAAATATGTTTAAACATTTTTTTATGCTTTGCATAAAAAATAAACGCAGTTTTTATTTTTGAGAAACCTTTATGCTAAACCTTTGTTAAGTTGCAAGTGTTCTAAGTTTTTTAAAACCCACGGTTCTAAAACATTATATGTAACTAAATACCACTAAACATACTCCGAATTGCACAGATAAAAGTTTCTTTTAAAATATTTCTACAAAGTAACTTTTAACTATTTTTCTCCCTTAATACCTCGTCTTTTTAAAAGATATATATTCCCATCACCAAATTTAAACATAATAGGCGACATGTTTGATGACTAATTGCGTGCTCTTATCAATTTGAAGACAATTTGAATGCGATCAATTTGAATTGATTATTTAATAAATCCTTTTTAACACAAGTTAAGGGAATCGTAATAGTTTTGAAAGAATAAAAACCATTAGATTGATCCAAGAAGATGACGTTTTCTCCTTAATAATTGAGTTTAATTTAAGCATGTTGAAATTTTTACTTATTAGTTATGCACCATAATTCCTTATTATTTTTTTACCATTAGTGAAACAAGTTTTTGCAAAATATTAAATTTATTCCGAGGACATAAACCTGTGGAACTTCAAAATTTTTTGTTATATAGTCTTATATTCACACGATATTTTATATATATATATATATATATATATATATATATATATATATATATATATATATATATATATATATATATATATATATATATATATATATATATATATATATATATATATATATATATATATATATATATACAGTCGAACTCGTTTATAACGAGCGCAAAGGGACCGTAACATGTACTCGTTAAATCCGAGTGCTCGTAATAAACGGGTCCTTTAAGGCAGGCCTGCAACCAGAAGAGGGGTTGGGAGGTCAAATTGTTGAGTTTATATAAAATTTAATTAATGCTTACTTACTTTAATTAATTTAATTAAATGCTTTTCTTAATTTAATGACAACTACCCCCCCCCCCAACCAGCAAAAAATTTCTAGTTGCGCTACAGTCTTAAAGGAAAGAAGCAATAAACGGAAAGAAATATAAAGGAAAAGATTCTTACCAAAACATTTATTTTTTTCCTTAATCTACATATTTAAAATAGTAGTTTGTTAGCTTACTTTGAAGTTTCAGTTCGCGTTTTTTTTTTCGCGCGCATTTCTTATCATTTTGAAAAAAAGATTGTAAGACAGAAAAATATTGCTCGCTAAAACCGGGTCTTGCTCGTTAAAAGCGACTTCTGTTCCATAGACTTAACATTGATCCAACCAAATATTCTCGTTTCCCTCGGTAAATCCGAGTTCTCGTTAAATCCGAGCTCGTTATAAACGAGTTCGACTGTATATATATATATATATATATATATATATATATATATATATATATATATATATATATATATATATATATATATAATATCATTCAAACAACATAAAAAAGAAGAGACACCCTCACATTTTTCAGTTTTTATAGGGAAGATATTTAGATTAAAGTAACGCGATTTTAAGACCTACACCATAATAAATAGGGCATTACACACAGTCTGAGGATGGATATCCGGTATTCATATGTCTAAAGGTGGATAAGCGACTGGGGAAAGTCGTTCTACATTATGACATCTCAGTGCAAATCTAGGCTTTTACACGGGACAGACATACTTACACTTACACTTAGTGTAAGTGACAGTTTACCTCCTTTCAATCACTAAGAGGCAAAAAAAAATGTTTACGTAAGTTAAGTACGGTGACCCAGGCCCTATGGCCCCTTACGCCAAAAACATTGTCACATCTGTCGTTGCGAAACAACAAAGCAGCTGCACTTGAGGACCAAGGAGAGCTGACACAACGACACAAAGCCCAGAGTCAAGCCGGAGTAAGAGCACCACAAACGACAACGAACAAAGGAAGCCTCAGAAAATCCAAGGGTGAACCTGCTGTGCTGTGGTGCAAAAGGGACTCAGATGACGGTTAAAAACAGGCCGACAGCTGCAGAGCGGCCACCACAACCAGTCCCAAGAAGCGCCCACCAGCTGGGAGGGCCACAAACCTTCATTTAATGAAAAATGCATAAAATAATCTATCAAAAGATAATGACAAAAATCAGAAGCTGAAAGTTAAAATCGTAGTAGATAGAAGATTGCCAGTGTTTGGCTTACAATCACTTGTTCCAAGAAATCGTAGCTGGTACGTCTCTGGATTCTCTCATTTGCTCGATTGTAAAGGACACAGGATCAATTTTGTGCACTATGGTTCGTATTCACTCATGTGCTCTTATTTTTGTAGTTGAACGCTTTATGTCCCCCGCCTCGCTACAATTGGAGCATGATTCTTCAAGCTGTCTGTTCCAAGCTGTCCGTCAAGCTGTAGATGTTCCAGGCATTTGCACCAGTGAGCACGTAGGTATTCTTTAACTGCGTGCCATCTCCAGTCAAGGATCAAAATTCCCTTTTTCAAGATTCGTGTAAAGCATTTTGGGTTAATCATCATAACCCAGTATACTCCGTCTTCGTACGTTTTGGGAAGGAGACCACCAGAAGTTTATTCTGGAAATCTTTATTACTCTCCCTTAGGAAGTTTTCTAAACTTTCTCTTGTTAAAGACTCTTCAACACATTGACGATCATTTCCTTGTTGAAGGCCAGAACGTCATTCTGCCGGAAGATAACACCAGCAAATTCGAAACAAATTGTCAGCAGTCTTGACACAGCAGTTATACCGAGCTGTTTTCCTTGGAATTCCTGAATCCATCTCCACAAATATTAACGCAAAAACGTAGCCGATTTCGCCCACTTTTTTTTGCCTCTCCTCAAATTAAATGCTTCCAGTACCTCCTCCTCCTCCCTCACCTGTATCCCTCAATTTTTTTCGAAAAGAATCCTTAAAATTAAAGATAACACAATAAAAAAGCCAATTTTTGAAATCAGTTGAAAGCATTAAGAAAATAGAAAAATTGCTCAGGAAGACACTTGATGTGCTGGGCTTTTCACTCTACAGTTCCATTTGTCTGCATAAACCGCCCGAAAGCGTTTCGCCTAACATACCACGTAAGGGTGAAGAACAGGAATTTCGCTTTCTATCAGTAGATGTTAATTGGTAGACCTTTTAAGAATTTGACGTGGGGAAGATATTCTGCGCCTTGTTCCCCCGTGACTATTCGCAACTCGAAATACTATAAAAGCTATTTCCAAAGTTTAAGGTACACGAGGGAAAAACAACGTTTAAATCATACCCCTCTCTATATTTAGCGTATCTCTCTAGTCAAATAAAACGTATTAATATCGATATAAGAAGGTAAATCTGTCTGTATATACTCCAACAATTCGATAACGGGAGCACCGGATTGAATCGTGTGTTTTTCCCGTAGTTTAAGAATAATTAAAAGTTTCTTGCCACTTTTTGCAAGGAATAATTTATGCGCAATGACAAATTTACGAAAAGTTGCTCAACACATTGACACATATCGAGATTCCACTGATATTTTCAGGTGGCTTCAGCTATTGATACGGCATTTTTTTTCCTATAACTTTCTTAGTGCGCATTTATTTAATTATATTTTAACAAATGAATTCATCATTAATTTTTCGATTCTAAACAAAAAATCGACTAATTAATTAAATGGCGAAACACTTGAACTAATAAATTATTTATATTAATCTACCAATGAATAAAAATATTTACAATAACATAGTAATTCAACAAATTTACATAATTAGTAGTCCAACAATTATAGCAAAAAAAAGGGCGTTTCTAAGAAAATTAATACCCAAGGTATTTTTTTACAGAGAACTTTATTAAATCATTATAAACTATTGCTTAAAAAGCCTCAACTCTCTCCTGTACGTTTCATCCTTTTTTTCCGGGGAGGATGAAGATAATTTTAAAAGTAAATTGAATATCATTTATACAGAAGGAAGGGCAGTTTCCGATGTATGTTTCAACGTTAAATCCAATGAGACCGTTCATAAGATGGTTGAACCAATAGTCTAGAAGTAATAAGGATTTTATATAAAAAAATACTTACAATTTTGCATCTGCTCTTATTGTGCATTTGTACTTATCTGATATTGTATTTCACTCTCTGCATTAAATGAGTTTATACACGAGTCAATCGCATGAATAGTTTAGAAGCTTCTTGGTTTCTTATGTATCAAATTCTCGATTTTTAACATGTTTTATGCATGCTTTTAAAATTTATATCCAGAGACACTCTGAGCATGTGAAATATATTTTATGTTCTTTTCCTGCAGAATCGTAGGAACCCAATTCCTAAGTGATCGTATTAATTGTATCGAAGTTATAAAGGTTTTTATATGTATAAAAGCGAATTTTGTACTTATAGCTTAGTAAAACATACTTATGAAGACCTTTTTAATTTTTTAACTATTAGTCCGATCGTCTCGGTATTAATTTCATTAAATTCATCATAAGCAAATTACATCATCAAATCAAACTTACATGCTCAAATTGTTCCTGGGTAGCAATTTAAAAAGTATGCATAAAGCATGCCAAAAATTGAGCATTTTGCATATAAAAAGCTAAGTAACTTCAAAACTTTTCATTACATTAATTTGTGTATAGTTTCAATCAATTCAATTTAGCGTGAAAAAGTACATAATATTATCTATTTTCTTCAGATGACAATTTCAAATTCATAAATAGGTAAAAGTACAAAATTGTACATTTTCGCAAGTTAAGCTATTGTAACTTCATTATCAGCCTGATCATCACGTGACTAGTCTATTTCAATTCAGAGTGGAAAACAAATATACTAAAAATAATGCTTCACTTACTTGGGCAAAAGGAATTCAATATTCACCCTTAAGGCACTCTTATTTTCTCCAAACAAGGGAAAAAGGGCAATGGTGGCTCAGGGAATAAAGTCTCCTAATAAGGTGATTAGGGTTCGATTCCTGACGATGCCTGGTTGATAAGACTTCCGCAACTAGATCCCACAGACCACAGTGCTGACGTAAATTATCCTCTGTGTAGGTGGATCATGGGTTAGAGTCCCTTTTTGCCATTAGACTAACCGTCGGAGACTTTCATAGTTTTCCTCTCCATGTAACGCAAATCTATGTTAATTCCAACAAAAACTCCTCCATGAAGACAAATTTCTCCCAATACTTGATCTTAAAGTTACCTTGTCTTCAGGATTTTGATCAAAATTATAAGGCTAGGGAGGAGAGCATTGGTAGTCGTAAACTCCAAAATTGGGTCAGCTGATCAACAACTGTCATAAAAACAACAAGAGCGAATCATACAGAAGAGAGCAGTAGCTTTCAGGTATCTTTAATAAGGACATAACAAAGCTTTCTACGAAAAAAAAAACTTGAGTATTTATTTTTCCTAAGAAAAAGTTTAAGTTTACTAGACTATAAAGCAACCACAAAATTAAACAAAAAAAATATTCTAATTATAATTTTGAAAAAAAAGAAGAAGTCATTTCTAAAAAAGGGTCTTCGAACTTTAATTAGTTGCGACAACGCCGTTGAATAAAAATAGCAAAGAGTAAATTGAAAAAGAAAACGGACATTGTTGCATTAATTGGCTGAGGAAAGCAAACATTTTTCAAGTGTAATGTGATTATACAATATTTAATCTCTTCCTTTGTTTTAAAAGTTATTATAGCTTTAATTAATGTGGAAAAATCATCGGAAAAAGACAAAGAATTACAAATAAATCTACTTTTTTATCGCTTTGTTATCCTACGTCATTTCAATAAGACATTTATAAAGAAAGAGAAAGGAAAACGTACAAAGAGCTTATAAATAAACGTATGAATCTCTCTTTTCAAAAGAAAATGACTTGAAATACTTGAGAGATTCCTTAAAATAATTATGCATGCTGAAATTAAAAAAAAATTAAGTCCCATATTTTTCAAGTGTTTGGCATTAATTTTAAACAGTGTATAGGGGAGAGTCGGGTAGCCCCGCTCACTTAAAGAATATTGCTTATATTTCTGTATAATATTGAGTGATAATCAATATTTTTGCATGTTTCTATTGCTTTAAGATCTAATTAAATAATGCAAAAAGAATAAACCGAAAAAAGAATAGTTTAACTTAAAAAAATCGAAATTAAAAAAAAAACATGTTTTTCAGTTCTTTTCAAAATGTGTCGGGTAGCCCCGCCCAGTTACAAAAATTATGTTTTTTGACTGTTTTTTTCAGGTGTAAATGAAACTGACCAATGTATTGACAATAGGTAAACCTCGTTTATCATTTTTATCACAAAATTATTTTATTTATTACATATTTATATACTTTTAGTGAATTCTATCATTTAAAAACAACAATATTTGTTGTTAAAAATGCATATAACATTCAAATTTGAAGCAATAAAGTAATAATCTTTGCAACCGTACATTTATCGACGAAATAAAATTGGTCGTTGATACCCGACGTTCATGTGAGCGGGGCTACCCGAAATCCAATTTTTTTGAAAATTTGTAATTACTCGAACCATTTTTCACATATAGACTTCTTTCTTTGTGCAAATTAAGCTTAAGACTAAATACTTTAATGCTGTATGTATAGAAAAAATTATTTTTTTAGTATTAAAATGAAGTTTAATCGAAACATTCAACCCATTTTTCTTAATTTCATGACTACAGTATTCAACATATTTTCAAAACTATTGCTTACTATGCTAACAGCTGCATAAATACTTGAAACTTTGAAAATAATCTTCTTTTAATATAACAATTAATGTCCGATGGCCCATTGACTTGAAAAAATATTCTGTACATCTGATATTGACAGTGGGCGGGGGTACCAGCTAGGCGGGGCTACCCGACTCTCCCCTATATATTACTATTAATTTTTAAAATGCACGTTTCCTATAAAAATGGTGAGTCATTGATATATATTGAATTAAATTGTATAAAATAATTTGAATAACTTTTTAAGCAATTTTTAAGAATATGCGCGCATAAATTGTAAAAAAATTCTTAAAATTTGAGAAACATGTATTTTAAGTTTCTAGTGTCAAACGTGAAACAGATCTAACCTTTATGTTACAGTTAATGTATGAAAAGTCCGCATACGTTTCATTGAACAACTAACGATTTTAACTAGCATTTTGGAGGAATGCGCGTTATAAAAGAATTGGAATACAGGTATTATATGCTTTCAGTAGTAATTTTCTGGAAAACGTAGACATGGTATAGAATGACGAATATTCTTCATAAATATAATTTAAATATAATATAAAATATCGAAATATAAAATGCGAGAATTGCATGCTTTACCTAATCGTTGTATATACTGTTTTCATGAAATTCTAAAAATTTCTTGATTAGTGTGAAGTATTAATCATTTAATACTTCACTGGTCAATTTTAGGCATTCTATACAATGAATAGATGTTCTATAAATTGAGATTTCATGTACTAATGATAACATATGAAAAGTTCAATTTTTTTCTTATTCTCTGCAAAAATAAACGCATGTTGAGGTAACCAGTTTTATTAATAATTCAGCCATAGCTATGTAATTTTTATTCGAATTCACGCCACATTTTTATTAACATTGTATTTCTCATCTGAAGAGCGGGGTCAAAAAATAAATTTCATGTGTTTCAAATTTTAGCCAATTTTTAAAGATCAAAATCGAGATTTTCGTAACACTTTCCGGAACAGTGAATTTCGATTGTAAATATTTAGTTAGCCAGGACATAGGCCTGCCACTGTACATTCTAAGTGAAGCGACTTATTTCAAGTCTTTGTTGTTTAAGGCTTAAATTAATGTTGCTAAAGGCTTACAACTAATTAATTTTACATTTCTAGTGATGTGTAGCATTCGTTTGAATCAATGTTTCCAAACTGGCCACACTGCACTAGAAAGGGATAAAGCTTGGATTTTTCTTTCAATATGAACAATTTTAATATTCTTAAATGTCTATAAGCATTTTTATATCAATATGTATGATGTGCATATGAGGACAATTTATTAGCATTGGGGATTTCAATTATAAGCGAATTTTCCGGTCATATTGTGATGAAAAATATTACGATTATCACATAGGCTAAAAGGTATTTCCGCGTGTTTCGCTGTAATCTGTTTCAAACTGCAAAAAATTGAAAAATACGTGTCTGAAATTTACTTATCGAAAGTTTCAGTTGCATAACCGTCACATTACACATTTTAAGGAATAATATTATGTGATAAGTAGTCCCCTTTTAAAGGAAGTATGGCTTGTCACTATGTTTCCCCAATCTCTTCATACTTTTAGGAATTACTGGTTTTTAAAGATTCTTATAAAACAAATATTTATAAAGCTGTTTTTACAATAGGTTCAACTACACAAAGTACGTATTATTCGAAATCTTTTTCAGTTTTTCAAAACATTATAATAATTTTGGCATACAAAATTTTCCAGATCTGCTGCATTAAGAAAAACCATTGTTCCTAAAAGTTAATTAATGCAATAATATTATTCACATTGTTTGGTCTTTCCTTCAAAATACACATATTTTAACCATAATTGCTTGAATTATATAGCAGTATAGTAGTGAACCTAAACTATAGCATGAATACTATTATTTCCCTCTATATAGTACTCGTATTATGGCATAAATTTATGAGATAAGGGTAATTAAAGGCTGTAAATCCTTCCAAACTCATAAGTCGAGAATTTCCGGTATTTAAACAGTCTGTGATGCGATCAGATATTATCTCGCGATTGCAGGTAAATGCGTTTGTGATTCATTAGTAATGTTTGATCATTCTGCCCATTTAGGTAGGAAATACTAGACATTCTGCCATCTGTAAATACATTTAAACGGGAATGGATAGACCATATAATATGCATGATATTTCACCCAATCGTCTGAGATTACAGGAATTCATGAAGTCTATCAAAATGACATCGTTTAGTACACAATATTTGATTCATTCTTGTGTATAGTTAAAAAAGCTAAATGCTTATTAAACTATATTTTTAAACTATATATTCCAGTGTGTTTCATGACTTATTATCTGAGTGAAATATATGGAATTAATCCTTAAAACTATTGTGTATGTAGAGTATGCACTCTTAGTTTAAATTTCCCTTACTATTAAAAAATTCGTTCAATGTGCGACTATGATTCTCTAAGTTCTTGCTGTATATGTTTACATCATTGTGTTGAACGTCTTATGAGTTAAATATTGTTTTAAAACCTACCATAGTAATTGTGTTTTTCTCTGCAATCTTCGCAGCTTATTATCATAATAGAAGTACAGAAATCTATTTTAAAGCAATATTAAAATCTTCCATATCTGCACAGTGAAAAATTCCTTTAAAAATACCGGCACTTTTTACCATGTTCTTACTATACCAATTAGGTTTCATATAGTTTTAATTTCACTCTAAAGTTTAAAAAAGCCATATAAGGTACATTTTTTGGAAATGCAAACTTTTTAAAAAAAAAACATTTCCGTTCACAATTTATTTCAGCTTTGCAGATTTAAATGATTGTGTAGTTTGCCAATTAAAAATAAAATCCAACTTAATCTCAAGCCTTTTCAAGAATTCTTATTGTATCATGAATAACTGTTATTTGGTTTCTCAACAATATCTCGAGCCTTTTCAAGAATTCTTATTATATCATGAATAACTGTTATTTGGTTTCTCAACAATATCTCAAACCTTTTCAAAAATTCTTTAAAATCAAGAAAAGCTGATATTTTTTTATATATAAAGCAATCATGAGAAAAAACTAGAAATGATAACAAATAATATTAATAGTAAATAGCCACCTTATAATGAACTGTCTTAGTCAAAAATTTACTATTGAAACTTTAGTGAATAAGAAAAATTGTTAATGTTTATAATTTCAGTAAGTATGGAAATTCCATACTTAATCAGTCCACAAAAGAAAATTTTGTAATATCTCAAAGTTAGATTTTAAAACAATATAAAATGAGTCAAATATCTTTTCCATTAAAAAAACAAATAAATAACTAAGATAAAAATCAAAATTCAAAAAGGCTGCTTTGCGCTTTTTTACCAAAAACAATATTTGAAACAAGTTCCATTTTCTTTCACACGCCTTATTACTTGTTAGAATATATAATCAGTTGCTTCATCAAATATTATCACCCATGCGTGCGTGAATAAAGTTTTACGTCCAACAGTCTATTTGTAATCGCAACAAAAAAAATGAGAAAGAAAGCATTGAGACTATAAAACTCTCACCATTCCAAAAACAAAATAGAATGAAAATGTACGGGTCCAGATGAAATTCCTCTTTCACGCGAAGGCTAGGGCCCCAAAATTGAATGTCTCGTGGATTCACTGACGCAGAAGACAGTAACGATCTTTGATACGATAAATTTCTCCTTCTGTTTCATGTTGAAGTTAGAAAGTAGAATACGATGTACATGAGAAAGTTACACTGGCACAGAAATCATGGCGATTTTTTTTCACTATCTTTCTTTCCTTTCCTTGGGGATGCTTTCTATCCGACTGATTAATGATGACAATATCCGTTTAGGAGAAACAGTAGAGAGTAGAAAGGGTGCCGTTTAAAAAAAAAGGGAGTCCCAAAATAAAAATATAAATGCAGTGGTGATATTTTAGAGCGCCAAGACCGACAAGTGTTTTTGCCGATATGAGACAATGACGTGGAAATGTTCAAAGTATTGTGTAGGAAGTAAAGAATTATGTCGATCGAAAGATCGTAAACAGCCAAAGTGGATGTTCCTCATCCTCGCTTGCAAATCCTTCTTTGTTGTCCCCGATAAACTTATTTGTAGCGAAGGATATGATTGGATGGATTTTCGACGAAGCGGAAGATTTTCTAGCAACATTTGACGGAAATATGCTCGAAAAATGACAGTAAGTAAAATTTATGTATGTTCCTGTCTGTAGTTAATTTCATAGGCAATTTTCTTAATATATTGGATTTTAGATGAAATCAATTTAAAAGTTATAAAAGCAGAGTTTAGTTGACATAAAATTATCTTTATATATATATATATATATATATATATATATATATATAGTATAGTAAATTTTAGAGCCGTTGCATTTATAGAAAAATATAAATAGAGAAAATTTTATAGAAATATAATTAAAATTGTTGTAACTCATCAGCAGCCAACAACAAGAATACATACATCTGAACGAAACATGTACAGGGTTTAGTTATAGCAACGTGGCAAACAACAAAAGCTGTAAGCCATGTTGCTATTGGCTTTTGTGATTTACACTGTTCACAAATGGATAAACTATAACCGTCACGTATTAGACCATTTATGATGCACCATCTTCAATCCATTAGTTTGCAAGGATGGCTGTTAATGTGGTGCTATAAGTTAGGTGGACTTGGATTTCACTGGGTTATGCACTGATTACGCATTAAAAACAAAAGGTTTTCTATTTCCATTATATTGGAATTTTAATGTTTTTATTGCTTGTGTAGGTTCCAGCCAATGGCATCATGCACTACAGCTTTTGCTGTTCGCCATGTTGCTATAACAGAACCCTATACCTGTTTCGTTTAGAGGTATGTATTTTTGTTGTTTTCGCTGCTGATGGGTTACAAATGTTTTAATTATATATATATATATATATATATATATATATATATATATATATATATATATATATATATATATATATATATATATATATATATATATATATATATATATATATATATATATATATACATATATATATATATACAGGGTGTCTCAGTTAAGCGTTTCAGAACTTCTAAGAGGGGTAGGGGGTATCCTGACGACTCGAAATCATATAGCAATGTGGGGTCGGAAATGCTTTCCTGAAGCGGTGACGTACACAGAAGCACCATAAAGAAAGGAGACAAGTGAAAAATCGCTATAATAATACATTGAAAAAATTGTATGGCCTCCTCGGTCACCCGACCTATCATGTTTTGACTTCTGGTGTCAAATGAAAACACTGGTTTATGACACCCCTGTTGATAATGCTGGTTGCAAGAATCGCAGTAGCTGCCTGCGTGATATGCCTGGAGTATTGCAGAATGTTCAAATGTCCATGCGCCGAAGATGTGAGGTGTACATTGTAGCCGGGGGCAGAAACTTCGAACACTTACTTTGGCCCATGTACCATATAATTTTTTCAATGTATTATTATTGCGATTTTTCACTTACGGTCTCTTTTCCTTATGGTGCGTCTGTGTACGTCACCGCTTCAGGAAAGCATTTCCGACCCCACATTGCTATATGATTTCGAGTCGTCAGGATGCCCCCTACCCCTCTTAGAAGTTCTGAAACGCTTAACTGAGACACCCTGTATATATATAATATATATTATATATATATTATATATATATATATATATATATATATATATATATATATATATATATATATATATATATATATATATATATATATATATATATATATATATATATATATATATATATATATATATATATATATATATATATATATATATATATATATATATATATATATATATATATATATATATATATATATATATATATATATATATAAATAATAATGAAATAAATCCTTACCCTATCAACAATATCCACTAATCTGAGAGCTCTGAAAGCACGTGTGCAGGAGATTCCGTAGATGAAACCTCCACTTATAGTTAAGTTCACTGTCGTTAGAGACGGATGTGTCATCGCTGCGAAAGTTCACAGAGATTGTTACTCTCTACGCCCAAAGACACATAGGGAGATTTCGGAGATAGTTGGCGTTAAAATTGCAACTTTCAGCCTTCTCATGAAACAAAGTAGATAAATAGGATCCATAACCCTAGAGTGAAATGAGGCTGAAAATTGAAAAGAATTATGATGTCTTTCTTTTCTCCGGCTTATTACATATGGACGGTACAATTATGGAGACGTTGATTCAATACTTCCTAGAAGAGAAAACGCCTCCGCACGGGTTACCATAAACAAAAAATTTGATTCTTTAGAAATCATAACAAAATTACAACTTTCGTATTTTCCCCTCCACGCAGCTCAGTACCAAGAACGAAATTACATATTCCTTATTTTGCCTCCACTGCACAGTTTATGTTCAATACGTTGGACTACTATCTTGATCCGTATTGAGGACTTCTTTCTTCTATGAGGTGTTGGCTAATCAAGGCGTTAATACAAGTGTAGTACAAAGAATATAAAAAAATTTTGAAAATTATGGTTTCTTGCCCAATCGCTTCCAAAAGTTAATAAAGAATCATGTGGATCATATTGGGTAATAAAAACACTTGAATATGTATAAATGCTTAAAAAAAGCATGTCTTCTTAGTTTTTTTTAATTAATTTGCACGATGATGTAATATATTAATAATACAAAGAGATATATTATATATTTAATAAGAAATGTTCGATTCATAAATTCATAAAAAGCTCATAATTTTTCTAGAATAAAATTAATAATTCAAACTGTCATTTGAATGGACATAAATTTTGTTTTTATTATGCTCCAGTCAATACTAACATAGAAAAATAATTCCGCTTTTAAATGCTTTTCTCGTGTTAGAAACAAACTTGTTAGGTAAGCTATATAATTTAGCAATTTTTTTGAAATTGTAAGACATTAAAGGATGTTTAGCAAAACGAGAGTAGATTACAATTAATTAATGTTTACTTCGAATGTTTATTTCGTTCAATAAACAGAATCGGAGATGAGCATCTTATTTTTTTCCTGGTGTCATGAGGATTCAAAAAGTGGCATTTAGTTTGGTGAGATTAAAAAAAAATCTGACTAAAAATTAAATAGAGTCTTTATTTTTCAATGCTTCTGATTCTTATTTAAATACTCTTAAAATCCGTATGTGTAATTCTCAAACATATTGTATGCATTTTTTGTTTGTTTTGTGTTTGTTTTGAAATGTTTTGATGCTTCAATAACTTTCTATTATTTTTTTTTAAATGCTATGTAACTTGAGAGTTTTAAACTGTTTTCTTTTCAAAATGCTTTATTAAAAAATGTTAGAAATTCCTCATGAAACCATTTGTTTTTCTCTATTTGAAGCTTTTAAAACATCCCTTAATTTGTATTTAGAAGCATGCATTAAATTATATTTATATATGTTTACATTAAATAGATAAATGTATTGGGTTAAGTAGTTACTTGTAATGAGATAAATAAACAATTACAGAAATCAAGCATTGCATTTTATTGAAAATATCGTAATTGGCAGTCCACTCTGTGAGATAAACAAATTGCTATATGATCAATAAATATCTCTTTAAAAACTGCAATGAGATAAACTGCTTTGTTATCTCATATGCTGGCTTGTTATGAGAACAATGAAGAATAACAGAAATCGAACATTATATTTAATTGAAAACATAATTAACAGCCCACTCCAGTGACTAGCAATATAAGATATTTAAAAGAGTTTATAACATAGTGTATTTATTATCATTAGTGACGAAAACACGATTGAAAATCATAAACAAAAAAAAAAGACAATCTAAAACATCTTGATCATAGTCCTTTGTTACCAATAATGTTCATAATCTATAAAATAAAGATCAAAATTGGTATTTTTGTTTAAAGGGGTAACAGAAAATTAGGCAATATAGTTAACAGCAACAAAAATTTACTTCGTTTTCCTGCATTGCCATTTTTACTTATTTTATACAGACCGCAATAGAAAAATATACATGTTAATACTGCATTCACTATTTCATGTATACCAACATGGAATTCTAAACTCTGTTCCACAGTCTAAACCACTCCACATTGTTTAAAAATAGCAAAATAACGTATTTACTAATTTAAACATACCATAGAAGTGTAAACAAATTATCATCATTCCATTTGGAAAGATGCATAGCTATTAAAAGTTTAAAATTACCAAATAAATTGTGAAATGAGTGGCAGCTCTGGAGAACTTCTTGGTAACTTTTTGTGATACTCAAGAGCATGGCATTAAAATCTTTTTTTTTGGGGGGGAGGGGGTTAAATTTCTTTTCAGTTTTGTATTTGTTACTAAATGTATTGTAATGAAAACTATAATTTTGAAAAACAGAACTTCCGGTAAATCGTTACCATATAAATAGGTAAAATACCAAATGAATAGTCTAAATATCGTATATTTTGATTTAATAACCAGAATTTTGATTTCTTTACTATACAAGTATGGGAATTTTTCTAGAATTTTTTTCTCCGAGTGATTGTGAAAATCAAATTCATGTAATCAAAAGCAAAACTGTATAGATTAAAGTTTGCTATTATTTTAAAAATTAGATAAAAAAAATCTTCCGTTCAAATCGATACTGGTATGAATGTTATTTACATTTTAATTTTTAGATAATGTTTGCTCACCTTCGTAATAAACTTTAAGAAACAAGCAGATTTAATTACATTAGGAGTTTTAAATTCACAGAGTAATAGTTTTAAATACATTTTTTCTACAGTGTGATTTATCTTGGCTAATATTTAAAAGATGGGATTTTATTTTAAATTCTCTTGATTATTCTGGAAAAAAACTCATAATTTTTTTCGAAATTAAAAGTGTCTCTAATTTAGTATTTAGTAAAGAAAATCGTTCGGTAAAATTTTGAGTAAGAATATTGATATAGCTAATAAAAGAATTTTAAAAAGCGACTGAAAATTTGAAGGAAAAAAAACTTATTCTGAAAGTGGAAAGCAAATTTAAGTATTTTTTAAAAAACAAAAAACTTGTAAAAATAGCTCAATAAAAATCTTCTAAACAACTTTATTCTGAAAAGGACAACCCACATTTTTTACAAAATTTTTTTGTGTAAACTATGCAGATAAAATCATTACTATTTCATAAAAATATAAAATTTTAATATTTACGCCTATGTGCAAAATGACATTTATTTCTATGCTTAATTTAGTTTAAAATATCATAGATAAAAAAAACACTTTCCCAAAATAAAATATATTTAAACATATAACTCATAGATTTATCATTTACAACGCACTGCATTTTGCTTATTATTTAGCTAAAAACTGTGTCTAGACATCATAAACCAAACTTATCTACCACATTTATTCTAAACATTAAAAAAATCACATTCGGCTAATAAAACTCATATCAAACGTAATAATTTGGATTTTTATATTTTAAAGAAGGTAATAAAACGGTATATATGTATTTGCTTTTCCTACAAAGCTCTAGCCTTTTTTTTGCGGATTAAACAAATTGAAAATATAGAAATGTTTTCACACTCTTGAACTTTTCCGTACGCCTTCAAATAAAATGTATATTGTTATTGAAACAACTTTCAATGGTTTAAAGAATACTTAATATTAATAATATATTACTTTTTATAAAAAAATAGTTTTACTTTGTACTTTTAATAATTAAAATAATGATAGTTAATATTTGTAATTCAAAATTAAAGTTTAAAGAAATATGTTATATTTTATATAGCTGTATGAAATAATACTTATTTTATTCAAATATTAGGTAAGAATAGAAAAAATCAGGTAAAGTTTGATGCATCTCTATGGATTAGTTATGAAAAATATCCATATATAGTTGCATATATATATATATAATATTTCATTAAATAATTATTTGTATATATATTTATGTAAATATGAAAAAACTAATATTTATACTTTTCAAAATTATGTGCATCACTGTAATAAAGGTTTTCCCAAAGTTTTGCAAAAATGTGTCAAGATAGTTGTGAAACAAGCAATAGTTAAATTTTAAAATCCAATATATTCAAAATTGAAGCAGAATATACAAATTTTTGACCAAAATGTACAGTTTTAAGTTTAACGTGGAGGAGAGAAAGATGTATGCAGGCAGTTGTCTGGATTCGAACCAAGTACCTTTGAAACTATGCATTTTGCTCAACAATGAATAAATGCTGTTTCAATTTCCTTCAATTTTCAAATTTATTTTGGAGCTATTTTGAATTTTTTTTTTCAATTTTGAGACTCCCCATTTTTTACAGTGATCAAAGAAAAGAGAGTAGTTTATGCTATATTTCTTATTTAAACATTTTTTAGAAAAATAAACTTTAATTCTTCTGAAAAAAAAACATTTGATTATTTTATATCTTGTTTTCCTGCATATAATGTTGTGGGTTAACTGCGAGGATGTGTAAAAAATGATCTCAAAAGTTCGAGAAAACTTCAACTGACGGAAGAAATAGCAAATTTCTCAATTCAGCTACTTTGAAATTAGAAAATGAAAACAATTAATGCCACAACTAAATACAAGAATGTTTGAGAATCAAAAGAAAAATTTTATGACAAAAACATCGCATTACAAAAACAAAACGATAATTTCACTATTTAAAGATTCATAGTTAGATTGCCAACAAATGAAGTTATACCAACATAGTTAGAAACCAACAACAACAAATGAAGTAGTAAAATAGCACGTAGAGGGATTTTAACACGAATCGCCTGATAGCAATGTAAGTCTCGTAATGGATTCTTATTATGTGTCCAAAAAGGACCAATGGTTAAGAACAACAATTCAAAAGTCCCATGAAGTTTCTGGAAAATATATGGCACGCTGCATGTTCTGTAGCGAGAGCATGCCAGGCATGATTTATTGAGATTCAGCTAATTTTTAGCTGAATTGAGATTCAGCTAATTTTAATGAATAATGATTTCTAATCAATACCTTATGCTTCAGAGACGTCAGGGATCTTTCGTGACATTCTAGATCACAGGAGAGTCCACCTTAAACTGTCGTAGACAACACCAATTTTTGATACAGGCACTGAGGGAATAAAGTTTATTCCCTAATGAATTGAATCCTGTAGAGGCAGTTGAATGCGACCGCTAGGAAATCATGGAATTCCGGTGTAGAAGGATCGAGGTTTTTGTCGAAGGCCGAAGGTAGGGACACAAGAATAGTTCCTGCGCGGAGGGATACCTGCGAATGAGCACAACCGACAACCACGGCTAAGAGTGAACAATCTGCTGCCCGATATTTAAAGAGTGGATATTTTGCTATCATCGTTGCTGCAGTATACGTGACCTCATCCCGATGCTTCGCTTTCCCCGGTGACGTCCACCTTCAGGAGGTTGTTGTTGTAGTTAATTTACGTCACACTAGAGCTGCACAATGGGCTAATGGCGACGGTCTGGGAAGCATCCCTGAGGATGATTCGAAGACATGTCATCACAATTTTGATCCTCTGCAGAGGGGATGGCACCCCCGCTTCGGTAGTCCGGCTACCTGCCCGAGAAGTCGAGCACTTTACGGTAGAACAGTTTAACGAGGTCCAATACCGCACACCTTCGGTCCCTACACAGACTAATCCAAGTGGTCACCCACCCGCACACTGACCGCAGCCAGTGATGCTTGACTTCGGTGATCTGCTGGGAACCGTGTCTTAACGATCACTCCACTGCGGGACCCACCTTCAGGAGGAGATGCTTGCATAAGACAGTTTAAGCTTTAAATTGTTTTAATAACAACTTTTAAATGTTTAGACGAATAACCTTTTTCTGGAGTTTGTTTCTTTATTGATGGATTGCTAACTTCTTCTATTAAAGAAGAATGTTTAAGTGCAATAGTGCTTTATTTGACATCTCCCAGTTCATCACTAAACAACAAATCCCAATGATTATCGACGTACTAACATAGGAAAGGAACCAAACACCCTGGGTATTTCCCCTAAAATCATGAAAGAGGGCAACTACTGAATTGAATGATGTTGGATGTTGTGATGATGCCTCACTGCGACAAAAGTCAGGTCCATGTGAGGTTGGAGAGCCACAGATACTTCCAAGCCTTACTCTGATTTTTCTGATGATCCACCAGGTGGCCGAGTGGTCAGCGTGCCTGATTGCGAAGCCAATGGTTGAAGGTTCAAATCCAGCTTAGGGGTCGGATGCTTCACTCTGTTTGCTGTCCTCTGTTATGTGATGTGTGCATGTCCCCCACTCAATGAATGGGTCTGTGACAATGTGGTGTTAGTAATATTGCTCTCCTCCGTGACATAGGTTCACAGTTGCCTACCAGGTAACTTTAAATGTGCAACAGTTCCGGCATCTTCAGAGGCGAGGAACGAGAAGTGATGCCTGCCATCAAATAAAATAAACTCTTCTGAGGTTCTGAAATCGTATTATATTATACACTCGTCGTATCCTAAAGAGTGATATATATATATATATATATATATATATATATATATATATATATATATATATATATATATATATATATATATATATTATTTTTTTTATTTGTGCTTTTAAATTGTAGGGGAGAATATTTCTAAATTAATGCAATGTATTCTAAAATTATTAAACTGTTACAATGAAATTCAAATTTTTGTTTGTCAGATTGCAAGTAGCAAATTGTATTTTTCATGAATGTATATGTAAATGGGTAGGTATTCATTAAACAACTTTTAAGCACAATTTATGTGTAAATATAGACATTTTATGAGCATTTGCTCAACATTTTAACGTGGATGACAGTGACTTTCAGAGGAAGAAGTGAGAGAGGGTGTGGCATTTTCCAACGCATCATCCATCACTGTCTACTGACTTTACGATCCATTTAACAGAAGTAGCATCAATTGGATGCTGCATCCTCTTTATCCCGGAAAGTTATCTTTTCTGGAACAATAACTATCATTACTCATTTTTAAGAAAGCTTTACTTGTAAATAATGAATAAGTTCACAATAAGTGTGATGTTTAAAATTTTTACATATTAGTTGAGATATGTTTCCGCATTATATACAAAATGCTACGTTTTCACAACTCAATTTTTCTTCTACGCTTAATCTCTCTTAATTTTTTATCATGAAAAATTTAATGAGCAGGTGTTTAGTATAATCTAACAAGACTGAAAAATACGAGGAAAAATCCATGTAAGGAAAGGATTGAATTCTACGGTTCTTATATACAAATGAACTTTATGGTTCTTATTTGTTTATTTTTTTCTCTATGTCCTTTCCATGAAATCTCTGACATTAATAGTGTTCATTTGAATTCACTTAGTAGCACACTATATGGTAAACTCTCTCGGTACTCAATGAATTGCTTACTTTCTTAGTTTCTTGGAATTGGATTGAAATAATCAGGAACCTGACTAGCGAAACTTTAAGGCAAAAACCATTGATAGATTGTAATAACTTTGGAAAACAGAAGCAGTGTTAGAAGCTATGTATGACGCCAAACTAAAAGATTGAAAAGTTAAAAATACTCGAGAAATCAAACTGAAATAGCAGAACATGTCATTCGAATAAATATGGGTAGTAAAACATTTATTTATGTGAAAATGATAAATTCTGAATTGTTTAATTTTATTGATCAGTATCAATAAAAGTGAGTAGATTTAGTGAAAAATGAACAAACATGATATCATAATTAAAAATAGCTCTAAACACGATTTTTAAGCAAAAGTTAATTCGTTTTATTCATTAAAAAAATATATGAAAAATAAATAAAATTCCAATAAGCTTATAAAACAAAAATACTAAGATTTTAAATTTTCTTGAGTCAAGAAGCATTGCGTAAAACAGGAAATTAATTTCATTTTGCTTAACGGTGTCAACCTATTTAGTTTCCATACATAGTGACGCTTAAATAGAAAGTCAACGAATATAGTTTACTCAAAAACTTGACACGTACTAACCAAGTTCGAATCCTGACTTCGATTGGTTGTTTGTTATGATGTCCTCAGTTTTTATCTAACCCTGTATCTTTACTAGCAAAAACGTAGTCAGATTCTGTAAAATTGAAATAGATATTTCTCTACAGCTGAAAAACCAATAAAAAATTTACTCACTAAAATAATGGTTTCATAATGAGCTAAAAAGAGTCTACAACATTTTTTTACTCGTATAAAATTAAATATCAGTAAATTATGACCCGCACAGTGAGATGAAATAGTCCAAAAACTACCAAAATGTGGTAAAATTTACCATATTTATGGCTCCACGGGAACATCAAAGAGTTCGGTATTTTTTACCAAAGCACTTTTGTAATGCTTTTAGTGAAATTAATAATAAAATATAGGCATAAAATTTGGCGAATGTGGTAAAATTTGGTAGTTTTATCCTGTTTCCTTAATAGTGTCCTTAGAACAATTAACCAGACCTTTTATTTGGTTAGATTTAATTTACATTGTGCAATAAGAACTAAACATGTGGGATTAAGAACTATAAATTTAAAAACCAGAACTCAAAAATTGTCAAATGAATGGTTTAATTACCGTATGACTTGGATTTACTAACCAGAGTTATATATATATATATATATATATATATATATATATATATATATATATATATATATATATATATATATATATATATATATAGTAAAGAAATTACTTTTCACTCAGATCTTATCAAACAAGAAAATACTAACTTACCTTAAAAATATTTAAAAAGTTCTATAAAAGAGAGAAAAAATCTCATTTTTGGAAAATTGAGTGGAAACATTTTCTTCACTATTATTCACATTAAAGTAACGAATATTAATAATGAAATTTATCTTTATATATTTAAATTAAAAGTAGGGGCAAAATTTTCGAGTTAATATAAACACATAATCAAATAAATAGAATCAGATTTTTGTGAAATGAGTCTTTTAGAAATGCATGAAAACATTTGCATATTTTCGAGATAAGTAAAATAGAGAGAACTACAGAAAATAAAATGCATGTAATACATAAATAAAATTATCTTTTCTCTTGTATCTCCTAACTGTAGAAATTAGCCTCAGGCAGAGAAAACAACATCAATAAGAAGAAAAAAAAAAGAGTGAAGAAAAAAAAGAGTGTAATTTATTCCAGACGATTTTTTTTTCCTGCGCAATTCACTGTCTCAAAGCATTTCAGGAATTATTTTATTTCCCGTTTCTTTCGAAGTTGCAATCAAAGTAAGATAATAAAAATGGTGGACTATGCGGAGGAATTCGGAGAGAAGGGGAAAAAAAGATAATCCAGTTAAGAATGGTGATTGAGCATTCAAATCACATTAACACATTTTTTAAATATTTTGTTTTTACTGACTGCTTTTCTCTAATGAACTTTCACAAATCTAAAGTTTTAAAGAACTTATTCAATTTTAGGGAGCTATGCACTCATTTTATTTCAAGCATTGAACAGTGCATACAGTAATGAATGTATTTAATTGGGTGAATCCAAAAGTTTATGAGCCTTTTTTGTGAAATGAAGCGTGGTCCATTGGGGATTATCTTTAATCAAGTGTATTTAAATTAATAATAATGCGTCCAAATATATTTGATTTAAATTAACGAATCGACTTGGAATATTTTACTCAAAATTATGCTAATATAGTTGAATTAAAATCAGAAAAGTTTTTAGGTTTTATGCATAAATTTTAGATATCAAAAAGTATTTTTATTTATCTTCATCAAAGTTTAGGGGATTTTTACTTATAAACAGCGTTTCTTTCACTTTTTCTTTTTTAATAACTCATGTATATATATATATTTCTAATTTTTTGTAAGTATAATTAAATTTATTCTAATTATGTGAGCTATTATGTCGTTGTGAAAACGTTAATAAAATAAAATTGAGAAACAGAATAATTATTAATCGCTATTTTTACCAAAAAAACTAGGATTATTTATTCAATTTTATCTACTATGAATAATAAATTCTTTAAAAACTAATATTGAATACCAATCAAAACTGTAAATAATACATAGAAAAAACGCAACAGATCGCACAGGCACTACAACGCAAGATTTAATTTTTTTTTCTCCATTTGAGCGATAAAATGCAGCAAATGGGAGAAAAAAATTAACTGTAGGAATGTTTAGGACTATTAAGAATAGAACGCTACACAACCGACATAGAGATATCTTAAGTACTGAGACATTTCATTGTCATCTAATTTTCCGTTTTATTGACCAAAATAAAACTATTGGAATTGGAGTTGTAATCGCTTTGGGGGGAACGAACACCTACATCCTTGAGGGGGAAAACTGAGTGTTGTTTCAACTAAATTTAACCTCATTCTTGCGGGGAATCTCGCAAATTTGTTAACAGTGACCGAAAATTCAATACAAAGACTGCCCACTTTACCGATGTAAATAAATCTCGAATTTTTTAAATATATTTTAAAGTAATTGATTTTTGTAAAAAATAGCTTCTTTTCATAGATTTCTTTACTGTCCTGAGATACATTTGAATTACTATAACTCTTAACGGTAATATAGGTATTTTTTTTACTTGAAAGTAAAATTTAATTTCATACAACAATATTTAATATTTTGTGGCTCAAGGTTAAATTGAAAATCACATTTTTAATAAAGCAATTTCAACAGAGCTTTTAAATTTAATTCTCCTTTTAAATAAAACACTTTTAATAATTTTTGGCATTTTTTTATTTGGTAATAAAATTATTATAAAACGCAGAAAGATATAAAAGGAAAATAAATTTTATCATTTTAGAAATTAAAAAAAATTATCATGTTGCTAGTATTTATAGTTATATTTGAAATAATATATTTTAATATACACTTGAAAGAATATATTTAAACTAAGAAAAAAACTATTCAAGTTTGTATACATATCTTGAGTTTTGCAATTTATTTTTTTTAGCATCCAACTATTATGATAATTTGTTATTAGGAAAAAGTGACCATAAAAATGAAGGATTCAGAAAAAAAATACTTTATTACGTATTCAATATGTGCTGATTTTTAAAGTAATGCTATCTCATTCAAATGAAAAACTAAATAAATTTATTTGTCTATGTAACAAAATCGAAAAAACTTGTCTAATTTTTTTTTCTTTAGAAATAAAACAATATGAATTTCATTCAGTGAGAAACGTATGTATGTTTTAGCTTTGTGCAGTTTATGGTAATGCATTTTTTATGACACTAAGGTTTATTTAGCCCATCTTTCTTGAAACATAATTCGCGATTACAAATTTTCCATATATATAGTTGAAAATAACAATTTATCTCATACCGCCACATTTAATGTTTATTATTTCAAAGTAACATTTAAGCATAAATATTTACTACAGAATTCATATGAAAAACTGCAAAAGTGTCACCCATAATAATCTACAAATTAACAAACGCGAGGTTAAAACATTAAAAAAATGACTTTATTCTAAATTAAATTTCTAATGGAATTCAGAATAAAAATGATAAGTTTACCATTTTCACCTGGCAATAAAATTTCTGGTTAACCTATCGCACTTAACGGTAATAACATTTCTGGTATATATATATTAAAAAAAAACATAATAACGTAAAGCTGGTAATAAAACCAGAACATGCGGTATTTGTTAATTTTTCCGTTCATATATGCTAACGGTTTACCAGAATTTTTGGTTATCAAAATTATAGTCTTATCTATCATATTATAATCTTACATTAAGTAAAAATACCTAAGTGAAAAGTAAATTTTACTGAATAAATGGTTCCTATGCCATGCTTTAAGGTATCATGGCAATATTATCAAATTTTAATACATATTATGAAACGGTATTTTACTGTTAAATTTACCATAATCATTTCCTATAGAGCCAGAAATACGGTAAATTGTACCACATTATGGTAGTTTTGATCATACTTTTTCTCTCAATGCATGTTTCTCATTAAAATTCGTAGCTTTTTTAATATAACAAAACAATATTCTATTTACTGATATAAATTTATTTAATACTGTTTATCATTTTTAGGCTAATGAATATCAGTCCTAACAGTCAAAAACAGTCGCAGGACTTGGTTGATTTCAAAAACTTTGATTAAAGTTTTCTATTTTTTTTTCTATTTGTAAACGTTAGATCGAGAAACTGAATTAAAAAAATTGTACAATTTCAAATATGTTAGTATAAAATGTAGTTATTTCAATTTATATATTTTAATAAAGTAAATAAATTAATGCACCAACTGAGCCCACATTATGAAGTCACTTAATTCCTTGGAACTGTGTACAAACGGAGAGATGGCTAATCTGTTTGTCATGAGACAAGGCTTCGAGTCCCAGCATTCACACAACAATATTTCTTCCATTCCTTTCAACATATGAAGAGTTTCCAGAGTAATACAATCCCCAATTAGTGACCCTAGACAGTTTGAATACAGTAATATTATGCACGCATAGATGACAGGACCATAAAGCTGCTTAAGAAAATAGGTGGAACAACTAATTAAATCATATTCCTCTAATTAATTAAATCATCCATTTATAAACCACTAATTAAACCACATTCCACTGTTCATTTAATAAAACATAACCCATCCACAACATAACTCCAATGCCTAGTATCTAATTAAAAGCCAAAGTTCAATGCCCAATGTTAAATTTCCTTTTTATGGTTTTGAAACCATACCAGTAGTAAATGGTTAAAAAATCCTTTAGTTTAATATTCATGGTTTTTTAACCATGCTACTTGTAAGTGGTTTCAAAACCGTAAAGGTTAAAAATTTCATTTATTGTAAACTTTGCCTTAATCGGATAGAAAGACTGCTGCCGGATAATTTATCATAATCTACATTATATAAAACGCTAATACTTACGTATGTATGTATCAATAAAACAGATGATATTTCTTTTCTCGCGCTGGCAACAGTTTTCATTTTTAATTGATTGGATTCGGCGCGCAAGAGCACGAAGTGAGCAGCCAGATAACAATAACCAGAGTGAGCATTATCAGGTTGTTCAATTCAGATTCATGCACTAAAAACATGACAATATTTAATTTAAACTCAATTAGGAATTAATTAATTAATTGAAGTGAGAATGCTTTAAAAGGCCGCTGTTGAATTGATATTTTTCTACTGGGAGCTACGTAAACGTCTAAAAAACGTTTAAGTGTTTCTATTGAATGCATTGAATTTTTTTTATATTTCGCGTTTATTTATGCATTGAATTTTCACGCTTTAAAATGCAGAATATTAGTGAAGCAATATTTGATAATTTATTTTGCTAATATGTTTCTTATTTAGCTAATGATTTGATTTTTTCACCATGTACAATCTAAATAGCTAATATACTTTTTTAAAAGCCAATAAGAACATTGGTAGAATTCTTCTACATAAGTACAATACTATGTCTTTGATGATAAAATACTATGTCTTTGATGATAATATATTATGTCTTTGTGCTGGAACATTGTGTTCATTGGCGAGCGAGCGCAGCGAGCCATGGTTCACGGCGGGAACCACATAGGATTGCGTAGCAATTCTCGGGGGTTGGCGAGCGTTAGCGAGCAGGGGGTGGAGCCTCCTAGTTTTAGAGTTAAAATTCTAACAGAGTAGAGTTACGTATGATTTAAGATTCAGAAATTTAATAAAATAAGCTTAAGAAATAAGAAAATAATTCTTAACTGCTTATTTTGTTTCATATTTACTTTCTTTATTTTTTATTCATTTTTATTTTATCACACTTCAAAAGCATAATCATCAAATAAAAATAAGGTCAGGGATTTAACAAAATAGATGAAATAAATAAAGTTTAAACTGTCCCAGATATATTTGATTTAAATGTTGACAGTTATTATATTTCTTTCCTAAAATATTTTCCACCATTATTGTGAATAATATCCCTTCTTTTTAATAAATACATTTTCATGTGAAGCCGATGTTTTATCTTTTATTTGACAACTATGATTTATATGCGAACGTTCAACCATTCATTTTACTTGAACCTCATTTCCTAGGCAATATATTTTTTTCGTTTAACAATATCCAATATTTGGTAAAATAGTTCTTTTTATTATGCAAGAAGAATTCATGCATAATCCAATTTGCATCCATCAAAATTTGATCTGAAATTGAATATTAACTAGTTTACTTTTTCGCTTTTTTTAAAGAACTTTGAAAATACTAGAACAAAATTCTTTAAGATGGCTGTGTAATTACCAACTACTTTATGTTGTAATATCAGAGTGAATTTACCAACTGCATGGTGGGAATAATCAAATCAATGTTAATAACTGCGGTGATAGTTGATATCAAACTTGAGAGGTGAATAATTATACGAGACATTTTGTGAAATTAATGATTTTGTGTATAACTTTGTAAGATTAATAATTTTAAGATGATACCAGTATTAAGTAATATTACATTACACATTATGTGAATTTAGAAAATATGAATTGTTAAGAAATGTTAAATGCCAAAAAATTTGTGAGTTTTGCTTTTTGTTTTCTTATTTAAAAACTGTATGGCTCCACCTAAGATACGTAATGCTTTAAATATTGACATAAAAATAAATATTTTCTTTCCTCTCGTAACAGTTCAAGCTCTTTTTATTGGATAGAATGGTAGTTTCCAATCAAACTACAAGTTAGATTTTTCCATTAAAATAAATAAATAAATAAAAAAACATTTTAGTCCTGACAAAACCTATAAAAATCTTCCTCTCTTACCCGGATGAGGCATTAGTTTTACTCTATGGCCAGTTGAATCATGAATAAGTTCATGACAGTGACTAATCAACAATCTCTGAAATACTAACTAGGCTCGCATCAATTAAAAACATTTGCTTTAAATGATTGGATCAATGCTTCTAAATGACAGACAAAATACTATATTTTTCTAACGGTAAACTACATGTTTACCGTTAGAAAATAGAATAGAATAGAATAGAATAGCTACATGCATGTAAGCTATTCTATTTTCATGCATCAAAACATTAAAATTAGCAAATAAATGATATTTCTGAAGAATCATACATTAGAGCATGGTATAAAAACCATTTGCTTTGATAAAAATTACTTTTCCATTCGGAATTTTTACTACATTTGAGGTAATAGGAACTGCAATTTTGAAAACCACAGTTTCTGGCTGAGCTTTATCATGACGAATAGAATAATTACCACGTGAATGGTTTGAATACAGTATGTTTAAGCTTAATCACCGAAAATATATAACTAGTAACAGAAAAATCTATGTATAAAATGATGCAAAAAAAGCACACACCTTGTTTAACTTTTGATCTAATGATCAGGTTCTCACCTTATACGACTCCATCTCAATGGACAAAATATACGATAGTTTTAGACAAATTATTTTTAAAATTAATGATTGTTGAATATCTAAATTTTTTATTTGACTTCTCAGGAACTGTTCAACCGTTTTTGTTCAAATTTGGTACTTTACATACAAAATTGTTAAATAAAATAATAAAAAATAATAAATAGTTAATAAATTTAAATTTTTTATGGAACTAACTTTTTCAAACTCAGTTTGTAATTGTGCACATAGTGTGCTTCAATTCTCTTAAAAATCTCTAGACATATGGTGAAATATGCAAAGAGTAAAACTAGCATTAAGATTCTAAACTTTAGACTGTTATACTGACAAAATTATAAGGACATTGTATCCCAGATAGCAGTGTTTGAGAGTCAGAAATTCAAATCCGTCGAAAAGCAGTACGTTTGTTCAGAGAAAGAAAGTTTTTGTCCGATTTCGTAACTTAAATTATCATCTGCACTAATTAATTAGCATATTTGTGGTCCCCCTCTAGACCCGCTAAGAATAAATCCAAGTAAATGGGAGAAAAAAGTTTTACGCACTGTACATTTTAAATAAATTTTAACAAAATAAATCAATATTTTGCAATTTTTATTCCTATTTTTCCCATATCTGTTAAAATTTAAAATTTTTTTCATGTTTGCCGAAACCCTAAATGTGCAGAGAAAAATACTCATAAAAAAGTTTTATATATTTATATTTTCAAATAATCAAAAACTGTGAAACAGAGAATTTTAAAAATATATATTATTATTTACTGATTCTATTACTTTAGACATTCGTATTTAAATTAAATTGTGCATAAAAATAATTCTCGTATGGTACAGAAAGTTTGTATTTCTTTTAAATAAAGAAGTTAGTTATCTAAAAAATCCAGGTATTCAGCTTAATAAATAATGAAATTTTGTAATAAATACAATACGTTTCTGTTACATGAACTAAATTCATTAAAAAACTAAAACGACATCTTTTAGTTTTAAAAAAAATCATTCGTAAATATATGCGAAACAATATTAAGTAGATTGTAAATATCTTTTTTTTTTCATCCTGTAAAACTGATATCGAAAACGAAATTTTTTTATTTTTTCAAGTGAAAGAATATTTTTTTATAAATTACGAAAAAAAATTTTACGATGATATAATGTTTATAAAGAGTAAAATAAGTATCTTATAAAAAATGATATTACTGTCGTAACAAAATCAGTATAATAGATAAGATATTTTTATTAATTCAATTGAGTCATTCTACACCAACTAAAAGAAAAGCAAATTTAAAAAACGCTCCTTGATTTTTAATAAACAACATGCTTCACGTAATACAATAAAATACAAAAAAAAAGTCTGGATAAAGAAAGCTTTAAACATGACTGTTAAATATTCGTATTTATTATCAGTTATTAAAAAAATAAATTTACAGTGTTTGTGAAATTTATTAAGTTGCTTTTTAGCTCTTCTTGAAATACAATTTGTGATAAAAGATGATACTAGGTTTCTACTTTCGATAATATTGGTCTTCACTTCTCATTGTACTTTTTCATATACAGATACCATAATAAAATCATTATAAATGCAAATAATTATTCATTACTTATCTGTTCTTTTTTAAAATTTTGATTGCTTACTAAACAAAAAACAATTTTTAATTTAACATTTATTTATATCTTTTACTGCATGTTTAATTGAGTGAAATGTATTCAAACTCGTTTAGTGAACAATTTAGTTATGTCTAATTCTTTGAAAATAAATGGTGAGTCAAAAAATAATATAATTATTTTTGAGAAGAAAATAATTATAATTTTTAAACAAGTGAATTTATTCCAAACCATTATATTACTTATTTTATGTTATCATTTTATTAATAATTATACGTTGATAATTATTTCATGTTATCATTTTATTAATAATTATACGTTGATTATTATTTAATGTTATCATTTTATTAATAATTATACGTTGATAATTATTTCATGTTATCATTTTATTAATATACGTTTGTAATTATTATTTATTAATTACGTTGATAATTATTAATTATTAATATACGTTGATAATTATCACTGATATTTAAAATGCTCTAAAATGGCAAATTTTTGTACAGGCAAACCTAAATAGAAAACTCATTGCACAAAATAGGCAGACTTAAACTAAAACCTAACAATTTACTGTACCTAAGGTAATTATAGAAAAAAATAAAATTTAAACATCCATATTGTTTCTGAAATTCCTGCTAAAACTTTAATGTATTTTTTTATTTAATTTTTAAAGTATTAATAAACATAATAAAAATATGCAATGCTGAAATGAATGTTAGAATAAAAATGTGCATTGCTGAAACTCATATCTATGCTTGTTTTTTGAATGTGAATCAGGCGAAAGAAGAGTAATTTTGTAAATTACATAAAATTACGCTCTCCGTATTGACTCTAAATCTTAAAACAAAATTAAATTTTTTAGAAAATTTTAAGGAACAAAACGAATGAAACTTAATTTATTTTATAAGTTTATTATTTCTGGTAATAAAAATTTATTTACCTAAATGTATATTTTAATTTAAATATTTTATATACGCAGCATTGCGAATTTCACCGGTTTATCTAAACATTTAAGCTTTATTTTATGTACGAAATACATTAAAATGTGTTCTTTGTTCTCTTTCAGTAATGCGTCATTTTTTCCCATGGGCTATCTATTATTGGCAAAACCGAAAATGACGGGGTATCATCAATCAAAAATAAAGTAAAATAATATAAAATTCTGTAAAATATGTCTCACATCACTTGTTCACGCAGTAACTTAATTCTTAAAGATAATTAATATTTCATTGAATCCTAACTAATATTATTCATAATCTTTCAGGGCTATCAATCCAAAAATGACAGCATAACTTCTTGTATCAAATTGATGGAAAACTTCTTTTCAACAAAACAGTTTTTCAAGTAAAGTTAAGTGACGTTTCTTAGACCGTTTTAAACATTGCAATTAAGTACACGAATTTCGGAGGAAAGAACTGGGTTCCATATCTTTGCCTTGTGATTCCAAGTCTTCTACTTAATATTCCAAGAGGGATATGATTTCGCGTGCGTGTCTTAACACGCATACAGCATGAAACGCCCTCTTGCGTGGCAAAGTGGCATAACATGCCATGACTGATGAATGATATTAATGGTATTTTCTTGTTTTTATCCTAACACTCTCACCCAAGAATGGCTAATAAATTTACATGTGGACATCAAATAACTCACGCGAATCTGAAAGGTCAAAAATATAAACATGCACACATCATGTGCACATATTATAATAAGAATTCGCTGTTGCATATATTTTAGCTGCCGTATTTTCTGATATGTTTTGGATTCTTAGCCCTTTAACAGTAGTGCTCTAAGGAACGACACCGGTCTTCGTGACGCGATCTGTTGAAAATTCATGAGAATAGATTGAAACTTTGGAAACGCCAATGAACAATTTAGATGATTTTAGGATGTGGGGGTGACGTACATAAAAAAAAATTAACTGAGAAATAATTGCAGCATTAGAAAAAAAAACTGAAATGAAAGCTGTTTTCCTAAAATATTATCCTAGTTTTCCTAAAATATTATTATAGCTTTCCGAGTAAAGAAATATATACTGAAGCTCACATCTCTTGTAAAAATAGCTTCTCCAATTTTCAGAATTTCTCATTTCTACTTTTTCAATTTTCATTTTCCCTAGTTCATCCAGTTTCATATAGTTTGAAACAACAGAAAATATTTCATACAACTTATTTCCATAATGCTAAATATTTTATTGGAATAAAATAAATTTGATAAAATAAAAGTTATAAGTATGCAATAAATAGTTGTTTGTAAAATAAAATTTTGAAATCTTCATTCGGTTCAACTGCAGCATATAATATCGGTACAGAGCAATTTTTCTATAACTTTTCAGAGCAGCTAAACTATTATTTTAGTTGAACAATTATATTGATTAATGAAATTTAAGAAGAGTTAAATAGCACGATTATGCGATTAAAGAATTGTAGAAAAGTGAACAATATAGCTATAAATGCAATAAAATTGCTGGCAACATTCTGTTGTGTTAAGCTTTTTGATTCTTTGATATTTTGATAAGCTTTCAAACACTTTCTGTTAAAAATTTTGTTATCCAAAAAAAAAACCTTAAAGATTTTTTTCTTAAAAAATTTGGCATTTTGACCTTTAAAACAATGCAACAAACCGATCTCCTGCTTGATAGTTAAGAAAAAAAATAAAAATGATATGCTTAACTCTTTTTAATTTAAGTAAAATATTTTAAAGGAAATAAAGTGTTATGACCAATTCTGGTCAAAGAAAAAATTTTAAAAGAATGAGAGAGAGAGAGAGAGAGTCGTTAAAAGCCTCTGAATTGTAAATTAGCACTGGGAATATGGTTAAATCAAGGCTAGTGACAAACAAATTCTGCTCTATTTGTAAAATAATCAGTTTGATTAATGTAAAATACAATTTTCATGAATTGATTAATCATAATTAATATCATAAGACTTCATCGATTTCGAATAAACCTATAGACTTCAAAAGTTAAATCTCAAAAGAGTTTACAATGAAAATGACTGATAAGATTAAGTTCAGAAAATTAGCTATATTCAATAGTAATAAATTTATGTAAATGAAATTATCTAAACTATAATTGGAAATTTCATAAAATGATTCAACCAGTTGCTGCTATTAAGGCTGAGTAAAATTGAAAACTGATTTAAAGGACTGCATACGAAATACATTTAAACTAATTATTGTTCTTAATTATTTTTATTTTAAAATTAATCTAGCTAACAACACCACCACGTATCTATTTATGATCACGTAAGGAGCTGTAGTGTTAACAGAAAGCAATTTTTTTGCAAGTCTTAATTCAAAAATCGGTGCTCTTAGAATAAATTTCCACATTTAAATGGAGTTATAAAAATTTTAAATTAAAAATTATTTTTCGAAAAATGATAGAGTAAGTGCATTGCAATGCAATGATAGAGTAATGCAGTTATATATATATATATATATATATATATATATATATATATATATATATATATATATATATATATATATATATATATATATATATATATATATATATATATATATATATATATATATATATACGTAAATAAATAAAACTGACTGGAAAAACTGTCAATTTGCAACGCACCTACCAGGCTTACGGCAATAAGCCTAACTTATAACGTCGGCTTTTTTTGAACAGTCTGATTTTTTCAATTAATGCCAGCTTATTTCAATTCAATTGCTTCCTATACGATATATACAACAAATAAAAATAACATTCTAATGTTATTTCTCCGATTATAATAGTTAAATGAAGAAAAAAAACATTTTTTTAAAAAAAATCAAGAATATTTTGGTTACGATATAAAATAAGATAACACTATTTAAACAATAACTTTTGCATCTGAAGTTTGAGAAATTATGTTAATTTAAAAACAATTTCGAATATATTTTAATAGACTGTGCTCAGTTTGATTTTTTGCCGTTACTGAAACAAAACCATTTAAAGCAATGCATTTACTCTATCATTTTACGAAAAAATAAATTTAATTAACTCATCTCAACTCTAATTTTTAATTTAAAATTTTAATAACTCTATTTGAATTTGAAAATTTATTCTAAGAGCACTGATTCTTTAACTAAGACTTGCAGAAGAATTGCATGCTGTTTACACTACAGTTTCCTGCGTGATCATGAATCGATACGTGGTGGTGTTGCTAGCTAGATTTATTTTAAATTAAAAATAATTAAAAGCAATATCTAGTTTAAATGTAGTTAGTATGCAGTCCTTTGAATCAGTTTTCAATTTTACTCAGCCTTAATAACAGTGACTGGTTTTATCATTTTATGAAATTTCTAATTATAATTAAGATTATTTCATTTACATAAATTTATTTCATTTACATAAATTTATTACTATTGAATATAACTAATTTTCTGAACTTAATCTTATCTGTCATTTTCTCTGTAAACTTTTTTGAGATTTGACTTTTGAAGTCTATAGATTTACTCAAAATTGATGAAATTGTATGACATTAATTATGATTAATCAATTCCTAAAAATTGTATTTTACATGAAGCAAACTTATTTTTTTAGAAATACAGTAGAACTCGTTTGGCATTAACCTTAATGTAACCATATTCCGAGTGCTAATTTACAATTCAGTGGCTTTTAACGACACTCTCTCTCTCTCTATTTTTTTTTCTTTTAAATTCCCTTTCTTTTATTTTCCCTTGGCTAGAATTGGTCATAACCCTTTATTTCCTTTCAAATCTTTTACTTAAACTAAAAAGAGTTAAGCATATTATTGTTATTCTTTTTCTTTAATATCAAACAAGAGATCGGTTAATTAATTAAAGGCAGCTGGATTTTAAAATCGCACCCCGAATGCATAAAACTAACCCTAACAATTACTCAAACTGAAGAGAGATTTTGAGGGCGCTGATTGGTTCTTTCGTCAATACTATCTGTGATGTCTTTCTGTAACACTTTCCTGATACATTCCCATCCCTTCTCCGTAATTTGAGTGCAAAATATAGATCATTTCTGAAGTTTACAACGATTATATTTCTCATGTTAGCTTTCGCTTTAAATCAAATGATAAAGTTTCTTTGCACAAAATAAAATGGCGTCATCAAAGTTTTTTTTAATAATAATGCTCTTTAGTAACTTGACGTGTTGAGAACCATGAACAGATGGTTCGCATAAACATGCACTGACTATTATGAATTTCACGAGCCTAAAAAGTTGAAAGTTCAGTAGTATCCATTTAGTTTTCATATTCGCGATCGCAACGAACTATAGGGGGCGTTGTTGTATGAGACGGATACCTGCGATTTCCATATGAACAGTAATTCAGTTACTCTAGAGACGTCTTTAATGTAGCACGTAGCATTGCAACGTTCCTTCTTTATTGTGGCTAATTAAATTTAGAAAAGAAAAATATTTGGTATTCTTTCTTATGCAAACGAAAACAAAATGGCATCTCTTTTTATTAGAGAAGGAATATCCAAAACACATCGGAAAAATATTTGTAACAGAAAAAGATATGTATATTCTTATAAGAGTTAAAACCTAATGCCCGAGAAATATGTTTACTAAATTTAATGATGCAACATGAAAGGCCCTTTTAAACTTTACATTCTATAGTTTTAAGAATCATATTACTTCAAAAATTAAAATGAACAGAAAGTATACATAAACCTTATAATTTTATGAAATTTTAATTTGTAAAAAAAGTTTTTTGACAACAATTTTTATCAAAAAATTTCAAGTTTCAATAAAAAACATTATTTAGAAACAAAGAAACGTAAAATAAAGAATGCTGACGAAACAAAAACAAAAAAAACAATTCTTTTTTGTCGCCATTTCAGTGCTACGAAAATTCGTCTTTGGGATTTACCAAAACAAAACAAGATGCAATTTTATTTTTTCAGGAGGGAAATATTTTACCGAAAAAACGAAAATGTACCAATTCCCACAACATGAAACTTTATCTTGGTAAACGTACGTTTTGGAAATGTTATTTCATTTAGAATCTTATTTATCGGAGTTCATATGGCGATATAATTGTTTTGAACCTATGCTGAACTCTATATCGGCTCACTTTCCACCGAAATCCGACAGACTACTTTGATTTTAAATAAAGTGTTTTTTTTTATGATTTGTCGCAAAAATTTTAAGTGTAGATTGGCGGCACTTAAAAACCGCCAAATCTGTAGCGGCGGTGGCGTTACTACGTAAGTACCGAATTTTTATTCCTTATTTTTCTGAATCATATTACTTCAAACATTAGAATATACTAGAAGTATACATAAACACATAATGTTATACCATTTAATTTTTCAAAAAAAAGTATTTTGACAGCAATTTTTATCAAAAAATTATAAACTAAAAAGCGGAAAATAAGGAATTCTTAGGATAAAAAACGATTTTAAGAATTCTTTACATTGAAATAAAAACTTTCATATAGTTTCTTATTATTCTTATAGTTCTTAATCAGACGTAAGAAACCATTCTGTAGAGAAATATCATCAAATAAGAAAAAAAATATTTACAAGCAAATTTTTTATTATAAAAATCATAGCACACACTTGTTTTATAAATCCGCAGAATTCCAAATGAAATGTTCTTCGTTTGAAAATTTTATTTTCAAATAATATATGCATAGATTATCCCTTCATTACTTTTAGATAACATGCCACACAACAAAATTTTATAAATGTAAGATCTCAAACTGAATTTGAATATGTAGCTTAAAAACAGAATAGCTGAATTCTAGTTGAAATTATTCCTTCAAAACAAAAAAAATAATTACCAAGAAAACGATACAAATTTATTAATAATCAGCACAAATGAATTCAAGTAGTTCGGATGATTCTTTATTGTTGTTTTACGAATAATATAGATACAGAAATATACTATTCTATAAAGAAGAATATACAGTTCTGTGCATATTCTGAATTCTTATTTATTCATTGGAATGACGAAAGCAATGCTGATTTCACTTTAATTTGTAATGACTTGAAGACAGAAAAAATTATTTTACCGTAATACACTCAATCTGTAACAGCAAGTGATCATGAAATTGGAAGTTTTGTTATTGGTAATAGAAAGGTAAAAATTATCTAGAAATTGTTCTTCAAATGCTTGGCGTGTTCTGCTAATGTTTGGCATGTTCTGGTTAGTTTTTTCAAGAAGTTATACCTTTTCCTTAGGGAAATTTTGCTTCTTATTTGCTGCTAATTAAATGGCGTCCGTCATTGTCAATGGCTTTGTGGGAACTAATGTCCGATATTTTCAGTCTCCCGCTAGATGGCGTACTCGAGCGTTGCGATCGCGAATTGTGTAATATCATTTTCATATTCTTCATCTGAAAATATATAATGTATTTCGTTATCTTCGCACTTCATTTCGTTTCAGGCAGTTTTTAAGCGATAAAAAACGTATTCGATGCCTTCAATAGAAGAATCATCTTTTAAATTATCAATGTCAGTTGAAAAACGAGTAATATTACCTCTGATAGTTTTCCATGTCCGCTTCAGTTCCAACATCGTGTTTACCATTTTAGTGCAAGTCGCTTATTTTCTTAGAAAGTAAAACTTTTAGTAGGGTAAATTAACTTGCCAATATTCCCTAAACAAGCATAAAGAATAAGTTCAGGGTCCTGCTATATATAGATGGGTATTCGTCACCATATATTAATGTTGAACTCTGTTATTAGACTGAAATTTAGAAACTGAGATATCGAAGATAGAACACAAGTATTGATTAAACATAAAGTGTAACAGGGAAAGAAGAGAAAAGGATAACATATATTTCGGTTGTTTTAAAACTTAAGAACTGTCAGTGCATGTTTATACGAACCTACTATTTTTGGTACTCAACATATTGAAATCTATTCTTGTGTGTTTATTTATTTACTTCATGTGTTTTTCTTACGTTCCATTGCAATATTCGCGATCGCAACGCTCGCGTACGCCGTCTAGCGGGAGCCTGTAAATATCAGACATTAATTTATCACGTTTTCATTTAGTTCCATCAAAATCTTTGACAGAATCCGACGCCATTTTTTAGCAGCAAATAAGAAACAAAATTTTCCTAAGGAAAAGGCCGAAGAACTTGAAAAAAATCTCCAGAATAATAGTAAATCTTTCAGGAACAGAACACGCCAAATATTTGAAGAAAAATTCCTCAATAATTTTTAATTTCTATTATCAGCAAACTTGCAACTGATGACTTCCGATTTCGGATACTGTTACAGATGTGTGTATTAAGGTAAAATGCATTTCTTCTGTCCTCAATTCATTACGAATTAAAGTGAAGTCAACATTGCTTTCGTCATTACAGTGAATAAATATGAATTCAGAACATACAGAATTGTAATAGTTATAGAATATTCTTCTTCGTTATAGAATAGTATATATTTCTGTATCCATATAATTCGGTAAACAACAATAAAAAATATCCAAGTTACTTGAAATAGTGCCATTTGTGCTGATTCTTAATTAATTTTATTCGTTTTCTTGGTAAGTATTTTTCAGTTTTGAAAGAATAAGTTCAACTAGAATTCAGCTATTCTGTTTTTAGCTACATATTCAAATTCATATCAATTATAAAATTTTGCTGTTTAGTATGTTATCTAAAAGTAATGAAGGGATAAACTATGTATCTATTATTTGGGAATAAAGTTTTCAAACAAGGAACATATCATTTTGGAATTCTCCGGGAATTATAAATCAGGTAAGTGCATTGATTTTTACAATAAAAAATTTGCTTGTAAATAATTTTTTTTCATTTGATGATAGTTCTCACTAGAATTCTTTTTTACGTCTGATTAAGAACTATGAGAATAAAAAGAGAAACAATATGGAAGTTTTTTATTTCTATATGAGGAATTTTTAAAATCGTTTTTTTATCCTAAGAATTCTTTATTTTACGTTTTTTAGCTTATAATTTTTTGATAAAAATTGTTGTTTAAATAATTGTTTTGAAAAATTAAATGGTATAACATTATGTGTTAATGTATACTTCTTGCATATTCTAATGTTTGAAGTAATATGATTCAAAAAAGTATGGAATAAAAATTCGGTACTTACGTAATAACGCCACCGCAACTACAGATTTGGCGGTTTTTAAGTGCCACCAATCTACACCAAAATGTTTGCGACAAATCATAAAATGAAACACTTTATTTAAAATCAAAGTAGTTTATCGGATTTCGGTGGACAATGGGCAAAATATTTCGCTCCTGAAAAAATAAAATTGCATCTTGTTCTATTTTTGGCAAATCCCAAAGACGCATTTTCGTAGCACTAAAAAATGATAACAAAAATCGAAGAACAAATCATTTTGGAATTCTTCTGATTTATAAAGCAGGTAAGTGTTAATTTTTATAAAGTAAAAAATTTTACTTTTAAGTAATTTTTTTCTTATTTGATGATAGTTTTCTATAGAATGGCTTTCTGCGTCCGATTATGAATCAAAAAAGAAAAAGCATGAAAGTTGTATATTTTAATGTAAGGAATTTTTAGAATTGATTTTTTCTTTTTTGCTTTGTATCGTAAGCATTCTTTATTTTACGTTTTTTAGTTTCTAAATAATGATTTTTATTAAAACTTAAAATTGTTGATAAAAATTGTTGTCAAAGAACTTTTTTTACAAAATTAAATTAAATAAAATTATGAAGCTTATGTGTACTTTTTGCTTATTTTAATGTTTAAAGTAATATGATTCTTAAAACTATGGAATGTAAAGTTTAAACAGGCCTCTCAGGTTATATAATTAAATTTAGTAAAACTATTTCCCAGGCATTAGGTATAACTCTAATAAGAAGATACATATTTTTTTCTGTTTATTTACAAATATTTTTCAGAGGTGTTTTGGATGTTCCTTCTTTAAAAAAAGCGATGCCATCTTGTTTTCGGTTGCATAAGAAAGGATATCAAACATTTTTTTTTTAAATTTAATAAGCTATGATAAAGAAGGAACGTTATAATGTTACACGCTACATTAAAGACGTCTCCAGAGTTACTGAATGTCTGTTCATATAGAAATCGCAGGTATTAGTCTCATACAACAACGCCCCCTATAGTTCGTTGCGATCGCGAATTAAAAAAATTTCAGATAAATAGAAGTTTTTAATTTTGAAAAAAAAACATCAAAATTGTAAAATAATAATCATTAAAATGGAATTTCTAAGATTTATTTAAAGCAAATTAGCTGGTTTTAGTATAATAAGAATTGATTTTAAACTTGCATTTCGTAATCTTTATTCAAATTGAACTACATTACGCAATTTAACTTCATTTAGACTCCTAGTGCTCTTGAATATTTAAATCTCCAATATTAATTTATCATGAATGATTGCTGAACCAAACAAGTAAATAATACGCTGATTTAGTTTTGATTTACTATATGGGACTTTAAAATATATGCAAATACCATTGTAAGAGTATTTTTGATTGTTTGAAAGGGATTTTATCATATTTTAGAGGGAATTTAATTTATACAAACCGAGAGAAATAAATAAAATAGTATTCCAATTCAATAAATATTAACTTCAAACTAATGTTTTTCTATTCCGTGGTAAATATAAGAATCGATTAATGAAATTAAACTGTGTATGACTTCGCCATAACGTTTGGACTTATGGCTTTATTGTGAAGGTTATATTGTGAGGGATTGGAAACAACAACAACATACTGTGATATCAGTGTCATTAAATAAATTACAATGACCTTTGATTCATAATGAATCCACGCCTTAATAATTATAAAAATACTTTTCGTATTCTTCTAAAGTTCGAACATTGCTTCGGTAGATATAAAATATTGGAAGAAAATTTCAATTTCACTTATAAATGAAGAATGAAATTCTCAATCATATTCTTGATTTATCATATTCTTGCTAACGGTCATATCTATCGTAATCCTTAAGTCTAAATTTTAAAACGTATATGTTTTGCCAGATGTTCCAAGGCCGCACATGCAAGGTATGTTGTAACTGCTTCAGCAAATTTCAATATTGAAAAGATCTTTAAATTGCTTAAATTTAATTTCGTTAACAGGGCTGAAGATGACTGACCAAACCGGTATAGGATGTTAACAGTTTTGTGGAAAAAGAGAGAAAAAAACAGTAACGTAACATGTTCACGGCAGGGATTAGAAGAAGAAAGACGATAACCTCTGCTTCGGTTTTTCTTCCGCTAACTCCGAACTTAACTTCCTCTGCTCGTTTACTGTTAATTGTTGACTCAGTTCTAGCTAACTTTCACTAAACTTAAATGCCCGCCTTTTCTGTTTCTCTCTCAGCTACCGTGATTTTTCTAGTTTTATTTTCCATTTATCGTTGGCAACTTTGCACTTTATATTTCAATTTTTTTTCCAATTTTTTTTTTCTATTTTTCCCCTTTTTTCCCCTCATTCATGCCTGGCAAGTCTTGAGAATAAGCGCTTATTTTTTTTAGCACTTATTACATGTCGATCTAGCATCCTTCTTCATACTTTTTCTAAATCAATGAAGTTTATAATCAAGTATATGCTGGTTTCTTATAAGTGATAACCTTAAAGAAAGGGAAGGACCATAATGAGAAAAACACCTCTGAAATTCACCAGATCCAACTCCAGCTTGTACATGTGTATACGATATCTTCTTGAGCAACCATACTTTTACCCTGTAATCTTAATGGCAAAATTTTTCATGCAATATCTTTCTTAACACTTCAAGAAAAAAGTATTAAAAGTACTTCATTTTAAAGGATGGTACTATTTTAAATGTTGAAACTGTCAAAATTTTATCTTTGGAAAAGTATCTTAAATCAATAATTTTATTACAAAAAGTTGCTTAGTACTAGCGTAGATTTCGAACATGCTAATTTGTTTTTCAACATGCCATCCATTAGACACACTTGTCCATGTTAAAATTGTTGCAACAATATAAAATATATGTGCTGTATAATTTTACAGAAATAGATATCAACGGATTTTTTGACAGGTATACTATTTTTAACTGTACGTGTCTCAAGATATGAAGTTAATAGTCATTAATTTGGACTTTTTTTAAAGCCTTTCATCAAAAAGTTAATATTTTGATATCGTTTCTAAGCGAACGCATAATATAGCTATTTAAAAAAAAGGTATTTGTAAGAATTACTGTCATTCACATAAAACAAACGACAACGCTTATTCTTTCTGCATGGCATCATACAGAGATACAAACGGCACAGATCTCTGACCATTAAAGCTACTTCATATTGTATAACGCCCATGCAATTTCAGGAAGAAACGTCATCTATCGGATTAATACCTTAGTTGTAATGATCATACTAAGTTTTGTGACTATGTAACCGTGTAATGGTCTGAACTGAGAAAATTCAATTATGACCATCCTATAAAAAATGTCTGAACTTCTGAGATAAAAATTTTTGATATACATGATTTTATGAGCATCTTGACTGTGTTTCTGTTTTGTTCAAAAAAAGTTACAGAAATTAACACTTAATTCTTAGCTCATTAAGAGTATTTTAAATTTAGCAATTTTTACTCTACATTATTTCATTACATTATTTTCACATTGTTTCAGTTTCAGTTTTTTTTTCAAATATATTTTTATGCAAAATAGCAATAAATCTGAATGATAATAAAAATAAACCAGTTAAAAAATTAAAACTGAAAAATATTTTTAAATTTTGACAACGATTCATGCTAACCGTTCGAATAATGGAACAGTTACTTTGGGATGTTTCACAGCTTTAGAAATATTTTACACAAAACTGAAATGATCTGATATACATTTTAAAATATTTTGGAACAACTAAGAAGATAAACATTGTTTCTTAATTTCATAAAGTTTACTTTAGAGCTCAATTATGCAATAAACTTTTTTATCTCCCGTGTTATTAAATGAAAACTTATCGATCTCTGAAAAATCTTTAATCTTCTAATTTAACAATAAGTACTGCAACTCACTATGAGCTAATTTCTTACTTCCCTTAATTACATGGTTCAAAAGTCAGGAAAACAACTATTTCCTTCCTTAGCAGCTACTTATCGCAAAAGGAGGATGTTTTCCTTTGTCCTCTCTCTTATCAGTTGCTCATTCCATCCAAGTGTCTTTTTCTTGCTGATGAGGACTTTCTTCTACCAGGCACTAAATGCGCTGCCATGGCATCTCTTCCTATGTTATCGAAAATTAAAACTCTTTCCTTAATTTGCCGAATTCTCTTTTTTCATTCTGTTTTGCTTTAATAGTAAATTGGGAATGGCTTAATTAGTATGGGTTGATTGGGACAAGCTGTGACTGCAATTTTTGATCTGTTTAAAGATTATATCAGTCCATGTTATCGAGTTTTATTGACTACTCCTTCCAGGAATACGGCTAATTGCGAGATATTGGGAAAAAAATGAAGTTATCGATAATTTCATAATGTAGTTTCGGGGAATCTGTTTTTCAGGATAATGTATAATTAAACTAATTATTTGATTCATGAGTAAAACTAAATATTTATCGCTTTAAGTTGTATGAAATGCATAGTTTAAAGTAGAAATTTATGTTCGGTTTTCGTTATATTCCATTGCGATTTTAGGCTGTTTTGTACTAAATAGTCAAAGTTAAAAGCATTTTTTAAATTTCTTTTTTAATAAATATAATAAAAATATTATTATTTAATAAAATGATACTTTGAAAAACATAAGAGAAAATATACTAACTTATTTAAAACTAGCATTCGGATTAAAACTACAGGTAACCAATCTATTTTTGCCTATTATTCCGTTTCATTGTTTCTAAAAGCTCAACTCCTCCTCATTTAAAAAATTCAAAGCATTTATTAAATTTATTGTCCTCATATTTAGATATTTTCATAATATTATTAAAAATTAAACAGCAAAAGCAACGAAAATAGATTAATTGGGAGTACAATTACCACCATTAATGAAATCACTGAGTTATATAAGTGAGTACAAAAGCAATCAGACTTGAGTAACAATGGACACTTACTTACTTATTCTTAAAACTTGAATGGGAATGTAAAATTTCCTTCAATTCTATTGGTCAGTTTAGACCAATACACTGATACATAGTCCCAAAACTTCGTCTATTCCTTCAATTTCTCACAATTTCGTATTTCACCATGTAAACTTATATTCTTCAAAATGATGTGAAAATTTTACGGTTTGCAATTCAAAAATATTTAGACTATTATTAAATAATAATCTAAATATTTTGAATGAATAATAATGAATGAATGATGAATAATAATGAATAATGATACATATTATCTAAAAATTATATTTTGCATTCACCTATTTTTGTAGAAGCAAATTTTATAACTGAGAGCAAAAATTTTTACTTTCCGTCAAAAGTTTTCGAATTATGGCGAAATACACAAAAAGTACAATTAGCACATAAAGGGTTCCAAACTTTGAACCACTCTCCTGACCTCATTATTTTGACCATATTTCCCAGATTGCGCCTACACCCTATATATTGGGGATTAGAAATCTGAATCGGTAGTAAAAAAGGTATATTTATTTTTAAAAAATACATTTTTGTGTCTTTTATAACTTAAAATAACATCTACTGAAATTAATCACCACATTTGGGGTCAACCCCTTAAATCATTAAGATGACTGCAAGAACCGTAAAGATCAGATCATTGGATAAAAAGTTAATCATAGTTGTCCGTTAGTAATTTATTTTTTTGCTCATTGTAAATCAGGTTAAAAAAATAATTCAAATATTTATAAAGTATAAATTAGATTGAACGCTTTGCGCACCCAATATGATAAGCAATGTAAAAAAAAATGTACATTATGGTTGTTATTTCTTGAAATAAAAAGAGGCACGGGCAGAATAATGGTAAAAAATGTGAATCCTGTGCTTATTCTAATATGATTCATCTAAACATTGATGGAATGTATTCTTACCAATATTTTGATTTAAACACGGCAGATAACAAAACGCTTTATCGAATTGAGTGTCAGTAATAGCAACAAAATGCATTTGTATTAATTTTTGTCACTCGATTTAACAGCGACAAAGCAAGCTAACAACTAGTTAACAAGCTACAAAAAATTTTATAAGCCTAATCTTCCGCACGTGCATCTGCGTAAATTTTACAACAGATTCAATTTTTAATGCACCGTTTTCGCAAATCACAGCCGGGATGTCTAAAGGTAATTGCTATTCCTCCTTCACCCACATCATGGAATTTTCCAACAAGAAGTCACATGGCAATTTTTATAGAGGTTTTGTGCTACGTGGTTGCTTGATCGTAAAATTTACGGCACACGCGTGGTAGTGGGTGAAAATTCGAAAAATATTCTTTTCTCAAGTGTTTTGTTACTTTGTGTAAATAATTGGCTTGCATTATTTATTTTCTATAGAGTCGAATCTATAATTTTTCGTGGCAGAAAACTAAACACAAACAAATTATTTTTCCCTCATTCATCGAGAATTGTTTGATGAAGGGAAGGAAACATTTGGATTTGAGATTGATAGCGATTTGAGTGAAGAAGGTATAGAAATAAATAGCATCTGAACGATATATTTTGGATGATGATGATAATAATGATTCAGTCGAATGTAATAATGATGAATTGTTCTATGTTAGTAAGGATAGCTATTCTAAGAGGTGGAAAGTAAAGTATGCAAGCTTCTCAAAGACGAAAAATATGAATATTGCGAAAGTGTCACCTGGCCTAAAATGCCGTGCAAAGGATATAGAGGATGAAATAAGATTATAATTTGAAAAATAATTTATAGAAATACGTGATGAAATTTTGAAGTGTACAAGTACGTATGGATCACTAAAAAGCAAATACTCTAGAGATGCATAATTTACCATTACCGTAAGAGGGGAAATGATGGCACACTTTGGTTTGTTAAACATGATAGAAATGAAAAGAACACAATGTAAATGTGAGCGAATTGTTCTAAAGTCATGGCATTGGAGCTGGAATAACGAAAGCTCTGATGAGCTACAAAAATACGAGATTCTCAGCATCTATGAAATACAAGGTATGCCTTAGATACACATGCAAACGTTATTCGATATCCGAAATTATTTGAATGGAATGCAATGTGAATTTTGCATATTGAGAAAGCACTTTAGAATCCTATTTTCCTATTATTACTCTACTCTACTCTGTTTGCATAATTGCTAGTCTTTTATTTTCTCTTGTTTTTAATTTTAAGAAATAATTAGAAAATTTAAAATTAGAGTTAGTTAATATTAGCTAATTTGTTTCATAGAAATTGTTTCATAGAAGTAAAATTCCTAGCAGAAGTAAGTAATGTTAAACTTAAATTTTTCCTACCAAAATTTCCGTTTTTTCTTGTTTATACTTGCCTATGATGAATATTAAGACCATCTTGAATTTTAAAATGTATTTATTAACTAATAAATTTTAAATGATCAATAAAAAATATAACTTTTCTAGATGACAAATATCAGATGATTAATGATTATTTACTTTCGTTTGAATGGGACATCATTTTTGTTTTTGAACAATGAGGTTAATTTTTAATTTTTTAACAAACTAGAGGGCTCCGCCCCCTGCTCGCTGACGCTCGCCAACCCCCGGAGAATTGCTTCGCAATTCTTGCTTGGTTTGCTTCGCAAAACCAAAAATGCTTTGATTTCATATATTTCAATATTAAACTGAATATTAACTGTTATCATCGAAAAGAATTAATTTTCTTAAATGCAGAATAAGCAGTGTGTCAATATCAATGTCACTTTTTTTCGTTGACTACAGTTCCTTCTATGTCCTATTTGTTCTCTAAATGAGCCAAAATTGTCAGAAATTAACATCAATGTGCAGATATAATCTTAATATGAAACTTGTTTAAAAAAAATGATAATCACAATAATACAGACTTTGTCCCAAAGAAATGAATATATTTTTAACACATTTAATTCAATATATATATATATATATATATATATATATATATATATATATATATATATATATATATATATATATATATATATATATATATATGCAAACACTATAATATTTTTCAATAAGCAATATTGTTAAGAACAGGGTAATTTTTAAAAAAATATTTTAATAATATTCAGCAAAATAACTATAAATGAAAACATTAATTTTGCGGAATTAAAATAAACAATGCACCAATAGCATTTTCTTTACGCTAAATACATTTATAAATTTGACATTATATATATATGTTATAATATTTCTCTATATACAATATTGTTAATGACAGGATCATCTTTAATAAATATTTTAATGTTCTCCTTCGTTGTGCATCTTGACAATGCCACATATAATTGACCATGAGAAAAAATAGGCCGTTCAATATATAGCCCAACTTTATCGAATGTTTGGCCTTATTAATTGTTAAGGCATAAGCTAATCTAACAGGAAATTGTCGTCGATAAAGCACAAATGGTAAGGAAGAATTACTTGATAATGTATTTAATTCTATTCTTGGAAGATTGACAATACTACCATTTTTATTACCAGTAGCAATTTGGCAAGTCAATACTCTTTTCCCTATTTAAAGAACAGTCAATCGAGTTCCATTGCAAAGGCCATCAACAACAGATATGTTCCTGATCAGCATTACAATGCATCCAACTTTTAATTTGAGCTGATGAGGTGGCAGTCCCGGGAGATTTATGGAGTTTAAATATTCAATAGAATACCTTAAAGTAGCTTCTGCTTCTCTCCCGTCTGATTTATCTACTCCATATATATATATTACTTGTAAATAAACAAATCGAATTAAGATTTAAAACCAGATTAAACTTACGAATTAACGTTTTAGAAAACAAATAATCAGATTAATCAATATATCAATACGAAATAAGTTGAGATGTTGTAAAACTGAAGAATGAAATTCTAACTATTTTGTGATTGGTTGCATCTCTGAAAGAGAAAATTCAGACTTGTAAATCGCTTTTTTAAGCTTGCCGTTTTCAGACATGTGATTGGCTGTTGTGAACGGCGGTTATTCTTCATTATTAACTGCAAAATCGTGCTTTAAAACTAAAATAAATAAAAATTTAAAATTATGTAAAAGATTTGAATGCCCTAAATGTCTTCCCTGAAAGATTCTGAATGAATTGATTCCTTAATCTTAGATTTTCATCACGTAGTTAAAAAGTTTTTCAGGGGACAAAATTAACTGCAAAAACTTTTTTTTAGAATAGAGAGATTTATTATTAATATTCAGTCATTTCTGTCGTTTTCCGTGAGGAAAACTGCAAAATAACAGCTGTCGTAAAAAATACACCGCGTGCGCTGATGTACAATTGCTGAGGTGCTGGACGGAACAATCCATTAATTTCAAATTCTACTAATCAAATAACAGTGCATCAATGCTTGAATATCCTTCTATGAATTTACGAATAATGTGTCTCATAGTTAACCAAAGTATCAAAATTACTTATAACAATTGAAATAAACTATAAAAATAGCATCTTACTTAGAGGCTTAGGTATTTGTTAAGTTAGAATTAGAAACTCTTTTGCTGAAAGTACAGGGTGAAACAATTCTGGTAAAATTAACTTACTATATGATTATGACATTTCTGGAAAATAAAACAACTATGATTCAGGTAATAAATCAAATTATATGGTATTTAATCTATTCAAATGGTAATTTTCCTGTTTATATAGTAACAGTTTGAAAGGAATTCAGGTCTTCAAAATATAGTGCTTATAAATAGTAAAAAATACATATATAGTAAAAAATATATAGTATATATATATATATTAAAAAATACCTAAAGTATCATAATTAAACTACCAAATTTAGTCTCATTTGCAAAATTTCATCACTTACTATTAAATCTTGTTTAATTGCCAAATTCTTTATCAAAGCAACTATGTAAGACTTACCGAGATCTTCAGAGATCCCATAGAGCCGGAAACAGAGTAAATTTTATAATACTCTGGTAGTTTTAAATATAATTTTTTATTAGTGTAGATGCTGATTTAATAAATTACAAGTTTAAAAATATCAAACATCTTGAAAATAATGCAATGTGTTTTTTTTTAACTATCAAATTAGAATTTTATTCAAATAAATGTTTATAACCTCAAGTTTCGAGTCATGACTTTCCACGCTCTAGTTTTCTCAATATTTGTTCTTGTTATTGTTTCTTAAAAAATCCTGATTTTTTTTAATAATCAATGAGAAATCAAAAAAAATATATAAAGAAATAATGTCGTAAAATTTCTAGGAAACTATCAATTTTTAAGACAATGTTTGTTATCCATTTTTTTTAAAGTTTTATTATTTACGGTTAATTTATGTTCGATTACTTTACATTGCATAGGACAGAAAATTTTCAATCAAAGTCAGCCTTTTAAATTTTCTCAATTTTTTTTAAAAAATTTAATAAAATAATTTTTAACAAAAAATTTCTTAGCTTTAATGAACGTCTTTTTTTGAAAAAAAATCAAGAAGTGAGATTACGTAAACTAAAGAATGCATAAGATTAAAAGTTTTAGATTAAAATCATATAGGACTAACTAATAAATATTCATTAACTAAGCATATTTTTATTATTTCTGTTATTTACGAACTGTCCCCAAAGTCTATTATAACACTACATATTATATACTAGTCTTTTAAGACTTTAGCGGCGTTAAAAAAGATATTCTATTCTGATTATAAAGCCCACAGGAGAAGCTAAATTAAGCTCTGGACAGATTTTATTCTTACTTAGACTTTCAAATGCTTAAAAAAAGAAGGCTAATCTTCTTTCCTCTAGACTTAAACTCAATATAAAGAAAAGTTTTATTTAACTATCATTAATATAGTTAAAGCTAGCCATGGATTAAAATGAGCATAAACTATTTAGACGTAAATTTCTATCTCATTTATTTTAAAACAAAATAAAACATTCACTTAAGCAAGCTTTTAAATTTTAATTGAATAAAATGTATTTTTATACTCCAGGGAGTGGCTAAGTTTCGATGATTCCAGGCTCTTTGTAATTAATAGAGAACAAGAAATACGAACATATGCATATGAACTATGCACTATGAGGCAGGTTTGTTTAATATTTTCATAATATATTTTTATTCATATTTTTGTGTATTAATTAATTCAAAATTAATTTCATGAGGTCATTGGTGAATTAAATGTTATAAAATATTAAAAACATAAGCTGAAAGTATAATATTAAATTACATTTTCAACAATAAAAATTTAAAATCAAGATGACAACCATAAATGCAAAATGCAATTAATATAAACTTTTTTGACCTTCGAAAGATAGTTAAAATGCAATGATTGAAGTTTTGAGAAACTTTGTTTTCAAAATAACTTACATTTGCAAAAACATCAAACAGAGTATGGTGTCCTCATGTCCAAAACTAACCGAATAAAGGATTTTTATGCCATCTAAATTTTACATTCTTTTCGAATTTTATCAAGCATCAAAGCCATTTTTTATTGATGATTTTACCTGAATCATTAACAAAGTGCCTCTGTAAAAATCACAGCTGCTGTTCCGGGCGAGCCAGAAACAATGTAGATTTTGAAATATTTTGGTAGTTTTGATACTACCTACTTATTTTCTCGATGATCTTACTAAATTAAATTTAACAAACTGAAAATACGCATGCAAATAATTTGAATCTCAAAAATAAATTTCTTATAAGTTATGATAAAATTAAAGTTATTCTTTTCATAAAAGTTTTGTAAAAATTATTTTATTCCTCAAAAGTTTTACGTATAAATGTTACGATCTATCAGCATCAATCAGACTGATAAAAGCTTATCTTTAAAATAACATTTATCATTTCGAATAAATTTTATCCTAAACCGAATGAACAAAACTGTCCTTTCAGCAACTCAACTCAGAGAAATGCAACAAAAACATTTCTTCAACTTTTATTACCAACTCACATTTTACAGGGATTAGTCGAATTGCATTTCCTCTTAAAGGAAAACTATTTGCTTTTTCTTGATCGTCTTCTAAAATCCAATATTCGCCAAAACTATAAGCCATTTCAAATCTTTAGGCGCAATTGTCGCTTTAAATAGCCCGTTTTACGTTAAGCTCTGCTTAAATGTCTCACGTAATGGAATAAAGTTTTTGTTGTTTCTAGCCAATCATCGCCAGTAGAAGAATATTTTATTACTGTTTTCGATTGAAAGTCCCCTTTCTTGCAATATGTAAATTTAATAGGTGCCATTAAGTCTTTTAAATTTTATAGCGCATTTGATTCTGTTAAAGACTACAATGCGTTTCATTTTTTAATTAAACTTTTTAAAAGTTCTGAAACATAATTTATTCTTTCATTTAGGCTTTTTAATGGTAATTAATAAGCCAAATATAATTAAGTATCATTATGTAAATACGTAATTTAACTTTCGTATTTAAAATTATTATAGTGAATTCAAATTGAACACTTAAATTAGCTGTGAGAAAAGCAAGTTGTTAAGTAATGTTCAGGAGCTTTTAAGTAAGAAAGTTTTTGGGAAAAAATATGAAATATTTAATAATGTATTAATTTTTTTCTCTGGGTGAAATGTCAAAACACTTTATTCACACCAGAAAGCTCTTAAAATGAATTTGAAGTGTTGAATACAACAATGGCAATAGACTTGCAAATGAATTAAAAATTGTTATTGAAAAATTAATATAAATATTATTAAAAACATTTATAATATTTAGAAATTTTTCTTTATACATGCAAAGCATTCGTAATTACTCCCTTTAAATAGGGTAAGTCTAGGATCAAATCGAAATAATGAGTTCTAAGACTAGAGATATAAGAAGTGTTTATGCGTTATTGTAAATTCTCATACATGTACCTAACTTATTTTGAGCAAAGTATAACGTATATATAGAGAGAGATAGAGTATATATATAGAGAGAACGAACTATGAAAGAAAGCAAATGCTAAAAATTAAACTAACAAGTAGTCATTTAACCTCAATCTTAAAGTGAGGGGGTTATCTAATACAGAAAAGGAAAAGTGAAGTTAAAATTTGAAAAATAACTTGTTTCATGCAGTGAACCATGAGAAACTTTCTATTTATCTATATAAGTAAAAAGAATATAATAAACAAAATGCATTTTATTTTATTTTATAACCGTTTGTTGAACAGCGGACCCAATTTATTGCTTTTATACTGCTAATGTTCAACTCCGTAGCATTGTTACCCAATCCAGAAGACAAGGGAACTACTGGATCAAGTTCTGGCAGAAACTTACCTTCATGGATAACTTTTTAATGGAACTCACCCGTATTTGCGTTACATGGAGAAGCATGAGGACTTTAACCCATTACCCGTCTACAACTGATTATATTTCACATTAGCACTGTGGTCCGTGCGAGCCCGGTGCGGAATTTGAATAGACCAGCTATTGCTGGGATCGAACCCGGGTCACCTGTTTGGGAGGCGAGCAGTCTATCCCCTGAGCCTTCACGCTAAAAAAAAAATTATTGTTCAAATTTAATCAATCACTGTTCGTAAACTTAATCAATCACTGTTCATAAAAACGTTGCTGCATTTTTGGCAAATGTTTTCAGAGTTTGTACATATTTCACAGAGTCAATACATGCACTTTACATCTCTTATCCTGTCACCTTTTTTAGTTGTGGTATTGCAGTATTTTCCTCAGTTAACACACGTATTCTTTAAATTCCGAGTCATAGGTCCTATTGAGTAGGTTATAAGGTGTTATCGGATAATATTTTAACTCATTAGAATTCTTATATAATATGCACGATTCTTACACTCCCCGAAAATTGTTGGTTTCAGCAATTTAACGAAATCTTGAACCTAGAATTCCAGTTAAATATGTGCTTACGCCTGTTTTCAAAAAATTTTTGAACACCTGTAGCAGAAATTTGCTTAAAATGTCTGAACAAAATCACGATACGATCATTACTCCCCCAGGTTTAGGGTTCATGTGAAGGTCAATTCTAAGAACAAAAGTGCAAGTCACTATGAGCAATGCTGTTGTATTAAACAAGATTTTCATGAGAAGATACATTTGAAAACCTGCTGAAGTAAGAGCATTCAACAAATCTTAAAATAAGTAAGTCTGACTATAACATATGCGCAATATTTAACCACACAGAAACTCTCATAACTTGCAGTTCATTAATTTTTATATTGATTCAACCATAGTTATTTTTTTTTAAATTTAGAATGCCTTAGAAACAGCTAATTAATCAAATCTAAATTCAATTGCTAATCTAAAAACAAATCTATTGTTTAAAATAGAGAAAATTTCTATTTGTCTGTCCTCTCAATGTTTTTGTTTATAATTATAAGCATTTTATCTATGGCAGAAAATTTTATTTCTCATTCAAACAGATGCCTATCTACCTGAAGCTGGATGGGTTTCAAGCTGCCATTGTGGTTTGAACCCTAGTTCTTCACAACGACAGTTTGGTGCTTTTAATCATCGAACCATCGTCATGCTTATAATACATACAAATAATCTGATATTCTAAGGTTAAGTAAATTTTTTGAAAAACATTACAAATTGTTTATATCATTTATACATAGTTGCTTTCACATCATTTATAAGTTTATATATTTATGCAAGTTTTTGATTTAACGAAATAATCTACTTTATTAACACTATTGAACCAATATATGGTTGTGGTTTGAACCGTAGTTCTTCACAATGACAGTTCGGTGCTTTTTAATCATCGAGTCATCGTCATGCTTATGATACATAGAAAAAATCTGATATTCTAAAGTTAAGTCAATTTTTTTAAAAACATTACAAATTGTTTATATCATTTATACATAGTTACTTTCACATCATTTATAAGTTTATATATTTATGCAAGTTTTTGATTTAAAGAAATAATCTACTTTATTAACACTATTGAACTAATATATGGTTGTGGTTTGAACCGTAGTTCCTCACAACGACAGTTCGGTGCATTTTAATCATCGAATCATCGTCATGCTTATGATACATACAAATAATATGATATTCTAAAGTTAAGTCAATTTTTTTAAAAACATTACAAATTGTTTATATCATTTATACATAGTTGCTTTCACATCATTAATAAGTTTATATATTTACGCAAGTTTTTGATTTAAAGAAATAATGTACTGTATTAACACTATTGAACCAATATATGGTTGTGGTTTGAACCGTAGTTCTTCACAACGACATTTCGGTGCTTTTAATCACTGAACCATCGTCATGCTTATAATACATACAAATAATCTGATATTCCAAAGTTAAGTCTGATTTTTGAAAAATATCACAAATTGTTTATAACATTTATACATAGTTGCTTTCATATAATTTATAAGTTTGTACATTTGTGCAAGTTTTTGATTTAAAGAAATAATCTACTTTATTAACACTATTGAACCAATATATGGTTAATATTTTTTTATTTATAAAATAAACTACAACTTAATTGATTTCAAATCTCTGTCAAATAAAAATAAACTAAGCTTTTAAGGCAAAGAAAATAGTACAAATTTAAAGTAACGCAAAGAATTTAATGCCTTCTAAAAAATCATCACACTTCCGCAATATCATCCAGGGACTCATCAAAGTTAATAGTTTCGAACGGCAAAATCAATTGTCATTTAAACGACAAAAAATACCAGTTGAAACAGTACCTTTCAATTCTACATTTCCTTTTCTTAACTGGAAAATAAAACTTTTTGTTATTGTCTTTACTTCCATTTTTTTCCTTCTTTTTGCAACTCTGCTTCAGGGCGTCATACTCGACCAGTGTTCTTAAGTGGTAAAGTCAATTTCTCTCACCCCTTCTGTACTTTTCCAGTAATTCCGATATCTTCGCTTTTAGAAGAAGGACTCCCTTTTTTTCTTCTTATCTCTTCTTGTCCTATCGTTCATTTTGGAGTTATTCGAAAGAAGATCCACATCTTGTGTAGCGTCTTCACTCTTTCAGTGTTCATAAATTATTCACCACCTACAAGTGAAAAAGATGGAACTTGAAAGGAGGGAATGGTGAATCGTATACAAATTAAAATTTAGCACTTTTTTGTTGAAAAAAATACATCGAGTTATATTAATATTATTATCAAAATTGTCTCTATAAATATGAACTTTATTTGTTGTGATACCTAACATACTGGTCAGATTATTAAAATTACTTGTTTTATATAATGTAAACTGGAAAAAGTAGTTACTTGAAAAGAGTGCTTCTAAAAGTATAAAAATTCAACTAAGCACCTTTTATAGCAAAAAACACTTTTAGTTAAACTGTATAAAATACCAGCTTTGCCTATACTAATATGCAATTCATGCACACTACATGCATAAAAATCGTATTTATATAGATTAGGCAAGCAATTTAGACATGTATTTCGGGCCAAATTATTAAAATAATTTTTTGTCTGATTTTAATTAATTAAAAATCACACAAAAATATTTTAATAATTAGACTAATTTAGTGACTTAATTTTATTTTCTTTCAAATTTGACATTAAAATGATTTTTTCATTATAATGTAAAGTTCGCACAAATGATTGCTGGAAAATAGTACATTTTAAAAAATATTCAAATTCAATTAAAAATTTTTTTTTAAAAATCAAATGTTATGAACAGTCATTTAATTTACTGAAATACTCAATATAAATATGACATTTATGTGGACCTAGCATACTGGCCAGATTATTGAAATAATTTGATTTTTCGCTTCTAATATTTGTTGAAAATAATACTTCAAAAAGTATGAGGATTCAAAGTAACACTTTTTTAGAGAGAAAAATGATGTTTGTTATTATTACTAGCATACTTTTGGTAAATATATCCTATACGTATACTAAAGACATAAAGGTCATACTTACATGGATTATGCAGAAAATTAATTTAAACATGCATAACTAGTCAAATTATTATTTCAATATGACTTTTTTTTCTCCAATTTAAAGTGTGCTCGTGTTAGGAAAAATTACTCTTGGGATATAGCATATAAATCAATTTTAACGCATTCCTAGGAAAAATATTTTAATTACCAGCATACTCTATCTAAATGAGGTTATTATATCCACTACACATAGTATGGTTAAGTTATTAAAATAATTTGTTTTCTCTTATTTGAACTTAGTTTGCAGTTAGCATTTACCAGTAAATTAATTGCAGTAATATTTACAAATAGAATGTTTTTCATTGTTTATGTAATGTGAAATAAAAAAAGAGGGATTTTACAGTAAGAAGCAAAAAATATTGACACTTTCAAAAAACATTTTTTACAAATAAAAAAAAAATCAGAAATCATTTCAAGATGTTTTATCCTTATACAACATTATACAGATAAATTATTAGCAAATTTGTTCTCCTGTAGCATTAATATGCATATGGAACTGTCTTGGCAAAGATTCAAGGAGAGAATTCAGAGTGTCGAAAGTTGTTTAGGCCCATATTTTTCCAGAATTTCCTTCAATTATTTGACTTCTATCCTTCTTTTTATAGTTCATTTTACATCATTCCCTATAAACTCCCTGTGAGATTGAAGCAGGCCACTTTAATATATTTATTCCATTATCCTCCAGCCATTTTGTGGTTTGCCTTGAAGCAACTAGCATTGTCGCAGTGTATCTTTGCTAGTATTGTATCTTACTAGCATTGTATCTTGCCTAGCATTGTCGTTTTCCAGCAGAAAGTTGTCAGGGTAAAGTGTTTCTATAGTCGAATGGAGCTAAGGAACTTTGCTAATTTGTAAAATCTCCAATGATAATTTTTTCGTGATAAACATGATAATCTACCCTTATCATTTTCTGAGAAAATCAGAGGTCCTCTAGTTCCTTTTCTTTTTCAATCTCCATTAGTGAATTTTCGATGGTTTTTTCATTCGAAAAATTGTAGATCTGTTCTTTCTAGTCATTTAAATTAGTTTTCGGTCGTCGTGAATATCAACACTTATTAAAATTTCAACTTTCTTTCTATTTCCTTCTTCCCCGGACACAACTCATCACTCAAATCAAGTTTTTAAATTAGTTATATTTTTAAGCAAACAATGTTGATTTGGAATGAGTAAGTACGTGCAGTAGTTCAGTTCACTTAAACATATTTTGTATGCGAAATACAGGGGTGACAGATTCTCAAAAATTCAAAATTTCTAAAGGCTAAATTTTTTTGCTCCGTACTGTACTAGTATTTCATAACAATGCATTTACAAAAGTATTTCCAGTTGTCTCAGAAAAATACTGAATAAAGTTCGATCTGTAAAGCTGTAAAGTTAGTTCCCTTTCACATATTTTGCATGCAAAATAAAAGGGTGACAGAATCTCAAAAATTCAAAATTTCAAAAGGCTAAATCGTTTTGCTCCGTACTGTACTAGTATTTAATAATAATGCATTTACAAAATAAAATTTTTTTGTAATATCTTCAGTTGTCTCGGAAAAATACTGAATAAAGTTTGAGGAATAACGCTGTTAGGAAAATTAAAACAAATAATTTCAAATGATTTTCCCCTGCGTTAATTTTCTGTAAAAAATATAAAATGATGACTACATAAAATAAATTTTATTAAAACAGTGCCGTACTGAATAAGCATCATGATATATGTATGAGTTCCTACCAGGTATATTAATACATATTAAATACTAAAACAGTCATGTTAAACGTGTTAGAAATAATGAAATTTGTTGATTTTTGTTATAACGTTTTATAACTCTTATTATTATGTCATATTCTTATCGTATTTTAATAATTTTTTTATACCTATTTGCCTTTTGTTATTTCAAGGGCGTGTAACTACACTGCAAAAACTGTTGTGTAATATATCTCCATAATGAAGTTAACTAACCTAAAAAATTGGGTGAAGGAAAACTTTATTCTGGGTAAACACCAAATCAAGCGCATATAAACGATATTAAGAGTGTAATTTAAATCTAAACACTCAAAATCAATTAATCTTACACTCAAATTTCACGCTTTCACACCTTTCAAAAATTATTTTCACTTCGAAAACACCAATGTTGGCCTGCTTTGAATATCAGAAATTCCAAAAACACTAAGTAAAATAACGTGAGTAATTTGTTTACTGTCTGGGATAAGAAAGCATTAAAAATTCATTTTTATTTTGTAACCTATAAATACTCTCAACTCAATTTAGAAACGATCCCCGATAGCTCACGATTAAATGAAAATCTACAGATCCGTAGAAATGTCTTTTTTCCCTCAATGAACGAAAAAGAGCCGAGTAATTTTTTCTTGTCGCCTGCCACGTGTAACTGAGTTTTCTAAATGACGTATGTTAAAGAAGTAGATAAGAATACATCAATATCTTACAATTTCCATGCCTAGCTTGAATATTTAATTTTCGCTCTAACCAATTCCTTTAGGCAAATGAAATTTCAAATAATTTAAAGTAAAATGATATCTTTAGTTCCGATTAAACTATTATACTTTAAATAAGGAAGAAAATTAAGATATATGGCCTTGGAGTTTAAATGTTTGGCAATAATATAAGTCGTTAATTAAAGGAAATTGAAAATAGAAGTAGATAGAGTAGTTATTTGAGAAATATTTATATCTTCCACTTAACTTAAAAATTTAGCTGGTGAGAAATTATTTCGAAGAAAATTACATTTCGAAATTATTTTGAAGAAATATGTTGTTAAGAATTTTGTAAATATGAATAGTTTTCGGTCTTTAATAATCTATATGTTACAGGCAAAGTATGAAATCCGGCATTATATATAATGCCTAAAACTAGCCGGCAAAGTAGGAAATGATTTATATTTCACACATTGCCTATGCATTATATATAATGCCGGATGCTATTTAGGCAAAGTATGAAATAAAAGTCCTCATGAGGTTATTATGTAAATGATGTGCATGTTAATGTGATGTGAATGACCGAAATCGGTGGTTGTTGACTTTCACCGGTGAATGTTGGCAATCACATAGTCGCTTTGATGAATGCCCGAAATATTTATTACATCCTATTTGATATTAATTTATTTGTGGATATAATTACATTTATTCGATATTTTAATACTTACTGCGAAGAAACATCAGTGTTTGGAGTATCGGGCAAATATACACCGGACAATGATACTTGAACTTAAAAAAATATCAGTGTAGGGTATACCGGACAAATGTATACCTGGCAGTGGCACTGAACCTTAAAAAAACATCAGTGTAGGGTATACCGGGCAAATATGTACCGGGCAGTGGCCCTTGACCTTAAAAAAACATCAGTGTAGGATATACCGGGCAGTGGTTCTTGACCTTAAAAAAACATCAGTGTTGGGTATACCGGGCAAATGTATACCGGGCAGTGGCCCTTGACCTTAAAAAACATCAGTGTAGGGTATACCGGGCAAATGTATACCGGTAGTGGCCCTTGACCTTAAAACATCAGTATAAGGTAGTTTTATAACTTTGTTGTGATTTTTAATATCATAAAGAAATATTTGACTGACCACAAAATCTATTAACACAGTTTATATCTACAGATTTAAGCACAGCTTAATGAAGAGTAATTAATTTGTAAGGATTTAATAAATTATTTTTGCAATTTAATGCTAGGAATAGCCACTTATATTACATATTTCAGAGAAAAAAAGTGTTTTGCACCTACCCTCCAGTGAAGAAGATTAATTTTTATTTCTTTGCAGCGCTGAACTGTCACTTTTGGTTTGAAAAAAATATTTTTTTTTTAATTTTCTTGATAGAAAGCAGTTAAAAAGATAACTATTTTCTATTCAATTTAATGATAAAGTAAGGAGAAAAAAAATGAAAGATGTAACATTTTAATTAAATTTTAAAAAGTAAGACGTATAGATTTTTTTTCTGCTTCAAACTTTTTCTGCTTTAAGCTAGCAGTTACTTTTATTAGAATTATTTTTTCTTAATACATATTTCGAATACCTGTCAGGATTTAATTGATGGTTTTTTTAATATTATTTATTAAAGAGCAGCGTTCTAACATAAGTTTTAAAGCTTTATAGACTACATAATTTATTTCCAAAATAAGCATTACTATTAATATTGTAGACCACAGCTTTTGAAATCTTTGGGCATGTATATAGATTGGGGTGGTATCATAAGTAGTAATACTTTGAAATAAATATAATAAAATTACTTCTACAATACTCAGTTACTGGTCAAGAGTTAATGCAGGTAAATGCTCAACTTATTCGAAACATATGACATTGATTCACAGTAATACAGATCGGCACTATTACTTACCAAACTAGTTGGTATCTTATGATCTAGAGCAAGCCACCATCGGGAGGTAAATCTTAATCATTCACAATAACCACTCAGAGTCTTAATCACTGAAGGAGAGCAGGTGCTTAAATCATCATTCAACTCAGAAGATATGCAAGATGTTCCGTAATGACCACCCATAATGCTTTCTACTCATGGAACATTGAGAAAAAAAAGATCGCCAACACATACTTTAGCTGAAAAAACCAGCAATCCAACGAATTATACTAATTAGTAGGGCTGAAAACATCAGAACCTGACTTATGGCTGTAGGAACCAGGGAAAATTTGAAAAGTAAATATTAAACCACCTTACATTTTCATTCTGTCATATACAATCTATTAATAGAATGCTTTATTTCTCTACAATCCCGTGTGCTCCATGGATACTTTGTCAGACAATTATATACTAAAAATTTACTACCACGTTAATAAGAGTTAATTGTTAACAACAAATATTCTTCAGGAATTTACTGTATTTGTCACTGCAGGGTAACTGTGCACCTAAGAAACCCGTTAGCAGTGCGCTCCTCGTTGAAATACGGGGCCAAAATATAATTCGTTTCTAAAACAACACCATACATTGACAAATGGGACAAATTGCACAGCGTGGGCGTAGAACGTTCGACAATTTTCTCTGCTCCCAACACCATATAAGAGAAAATGAGTCTCATTTGTCTATAAGATAAGCAAAAGGATCAGTACCATGCACTTGCATTCTCATCAAATTGCATACACAAGACAAAACCATACTGTGCAACATAATTTTGTAGTTTCAATTGTTACCAAGGATGCATCTATTAAGGACATAACTTTAAGTTTCTTAAAATCATGCGCACGATTGTCCAGGCACACGGTCAGTTATAGTTATAGTCGAAAACTTGTAATTGCGTAAGCATAATACAATCACATCTTTTTTTCCATAACAACGGGTTCCACAGTCTTTTTAGTACAATATCTGAAAAACTAGTTTCTTTAAACTTGCACATTAAGTCTTAAACTGCATGAGTCCTTAAAGCTTTAATCCTCCTATCAGCACCGAGTGCTACACGTGCATTGTTTTCGTCCTGATAAAAAAAAGATTCACGATCAGTGAGGTGTTCTTTTTTTTTTTTTTTTTCAGTTGCACACGGTTGGGGAACTATTTTATTTCGAACCATTTGCATCATGTTGTTGCAAATGGTTTTAGCAATGAAGCGCCATCTATTGTCAAAATTTTAAGTTATTTTTTATCAAAACTTGCCCGAATGATCAAAGTAGTATATATTCATATATTCGAAGCCTTATGAAAGTTTTTTCATCAAGACCGGGACTAAGATCCTCTGAGAACCGTTTTAAAATTAAGCATTTTAGGCAAAAATTAAATTTCCTGGGTTCTGCAAATTATTTTAATGAAGAAACAGCTGAATTAATAACACAGTTTCGATTATAATTTTTTTTCTGTCTAATATGCGTAATTCTGCTCAAAGTAAAAATTTCAGATATCTATCGAGCAACTTAAGAATTCTAGAAAGATATCAAATCCTAAGAGAATGTTCTTTTACGATGGTCTATAAATAAATGATCGCCATGTATGCAGTGAGGATTTGTAAAATCAGGGATCATAAAACTTTAAAAAAGAAAAACAGGGTTTATATAGTTTTTTTTCTAAAATTAAGAAGGATTAAACTACTTTATTATGCTAGAAATCACCATAATGCAAGATCTCAGCACTTAAAAAAAGAAAATTTCACATATAAATATGCGTTTTCACTTTATTTTTTAGCAATTTATGAATCTTGTATGTTTAAAGTCCGGTACAAGAGCTGAGAGTGAGATAAAACAAAAATTTGCCCAGATATGGGGAATTTTTTTATTTTAATGGATTTCTTGTGGACAATAAAAGTGATATAATCGGTGTAAGAAATGAGATTAAATAGGAAATCAATTCACTCATGTGTGATGAACAATGAAATTGAAAGCAATAAAAGCCGAAAGATTTTTTTTCACAAATTGAACTCTCACCAACAATTTGTGAATCTTTCCCCCTCATCTAAATTTTAGAAATTATTTTGTTCTTGGACTGAACTTTGCAGTTAAAGATGAAATGCGTTAGGTGATAAGTAATGCTATGCTCAATTAATTTATAAAGTTGAGGCATAAAATAAGTAGTTCTTGAAAGTGTTAAGATAATAAAGAATTAGGATACATAAACTAACTGCTGCATAAAACACTGAAGGAATGAGAATGTCTTATACTATCCTACCGTTGATTAAATTACAGGATGTACTACGAAGAATTTATCTCTTGAACATATTCTGCGATAATGAGTCTTACAAAGTATTTTGGGTTGAAGAAAATGTGCCCATAAATCGTCTTAAAATTAGTGGAAATTCCTGACACAAACTCAGCTTCCTTTTTTTTCTAACTTTAAGGTACCTATTATCGAATTTAAAAAGCGAAATCGTCATGTTACACTCAAAATTGTAAGGATGTGGAGTTAAAATGTCAAATGGTTTGTCAACTGTAAACTCTGTATAAAATTTTAAGAATTTTGTAACACGTTAAACCATAACATTTTTTAACTTGCTGAAGCTTTGATACGGTGTTAAATTTTAGCGTATTTTTGAGGAAATTAAACCATATTTAACTTTATTGCCTGATACGTTGGTTCATCTTCAATTCCATCTCTTATAAATGATGAAACAACTTTTTATGACATGGTTAAAGATATCGATATTTTGGTTCAAAGCTTAAGGACGATTTTTCTAAATTTGCACTAATAGCTTCCAAGTTTGCTTTGAATGTTTGCTTTGAATTTTAAAACGAATGTTCGAAAAATATACTGACAAAAATGGTTGGATTTTGTACAAATTTAACTTTCTGCTTGCGTTCCCCGATTTTAGTTTTTCATAAATTTTACATGTTTAGAGTCAAATTATTATGATTTATTGCTTCAATGTATAATTGAAACAAATAAAGTTAAATTTGAATCCGTGATACGAGGGTTTACCTTGTTAACCCCTTAACGGTCGGTTAATTTTCAAGAAAACGGTCATAAAAGTGTCTATTATGCCAAATACATGTATTTTATTAATGCTAATATCTAGTTTAAAATAAACTAACTCTTTACAATTACCTTAAAAATATCCTGGTACTGCTATATGGTGTGTAAAAGGGGAAATAAAATGTTTTCCGGGCAAAAGAAATGAATTAGTTTTATTCTTATTGCGCATTACTACTGAACACTCCAGCCGTCAATATCACGGGAGCGAGAAAGAGCGAGCAAAAACTCACTCCGTCATTTTCACGGGAGCGAGAAGGAAGGGGGTTAAGAACAATGTTTCAATTATAAAAAATCTAGCCACACCTTATAAAAAATCTAGCAACATACTAAGATATAGTTAAAGAAATCGATATTTTGGTTCAAAGCTTAGGAATGATTTTTGTAAATTTGTACAGATATCTTTCACGTTCGTTTTGTATGACAGAACCGAATATTCTAAAATACACTGGAAAAATGGATGGATTAGGTACAAATTAAGTTTTCTGTTCGCGTCTCCTGGCTTAGTTTTGAATAAATGTTAATGTTTAAAGGTAACTCTTAGGTTAGAATAATTACGGTTTTATGTTTTAACGCATAATTGGAGCAAAAAAATATATATGTTGTACAGTCCGCAAAAAAAAAAACGAATCACCCTGAATAACTTTCGTTCTAATGATCGGATTTTCACGAACTAAGTGTCAATCTTAATGGTTTCTGGGGGAGACCTCAAATATGTTAATTAATTAGTGCTAACTATTAATTAAGTTACGAAATCAGACACAAAAACGTACTTTCTCTGAATAAACATATAATTTTTTTTACATATTTGGAATCTAGACCCTTGAATTAGTGGGGGTAGACAAAATTTTAAAAAAATTGGGTGGTAAATTGGGCCGCAATAAATGTTTATATATTTGGCAATAGTCCAGAAAACCGCCAAAAAAAGTCGCCTGCGCAAATAAATATTTTAAGATAACCCATTGACTAATTCAAAAGAGGAGTGCTTAATTTTACTAGGTTGCTACGCAACCAAACTCTGATAGTAAAAAAATTGAAATAATGTTCAGTGATTGCTCGGAGGGGCTTAATTTATTGTTAATAGAAAATATCTCGAAGTTTTCAGGCCATAAACAATTTTTTAGGGGATTTCTGTCCAAAAAGCAAAAAAAATATTATTTTAATCTCCTTTGAAAAGTAAATTTGAATCGATTTATAAATTATTTATGATAGTTTTTACAATTTAAATACATGAACTTTTTATCTGATATTGTTTAGATTACACTGTTTTTACTATATTTATTCGAGGATTTTATACTAAAATAAAATGAGCATAACTTATTATAGCTAAATACAAAATTTTAGGGATAATCATTTTTACAGTTTTAATCGAGTCTTCTAGGCAAGAAAATTTGAAGAAAAAAAAGTGCTTGAAAAATAAAATGTAGATTGTATAATAATTCTAATGCACATTCACAAGGCTTTCTATAATTTACGATATTTCTTTTTTCTATAACTCAAGGAATTGCTGAATATTTAGTGGCATTTTAAAAAGATTGAAATATGTTATGTTTAAGAATAAGATATTGAAATAATATGTTGCAAATTGTAGGATTCATTGCTTAAAAAATCGCTTCATTCTACTAGATATTTAGGTTACATCGTTTCCTTTGGATAAAGATGATTAGCAAATAGCATCCTCATGTTTCGATACATTCTGAAACTTATACGTTCGCAAATTCACCATAAAATGTCTCACAGCATATTCTTCAATTACGATAAGCTACATTTACCACCAAATACTGCTACTATGGTTATTTTTGCTTTCTTATATATATCTGATGATCTCTTTTTAAACAGAGCTCGTAAGTTCCTTAAGATACTGAAATGGGGGCACAAAAACTTAAGAGATAAAATATTTAATTTCATTAACTCAAAATATCTGGTGTCAAAATGTTAATTTTTAAGTTAAATATAACTTTTACAATATTGATGGTCTTACATTTTTAAAGACCGTATGAATCCTGATAAAAATATTAAAATGCATATGTTTACTTTAACTAGTGTAAAATCCTTATCAAAATAGTGATCAAGACAAGACCCAAATGTAAAACAGTATAATTGACGATAAAAACTCAACTGGCTTCAAAACATATGAAGAGGGAAGTAAAAGTCGACATGTTTCGAGTTTTCAAATATAATCGCCCATTCTCAAGACTTGTCAGGCATGGATAACTTGTGACTTTTATTATTGGACGCTCAAAACATGTCTATTTTTATTATCATCTATTATTTTTTTAAATCAATGAAGTTTTTATATTTTCGATTCAGTTTCTTGGGATTATCCATTTAGTTACACAACATATTAAATTATTTCACTCGATATTAAAATAAGTTTTACATATGTTATAGGCACAGGTTCTTAGATTGAAAAAATAATAATTCACTACTTTGTAAAAAAATTAATGCAGTAAAAAAAAAAATTTTTTTTTTGCTGCAAGCCTTAACATTTTAGTTTAAGGTCATAAAAAAATTCCGTTTACAATTGAAATTTCAAAAGTCGAATGTGAAAATGGAATGTCCCCTAGTACCAGGAATCGAAATTAAAAAGTAACAAGGACAACTTTTTTAAACAAGTTAGCGTTTCCGTCCTACTCGAGGTTGTTTGAAAAGGTATTTTTTATATATCGATTCCAAAGTTTATTCTACATATATTTCAGGGTATACTTTCGGAGTATTTCGATCGAGTTTATTTTTACACCCTTATTTGCTTAAAATTATTAAATAATTTACTTAAAATAAATTATTCAAGCTACATGATTTAATGCATTTATAGTATAATAATAAACGGAGCTTCCGACGCATATCCTTAACCTTAATACCGCTATCATTAAATAAATGGAATAAGCTTAGATAAATAATAAAAGTTAATTTTTCCCTCGTGTAATTTTCAAGGAATAATATGTTTCGATCAAACAGATTTCATTCTGGAAATAGCGAAATTATTGAGTAGGTCCCTTGGAGCAATATCATTCTTATCCTCTTTTGACGAAATATAGGAAAAATTAGTTTTCACAGTTTCTGTAAAAAGTATGCTAACCTACTGGCCACGTTTTTTTTTAAATTTTTTTTTTATTAAAATAAGGTCGGAAATTGTGTATTGTGTGCACAGCTTCGGAATCCTTACAAATTTCAATTTTTAGTATTTCCTGATTAACAAAATAAGGCATTTTCCTGATAACAAATTATGCTACAATAATATCTTGGAAATCATGCTAAAGTAAAAAATTAAACAAAATAGTTTAGTATATTATCAGAAAAAAAATCTACTTGGTATCATAAAGAGTAAAAGATATAATGAAATAATTAGCGAATCACACGTGGTCAGATAATTAAAAATTTAATTTCACAACTAAGATAGTAGGACGACATTTAAGATACTGAGATATTTTAAGACACTAAAAAAATTGGTTACGTATTCCACAGCTTTTTTTGTTCGGTATCTTTATCCACTTTGTAGTGACTTATAAAACATCAACACTATTTTAGATAATCTAAGTTGAAGTCACAGGAAACAAAAAAAAGAAGACAATCAATAATTTATATTCTTTTTTCAAAAAAATAGTATGCTAAGTAAATAATCAGCTGTTTTGCATTAAATAATTTTAAACAGCTGAATGTTTTTAATTTCTTAACAAGGTTTTATTCTAAGCTAGCAGACAATAATTCTTTAAAAAAAACTTGACTATAATTTGAAAAGGAAACCTAAATTAAAGAAAATCTAAATTAAAGTTCTAAAAAAATTATTAGTATATTAATGAAGAAATAATAAACGTAAAATGGAAAAGAATAAGAATTTTAAAATGTTAAAATTTTATTAAATAGTTGGTAAAATAGTTCTGCGATACACTTCCGGAAATTTCTTTTAAGATTAGGATGATATAGGGTAAACCAACAAATGAAGGAGCATTTCATAGATATTTCTTAGAAATAAGATTTTAAACGTTTTAATTTAGATTGATTGGTAAGAGTAGCTTACTACCTAACTTAATAGCTTAGTAGCTTAAATAGGAAGTCCTTTAACAATGCATTTAGTTATCTGGTCTTTGAGTCTTCTCTGGAAAAAGTTTTGAATTTGTTAGTATCTGTTCAACGCCTTGTTTCTTTGACAAAATTATAAGGTCAGTGTTTGTTGTTATCCGTTTAAACTACAATTAATTGCATATAATAATGCTTTTTCTTTTCATTGTGAAAAAAAGAATTCAAAATATGGTCATTGAAGTTACGTTTTATTTATTTTAAGCATCATAACATAAGCAAGTACTGAGATTAGGGGGTGTTTATTAACTGGATTACAGAACAATGAAAAACCAATGTATAAACAAGTGTTCCTTTACTGGGATTTTTTCAAGTTAATGAAAATAAAAGAAAAATTTTAATTTTCTTGTACCTTTTGTCATATTATAAATCAAAATTATGTTAAAAATAAAAAAACAACAACTTCTAACCAGAGAAGGAACAGGCATGTTCCTTCACTGAGAATAGATTTCCCAGTGAATGAATAGTATGTGTTAAATATGATTTTACTTGGATAATTAGTAGTTCAGCGACATAGAGGACTCCTAAAATTCAGTTAAATGTTGCATGAATAGTTCCTATAACTATTTCATTTAAATATGCAAATTTAATTGCTAAATTTATTTAAAGAATTATAATAATAATTAATTTATTATTTATCTTTATAAATGTAGTGATTAGTTATTACATCATACCTTAGACTCCTTAATAAACTATGTTTATTAACTAAATATAACAACTAAATATAATAATAAAAGCTTGAATGGAATCTTTGCAGGATTTTGTGCCAATAATTAGCTAAATTATTATCCTATTGTCGTCTTTAATGTCCTAACCGGAACTGGTAGGAAAAATCCATTTAAAGACAATTATCTAGGTGAAAAATGGGTGAAGTTTTTTTAAGGTGACATCCACCGATAACTCAGTGCAATGCGAAGATAATTTCAAAAGGCAAAACTTACCTTAGAGAATAATATTCGAAATACTGGTTTTAAGAACTTCAGAGAATATTTAGGAGGGAAGTAGCCCTGGCATCCTTTTATAAAGTGATTGCATTTACAATGCGAATGAAACAAGAGTTGAATACTGCCCTTAAACGGGAAAAATCTGCGGCCTTAAAAATTATAAGGATTTATATTCTAAAGTACCTAGGAAAGAAAAAGTACCTCCATTGGTAGTTTTTCCTTACAGAAGAATTCGTAGAGATATTACAGAATCAGTCCCTGCTACATATTTCATTGGAAAAAGCTATTCATGAAATGAAACGATGACCGCAGCAACATTTTACAAATATATTGCAAATGTTTCTACCCATGGCTAATTAAAAATGCAATCAAATTCCTAATTTTGCTTCTTCTGGATAGGTATAAATCTCATATCAATTTGAAACTGAGCAAGTTTTGTTCCTCAAAACAAATTTTCTGGTTTAATTTTCTACGTAATTCTTGGAAATCTCGTTAGATCTTGAAAACAAAAGAATTGTAAAACAATATGCCTAGAAAATTTTACATCCATTTTTAAATAAGATTTGAGGCATCAACTGATGAAGTTAAAATGCTTTTATGAAATGCGATATTTTTTCATTCGATGTAGAAATCGTTGACTGTAACAAATGCATGCAAAACAGACACCAAGAGTTAATGAGCAAGACAACTTATCAACAAAACACATGCTTCGAGAATAACGATGCGCTATTTTTTCAGAAGCTTGAGAAGGAAATCTCACAAGTTATGTTGCAAATTTTTGAAGGAACATTGACAGAAAAGTTTAATCTCCCAAATATCCAATAGCCTGCGCTTTTCTCAATATTGAAGAATTTATTTCAAAAAGAACAATTGTATAATCAAATTTTGGCTCTGAAGCTGAGACAACTAACATTAATAATGAAAGTATCTTGAAAACCGATTTTGAGATAAGTCCTCTTGAGGCATTGTTAGTTGCAAAAACGATTGGTTTCATAAGTAACTACTAGATATAAGTCAATGAGAGATGGGTTTTACTCAAACTTCGAAACTCCTTTTTCTCATTTATTATCCAGTGAGGAATTCTGGAAATGGAACTGGAAAATCAAAAGAAATTTCGAAGATACATTTACATTGGCCAAAAATTTGGAAAAAAGAGGAAGGTTAAATCAAAAGAAAAAGATAAAAATTACTCATGACGAAGAGAAAAAAAATACTTAAAAAGATTTAAAAAAAAGCTTAAAAAATATGAGGAAAAGATTAAACAAAAAAATGATCGAATTATAATAATAATAATAAAAACATCATCAGATTACACAATGATAAACATTCATAATTTAGAACGGACTATTAAACTGTGAGAAAAAAATGAAAAACATTTTTTTAAAATTATGTATTCAAACATATTTTACTTTCCATTCCATGACTGAAAAAAAAGTAAAATTTTCCACATTAACTATGGTTATATGTCGTAATTCCAAGAAAAATCTTGTTTTTAGACATTTGTGTGGCCTATGGATTCCTAACGAGCATCAAACATTATCAAAATTAAGTGTTCATTCTCTGGAAAATTTAGTGTTTATTCACTGGTAAGAACTGTTCCTTCACTTGGTCATCTTACTACTTATTATTTAAACCACCAAAAGCTTAAAACAATATTATGTAAGTTATCTAACTTTTTTTTACATAATTTGCATTTAACAACAAATATGTCGAAACCATCATTTAGCTAAAATTACAAATTTTGAAATTTTTATGAATTTTTTTTAAAGGCAAGCTAAGCTTAAGTGTTCCTTCATTGTTTAGTTTACCCTATAAGATGTTGAGAAATTTGCGATGTTGTGAGAGATGTTTAAAAATGTTGACTACGTATTTTTATTAATATTTATAAAATATATATTCAAGAAATTGATAAATATATTATTCCAAATCTATGCATACGTATTCATATTATTGAAATTGTATCAGTTATTGAAAAACAAAATAAAAAAAATAAAAAATAATCACATTAAATAAGCACAATCTGGTGTATTCTATCAGAAGCACGCTTTTTTAAAACTAGACATTTGTTGAATAAAGTGTTTTTTATTCAAAATTCTTTACTAAATTGCAAATAAATTATTAAATGACTAAAAAAGAAACATCGCATTTTATAGTGTGAAATAAATAAAAATAAAAAGATTAGCAAACGATTATTAGCGAAAAAAATATGAATGAAATTTTACGCTACGCGCGCGAAGTCAAGTTCCTCCCAAGTTTATCACATTTTAATATTAATCGCCCCAATTAGTTATTTCTTTATTGTCGCCAAATTATTTTTTTAAAAATAATTAATTTTAATTTTTCTCAGCTTCTAATAAATAAAAACAGTTGAAACTTTAGATTTTTCAATTGAAAAATATGTAGATTAATATGGTATAAAAAAATTCATACCTTATAATTCAATATTTTTTCATCATCACTTTAATTAAATAATAAAAAATAATAAATAATTATTAAAAACTATTTTTTGCATGAAATTATCTTTGGGTAAATGAGTTTTATGAGTGGGTGCAATTTTTTTTGAATTGCTTCATTAGTTTTGAAAATATGACTGAAAACGCAAAAAGCGAAATTAACATTAAGGGGTACGAACTTTGAATCGCTCTCCTGACCAAACTATGGGGACCACATTTCCCAGATTGCGGCTACCCCCTATATTTTGAAGATAAGAAATCCAAATATGTAAAAAAAAATGCATGTTTATTCAGAGAAAGTACGTTTTTGTGTCTGATTTCGTAACTTAATTAATAGTTAGCACTAATTAATTAGCATATTTGAGGTCACCCCCAGGAACCATTAAGATTGACACTTAGTTCGTGAAAATCCGATCATTAGAACGAAAGTTATTCAGGGTGATTCGTTTTTTTTTTTGCGGACTGTACGTCTTTATGAAAAGTTAAAATTTTACTTCATTTAAACCTTACAAACTTAATAGAATATGGTTAAATTTTCTGTGTTTCTGGCTCTATGAAAGCGTCAAAAAGCTAGATAGTTTCTAAAGAATCGAGTGGGTAAACGTTTATATTAAATTAACAATTAAATGTGATTTTTTATATGTTATATGATTTGGTAAATGTGGCTGAATTTGGTAAACACAACGAAATACAACTTTAATATTATAAAAACAACATGAAATTTATGAAAATCATTAATTTTAAACTTTAAATTAAAATGTCTTTTGTGTGTTATTTAAGTTATAGTTTTAAAAGTGATATTAACCTTTATAATGTATTTGAAATAGAACTGCACGAAATAAACTGCCTTTTGGAAATGAAAATATTAAAAAAGACTTAAAAGTTTTAAACTTAAAAAATAATGAAACTCTTAGAGAGATAAAATGTTGGAAAATAACTATTTTAAGAAACGTTAGAAAATGTTTACTTAAAACCTCAGATTAAAATTAGATTTATGTAAGTTTTAAAATTTATTTTTAAGAGTACCGCATTTTGAACTACAAATAAAAGTATATAAAACATTTCTTCCTTAAAAATGTGTTTTTTTTCCAAAACTGCATAATTTATAAAATCTGAGTTAAATATTTCTAATCTTTATAATGAAATCCTATTAGAACCATAAAAAAACAACTGTTATTTTTTAAAATAATACGGAAAGAATTTGAATAATGGATCAGGTAAAACACATACTTTACCATAAAAAAAAATTACTTTCCCATTTAAATTCCTGATCTCGTATTTCGTTTATTTTAATAGCTATGAAAAACAAAATAAATAATAATTCATTTAATTCACGTGACAGCGGCATTATTAAAAAACTAGAAAACATAAAATAATGCATGGAAAAGAGAGCGCCACTTTATTGACCAGCGAATGAGGTCCATTTCATGTGACGCTTGTGCTTAAACTTGGTCTTTAATTAATTTCCATGTACTTAACAGTGTTGAACAGGAAAATGAGCCTATTTCAACATTTGCTACAATTACATATAAAAGTTATTTAAAATATTAAGTCATTTTTATTTTATCATTATTTTAAGTCAGTTAAGTTTTTTAAATCATTATTTTAAGTCATATATATATTTTATTCAAAGCTGCATACAGTCCCTGGCGAAATTATCAGACGCACTAAAGATTCTATGTAAAATCTTAACTATCATGTATTACTGTACAGCTTTATTGTTTTTACACAATTGAAACCGGTTTTCACTTGTTTACGTTTGTGTATTAATTGGTTAACACTGTAATGCAATACGTTAAAAATAAATACAAATAGGAAGTATATAAAAAATTTCTTGAAAGAAACTCATTACAATTATGTTTAAATATAAAAGTATTGCATATAAATTCGTGCAAAACATGTAATTAATAAAAAACTACAGTGCGTCTAATGGTTTGGTCGAATTATTAATAATATACTAATATAATACCTCATATAATAAATATTCTATATACATAAAATATATCGTCTAATTTATCCAGCAGTAGAAGTTACATTATATGCCGTCTAATTTAACCAATTAATACAAGAACGTAAACAAGTGCAGACCGGTTTCAGTCACTTAAAAACAATAAAGCTGCGTAGTATCACCTAATAATTGATATTTCGCATAGAGCCTTATAATGCGTCTGTAATTTAAAAAATCAGTATTAAATTCTTCTTACCTTTTTCACGAAGCTTTATTAAAATCCCAAAACAAATACTTTCATAATAAATTAAATATGCGACACGAATTTAAATTAATGGCTCCGGTAAAAGACATATTTTGACTAAGACAAATCTCTTTTTCGTTTAATTTTCTGCAGCTACATTTAATAACTTCGAAAAACGAAATAAATAATGGCTCATTTAATTCGCCATGACAACGGCATCGTTCAAAAGCTTCAAAACTGAAAATAATACAAGGGAAAGAGCACGTCACTCAAGTGACCAATGACCAGCGGATGAGGCCCGTTTCATTTGAGGCAAGGGCTTAAACCTGATCTCAAATTAATTATCATGGACGTAACAATGTTGATCTATCTCGTACAGGAAGCAGAGCCAACAATTCGAAACTGTACTTGTTAGGACTGTAATATTCTGATATAAAGGCAATGCTATTAATTCTGTTTGACAGAGGCTGCATTATGGCAGAAATTAATTGAGTAATTTAAGAAGTAAGGACAAAAGGAAGTTATTTGAACTCTAAATGTGACTAATGAGACAAAGGAACAAATGTCAAAAGTACTAAATTCTTCTTTCGGATGCAGTGCAGAAATTTGTTTCGAAAATAGTAATTACTTATTACAAGTAGCAAGAGTCCATATTTGAATAAAGGTATTAATCATAATTACAAGTTTTAATGTGTAAATAATTTTCATTAAAAAATTTTTATTCAGTATTTTCATTTTATTTTTTTTACTGATCAATCTGTTTGATTTATGTGAATTCACTTTAAAATAAAAATAAATAGCTAAATAATTTTAAAAATACTTGTAAATCATTGTTTTATTTGTTTTACAGGAAAATGTCCTGCAACCATGTGTACTTCAAAGTCGTGGCAAAAACACAGAGAAGCAAGTTCCGGCATTAATGAAGGGTAATAAAAATATATTTATATCCAAATGCTGTAGAGGCGCCAGCGGTGGTCACCCATTAGTGAATTCACATTGTATAATATAAACATAAAGGCAATCAAAAACTTCAATACATAACGTGTATAAGCTTCACAACTGCGGCATAATTTTCTTAACACCACTTGAAACTAATATGTTTCACAAGTCATGATTAAAGCACTTTTTTTTCAATAATAAATTAAATTAGTCAGTTCTTTCAGCAGGAAATTTAAATTAAAGTAGTTAACCCTTAATAACATCAAGTGCAGACGTGAATAAAAAAATACACAAAAGTTAATAGGAAGCTTATTTAAGGGAAAAAACTGATAAATAAGCAATTTTTTTGCATTTGAACATTGACCCAATTTTTAGTTATAAACGCTTTTAATATTTAGTTTGATAATGCATGATAATATCAAAGTTTGGTTTTTCTGAATGATTATTGTTTCACAAATATTTCTTTTATTTTTTTTATTTCCACTGAGCTGCACAATCGTTCTTGCCGATGAACAGCCCTATAGCGTTCTCCAAAGGTAGTATCCACTCTTTCAGGACCACCACAATGGGTGAGATACCGTTGATCATGTTAATTTGAACGTCTAGTTTCTGCCACACTAGATGGCAGCACTGAGACTCTATTTGGATGCTAAAGTGCACTAGGAATTTAATTTTGCCGGAAATGCTAATAGCCAATAAGGCACTCCAGGTATCGGCACTTCGGGATCTTTCACATGCCGCATAATCATACGACATGGCCGCTGAGGATTTTCTGCATCCCGAAAATCCGTTATCTGGGCCAGGGATCAAACCCGCAGACTGTTTCACAAATAATAAGCAGAAAAAAAAAATTATAAAATAAATTATACGAGAGAGTTTTTTCTATGAGAAATCCTAAAAATAAGCAATGAGTTTTATCCGACTCCTCTTATAATATATCTATTGATGTAAACAAATCGTACTAATTATATACAAGTATAAATGCGAGTAGACAAAATATAATTAAAATGATCAAGTTTCTTCTTATCCTAATTACTGCTTAGTATCTATCATTAGAAACAAACGGACTCTTTTACGTTGCAATTACAAAACAGCAACTTTTAAGGAAAAAAAGTCCTTAAATTTCTCATTTCTTCACGCAAATACGAAATATTAACGAGGCTCTTTTTACTGGAAAGTTGATTACTTTCGCGGAAAAAGGAAGCACATCTGTAACTAAAGTGTTGCGAATGACATCCTTATTAATGTGATTTATTAAAACAGACTCTCATTCCAAGCAGAAAGAACTAAAACTCTTTACTCTTCTACATCTACCATTCTCGTCTGCTGTGTTCCCGTGCCTTCTGGACACTATTAAGATTTTTCCTTTAAATGAAAAGTTTATTTTACATTACACGCCTGCACGCACTTGCTTATTGCGAGAAAGGCGGTGCTTTATGGCGATGGGGAAAAAAAGAGAACCACGTTGCAATTCGAGGAATGGGAAAAGGAAAGGGAAAAAAAAGGAGCAGAAAAATTAGAAGCGTTTTACGTAAATAACGCTTGAACATCACACGGGCATATTTTATCCCACTGCTGGAGTAACAAAAAGTGCTACGTGCTTCATTTTTTTTCCTGTTCTTTATTTTTTTCCATTTTGGAATTTCTTTTAGCATTATGAATATTTCATTACCGTAGAAATAGCGTTCCCTCAAGAACTTTTCGAAAGAAATATGCTCGGAATTTTGCTATGTCTCATTTAACTCTCTCTTTACAGCAAATGTTGCTCAAAACGTATTATAATGAGGAAATTATAATGTTTCTCTTAGAAAACGATGTTTGTTTAGCCTTTAAAAGATTTAATGATCTCTTCCACAGTAGTAGCCTCAAATAATAAATGATTCTGCATTAAAATGAATAAATGTAAAAGGAAACAAAACATTTTTGATAAATGCAAAGAGAGATGCAAATATCGTACACAGAGAAAATTACAGGAGCGAATTGCAGTGACATTTCTGGTAAAGGAAACCGTAATTCTGATTAATAAAATCGAAATATACGGGATTCAGCGATTTATTTGGCAGTTAATATGGTAACGGTTTAACGAAAATTCTGGTTTATAAAATTATAGTTACTATCACACATTTTCTACAACATTGAAAAATAAATTTAACCGGTTAAATGGTTTTCATAACATGCTCTAAAGTATCATGATAAAATTACGAATTTATACCAGATGAATCGAATTTTATTATACATTATAAAGCAGTATTTTATTGTAAATTTCACCAAAGGGCTTTTTTAAAATATCGTGCTTTTTGGTTTTAGCATAGAACCAGAAATATTCATTTTTTCTCATAAATTTTCTTTAAATAATTTTTTTTCAGAAACAATACTTCAGAATACGTTCAGAAAAAAAATAAATCTAAGAAATGTCACGATAATTTATATTCAAGAGTCTTTTAAAAATATAAAACGATGAAAACTTTTGAAACATACCATAAAGCTACAAATTTAAATATTCCAGAACAACAGCTGTGTTTAATTCAATCACAATGCAGTGTCATCAAACGGATCCCACTCTGCAATGAGTTCTACATTTTCCTAATCTGCAGTGTCCCACAAATTCCAAAGAATTCAAAATTTTGCACTTTTTAAAAGGTGTTGCAAGGACATTTGAATTTAAATTTTGCATCGCGTCTAGTATCATTTGAAACAAGACATTTGTAAAGGTAGAGTGGGAATTTCCTGTCTTCGTAAGCGCTTTAAGAATGGAAACATTCTTAATGTGTGATAAATTTATAGACATTTTTTTTTTTACGTTTTTCTAAAATTTCAGAAATGTTCAAATTTGGTTTTTTTTCTGCTGCACATTTATAAGCCCGACATGCCAGAAATTTGCTACCTCGTATTCAAAAATAGGAGATTGAATTATATAATGAGTTGACTTATACACCGGGATATATGGTAATCATTCCATTTTAATAATATAATGAGACAAAAAAATTTATGACTAACATTTTTATCTATGAGTTTTTAGTAATTTATGTATAACTCAGAGACTTCTTGCACACTTATGAATCGTGTTCTTCCGAAATTTATTTATAAGACACTGAATATTTCATCTAAAAAAACACAAAAATCCACCAAAGAACATCCAAACAACGAAAAATCACGAAAAAATTCGAAATAAGGGGAATTCGCCTCTCCGTGGCTTCCTATTGATTCAAGAAATAATAGCAGCAATGTCAATAGTTCTAAGTTTCTCTTCCATTTAGACATTTCCTTCTCTGATAGAATCATAAGACAATCGATAAAAAAATTAATGTCACCAACACGTTTTTATATCGAATTTAGAATAAGATGAATTATAAGTTCTTAGCCATATTGGAAAAGAAAATATGACAGATTACAAATTGCTCTGTGATTTGGACATCAGGGGTTCGGTGTTTAAAATTTCTTGCATAATTAAATTTAAATTTGATGATATCAAATTTTCATTAAAAAAAAGTATGTAGAAAGTAGTTAAAAGTATAAAATTAATAAGTGAGAAAGTAATATAGGGAAATGCCTATAGATGGTATTTAATAATTATGCATTACTAAAATATTATTTAAAACAATAGCTATAGATTAGACGGTGGTTAAAGCTTTTTATAAACATTCCAGTTTACATTTATCAAAAAAAAAACATTCTAATTAAAATTTAAATTGGAATTTTTCCTATCATTCCTAAGTTTTAATTTGCGTTAGCATCTTTTTATTTACAAAAGAATAAGGAATAGACATCAAGAGTTTTAATCATTTAATAATCTTCAGATAACTTTTTATACATTTGAAAGTTTTTGAAGTAAGTTTGCTTGATTTAGTTTCGTAATTTCGCTTCATTAATTCCTATTCAAATCAATGTCCTCATTTAATGAAGCTGCTGCCCAAAATATCTTCCAATTTTTTATTTACTTTTATATTATGTTTTTAACTTGATAAATGTACTTTAATTTGGCAAAATCGCTACTAATTATGTAGACAATATGATAGGTTATTTATATACGAGTAATTTTCTATCGAATTTAATTCCAATTATTGATTGAAAAAGAGCCCTCACTCAATCTTAAATATATTTTTTTCAAATAATTCAATTATCGAAATCATCGAAGTACAAATATCTATTTTAAATCCAATGGCATTTTTTTCTTTCCAATTGTTATTTTAATTTTCTTTTCTGAAATTAATTACTTTATACTCGCATATTTCTTTTAAATTAGCTTCCAATTAGTTATCACATCCATAGATTTGACAGAGCAATGATACCCTGAAGAAAAACTTATCTCCTTGTCCGGAATTCAGAAAATGAAAAGACAAAGGCAGACATTTAATTAATTTCCCTTCATGTTTTAAGGAACAAATGAACTTCAATACATTAACATTAGAAATAAAATGAATTAAATAAAAAGTTTAAAAAAAATAGTCTTAATATAATTAACCTTCATTTTAAATGATCTTTAGAATACGTAATGCCCATCTAGATTAATTGTTTGTATTGAAATTTTAAGAAATCTTTTAACTTCAAAGTTAATTATTTATCAACTAGGTAATTGAATTCTCTAGGTATATTTGAGACAGAAAAAAAATATATCTTTCCATTTCTTTAGAATTATGAAATAGTTTTGGAAAATTGCATTCCTTTCTTTCAAATTGAAGCGGATTCCTTTTAGATAAATGATAAAAATTCTAGTTACTTAATAGTATGTTTTGATACTAAATATGAAGTCTGTTTACAATGTTTATAATTTATTTTAAATACGGATTTTAATAAATATTAGATTAAAGTTCAATAGATTCTGAGAAGATGAATTAATACTGCAGATAGGTGAAACTATCGTGGCCTTAATGATAGAAATATAAAACTTTGTACACAAGTACTACACATATAATCCTTTAATTTTGGATTTAAGACTTAGCCAATAAAAGTAATGGCTCCATCTCAAAAGGGCGGCCTCTGAAAAATTTGATTAAATGCTTCTATTGACAATTTTAAATGATAACCATTAAAGACATGACTATTTTTGACATTTCATGCATACATTTTTTTCCTTTTAATCAATATACTTGACTTGGGGCAATATTTGTCGCCTGCTCACTTCCCTCACTGACCCTCGCTATTACTTCTTAATCATTTTGGCTTTTTGATGATTTGCAGATTTCCACATTAAAAATATTATTCCGTATTCTATTTTTAATAATAATTGCATATTTTTCCTTAATAATATTAATTTTAAATTCAAATTGTATGGAATAATTAAATGGCGAATTATTTACACTTACTTTTAGTCCAGTAATTATATCCAAAACAGGTGGCTCTTCTGAAAAATTCATACTCAAGGCAATTTTTTAACAAAACTTTTTGTTGTGTTATTATAACTGATGCCTGAAGGCTCCTGTACTCTTCTCTGTTCGCTTACTCTTTTTCCTAAGAAAATGAGGGTGATATCTGGGGGAGAATTGAATTTCTTCCAGACAGACGACTGAGACTTCGTTTTCTTATGTACTTTTTTACAGTGAATTGAATGAGACCGATTCCAAAAAATAATCAAACTAATAGTTTAGAAGTTATAAAGATTTCATGTAAGAAAAAAAACACAAATTAGCACTTGTACGTATATTTATGCATCTGATTATCATAAACAAGTAAGAAGTTATTTCCAGTGTATACTTTTATAAGTAGAGATGCCTAAAGCCGTGTAGTAAGAAAACTGCAGAAGCAAACTTAACCCAATTTGCAAATCCTTTTAAGCCATAAGACCATAAGAGTATAAGAATTTGAATTTTGAACTAAACAAGAAAGAGTTCGTCCGTCTTTTAACACTAGAGCTTATCGTAGCACAGAATAACCATTCTTTAGATAATATAGGAATAGAAAACACGAAAAATTAAAAAATTTTATGTTTTTTAATCTCTTCCTTCTCGCTCCCGTGCTTATGACGGGGTGAGGTTTCGCCCTCTATTTCTCGCTCCCGTGATATAGACGGGCTGGAGTGTTCAGTTGTAACGCGCCAATAAGAATAAAACTAATTCATTTCTTTTGCCCGAAAAACATTTTATTTCTCATTTTACACACCAGATGGCAGTACCAGGATATTTTTAAGGTAATTGTAGATAGTTAGGTTATTTAAAACTAGTTGCAGCACTAATCAAATACGTAATACAAATACAAAAGAAAAAAAATAGGCACTTTTATGACCGTTTTCTTGAAAATTAACCGATCGTTAAGGGGTTAACATTGTTTTGCGTTTTCACCCATTTTCGTGTCAAGATAGCCGACAACAGGAGCAGATCGGGAATTTTTAAATTCTCATGGGGTGACCAACATACATTTACAACATACCCTCTGAATGCAATACTTGAAATTTAAAAACAATTTTATTTAAAAAAAATAATAAGGCCCAAATATTCAAAAATGTTGAAATAAATTAGAAAATTAAAATTTTCACTTCACATTTATTTTCTTTTTTGCAAATATTTCTTTTCTTATCCTTCTAAGGTAGAACAATTTTCGGTATTTTACACATCGGCATTTTTACTAATAAACTCGCCTACGTTTCAAAGCTCATGCGGTTTAAGTCAAGAAATTTTGAAATTCCATCTGCATTCTATGTTAATCTTATCTATGAAATATTTTTCATTCAGTAGTTATAGTTATTTGTAATCGCTATATTCATTTTGAATTACTCTGTATAATAGAAAACCAAACAAATTAATAAATATCTATTTCAGTCAATGAAATTTAGTGAACTTTGTATAATTTTGAAAAATAATTGAATACTGATCATATGATCAGTAAGCTAATAAAATTTAGTAAAACTTTAAAACTGCTTCGTCATTTTGGTTAGATTAGTTATAAATATTCTGCTGATAGAGCAGTGTGAGAATTATAAATGAATAATGGGACGTCTAATTGATCTAAAAATGATAAAACTGCTCAAGAAAGTGTTGACTGGCAATTGGCAGCAGTGTTGGTAGCCGAAGAAGAAGAAGAAATTTTCTTAAATTCTGAATAATTTTTTCTCACATTAAAAAAATTAAAACAAAATCAAAATCAATTAAGCTAATTAAAATTTAGTTTTTAATCTCTCTATTATACAACATCTGTATGAGAAGTTAGTTTTTTTTTTTAATTTTCACCCATTTTAAAAAACCTTTAGAACGCGTTCTACAGTATTATTCGTCGAATTCGCTGTAGCCTAAATACAGTGCCAATTAGACCGGACTGTTTAAGGGTCAGGAAACTGGCATTCCATCAGAAGTGTTCTAGGTACGAATACGGAACAAGGCCTAGATGTTCTTTCATTCTCTGAACTATCTGTTCATACTGTGGGAGCAACGTTGGTCTATCTAATAGCCCCTGAAAGCCCTGAAAGAGAGGCCAAAAAAATCTACCCTATTACGCCTGAAGTGACGAATGATAACCCAGGTGGGCTTTGGAAGAAGCAGTATAATAGTGCAAATCAACCTTTCCAAAACCTTAATACATAATTCTAGGATTCGATTGGATTGCACACTTAGAACAATTTAACATATTAAAGTTGCAGCAAAATTTAATAAAAATTTCCTGAAGTCACCAATATGATTTTTTAACATTGAACTATTTCTTATAAAAGTATATTTAGACATTGAAGCATTAAATATAATTTTTTTTTTCGATTTTATTGAGCACTAAATAGACAATTCGAAAATAAATCACAATTAAAATTCTATTATAATTAATGCTACATTTTCAAGCATAATTTTATGCAAATTTTTTTGTTATTTTCTTTTATGTATTTCAAATCAAATCAAAACATAACATAAAAATAATTAATGCAAAATAAATAGATTAAAACATTTATGCCTTTTTAAAACAATTACAAAGACAAATGATAATTTATTAGAAATATAGATTATATTAACGAGTTAAATAAATAGTGGAATTCCCAAAACTGTTAATAAAAATGTAGTACCTCGAGATTTAATTTTAAGCAAAAATTGTATTTAAAAGTAATCTCTTCATATTTATAAAAGTTGTTCCTTCACAGAATATTCATTCCAAATATTGTAATCTAAATATATTACCCTAACAACCATAAATCTCAATTTTTATTTTTTGGATTTTTTTTGCCTGTTTATTCATTTACATAAACTAGAATGTTTATTTGTTCAAATCAATTTCATAATTCCTAGCAGAATATATTCTGAGCACAAACATCAATGATAATGTATGTTTACAAAAATGAAAGAGATTTCGTTTCCATATAATATTCTTATAAAGAATAATTCCAAATAAACTTTTCTGCCTAGAATTCCGTTAACTGTTTGAAGAGGAAGTATGAAGAATTTTTTGTTTGGTAGGAACTAAATCTGATTAAATACCAAAAAGTTTGAGTTAGTTTCAAATAAAAATCTTCAACTTTTGTATTATTAAATAAATGCTGTGCATACACGTCAAAATATTATTGTTTATTCAAGTTTCACAATCGAAATTTTTCGGCAATAGCCAAAGGTCTTGTTAGCACTAAGTAAGCAAATTTGAATTCTGCAAATCTGAATTGTATTGGATTAGATACTAAGCAGTTTGTATTAGTTTTAAATAAAAATCTGCATCTTTTATATGATAAAATAAATACTCCCCATGAATTTCAATATATTACTGATCTTACATGCGAAATTTTTCTGCAATTGAAAAAGGTCTTTTTTGCAAATAAGTTAGTGAATTTAAACTCAGCGAATTGCTTAATATTATACAATAAAAAAAAATACTATACAGTGCGCAAGAAAAGAAATTGACCACTCTGATTAGCCTTTGATCTAATTATCGGATCTTTGAATGGGGTCTTCGAATATGGGTCTTTTATCAAAATTTAAAAATACGACTTCCTTAAAATTTAATTTCTGATGAACTATTTGTCCGATTTCACTCGAAGTTTGTATTTAGACATGTATTATTAAGGTCTTTAAGATGATGGAAAAAGCTGTATGCCTTAAAATTTATAATTCTTGCGATTATTATAAGTGGAATAATAAAAATAATAAATACTTATTACAATTTTTTTCGCATCGAATTATTTAACAAAAATGAATTTTATTTTCAGGTGAAAAAAATTTCAATTCAATTAAAAATTTCTCGAGATATGGTGAAACACACAAAAAATAAAATTAACATTCAAGGATCCAAATTTGGACAGCTCCCTTGCCTAAATTATTAGAACCATATTTTCCAGACTGCGACTGCCCCGATATTTCGGAGGTCCGAAATCTGAATCCTTAAAAAAAAGATATGCTTATTCAGAGAAAGTATGTTTTAGTGCCTGATTTTCTAACTTGAAATGTCATTTTCAGAAGTTATTTAGCATATTTGAAGTCACCCTCTTAAACCATTAAGCCCTGGAATATGAAGATCCAACCATTAAGTCAAAAGTTATTCAGGTTGATTCGTTTTTTTTTTTTTTTTTTTTTTTTTTTTTTTTTTTTTTTTGCGCACTGTAAAATGATTTCATTCAATTTTGTAGACACATGAAACATGCTAAAAAGCAACGAATTTATGCAAAAAAAGTATCCCTAGTATCACCCGCCAATCAAAATGAAATATTTTATACAGATGTATTTTAAGGATAGATATAAATACTTGAAAAATATCTCCTTTGTATGAAGCAAGTTATACAGTTAAAATTTGTTTAAGAAAGTTATTTTCTTCCTAAATATGAGCATTAATTTCTATTCTTAATAACCATTGTTGGTAATAAAAGGCTGCTTTAATTTAAGTAAAATTTTAATTACATGTATGGCTTTTAGAAATATGCTTTCATACTTTGCGATAATTAAACATTAATAAACGAGAAAAAATAAACAATTCTTTAGCAAACGGTTTTATTAGATGTCCGATTTCAGCTGTAGATCAGATGCTCAGATTTGTTTTATAAATTTGTAATTGTATTAAAAAACACTTGTTTTGGTTTTGAACAAATTATAAGAAATAAAAAAAACTTAACATCACGTGCAAGCCTCGGAATATTTTTTACGTGACAAAGTTTAGGAATCTTACTTTAATTTACTTTATCTTAAAATACGAACGCGGTTTCATGCGTTTTTCTTTCTTTTTAAATGCATCAAAGCACTAAATTGTTTTTTTTAATAAATATCGATCACACAGTAAAATAAAACGTGTAAGTTACATCACTTTCTTAAGACCCTTATCAAGTTTCTGTCTTATTTAAAATTTTCACTCTCTTTTTTAATTTTTGTATTGCAATGAAATGGCCAAAACTGAAACTTTCTTTCAGTTGAAAAAATATTTTAAAGCGCGTATTGGATATTTATGCAATAATTTATGTTAATTACCGTCACTAGAGATAATTATAAATTTCTAAAATTTAAATTTTGCTAAATTTTAAATTTACTATCTCTCTGAGCCTGAAATTTGTCTAAATCTTAGTTGCTTCTTACTTTGAGTACTGCCCCTACATATTAGTAATACGATCTGCGCATTTAAAAAAAAAAATATTCTAAAGGACAATTTTGAATTTGTAAAATCAAGACTCTGCAGTTCCTCAAAGCTCTAAAGTGCATTTATTTTGGTATGTTAAAGCATATCACGTGCAGTCGTACATTAAATAATATTAAAGTATGTCAGTGTTAATTCTGTCCTATAGTGTTTTTTTTTCGGTTAAAATTAGTTTATTTCTTTTCTGAACGTAACTTAAGAAATATTATTAGCCACGAAAAACTTAGTCTCATAATATTAAAACATCTTAGTATTATTAAAACATCTTAGTCTTATTTAAAGTAAAATAAATTACAACACATTTTGGCAAAGATAATACTTATTCCTTATTTCTGTATTAAATTTAATTGCCTTTAAGCGCTTAATGCTTTTCTGATTTTCCTACTTTTTCAGAATTACTTCTCACCGGAAATGAGTTTTTCGACATGTGAATTATTTTGCCGAAAAAATAAAACTGTAGTCCCAAATTTTGCGATCTCCAATAATCGATTTGTAGTAAAAACTAAAAATTAAAAATTGCCGATATTTTGCATAAATTGAAATAAAAATTAAATTGAGCTATTTGTTTAGAGTAATATCCATAATTATATCAAGGGTGGGGTGGTGGGGTTTTCCTGCTGTTATTTTCCCGTTCTATTTTCTCTGTTCTATTAACAAAACATTATTATTTTTATACTATTCAATCAAGAACTTCTACTAATATAATATCCTATTTTGACAAAGATATATATATATATATATATATATATAACATAATGAATAAAAACGAAAAAACACGAGGGAAATTAAGAAAAGCAATAAGTTTCATTTATTGCGCATAATCTGCAAGTAAATAGAACTCATAAAATAAGTTCAAAATGTAGAGAAAACGAGGGAAAAATTACTGAAAAATTAAAAATAGGGGAAAAAAAGAAAAATAATAATAAAAACAAAAATAGCAAAAAACAGGAAAAAAGACAAAAAATTTTATTTTTCGGATTTTTTAAAATTTTGTGTCTTTTTTTCCGGTCTTTTGCTATTTTATTATTATTACCACGTTTATATAAACTTGCCTTCGTGTATGTCTGTCCGGGTGGAATTTTGTAATCGATTTTAAACTAACTTCCCGACTAGCTACAAACTTCAAATTTAGCACACAGTTCAGAATTGGATGACAATGCATGAAAATGAAGAGAAAAAAGACATACAAAGTAAAATAAAATTAAAATTTAAAAAAAAAATTATTTTCGAGATTGTCTTTTGTTGTCGATTCCATTATTTCAAATTATTACGTGTCAGGTGAAAAGATTTTTGTTGTCGGAGTATTTTTATTGGGTGAAAAATCACGTGGTAGGATCCAGTTTTTCCTCATTCATTTCCAGATTGTTTTGGTTGTCATCAGCATAAAACTATTGAAAGTCGTAAAGGTATTGTTTTTCTATAAAGATTTTTGTATCCCTAATTTAAAATAAAAGTTCTATTACTTTAGTAGTGGTCTTGTAGTAGTCTTGACTACTCTTGACCATATATGGCAGTACTTTTACTTTCGTTGCTTGTACCGCCGGAACAAGTAAAAAGTACGTACTTTTACTTGTACTTCGTTACTTTTTAAATTTAGTACTTTTACTTGTACTTTCGTTACTTTTTTAGGGAAAAAGTACAAGGATTTGTAACGGAAATGTCGAATGAAATCGTTACTTTTTTCTGAAGCTCAGTAAGCTTTCTTAAAAGAAAAAAAGGAAGAAAAAAATTTAATTTAAAAAATGCTTATGTTTTTTCTGATTTATAAAATTAATGTGCAATATATATGCATTCACAGCTAACTTCGTGTTTAAATACTTTGACCTCCCGTGGAGCGCTTATTCAGTGTGGCTAAGCACGTTCTGAGAAATTCTCGCAGCAGACTCAGTGACACCACTTTCGAAATGCAATTATTTGGCAAAATGAATAAAAATATTAATTAGCAAGTTATTTTCATTCATTTCCGAGTTTTATGCATTTATTTAATACATTTTAAATAAAAAACGTTGGATTTTGTTATTACACTTTTCACTTTTCTTTTTGAACTCACATTTTTGTCTTAATACATTTTTTACTAAATACATTTTTACCTCGTTCATTTTTTACTAAAATTATGTTTATGCCCGACCTTGTCAAACAACGCCCAGTCAAATCTCTAATTAATTAGCCGTTTAATTTAGCCGCTGATACTAAAATTCGTTTACAAATTTTTATTATTCCGTTAGGCAAAAATGTTCGGAAAATGATTTTCTCGCATGACTTCAGCATACAAATAAAACTGTAGACTGTTCTGTTTCAGCTTATACTGCACATTCAATTATTTTTTACTAGCTCAAACGTCACATAGCTATCTGAAACCCTGTGTTTTCTTTGTTTATGTTTGTGCTTTTAAAACGCTTTTCTATAGAGTAAAACAATTTTAAATCAATGGTAATTTAAATAAATAAAAATAATAAACTAAAAATTAAAATCAATCGATAAAATTTCTTTTTCGTGCAAATCCATAAAAAGTTTGATATTAAAATCTTATTTTATTTTAAAATTATATTATACGATTATATTATAATATTCTTCCGAATTTAAAAATAAATTAATGCCCATAACTTTCAAAATTAAAAATAATTAAATAAATAACAACAATTTTGCAAAACCATTAAAGAACATAAGAATATTATTCAATAAAATTTTAGGTTACTTTGAATTTTCGATTTCCTAGAAATGTACTTTCAAATCGTTACTTTTTTTGTTTAGTACTTGTACTTTTACTTGTACTTTTTACTCGTTACTTTTTAAAATAAGAACTTTTTACTTTTTACTCGTTACTTTTTTTAAAAATACTTGTACTTTTACTCGTTACTTTTTAAAAGTAACGTTGCCATATATGCTCTTGACTAAGAAAAATAATCTATATAAAAATATATATTTTTAAAAACCACGTTTTTTGTAGTGAAGAATAATAATTAAAAAGTAATAATTTTTTAAAAATATAAAATAAAAATTAAAAATTTAAAAAATCATAGTTTAAAATAAAAAAATTCAGAATAAAAAGTAATATTTTTAAAAACCACGTTTTAGTAGTAGAGAATAATAATTAAGAAAAAAATTGAAAAACGAAAAACGTGGGGCGCATGAAATACATAACAGTACATATACACATTTTCTTACTCATACACATGCACAGCCACATATACATCCACATACATATGCATATACAAAAGCATATTCCACATCCACATTCAGATACAATTACAATTATAGATATACATTCACATATTCTCAAGAGCACACATACACACACTAATATAACATTACTGTTATGTATTTCATGCGCCCCACGTTTTTCGTTTTTCAATTTTTTTCTTAATTATTATTCTCCACTACTAAAACGTGGTTTTTAAAAATATTACTTTTTATTCTGAATTTTTTTTATTATTATTTTACTTTCTTTTCTTCCACTTTTTTCATTGTTCTGTAATTTTTCCCTTGTTTCCTCCACATTTTGAACTTATATACAATATATATATATATATATATATATATATATATATATATATATATATATATATATATATATATATATATATATAAATTTATGAAATTATGATTTTCATTTCTCAAAAAACCCATACCATTACATTTGAAATTTCCTCATAGAACTACCAAAACTTGAAGTATCAGATAACAATTTTTTTCTAACCATAACTTATAGCGAAAACTTATATCTATTTAAGTGTTTATGTGAAGAAAAAAATGAAAACAATACGATAAAGAAAAGGGTTTTTTTAAAAGCATTCTTTTCCTGAAACTACCTTAAGCTATCCATCGATGGTAAACAAAACTTTTTCCAGACTTTGAATCTAATCCGATAATACTAATTGACGTGGATGTTCAGAATGTGTGTCTCTAGTTTCTTGCGCATCCCAACTATTTGTTGGAATGACGAATCTTTATCTCTGTCCTTCATATTTGCTCAGCTCCTAGAAACAGAAAAACATCCTCTCGCCCCATTGGTGAATTTCTTCTCTTACTTTCAGGGAATGACGTATTTTAGTTTTGTTAAGTGTACTCTTTCTAGCATCTTTAAGGGTGAAGCTCAATCGATAGTGTTATTCTTTCTGATTGTTGTGTTATTGCATTTATGGTTATATACATCTGTGTTATTGATTTCTGTTACCAAGATAACTCGTTAGTAACACAGAGTAGGAATAAAAATCAGGAAATAATATAATTTATTGTTATTTTCATTTATAGTCGTACATTTCTTTGGTTACAAAGTGGAAAATAAAGGAATTTAAATATTCAAAAGCCGTACAGGTGATGAAGCGTGAATTCAGAACGATAAACAAATCCAGCTTAGATTGATAAACTTATGCATAACACAGCTAATGAAGTGCTACCAAAGTACAGCCGTGCACCAAAAAAATTAACGTAAGTGACAAAATATTCAAAACTGATATTTGACTTTTTAACTACATCAAAAAAAAATTTTTTTTTTAAAACAAATTTTGTTTTATTAGGTTTTTTTAAAATCTATTTTAGAGTTCATAGAGCAAGAGTAAGAAAGTAGTTAACAAGCCACATTTCTCGAAATATATCGTGAAGCACTTGTTGCTATATGCACAATGTCCTTTTTAATCGCATAGCAGAATAGTGTGCTATGATACTCCTGGTCATTGCAAAACCACAGCTTCACTATTGAAATTCTTATTTTAAAATAATGGTAAAATAGTCATCAGCAGTCTGCCCATTCAATTAATCCTAAATTTTAATGTAAAAAACGTGTCTTGAGTCTCGCCTTTACTGTTTTGAAACCATTTACATCTAGCATGGTTTTAAAACCTTGAAAAATCAATTTACCTGGACATTGGGGATAGTTCATCAGTTTTATGGCTCTACCATCTATGCGTGAATGCATCGTATTCTAACAGTGCATGGTCAAATATTGGAGCGGTAGACCACTGGAAACTCTTCTGGTGAAAAGAATGGAAGAAATATTTTGGTGTCAATGCTCAGACTCAAACTCGAGTACTGTTGGTCATGAGCTTGAAAGATTAGCTGTAATGTACCTATATGGAAGGAACTAAGTGCCTTCATTAGGTGGGCCTAGTTGGTGCGATAAAATTTTGTTTGTTTAACCGTTTTCGATGAAAGCAGTTAACGAGCGGTTTTTCTTACAATTAACAATTTGAATACAATCTTATTTAAGGTTGCAATCTTACAATTGTCTTACAATTGATAAATTATTGTAGAATTGTTATAGAATTGTTAAAATGTAAATTCATGAAACCAGTTAAAATGTAAATTCATGAAAAGATATGAATGAATGCTGAAATAAGCATAAACTCAAATTGTTTATTCGGATGCATCTTTAATGAATCATGTGAATTGAATGTCAGCAAATTTGCAATTTTTGGTAACATTCACGTTACCAACAATTGCAATTCATATTAAATACTTGATGTTATATTGACGTTTCCTCCCCGAGGAAAATCAAGTTCCGTTAAGATTTGAAGTATTATTTCTTACGCTGAGGCAAACCTCAATATACTTTTTAATCCATTTAGTTTTCTAATTTAAAATATTAAATGTTGCTTAGCTTGTCGGCTGCAAAGTTTTTCAACTACAAACTCTTAGTGCAAAAATGTTCTGAATAAGATTTTTGGATATTTATGCAGATAGGCTTTAGAAAATACAGAAATAGTAAGAAGTACGCTACAAAACACTTATCCCTTTTATTTATTAAATCCATTAAAATCTATAGTTCTTTTTAAAGACGAGTCTAAAATTCACACTGAGGCTCACAAAAAATCATTTCAACATATATTATTATGTATACTTACCTTCGCAAATTCTATTAACGTCAGCAAGAATCGATATCGAACCAAATGTGCAAGAAATTCGTCATTACAACTGTAAATTTTGTTTTATACTCAATATTTTTGCCTTGCATCTGAAAAAAGAATTTACGATTTGAGCATTAGTGTTTAATCACCATGGACTGTAATTTATATTGTTAAAATTAACTGTTAACGTCTTTAAATAATCTAATTGTAGAATTAAAATTATAGTTAGAAAGCAATAAATAATAATTACTTTTTAATAAGTTTTTACACTATAGAGAAATATTGAGATAAAATAAAATAAACATTCAGGAACAATGTTTTATCAGATATCTACGAAGGAAATAAACACCATAATAACTATTAAAGACTTCTATCATTGAATACTAAAAGCAAACTTATAGAATAAAAATATTATTTTCGAATAATAAAGAGGAATTTTTCAGGGGATTTAAAAAACAATAAACCTTTATATTTATTACTCGATATTATGAAAAATTTCAGAAAATAAAAGTTTACTTTATGTTTGTGAAAATTTTCCAAGTTTTTGTATATTTTGTATTAAAAACACTTTAAATATTGGGCTTTTATGGCATTACATTTCAATGTATATTTATCTGCGACCAATTTTCTTTTCTTCACTAAAAAAAGTTGTTGTTTTTTTACTTCGATTTTAAAAATACCTTTGTTCCAGGTTTTTTAGAACTACTAAATCGAGGTTTTCGATTTTGTAATTCTAAAAACTGAAGTTTAGAAAAAAAGAAGTTTAAAATTAGTTCTCTTCCTACTACAACAATATTATGACTTTTAATTACAGAAAATGATTAACAAAATGTTTTAAAAAAAACGAATGATTTTTTTTGTTATTTCAGAAATACTTATATTTGTTTTACCTAATTTAACAATTCAGCTTATCGAATTATTAAATATTGAATTCTAATGATATTTTAATAATAGTTGAAATAATAGTAAAAGTATTTAATTTATCCCTTTTCTGAATTACAATTGTTTTATTAATTAAATAAAGGAACTTTTATAAGATTAGCTGTAACCGAATAGGAACATAACTTTGCCATAAAGTAATGTTTATATGGAATTTTTCATTATTAATGCATTCTTCTTTAATTTTAGGGCAAAAAATGTAGTAGGCGATGTTTTTGGTGATATTGTTGCTTCTTTCCTTCTCCGCTTATTAAAGTTGCATATTTATTCTCTCTCAAATGTTTTCTAAAGAAAAAATTCTCTCACTCTCCTCATATATATATATATATATATATATATATATGTATATATATATATATATATATATATATATATATATATATATATATATATATATATATATATATATATATATATATATATATATATATATATATATATATATATATATATATATATATATATATATATAAGATTTTTAACTCTAAGTTATTAGTTCATTGATAACAAAATCCCTTTTTTTTCAATTGCAATTGTCCCATCTTTTTTATTAGAATAACACAGGAAAAATATCCAGAAAACTATCAGAAGTATTGAAGCAGTTTAACCTTATCATAACAGTATATATAGAGAAAGTTAAAATAAAATCAGAAAATAAAAAGGATGGAACCGGCATTATTTAAGGTGATGTAGTATTTTTACATCATTTTTTACTTAATGTTTTGATTTATTGACACGCTTAAAGTCCTGTTATGTAAGTTTTGAAACATTCCTAATACATAGAAAAATGTTCATAATTTTACAGACTGTTATTTGCTACATTGGTTCAATATTTGAACGTTCTTTTTTATATACGTTATTATAAAATACTCTGTCAGACGAATTCTGAAATGTGATAAATACTTTGTAATTATGTACCACCAACAAAACACTAATCTACAAGAAAAGAGGATTCGTTTTATCTGAGCAGTAAGTTTTCTGGGGTGAGTTCAATCACCATTTACCATCCAAAACCAAGCACGCCTTGCGTTTTTCTGATATACATCCTTCTTAATATGACTTTGTCTTCACTTAAAATACTCGTATGTGAACAGATGAATTAGTAAATAGCAGTCTGGGTGCATTCATATTATATTCTTTATGGTAAAACTATCTCTGCCTATCACGTGTGTCCACTTGTTTGGACAACACTTATATTCTTATATTATATTATATTATAATTTTACTTTGTTACTTCTTTTTTGTACTGCTTCACAGTTATTGGAAAAATGCTATAACCTAGCAAGTGTATTCATTTGTATTGTTAAAATTGTTTCGGCTTGAAATCAAAACCAAGATTAACCAAGCTAATGAATTTAAACCAAGGTTTCGACAGAAAGCTATTATTTTCAGGAATCTGTTGACCAAGAATTTTCAGCCAAGATTAACATTCTATGAAATCCCCGCCTTTCGGTATCTCATTTTGTCATTTGTTTATTATAAGAGAAATTTGTCAGATTTTATTTTTTTTTTACAACAAAGGAACTTTCCGGATTTTCTTATTGCATAATATTGTTTGTATTTCAAAATTGTAGGCCGTTTTCTCTACATTTTTAAAAATTTTGGGGATGAATTGTATATATACAGGTTAAAATAAATTTTCAGAATTATTCAGATTCAGAAAGTACAAAGAACAAATCAGTATTTCGCGTTTAATTTTAATTTTTTTAAAATAAAAATCATATGTTTTCTAAATGTTGAAAGAAATTAAATTTCAAATTCCAAGAATTACAGAAATGAAATCAATACAAATAAGAATGAAATGCATTATTGTTAAATGAAGTACATTATATTCTCAATCATTATTTTAATTCGAAGTTTATCTTTATGAATACATAAATAAGTAAGTAAGCAATCAAAATACGTATTATTTTAAAATTTAAATAGACCGATTTTCATTTGGTCAGTGAGTTTTGTTTAATTTCCTCAGATATTTGATATACTCGCAAATTTAAAAAAACTTCATCATTCAAATTAGTTCGTCTATGATTACATTTGCTCTCTTGAGAATAAATTTCATTACCTTTCAGAAACAAAATAGAAGCATTAAATGAAAAACAAAATAAAATGCGCATGTATATTTTTGTTAAAAAAATAAAATGCCTTAGCTCATCAAAGACGTAAACATCTTTATGTCTTAATAATGATGTTTCATATTCCATGGAGATTTTGACATCAGAGTTCGTTAAGAATATTTTTCTTCTGAGTAATTTTTTTGTACTTAGTAGGGATTGTAATAAAATTTTAATCAATTGATAACATTTTCTTCTTCATGATATCAAATTTAAAAATCTGGTTTCTTATAAAAGTACCACGTAAAATACACTCATATCTAGCAAGTGTATTTAAACTTAAGTAAACAATGCTTAAAAATTAACTAAATAACATACATACTTCATGACATAAAATTTGAAAATCAAATTATTGATTCATGCAATCCTAGAAAGTATATTTGAAATTAGAAAATGCTTTACGTTTTACTGAAAAGAAACTATTATAATCATTTATATATTTTTGTAAAATTCTGCTAAACCTTATGATTTAAGAACCGAAAATTCGAAAATCGGCGAACTATCTTTTGATAGAATTTTTCGTTATTAGGTGCATTAACTTAAAAAAATTAATTTTTTGCAAGGAATATCGTATTGCCCTAATTAAATATAATTAATGTTTACCTACTAACTTCATTATTTTGCATGTCAGAACGTTTAAATCCAATCAGTATACAAATATCTCACCCATTGTGGTGGTCCTGAAAGAGTGGATACCACCTCTGGAGAACGCACTAGGTCTGCTCATCGGCAAGACCGATTGTGCAGCTCATTGGAAATAAAAACCTTCACGTGTTTTTACCATACGATGTCACCATACGATAAATATGTCCCCTTCTGAAAGGTTGGCATTTGGCGAGCTTTGAACATCAAGAAACACCAAATCGCGAGTAGTTTATTTAAAAGCTGGAATAAGTTTGGCAAGAGTCTGTCGTAATTTTCAATGCTGATGTTCATCAACAGAAACGCCGTTTAATATGTATGCATGTTTTAATTGTGTAATAAAGAGAATTCTTTTTTAATTTTAAAATCTGAAAACAGACTGATTTTATCTTGTATAATTTCCATCCACTTCAATTCGAGTCTTAAGATTGTCTGTGTGCTACGCGGATGTTTGATTCACAAACTATTCTTTCTTTTTAAGAATAAGTGTATACAATAATTTAAAATTAAGGATTATTACTTTAGATTGTCTTGTAAAAACAATTTTACTAACTCTTGTGTATGTCTTATCTTATTGTTGTTACAAATTTTAATGTTAATGGATAACAAAAATAGTGGTGGCTCGCTGACACCAAGTGGTGAAAAAGAATATTGTAGTGGAACACTGTATCTAAGAATTATATGACGATTACACATTTAGTGTAGAGTAGTTAACATCATTTTTGTCATGGGAATACACTAATTTTTTTTTTGTAGCGTGACCGAAAAAAAATCATTTTTGTCAGATTTATGTCAAACTATTATCTTTGATTACTGTTTACTATTTTTGGCTATATCTCTATTAAATTATTTTAATCGTATGTATTTTCCGCTTATAATACAGGAATAAAGAAAGCCTACCTTATCCGAAACCAAACTAACATACTAGGTTTAAATTTCATATTAAGATTCTTATCATAGCCAAAAAATTGAGAAAAAGGATTTATATAATTTTATTTCTGTAAAGACAAAGAAGATAAGAGAAAAACTTTAGTATAAAAAAAATCTGCATTACATAATATCTAATATACAATCTGTTCCATAGTGACCATTCTGAATAAACACACTTGCTGAAGATGAAATTAAGATCTGAAAGAGTAAAAATAAGTATGTGCATTAATATTAAAGATATTTATGCAAGGAAAATAGTACTTAACCTGCAAAAAATTTTAGTGTATCTTAGCACATAAAATAGGAGCAACTACTTTACATCAATGTAGAAATAAGGACAATTCTTGGCATAGTGAAACTCCAAGAAAGTTCATGGCGAAAGTAACAGCCACCATTTTTTGTATTCAGTGACATAAATATTTATAATAACATTAAGATAGTGTGATGGTGGCTCAATGAAAAGAGAATTCAGAATGAAGTGAATCGGGCTCGAATCCCAGCCATAGCTGGTTGATACGAATTCCTCACCTGGCTTTCACCGACCACAGTGCTGACGTTAAATATCCTCAGTGGTACACGGATCATGGGTTAGAGTCCCTTTTTCGTCAGGCTAACCGTGAGAGATTTCATGGTTTTTTCTCTCCATGTAACGCAAATGCAGGTTAGTTCCTTCAGAAAGTCCTCTACCACGACAAATTTCTCCCAATACTTGATCCAGATCCAGGAGTTCCCTTGTCCTCTAGATTGGGTTCAAAATAACAAGGGGCCGGAGTTAAACATTGGTATTCGCAAACCAAAAAATTGGGTAGGCTGTTCAACGACGGTTATAAAATAAAGTTGCAGTAAGATAAAATACACATAAGTGTGCTTAAAGTCATTTTTTTCAAATACGATAAAGTAAGAATCATTTATTAAAAGTGAATATATACACTGATTCTTGAAATAAAATTAGTTTATCAATCAAACAAACGCGTTGTATTAAGAAAATCGAATTCAATTTTTCAGACAGCGGAAGCGGTTGGAAATTTTAAAATACAATTTTTTTATACAGTTTACAGAGACATAAAATGTCAAAATATAAATGTCTTTATTACACAATTAAAACTATATTTATTTCGTTTAGTAGCGAAATTTTGTTTCAGTGAATGTAGAGCAGCATAGAAAATAACGAAAAACTCTCGCCAACTTGTCGTCAATACAACTTTCGAATTTCTTCACACAACTTTTTGTGTTCTTCAACATCAAATTTGGATAGAGCTTGTACAGCGTAAAGTGAAGGAATAAAAACTCGTTCGAAGAGTGTCAAATAACTAACAAGGAAGTTGCTGCAAAAAACATAAATATAAAACAAGTTTTATTTTCTAAAATTTTAAATTTCCTTCTCAAATTTCCTATTTTAAAAATTCTTTATTCTTCCAGCATTCAAACAAATTTTGATGTTTGCAGATCCACTTACATTATTCATTTATTTTTATTTTTTTAACAATTTCAAATTTGCATTTAAATGTTCTTGTATTTTCCTGGATTAAATATTATTTTGTGACTCATAAAGTGTATACTTTCTACAAATGTAATAATAAATTATATATAATGAAATAATAAATAAATTTTTACACATTCAGAATTTTCTTTCTAAAATTAAGATAAAATAACTGGAAGAAGACAGTCCATCCAATTAACAGTAAAGTTTAGGATAAGAACATTTTTTACCTATACTTTTTTTATACAGTTTTAAACTAATATAGTTAAAAAAAAACATGAATGCAAAACTATAAAAATAATTTTAACTTTTTACAGCAATCAAGGTCAAAAAACCATAAAAAATGAAATTCAACTTGTGGTGCCATCTATCGTGAACAATGAAAAACACTAGAATTTTTTAATCTTAAACAGATTTATGCTGTAACCATTAATGTGAATTGGGGAGTGCAAGAAACTGGAAACTCTTCATTTGTTAAAGGGAATGGAGAAAATGTTGCGTTGTCAATGATGGAACTCGAACTCGTTCTGTTGGTCGTGAGTTTAACAGATAACCCTTCTCGACTATAATATGTATCCAGCTTCAAGGAACTAAGTGGCTTCATTAAGGGAGCCTAGAAGGTGCGATAAAATTTTGGTTGTTTACCCACCGTATTAAGCGAAAGCTGCTAATGAACGGTTTTTCTCATAGTTAAAAGTTTGAATACGATCTTAAATACGGTTATTTGACAGTTTTGTTTGAATATGGTAAAATAGCAATTAAATTAACTGTTAATTAACCATTTTTTCTAAGAAATTTCTAACAGTGTATGTTAATATGCAATAGATAATAAAAATGCACCCTTTTATATACTTTATAGTAAAAAACTGCTTGGAAGCGCATTTTCAATTTAATACTTCATTTAAAAATTCATATACAAATTGTGTAAGATTATAAAAGCACTTCGAATCTTTTACCTTAACTAAAAAATATCAACGGCAATCAAAAAAGGTTAACAACTGTCTTCTGAAGAAGACAAATCTTCTTTCAAAGTTTAGAAAAGAAAAACTTAGTAAGAACAAAAAATAAAAAAAATATCGACTGAAACTCTTTTTAAGGAATCCGATGCAGCGAAAAGTACTTGGAAATAAATGAACTGACATTTTCGTTTATAATATAAAACCTTTTTAAAAGATTGAATTTATAAAACTATTAAAAATTGATTAGGATAACTATTTATAAATTTATTTCGTACAGATTTTTCTACTAATATTTTTAAACTGTTAATAAAAAAAGAAATAATGCAACTTTAACATTTAAAATTGAACTCAAAATTATATCCAACGTCAGCTATTTTTACAGATAAATAATTAAATAAGTTTGAGGCATAGTTACTAGTTTGCACATAGAAATCTTAAAATGGTTAAAATAGTTAAAATTAATATTCAGTTTATTTTAGAATTACTTTTCAATTAGTCTCTGGATTAAGGTTTGTTTTAAGTCCTTAATGAAGAAAACATGTTTCACAGACTAAATTTGTTGAGTTAAATTGTTTTTGAAATTAAATCTTACTTTTTACAAATCTTTTTTCATAAATGTGAATTTCTAAAAATTTCGTAGATTTATGAATTTATAATATCTGTTCTGTTATTATGCATATTTTATTACATCAATTTAATATGTTAGTTTATTATATTAATTTATTACATGATATTACTTTATTAATTTATTATATGAATTAATTTTCTGAATAAATTTTATTAATTTATTATAATAATTTATTATATTAATGTATTTATTGATTTACTATCTATATTTTTAGAATCAAAATAACAAGAGTTTAACCTTCCAATTTTTTTCCGCTTCACTTTTTTTCGTATTTTGAAAAGTAAGGTTCCTTGACAAAGTGAGTAGCATCTGGACCAAGTACTTGGATTCAGTCTTTCAAAGCTAGATGAATAATTCGAATTTTTTTTAATAATTGTTATTGCGTTCAATATGCAGAACTTATGGTTGTCACACTACGCTCTCGGTTTTTTTAAATTTTGCATTTAAAATTATTAACTGATTGCAAAATTTTTTTAGGGATACGAAACTTTGAGAACAATATTTCTCTGCAAAAATAATAAAATGACAAGGACATATCAATTATTTTGTGAATATATAATTTTAATAATGAAAAAAAAAACGCTTCTTGACTTCATTTTTAAAATTTTCATTCATTTTAATGGAAATATTTGAAACACGACTAAGACTAAAATATCTGATTGATATTAAAAAGAGATACTTAAAATTAGTCATTGGTTTTGTACTACCTCACTGATACCCTTTTAATGTAAAAATAATAGTTTTGAGGGCTAATGTATTTTTAATGGATTTAGTCTGTCAAGTTATGATAAAATGGTTTTAAAGTATAAAGTATACCCAGCATTAAATCATATAGTTTTCTGAATTTAAAACGATAAAAATATCTGCATAAATAAAGCTATTATGATTTTGAGATTTAAAAAAGCTTTATATAAACAAAGAAAATGTCTACTAAATACTTATGCATATTTTTAAAACTCTGTCAAAGCTGAAAAGAAATGTTGTATTTGAGACCTTAGGTTTTCAATGGAAAAGACCGCTCAATAACGATTTTGCGTTTAAGAGTGATATTGTACTCTACATTGTAAAGTGATTATAATATTTTATAAGAACTGTTGTGCAAATTCTAATAAAATAAAATAAGGCACAAGAAATCAAGAAAAAAAGAAGATTTATTATTAAAACAGGATTTTCTGTCTGCATTTTTGCTTTTCAGAATAGTAAATTTAGAGGTCAATGGGGTTTCTATGGTTTTTATATTTTTAAATTGTTGTTTAAGAAGATAAATCGCTTATAAATTAATACAATATAAATTCTCAGAAAACTGAATGACGTTAAATAATAAATGAGCAATTAATAATTTCTAAATAGAAGTATATAATTTGATGCCTCATGTATTTAATTTTTAACATTCATGTAGTTAGTACTAGAAAAGTGACTGAAAAATAATGAAATACCTTAAAGAGCCCAATTTTTCAAACTCTTTTTCTAGCTAAACGATATAAAAGCATACTAAGGCTAAGTCTTAATTTTAAGAGCGTAAAATCCTAATCGATCAGGTAAAGGTTCAGTTTATTCAACGAAAATAGTTTTCCGTGTTTGATTTCGTAGACTAAGTCAAGCAGCAATTAATTGGCATACTGTGAAAAAATTTATGATCAAAACTATCAGAACATTGTAAAATTTATCGTGAATCTGGCTCTATGAGAATACCAAAAAGCTCTGAAATTTTTACCGCAGCAGTTTGGTAATGATTTTGGTAAAATAAAGAATAAAATATTATTTATAATGCGTGTAAACATTTAGTAAATGATTTAAAATATGGTAATTTTATCATGATATCTTAGACCATGGAACTAAAAGAATTTATTCGGTTAAAGTTGCTTATCAGTTTTGCATATTTTTACTAAATGTATGGTAATAAGAACTATGATTTTGAAAACCATTATTTCCAGAAAACCGTTACCATATGAACGGAAAAACTACCAAATGAATGGTTTAAATACCGTATATTTTTATTTTATCAACCGGAAATATCATTACACATTGTGGTAAACGTACAGAATTTTGTTTCCATGCATGCTAAAAATCGTGAGATTTTAAACATTGTGGACAATATCACGTGATTATATGAATATCAAACCAAAACTTATCCAGGTCAGTGATTTTTTTCTTTTACTTCACTGTATAATTTATGAAGCAAATTACCTGCCTGCTATTGACTTCTTACAAACTATCAAGTAATTAGGAACTAAATATGCATTACTAATGAAAAATACGATGCGATTACAAAAATAGAGCATTAGTGTACCATCATGGTATAAAAATACTTTTTTCCATCAGGTCTTTAGCTCAAAAATCCGGTTTAAGGTCAACAGTTATTAAAGCGAAACGTTTTTGTGCGTTTGTTCATCTTGAAAAATCAAAAGTTTCATAAAGATCACAATTTAAGTCTCGATTTCCTACAAGTTTGCTTAAACCTACTTTGAAAGAGTATAAATGATATCAAAAACTTTATATACTAGGTAATTAATAACCGACTTTGTCTACATTATGTCTATGCAGAATCTTGAACAACGTTTAATTACTAGACTATATTATTTTGTATGCTCACGAAAACTTATTAATTGCAATTTTTCATTGTAAAATTCTAATTCTATGTATGATCATATCTTTGGTTTTTATTAAAGCATTTAAATATAAAAATTAAAACATTTTTTTATGTTATTAAAGATTGTGCTTCCTGTTTTTATTTAGTTAGTTTTATATTTAAAAAAAATATTAGAAAATAATGTTTTTGCAATTTTTTGAGACACAATTTAAAATATCATTTTCAAATTATGCTATAAAAATTTGACATTTTTTTTTAAGCTATTATGCTCTTTAAAAACTATTTTAGTTTTCTTTATTTATGAGCACTTAGAGTTTTCGGAACCACAGAATTGAAATTGTAGCTGCAATTTTTAAAAAAAATTTTAAAAAAAATTTAAATATATTTATCAAATTATAAAATATTTCGAAATACAAAATAAAATCCATCCTTAATATTTTAAGATATGTTTAATATTTTGGTATTTGTTAATTAAATGAACAAAAAAGGAGAAAAGAAATGCATAAAGCATGGCTTGAATGCGTAAGTTTCAAAAGATTTGTCTATAATTGGAAAACTTCAGAATAGATAATGGGAAAAAATCAATAGAGGTTTCTAAAAAAAATATCTACCTGTAACAAAAAAAATTTTTAACAAACAAATACAAGAAGAAGAGGGATTTTGAAAATTTTGATATTTAAACATCATAGGAGAAAATAAGGAAATGTTTGGAAAGATAAAATCTTAAATCTAAATAGTACAGAAAAGATTTTGGCTTCGAACAATTGTTTTTTACCTAAAAAGAAATTTTTAAGACATTTAAATCTATAAATTGATGAATGGCAAGTTTTAAAGATAACCTCTATTCTGATTATTTCTAAAGATCAGCTTTTTCATATTAAAATCTTCTTTACATGATTTGGAATTATTTTTCCGTTTTTTTTTTCGCGTTTTATTTAAAGCCTTATAATGTGAAAAATAATGATAAGAAATTATTATTAAACACGAAATATTGTTAAACTCGAAATAAAAAGGAGATATATATAACAGAGTGTCGACTTTTGTTCGAATTCGATAATTTTGAAGACTTTTTGCGCTAACTAATTTTTAAGATACTATTTCTTCAATAAATCTGGTATCGTGGCTTAGGAATTAGTTTTTAAAGAGAAGTAGTAATTAACAGAAACTCTAAAAAATTTAGTCTGAGACGGTAGATTCTCTGATATAATATCCAATATGGAGGTGTGTAACAAGCTATATCTGTTAATCTTAACAATTACTATTAAATAAAGTTAACAAGCCTATAAAAAACCAGGTTTTCCTTTAAAGAAAGCGTTTCCATTGAGATTTTAGATATTTTTTCATTTGAATTTCCATTACATGATAAGTAGTTCTATTCTAGGAATCAAGTTCTATTCTTGATATCGTTAAGATAATTTTAATCTTTTTTTTTCATATTTTATGAGTGTAATATCAACTGTTCTAGTTATTATTAATAAATAATATATTACTGACTTCCCCAAAAATGGAAAATGATGTTATAGGCCAAATAAAAAAAGATAGAAAGATGGGTAAATGCAAAATTTGTCATATTTCGATTAGAAAACAAATTAATTTATCATCACCAATTTTCTTAAGTAATTAAAAGGTTTGTCAGCAATTCTCCTTCCCATGGAAAACCATAAAACAATTTTATTAAAATAATGACAATTTGCCCCAGAAATGTGGAGCAATGTAGTTCAAAACTAACAGACATCCATGCAAAGATATCAGCTCGAATGGTCTGATAAGTAGCAGAAAACATTACCTTATAGTTTTCTCAATCACCAGCGCTATCTGTTAGCGAACTCCGTAACTAAATGCATATCATCGTAAGAATTAAACTGGTTTCCTTAGCAAAAAACTATACATTTCTATCACTTTTCAACATTTCAAAAAAGGTTTTTAATACTGCCGAACTTTAAGGACACATCGTGGAATGAAAAACTTTCGATTAAAATACACGATAAAATAGTTACGATCCGATATTTTAAAAAAAATCATTGCTAAAATTTTGTATCATAATGCTTTTACGTTGAAATATAATGCCTATAATAAAACCAAATATAATTTAGGGTTAAATTTAGGGTCCTATTAAGAAATTATATTAAAACTACTTTTACATCAATGACCTCTCTTTAAAAAAAAAAAAAAAAAAAAACCCTAAATCATACCATCCAAAAATGAATATAAAACCAAGATGGTATATTCAGTAAAATAACTACTATTGTATAACTTATCTATTGGAAATACTATATCGTAATATCATTACTTAACATGTGTGTCATATTTTATACAGAAAGAAACTACCTAAAATCAAACCAAATAAAATTTAAGGTTTAAACATTTTGGTGTATATTAAAACTATTTTTACTTTAATGACCTTAAAAACAAACCTAAATCAAATATTCTAAAAATAAACATAAAACCAAGATGGTACTTCAGAAAAAAACTACCATTGTATGAGCCAAAAATTTTGCAATCGTTGATTTCCTAAGTGTATCAACCTGATCGTTATGCGTAAGTTTTATGACGGTGGAGCCAACTCATTTGGGACATTATTTGAAAAGTAATTAACGTATTAAGGCGTTATTATCAATTCTCGCCAGGAGTATTGCCATCGTAATGTCTCGAAATAACGATCGCGCCTAATTACCCGATCCATACTAGTATTTTGTTGCGGTACACTGTTGGCGACATGAATGCGAATATGTTTTCATTAATGGATGATCAAGAAAAAGAGGGAAAAAATTCGCCAAAGGAGAAAGAGATTAGAATGTTATAGAATATTTTTTTAGCCGTTTCTTTCATTGTGAAAAAAAAATATCCAACTGTTACTTTTTATTTGGGGCAATCTATTTTACAATATTTTTGACATAGCATTTCCCGCTCTTAATGTTTCCCGATGGTATTTTAAGCATCGAGGAAAAAGTATTAAAACATTTGCTCATATTTAGCGACATAAAAGTAAGATTGATTATTTGTTGCTATTTTTAGAATAGCTAGAAAATATTCACTTATTTTTTTTATATTTATGTAACGTTTATACATTGTATATTTTAACTGTATATTTTAAACTGTATATTTTTTAAATAGAGTTTCCTACTCGTCTTTTTAATATTATTTTAGAAGAGAGCATGCGAATAAAAGAAAGCCGTAAACAATATTTAGCAATTTAAATATGCACTATTAAACACTTTAAAAAATTCTGGATAAAATTGCAGTACACTGTTTGAAATTTCATTCCAAAATTATGGTAAAATAGCAGACAGCAGACTGCCCATCTAATTAACCGTAAAGTTTACTATCAAGAACATTTTATCTCACTATGATTTTGAAACCATTTACAGCTAGTATGGTTAAAACACCAGGAATACAAAACTATACTGTTTTTGAACCATTTACAACTAGCATGGCATCGTAAATACACTTAACTGAGCATAGCTTTTTGATGCTGATATCCGTGCGTGAATAATAGTATCGTAAAAGTATGTCTCGAACCCCAGTTCAATCTGTCATAAGATTGTCAGATTAACCTCCTCGTCTATAATATGTACCCATCTGCAAGGAACTAATTGTGTTCATTAGGTGGGCCTAGTTAGTACGTTAAACTTCTGTTTGTTCAACCGCATTGGGTGAAAGCAGTTAATAAATGGGATTTCTCACAGTTAACAGTTTTCTTACCATCTTATTTATGGTTATTTGACTGTTTTGCTTGAATGTGGTAAAATAACTATTAAATAAATTTTAATTTAACCACTTTATCAAAAAATTTCTCACAGTGTAGAATGCCCATAGGTACCGGTACTCAGAGTTATGGTATTTTTTAAAGTAAATTCCATTTTTACCGGAACATGTTACGGAATAAAAAAATCTGATACATCTCAAATTTTCAAGTAATAAGTACCGTAAAATCACCAAATCTCTCTAATTGAATAAATATTACTGTAAAGGTTACTTTATTGTATTCTTAGGGTAAAATGTATTTTTCATTAAAATGGATTTTACGGATGATGCACTCAAAATTTCGGTTTTACAATTCAATGACTGACGCATTTTGGTACATTTTTCACCTCACATTTTGGTACATGTTTCACTAATTCAGCCTTGTATTTTCTTGGCATAGGCTAGATAACATTGACAAATTGTTAATACTACTATTATAATAATTTTACAATTGTGAGATTCAGGATGGTTTTGCATCTAAACGAAGGGTTTCTCTTTCAATAAATGTTCAATAGATTTGAAATCTAAGATTTATTTTAACCAACGAGTCTGTATAACATCCTTTTCACACTAATCATTTACGATTTATGGCAAAATGCAGTCAATGAAGCAGAAAGCAAACAAATATTCATCGTGATTAGTACAAGTCAAAGTGTATAAGAAATATTTGTTTAATAACAAAGTTTAGGTATGATAATCAAACAAATTATCCATGAACACGATATAAAGGTCCTAATACATGATAGCAGTACACTAGCCCTCTAACGGCAGCGCTATGAACCGCTAGTTCATTTATCTACAACTTTCAATTAGTAATAATAAAGTAGCCTCTCAGTGCATATTCTATTCTATTATGCATTACTATTCAGTATAATCATCAAAAAATATTTATCCTTAATCATTGTAAAGTTTCAATACTATTTTATCAAATTGTATAATTATCTGAAAAGTCTGTTGCAATTTGACAGTGTCAGGTGGTTATTGAGTATCGTAAGCCAAGTGCTAACTTTATAAGAGTTCCAAAAAATAGGCGCAAAATATTTATCAACCTGCACTGACATGTTTTTAATCTGAATGATACGTTGTTCCAAAAATTGTAAAACTGAACTTTTATTAAATTAAAAAAGAGTGATCTCCCCTATACTTGTTATCTTCCAAATCCGACTGGAACAAAAGTTTTTATTCCTTTTTATCAGATATTAGTAGAGAGTTCGACGTTATAATTATATTTACTGAAGAACTAACTCTCTTATTTATTTTCTCTTATTTCTTCAATAGAGCTCAGAACACATATTTCGCATATAATGTACGGTCAAAAATAAAGCTCTCACTTTTGACGATTCAGCAATTCTTGAACTGTATTTCGCTAATTTTGAGAATCATTTCGTCACAAAACTACGTGATTTGTGATAAAACGTAAGCTCGCAAATATATGACAAAAATGTTTTCTCAACTCGAAACTTCATCGTAGTGCATTGTGGAAGATTGTTAACTAAAATGGCGAAATTAAAGAGCTAAGACTAAACGATCGAAAATACTGTGACAAAATGAGACGATCATCATATATAATTATTGAGATGATGGCCTCATACCAAGAAGATCTCGGGTTCGAATCCCACTTCAGAGCACAGGTGCAGTTTCTATCTTTGTTCTATCTGTCCTTTTTTATGTTGCTAGATGGCATTTGTTATTCTATATGATGCTCACGGTAAAGTGATTATGAGAATAATAGCACATTGGTCAGTACAAGGTTTTTTTTCTTTTTTTAAAAAAAATATTACGAATTATTTCTTTAATTTTTCAAAAACCGTTTCCTCGAAAAAAAGTTATTTCGTCACATTGACGAAATTTTTCTCTGAGCATATAGCGGGAAATGGTTTCCAAAAAAAAACGAAGAAAGTTTCGTGATATTTGAGAATCCGTTTTTTTTACAGTACATCATATTGCATTAACTTTCTTGTATATGTTTATTTATGGTTGATAAGTTGTGATAAGAAATATTTGATAAAATACCGAGTGTGAATAAGTTATACACAATAGTTCTTCGTTTTACTTCTAATATTTTCTTCTGTTATTGTTTCACATTCTCCTTTGCACATTTTCATTCATTTTACACTTTTTACCAGAGATATAAAATTGACTTAATAGCCTTTATTGTATAGTTCATTTATTTCTACAAGCTTTTTTTTTCAACTTCATGGTGCATTTCATTTGTATTTTTGAAATGGTATGCAACCAATTATCATAATGAGTTTACGTTTTTATGTTCAATAAAATAGAGAAAACAAAGTATGAAAAGTGGAAATTAACTTCATAAAAAAATAGATCTCATATTTAACTAAATAATTCAGTTACGAAGATTGCCTTAACGGCAATAATTAGATTCTCAACAACATTGGAATCAAATAATTCATGTTCATGGAATTTGAGTTTCGCAATTGCACAAGTCTAGTCCTACCTGATTCATAAATAACTGCGGCGTAAAAAGAAATCGCAATTTTTTTTTATCTGAAGAATATGCAAAGACATACTGTTGATTTTTGAAACGGGTGAAATACAATGAAATCTTGAGTTTTAATAGAGGCAATATATTGTGGAATCAGCTTAAATAAGTAGTTTTTTAAATTACAAAAATCTAATTATGCAAGAACTAATGTCGCATATTTAAAAAAAAAAGTAGTATATGTGCCATTAAGTCCTTTTATACATAAATTGTTTCTTTAAATAACTTCGGAATTAGTTTCCGGTAAAAGCGATTAAGTATACAGAGCGCAAAAAAAGTATTTTCCTTTTAACTTTTAAAGTTAGAATCATTTTGAACTAGGACTCGATCTTAATTGTTTGAGGATCAAATTTTATGATAATTATTTATGGAATATGATATTTTTAAGTTACAGAATAAGACGTAAAACTTACTTTCTCAGAACAAACATAAATTATTTCTCAGATTTAGAAATATGTGAGAAAGGAAATTCTCCTATCCAAAACTAAATTTTTGACTTCTCACCAAACTACGATTCAGATTACAGACACTTTTCATGTTCCAGAAGTATTGGATCCAAGTCAGTCTCAAAAATTATTTTGGTTGAAAACTAAACCCCATAGAAAATATGTGTGCTTTATTGTAACAATAGGCAAAGGTCTGATATCAATATGAACACAATTTGGTGGATTTACGCCATAAAATCTTCAGCAAATAACGTAAAATGAATTCAAAACCCTCCTTTCACAACCAAATTCAGAACATTTCCATGATTTACAGTATTAAATTATGAGAGTAACTAAAGCTGTTGTTGGCAAAACTCGTAAATGGCTCTCATCTATTTAATTTGGAAAAAAATCGTAAATAATAGAAATAAGTTCCACAGTTTTCTAAATAAACAAATGGCAGCAAATTTCTAAATGGCGGTATGTAGTAAGTTAACTGTAGAAATATAGTTATGTTCTATAATTGGGCTATATTGGGTTCCGCTATTCTATAATTGTATTTGCTATAAATATGAGCATGAAAAATTTCTGAAAGAGTGAGGTGGAATTAATCTCAATATCTCTAGAATACAAACATAATGAGTAGCAGCTAGAATATACAGAATTTTTTTTTTAAATTTAGTACTTACGCAATTTTTTTTTGTTTAATTTATTTTCCTCCACTTTCTAACTACTTGCTTGATTATAAATCACATTTTTTCAGTTGTTGCGTCATGCATCGCTTTTGTTGTTTTATGTTATTATAAAGTTTATTTTTTTATTATATTTCTTTATGAGATTTCCTCTATTTAGACCAAATAAAACCATATGTATTGCAATGACCCGCGTGAAAAGCATAACATTGTTTTTACAATTGTATGTGTTATTGATTAAATCATTAAGATAACTAGTATTAACCCTTCTTAATAATAATGATAAAGTATATGTAATGCTGAAAAAATAAGCATTTACGATGTTAAAATATTTTAATATTGGGTTTTGCATAATGCATTATACCTTGATTATTTCATTGTAATCATACTACAGTATACTGTTGGAAATTTCTCAAATCAATGGCTAAAAAATTATTTAATTGCTATTTTACCATATTGAAACAAAACAGTCAAATAACCGTAATTAAGATGGTATTCAAACTATTAACTGTGAGAAAAACTGTTCAATCACTACTTTCACCTAATACGGTTAAACAGCCAGAATTTTTTGGCATCACCTATCCTCTCTTAATGAAGCCACTTAATGCGCTCCTGCTGGGTGCGCACCAGAGTTGGGCGTTGATTACAGTAATCGATTACAACTGTAATTGATTACGGATAATTACTTCTATGAAATAATTACTTGTAATCACGATTACAAGTAATCATAATTTTTGATTACATCAGAGTAGAGCAAGAATGTAATCGATTATATTTTTCAATTACAGTAATCAATTACTTGTAATCATGCTTACAAACGTTCATAATTTTGATTACAACTGTAATCGTGATTACATAACCAATTACTGTAATCAATTGCTTGTAATCGAGATTGCAAGTGAAGACATAGCAATCACTATTACTTTTATATTCATGATTACAAGTAATCAAAATATATAATTACATGTAATTATGATTACATGTAATCTATATACACGATTACAAGATTGTTGCATCTTATATATGATTATATTTTACAGTAGATAATATAATGATACATTTTGTACTCATTTACATGTATTACATTTTGTAAGTATACCTTTGTACATATGAATATAGCTAAAATGTATGTATTATGACTTCACCTAATGCCTATGTAGATAAATGCATATTACAGACATTTATTTACACTCATATACATACACTTATATGCTATGTACAAAATATATGTACGTATGTATATGCAAATAATTACGTATGCATGTGCAAGCAATAAATACATATACATTTATGCACAATGAATATATGCATTTTATGCAAATATTAATGCTTGTAAAATGTATAGCCCTGTTCGTGAACGCATGTATATACAAGTCCCATGCATGCATGAACTATTTATATATATATATATATATATATATATATATATATATATATATATATATATATATATATATATATATATATATATATATATATATATATATATATATATATATATATATATATATATATATATATATATATATATATATATATGTAACATGCGAGACTACAGCCTCTATGTTATCCCGCCAGATGTCGCTCTCAGGAACAGGAATGTATTGGAACTTTCTCGATGTAAATGAAGAGTTAGTCAGTTGATGTGTAGTTTCTAAGTGAAACTGGTTGTTGATAGGAAAAACCTGAAACCTGTGTGGTTCGAACCTAAGTGGTTAGAGTCTATGTGACTCATGTTATTATTGAGGAATAAATATTATTGTTATTGTTATTGATCATATGGTTGATTGAATTAGTTGATGATAACCATCATCGCATTATGGTGTAGTTTGAAGTAACTCGGCATATATACCTGACATATATATATATATATATATATATATATATATATATATATATATATATATATATATATATATATATATATATATATATATATATATATATATATACATGTGCATCGTATAATGTACCTATAAACAACATTCTTAAATATTGCACTTAAATACATGCAATGAATATACATACGTACATTGTATATACGTGCTATTATCGTACATTTATACAAATGTACTTACTTACATAAATGCATGCATACATATATACACTGGTTATCATAAATTAAGGAAAATTCACAAAAATCGCGATAACTCAAGAAATTACACATGGAATTTTATGAAACTTACCCACAATATACAACACATAGTAAGGTATTAAACAACATAAAAAGAAATTATCAGACATTAATAGTAGTATAGAAATTAGCACATGTATAAAATAAACAAATTGGAAGTATCGGTTTGCAATAGAAAAAGTACCTTTAATATGGAATATGATTGCCTCTAGAAGCAATACAGCACAAACAGCGATGTGTGATGCTTTCAATTATGCGGTCTATCAGTTCAATAGGAAGTGAGAGCCATTGCTCTTGTAAAGCAGTTGCAAGCGTGGCAAGGGTCTGAGGGGGCGGATTGATGGCAGATACACGCCTCCCTAGAGCATCCCAAACGTGCTCGATAGGATTCAAGTCCGGGGATCGAGCTGGCCACTCCATGCGAGTAATTGTTTCCTGTTGAAGATAATCATCAACAATGCGAGCTCTGTGTGGTCTTGCATTATCGTCCTGTAACAGGAAGCAATCACCAATTGCCCCGGCATATGGGCGCACATAAGCATCAAGGATGTTGTCTCGATAAACCTGAGCATTCACGGTTCCCCTTGGAAAGACATGGAGGTATGTGCGCCCTCCTAAGGATATGCCTCCCCAAACACAGACACTGCCTCTTCCGTATGCATCTCTTTCACGGATGTTTGATGGATGATAACGGGTCCCAGGTTCTCTCCATATCAAATAACGTCTACTGTCACTTTCTAGACTAAACCTGGACTCATCCGTAAAGAGAACAGGCCTCCATTGATCTGACGTCCAGTGGACATGTTGTCGGGCCCACTGCAAACGGTCTCTCCTATGGCGTGATGTGAGCGGCACGCAAATGGCTGGTCGTCTCGCATACAGACCACCTTCGTGGAGCCTTCTGCGCACAGTTGACGTTGACACCAACCTTCCGGTGGCTGCAGCAAGAGAGGATCTAAGATGTGTCGGAGTAGCGGTTCTATTCCTGCGTGCACTTAATGTCAAATATCGGTCATCGGCACTGGTCGTAACAGTTGGCCGTCCTTGACTGTACCTCCTAGATGCCGAATCTGTGGTTTGAAATTGCCTCCAAAGTCTATGAACCACAGATGGACTCACATTTAGCCATCTGGCCACTTCTGATTGACTCTGCCCTGCCTCTAGTCTCCCGATGGCTCTCCATCGTAGTTCTTCAGGCAAATGATGCCTAGAGGTCATTATTACGAATTGGCTATCTCAGATTTTCAATGTCGCAATCACAGTAAAATTTGTGTGCTTTCTCTCAAACTTGGACTTTTATGCTCCAGGCAGATGACGTAAGCCGAGTGCAGCGCCACTAATTTGCATATTGCAATTTTACTCAGCTACTCTTAGTGGACAACATATGCAAATTTTGCACGGTTTGGCTTACTTTTGAAAGAGTTATCGCTATTTTTGTGATTTTTCCTTAATTTATGATAACCAGTGTATTATATTTTCATATATGTTCATACATATATTGTCTGTGTTTACGAACATGCAAAACATGGTGATTGCATACAAACTATCATACATGCGTACATGTATCATAAATGCGTAATTATGTGTCCTAAGCATATGTGTATTGTATGTATTATGCATATTACGATATATTTATGAACATTGTAAGTACAGACAATGTTTGTGCAAACATTGTACATGTATATATAGGAATCACAAATTGTATTTACATGCATGCGTACACTCTATGTACATAAAAATATGCAACCACATACATTATATAATGTATTAACATGTAGTATGCAACTGTAATTACTTGTAATCGTACTTAGTTAGATTACAAGTAATCACAATTACTTGTAATCGCGATTACATGTAATAATGATTACATGTAATCCTATTTTTGATTACTTGTAATCATAATTACCCGAAGTCGTTTTCGTTGCGATTACTTGTAATCGCAATTACTTGGAATCAAGAATGCAGTTGCAATCAAAATTTTAGTGAATTGTAATAATGATTACAATTGATTTATTACTGTAATCGAAAAAGAACACCCGGTGGCTGAATGGTAACACTTCGCGGTCCAGCGCAACAGGTCCTGGGTTTGATCCTCGGGCAGGGCAAGGTTGATTCAACCTTTCATCCCGTCAGTGGTTTGATGAACGAGTACTAAGCATGCTTGGGAACTAGATGTTGGGGTTTTCGTGTTTGGCTGACCACTTAACCGGAGCATGTGCTCTTGCACCCTAGAGCCCAAAGTCAAGAAAACTGAGATGGGCACAGTAGGCCATGGCCCTCCATAGACTGTCGTACCGCTGATTTCAGTTTAGTTTAGTAATCGAAAATGTAATCAATTACATTTTTGCCCAGCTCTGGTGCATACTATAGCCGAAAAAGCTAATCTGTTTATCTCATGACCGACAAAAAAAAAGTTTCTAGTCCATCGTTGACATCGCAACACTTTCTCCATTCCCCTCAACACATAATGAATTTCCAGTGTTCTGCTCTCCCCAATTCAATAAATTTGGCGGCATCAATGAATGGCAGCACCATAAATCTGCTTAGCATAGAAAAAAGTCTAGTATTTCCCATTCCTTATGATAGGTTATACTGCTATTAAAATATCATTTTTGGCTGTTTTAAGACCTTGCTAGGTGTAAATGATTAAAAAAGCTGCATAGTTATGCATTAATGTTTTTAACCATGTCAGTTGTAAACGCTTTTTCAAAATCGTAAAGATAAAAAATTTTCTGTACCGTAAATCATGTGGTTAATTGGATGGAAATACTGCTACCGGTTATTTTATCCTAATTTTAAAGGGAAAATTTCTACAGTGTGCAAAAATTATTATATAAAATGATTTAAATTTAAATTATTCAATTTCTAACTTTACACAAAATGGCGTACTTAAACGAATAGAAATTCCAAACACAATGTATTGAAAAGTAATAAAATATTCTCCTTTTTAGAACTAATGAAAAGTTCATTTTTATTTCAAAACATAATTAGATGGTTTTTTCATTAGCCAATTAACTATCATCTATTAAAATATTCAAAGCAGTTCATATGCTATTTTTACAGCATAGTTAGAGCTTTAAAGTAATTTTGAAGAGACTGAAAAATTCATATTAATTTTTTTATCTCGTAAACTGATATCTTTCTCATGAATGTAAACTATAATTTCATATACTTTTTCGTTTGAAAATCTTAATAACTATTACTAGTTTATAAAAATATATAGTTTATTTTAGAAGTTTATAAGAATGTTAATCTTAACTTCTTTCATGAAAAGTTTAGCTGTTTTGCATGACTTAACATGTTTACGTAGCAAACTATTTAATTTGCATTCGTTTAATGTTCAATGAACATTTTTATAAAAATAGATCATTTTTTTTATTTTTCTCAAAATTCTTTCAATGTTTAGTTATCTGCCAGGCATGTTTAATATTTTACTGTCCTTCCAAAAACTGCATCTACATTTTTTTTCTTGCAGAAGTTTATGGTATAATGAACCTTAAACTTTTCCATTTTATTTATTTTTATACTTATCTTCGCTTTCATGAGGTTTTATATGTCTGTTACGTTTGCTTAATTCTCTATGTTATCCGAAGGTCAATTCTATGGGTAACTAATTGATATCAAGTGAACAAAATAATTGGTAATTAGTTACATACAATAAAATATGCATCTACTAAATCAATTTTTCCTGTGGTTTGCTTCTTAGCTTTATCCGCTTCTATAATTAAATTGCCAAAATATTTTTTCAATAACTTTAAAAAAATAGTTAATAACTTTTAAATTAACTAACTTTTATCAAACGATTTAAAGTAATATAGATTCATTAAAAGACTTTTTTGAAATTAAATCAGTTTTTTGTAAAATTTCATTATATCTCATAGAAAAGCCAATTAACTGTAAGCAAAGAAAATTTTAGTTAAAAATATTACTAGAATGAAGAATGAGGGCAATTATAACTAATTGGTAAATAATTGATATTTTTAAATTTAATTAATATTCTAATACAAAAGAAATTGAAAATTATGTATTATATATATATATATATATATATATATATATATATATATATATATATATATATATATATATATATATATATATATATACATGAGTTTGAACCCCACTGGACTGATACTCCCCATGCAGTAAATGATGACTGATGCGTGTTAAACTTGTCGGACCACGTCAAGTCCTCCATGCTTCCACAACAAATTATACCTCTGGGGGTATTAACTTGGGAAATGATTTTTCTCTAGTTTAGATCAAAATTACGATCTGTGGGTGAATGAATGGACGTAGGAATGGGTCCGTCCTATAAACGGGCTCTGATGTGTGTGTAACTAAAATCCTAGTCTTAGCTATAGATGGCTGCACTGAAATACGAAGAAAAAAAATGCATCCTCTTCCTTAAATTCGTTTTATTTCGCCACGCAGGCTTGCTGTTATTGGAAGGTGACATTAGAAACAACAATATCAACCTGTAATGGATACTTCTGAATAGCTTACTACTTGCTCCCTGCCCGAGCAATGTATGGTTAAAATTGCTTGTTTAGATGTTTTCCATCATTTCTTAAAGCACCTACACATATAAAGTGTAGAATATATTTGTTTATACCAAGTGTGTTTTTCTTATTGTTACTTTTTACCCAAGCTTTAAAAACGAACTCTACTTCAATTTCAGAAACAAACATAAATATTGATTTATTAATATATAATAAACAAAATTACTATTTTTGTAAAAAAATTCCTAAAAATTTTTATAATGAAATACTTAGGCTACGAATTTTTCCTTTTGGGAAAAAAATGAAGATTCCTTAAGAAAATCAAAATTTACACTTGAAAGTTTAAATATCTAACAATAATAATGAGAAACTTAATAAGAAACTATAAATCTGTTGTCTGTTTTATACATACGTTTTCTATGTGATATTATTAAATAAAAATTATTAAATGAAGCAGTTATTAAATAAAACAATTATTATTAATAAAACATTTATTATTAAATAAAACAATTATTATTAATAAAACATTTATTATTAATAAAACATTTATTATTAAATAAAACAATTATTATTAATAAAATATTTATTATTAAATAAAACAATTATTAAATAAAAATTGCATGAAGCACCAAATAATTATTATTTTTCTAACTAGTATGCATAAAAATACTTACTTCAATAAATTATGTATTAGAAGCTTTTCCAGCATTGTCTCAGCAAGAATTATCACTAAGCTTGTACTTTGGTTCCCTTTATCATACCATAATGAAAGTGATTAAAAATCTTTTTATAACCCCATATTATTAATCTTGCTTACATATCTGATTGTAAGGGACTTTCAAAAATAATTTTAAACATTGCGATACACATACATAAGTTTCAACTGCAAATACATTCAACATTATATTGTTTCTACAGTAATGCATTTATTTAAAATTTTCCTAATATTTAACATTCCTTTTAAATAAATATGTATTCGAATCTTCATAAAAAACAATCACAAGCCATTCCTAAAACAAAAGATTGAAACATATTTGACATTACATAATTACTTACCGTAAGACTATTTGCGAAATTCATTTCGAAAAGAGCATAAATTTCCATTCCCTTATGAATTTACTGTAAAATAGCAGAAAAATTGAAAGTTTAAACAAAATATTGAAAAGAATATTTTATAAGCTTTCTAATCAAAATGTTTCTAAACTTTTGAGGGGAAAATTCTTTTTTTTTTCTTGTAATAACTTATGCCTGGCATAATTGAAGTTGCCATCAAAAATTTTCAAACATTCAAATGACTGCAATTTTACTTCAACTTCTATTCATCTAGAATTTTTATTCCAACGGTGCGCACAAAAAATGTAAATTGAATTACATTTTTCTTCTACCTGTGTTTGATAGAAATAACCATATTTGAAAACAGGGATGGTTTGATGCTTTACTTACGTGATTATGACGAAAAATTTTGTAAGCGGATTCTCATTTCCCGAAGGATAACTTTAGCTCTAATGGACGAATTCGAAATTATCATTGCGTCGTAAAATGCAATACCTCCAGTGAAATAAATTACCGACATTTAATAAATTAGTCAGAGGATCTTAGATTAAACATGGTACATATATTTAGATATACCATGTTGATATTGAATTTTTGAAAAATATGGAGAGTTTCGATTAGGTAACGAAATTAATTCTTTTTGAAGTATCAAATTTCAATAATTCTTTGTCTTATTTTTTTTTTAAATTTAAACCCGACCCTTTTTAACTGTGATACACTGTAAAAAATCTTTTAAATTTATCAGATTTAAAAAACTGTGATCTTGTGTGTGCCAATATAAAACCGTTTATTTCACAGAAAAATACTGTTATTTATAAGTTTGTTATTTATATGTTTTCTAAGCAGATAATTACTGTTATTTTAACAAACTAACTCCGTTGCTTGAGCAAAAAAGCTGTCATTTTAACAAAGAATATCTTTACTTTTACGAAAAAAAACTCTAAAAAGTAACTATGTCTGCGAGTGGTTGTATTTGGGAGTAGAGAGCAGAATTCATACGACCCGTCGCGCCAGGATTCGGACCTGGGTTCCCTCATTGAGACACGAGCGCTGCGTCCCCTAAGCAATGGCAGCACTAATGGTTGATTATGAAGAAAAATATTAAGCTACTTTTAAAAGACAGTTAATAATCTGATAGAGTATCAATTCGATAATGAAAATGAATCATCATTTCATTACTACGATGTTCAAAATTATAAAACAAATCTGAAAAGTAAAGATCAAGCATAGAAAATAATCGTAAAATGATTTAAAAAAAGATAAACGTAAAGTGAAAATTATTTTGCGGTAAAAAAAAAATCGAATGGCAAAAACTAGAATTTGAATTAGCAGTCTTAATCCGTTTATAATTAGGCGGAAAAATAAAAAAAGAGCTGTTTCGTAAAAAAACAGCTTTAAACCGTCTGTGAAATAGAGAAAGTCTGTGAAAAAATCGGGAATTTTCTGCAGCGCGTGAATTACGATTAAAATCAGAAAAATCTGTATTTATTTATCTTTAAACAATTTTTTTTCTGAAAAAAATGACTTTTTTTACAGTTATTTTTTACACTGCACAGAAAAATAAATATAGTTGAACTATTTTACTCTGGTAATTATGAAAAAAAAATAAATGCGATGTCAAATAAAGTTTTTCGAATCATAATTTGAGTATAATAGACTAATTCGAAATTATTATCGAGTCATAAAATATTATTATACCACAAATATATTGGACTTTGTATGAAACTTTATGCTAATAAGAGTATATTTACGCTACTTTTATCAACTTAATACAATTTTACTACATGCGACCAAAAAGAAATTACATATTTAGCAGTAACGTTTAACCTCTAATCACGTTTGCATTTTCGAAATTAAAGCACATACCTCAAACCAGATTCTTTAAAACTGCTCCTGATTAGTTATTTAAAATATGTGCATCAGTTATTAAAATATGTGCTTGTAAACGGAATGGGTTTTTAATTTGCACTTTTTACATATACTACATTTTTATATACTACTTTTTTATATACTACTTTTTTATATACTACCTTTTTATAAATGTTTGAGTCTTGCATTAATGTATATTTTAGAACAGTAATGTGTTTAACTTAATTTTTGGCACAGAAAATTCATTTAAACGAAAAATAGATCAACGTTCAATAGACTCAATCTAATCTAAGTCAGTAACAAACGCAACAGAACTTCAAACTATCTGACAACAGAACAAAAGTGAAAATTTTTTACATAAATTATATAAGATATTTAAACCCAGATTTCATAGCGTATATTGAAATTTCATTTATTCCTACAACTTAACAAGAACACAATTTAATTTTTATACAATGGGTAAAAGTAATGTAAGCCACTAGAATAGTGGTTAATTGTTAATTTATATTTATTAAATAATATAATTTTATACATTACAAAATACTAGATTTTTCAAAAAGGTAAAATTAATTTCAATTCTTATTTTTTAATTAATTAATTCAGGGGTCTCCAACCTTTTCGTTCCTAAGAGCAATTACCAGAATATCGGTCGAATGGCGGGCACCATTTATTTTTTTAAGATAAATTAATAGTTGATAGATATAGGTAATAATACACACTACAAATAATGCACAAAAAATTTAATTTTAAAAATTAATTTAACTTAGGAATATAATTAGTATTTATATTCTTGTGTAAAATAAATGATTACAAAATTGCTTTTTCAAACCATACGAATTATAAAAATTATTTATAAAACATATAAAATACAGTCAATGTGATCTTTGGCATTTGCATTTCACTGGCCAGCGCTTCATAATTGAGAGAATATGGTGAAATTCTTGCTCGCAAGCAATCGTCAAGGTGTTCATCTGTTAGTCGGGATCTATATTTTGATTTTATGATACAAAGCAATGATTCGCATAAGTATGTGGAACCCAAAAACTTCTTTATTTTATATGCTGCTCCTTTTAAGAATGAAATTTATTTCTGACTACTATATTCCAGAATTTCTCACCTGATATAATAGTTTTGAGGAAAATGTCATTCTGAAGATCCAAAATTTCTATCTCCACTTCTTCTCGCCTTACTTAAAGAAATTCTGAAATGTATGTTGCTCTGACGGTTACGTTTATTTGATGGGTAAAAGGATTTACAAAATATGTGATCAAATATCTCGATGATATTAAATTGTTGATAGCGCTTTTCAAATTGATCATGTCTGAAAAATGCACAAGAAACTTCATTTTCAAATGTGATATCCACGAAACTAGCTTAGCTCTGAACGAATTTATAGCCCCTATCATTCTTGCTATATGTTTGTCTATTCCCTGCAGCTCCAAGTTTTAATTATTTAATTTTTCCGTTATGTCTGTTATGAAAGACAAATCTGTTAGCCAAAGAGGGTCTCTTAGATCTAAAAATACTAAATTTTGGCTGCAAGATAATTTTTTATTTCTTCAATTAAATGTAGAAATCTATCAAGTACTTTACCTTTACTGAGCTAGTGAACTTATGTATTTGCATAGCATTTTATAGGGAAATAGAAAACTGAAATATTTTATCGTTGGGCACAAGCAGCGGGCTCACCTAGACCGATCGACGGGCGCCATGGTGCCCGCGGGCATAGGGTTGGGGACCCCTGAATTAATTATATGTTTCAGTTTTTGTTGATTGCAAAATTGGTTTTCATTGTACTTTAGCTTCAAAATAATAGTTGCACACTTCGAAAAGTATTACAATGTAATAATCATTCAACCTAAAGCAAATATGCTATTTTCACTACTCTTACTTTTCTTCTTATATATCTGACGTTTAATCCTTGCCGAAGCTATTTTCCTTTTTTTTCCTTTTTTAATTCCATAACTTCCTCGATAACTATTAAAAATAAAACCTGCCTAAGCAAAAAAGTAAATCATGTTTACAAAAATAATTATTAAACCTTTAGCCTAAGCCTTACAACAATAAGTCATATATTAATTTATATTCATTATTAAAATGTCCCAAAAGACGTTTGCGTCGTTCAACTAAGTAAATCTCTTATAGGATAGAAAAAAATCCAATTCAAACAATAGAAAATAATTTTAATTTAATTAAGAAAGCATTAATAATAAAGCTAATTAGGGACTAAAAAGTGCTCACTTTTTCTATTCAAGAGACCGTAGTTTTCATAGAAAAAGTAAAAATTAATTTCCTCAAACTATACGACATAAACAAAAGCTTAAATAGAAGCTCGCCTTTCGCCATTTCCCTGTGGCTTCGATAGAAATGATTTAGCGTATTAAGACGTTTAGTATAATGCTTTTGCTGTTTAATTAAATGGCGTGTAGATATTAGAAAGAATTTGCTGAGCAAGCTTTGCAGCCAATAAAAGGGCTTATGTTTTTGCTGCCTCTATAATCAAATATTAACCACCGGGGAAGACAACACGCAAGCAATTTTCTTTCACAACCCGGGAGTGATAAAGTTTATAAGACAAAAAGAAATTCCAAATAGTTTTATGCTTTTATCGTATCATTAGCAAACAGCACTTCTCAAATGTTATTGGGTCGTAGGAAAAATGAGAAAGGGATATAAATGGACATGGCTTTTTTGATTATATCTTAGGATAGGGAAAAACGATATCTCTAATGTTTGGTACATTGAATGATAGAGTTTTTAGTTAAGAAATTAAAACTTGGTAATTGCTTCGAATTTCTTATAAAGTTAATTTATGCTCGCAATAACTGTCTAGTAATTAACAGATCGATTTGTAATATATATATATATATATATATATATTACATATATATATATATATATGTAATTAATATATATATATATATATATATATATATATATATATATATATATATATATATATATATATATATATATATATATATATATATATATATATATATATATATATATATATATATATATATATATATATATATATATATATATATATATATATATATATATATATATATATATATATATATATATATATATATATATATATATATATATATGCATTGCACACTTAGAAAAAAAAGGTGGTTAAAACTACTAAAATAGTATAAAAATGTACAGTGTGCTCTTTGGGAACACCAAAAAACTGGATAAATTTATTGAAACGCTTTGGTAATGATTTCGGTACAATTAACGATAAAATATGTAATGTATGTAAAGCCAATGTGAAAGCGTTTATGCGTTTTGCTATCTTCATTGCAGTATTATTTGCAAAAACCACTTCATAAATGTTATCGGGTAGAAAAAATAAACAAGAGATATAAATGAAGCAAGCTATTATCTTTATCTTAAGATATAGAAATATATGTATATAGATCTTTAAATCAGATAGATTTTACCTGAGCAACTAAAAATATTTCAATTTAAATATATTATTGGTATTAATCACTAAAAATTGAACGATCTTTACGTTGTTGTCTTTTTATAAAACAAATTATAGTTCGATAAAATTTAAAAAGTTTTTGTTAATGTAGCAGAAAAGACGAAAAATAAAGATTTGTAGTTTTACAAGTTATTTATTACTTTGACGACACTTGCTTAGTTCTGAAGTAGAGTACCTGCTACTGGATCTCTATTTAAGCATACTTATTTAAATATGTATTTGGTTTTACTATGTCTATGTATTTAAAGAAGCTGTTAGTCATTGAAAGCTGTTCATTGTTGCACATTAAAGAGATTGTGCACCTTTTCACCAGGTCATCCTTCATTTTATTCAATAACCAGCGTTGAACAGCTGATCCAATTTCTAGTTTACGACCACCAATGTTCACCTCCGTTATGTTATGCTCCATCCGTTGTAATTTTGAACCCAACTGAGAAGACAAAGGAACTCTTAGACCATGCATTGGAGCAAACTAGCTTTTGCGAATGACCTTTTGATGGAACTAACCCGCATTTGCGTAACATGGAGAGGAAAACCACAGAAACCTCCAACAGTTTGCCCGATGTCACGAGGATTTTAACCCATGCTACATTCAACTAGGTAGTAATGTCCATTGCAGAATTGTTAAGAAGTTTCTAAATAAAATGATCAGCAAAAAAACCTGATTATTCCTCTTACTTTGTTGACACGTAAACCATAGTCACTAATTTGTATTAACAACCTCGGTGCTTTCCTTTAAAACCTTTCACCTATTTTCATGCACCATACATTTCTGAATTCAATGAAAACCAACATTTAACTATGTATTAATGCATAAAAATATCAAAAAGTCTGCAGAGTTGACAAGCAGTTTCTAAATAAAGAGATCATCAATAAATCATAATTGTTCCTATTATTTAGCTAATATGTAAATGATGGTCACTAGTTCATGCGAACAAACTCGGTGATTTTCTTTACAGCAATTAGTCAATTTTTATGCACAGCACAAATCAGAATTCAATGAAAAACCAACACCAAACTATGTAACAATGCCCCCAAAATATCTAAGAGACGACAGCGTGCTTCTGAATAAATTGGCCAACAATAATTAAAAACAATAATGGCCAACAATAACCATAATTATTTTTACATCTTCCTATTTTCACAATTACTTATCTAACATGCAAATCAACGTTTCTCATTTGTACTTTCCAACTTTTAGTCCATTCTTATGTACCTTACACTTCGGCATTCAATAAAAAAGCAACTCTTTCCCAGCAGATTGGGTGTTGAAAAAGTAAAAAAGGATTCCATTAACAAGTACAAAAGGCACAAGGGTGATTACGCCACTACTGTGCTTCTAATTTGATTTTTCTACCGTTTTAATACATTTCTTTCGCCTACGTGTTCTTTCCAAGGGAATACACACCGAGCTTTTATCAAAGGAACCCATTGTTTCCCAGGGCACCGGGTTTACCTCTGCCCTCATTATTATGCAAAATGCTACCTTTTGTCCGTACAAACGCTTATATACATTACATTCCCTTTCGTTTTCTCTCTTATCGCCTTGGCGCGACTTTAATAGGTCGTGGGATATACGATATAATTTTTTTCTTGGCGCGAGCTTCTAAGTATTCACACCTAATTAGTTGCATTCATCATCTGGAGTAATTATGCGCTGAAGACCCTTTTTCCTGGAAATTCTGGAGCGTTTTAATTAATGGAATATATAGGGGTGGGAGATGATGGGTTTCTTCTTCGAACTTTTTTTTTCTTCTGCTTCTTTTAAGTTCTTCTTCTTCTTCTTCTTCTGGAAAGAGCTTTAATTTCGGAAGGATTATGAGTTTTGTTGGATGAATAATAATAAAAATAAATTCTCGGGATATTTTATGCTGGAGTTCCCTGAACGGGTCTTTTCGAGACACCTGGTGAAATTATAGTGGAGCGTCTGAGAGGAGAGGAGAGATTTATATGCGGCTCGTATGACTTTAAGACGATGGTATGTAATGAAATAAAGCTTTATTTTATGGTTTTATTCTCTGCTAGGGCAAAGAGAAATAAGAACATAGTGATAGACATGAGGAGTTGAATAAACGTATTAATATTCTTAGGCACGTTTTAAATTTTTTTTGTTGGAAAGCGCATTATTATTTAAATTTTTCTTTAGCATCGGAAATCTAAAGCTTATTGACTTATTCATTTCAGAGAACATAATATATAGAAACTGCTGTAACATACGTATTAATGTTAAACAAGAAGTTAAATACTCCTAGAAAAAATTTTGAGCTTTTGTTTTTTTTATGGAAGGAAAAGTAAACCAAAAAAAAATAACACCCATCATGCATTTTCAGGCCTTGCATATTTATAAACATTTTCAGGTTTGCTCTAATTTTTGAATTCATCCTATACTTAATTTTTCTCTTTAAAAATTTTTCTTAAAATTCCCAGAAAACACTTACAATCTAAAAAAGAATTTTGTAAATTGATATTATTTTAATAACTTTCAAACACATTAATATAAATAAATATAGTTACATGTTTAGCACGTTCTTTAAGCATTATCTTCTACTAAGTAATTTTAAATTACTTTCTTTGATAGTGAGTGGTTTGAATTTCGAAAAGGCACCAATATATCTTTGAGCTGAAATTCGACTCATATCCAAAAACTTTTTTATTTCAATCTTAATCTAACAGGTTCAGAGGGTATTTTAACTACCGTGACCAATTCTACCGTAATGATCTTGTTATAAAAAATTTATAAATTAAACGGTATTTTTAACCGTTAATTCTGGTTCAAAAATAAAATATAATTTAAAATATCCCACAAACGGTTAAGAAGGAAAACGAACATCACGCTTGAAAAAGAAAACTTAAATCTGTCTAGGAAAGACGCAGTAAGAAATGGATAAACCTCTGATCTTAATTTCTCTACTCAACGACTTGGGACTCAGTTAAGAAGCAGGCCGCTTAGATCGTTTGTGTGTGACGCTAATGCAATACTTGGAAGAAGCCAACGACATGATAAAAAAATTTCCATAAAGAATGTTTTCATGAGTAAGAAAGTCTGATACAATTACCTTACCGTATGGTAATGATATTTCTTGGGGAAAAAAAAGTTAGGTCAATGAAACCAAAATATACAGTATTCAAATCATTTATTTGGTGATTTTTCCATACTTATGGTAACGATTTACGGGAAATTTTATTTTTCAAAATTATAGCTCTTTTTACCATACATTTAGTAAAAAATACAAATTTCAAAAGTTAATTGAACGAAATAAGTGGTTCCATGCCATTCTCTAAGGTATGAGCATAGATACCAGCAGACAGTTCTGCATATATCCCCAGAGGGAGAAGGATCTATAAACAAAATAAAGATTGCAGTGACTAGGAAAAGATATACACCGGAACCTCACCACGACATCCCCAACCACTGATTGACCCCAACAGCTCCAACATCCCCACCAGAGCTGGGTCCGACGGCTGGCTACTTCAACCTCCAGGATCCCTAATGTTTATAAGTTTACAATATGTATAGAAACAGGAAATGTCAGATATTGTGTAACTATCGTAGATCACTTTAACTATTGACATTTAAGATCCATTGGGTCAGGACGCCAAAAACTGTACCAGAAACCAAACAGAAGCAGCGTAACAAAACATTAGATATCTAGAAATATATAAGGATAAATATATAAGGACATTGCATGAAATAATATAAGAAAAATAATATGATACAAGAAAAGTAATGAAAATTGGAAAAAAATGTAGTGTATCTACCACTACAAAATTACAACTACAATTCAATAGTTTATAAGACATGTTAACTCGATTATATGGTACCTTTTCATATATGAATGTTGACATTGTCGATAACTACTATCAACCCAGATTGGTGACCTTCGGACGTGATGTGAACACGCCTACCATTGCAGTAACGCCCACTTCGATATGAATACACCTATCTTGACAGTAACTCTCATTTCGATTTGAACACGCCTACTTCGATGGATGATCCACATTGAATAATTGACTTGCTACTTGTGACTGCGACATTCACCTCCTCAAGCTGTTGCTACTCAGTCTCGATCACACACGTCGGCTTGCATACACTCGACTGCTAAAGGCAACACAGCAGCAATCACGACCGTGAACTTAATACAGCTCTCACACAATCAGCCCGCAAAAAGTACTGTGATCTTAATACAGCTCTCTCGGCTTCTCACAAAAACAGCAATGAATCAACTAGTGGTATCCGTTCATCGAATTCTATCACAGATATATTTCTGGTGGGGGTGTACTGTAGCGCATCTACTACTATGAAAAAAACAGTTCCAATTCACTAGTATATAAGACATGTTAACTCGAATCTATGATGGGTTACCTTTTCATAGAAGAAGGTTAACATAGTCGATATCCACTCTCCCCACAAAAATTATAAACATGGAGGATTAATATTTGAAGCAAAATGTCCATTTGAGGAATTGTTAGTATCAACTATAGATGATGATACGCACAAATTTTAGTGTTAAATATGGCAGACTGCACAATCAGGGTATATGACATTTTACTCATATAGATGCATTAAATTAAGCATGGTTTGCTAGTAGATATATACATATGAGATTATTAGGACATTATCTATGTACTTCATTGATATAATTCAGCAGTACAAATGGTAATATTTTTTCAACTGTATGAGCTGGAACTATGCTTGGTCATGTACAAGCATTGTTCATGTACTTTGTCCTGTATGATTAACAAAACAGGACAACTCAATGCTTAAGGCTCAGAAACATTCTGCTCATTGGTGTGTTAATTGCTACAGCTATATGGAATCATGACTTGTGTAGACTCACGATAATTAATCATTTTGAATAAACATTAATACATAATGCATATAATAATCCTTAAATATGAAGTCAAAATTTCATTTATTTAGTTTATTTCATAATTACGGATGGAAACAGATTATAGTAGATTAAGAGTTACCATAAATTATATTCAAAATGGAACAATAAATATAATGCTTTTAGCACGAATCGAATATTGCTTACTTTTCAAATGCAAAAACACGAAATAGAAATATTAAGTTGGAAATTATTGTACTAATGATGCAATTACATATTGCAGAAAATTAAAAGTACTTAATATTTTTTTCAACAATATGACATAGCTGATAGTTGCATATTAATAAAATATTAATAGCTTAAATATTTTTAAATAAGTACAAATACAATATGAATAATGATGGAAACATATGCCATGGATATTGAGACACTAATCCAATAAAATTAACAAAGAGTTATGAAGGCAATTGTTTAGCTAGCACTTATAATAAGATAGAAGTCAACTTGTGATTGAGAATCTAGTATTAGGTTTCAATATTGATCAAAATCTAATATATTGATATAATAGGGATATTTAGAGCAGAGAATTTATATAAATGAGAAAAAGTATCTCTAAACCCCAGTTACTTTTTATTTATTTTAATTACAAAATTAGTAACAGTTGAGTCATTGTGGCTCACGATGTAGAGCCCTTACCTCCCAATGAGGTGACCCGGGTATGAATCCCAATCATGGCTGGTAGATACGAATTCCACACCCGGCTCGCAACAACCACAGTGCTAACGTAAAATATCTTCAGTGATATCGGGATCATGGTTCAGAGTCCCGTTGTCGCCAGACTTAGCATGGGGTGTTTTCGAAGCTTTCCCCTCCATCTAACACAAATGCGCTTTAATTCAATTCAAAATTACTTGTCTACGGAGCTGAACATTTGTTTTCGTGAACTTAAAATTGGATCGGCTGTTCTAAGACGATTATAAACTATAAAAAACTGCAATAGCTGTATCATATAATGCTATTCTGCCAATTGTCAATCTCAAACACACCCAATTAAAAGAATTATAAAATACCGAGAACTATGAATACTTTACATTTTCGCATTACAATTGTTTGATAAGAACTATAATACCAAACAATTTACTGAAATAAGAAATGGAAAATTATGAGAATTGAATAAATGAATACATGATTTGCATATGAATTCTGCACTGTGCTATGGGAGTACATTATTGGTGGAAGTAATTGCATATACGTAAATGGTTATTTGTTAAGGAATTCTCAAGTTTATTTTGTTCTTAGATGTTTTTTCCTAATTCTGTAGGAATTTCATTAATTAATTATTTTATTTAAAAGTACTCTATTATTAACAATTTGCTTCTTCCAGGCTGTGATTTTTTTCCCCATGGGAATATTGAAGTAATATGATTTTGTTAACTGGCAATTTGAAGAGTCGCTTAAAGAAGAGTCGATTTCTTCACAAATGCAAAGTTAAGATCTGCACAACTTGAAGCATTCAGATATGTCTTAAAAGGTCCATTTTCGGTTACGAACATTTTTATTTGTCTTGGTCTATTTTTATTTTTTAAATGACATTTGCACGAATTTCATGAGCCGCTCTACTGTACTTGTGTTAAGTCCAGAGCTGCTGCCAAAATATCTTATTTTTCTTTATTTTTAGTATATAATAAAGAGGTATTCCTAAATTTCTGGAAGTTAGAGTAGCTTATGTTGCTGCCTTATCCTTATCCTCATCTCTCATGTACTGTTGTCTAAGAGATTTCAAATTGTGGATAGTTGATTAAAATATTTTTTTTTTACCTTATGTGATGTTTGCATATGAGGTAGAAAAATTTTCGATCCAAATTTCTGTACTTCTACTGTTATTTTTTGCTATTTTAACAAAATCTGGAATAGTTTTTGCTTAGACTTAGAAAATAGTGTTATAAATACAAAAGAAAAATCCTTTTGATTTCATTCTATTTTTTTCAACATTATAGAGGTAACTTGACCTATAGTTATAAATGTCGTGTTTGTCTTTTTCTCTTTTTTAAGAAAATAATGAAATTCTGTGATCTCTAAACTTTTAGAAAATATCCGGAGCCCAGACAAGGATTTTCCAAGCACAGGAAAAGGTTTTTTGTTTGTTTAATGTATGATTTGCTGCTGGCTATAAGATATCATGATAAAATTACCAAATTTTACCACATTTACCGAAGTTTAACATATACTAAGAAACCATATTTTTTTGTTTATTTTACCAAAATCCTTAACAAAGAGTTTTTGGTAAAAATTGCGGACCATATTTAGCGTTTCCGTTGAGCCAGAAACACGGTAAATTTTGCCATATTCTGGAAGTTTCGACCATGCTTTTTTTCCCCTTTGTTGCTGTCAAAGAAAACAACTGAGGTTATTATACTTTTCATTTAAATCAGTTTTAAACAGGAGAAATACGCACGTATCTATAAGAATTATTTTAACATAGTTAGTAACTTTAGTAACAATGTTAGTAGTTTTATTTTTATTTTCATAAACAGCAATTATTAAATATAACAATGTAGTATAGAAACTAAACATAGTATATCGACTATAATATTTACAAGTATGCATATGAAATGATGCCAAGAGCAATTCGAACATAATATTCATTGAAATTTAAAGCAATTTATTTACATTTTTTCATAATCTTTAATTATCGTGTATCACACGAAAAATAAATACGCAATGCAATTATACAATACACAAAATGAAATAAATAATATACAAGGCTATAATTATGACTCAAAGGTTTATTTGAGCAGAGCATGCATACATGTTATAATGACCTCATAATTATCAAGCTTAAAATGTAATGTAATAAGTCCAATAACAATGAAATGCAGTTAATATTTAATTTGAAAATATTATTAATAAAATTTTAATAATTTTGCTTTTATCTGTATGAACTTAAGCTACAGCACATCAAAAAAAATATATGCAACAAACACGCAAATAATACAACGCACGAATACAATGAATACCATGTAAAATTATAATAAATACAATACATAAACATAACATATAATTTGAATTACAAAAGTACAATAATTCTCACATTAAGGATTATTTGAGCATATTATTTATAAACTTCAGGAATGTTGTCAACTTAAAACAAAGTCTATTAAACGTGTAAGGTTATTTTGATCGTTCATATTGAGTGGATAAATTAAATCGATATCGGTAACACAAAACTCTGAAAAAAATCTGAAATAAACGCATGCCGACTTAATATCGAGGGAGTTATTGCTTAACTCATCATACTCTCCGGATATTGCTCCATCAAAAAAAAAGCATACATTTAAATTATATGGCTACTATTTCCTAAATATTTAAAGTTATTTTTGCAACAATTAACTCTAAAAGCAAATTTAAACATATTACTGAATTTGCTTATTCCATAAAGGCACGAATAATAACTTGATGTCCATTTTAACAATTTTACAAATAGACTTTAATTCACCGAATACTTTCTTAACAGTTTTAAGCCATCATTCGTTGACCACAGTAAGAAAATTTAATATTTTTGAGATTATTTTCATTTTTCTGTATCCCAAAAAGTAATTTGCAATAGTCAGTAAAACTTATAACTCACCATTATCTTATAAAGTGCAGCATCAACAATTATTTTTTGCTATGTTTTATGCTCTATTTTAAAGAAAAAGTTCACGATTATTATACTTTCCACCAAATTAATGTCCTAGTTTGGCTAACAGTATGAAACAAAAATTGAATAAAAAATATAAAAATAGACTGTCAATAAAAATATCATATTTTTTTCAAATATCAGTGACGATTCTGTCAATACATCTAACAGATTATAATACAAGTTTTTGGGCATTTATTAAGCTTATAACTTTCATTACAGCATGATTCATATGTATAGCATTCGATTCAAAGTTAAAACTTTAAGCAAAGAAGCTTTCTCAACAATATTTATAATTACGAAGTGTTCTCAAAATCAGTGATCCTATTTGGAATTCAGAATTTTAACGCAATACGTCATTAGCGTCCCTACTTTACAACATAGGATCTAATCAGATTCGAAATCATACTGATGCAGAGCTGTACTGCAATGCATTGAAAATACTTTTTTTCAGAAGGAAGCTCGTCATCACAAAGTCTGACTCAATTGCAGAAATATCGCACCATTTGCATTCAAGACTCCTCCCTCTGCACCAGGATACCCGATTGCCCCATCCGACGATGTAGAGAGGAATCTACCCGAGGTCGTCGAGGGGTCTTCAGTGGGTAATTACTCACCTGATGATGAATGAGGCTAATTAGGTGAAAATATTTCAAAAGGCAGTGTCAAAAGTGCTGGTAAAGAAATATGCTTGCCTGAGTTTGAATACCATCGAGAAGGAATGGCAGCGATAGTTTGGTAAACTATGTTTTTGTTTTTAGATTCCAGTTACATTGTTGAAGAAAGATAACTAAAATGTGTTTAACCGCAAACGGAAATCGAAATTTTTCCCAAAGGTGAGGGAATAGTTACGTTTTAAGCCTAAATGCATGATTGAAATTGATGAGCATGTGCTAAGCCTAAGGGAAATTTATTGAAAACGATATTGATGTTCTTCGAAAAATTTGCAAGTTATTTTGAAACTAAAATATTTAGAGAATAACAGTTTATTTAAATCTTATAGTAAATTAAATTTTTGTATCTTTTATGTATGCAACAAATATCATCAAAAGAATCAAGAAATTGTCTGTTTTAAGAATAAAGTATAAATATTATACAAAAATAGAGTTAGAATAAAAATGTAAATTTCAAAACAAAACTAGTCTGTTTTAAAAATAAAGCATATATAAAGCATATAAAGCATATATATATATATATATATATATATATATATATATATATATATATATATATATATATATATATATATATATATATATATATATATATATATATATATATATATATATATATATATATATATATATATATATATATATATATATATATATATATATATATATATATATATATATATATATATATATATATATATATATATATATATATATATATATATATATATATATATATATATATATATATATATTTCTGTCTGTTACATTCATTTAAAACTGACTAAAATACAGATTATTACCCGTTAATATTGTTTAAAAATTACGTTATATTAAGGGCCTGGGGTTAGATAGTGATGCGCTAAGCTTTATTTAAAGCGGAATATTCCCATTAGCTTACAACAATGCACAAAACTGTATTGTTACATGCATTGAAAAATCGTTATATTTTATAATAAAATTCAGTTTTAAAAATACACTCTCCCGAATAATATGAAAATGTGGCTTTTTAATATTTTCTCCTTTGCCCTAAAAATATTTTTACTTGCATGAGCAATGAAAGAAAATAAAGATAGATTTTAAAATCATCCGCATTAAAATAAAAATACTACATATTTTTAAAAATCAAATATTAAATGCTCTTATTCCAAATATTACTATTTGACATATTAATTTCCTTTCATAGCGAACCAAAATAACTTCATGTTTGTTTCCCTCAGTGCACATTTACAATTAAAATTTTATGTATCAACAATTTAAGCTCAGTTTTCAAACGCGTTGTCTATTGCCCATATCCTTAATGCAAAAATATATTTATTCGGAAGACTTGTTTGGCATTCATGATTTGTGCTATTTAATTGAAGCAAAAATCATTAAAACAATGTCTAAAAATATTTCTGAAATCTAGAGGCCATACAGTACTTGTAACAATGTTATTAATATTTAATAAATACGTTTCAGCAAGCTAATACTTTCATTTCTTATTTAGAAACAAATTATTCGATTGAATAATCGTAATAAAACGCTCGGTTGTTTCTTCTATATGAAAAATGGTTGCTTAAGCAGATAAATCGTAGCAAGTTCCCAAAACTCATACAGATGAGATAATCTTCGGTAAAGTATCTATCCACATAACGATTGATTTACCTCTCCTATCTATCAATATTCTTACTCTTCCATTAATATCGTGCAAATCACACAAATTTGTATGCTTCAAAGAGAGAAAATGATTGTATATAGTATTTGTTTCATTAATCACGTGAGTGATAAACTCATTGTGTAAAGAAAAATATGCATTGTATTGATATCAAATACTTACAGAGATATTTATTATCGATTTTGAAGTGCTTAAATCTATAAATTCTTTCATAGAAGTTTTTTTAAAAAAAACAGGAACATAAATATTTATTTAATTAATGTAGTATTTTTCAAGTCAAAAGAGTACTTTAATGATTCGGTAACAGGCAAATTCGGAGTTAATTACAGTTTGAGGCAAGTCTATAAACAAAAAACAATTATGAAAATGCAATCTTAATAAATTGTTTAGTAACTGTTATATATATATATATATATATATATATATATATATATATATATATATATATATATATATATATATATATATATATATATATATATATATATATATATATATATATATATATATATATACATATATATATACATATATATATACATATATATATATATATATATATATATATATATATATATATATATATATATATATATATATATATATATATATATATATATATATATATATATATATATATATATATATATATATATATATATATATATTGTTTTGGGGTTTTTTTTTCAAAGATATACTTAATATTTTAGAAAATAGAATAGAAGAAATTTTTTTAAAAAGTTTTATTCCATTTTTAATAGAAATTAAAAATTATATGAAATTTGAAATTAAATGTGGAAGGAGAAAATAAAAGAAATTATAGTACCTTCTGGTTCCCCTCAATTCTCACAAAAGTTGAGAGCAAGATAAATAAAAATATTAACGAACGCAGTTCAGTTTAAGTTCAATAATTTATATATAATAGTTAATATATCATAAGTGTTTTAATGCCATCCTCTCTGAATTATTTTACTATCGGAATATAGGATTATATTTCGTTAATAGCACAATTTTATCTATGTTACTATATAGGTTACTATGATAGAATATTATTTTTCACTAACGATTCTAAACCAATAATATAACAACTATGATGCAACGATTATAGACGCAATGATTATAAAAGGCTTAGAAAGAATAAATGATGTAAGTTACACCATAACAATATTAGTACAATTTTAATTTAATCCATTATTATGATTTAATCCATTAATACCATTAATCCATTAAGTTCTATCAAACTTTATATCTTTCTTATGTGTGCATTTGTCCTTTGAAACAAAAATAAATCTTGACTTTCAATGCCTCATTTTAAATGATTAACAAAATTATATCAATATTTATTACTTCCTTTTGCAGCTTGTAATCTGGTACATATTCTTCTTGAATGTCAAAATCAAAGGTTGAAGTTACTCTAATCTAATAAATAAAAATTGTTTGTGATTAATCACTTTTATTTAAATAATTTTCTTTTTATAAACAATCAAATCTAGCCTCAATGAAGATTTCATAAAGTTTATTAATTTTACCATTAGTTATAAATAATTAAATTAGGAATTTGCTTCATAATATATAAATTGAATCGACCAAAAAATAACATTATAAAATTAAATTTAAAACTTCTCTACTCTAAGTGTTTGTTTTCACTTTGCATTCATCCTCATATGATATTCAACAAAATTAAGTATTATTTTTTTATAAATACAAATTAAATATTAAATTTCCTTGCAGTTATATAAATATATATTAAATTGTCAGCATACCAAATTTCAAGTGTTATTGTGCATAATATACGACGCGTTTATTTATAAAATATAAAAACATATTTATAAGTATTAAAAATGAACAATTTGAAATTGCTTTGAATGAAAGTGTATTGCTTTGAATATATATATATATATATATATATATATTGAGTTCTCCTCACACTATTGTATTAATATATTTTGCTTTGGCTTTATTGAAACTCTCTGTTCTGCGGATATAATCGTGTGGGCTGATGAAAAGATATTATCTTTGTTTTCCGGTTTTTACCCGTTTTTTTAAATAAAATTTCATCCTTTTTTTTCTTCAAAAACTGTTGTTTGTTTTTTTTTACTTATTATTTCCCCCCCCCCTTTTTTTCATATGTCTATAATTTTTCTTTTTTTTATTCTACATTTTGAACTTATATATATATATATATATATATATATATATATATATATATATATATATATATATATATATATATATATATATATATATATATGTATATATATATATATATATATATATATATATATATATATATATATATATATATATATATATATATATATATATATATATATATATATATATATATATATATATATATATATATATATATATATATATATATACTCTAAATTAAAACTTCATTTACAGTTCTTAAAAATGTATGAGAAAACAAATTCTCTAATTTAGAATTTAAATTAAAAAAACTGTGTGAAGCATAGGTTTAAATAATGATCATCTTTTATTTAACAGTTAAAATGGAGGATAGAGTAAATTAAAAATTACAGCACAACTTTTTGAAGTACTAAACACAACGCTAATAGATCCTCGCGGTATAATTATTTTCAAGATAAGTACTGTTAATTAATCAAAGATATTTAGGAAAAGAATTATACTATTACAGAGTTAGATAATTAGAAAAATCTAAACAAGAGTAAAAATTCCTGATTTCTGAAACTTTTGAAAATTTTCCTTTCTTTTCTCAGAGTCCTGAACTTGGCAAATCAGAATTCTACATTTAGGACAAATAATAGTCAAAACCAATTGTTTATTATGCCATGTTTCATTTACAAGTTTATTAAGCAATTAATTTTTGCGATAGATATTCATAAAAATACTAATATGTATTAAGCTTATTAAATTGCTTGGTTTTATTCTAAATTGCTTCTGCAAAAGCATAGTTTTGCTCTAAAATAGCAATTAAATTATATTTTAGCGGTTGATAAAAATGTGTTGATTACAAACCATAACTTTAAACAAATCTGTTAAAATTACGGAAACTGTTGAACCGGTGTAGCTGGAGGCTGGAAACTGGTGAACCAGTAAAAAACCATTTATTATAAAACCGTCACACTGTTACTTAAGAAGCATTACACGTTTTATAAGCAGATAAGGGCTGTTTTTTTAGCAAACTTAATTATTTAACCGAACTAACTCTCTTATTTTAACAAAAATGTTCTATTATTTAAAAAAAAATTCTCCCTTATTTTAATTAAAATTGTTATTATTTCAAAAAAAAAACTATCTACCAGCATTTTAGTCGGAGAGAGACGCGAGCAGAATTCATATGCTCAGTCATGACTAGGATTTGAACTCTTAACAACCAAAACTCTAGCTTTCATTTTGAAGAAGAACCTTTAAAACTTCTCTAATTGAAATCATATTTAAGAGTAAAACTTTTAAAGCTATAGTGACCTATTCTTAAGAAATTGTTTGGCAACTTAATTTTCCAAAAAACTATATATAATGAAACATAATAATCAGGTAGAGTATCATTTTGACAATAAAGTCGATTCACAATTTTATTTATATGATGTTCAAAACCATGAAATAATTTCTGAAAATTAAGAAGAAGTATATTTTATTTTATAACTGGTTTGTAACACAGCTCCGAGTTTAACAACTATCAGTGTTCAACTCCGTAGCCATTTTGAACTCAACGCAAAAGATAACGGACATACTAGTTTAAGAATTGGGACAAATAACCTTCATAAAGTTCTTTTAGATGGAGCTAACTAGCACTAACCAGCACAGAAAAACCATGAAAACATCCCATGATAAACCGGCCACAAGGGAACAGAATTAATATCAACCAGATACTCTTGGGAATAAAGACTGGGTCGCCTCACTGGAAAACAAACTCTCTATTCCCTGAACCACCGCAGCTCAAGAGTAAGTATTGAAAAAATCGCAAGTTGATTTGAAAGATAAGTTATACTTATTGAACGGTAAGCACAAATGATTGTAAAAAATTGGAATTTGAACTCACTGTTTTAATCCGTTTATGATTAGGGTGAAAAACAGGGAAAGTCCTTTTGGTTAAAAAAATCAGCCTTAAACCATCAAATATACGTAATCATAACGAACCAAAATATACATAATCAAAGCGAACTCAAATATGCATAATTATAACCATCATTAATCGTAACCAAAAGGGAGAAAAACGAAGTATAACGTTATTAAAAGAATTAAAAACAGTTACAAGAAACAATATTAAATAATTAATATATTCATATATTTTCTCAATTTAATTTAAATAACTGGAAAACAAAGGCTCTATTCCCTGAACCATCACGGCTCAAGAGTAAGTATTGAAAAGATCGTAAGATGACTTGAAATATAAGTTATATTTATTGAACGTTAAGCACAAATGATTGTAAAAAACTAGAATTTGAACTTACTGTTTTAATCCGCTTATGATGAGGGTGAAAAACAGGGAAAGTCCGTTTGGTTAAAAAAAATCAGCTTTAAACCATGAAATATACGTAATCACAACGAACCAAAATATACATAATCAAAGCGGTCTCAAATATGCATAGTTATAACTATCATTAATCGTAACCAAAAGGGAAAAAAACGAAGTATAACGTTATAAAAAGAATTAAAAACAGTTATAAAAAACAACATTAAATAAATAGTATATTCAAATATTTTCTCGATTTAATTTAAATAACAAATTAAGTCATTTCAAATTCCCATTTAATTAAAATTCTTTTTTGTCATGCATACAGGATATTATCTTCATTTTTGGAATAAAATTTGAAAAATTATGTAATCTATATAATTTTGCAACTTAGTCAAATTAAAAGATATATGTATATTAGAGCGCATGTTTAAAGAGCTTCAAATGTATTAAATTACCAGTTAAAGCACAGATAAAATTAATTGCGAAATTTTCTTACTTGCAAATCTTACTCGAATCGGTATGGCATTACCCAACATGCATTGGTTTCCATTTTTGACCACTTATTCCTTATGTCTTCCAGTTTCTTATTAGCTTTTTCAGTTTTATGTTTTATTTATTTCATCTGAAAGGGGTTTTTAATAGCCATTTATCTGTATTTAACTATTTGCCTGTATGTTGTATTGAAACCTGTAGCATGCTATTTTTATTACCATTACTGTAATTACTATAGTAATATAATTTGTGAGTTTTCACCTAAGCATTTGTCTTTCATTACTTCAATAATTACTTTTCTTTTCGTAGCTTTAATCGGAACAGTCTCCAATTGCTCGCATTGCTAATATTACTGCCAAACACACTTTGCTGCTACTTGTATAGCTGTTACATTAATACCATGGCATTAAAAGGATTACATATTTTCTACTTCTTAAATTTACTCTAAGTTTTAAAATTTATTTTCATATTTTTTTTTACTTTTAATCTCGTTTTATATGCATAAATTAGTTAATTATTTTTTATTCAATTATGAAGAACAAAAACATTAGCTGATTTTTATTCGGCCACTAAGTGACTTGGATTGTATCCTCAGTCCTGGTAAGGTTTGACTCATTCTTTCGTCTCTTGCGAGAGTCTAAGGTCAAGAAAATTGGAATGGCACTGTCGACCCTTGTGCTTTAATGGGACACTCTAATGACACTATTTTTAGTTTAGATTAGATTTAATTCAGTTGAATCGCGTAATGAATTACTATTGAAGATTATTTGACTAAGCATCAAAACCTATTTTTAATCTTTTTCTCTTTAAACTATTTTAATTTTAGCATGAAAATATTTTGTTGTCGGGGTTGTGTTAAATTGTAACGGTAAAATTATCATCTATTATATCGTCTTACTTGCGATTAAGGCCCTTACCTAAAGCAAACGATGCGAAATAAGAACTAATGAATATGCTGTACCATGAATTCATAACTTGCCCAACTGCTTAAGCATTCTAATTTTTCAAGCATTTTCTTTCCTTAAAATCTGGTTCGGCGCAGCTTTTACTCGAAATATTCAGTTTATTTACTAAGTAATATAACTAAGAGATATTAACTAAGGAAAAATAAATACCAAAAGCTATGAAATTTTTTTTCTATGTATATACCATGTTTTTTTCCAATATAATTAATTTGCTATATTATACAATTAATTTGCCGTAGTATACAATTAATTTTTTTGCCGTTAATATACAATTAAAATTCCATATTTTTTTTCTATTCAATTAATTAT